>NC_087369.1:15902313-17152313 GCF_030014295.1 Loxodonta africana
TCCTAAGAGTTGAGATACTGTTTTATCCACTTTTTATAAAGATCAAGCAATTCATTGGCTTTCTGCAGAAAACATTTCCACAATTTTGTCAATAACAGCAGTAGGAGATGAGACAAAGGTTTATATCTGATGGATTTTCTTGATCCTCTTGGTTAAAACAAATACCATTAACAAATTTGTCAGACTTCACCTTTCAGCTCACTTAACTCAAGTGCTAGCATAAGTCTGATTATGCTTCAGCTTCAGGAAGTTAAAGACTGTTTCCATGAATATATGCTCAGCTTCTTGTGCCACAAGGTTATTGTAAAAATGGTGTGGGGATGGCATCTGACCTCCTCTAAATTCACAAGGAGGAAGGAGAATCAAGATCAAGAGCCCAAGGCTGATTCCTATGAGATGGAGGTCAGACATGCCTCCTCTCTCTGCCATCTTTACCAATTCTGACACCAACTGTCCCTCCCACAGCACTCTCTACTTCTCTGCTGGGTTCAATAATTCATTGCAATGGCCACACAGAACTCACAGACAATACTCATGATTATGAGGTTTATTAGGGAAGTGACAGTTACAATTTGGGCTCAGGAACACTCAAGATACAGTGTATCAGGACAGCCTCTTCCATCAGGACAGCCTCTTCCCAGCCATGCTTGCAGGCATGCCTCTCCCTAGCCCTTGCCCTCTGCCTAAAGGCACTCAGCTTTTTCTCTCCATGGGCTGGGAAGCCCACCACACTGTCTCTGCTGCTGAGTCTCTGCTGCCACTTCTCGCTGCCTTCAGTGTTACAGCTCTTTCTCTCTCTGTCTCCCGGGTCCAAGAGCTTCTCAGTGCAGGGATTCTGGGTCCAAAGGGCGTGCTGGCTCCTGGTTGTTCTTCCTTGTTGGTGGTGGGATCTTCTCTTTCCCACCTCTGGGGTGGCTCATTTCAAGCCCAGTGGGATGACAAAATTGACCAATCCCCTTGGTGGGCTACAATTACCCTATCTGCACAGTCCCGCCCAATCACATGGGCAGGACTTACAAGACCATGGTGAGAAAGGCCACACAAAAGCAATCCATCACACCGCAGTTATGAGTACAATTTCATCTACCAAAAAATTCATTGTATGAAAACTTCCAAAGCTGTATGTCCTCCAAGTTGGATCTCATAGACGAGGAATGGTCTTCTAGAATGAGATCCGTAGGTACTACTTTCTCAGTCCTTCCCCAAAGTAGGCTTTCCTAATTGGGTGGCTCAGATTCTAGTACTCTGGTGTGTGTTTGACCATGTGTGTTATAGGGTCAAATATATAGGTGTGCTTCTCTGTTTCTCTTGCCACAGTGAAGCAGAAGCTGGCCCTGGGTGCTGGCTCCCTTCCCTTCTAGCACACATGCACATGAATGTTCTAAATACTGGTTTCCTATTCCTAATACAGCTGTCATAAGAGTGGTACAATTTTGAAAGTGGAACTTGGTTTGGTGGATGGATGAGACCTTCACTCCCTGACTTGGGTCTAAGTCATGGACTCCTGTCCGGTTGCCTGGAAACCTCTGAAGCTCTACATAGGTGTTTCAGGCACAGGCTCGCTGAAAATAAATGGTGCCTTCTTCCCCTTGTTATTGTCCGTGTGGGCACAGTGCCTTTAGGGGCTTGAAGAAGAAGAAAGAGCCTGAGCCAAGATAGAATTCAGGTGATGCATTATCCTTTGGCCAAAATTCCATTTAATGAGACTTGAAGCTCCATCATGACCTCCAACAGATGCTAAGTGAGCATTTGTGATTCAGAGTTGAATGAGGAGTAAGAGAAGTAGCAGTCATGAGCCTGTTCTTCACAGTAGAATGGCTCTGCTAAGAGCCAACTTTCATCTTTCAACAGGGGTTTCCCTTACCTGTCAACATCAGAGGAGGTCTTGCAGGAGGCATCAGGCCAGTTTCCATCCTTGCCCAGCACACTTGGAACAAGACTATCCACATTGGGAAGGTTGAGTATAAAAGCCATGAGTGTCTGCATGATCTTCAGTCCTGAATCCCCAAAGAAAAAGAAACCATCTTTAAAAACATCATTTTCATACCTAGAATTTACTTCTAAAGACGACTTATTTCCTCTGACTGCTTTAAAAGTACAGTTTGTTGACCCAGAAGCAATGACCAAAAAACCCAAACCCATTGCCGTTGAGTCTCTTCCAACTCATAGCGACCCTATAGGACAGAGTAGAACTGCCCCATAGGGTTTCCAAGGAAAGACTGGGGGATTCGAACTGTGGACCTTCTGGCTAGCAGCCGAGCTCTTAACCACTGCACCACCAGGGCTCCCAGAAGCAATGAGGGCCCCTAAACTCATCACAGATGTTCATGGCAGTAACAAGATTTATTACAGAATAATTTCCCATTTACCAACCAAAGTAATTGTAATTTCAGCCTAACAAACAAATCTGCTTCCCTCTGTTTTACTAATGAGCCCAGGTTTGGGTTTTCTTATTAATTAATTATTCATTTATATATTTATTTATTTGATAGCAATCATTGTTTAAGTCACTGTTTTCAAATCTGTGCATTATGGACACTCAGGAACCCTAAGGGCTATTGCAAAAGCACTTTGATCCCTCTGTTCATCAAACACTGGATGCATGCTGAATAAATAATAAGTCTCCTTTAGTTTTTTTTTTTTTCATATATGGAGTACTATTTTCAAATGTCTTCAGATGTCGAGATCAATAAAATACAAGGTCATTAAAAAGTGTGTTTGAATCTATCGTCATTTTTTTTCTTTGATCCCAGTGTAAATATTTCTCAACCAACTACTACTAGAAACTAAGTAAAAACGTATGGTAATTTGGGGATTTGTCTGATGGTATAAAGGTGTCCTCAAAGTCATAAGAAAGTCATAAGGGTTAGGAAGTCTTGGCCTAAGTCATGAAGAGTTGGGTCCTTTCCCATTGTGAATTAACGTCCTGTCATGAACTTTGTGCTACATGTCTGTCAGTCTGTCATACTGTGGTAGCTTGCGTGCTGCTGTGATGCTGGAAACTGTGCCGCCAGTATTTCAAATACCAGCAGGGTTACCCATGGTGGACAGGTTTCAGTGGAACTTTCCAGACTAAGACAGACTAGGAAGAAGGACTTGGTGGTCTACTTCTGAAAAAATTGTTAAGTCAAAAACATATGAATAGCAGCAGAACATTGTCTGGTATAGTGCTGGAAGATGACCCCCTCAGGTTGGAAGGCACTCAAAATACAACTGGGGAAGAGCTGCCTCCTCAAATTAGAGTCCACGTTAATGACACACTGATGTGGCATGACTGAAAATGAGAATAAATAGCTGCAAACATCCATTAATAAATGGAACATGGACGGTACAAAGTATGAAACTAGGAAAATTGGAAGTCGTCAAAAACAAAATGGATCACATAAAGATCAGTGTTCTAGGCATTCAAAAAAAAAAGCCCTTTGCCATCTAGTCAATTCTGACTCATAGTGACCCTATATGACAGGGTAGAACTACTCCATACGGTTCCCAAGGAGTGCCTGGTGAATTCAAACTGCTGACCTTTTGGTTGGCAACAGATCTCTTTAACCACTGCATCACCAGGGCTTCATTCTAAGCATTAGTAAGCTGAAGTGGACTGGTATTGGCCATTTTGAATCAGACAATCATATATTCTACTACACCGGGAATGACAAATTAAAGAGGAATGGCATCACATTCATTGTCAAAAGAACATTTCAAGATTTATCCTGAAGTACAACAATGTCAGTGATAGGTTAATATCCATACACCTAAAAGGAAGACCAGTTAATATGACTGTTATTCAAATTTATGCACCAACCACTAATGCCAAAGATGAGGAAATTGAGGATTTTTTTTACTAACTTCTGCAGTCTGAAATTGACTGAACATGCAATCAGGATGCATTGGTAAATTACTGGTGTTGGAATTTGAAAGTTGGAAACAAGAAGAAGGATCAATACTTGGAAAATATGGCCTTGGTGATAGAAAGAACACTGGAGATCACAGGACAGAATTTTGCAAGACCAACAACTTCTTTATTGCAAATACCTTTTTCAACGACATCAACAGCAACCATACATATGGACCTTGCCAGATGGAATACACATGAATCAAAGAGACTACAACTGTGGAAAGAGATGGTGGAGAAGCTCAATATCATCAGTCAGAGCAAGGCCAGGGGCCAACTGCAAAACTGACCATCAACTGCTCATATGCAAGTTCACACTGAAGCTGAAGAAAATTAGAGCAAGTACACAAGAGCCAAAATACAGCCTTAAGCATATCCCATCTGAATTTAGAGACAATCTCAAGTATAAACTTGAGGCATTGAATGCTAATGACTGAAGATCAGACGAGTTGTGGAACAGCATCAAGGACATCATACTTGAAGAAAGCAAAAGATCATTAAAAAGACAGGAAAGAAAGGAAAGACTAAAATAGATGTCAGGAGAGACTCAGAAACTTGCCCTTGAATGTAGTGTACCTAAAGGGAAGGGAAGAAATGATAAAGTAAAACAGCTGAACAGAACATTTCAAAGGGTGGCTAGAGAATACAAAGTAAAATAATATACTGAAATGCACAAAGACCTAGAGTTAGAAAACCAAACAGAAGAACACGCTCGGCATTTCTCAAGCTGAAAGAACTGATGAAAAAACTCAAGCCTCGAGTTGCAATATTGAAGAATTCCACAGGGAAAATATTGAATGACACAGGAAGCATCAAAGAAGATGGAAGGAATACACAGAGTCACTGTACCAAAAAGAATCGATCGACATTCAACTATTTCAGGAGGTAGAATATGATCAAGAACCGATGGTACCAAAGGAAGAAGTCCAAGCTGCACTGGAGGGAATGGTGAAAAAACAGGACTCCAGGAATTGACAGAATACCAGTTGAAATGTTTCAAAGAACAGATGCAGCGCCGGAGGTGCTAGGTCAAGAAATTTAGAAGACAGCTCCCCAGCCAACTGACTGGAAGACATCCAAATTTGTGCCCATTCCAAAGAAAGGGGATCTGACAGAATGCAGTAATTATTGAACAATATCATTAATATCAACCACAAGTAAATTTTTGCTGAAGATCATTCAAAAGCAGTTGCAGCAGTCCATCGACAGGGAACTGCCAGAAGTTCAAGTCAGATTCAGAAGAGGATGTGGAACAAAGGATATCATTGCTTACGTCAGATGGCTCTTGGCTGAAAGCAGAGAATACCAGAAAGATGTTTTCCTGTGTTTTATTGACTATGCAAAGGCATTCGACTGTGTGGATCATAACAAATTATGGAGAACATTTCAAAGAATGGGAATTCCAGAACGCTTAATTATGCTCATGTGAAACCCGTACACAGACCAGGAGGCAGTCTTTCCAACAGAACAAGGAGATAGTACATGGTTTAAAGTCAGGAAAGATGTGCATCAGGGTTGTATCCTTGCACCATACTTATTCAATCTGTATGCTGAGCAAATGACCCAAGAAGCTGGACTATATGAAGAAGAATGGAGCATCAGGATTGGAGAACAACCTGCGATATGCAGATGACACAACCTTGCTTGATGAAAGTCAAGGGGACTTGAAGCACTTACTGATGAAAATCAAAGACAATACAGCCTTAAGTACGGATTACATCTCAACATAAAACAAAAATCCTCACGACTGGACCAATAAGCAACATCATGATAAACAGAGAACCTATTGAAGTTGTCAAGGATTTATTTTACTTGGATCCACAATCAATGCTCATGGAAGCAGCAGTCAAGAAATCAAATGATGTATTATGTTGGGCAAATCTGCTGCAAAAAACCTCTTTAAAGTGTTAAAAAGCAAAGATGTCACTTTGGGGACTAAGGTACGCCCGACCCAAGCCGTAGTATTTTCAATTGCCTCATATGCATGCAAAAGCTGGACAACGAATAAGGAAGACCAAAGAAGAATTGATGTCTTTGAATTATGGTATTGGCAAAGAGTATTGAATGTATCACGGACTGCCAGAAGAACGAACAAATCTGTTTTGGAAGAAGTACAGCTAGAGTGCTCCTTAGAAGCAAGGATAGCAAGACTTCATCTCATGTAGTTTGAACATGTTATTAGGAGGAACCAGTACTTGGAGGAGGATGTTTTGCTTGGTAAAGTAAAGGGTCAGCAAAAAAGTGGAAGACCCTCAGTGAGGTAGACTGACACAGTGGCTGCAACAATGGGCACAGCCATAACAACGTCTGCAAGGATGGCGCAGGACCAGACAGTGGTTCGTTCCGTTGTGCGTAGAGTCTCTATGAGTTGGAACCGACTGGATGGCACCCAATAACAACAATGATCTTTGCGGATTGTTGAGCAGCAGGAGCCACTGCTGATCAGTGACAATATTGGAATATTGCTGGAACAGAACCTGGGACAAATACCTGGGTTGTTTAAAAAGAAAAGAAACTGCTGCCGTCCAGTTTATTGCTACTCACGGTGACCCCATGTGTGTCAGAGTAGAACTGCTCCATAGGTTTTTCTTGGCTGTAGTCCTTAAGGAAGCAGATGGCCACGCCTTTCTTCCAAAGTGCCGCTGGATGGCTTTCAACTGCCAATCTTTTGGTTAGTAGCCCCGTGCAACTAGTTGCACCACCAAGGGTTGTTAACAAAGGAAAATGAACAAATCCCTCTCACAGCCAAAGAAAAATCCCTTTGCTAATCGAAAATGATCATTTCCTCTTTCTGAAAAATCCTATAAAAATACTACAATTTCCACACATAAAGAAATAACTGCGTGATGGGAAGTCCAGGGATCCCAGGTATCTAGCCATTGAGTCTCTCCCTCGGCATCTCTTGTCCTGCTTCTGGCTTCCCTGTGTGTTCCTGGATGGAGGCAGCACCCAGCCAACCCATCGTCATCACCCTCACCTTTCAAACAATCCTCTGCCACACCTCAGGCCACTCATTTGCTGAAACTCTGTAGGAAGAAGGGTGGTCAGCTACAATTCCCCCAGGGCTGCGTGTGCAATGTACAGAACATCTCCACACTTGTGGATAAATAGCCAACATCATCTGTTCTTCTGTAATAAGCTGTGATTGAAGGCTTGGGAGAGGAGATTAAAACTGGAGATGCTACAGGCCCCAGTGCTAAGATGGAGGGATAGGACAGATTGACTAATTCATGTCTAATGATTTTTTTTCATAGAGCAATTAATAGCAAATCAGTCGACTATTATCTGACACATATCTTCTGCTTAAAGTTTAAACAGCATAGGCAGAAAATTTTTAAAAAAGAAATTTCTTCTGTGTAATAAGCTTTTTTAGCTCAGTTCTGTATCCACAGTTTTTGCCTTGCATTTCAACTCATCAGCTTGCAAAATGCATGTTCTGGGCAATAGCTGGGAGAGGAGAGGGGGAATTAGAGAATCTTCACTGCTGAAGAAGGCAAAGAGACAGTGCAAAGCCTGCACCCTTGATGCTAAATCAGTGATATCAGCTTTCTCGTAAGAATACACAAGTAAACCTTCATAAAGAATGGGGAGATTTGTGAGAAGTGCTAGGAGAGGATGGGGGAAAGAATAAAACCCCATCATCTTCTGTTGCCTACAAGGCTTGGGGTAGGCATTTTATAAGGCTAGCTTATCATGCTTGCAAATTGGTTTAATGAAGGGCAGCTTCAGCACCCAGCACACACTCCGCAGTACCCAATAAATATTTATTAACAGCAGCTGACCAATTTGAGGCCAATTTGGAAGACTACTTCTGTCTTTCTTGCCAGTCTACCTCTACTTAATTTCAGCTCTCAGGATTCTTTTTGCTAGGCTCAAGACTGAGATTACAGGCAGAGTTAGTATAAAACTTGCTCAGTTAGCCCTGGTGTTACGGTAAGAAAATAATATCTTTCTAGAAGGAAAAGCATCGTAAACAACTATATATGATGTTTCCTCATGTTTTCCAGATATTATTTTAAAAACACTAATTATAAGGAAAATAAGAAACTGTCTTTATTTTTAAATTCCTTTTTGTGGGTGCATTTACTCTAAAATAGTTCAAAAATAGGGTTGTAGCTTTAGCTGTACTTCATAATAATATTTGACTGCCTATGGTTGCAAAACCAGGGCTACCCACTCTCCTGTAAGCTGGCAGTGTTGTTTCTGCTATTACTGAGGCCATGTTAGTTCCTCCATTTGTAGGTTTCCTGAGGGAGGTTGCTTCCCAAAGAAAAAAAAAAAAACCCAAAGAGCAATAGATAAAAACTCGGTTGTTGTTGCTGTTAGGTTCCAACTCATAGCAACCCTATGTACGACAGAACCAAACACTGCCTGGTCCTGCACCATCCTCACAATTTTTGCTATGTTTGAGGCCATTGTTGTAGCTACTGTGCCAATCCATCTCACTGAGGATTTTCCTTGTTTTCCCTGACCCTCCATTTTGCCAAGCATGATTTCCTTCTCCAGGCACTTGTCCCTCCTAATAACATGTTCATATTACACGAGACGAAGTCTCACTGTCCTCCCTTCTAAGGAGGATTCTGGCTGTACTTCTTCCAAGAGATTCGTTTGTCTGGCAGTCCATGGTATACTCAATATTCTTCGTCAACACCATAATTCAAATGTATCAATTCTTCCTCAGTCTTCCCCACACATATGAGGCCATTAAAAATACCATGGCTTGGTCAGACACACCTTAGTCTCCAAAGTGACATCTTTGCTTTTCAACACTTTAAAGGGGTCTTTTGCAGCAGGCTTGCCCAATGCAATTCGTGGTTTGATTTCTTGACCGCTGCTTTCATGGACGTTGATTGTGGATCCAAGTAAAATGAAATCCTTAACAGCTTCCGTATTTTCTCTGTTTATCATAATGTTGCTTATTGGTCCAGTTGCAAGGATTTTTGTTTTCTTTATGTTGAGGTGCAATCCATACTGAAGGCTGTGGTCTTTGATCTTCATCAGTAAGTGCTTAAAGTCCTCTTCACTTTCAGCACGCAAGGTTGTGTCATTTGCATAACGCAGGTTCTTAATGAGTCTTCTTCCAATCCTGATGCCACGTTCTTCTTCATATAGTCCAGCTTCTTGGATTATTTGCTCAGTGTACAGATTGAATAGGTATGCTGAAAGAATACAACCCTGACGGACACCTTTCCTGACTTTAAACCAATCAGTATCCCCTTGCTCTGTTCAAAAGACTGCTTGGTCTGTGTACAGATTCTACATGAGCACAATTAAGTGTTCTGGAATTCCTATTCTTCTCAATCTTATCCAAAATTCGTTATGATCCACACAGTTGAATGCCTTTGCATAGTCAATAAAACACAGGTAAATATCTTTCTGGTATTCTCTGCTTTCAGCGAAGATCCATGTGACATCAGCAATGATATCCCTCGTTCCATGTTGTCTTCCGAATCTGGCTTGAATTTTTGGCAGTTCTTTGTTGATATACTGCTACAACCATTTTTGAATTATCATCAGCAAAATTTTATTTGCATGTGATATTAAAGATATTGTGAATTCTGTTGGATCATCATATGATATTAAAGATATTGTGAATTTCTGAAATCTATTGGATCATCTTTCTTTGGAATGGGCACAAATATGGATTTCTTCCAGTCGGTTGGCCATGTAGCTGTCTTCCAAATTTCTTGGCATAGATGAGTGAGCGCTTCCAGTGTTGCATCCATTTGTTAAAACATCTCAATTGGTATTTCATAAATTCCTGGAGGCTTGTTTTACCCCAATGCCTTCAGTGCAGCTTGGACTTCTTCCTTCAGTAATAGGGGTACTAGTGATGCTCTGTTTCTTGATCTGGATGCTGTTGATCTGGGTGTGTTCAGTTTATGAAAATTTATCAAGTCGTAACATTTTGATTAGTTCGTTTGATTTATGTATGTTATACCTCAATATAATATGGATAGTCATAGATTTTTCAGGAAAGAGTATCTGAAGTTTTCATCAGTTTCGCAAAGAGTTTCCTGCCTCAAAAATAATTGTTAATATCAAATTAGGGAAGAAGGAGCAGATCTTGGATGGTGTTAGGATTGTGTGTTAATCAGAAAACTTTTTCCTGGAATTTTCTAAGTTGAATGAGTCAATGGCTCATTCTATTTAAAGAAGTTGGTGGTTGCCTGCCATTCCCCACTCCTTTCCATGTTTATAAGAAGGCTGCTTTGGGTTTTCCCAGAACTGAGGGGCTTCCCAGGACAATGGCCTTTCAGTGCTAAAACTGGGAAAGTCCCAGGCAAGCCAGAGTGAAAGCGTAAGAGACTCCTGCCCTGCTCTTTTTAGAAAAGAGTAAATCCTCAAAGTCCTGTGTCATTACAGTTATCGGGCTTTGGGAATCACCTGTCCCTATAGAGGCATCCAGCTGGGTTTTTTTTTTTTTTTTAATGGTGGTAGTGGTGGTGGGGGGAGAACTGGGTATAATTCCAGAAGTTCCTGTATTTGAAGAAAATCAGTGCAGGCCAGGGCAGCATTTAGAAATTCCCTGGTGTTCTGAGGGCGAGGGCAGCTGTAACAGCTGGCCTTTAGCCAACCATCTGTATGATGCCTCCTTTCATCTTCCATGCTAAGTGCGGGGACTTGGTATACTGTGTCACTTTAGCTGGCTGCAATTTCAGCAGTGGCTCCAGGACAAGTGATTAAATAGATGAATGTCTTCCAGAGTCCTCGTTGTGGATCAGATCCAGCCAAGGCAGCCACGTGTCCCCACACGTTGAGTACCCTAATGCCCAGAGAGAAAGCGCCAATGGCCCAGTAGCCCATGAGTGTTTTTAGTGTAAGGTGGGTTCTCTTTCTAGGATGGTGGTTTTTGATGCTTTTCTCTTATTATAGGTGAGCAGCACTTAAAAAATAGCCAAGATAAGACAATGAAAACTCATCCCCTTAAGAAAGGACCACGGTATGCTTCCTTTTTTAATAGGAGGTTTCTTTGCCTTATTTAATAATTGTGCTTTATGTGCTTGTGATTAACAAATGATCTCAGCATGGTGTGAGGAGCAGACAAAGTGGCTGGATTCTTTAAAAATCACAGAAAAGTATAACACAAGTTGGTGGACAATACATTTTACTTTCTAACCTGGAAAGGAACACATCTATTTAGGTAATATTTTTAAAAAAGCCAAACCCGTTGCTGTCGAATTGTTTCTGACCCTATAGGACAGAGTAGAACTGCCCCATAGGGTTTCCAAGGAGCAGGTAGTAGATTCGGACTGCCAACCTCTATGGTTAGCAGCCAACTACTCAACCAGTGTGCCACCAGGTCTCCTGATATTAAACCAAAAAAAGCAAACCCGTTGCCATCGAGTCAATTCCGACTCTTAGCGACCCTATAGGGCAGAGTAGAACTGCTCCATAGAGTTTCCAAGGAGTGCGTGGTGGATTTGAACTGCTGACCTATTGGTTAGCAGATGTAGCTCTTAACCACTATGCCACTGGTGATATGAACTCTGTCATATAGGGTCACTATGAGTCAGAATGGACTCAATGGCACACAAAAACAACAACAACATAGGGTCCTACTCTAGCTTCTAGAAAAGCTTTTGTTATGGATTTAATTGTGTCCCCTGAAAAGATATGTTGACGTCCTAAACCCTGGAACCTATGAAGGTGACCTTGTTTGGACACAGGTTCTTTGGTGATGTTAGCAGTTAACAGGAGGTCAAACTGGAGTAGGGTGGGCCCTAATCCAATCTGAGTGGTGTCCTAAAAAAGATGAGAAGAGACAGAGAGGAAAGAAGGCCACTGTGAGGATGCACACACAAGCCAAAGACTGCCTGAGCCTACCAGAAGCTGAGGGAGACAAGAGAGGATCTTCCCCTAGAGACTTTGGATGGCCTGGCTGATTTGGACTTCTGGCCTACAGAATTGTGAGACAAGTTTCTGTTTTGTATGGTAGTTCTAGGAAATTAGTACAACTGCCATGGTTGGTATCAATGCTAGAAAAGTGGAAGAGAGAGAAAGAACAGTTTATTGAGTACTGAGCATTATGAGATTTCTGAATGTGTGTGTGCATTATATATGTATATATATACACATAATCTCATCTAATCCTCACTACGTCTTCGAGTGTATTATTATCTCAGTTTTATAGATGAGAATCTAAAATTGAGAGAGATGAAGTAATTTGCCTTAAATGTACACAGAAAGCAGCAGAGTAAGGAGGAAATCACTTCTTCCTGATGCCTGATTATACCTCGGGGGCTTTATGACCAGTGTGGGCCTGGGAAAGAGAATGGTCCATTTTACAAAGGAGAATGTAACTTAGGCTTTTCCGGGTCATTGAGAGAATTAAAAAAAATTTTTTTTTTTTTAAGACAGAAACTTGTGTGCTGATGTTTGCAGCTGAGAATAGTTAAGTTTATTTGCGGGAGGGAAGAGGGGAATAAACCAAACCAGGTGAATTACAAGACCTGCCTGGGGGTAGTGGAAACCCTGGTGGCATAGTGGTTAAGTGCTACGGCTACAAACCAAAGGGTTGGCAGTTTGAGTCCTCCAGGAGCTCCTTGGAAACTCTATGGGGCAGTTCTGCTCTGTTCTGTTGGGTCGCTATGAGTCGGAATCGACTCGACGGCACTGGGTTTGGTTTTCTTTTTTTGTTTGCCTGGGGTAGTGGTGGTGAGAAAGAAAAATGGAGGTGGAAATGGGGTCTAGATGACATGGACCTTGAACCCTAGGTAGAGCAGGTTGGTTCAGGCAAGCCCAGGATTCCATAGAGGTGACTGAAACCCCAACAAAGCCATTTTTTATTCTTGGTTTCCACTCTGCTGATGGAATGACTAAACCTCTTCCTGGGATCATATACCAAGCTAACGGCTCACCTTGTATCTTCAATTCCACAACTAGAATTGACAGACTTCTCTAGAAAGATTAGCGAAATTAGTGCTGAGTAAGTCGCCACATGTGTGGACTGACCTCAGACATCTGACTCAGATTTTTTCTTAATACCATGAGGCATTTTCCCTCAGTTTTGATGCGCTCGCCATCACTTCCTGTAGTGGCATCACTGGGGGGATGCAGGGGGTGCAGAGCACACCAGGTGACACTGTCAGAGGGGGTGACACCAAAATAACTGTCCATAAAAATTTTTATTGTGCTTTAAGTGAAAGTTTACAAATCAAGTCAGTCTCTCATACAAAAAGTTATCTACACTTTGCTATATACTCCTAGTTGCTCTCCCCCTAATGAGACGCACACCCCTTCCCTCCACTCTCTGTTTTCATGTCCATTCAGCCAGCTTCTGACCCCCTCCACCCTCTCATGTCCCCTCCAGACAGGAGATGGCAACATAGTCTCATGGGTTGACCTGATCCAAGAAGCTCATTCTTCAGCAGTATCATTTTCTATCCCGTTGTCCAGTCCAATCCCTGTCTGAAGAGTTGGCTTTGGGAATGGTTCCTGTCCTGCGCTAACAGAAGGTCTGGGGACCATGACCACCAGCGTCCTTCTAGTCTCAGTCAGACCATTAAGTCTGGTGTTTTGATGAGAATTTGGGGTCTACATCCCACTGCTCTCCTGCTCCCTCAGGGGTTCTCTGTTGTGTTCCCTGTCAGGGCAGTCATCAGTCATTGGTTGTAGCTGGGCACCATCTAGTTCTTCTGGTCTCGGGCTGATGTAGTCTCTGGTTTAGTCTATAAATTTTTTGTGCAGTGTTTTAGCAGAAATTTGTTATTTTTTTTTATAAAAATATGCCCGTAGTTAGATATAGCAACAAAAAATTTTTTTCATAAACCCAGCTTACATGTATCAATATACCTACAAGGCTCCAACTCTATGCTAATTTGCTTTTGGAACCTTCAAATGCCCTCCAGTCAGAGCTGTCATTATTACCCAATTACAGTGATGCTTTTAATCACATGGTTGCATCTGCACACACTACAAGCACCTGCTGTTGTTTTCATTGCTGCCAGTGTTTTTATAGTCACTGATTTTGTCAAATTTTCTGGTGTTTTAGGTACAATACAGTGGTAATTAGTATTTGTGAACCTATATCAAAAACCTTTTTGAGAATGAAGTAGTAATTAAAGGAAAAGAAGAAGTGATGTACGGGAATTACAATTAATGAGTAACATTAGTACAAAAAACATTACTAAAGATATGGTAGGGTGTGGCATGGCGTGGCGTGGTGTGGCGTGGTATGTATGGTACGGCATGGTATGGCATGGTATGGTATGGTATGGGAGGAGGTCCATGGGGGAGAGTGACACCATGAGTTACCAAACTGCTTGACACCGACCCTAGTGATGCCACTGACTTCTTATCTTGTAATAATTATATAAACACAGTTATCTCAACTGCAAGACAAAAAGGGAGACTGATATTACTGTATTTGCCTTTGAATCTTGGAAATCAGTGATTTAGCTGAGCCTCCTTTCCAACATTATCTTCACACTAGCCTCAAATTATTATTAGTCCAAAATGTTTCCCAAGTTCTTATATTCTGAAGGGCTCAAATTGTTTTTCAGATTCTTATTAATCCTCACAATACGTGTCAGAGGACCTGCTGTGAAATATTAGTCCCATTTTACAGATGGAAGATTTGAGCAGCTTAACAAAAGATGTGTCAGTCACATCCTCAAAGAAGTGAGGATCCAGCCAGACCATGACCTTAGACCTGCTGGTTCCCCAACTGCCGCTGTCTTTATTAAGGAACATGACTGCTCCTGGTTCCACTCTGGTGCTGGTCTTCAGCTGGTTACTAGGCAACTCAAACTATCATAGCCTAAAAAAAAAAAAGCTAGTTCTAAATACCACAGCCTCAAAGTTCTAGAAAAATGAGGCAAAATCTTTTCAGTGTACACATGTTAAATTTAGTTTAGTGTCATGCCATTACAGCTAGGATCCACCAGGGGAAACAAAGCTTTCAAGAGCTACCAAGGAGTATGTACCTGATAGACTGGGTTCATTTTAGGCTAATAATTATTACACGTGTTGGAGCACTGAAGAGGAAAAATGAAGTACAGGCTTCTTGCTCTACAGAACTTAGAGACCAAGGCACTGAAATAAATACTTACACAGGCATACTTCATTTAAATGTGCTTCATTCTATTGCACTTAGCAGATATTGCATTTTGTTTTACAAATTGAAGGTTTGTGGCAACGCTGCATCAAACAAGTCTATCAGCACCATTTTTTCCAGCAGCCCGTGGTCATTTCATGTCTCTGTGCCACATTTTGGTGATCCTTGGCAATATTTCAAACTTTTTCATTATTGTTATATCTGTTATGGTTATCCGTGATAAGTGATCTTTGATGTTATTATTGTGTAATTGTTTTGGGGGTCCACAAACAGCTCCCATATAAGATGGCAAACTTAATAAATGTTGTGTGTGTTCTTACTGCTCCACCGACTGGCCATTCCCCTGTCTCTCTCCCTCTCCTCAGGCCTGCCTATTCCCTGAGACATGACAGTATTGAAATTAGGCCAACTAATAACCTTGCAATGGCCTCTAAGTGTTCAAGTGAAAGGAAGAGTTGTAGGTCTCACTTTAAATCAAAAGCTAGAAATGATTAAGCTTAGTGAGGAAGGCATGTTGAAAGCCAAGACAGGCCGAAAGCTAGGCTTCTTGTGCCAAAGAGGCGAGTTGTGAAGGCAAAGGAAAATTCCTGAAGGAAATTAAAAGTGCTACTCTAGTGAACACATGAATGATAAGAAAGGGAAACAGCCCTACTGCTGATATAAAGTTTTAGTGATCTGGACAGAACATCAGACCAGCCACAACACTCCCTTAAGCCAAAGCCTAATCCAGAGCAAAGCCCTAACTCTCTCCAATTCTACGAAGGCTGAGAGAGGTGTGGAAGCTGCGGAAGAAAAGTTTGAAGTTATCAGAGGTTGGTTGATGAGGTTTAAGGAAAGCAGCCATCTCCGTAACATAAAAGTGCAAGGTGAAGCAGGAAGTACCGATGTAGAAGTTGCAGCGAGTTATCCAGAAGCTCTAGCTGAGAGAATTGATGAAGGTGGCTACACTGAACAACAGATGTTCAATGTAAATGAGACAGCCTTATAGGAGAAGATGCCGCCTAGGACTTTCATAGCTAGAGAGAAGGCAATGCCTGGCTTCAAAGTTTCAAAGGATAGGCTGACTCTCTCGTTAGGGGCTAATGCAGCTGGTGACTTTGTGTTGAAGCTAAATGCTCATTTACCATTCTGAAAATATTGGGCCCTTAAGAACTATGCTAAATCTACTCTGCCTGTGCTCTGTAAATGGAGCAACAAAGCCTGGATGACGGCACATCAGTTTACAACGTGGTTTACTGAATATGTTAAGCCCACTGTTGAGACCTACTGCTCAGAAAAAAAGATTCCTTTCAAAATATTACTGCTCACTACTTGAGACTATGTCGGTATCTCCTGCCTGGAGGGGAGATGAGAGAGTAGAGGGAGTTAGAAGCTGGCAAAATGGACACGAAAAGAGAGAGCGGAGGGAGGGATCGGGCTGTCTCATTAGGGGGAGAGTAATTGGGAGTATGTAGCAAGGTGTATATAAGTTTTTGTGTGAGACTGACTTGATTTGTAAACTTTCACTTAAAGCACAATAAAAACTATTAAAAAAAATTACTGCTCACTAACAATGCACCCAGTCACCCAAGAGCTCTGATGGAGGTGTACAAGGAGATTAATGTTTTTTTTTTTTTAATACAACATCCATTCTGTAGCCCATGGATCAAGGAGTAATTTCAACTTTCAAGCCTTATTATTTAAGAAATACATTTCATAAGACTGTAGCTGCCATAGACAATGACTCCTCTGATGGATGTGGGCAAAGTAAATTGAAAACCTTTTGGAAAGGACTCACCATTCTAGGATGCCATCAAGAACATTTGTGATTCATGGGAGGAAGTCGAAATACCAGCATTAACAGGAGTTTGGTAGAAGTTGATTCCAACCCTCATGAATGACTTTAAGGGGTTCAAGACTTCAGAGGAGGAAGTAACTGAAGATACGGTGGAAATAGCAAGAGAACTAGGATTAGAAGTGGAGCCTGAAGATGTGACTGAATTGCTGCAATTTCATGATAAAACTTTAACAGATGAGGAGTTGCTTCTTATGGCTGATTAGAGAAAGTGATTTCTTGAGATGGAATCTACTTCTGGTAATGATGCTGTGAACATTGTTGAAATGACAACAAAGGATTTAGAATATTACATAAACTTAGTTGATAAAGCAGCGGCAGGGTTTGAGAGGACTGACTCCAATTTTGGAAGAAGTTCTACTGTGGGTAAAATACTATCAAATAGCATTGAATGCTACAGAGAAATATTTCGTGAAAGGAAGAGTCAATCGATGTGGCAAATTTCCTTCTTTTCTTATTTTAAGAAATTGCCACAGCCACTCCAACCTTCAGCAACCACCACCCTGATCAGTCAGTGGCCATCAACATTGAGGCAAGACCTTCCACCAGCAAAAAGAATAAGACTCGATGAAGGCTCAGATGATGGTTAACGTTTTTAGCAATGATGTGTTTTTTAATTAAGGTATATACGTTGTCTTTTTGTTTGCTCGTTTGTTTTTTTTGGAGCCCTGGTGGCGTAATGGTTTGATTAGTGGCTGCTAACCAAAAGGTCGGCAGTTCAAATCCACCAGCCTCTCCTTGGAAACCCTATGGGGCAGTTCTACTCTGTCGCTATGAGTCAGAATTGACTTGATAGCAGTGGGTTTGGTTTTGGTTGGCTTATTGTTTTTTTTGGACATAATGCTATTGCACACTTAATAGACTACAATATAATACAAACATGACTTCTGTATGTACTGGGAAACCAAAAAATTTGTGTGATTCTCTTTATTGCAATATTCGCTTTACTGCGGTGGTCTGGAACCAAACCCGCAATATCTCTGAGGTACACCTGTACCACATGGAAAGATGATGTAAAGGGAATGATGAAGAGTCAAAATAGAGGAGAGACATCATCTGCTAACCAGGGTGACTTGATTTAATTTCTCTGAGCCTTCGTGGGGATTTCAAAATGGGAAAGCAAAGAGGTGAAGGCAGGGGGAGCAAATTACTCCAGCTAAGTATTTCTGAGGAGTCTCTGGGTGGTGTAATGGTTAACGAATGTGATTGGCTGCTAACCAAAAACATAGTAGTTTGAGTCCACCCAGAGGTGCCTTGGAAGAAAGACCTGGAGCCATCGAAAACCTATGGAGCACAGTCCTACTCTGACACACATGGGGTCCCCATGAGTCAGAATCCACTTGGTGGCAACAGATATCTCTAAAGCATAGAAAAGAATTTCTCCTAAGAGTAAGTAAATGTATAAGAGAAAATAAAATACACAAAAATGTTTTTGAAAAGGTAGAAAATCAGGAGAGAGTTGTCTTACCTGCTATTAAAATTATAGATTACTGTATTCCAGAAACTTCCTCTCAGGGTCTGCCTCTGGGGAACCCAGCTCAACCCAGTTATGATCAGCCTGTGACTCAACCATATTTTGATGGAGCTGTGGGAATTCAATTTCAATTAAACATCATTTTTTTTTTCCTGAAAAAGGAACGTACCAAGGGAAGTGAGCTTAAGCTTCTTAAGGCAACAAGTTCATTGGGTCTCAAGTGGGCTGTGGATGGAGAAAGCAGCCCTCCTGAGCCCTTCCCCATAGTCTTAGCCTTTGGGCTTGGCTTTTCAAACATTTGCCTTTGTGACCTCGTCCTCCTTCTTGGCTGGATCATTTGGCTTGTTTTTCATCCAGCACAACTCCTCTCTGCTTCACTTGTAAGTCTGTGACTTGGCACCCCTCCCGGTGCCTTTTTCCAGCTTGGCCACCTTTATGCTCCACTTGGCTTTGGCCCAAGACCCAGCACTTTTTCTCACTTGCTGTATCCTTGTAGGCAGTTCCCGAATTCCAGATTTAGTCAGAGCCTCATTCCTGATTATGCCGTTCCTTCCCTGGAGAAAACTGCCACCAGTGGGTTATGACCAGTGGCTAGAGTCTGAGCTCCTTGGAGGCTGGGGCTGTGTCTTATTTCTCAGCCAAGCATCATGCATGGATTGAAGTAAAGCTCTGGGCTCAAATATGTATTCTCCACTTTTGAGCTGAGTGACCTGGGCAAGTTCCTTCACTTCTTTGGGCCTCAGTTACCTTCTCTGCACAAAGAAGGTAAGTGTTTGCCTCATAGGACTGTTGTGAGCATCAAATAAAATAATATATGTAAAGTGCCTGATTCATAGTTGGCACTCAATAAATGTTAGCTATATTTGGTGAAGTCCCTTGGTGGTACAAACCATTAACATGCTCAACTGCTAACTGAAAGGTTGGCAGTTCAAGTCTACCTAGATGCACCTCAAAAGAAAGGCCTGGTGATCTACTTCTGAAAACTCAGCCATTGGAAAACCTGTGGAGCACAGTTCTACTCTGACACACATAGTTACCAAGAGTTAGACTCATGCCAACTGGTATTATTATCGGTATCTTGGAGGCCCCAGCGCCAAAATAGAGTCCAATGCAAATGCAGGTAAAACACATCTATACACATATCGGTGTGGAGCAAGAACACAGAATGTAGGGTTCATTTATTCAATTGCTCATGGGCAGGGGCAGATTAATAAGTAAGCACGGTGCACAGGGGCTCACAGCAAACAAGGTATGCACGGGCTTACAGTAAGCAAGGTACACATGGGTTTAATTGTGTTTACTTACTGATCTGTAGTGCACAATTTTGCATCTTTGATTAAAGATGTGGTGAAACCCATGTGAAATTGTGCACTACAGATCAGTAAGTAAACACAAGTAAGCCCGTGCATACCTTGCCTATTGGGATAGCCATCCCTGCTCCCCATGTGGATTCAACGCAAAGCCAGAGAGGAAAACTAGCACTTTCATCCCTCTGAGCCTCAATTTCCTCATCTGTAGAGAAAGATGTTGGTATTCAATGAGTTCCCAGGTTTCTTCCTTTAGAATTGTGAGCTCCAATCCTAGATTCTATTTCCAAAACTACCAGGGCATTTCCCCCTCCAGTCTTTCTCCCATTGATGTAGGTACTTTAGGAAATAAGTTAATTAACAGATTTTCTTCCCTAAGGCATGTTTACATCACCAATGTCTGTCTCCCTATTCACAAGTTTGGAACGAAACGATTTTTTCCCCCTCCAAAGAAACAGAAAAACAAGAGGCAAAAAGATATAACTCAGTGTTTACTGGATGGGAACAAAAGTGCAGTAATCTTTCACAGAACAGCTGAACTTGACCACTCTATGGCGTGGATGTCGATGTCTGGGAATCTCATCCCTTGAGCATTTAGGTCTGAGCACCGCACTGCAGCTAGAGAGAGCCGAAGTGCTCAGGGTGGAGCCCAGCAGGCATTTTGTTTTCGAAAAGAACATGTCTGTGACTCTGAAAAATAGTTCAAATCAGAATCTGCAAAGTAAGCCCAGAATAGATGTGAGTGGGCAGATGAGCAGAGCAAAGGCCACAAGGCTTTCCCCACAGGCCAAATGCTGAGAGAAATAACAGGAAGATTTGAGCATATTTCTCATCAAATGCGACGAGAAAATTCCATGCCCCGGTTACTTAACAAAACCCTCATCTGATGGTATGCAGCAAATCTTCTAGATACACTGATCAGCAGTGGTCCAAAGAGACTCTAACTATTCAATAAACAGAGTTTGAAAAAATTATTCCCTGCTAATCCGAAAGATCAGGGCACTCCACGGACTGTGTGGGGCATAAAATATATTGTTGATCTCCAGCAGCCAAGATACAATGTTTTCCAAACCTGTCAGCAGCGAAGAGAAAAGAAGCTCTGCCAAAAGTTGGCATTTGGGGCTATAACTTCCAGGATGTACCAGGAGTTGCTGCAATTCACATGGATGGTAAGTGACATCTTCAAAGGCTAAGTGTGATCAGATCCCAGTGGGAAAAATGAAGGCTGGGTAGAAGGTGTTGTTGGTGAAGAGAAGTAAGCCCATAGAATGGGTCTACACAGGTATAAATCAGAAACCATGAGCTCAACAAGCAGAAATGAAGAACCCAGGCTAGAAGCTTGGGTTCCAAATACTGAAGGACTCTGAAAATCTAAAGTGAGACAGAAACTTTCCCAGGATCCCAGCAACAAAAAATGGGGCTGTTAGTTAGGAAAACAACAAACAAACAAAAAAAACACACCTATTGCAGTCAAGTAGATTCTGACTCATAGTGACCCTACAGGACAGAGTAGGACTGCCCCAGTGGATTCAAACTGCCGACCTTTTGGTTAGCAGCTGAGCTCTTTACCACTGGGGCTTCCTGATAGGGTGCCTAACTGTCTGGGTTTGTCTAGGACTTTCCTGGTTTTAGCACTGAAAGTCCTTTGTCTGGGCAACCTCTCAGTTCTGGAAAACTGGAACGGTTGGTCACTATATTCCTGTATAGTTCTGAGCTAAGACCAGATGTTTTCTGAGTAAGGGGAGGCCTAGTCTGTAAGGATATAAAAGGATACAGCTGAGTGGAGGGAGGCTCTCAGAGAAGGGCTAGGGAATCAAGAGAGCTCCTTTTAGCTACCACACCCAATCATGGGCTCCTCAGACTGCCCCTTCATCTCTCAGGACTTCAGTTTTTTCATCTGCAAAATGGTTACTTGGGATTAGAGTGCTGATTTTCAAGCTTTTTTTTTTTTTAATTCTTCTTTTAAAAGCAGCTTAACCCTTTCTTCAAATCAAATCTTTCCCAGAAAGGAACATATAAACCAGACAAAGCAATGCTGATGGGTTGAATCCAGGTTGCCAAGCCTATAACTCTGACCACTTGGCTGTACACTCAACCCTCCCCCATTCTGCCTACAGACAGCCCATGTGGCATCTGTGCGAAACCTACAAGGTTCTGAAGAACAATTTTAAAACCTTCAAACTGGATAATCTTCAAGTTCTCTTCAGGTCAGAAATCCCACGACGCCTTTGCCATCTGTAACATTGCCGCTAATTCTTGGAACCGGCTTATTGTTGTTGTTAGGTGCTGTTGGGTCAGTTCCAACTCATAGTGACCCTATGTACAACAGAACAAACCACTGCCTGGCCCTGTGCCATCCTCACAATCCTTGCTATGTTTGAGCCCATTGTTGCAGCTGCTGTGTCAATCCATCTCATTGAGGGTCTTCCTCTTTTTCGCTGACCCTCTACTTTACCAAGCACGATGTCCTTCTCCAGGGACTGGCCTCTCCTGAAAACATGTCCAAAGTATGTGAGATGAAGTCTTGCAATCCTCACTTCTAAGGAGCATTCTGGCTGTACTTCTTCCAAAACAAATTTATTGGTTCTTCTGGCAGTCCATGGTAAATACAATATTCTTTGAAAATACCATTATTCAAAGGCATCAATTCTTCTCAGTCTGCCTTATTCATTGTCAAGCTTTCCCATGCATACAAGGCCACTGAAAATACCATGGTTTGGGTCAGGTGCACCTTAGTCCTCAAAGGGACATCTTTGCTTTTTAACACTTTAAAGAGGTCTTTTGCAGCAGATTTGCCCAATGCAATGCATCGCTTGATTTGCTGACTGCTGCTTCCATGTGTGTTGATTTTGAATCCAAGTAAAATGAAATCCTTGACAACTTCAGTCTTTTCTCCATTTATCATGATGTTGCTTATTGGTCCAGTTGTGGGGGTTTTTGTCTTCTTTATGTTGAGGTGCAATCTATACTGAAGGCCGTGGTCTTTGATCTTCATCAGTAAGTGCTTCAAGTCCTCCTCACTTTCAGCAAGCAAGGTTGTGGCTTAGATGTTCCTATTTCAGAGTCCCTACCTCAGTATCTCCCTCTTGCACTCAAACTTCTCAGGACACGGTCAGGGGGCCAGGTTGATTGGGCTTTGCTAACTCTGTTGTTAGGTGCTGTTGAGTAGATTTTGACTTATAGCAACCCAATGTAACAGAGTAGGACTGCTGCACAGGGTTTTCTAGGCTGTTATCTTCATAGGAACAGATCACCAGGTCTTTCTCTTGGGGAGCCGCTAGGTAAGTTCGAACCTCCAACTTTTCAGTTAGCAGCTGAGCACTTAACCACTGTACCACCAGGGCTCACTCCCCGTGCAAGTCAAATAAAACCAAAACCAAACCCGTTGCTGTCGAGCTGATTCTGACTCATAGCAACCCTATAAGACAGTGTAGAACTGCCTCATAGGGTTTCCAAGGCTGTAATCTTTACAGAAGCAGACTGCCGTATCTTTCTCCAGCAGAGCAATTGGTGGGTTCCAACCACCGACCTTTAGGTTAGCAGTCAAGCACTTAACCATTGTGCCACCAGGGCTCCTTACAAGTCAAATAAGGTATAGAAAACATACCGACGTGATCATCTCTGGGTGATGGGAATATGGATGACTTGGCTTGTGTGTGTGTGTGTGTGTGCACACTTTCCTATATTTTCTACTATCCAGCTGTATTACTTATGTTGCCTTGTGCCAAACCCTGGGGCTTGGACATGCTTTGGGCTTGTCTACTACATTTGGCCTCCCACCTCCCGCTACTCAGGGGCTCTTTGTTTCTAGGCTCCTCCCTTTTGCCTGGATCCCTGCTTTGACAATGCACATTTCCAGTGTCTCCCATTTCATTTTCCACTCTGCATTTCTTCCTTGTGAGTTTCCATGATTAGCGTTAATGTCTCCTGCTCCTAGAGGTTCTAGCCCTAAGACTCTAGGGGGTCTCCGTCAGGAGTGGATTCCCCAGCAGAAGTCCCCTTCTCTCCCTGAAAAGAGTTTAGCAGTCAGCCTTGCCCGCCTCCTACTCCCACTCCCACCCAAGGGTGCAATCTACTTTGCCCAGTTCTGCTAGGCTCACAGGATGTGGTGCCCTGTGAAGACGATGTGCTGATAAACAGGAGCAAAGTTCTTGCTTGGATAGTATACCTTGAATAGTATAGCGTTTAGTCACCCTGAGGTTGGAGGCCTTCCAAACGAGCCTTAAGACTTGCCAAAGGATGAACCCCTCCCTTTGCCATGTACAGTCAAGCTTTATGGATAGATATTGAAGACCCCATCACCTCTAAAGGATGAAGAGCACCTGAGATATAGTGAGCCCCAGACAGAACATTGGAAGGCAGTAGAAGAGGCAGGCGATGGTTGCTAATAGGCATATCTTTGGTTGCCATAGGAAAAAAGGTTGATTAACAAAAGCAAAAATCCTTTGTTGGGGTAGTTACTCAGGAGAAACAGTCCACGGTCTCCATGGTCCTGTGGCCAACCGAGTTTCAACCATTCTTTTCTTCAATTACCTAGTGTCTGACTCACGCCTGACCTAGTTCTCCTGGTCTTTCCCTTCAAGCAGTAATTTGTGATCTTGGACTATCAGCTCGCACTCGGCCTGCTGTCATTCTTTTGTCGTTAACCTTCCTCACTTCAAACTATCCCACCTTGCTACTTGCTGAGCCTTAAGAAAAGGTGATGGTGGATAGATGTGAGTCAGGAAGAAACCTCCCATCACTGATTAATTGTATGACCTTCAGCAAATTACCTAAACTCTCTAAACCTTCCTTTTTTACCTGTAAAATTGTCTCATAGGATTGTTGCAAAGGTTATGCTATGATATTTTTATGTTATCTGCATCTTAAAAGATGATCATTATTATTCATATAAGGAATACTGGTGGCAGAATGGTTAAGCGCTTGGCTGCTAATGGAAAGGCTGGCGGTTCAAACTCACCCAGTTGCTCTGTGGAGAAAGATGTGGAAATCTGCTTGCATAAAGATTACAGCCTTGGAAGCCCTACAGGGCAGCTCTGCTCTGTCCTATAGGGTCATAATGAGTTAGAATTGACTCGATGGTACCCAACAACAATAACATTATTCATATAGAACAAAGCTACTCAAAGTTTGGTTTACAGACCAATGCCGTATGTTTGTTACTGGTCTGTGATGAAAAATGCACAGAAATTGAGTGTTAACATTTAGAAACTTTTATCACAACCTGACTTTGCTAAGACAGCCAAATGGCATTTTTATTGTATTTTACAAAAATATTAGTGCAAGCAGGAGAGCAGTGGGATGCAGACCCCAAATTCTCATAAAAAGACCAGACTTAATGGTCTGACTGAGACTAGAAGGACCCCGGTGGTCACGGCCCCCAGGCCTTCTGTTGGCCCAGAACAGGAACCATTCCCAAAGCCAACTCTTCAGACAGGGATTGGACTGGACAATGGGTTAGAGAGGGATGCTGGTGAGGAGTGAGCTTCTTGGCTCAGGTGGACACTTGAGACTATGTTGGCATCTCCTCCCTGCAGGGGAGATGAGAGGGTAGAGAGGGTTAGAAGCTGGCGAAATGGACATGAAAAGAGAGAGTGGAGGGAGGGAGCAGGTTGTCTCATTAGGGGGAGAGCATTTGGCTGTATGTAGCAAGATGTATGTAAGTTTTTGCGTGAGAGACTGACTTGATTTGTAAACTTTCACTTAAAGCACAATAAAAATTAAAAAACAAACAAACAAAAAATATTAGTTCACAACAGATTTGAAACTTAAAAAAAGGGAGGGGGGACCAACAAAAACAAAGACCAAACTGGTCCTTTCACCATAGATACTTTGAGAAGCATTGATGTAGATGGGACCTCGGCTGAGGAAATGTCCAATGTACAAGCTTACCATATATCTCCTGCAAAGACATTCTTAAAAAATGTTTGGGGACTTTTCACCTTTTGGCTGGCCAATTCTCTTCCTGATGTTGTGAATCCTGGAAAGTTATCACGTCACATCATCGGATCACAAAGGACTTCTTTCCTTTTGCATCTCATATGTTGGTGTCTGTTAAAGAAAAATTAAAATTAATATTTGTTCAAAACATAACTCAGAAATCTGTTTCAAAAGCACACAGGATGGATTCCAAAGCCAAATGGCTTTTCCGATTTGTGTTGCCCCTGCCATTTCCCAAAGCTGTCAGGGGATAATTAAAAGTCAGAGGGGAAATTTTTTTTTTAATAATTTTTATTGTTCTTTAAGTGAAAGTTTACAAATCAAGTCAGTCTCTCACGCAAAAACTTACATACATCTTGCTACATACAGCCAATTGCTCTCCCCTTAATGAGACAACCTGCTCCCTCCCTCCACTCTCTCTTTTCATGTCCATTTCGCCAGCTTCTAACCCTCTCTACCCTCTCATCTCCCCTGCAGGGAGGAGATGCCAACATAGTCTCAAGTGTCCACCTGAGCCAAGAAGCTCACTCCTCACCAGCATCCCTCTCTAACCCAT
This sequence comes from Loxodonta africana, assembly GCF_030014295.1. Classification (NCBI taxonomy): domain Eukaryota; kingdom Metazoa; phylum Chordata; class Mammalia; order Proboscidea; family Elephantidae; genus Loxodonta; species Loxodonta africana. Next base: position 15,928,376 of record NC_087369.1, read on the forward strand.
TGTCCAGTCCAATCCCTGTCTGAAGAGTTGGCTTTGGGAATGGCTGCTGTTCTGGGCCAACAGAAGGTCTGGGGGCCGTGACCACCGGGGTCCTTCTAGTCTCAGTCAGACCATTAAGTCTGGTCTGATGAGAATTTGGGGTCTGCATCCCACTGCTCTCCTGCTCCCTCAGGGGTTCTCTGTTGTGTTCCCTGTCAGGGCAGTCGTCAGTTGTAGCCAGGCACCATCTAGTTCTTCTGGTCTCAGGATAATGTAGTCGCTGGTTCATGTGGCCCTTTTCTGTCTCTTGGGCTTGTAATCATCTTGTGTCCTTGGTGTTCTTCATTCTCCTTTGATCCAGGTGGGTTGAGACCAATTGATGCATCTTAGATGGCTGCTTGCTAGGGTTTAAGACCCCAGACGCCACTCTTCAAAGTGGGATGCAGAATGTTTTCTTAATAGATTTTATTATGCCAATTGACTTAGATGTCCCCTGAAACCATGGTCCCCAGACCCCTGCCCCTGCCACGCTGGCCTTTGAAGCATTCAGTTTATTCAGGAAACTTCTTTGCTTTTGGTTTAGTCCAATTGTGCTGACCTCCCCTGTACTGTGTGCTGTCTTTCCCTTCACCTAAAGTAGTTCTTATCTACTATCTAATTAGTGAATACCCCTCTCCCACCCTCCCTCCCTCCTCTCGTAACCTCAAAAGAATGTTTTCTCCTCAGTTTAAACTATTTCTCAAGTTCTTATAATAGTGGTCTTATACAATATTTGTCCTTTTGCAACTGACTAATTTCACTCAGCATAATGCCTTCCAGGTTCCTCCATGTTATGAAATGTTTCACAGATTCCTCACTGTTCTTTATCCATGCGTAGTATTCCATTGTGTGAATATACCATAATTTATTTATCCATTCATCTGTTGATGGGCACCTTGGTTGCTTCCATGTTTTTGCTATTGCAAACAGTGCTGCAATAAACATGGGTGTGCATATATCTGTTCGTGTAAAGACTCTCATTTCTCTAGGATATATTCCAAGGAGTGGGATTGCTGGATCCTATGGTAGTTCTATTTCTAGCTTTTTAAGGAAGAGCCAAATCGATTTCCAAAATGGTTGTACCATTTGACACTCCCACCAGCAGTGTAGAAGCGTTCCAATCTCTCCAGAGCTTCTCCAACATTTATTATTTTGTGATTTTTGGATTAATGCCAGCCGTGTTGGAGTGAGATGAAGTCTCATTGTAGTTTTGATCTGCATTTCTCTAACAGCTTGTGATCGTGAACATTTCCTCATATATCTGTTAGCTACCTGAATGTCTTCTTTAGTGAAGTGTCTGTTCATATCTTTTGTCCATTTTTTAATTGGGTTATTTGTCTTTTTGCAGTTGAGTTTTTGCAGTGTCGTATAGATTTTAGAGATCAGGCGCTGATCAAAAATGTCATAGCTAAAAACTTTCCCAGTCTGTAGGTAGTCTTTTTACTCTTTTGGTGAAATCTTTGGATGAGCATAAGTGTTTGATTTTTAGGAGCTCCTAGTTATCTTGTTTTTCTTCTACGTTCTTTGTAATGTTTTCTATACTGTTTATGCCATGTATTAGGGCTCCTAACGTTGTCCAGAGGGGAAAATTTAATTCTTTTCATGTGAAGGGGTAGTGGCTGTAGTAGAAAGAGAGCATTACCATTTTCAGAGGAGGAGGAGAGGAGAGCTTGATTAAATATAAAGAAGACAATCAATTTTAGGCATGTGCTATGGTCACTTTATTCATTAGCTTCAGGACAATAGCGGCATTTGGAGCACAGTCTTTTCAAGGCATTGGCGCTGGGCCATTCCTGAATCACACGGCCATTATGGAGACATTTAATTAGTGCATTTTGCATGAATTGCCTATGGACACAAGAGGGGCAATGTGCCATTGAGCTCTTTTAGGGTCATCTGATGGCTGGAGAGAAGGCCAGCCTGCAAAGTCATGGTAAATCCCATAAGGTTAGGGACTTCATACTACTTACATTTTTAATATCCTCAGTGCCTAGCATAAAAAAAAAAGCATAGGGCCTGGCAAATAGTGGAAAAAAAAAAAGAAATTTTTCTGCAAATAGTATGCACTCAATAAAATATGTGTTGAATGAGTCAATGAATTTAAGGTCACCAAATCTAGAATCCCTCTAGAAACCTGATTTCATCTTTGGTTCAGTCCAGGATGCCTGGTTCTAGTAGGTAGCAGATCCAGGATTCAAATGCAGAGGTATAGACTCCAGAGTTCACGCTTGCTCTACTATGGCATGCTGCAGAGATGACACCAGACACAAATGCCATGCCCTTTACAATTGGGCTGACCCAGAACACACAATCTAGACTACTCCCTCCCTGAATCTCACTTGGGCTGTGTTACCCCTTGCTTCTCTCGCTCTCCTCTAAAAAGGGATACATAGTGGTGCTTCTTCAGCTCATTATCAGGAAGATAAAGTTGAACCTTCTACTATGGGCAAGGAAAACCTGGTGGCGTAGTGGTTAAGAGCTATGGCTGGTAACCAAACGGTCAGCAGTTCGAATCTACCAGCTGCTCCTTAGAAACCATATGGGGCAGTTCTACTGCGTCCTATAGTTCTAGTGCGTCCTCAATGCCAACAGGTTTGTTTGTTTGTTTGTTTGTTTTGGTACTATGGGCAAAACAGTCCTCCTTCTCTGTATCACCCTCTATGGAATGTGTTCTGGCCTCTTCTTGAAGAACAGAAGCTGGCCCTTGGGGGTACAAAAGGAGACATTACTATAATAAAATATAAAGCCAAAGTAAAATCTGATTCTACAAATCCATTCTAGTCTCATCTTTGTTTATCTTCCCTGCTCCAATAGCCTCATGTACTAGATTACCCTTGAGCATCCTTCACTTGAAATTTTTTAATACAGTAAAAGAACTAACAACAGTGTTTAGTTTAAGTAAACATGATAGCAATTTCCAAGTAAATTGACCTCCTTTCTTTGATCAGCCAAAAAAGCATTTTAGATAGCTCTATATTGTGCCCCGAAGGATAGACGACTCAGACTTTGTTATACTGAGGGAGCAAAAGACTTTCAGACTCATAAACTCAGAGTCCTTTGATTTGTCACCAATAATCTAATTTAGTGGCTTTATAAAAGGGGACTTGGGACTTAAAGGGTGCTTAGAATTGGGGCCAGGAGAAGAATAAGGATGAAGGCATGAGTTAAGGTTGAAAGAAAATATGAAAAGCCAGAAAAGAGAAGCAAATCAAAAAATAATTAATTGAATTTTCAAATTCAGCTCCTACTAAGTTCCTCTTCCTGGCCTAAGAGCTATAAGAAATATGAATAATGGATTTCTGTTTTCTTAGGTTAACTATGTCTTAAACTTAAGGAAATAATTAGATGTGAGTTTTAAATTAAAGTGCAGTCATAATAGACCAGAGGAAAAGCATGTCACAGCTGATATGGAAGAAGAGAAAGTAATGTTGACTACATAGCTTGCTTAAGAGGAAGATAAAGTAGAATTGCAAACGGAGTTGTGGTCATAGGGAAGAGTTTGGACATGACCACATGGACAATAGTGGACTTGTATGAAAACAGGTCCTGGCTGGGAATAGAGGGCACACTCAAATGGGGTGACTGAAGACGGTCTACTAAAGGTACCATTTACAAAGGTGTGTGGGCAGGGTTGAGAGAAGCCAACTAGGGATGGCGAAATACACAGAGGCCAGCAACAGCAGGGAGCCATTACCATCCTAGGCCTGAAGGCACAGGAGTGGAAAGCCACTGGAGATTGGAAAGAGCTGTAGCTATAGGGGAAACCCTGGTGGCGAAGTGGTTAAGAGTCGGGCTGCTATCAAAAGGTCAGCAGTTCAAATCCACGAGGTGCTCCTTGTGCAGTTCTACTCTGTTCTACAGGGTTGCTATGAGTCGAAATCAAATTGACTTGGTGGCAAGGGTTTGGTTTTTTGTTTTTGGTAGCTGTAGGAGAGAGCCACCCTCCAGGAACTGTGGCCTTCGACAGAAGAACAAAGCCACTACCAAATTTCTGCTCAGGTGGGAGGAAACTGGTGGAATAAATACCCCAACTTTTCTTTCCTTTCCAACTCCAATCTCCTGCTGGTGGCTCCCATTGGCTGAACTCAACAGGAAGTCAGATATCAAGGAAGTCTAATTGATGCAGCCCTTCAAGGTCATCCTCCAGAGGCATAGAGAGGGATAAAGGGTGGAGAGGGGATCTGGAAATGAGCAGGGAAAATTGGGAGCCCAAGAGCTCTTGAGAAGATGCTGGGAGGGGAATGGATTGCTAGACAGAAGTGAAAAGTAGAGGAGGTGTGCTATCTTGGTTGCAAGGAGTTGGGACCCCACTGTGAAAGGACATATCCTTGGGAACAATGGGTCTATTCAATATAACACAGTCAAAGGGTCTGACGTCTACAGTAAGATTGTTTTTGATGTACTTATGTAACAAAATATTAATTGTGGCATCTTTCTAATTTTTAAGTGGCTTCTGGAGACCAAAGAAAATGATTTGTCATCCATTATTCATATTTCATTTTTTAAGTCTTATCTGTATCAGTGCTACTTTGTAGACATGACATTGTGAATTGCATTGGTCCTTTCTTTATGGCACCCTATAAATAATTAGAAAACTTCATTGTCTAATTATATGATGGGAGCCTGTAAAACTAGATTTGTCTAGTATTTAGTTAAAAACTGATTTCGTTTTGCAATATAATTTGGCTTTATCTTCAAGGCATTGCAAACTCTAACAAAAATAGCTTTCCTTAAAATGAGAAAAATGAATGGTTACTCAATTGTTTCAGTCTCTGTAGTTGATTACATTTCTTGGTGTGCTGTTCAAGAAGCAAACACAACTCAATATACTCAATATTCTCCACAGAGTCAATCTTATGGTTACATTAAATTATCTCCAGCTTCCTTTTAAAAAATGTGCTCTGACAAGAAGACCTTTCCTCTGTGTAACTTGAATTCTCCCCTCTATTCAGATTTAGTAATTCATCCAAGTCACTTGGCATGACTATTAAGCATACTTAGAATGATTAAAGTTAGTAACTTGAAAGTTAAATTAGATTTTCTTTCCAGAGGCTCATATAGTAATTGCCCATCTAAAAAATAATTGAATCTTGTTTTCTTCATCCACATATATTTTGCATATACCATTTATCATCATTGAAAAATACATCTCTCTTTTTTTCTATTTTCCTAAATTAATGTGAAATGTTGAATACAAATTATAATCATCTCCTTAGAATTAAGGAAATGATTAAGGAGGTTATTACATAATATAGCCTCATGTGATTGTGATAATGACAGCATTTATTCAAGAATAACAACTTACATTTATTGGCATCCTTGAAGTTTACATAGCCTTTTAGCCCATGTCATTGAATCCTCACTACAACCAGGGGAGGCAGAGAAGGAAGGTGGTATTATCTTCCATTTTAATGAAGGGGAAACGGGGGCTCAGAGAGAGTAATTTGACTAAGGTTGCAGAGCTAGTAAGTGGGGGGAGATACACCTTGAACATAAAAAAAAAATTTTTTTTATAACATACATCTTATAAATTATCAGTTGATATTAATTACCACAGATGCATAGGCCCGGAGAGGAACAAGTGGGTTTATGACAGACCCACATGTTTTTAAAAAGCTCTGTTGATGGAAATTCCACCCATTTTTTCTCTACCTGGTCCAGTAGTCAGTCATTTGGCAAGAAGTACCACCATTTATGTATCCTAGACTCATCACCCCTACGTGGCTGCCCTGAAAGGAGATGGACATAGGCTGGTTTGACATATTTTAGAAAATATAGTTTGTATTCTTCAATCGTTGTTGTTGTTAGGTGCTGTCAAGTTCTTCAATACAATTTAATTGCCAATTGTCCTTGAACCTTCTAATACAAAGTAATTGCAACATCTTGGTCTCTGAGGTCCTGTTCCTCTCTACTGAGTCACATCTTTTTCAAGCAATGGAGAGCATACCAAGCTGACCAGGAATTAGGGAGAGAGAGGTACAGACTGAATCTTCAGTTAGACATGTTACTCCTATTCAACCCCACCTTCGGGGTCAGGGGGTGGAACGTAGTGTCTGCTAGGGGACTTTTAATGATGGCCATTAGATGATAGATGGCTAGTGGGCTGACAAGCATCTTGTGTGGTCCTTTTTGCTGCATGCCCCTTACCAGCCCCACACAGACACAGGGAATAGGGTTTCCTCTTAGGACACAGAAAACGGCTGTGGTAATAAGCAGCTAACAGGTCATAAGCATCTCACAGGCCTTTTCACTACATGTCCTTGGAGGAGAAACTTGACCTTTGTGGCCCTTACCCTGAAAACCCAAGAGTAGGGACATCTCAGCACAGATGTAACTTTCAGGTTTAGCCAGGAATAATGTTAACCCTTGCAAGAATAGCTTAGAACACAGAGATATGAAACTGGCACCTGGGCTCTTCTGAGGTATAATACTTAATCCCATAGACCACCCAACTGAGGCCTATCCTCAGACGGATAGCCTCCCGGTCAGTTGGTTGTGCAGTGCCCTGACAGTAGAGTGCCTGGTCATCAGTACTATCACGTGTAACCTTGCAAGTGCTCCCGCAACAACTTCACCTCCAGACTCATCTCTGGTGTTCTCAAACTCTGGGGACTATGTCGCCCCTAGGGACTCTCCACTCCACCCAAGACCTCCAAACGTGACAACTTGTCTTACTTTTATTGCTGAGAGCTCAGCTGTCCATCTAATTGTTGTCACTTCGAAATTTTTGGAAATCTATTTCTGACTGATCTCAAAGTTTTTTCTTTGTCTTTAGTGTTTTGTAACTTCATTTTCACTACAATGTATTTAGGTATAGTCATCTTTTTACTTATTCTGCTTTAATTTCATTGGAATTCCTGATTCTGATGATTCAAGTATTTCATCAATTCTGAAAATTTTAGCCATTACTGCTTTAAACATTGCCTCTTCTGAAATCTTTTATTTCTTTGAAACTCCTACTTGACATGTGTTAGATCTTCTCCCTCCATCCTCCATGCTTTTCTCTCATATTTTCAAAATATTTTGTCTCTATGTGCTATTTTCTGGATAATACTTTTGGTCTATCTTACCGTTGAAAAGGTATCTCATAAATTTTATCTAATCTGATATTTAAATAGTTCATTGTCGTGTAAATGATCCATCTTAGAAGTCCAGCCCAGTTAGGCCTTCAGATGACTTAGTCCTCAGCTTCCATATACCAGCTTGAATGATTCCCAAGGAGAATGTCCAGCTGAACCCACTCAACCTAGTGAACCATGAAAGATATTAATAAATTGTTGTTTTAAACAGGTAAATTTTTAGATAGTTTCTTGCACAGCTACACGTTACCAGAACCACAGTCTTTTTGGAGTAGGAGCCATTTTCTCTCTTTGAAGTGACTTTACAAATCTATGCTCTCATATGCTATGTCAATATTATGTTGCTGTTAGGTGCCATCAAGTTGGTTCTGACTCATGGCAACCCTATGGGACAGAACAGAACTATGCCCTATAGAGTTTTCAAGGAGCAGCTGGTGGATTTGAACTGCTGACCATTTTTGGTTAGCAGCCGCGCACTTAACCACTGTGCCATGAAAGCTCCACGTTGATATTATAGAGCATTTTAATTTCCAAATTCTTAGAAGGCAATCTCCTAATTCTTGAATTTATATATGATCTTCATGTATCAATTAACAACTATGAGTGCATAACAGTCACATAAACCCAAAAAACCAAACCCAGTGCCGTCGAGTCGATTCCGACTCATAGCGACCCTATAGGACAGAGTAGAACTGTCCCATAGAGTTTCCAAGGAGCGCCTGGCGGATTCTAACTGCCGAGCTCTTGCTTAGCAGCCGTAGCACTTAACCACTATGCCACCAGGGTTTCCAACAGTCACATAGATAAATAAAACAATGTTTACTCTAGGTATTAATTATCTATATGTGAATGACATCTTAAAAAGCTTAGAAGATAATAGAGGAAAACATCCTTATGATCTCAGTATCAATGAATATTTATATAACAAGACGAAAGCAGCAAAAACCATAAGGGGGAAGATTAATAAATTTTACTATATTAAAAATATGATCAAGAAAGTGGAAAGCCACGAACTGGGAAAAGATATTTGTAAAACATGTAACAGACAAAGGAATGTTATAAAATAGTTCTTTTACATATCAACAAAAAAAGAAAACAATTTAATTGAATAGTGGTCAAAAGAAATAAACAGATTTTTCATAGTTAAAACACAAATGAGCACTAAACATATTGAGATGGTGCTCAACCTCATCAGTAATCAGATAAATGCAAACTAAACCCACAATGAGACTCTATTTAATACCCTCCAAATTGGCAAAACATTAAGAAGTCTGAAAATGCCAAGTATTGGTAAGGGTATAAAGCAATTAGAACTTTTTTACACCACAGTGAGAGTGTAAATTATTACAACACTTTAAGAAACAACTTGACATTATCTAATAAAATTGTAGCTGTGCATACCTAAGACCCAATAATTCTAAATATACGGACTAGAGAAAGTTTTGCACATGTATAGCAGAAGAAATATACAAGAATGTTCTAGCAGCATTATTTATTGTAGCACAAAACCCTGGGACCAATCCAAAGCCCATCAGCTGTGGAATGTATAAATGAATTGTGGAATGCTCATAGCAGTACAGCCTGACGATGAATGAATTCTTGCTTTGTGCAAGAACATAATATTGACGGAACAAAGCAAGTCACAGAAGAATACAAGCCATCTCATTCAATTGACGTACAGTTTAAAACATGAAAAACTAAACAATGTTTGTGAGTGCATGTGTGTGCGTGTGTACTCCGATGTTCATGATAGAAGTTAACTTACGGGATGGGATAGGTTAGCACTCAGGGGGCTTCAGAGGTGTTGGTGATTTCTATGTCTTATGCTGTATGTAAATACACAGATATTTGTTTTATGATGATGGTAACATTGGTAATGATGTATACTTAACATACATTCCACATATATCAGCTGCTGATAAGATTGCTAAAGATTGGTGGCTTGAACCTACCCAGTGGCAGCTCAGAAGAAAGGCCTGGTGATCTGCTTCCACAAAGATCACAGCCAAGAAAACCCTATGGAGCAATAATACTCTCAAACACATGAGGTCGTCATGAGTTGGAATTGACTTGATGACAAAGGATAATATTTCATAATATACAATTTTTTAAAAAGTGAAGACTACGTCAATAAGCAGTGGAGTTGATCAGAAATACGGTGGTGAAAACAGTTAAGCATTTGAATACTAGCTGAAAGGTTGGCAGTTCAAACCCACCCAGAGGTTCCTCGGAAGATAGGACTTGCAATCTGCTTCTAAAAGGTCTTGAAAACCCTATGGAGCAGTTCTACTCTGCACACAGCCGCCATGAGTCAGAATGGACTTGAGGACAACTAACAAGAAGAAGAAGAAGAGCATGAGAAAGGAAAGTCTGAGAGAGAGAAATCAAATATCAATCCAAGGAATGAGCCATAGAAATGGATGATATAAATATTTAGTTTCTCAGATGGGTATTAGGAAGACAAAGATGGCTGCACCAGTCTATTAGAGTGAGATTCTACTCAACTTTTTCACATTTCAACCATACAGCCTGATCCAATTACTCCAATTTCATTTTATCACGAAACCTTCCCAGGGAGTGTGCACCAAGGAAGCATATACACTACTCAGGTCGACATGGGTTATTTGGCTGTCTAGTAGCTATACTTTCACTCTGATTTATATGTCAATCTCTTAGATCTTATAAAGTTAATATGTCACATCCCTGATTAATAACATCTGTGGGGCACTGACAAGATTAATTTTGTGAAACTGCCCAGCTAAGAACCAGATTTTAGACTGTGAAGAATACTTAGACGAATGCCACATTTTGAAGCTTCTTGGATGTGAGTAAGCTGATCTTCTAGTTGGCACCCTGACCTAGAGTCTCACTTTTATAACATAGTGAAACCTGTGAGAGCCAGAACTGGACGGGACTGCCTTGTTTTTCTGGGTCTTGCAAGTTTTCTGCTTTTGACAGGATGCAGTCTTAACACTTTTCTATCGCTTGTTTTAGTGGAAAATATTTGAGTTTTCTGTCTCTGATAGGTTTCCACCTTACACAGGTTACGCCTTTTGCAGGTTTTACTGTGTTTATTTTTTTTTCTTCACATACAGATCCTAAGTCCTTTGAGGGCAGAAGTAATGTCTTACATTACTTTGCCTCATCCTCATGGTAATGCACAGTGTTTTTGCATATAGTAAATGCTCAGTTAAGTTCTGTTGACTGTTTGATTGGCAGGACTGTTGGTTACGCATGCACTATCCTGTTACCATTCACACTAGGCTTTGCAACAGTAAGAAAAATGTCATCACTCAATGTAATGAATGGAACTCCACCTCAGCCACCAAGTGCTAACTTTGTTGCAAATGTAAAACTACTGCCAGGTTCATGTTCAAATACTTCACTCTTTGAAAAATCAGCTCCTCTTCAGCCTTCTGTGAGTCCAAGGCAATTCAGAGGCATTGTATAGATAGATAAATGTTAACGAGGTCAGTGACAGAAGTTCAACATCTGAGAACCTCCCAAAAGAAGTTTTCAGCAAGGGCATCACGGAATTGAAGGCTGGTGTCAAGGCAGTTTTTATGGCAAAGGCATAACCTAGGATATTCTAAGGCAAGTTATAATGCTACAATCAGTCTCATTGTTATTCATTATTGTCAGTTTTAGAATTACAGCAAACGAGGAACCTTTCTAATACATTCAGGTGAGATTGCATTTGAGTTAACAAATTATTGCTTGCCCACTTGATGTTTATGAAAAAGAAATGCTGTATTTCTCACATTAATCAACAGGGAAGCAATCACTTACCATGAATCATTGCTGGAAATAGAAATTGATTGCTTTAAGCACTGGACATATTTGTGACCTGTGAACATTGAACACTAATAACCAGAAGAGCTCCAGCCTTAAGATGATTTTTCTGATTTCCAAGAAATTTAATCCAGAAATGCACTGGACAGACATGTCAAGTTCTCTGCATGGAACCTGAAAGAGCAGTGATTTCAAATTTCGACTGTATGGCCGTGAGGTGAAGGGAAGGAGTTTGCAAAGCCTGCAACTCTGCATGCTGGGCATCTTTATGCATTCCACAAGATAAAGAGGAGAGAAGCAAACTGGATTTCTAAATATGAGAGAGAATCAATGTAGGGAAACATCAGCTTTTAAGGCATCTTTGCTCTGTGGACAATGTTGGCCACTGAAAGCAGTTTTAAATCCATCAGTACTAGAGCTTGTAGCAGCCTGCACAAATCAACAGGCAGGAACTGTGTTTCATTTCTCACCTTCCTTTTTTCATTCCTGTGCTCCTAGCAACCTATATATTCCAACAGAGTGGGTTCTGCAGTGTGTCTTTCATTTTCAATACAACCATTACAAGTACCTAAAGGACAGATGGGCCAGTAAGTGGCCATGAAGGTCGAGAGTCATTGTGTACTCTGCAGTGGTAGCTTCGGATTTGGGAAGTACACTCTCTACCTGATCTCTGAGGTATTTATGTATAGTTGAGGAATGGCCATCACTAGCTACTGATCTCACAAACCACATGACTTAACAAGTATCATAATGATCAAGCATCCTTGTGTCAGAAGGGGTTTCTCACCTGGAAATCCATTCTAACCTAGGTCCCTGTAGTGAGAAAAGGGTCTGTTTGAGGCAGTTGAATCACTCCTAAAATTCAGGAAGTGCATTTTTTATAAAGTTGAAATTATCTTTATTGGCCTCTGTGAGGAAACATCCTGCAATAACTTGAAGGTTTGGTGAAATAATCTCTTCCTCTTCTAACTAATTTGCCTCAAACCCAAACTTTTTGGTGGGTGTCAATTGTAAACTGGTAGGCCCTTCCTTGACCTCTGCTTCATCTTACCAAGTGGAGGGAAGAGTGCCTATATTTGAGGAGGTCCATCTTTCTGAAGGAACACCCATAAGAGTTCATGAGGAGGCCTGATGCAAGATATTGATATGTTAGATACATTTCAACTCTTTCCTTGAGGAAACTGATTTTGAGATTCTTAATATGCTTCTTGGGTGTCGAGATGGGTGGCTTGGGTGGCTTTCCATTTGTCTTTTTTGTGTGTGTGGATCTCAATATAATGGCGACCAAAATTCATCAAGAAGAGAGGCATTTACTACAATGAATCAGAAATATAGTTATTCAAAAAACGGTTGTGCGTACATAGTAGGTTTTCAGTGACTTACAAAATAACATCAATCACACATATAATGAAGAAGATGGCTGTTCACTTAGATAGCTTATATATGGAAAGTATGACTTCGTCACTCAATAATTATGGGGACTGGAGAAAATTGATTAACTTGCATGAACTTCAGACTCCTCATTAGAAAAAAAATATGGATATTAATAATTTTTTCTGCCTATCACATAGTGTGTGTATTTTGAAAACTATAAACCATTATGTATATGTTAGATGTTGTTAAGGCTTATCAGTATTAACAAGTGATTCTGATATTTATAAGAAATGTCTTTATATCTATTTAGAATTTCCTAATATGTAGCATCATATGGATCAAATATTGTGTGTTGATCCTTATAATGTTATAGAATGAGTCAGAATCTTCTCATTTCTCTGATAAGAAGAGTACAAAATGAGGGTGCCACATGCCTGGACCAGTTGCAATTTGGTGAATTAGAAGCATAGGAGGATTACACTTGAGGGTTCCATTGCATTGCAAACAAAATCTTTTCAGAGCTCCTGAGACTTACTGTCCTAGAAAGCGTTTTTGTCCAAGGAACAAAGTCAACATGAATTTCAGCAGTCAATAGATGCTCTGAGATTTAGAGCCTATAACATGTCCACAGCCATGATTTCATGTGACTTTCAAGAGTATTCTATATAAAAGTATTTTACATAGCAACATTATTGTCTGTGTTTTGCATATTATTAAAATAAATCTCAGAAGGATTAAATGACTTGTCCAAGGTCACATAACTGATGAGTGTCAGAGATGAAACTTGAATCAAGGACATCAGATTCACAGTCTCCTACTTTTGTTTCCATCTCATGTTGTGGAATGCTGAGCTACTGAACTTAGTTTACTTCCAATAATCACAGTTCTTAACTTGTTAATTTCCTAACATGTAATTTTATGGCAGAACTCTTTATGAATTATACATATTTAAGTATATTATTATGGTTAAGCAGCTCTTCTGGGTACATGCTTAAAATTGTATCCTAATCACCATCAATACCATTATGATTATTATCATTATCACTGAATGTATGGGGATACAATGGTGGACAAAAACAGATGCTGTCCCTATCCTTTGCAAAGTTCATTATCTAAGCAAATAATCAGACATTTATAGATGCAATGTTCACAAGTCCTGTAAGTGCTAAGACAATTTGTGATAGGGAGAGTTAATAGAGTCATGGAGGTCAGGGAAGATATTGAGGAAATAACACTTGGACAGAGAGAGATGAAAAATAAATTGATATTAACCAGACAAAGATGGGAAGCATGAGCCCTCCATGGGATTATGAAACATGGCAAGTGTGAGGAAGACCAATATGGCTAGAGTGGAAGAAATGAGATGAGTGTGGGATGAGATGAGGGGCAATGTAGGCAGGGGCCAGACCAAGTGGCCCTTGAAGGTCATGTTAAGTAATTTTTTGTTCTACCCTAAGATATAGAGAGCTACAATATTAACCAAGGGATGTGATGTAATCAGATTTTGAACACTGATTGTGGCTGCTGTGTATAAAATGAGCTGTAGGAAGGCCATCTGTAAGTCCAGGGAGACTAGTAGGGTAACTTATTGCAGCAGTCAAGGCAAGACATAGGAATAGGTCAACTGGGATGAAAAAGGTTGAGATGGAAAGAACTGGATATTTGGGAAATGTTTGGGAGAGAAAATCAATAGGGCTTGATGAAGGATTGGATATGGTGGTTGATGAAGAGGATTCTGAGAGATGATGCTTGGCTTTTTGAGTAGAAAAAGTAGAGTAGAACTAGGATTTGGAGGAAGTATTGCAAGTTTGGTTTTGACGTGTGGAATCTGAAGAATTTTTGAAACAACCAACAGGAATTGTTTAGGAAACAGTTGAATATACAGGTCTGAAGAGAAATTTAAATTTGTGCGTCATGTGCATAAAAGGATAATGGAAGTTATGAATGTTGCATACTATTGTCTAAGAAAGTGTAGCGTGAGAAGAAAGGTCCTACAATAGAACCTCTAGGAAATTCGACTTTTCTAGGCCAGGTAGAGGAGGATATGCTTGCCAAGGCAATAGAATAGAAGGCAAACCAGGAGTTCACCGTGTCACACTGAAGGGAGGAAAGTGCTTAAGAAGGAAGAAGAGGCCAATGACTTTAAGTGCCACGGAAATATCAAGCAAGATGAGAACAGAAAAATATCCTTTGGCCTTAGTTACTAGGAATTCATTGGCAGACTTAGTGAGAGCTCTTTCTGTGGACTGACAGGGCTGAAATCCAAATTGAGGAGAGCTGAGAAGCAAGATGAGGAGGCTAGACTAGATTCTCTCTAAAGTCCCTTCCAGCTCTAAAACAATATAATGCTGTGATTTCAGACTGCTTGCCAGAATCTCCCTTTGTCACATGATCCTCTACCCTACTCCTGGTTAATAGCATGACTCTGACTCTGTTGTTGAAAGAAATTATTTGCTAACATTGCATTACAGGCAGTCCGTGGATTATGAACGAGTTCCATTCCTAAATTTGTCTTTAACTCGAATTTGTACGTAAGTTGGAATAGTTAGGTATGGTTTGTATCTAAGGTCAGTTAGTCAAATGTTTGTCTTAGTATATAGTGGACCTTTCTATGCATATAAAACATTAAAGAAACACTTCTAGATACACGAAAACATCTTTAACATAAAAATACAGTAATAATGTTTTGATGCATGTTGAAAAGTAGGACCCATTTGTTATTATGAACCATTGTACATACCTCAAATTTTTAATATAATAGGCTTTACAGAGGTTGGTTCATAACCATGGGTTCCATGCAAGTTGGATGTTCATAACCCAGGGACTGCCTGTAATTTAAGTGTCATTACAACCTCATAAACAAATTTTGGACAAATCATTTTCTTCTACTTTTACGTACATATTTTCTTTTGGAAGGAAACCTGAACACAAAAAATCTTGTATGACTTTTCCGTATAGCACCAATTGAAAAAATATACTTCCAAGAATTACTGTTATTTTGGGGTCAGGACTGTGGAGATAAAAACAGATTGAGAGTTTCCATGTGGATGAATTTGGAAGTGAACAGATTTGAAGCTGCAGTCCAGGGATGTCTCACACGACACCACACTGTTTTTCTTTTTAAATTGAATCACTTTTTCCAGGCTCTGAGAGTTAAGAAAACACATCCAAAGAATTGATTTCGTGTGTAAGCAGCATGCTTGGGCATTGCTGCATTTCATCTAAAAAGAGTTTCCCATGTTCTCACTGTTTGGAATAGCTGTCTTGGTGGGACAGATATCTGATAAAAGGGCATATAGACCCTTGCTATGCAAAGAGTGATCCGTGGATCAGCAGCATCAACCTTCAGCTGGGTACTTGTTTCAAATGCAGAATCGCAGGCACCACCCCACACCCGCTGAATCAGAGTCCACATTTCCTCAGGTGATTTATATTAAAAGGTGGCCAGAACTTGCAGTTTTTTCTTCAGACTCTACTTTTTAGAAGCACGGAATTTTCTGTTACTCTGCTATGATATTTAAACTGATTCAAGGGCAAGCTGGTCATTTATGGACTAAAAATTAATTATATTACTTTGCTTCAAAATCCCGACTTGCAGTAAAGTGCCGACGTGAATAACAAGGTATATTTCTCAGACAAAAAGATGGTTACTCATCTCTTAGTGAATTCTACCTCATGATAGAACATGTATTTTTCATGTTCCCTTACCAGTAGCTGCTAATTACTTGCTTTGAGTTATCTACTCGTCTTTTTTATTTGTAATAATAAACAAAACAAAAAAACAAATTCGCCGTTGAGCCGATTCCGACTCATAGTGACCCTATTGGACGGAGTAGAACTGCCCCCCTAGGATTTCCAAGGAGCGGCTGGTGGATTCGAACTGCCGACCTTTTGGTTAGCAGCCATAGCTTTTAACCACTACGCCACCAGGGTTTCCTTCTAATAATAAGATTTGTAAATTTAATTTGTAATAGCAGGGTTACCTGTCATGCTTTTGTACTGGATTAATAAACTTCCACTATTTTTACTCTCTGTAGCCAATTTAAGAGATGAACATTTACCTTTTATTACATGACCCTATCTGGTGACTAACAGCTAGAATGGGCAGATGAAACTCAACCCTCAGTCTCCACCTTCCTTGCTCCATTTCTGACATGGAGCCCTGTTCTAACCTTTAACCAGGGCAGGGAAAGATTGCTACTGCCCCCTGCTGGCTCACTGCCTTTCTTCCTCTACAAATCTGTGACTTGAAGAGGATGCCCAGGGGTTTTGAGCCACTGAAGAAAGCACGGTGCAAGGGGCTTTCCCTAGTACAGAAGTAGAGGGATCCTTTGGGAACAGGCGGCCAAAATCAAACTTAAACGCTCAGAAGGCGAGGAAGGCATAAAGGGCTTTTAAATTAAATTATCGATCTTCATGAACTTTTATCTGCACATGGGCTTCTCTAAGCCAAGGAAATGCCCCCTCCTCTTCAGCACAGGACTCCTCTTTTGCGTCCGGCTTCCATTGGCAAGGAGTCGACTACTCACTCCCCTATTATAATTTCAGCACTCCGAATCTTGTTATCTCTTTTAAATTCTCCCAATTTCCTTTCCCCACGCCTAGACTTTATTCCCGTTTCTTTTTGTTTCAAACTCCCGTCCCACCCACCCATCGACAGACACATTTCTAGGAGCTCAGACCCCAGTCTCCCACGCCCTCTTCGTTCCCCCCTGACCTCTATCTCTTCTTGTCATCTCACCCCCTTCAGCATGACCAGTCACTCTTTGCCTTTGAGTGAACAGCAGGCACGTCCCCTCTTGAATGACTCTCCCCGACCCCCGCCCCAATCCGACAGAAAAAGGAAACATGCGCACTTCAGAGCTAGGAGCTGTCCGAGTGCTGAAATTTATAGGCTGGGTAAGATCACGTCTCCGTCTCTTTCTGTAGCCCTCATTCCAGCGCAGGATCTCAGCAATTTTCCCCTCTTCCCCCCACCCACTCCAGCGCGCAGAGTCCTTTTTTCTCCCTCATTTACAACTTCTTCCAAAAAGAGAACATTTTCTAGAGGAAAGGGCTTTGCCAAATAGAAAGGATATAAAACAAAAGCCAGCATGGCATTGTCACCAGCCCCCTTTGCATGGTGATGCGATGAAGGTAGCAGCATTTTTATTATTCAGGAGAAGCAGCTGGGGGATTCACCAGTCCTGAGGCTTTGTCTTTCCTGGGCTAACTGATGGTCCTGAGCCTCGGTTTGACCTGACCATGATGCCCAGGACTGGCACTTTTTGTTTTTTCTCGGTAAACTGTACAAACCCAAATCTCTTTTTGGTTTTCAAGGAAATTAGATTCCTGCCAGATTTTGAGTCTGGACAATAAATAGATACTTTGTCCTAGCTTCTTTCTGGAATCATTTCTGGGATATTTTCCACAAGCATCACAGAAACAGGAATGAACCGGCAGCTAGTGAGCATTTTGACAGCCTTGTTTGCATTTTTTTTAGAGACAAACCACTTCAGGTAGGTGAAACGACTTTGCATGCTGATATTACATGAAAACTGTTTTAAAGAGAACATATCATGTAATTGTTATCTATTTTTCTATGACTTGTATCATATTATTTTAATTTGATAAAGTAGAGTTAGGTTTCTTTTGTTTGTTTTAAAAGCTTAATTATGGTAGGAGGGTGGTAAATTTCCACAAAAACAAGTTTTATGATGCATGGTCTCACGCTATGCATTTCAACACACATTTTCACAGCCAATATGATATTAAGCTAGTATCATGAGTTGCATGCTCTTTACATTTCTATGTAAGGGTAATTTTTTTCTTTTGAATTCTTCTGGAAGTCATTTATAGGCATTATTGGATGCAACATTTTTCATATAGTGGAAGTGATTGGATTAATTTGCCAGGAGTAGGTCATCTTATGTAAAATATAAAGGAATCTTAATTCTTAGCCAACTTGGGTTTCCTATAATATTTCAGCGGCTGGAAGTGTACTATGAGGAATACAACCCAGGCATTTTCTTGAAATGTCAAAAAAATTACATCTCTTTTTACCACTATATTATACTTTTCAGTATATTTGGAAATTAATTGCCTACCAGTATTTAATTAATATGACATCTTTTAATTTATGTATGTATGAGAAATAGAGTATGTGCAATTAAAGTAAATGAGAAATTACTATTTGCATGCTTGTATTTTCTACATAATTAAAAAATTGTCAAATCACTTGGTACTACAACATATGAGATTATTGCTGGTAAGTGAAGTAGCCATCCTAATGGCAGAGACTCTAAGACAGAGAGATAGGAGATGTTCATGCAACAAAGTGTAGGGCTCTCCATTTAATTTTCACCAAATGATGTGGTGTTTTTTCACAGAACCAAGAGAAATGGCATATAGCAATAATGCTATGAGTACTGGGAAAACTCACTATGTTCCTTTCAGGGTCACACCTCCTACTATGATTAAGAAAAACTGTAGGCTGAGTTTTATTAGAATCACCATCATCATCGTCTTCCCACCACTACCATCATAATCAAATAATACTTGATCAATCAGATGAATCTGCATATAGGAATGTGAGCATTTCTGGATGGATATATCAATTTTTAACTCCTACTAAACGTTTATACAATCTTTGCACTTACATTTGATGCCACTTATTTGAAAAATTGGCAAGAATTTGGTCTTTTCTTCATGACAGAATCAACAAGATGGTTTGTTAAACTATTGAAAACAAAGGTTGTAAATGTATACTTTTGGGAAGGACTCAGGATTCAGTCAACCACTACGTATTGTGAAAGAATTTATTTCACTACAAACCAAACGTGTTCTTTTTATAAAAGCCCTTCATTACTTTTAAAAGGAAAATAAAATCATATGAGAATTTTTCCAATCAACTTTTCATGTTTCTGATAATGAAAATGACAAAATGATTTTGAAGTGCTTTTTCATGAATACTTCATTGGAGAGCCAACGATTCAAATGCTTATATATAAATAACAACTGATAAAATAATAGAAGCAACAGACATGCTCATTGTTGACCTATTTTAGAATGGAGTTAAAATTTCAAGTGAAGATTCTCTTTTAGACAATACACTGGAAATTATTAATAGTCGACAGCTAGAATAGAATCTAGCAGGTGAGAAAAGCAATAGAATAATTACTTGCACTGTTTGCTTTGCTCTGTCCATTTTCTTATTTCTTATAAAAAGTGGAGGTTTATATTTAGAGCTGAAATGCTCAAACAATTTTTACAAAGTCATGGGAAAATGAATTTCAGAAAATCACATGGAATTTTAAAAACTACCACTTCACTTCATTGTGACTCTAGAAAGAAATAGCTTTAACTATATGTTCATAAAATCTACAACCTAAAATGATGCACATTGTTTCATCTTAAACCTTCTATGGCTAAAGTTTGGAAACTTAGGAGATATGACTCAGGGTTTATACCTCTCATTTTTTAAAGTTTCCTTTAGAACATGTACAAGTTCAGAAGTTGACCAAAGAGTTTGTATTTTTTTCTTTCAATTAATATTTCAAATATGTTTACCAAAGCTTGATGTTAAATATTATGTGTGCCGTAGATCTCAGGGTGATGAAAATGGAATTGTTGCTAAAAGAGTTAATGATGTGTTTAGGACGGCTGTCTGTAAAGACCATGACTCCAGGTCTGGAAAACAACCTTCGCAGACCCTATCTCCTTCAGATTTCTTGGACAAATTAATGGGAAGGACATCAGGATATGATGCAAGAATCAGGCCAAATTTTAAAGGTAGGTTCCACTTAAACTTATGTTAAGCCTTTGGGGAATCTTCTAGATGTTCGAATAGTTTACTCTGAAAAAAAAGTTTTCACGGATTTTTACTATAAAACGGAAATGGCAAGTATGGTATTCATTTTTTTTTGGCATTCTTTTGAAATAGCAATTTAAATATCTTAAATTTTACTTGCTGCTTGACAAGTTTGGAAACTTCCCTTGTTTGTGTTCTATTCCACAAAGAAAGCTAGTGTCAGAGATTATTGCCAAATTTCCTATTTTATCTGAAGTGGAAGTATGGCTGGAGGTGAATACAAGAGCAAATGATGGACTTAATTTGCATGAACATGTACCAGGATTTAT
This sequence comes from Loxodonta africana, assembly GCF_030014295.1. Lineage (NCBI taxonomy): Eukaryota > Metazoa > Chordata > Mammalia > Proboscidea > Elephantidae > Loxodonta > Loxodonta africana. The sequence goes on from NC_087369.1 coordinate 15,948,757, forward strand.
ACAAATTTCAGTGGCTACAGAATTGGTTTTAAATATTTGCATACAAAGTGAAGTTTAAATGTCAATGTAAAGCATACCATTTTACATACTTTCAGGCCTCTCTGATTTTTAAACTTGATTTTAAAAAAAAGAGGCTCTAATTTAAAACATCAGAACTTTTTGATTTCCTCTTGTTTAAATATTCTAATTGCTTATCTGAAATCATTAACAAAGATCATAGAATTGTAAAGTGCACGTGTCAAACATGGTGGAGACTTTCTTTGTTCAATTAGAAGCAAACCAAAGAATTTGGGGGTTTTGTTGTTTAACATTACAATGATAAGTTAATAGTCTAAAAATTATGTTTTTATTTATTTGGTTTATTTTTATGATGAAAATTATTCATTAGAAAAAATTTTATAGGAACTAATTATTAATGACTGAATTATTTTATGATACCTTAATATTCGAAGACATATTTTAAGTGACTATTGCCTTTTATTTCCTAATTTAATTTAACATAATGTCTTGTGAAGGGTTTATAATATGTCATAAAAAGAGAAACCTATATTCTATATATTATGTACCAATTCCAGCGTTGCCTTGGTTTTGCTTATTAGCAATTTAATGCATTACTTCCCTTGAGTTTTGATTAATTTTTATCATTGGTAAATATGAGCATGAAAACTAAATTTTAAATTCATTTCTTCTTTAAATGCTACACCTCTGAATATACCCAGCTTTGGGCACATTTCATAAAGAAATAAGTCAGAATGTTGACAATCAAGTGTTTTCGATTTAAAGACTATTTCCAGAAGAGACAACTAAACTAAGTTCAGAGTACAATTTTCCTGAAATCTTCATCTTCATCCCATTTCACATTAACTTTGTGCTCATTGCTTTGAAAGTCAAGAGTGGAAATAAAATTCTATGTGTGAGAAGAGAAGAATCAGCTTTCAACGGGACTGCTCATTCAAACAGTTATTCAGTCACTCAACAGCTTTTGAGTCTAAGTTACAAGCAAAATACTAACGATGCTGGGCAATTTGGAAAATGAGAGATGAAGCAGGTTTGAATGCTACCACCAGAAATTTCAGTGGGGAGAGCAAATGTTACATGAATACTTAAAATATTAGATAGAAATCGTTAAGTACCATGAGGAAGTATAGATAAAATGCTACAGGATTCCAACAAATGGAGAGACGATTTCTTATTAAGCTATTCATGGAAAAAGGGGCCCTGGTGGTGCAGTGGTTAAGCACTCATCTGCTAACTGAAAGGTCTGCAGTTTGAATCCACCATGTGGCAGCCTGCTTCCGTAAAGATTTACAGCCTTGGAAACCCTATGAGACAGTTCTATAGGGTTCTATAGACAGTCGCTATAGGGTCACTATGAGTAGGAATGGACTCGATGGCAATGGATTTGGTTTTTGTTTTTTATTTATGGAGAGGAGGCATTTAAACCGTGACTTGAAGGTTGAGCAGGATTTGGATTTCCAAAGATGGCAAATTGTTTCAAGTTTATGAGCACTTGTCTAATAGCAACTATTACTCCCCCTTTCCTGGAAAGAATTTTTCAAAAGATCAAAAAAGTGAAAAGGGTAATAAAGCAAACACTGTGTTACCTTTGCTATTTTAAGTGACCACATAGAATAAGCCATCATTTCTACACATAGTTCCCCCCCACCCCGGGAATGCCACCCTTTGGAAATGACATGTCTCATGAATCTAAAGGATAAATGAATGAGAAGAACGTAAGGTTTGGCAAAGCATGGCCATGTTTTTGAGATCTATCCACTATTTAAAGACCTGAGTTCGGGACGTTTTAATGACTTATAAAAGGAAAACAGGATAACACCACTCAAGGCTAACATTAATGAACTTCACTGTGTTTTGCCTGCCTCTCCTGTAACTCTCCACTTCAAGGAACATTGTTACTCTTTCATAAACTTTTATTACATAGGCTATTTATATGAGATCAATTACTTAACGTTTTGCACAATTCTGTTCACTCTGAGAAGCATTGCTCTTCCTGGATGTAAAACATTCCTCATCAGTTTAGACTAAAATTATTATCCCTCCTGGTGCTCCCATGGAACTTTATATGTCTAATATGGTACTTTTGCATATTTATGTTTTATTGGCGCATGCTCTATCTGAGAGGGCAGGGAGGTACCTTATTATATACTTATTCCCAACTCCTGGTCCAAATGCTTGGAACATCAGAGGTGCTCAATAAATGTTTGTTGAATTGAATCATGGACTAAAGGAGAGATAAATGTGCTTACCCTCTAATATGATTATTCCCTTATCCTCCAGTTAGCCTTGTTGCTTAGGTTTATTCATAACCTAAGAGGACAACGTCCTCCTGCTTCCCAGGACCCACTTCTATATATACGTAAGTGACTGGCAATAGAGCTATTATTGAGACTACATTTGGAGAATCCAGGGAAAATCTAATTTATAGGCAAACAGTAGCCAAGAACACAATCTGAATACTGAGATAGTTTTCTTTCTTGAATTTGTTCTATTTTCCTTATCTGTCCCTGAGCCACACCTCACCTGGAACAGTCAAGTGATTTCAAGCATGCACTGAGGCTTAGGTTACAAGCATTACTTTAGGGATGAGTGAGTAGGGAAGAAAAGTTGACTCAGAGAGGAATTGGCAAAGGTGAACAATTTGACTTTGGAGTTAGGTCTGTATGGAGCAAGTGTATCTAGCCATACGGGGTTATTTGGTTCTTATCAACTCTGCTTGCCTTGAACAAGAAAATGCTACCCCATCAGAAAAACCAATGCAATTGAGGGAAACGCCATGTAAGTCCTTTAAAAGACCACCAAACTTCTGGTTTTTACTTGAACCATCTTTTCTTTCTACCATGCAGAATATGAGTGAATGCCTGGTTTGAAAATTGGTAGGTACAAACTGTCCAGGGGACAAAGGCAAATCTCGAGTTTTCCTTCCCCTGAAGACTCTCTTTCCTGCCCTGGTTAAGGAAGGAACCGGGTGGAGAAGCCTCTAATCTGTCTAAAGCGTTACTAAGGGGGAAAATGTGCTCCCGTTCTTCTTGGGAGGAAGAATACAGAGTGCGTGTCATAGAGGAAAACCATTAACTTGTTACACAATGGTCTCTTTGTGCAGAGAAGGGAATGGAAGGGAAACACGTTTTTTCCCCCGTGTAAGGTCCCCTCCAACCTGAAGTCCCTCACTGTCATCTTTTCCAAAGCCGTATGTTTTCCATGAGAGTGTACATTTATTCATATCAATTTAAAGTTTTTTGAATCATGTGGGTCAGAACCTTCAACATAATATGATAATCAGAAGACTATTTTTTAAATGAGTTTTAATATACTTATAAAAGTATGGAACCCTTTAGGGGCTCTTAAACGGGCAAAATTACATTGGTTTCCAATTAGGATTAATACTCTATTTTAAAGAAAGAAAAAAATTCCAATAATAGTATATTAAGATTACATGTTCTTATTTTGGATTTAAGGAATCCTGGTGGCGCAACAGTTAAGTGCTTGGCTGCTACCAGAAAGGTAAGCAGTTCAAACCCACCAGATGCTCTGTGGGAGAAAAGACTTGGCAATCTGCTTCCATAGTGATTTCAGCCTAGGAAACCCTATGCGGCAGTTCTACTCTGTCCTATAAGGTCACTATGGGACAGGATTGACTCAACAGCACACAACAACAACAACAATTTTGAATTTTTAAAAAGCTGTTGTATAATGACTTAGAAAACAGAAAACTATGGTAAAAACTATCATATATAGTACTATCCTGCTATCCTGTACAAGACCCATTCCTCTCACTCTCTTATTCTTGATCAGTGCTTCTGAATGATTTGTCATGGTTAGTGGCAATCTTAACTTAAAGCTACTTACCTTCTAAACCTTAATTTTGTCATTCTTTTATTTCCTCTGTGAGAAAAATAATATCCATTATTTTTCAAAGTGGTAAGAAAAGCAAACTTTAAAAGGAGCCAATATAAACCCCTTTCATAAATAGATTTTTTTCCCAAACAATACTGTTTGATTACTAATAAAATCAACATTTATTTAGAATTAGCAAGGAATGTTGTTCCAATCATATAAAACATCTTGCTCAAAGAAAATCCAAACTAAACTTGATAGGAAGTAGGATAAGGCCTTAGGGATTCACAAGGGATGTTCTGCAATTAGAAACTGGAGTGTGGAGCAGGACCCCACCCCTATCAGGCTTTTACTGGAGAGGTTGTCGAGCACTTCAAAGTGATGTTCCTCGAGTCAGGAACTAGGTATACGTTTGAGCTTTTAGACTTCTTGGGCTCTGAAGGATGTCATTAGGATTACCTGGAAATAGTAGTGTAAGAAGATAGGTCATTCTTTTCTCTAGAATGAAGAAAAAAGGGACAAAGACAAGAAAGAGGAACACACAGATCAATTATGAAAATTACTGCTTTTTCTAAGTAGTTTCAGTAGAACTCGAACGGGGAGAATACCTGAGGGATCATCCAACAGTCACAGTGGCAAGCAAAGAGGATGTTAGTTGAGCTGAAGAGAAAAATAAATACATAAGAGAGATAACAGAGAACTTGAAACAACGAGGGAGCTAGGAAGAACACTATAGTATTTACTGGTTGATCAGCAATGTATTAATAAGAAGTTTATATAGTATGTGGAAACACTGGTGGCGTAGTGGTTAAGTGCTACGGCTGCTAACCAAAGGGTCGGCAGTTCAAATCCGCCAGAAGCTTCTTGGAAACTCTATGGGGCAGTTCTACTCTGTCCTATAGGGTCGCTGTGAGTCAGAATCGACTCGACGGCACTGTTTTTTTTTTTTTTATATAGTATGTAGAAATGAACGGTGATCAGGAACTGTGATTGTATCTAAAAGAGTGACAAGCTCCTTGGAAGTGCCAAAAAACAAATGAACTATGATTACAATAAAGATGATGATGACGATGACAATGACAACAATAATAGTGAGTATCATAAGAAAGAAAACAGAAGAGCAAGATTGGCCCACAAGAATGAAAAGAGTCAAATATGGGCCACTGAGATAAGTGGATGGTTTTTCGAGAAGTCTTCTAAAACATAAGAATATTTCTGTTTTCCTTGCTGCCATGAATTGGCATGAAAAAGAAATACATATGCATAATTTTTCTTGTTGGAAGGAATTCTTCTGCATACTTTCAAGTCAGTAAAATATTGCACATCTATTCTCTATCCCTGATGGGCTCAGAAAGATGTCATAATGGGCATATATAAGCCATATATGGGCATATATGTAAGCCAGAAAAGGGAGCCAGAAATGATTTAGACTTAGGTTCTATAATTGAGAGCCATTCTTAGAAACTACAAGAAAAAATAGCTTTTCTGATGTGCCAAAGCACCAGTGTAAAAACAAAGTCATGACTCAGAGCTGCCAATTGCCTTCCATGTATAAGATCCATAGAGACCTGGGTCAGATCTTGTCAAAACATAAATTTTAGAAATCCTCCATGCAGACAAAAACACAAGCTATGGCCATTCACGATTACCTGGCTCTGAAACCACGGTAAATGTTGATTCTATGTCAACAGAGAAGCCTCTTTCCCCACTTGGGTGATTTGTCTAGTGTTCGGTTGATTGATCAAGGTGTCATTCCTTCATCCTATCAGATATCTCTTTGTCAGTATTATTGTATCTTGAAAATGCCACTCGAAGCATTAAGCTTTTAAATAAGTAAAATGAAATGCTCAAACCTGGGCAAAATGCATTAGTTCTGTTTCTCTCTCTTTGAAACAAAGTCTTTATCTGTTTTAATGTAATTTTCTTTGAAAATAAAATGAGCCTAGCGTTATATCCTGAATTTCTTCCCAATGTGAATAAATACATTTCACCATAATATTTTGGTGGGGGATAGGATCTGTAATAGATAATTATTCACTGCACGTCTTTATACATGTCATGCATACTATTCTCTTTTTTTTTCATATCTAGAGATCTAAGGTTGAAAGTGTGCTATGTGACATTAAAACTTACATTTGTAGGCAATATGGCTTCCTGCAATTTCCTAGGAGTTAGTAGCTCAAGAGGTGTTTCAGCTATAAGTAGAACTAGATCCACGTCCGAGAAACAAGTGATCTTCAGGTCTCACTCCTTGGAAACTCTGTTGTCTATAGCCCAGTGGAACTCTGTGTAAGGGTCGCTTGAGCACCAATGTCCAGCAGGGACAGTTGGAATTGGTGTTTCTCTGTTAGTGATAATGCAGCCCCAACATGGCCGTTTCTTTGATCACCCTGGTGGATGTGGGCATCAGATTTTACTACGGATCCTGAGAAAGAGGAGCAGAATGCTTGCAAGCATCAGAAGCATTAGACTTGAATGTAGAAAGTAGCAGAAGCCTTCAGCACCTGAAAAGGGAAGCCCTATTCTCCCTTAGCCCTAGCTCCCCCTGAATTAGTCAACTGAATTACGCCCCTAAACTGCTGAGATGACAAAAAGCCCTAATGGAACTAAGCCCATGTTGAAACATGTGAGAGTCATTCTTAGAAAGCATACAGAAAAATGGGTTTTCAGGTGTCTATAAGTACCAAGCATGAGTCCAAGTTGTCAGTTGCAAAAAAAAAAAATTTAAAGAGATAAACAGTATATGACTTTTTAGGATATTCTTTTTTTAGTTATGGAAACAGCAGCTGTCCTAGAATGGAGTTTAATTGCAAGATAGTTGAAATTCCCGTTAAGGAAAAATTCTTTTTGACTGACGACATGGGCTGTAGCTATCTATCAGTGAGGACCATTCATTGAAGAAACCAGAGGACAATTAAGAAAGAAGAAAAAGAGGGAAATAGAAATCTATGACCAAAAGGAAGAATGGATTTATTTTAGAAACCATCCAACAATGTACATATAGTATGTTCATATATGCACTTTCCAAAGCATATATGTATGGGGGAATATGCACACATAATATGTTTGTTTATAAACATATACTGTGTTTGTACATACATTAAAAAAAAAAACCAAACCCTTTGCTGTCGGGTTGATTCTGACTCATAGCAACCCTATAGGACAGAGTAGAACTGCCTCTGTAGAGTTTCCAAGGAGTGCCTGGTGGATTCGAACTGCTGACCTTTTGGTTAGCAGCCATAGTACTTAACCACTACGCCACCAGGGTTTCCTGAAAAATACACAAGAGACTGGAAATATTGGTTGCCTCTACAAAGGGGGACTAGATGGCAGTAGGACACAGATAGGAGGGAGAATTACTTTTCTCTGCATACCTCTTGAGTGTTGATCATTACATGTATCCTCAATTCAAAAGGGGGGTTAATTGTTAAGTATTTGTGGAGACTTCGTCTCACATACTTTGGACATGTTATCAGGAGGGCCCAGGCCCTGGAGAAGGACATCATGCTTGGTAAAGTAGAGGGTCAGCAAAACAGAGGAAGGCCCTTGATGAGATGGATTGACACAGTGGCTACAACAATGACCTCAAACATAGGAACAATTGTGAGGATGGCACAGGACAGGGCCTTGTTTCATTCTGTTGTGCACAGGGTCACTATGAGTTGGAACTGACACAATGGCACCTAATTACAACAACAGAGTCCAGGATACTATCTTAGGAAGCATGGTCCACGGTTGCAGATTGGAGTCAGGGTTGCCCTTATTGTAAGTGCAGAAACACCCATGTGACCTGATTTCAAGGGTACCCAGAAAGCCTGCTTGAAATCCTCTGCCCAAAATACTTCCCCAGCCCAGCTTGCTACTACAATGGCTAAAATTACAGCACTGTTGCATCTGTCTCATATTAAAACCACATGACCTTTGGATGGAAAACAGATTAAGCCTAATCAGTCATTTACTCCATAGTGTGAATGAGAGTATTTTGTCCTACTCTGGAGTTGGGAGAGAACATGAAGGCACTAGGCATTTTAGAGTAAGACAATACGAGATAAAAAGGAATAAAAGGGTTATGTGAGGGAAAGGCTGAGGGTAAAGAATGGTAATTTATATATGATGGTTTTGTTCAGGGATGATTTTAATGAAACTTTTTAAACGTTTCAAGTTCACTGGCTGTGCTGCAATTTATTTTTTGTTTTTGCGTGCTGTATGGGCACCAATCAATACATTTGTATATGCAAGGCTCCTACTATGGGCTCACAAAGTGAGTGTCATGGGTTTGAGGTGACATCAAAAAGGAGGCATCAACGACAGTCTAATGCTTTCTGGCAAAACATGTTCCAATAAGTTTGTCATTATGCCTTCCATTTCATGGCGACAGAGTAGTACAGTGGTAAGAACCCCACACTTGGATCCAGAAGACCCAGGTTCATGTCCTGGCTCAGCCACTTTTGAGAGAAGGTACCTTGACTTTTTCAGGCCTCAGTTTCTCTTCTGCCTTAACCCATCTCATCTGGGTCGTTCTGAGAATCAAATGAGATCATGTGTGTGAATGACATATTTTCAACCATGATGATTTGTCTTAGTTATCTAGTGCTGCTATAACAGAAACACCACAAGTGGATGGCTTTTAACAAACAGAAATCCATTCTTTCACCATCTAGGAGGCTAGAAGTCCAAATTCAGGGTGCCAGCTCCAGGGGAAAGCTTTCTCTCTCTGTCGGCTCTGGGGAAGGTCCTTGTCATCCATCTTCCCTTGGTCTAGGAGCTTCTCAGTGCAGGGACCCCACGTCCAAAGATGTGGTCTGCTCTCAGCTCTACTATCTTGGTGGTAGGAGGTCCTCTTCTTTCTGCTTGCTTCTCTGTTTTATATCTCAAAAGGGATTGATTCAAGAGCAGCCTAATCCTGTAGATTATGTCCTGCCCCATTAATATAACTGCCTCTAATCCTGCCTTATTAACTCATAGAGACCCTATAGGACAGGGTAGAACTGCCCCATAGGGTTTCCAAGGAGTGGCTGGTGGATTCAAACTGCTGATCTTTTGGTTAGCAGCCAAGCTCTTAAGCGCTGCGCCACCACTGCTCCGATTAACATCATAGAGGTTAAGGTTTACAACACATAGGGAAATTACACCAAATCACAAAATGAAGGACAACCACACAACACTGGAATCATGGCCTAGCCAAGTTCACACACATTTTTGGGGGGCACAATTCAATCCGTGATTATTACAAATAATTTTTATTATTATTACTATTCCCCCACTTCTCTTTTACAGCCCACTCACTGTGTATTGTCAAAACTTACTTTTCATGATGACTGGGTCTTCGTAAATTGTTGTTTTATCAATGGAAAAAAATAGTCAGAGAAATTCTAGTATCTTAGAGTTCTACCAGAGTGACCAAAATGTACCATGTGTGTCAGTTGGTTTTCCTTTTATTAGTTCAGTGAGAAGTTTCACAACCTGAAAAGGATATTTCATATTTGTAAATACGAAGCAAAGAGGGAAGCATTTGTGGGAAAGAATTATCTGTATCCATTCAAATCCCATCCTCAGTTATTTTCTTGTACTCAATTTTTGTACAAACTGAGTAAAAGACATAGAACCAATTTTACCTGGTGCTAGAAAGAAGAACCCTGAATTTAACTGAATATAATGTGACTGTCATTTCTGATGTATTTTCTTGTCCAGGTACTGCAGTTGCAGGGGTCACTGCACAAAAGTGCTGAATTGATTTCCTATTTTAGAATACATATTTTATAGAGAGCATTTGGCCCCTATAACATGGCACGTTAAGAGTAGTGGAAATGGAAGTCCATAATTTAGTCTTTGGAAAAATTATTACATTGCTCCTTGGTTGATTCTGGGTGACCTCACACCCTTAATTTTCATTATGGAAAGAGCCTAAACATTTTATCCTGAGTTCTACAGAGCTTAGTGCTCCTCCCCAGGCTGAAGAGCAATTCAGTCAATTTTGCTCATAATCTGAGACTTCATTTTAAGGAAAGGATAATAGATGGCATCAATATCAGAGTATCTCAGTATCTAATGTTGGGATATTATAATATTCATGTTTAGAGTGTAAAAAAAATAGTTATTGGTTTGTTTTTGGTGGTGCTGGATATTTTTTTATCGTGTTAGGTCAGACACCTCTGAAATGTGGTCTTAAAAATGGAAATACAGTTCACCAAGCCTTATAAAAAGGTCTTTGGAAGAATTCTGGGCTCTCCTTGGAGAGAACTCCTAAGATGCTGTCCTGACTGTGACATGCAGCATTTGCTCACTGACTTTCTTCTTGAGAGGGCTACTCTGGACACTTGTGACTGATTTCAAGCACTTTTAGCCATGTGAAAGCCACTAAAGGAAGAATATGAGCAAAAGGCATAGATCTCTGAGTGGTATTCCTAAGAGTGCAGGACACTTAAGAACAAAGTCACTAGTGTACCCTAGTCTGGCTACACAACTGAGTGTAGTCATGGGGCAAGTACAAGAAAGAGAAGCTGGACCCCCTCTGACTCGTGTCCTGGTTTGCATATTCACCCTCTCCCTCTGAATATGAGTGCACCAAATGGTGGCTCTGTTTTATAAATACGGTCACCCAAGAGCACAAATGAAAATCCTGGATTGAGTGAAAATATGTAAAGTTAATAGTCAATTATCAAGTTTTTGGCTGGAGAATGCATTCTTTTTTTTTTTTTTTGTATTTCTTTTTTCTGAGTGGGCGAGGATCATGTTTTCCTGAGAGGAAAAAAAAAAGCCACACTCGTCCATACATTGTAAAAGCAATAGAATTAGAATACATTTGTGGCAAGGGAGCACATATGTGGGCACAAGAAACTATTTGTAAAGGTCGCACAGCTTTGTGTTTGAGTCTAAACCCACAATCCATTTGTTCATTGTTTTAATAGATAGTGAGCAGTTACTCTATGTCAGGCATCATGTCAGGTAATAAGTATACAGTGGAAAACAGAAATTTAAGCTTTTTAAATGTCCGTTCTTAGCACTACTATCTCGCTTCTGTAAAAATCAGAATATAATTCAGAATTTGAATTCGGTAGTATCCAGAAACTTTGCAGGAAAGAGATGACACACTCTAACTGGGTGTAAGGGGTTGTAGAAAAACCAATCCCTAAACAGGACAGTGTAGTACTCTAGGACTGTGGACAGCAGACAAGAAGAGGTAAAGGAACAAGTGGGTACCAGAACCTAGAGAAGGTGACTGTATAGTGAAGCTACCTAATGGGGTCTGTGAAGCAAGGCAGTCAATCTGTGCCTTCCTGTTGTTGGATGCCGTTGCGTCAATTCCCACTCATAGAGACCCCACGTGACAGAGTAGAGCTGTCCATAGGGTGTTCTTGGTTGTAATCTTTATGGGAGCAGATCATCAGGTCTTTTTCCCATGAAGCCACTGGGTGGGTTCAAACCACTGACGTTTTAGTTTGCAGCCAAGTGCTTAACCATTGCACCACCAGGGTTCCTTCTGTGCTGTCCTACCTGGGAGAAAGCCATGGAAGACATACCCTGACCTCACTCTCTTCCTGCTTTCCATTATCCTCTGAGAGCCTCTCATTGGCCAAATCCAACTAGAAGTCAGAGGGCAACGGTGCCATTGAGGCACAACTTGAAGGTCAGCCTTCCAGGGCACAGCCCAGAAATCAGGGCACAGAGAAGAACAGAAAAGAGAAGACAGTGATTCTGGAGGGTAAATGAAAGATAGCCAGCACAAATGTCAACTCATGAGTAAAGTCATCCCTTGATATTCAGCTGGGCAAGTAGACGTCTCCAAAACTAATGACAAGATCAGTAAGCCTTCCTTTATCAGTCTGGGGAAAGACGGGAAATGAGAAAGAGCTATTTTTTGGATACGTGTGTGTAAGAGAGAGAAAAGGAGAGAGAGATCTTCCAGTGAAATATATGAAAATAATATCATTTCCTTTCTGTGTGATTGAATAAGTTTGCTAATATTGATGTGTTTGCCTCCGCAGTAATCACCTCCAGCCTTTCCCAACTGGAATGTGTTGTAGGCTTAGATCTGAACAGAAGACTTAGTGCCAAGGCGATACAAGGGGCAGTATTTCTGAGACAGATTCGTTCCCTCTGTACTCTCCTGTTCTACAAGGAGCTGGAGGAGGAGTGTAAGAAGAAGAAAATATTAGGTGGAGGGTTAGAAAAGCATGAAGATCGGGAGCATGCTATGTGTTTCAAGGAAATGGCGAGTCCAAGGAACAGTTACTTGTTTTTTCACCCCTTGCCTGGTTTGATTACTGGCAGCTGAAATACAGCTACTTCTCATGAAAATTCTGCTACTTAAAAAAAATCTCAGAGCCACCTAACCACACAATTTTTATTTCATTTTTTGAAACTCAAGTGTACACAAAAGAGAATATAATCTGTCTTCCACCAGCCGCTCCTCAGAAACCCTATGGGGCAGTTCTACTCTATCCTACAGGGTTGCTATGCGTCGGAATCAACTCAACGGCAACAGGGTTTTTTTTTTTGTTTGTTTGTTTCTGATTTATTTACATTTAAATACTTCAAGATGTTGATTTCTAAGAACCACTTCATGTCCAACAAGGTAGTCAAAGTTTCTTTTATCAGGTTTCTCTTAGAAAAAAAGAATTCTTTGCCAAAAAAAAAGTATCCAGAAACCCAGGGGATCTGTGTATTTAGCTCTAAACCTGAAGGTGTCTGAAGAGTGATACACACATTTGGCAAACCACACTGTAACAACTCAAGTTAGATGATCACATTCAGGATAATTTATAAATATTCTGTGCAATGCTTATTATGAGTTTCTCATCTTCTGCTTTGTATGGAGTACGCCAAATCAGAGGACATGGCATTTAACACCCAAACAAATTAGCAGCCGACCAGTTGTGTTTCTCAAAGCATGTTTTCCACAGCGCCTGCTTCAGAGTCACCTGAGGGTTCTGTTTTTAACAGGCATGTACCTGGGCCCCACCTCTCTCTAGCTCTACCTCTCCAGAATCTCTGGAGGATGGGACCTTGGAGTCTTCATTTTAACAACTTCATTATTCCCTAAAGTTTAAGGAGTATAGGATTAGAAAGAGAAGTTTTTGCCCCAGTGTCTGAAGGATGGAGTCCCTGGGTGGCACAGACAGTTAAGCACTGTCACTGTCTTAGCTATCTCGTGCTGCTATAACAGAAATGCCACAAGTGGGTGGCCTTAAGAAGCAGAAATTAATTTTCTCGTAGCTTAGGAGGCTACAAGTCTGTAATCAGGGTGCTGACTCTAGGGGATGGAGGACTTTTTCTCTCTACTGGCTCTGGAGGAAGGTTCTTTTCTCTTCTGAACTGCTTCTGGGTGATCTTCATGTGGCTTAGCATTGCTCTTCCCTGTGTCTGCACGCTAGCTTGCTTTTAATCTCTTTTATATCTCAAAAGAGATTGACTCAAGATTCACCCTACACTAATCCTCTCATTAACATTACAAAGACAACCCATTGCCAAATGGGATTATAACCACAGGCATAAAAGTTAGAATTTATAACACATATTTTGGGGGACACAGTTCAATACATAATAGCTACTAATCAAGAAGTTGACAGTTTGAATCCACCCAGAGGCACCTCGGAAGAAAGGTCTGGGGATCTACTTCAGAAAAATTAGTCATTGAAAATTCTATGGAGCATAGTTCTACTTTGACACAAATGGGGTCACCATGAGTCTGAGTCCACTCCGCAACAACTGGTTTGGTTTGGTTTTAGAGTCCCTGGGTGGTGCAAATGGTTAAGCACTCCATTACTAACCGAAACGCTGGCAGTTTGAATCCACCCAGAGAGGCCTTGAAAGAAAGCCTGGCAATCTACTTCCAAAAGATCAGGGCCACTGGAAACCCTACAGAGCACAGTTCTACTCTAAAACACTTGGGGTTGCTATGAGTTGGAATTGACTTGATGACAACTGATTTTTTTTATCTGAAGGATAATACTTTCTCTATAGCACTTTCTCTAAGATATTACATAGCCATATTTGCTTTACCAAATGAGGGGGGGAAATTCCCACAAGAGAAAAAAAATCTAAACTGAGTCTCATGTGACCTAACCTTTCTGAGGTTCACTGTTGTCGTCTTTAAAATAAAGGACATTGACAAAGATGTTTCTCTATGCCCCTTCCAACTTTAATAGTCCCTGGTCCTGATATTCTAAATTAATATTGTTGGACCTGTCCTTTTGCAAATTAGTGATTCATTCACAGTAGAGCTTGGAAACATCCAGTCTTTCTAGAGAATTGGTCTCTCATCTGGGAAGTTATTAATTACATCCAGATTGTTTTTGCAGTTGCCCACATCTTATTTCAACTCCAAATATTTCAAGGACTGCCATTTTTTCACTGGGAAGACCCTGGAAACTTTTGAGGGGGTTACTGAAGAATGGTCATTTACAACTCTAGTCTTGCTTTTGGTTTGAAGGCAGAAAATTCATGTACAGCAGGCTGCTGCTAGGAAAAGGAGCTACCATGTTTCTTTAGTTCAGTATCTGGTAAAAGCTGTTTCTCAAAACACTAGCCCCATGAAATATTCTCTGATATAAGGTTTAAAATGTAAAATAAGGATGGGAAGTTCAGTACAATATCCTCTGAGAGAGTTCCAATGTCCATCAGCATATTAAAAAATTCTGAGAAAACCTGCAGTAAAAATAAATAAGTAAACAAATGAATAAATAAATATTTCAAAAACCTTTTTACACAGGGGCTTAGCCCGTTCTTATTTATCATACGTTCCGTATAATGAGGAACATCCTAGGCAACTGGTGTTTTATAGAATACATTTTGAGAAATGAGGCCTTGATAAAACCCATAAACCTAAAAAACTTTTTTGCCATGAAAATAAATGAGGATGATGGGAAACCTAAATATACATAAAGTACGATTATCTGCTAGAATGATAATATTCATAAGCATGAGAAGGTCCCAGCATTCAGTACATGTGGCTTTCATTTCGATACATGGTCAACACTAGCATTCAGATGACACAAGAGAATTACTTTACAAGTTTGAATATTATTACAGGCTATTTATCTCCTGCTTCATTTACATGAATAAATAAACAGCGGCATTTTCAAGAAACAAACATTGAAGAGAAAAGACATTAGTTAGTACAGCAAAATACTTGATCTGATAATCACCTTCTGTTTTCCTCTTTATGATTCTCTAACGCTGAGTGACAAATACATATTTAACAAGTGACTTTTAACCTTGAACTAGAAACCTTTCCTCAGCAAGATATGACAAAATTTCATGCCTGTATGAAGAGATTCTTTTTAGATTGCCATCTTCTCTTTCAGGCATCTTTCAAAGATGGATAAATCTTGTGGCTGTGCGACCTCCATTCAAATGTTTGATGAGAATTTTTTTCCATCACTTCCTTGAAATGAAAATTAAAAAAAAATTGAATCCATAATAAAGAAAACTCCATTTAAAAATTGAAATTATGCAATGTTTATCTTAAATATCTTGTGTAGATTTAAGATCAACTTCTTCATTGATTAGTATTAAAATATACTCTATGTTGGTCAGCTTAAAATGTTTCATATGCTTAGATATGTAAATTCCCAGGAAAATTTATTGAAAATTGATTGTTTTTGATGGAGATGGATGCAGAAAGAGAAATGTTTTTGAAATATCCCTAAATGTCTTGAGGAAAGGATGTTTTCCATATTCTTAAAACTTCATTATTAGTAATTCTTCACCCATGCTTTCTCTCAGAGTGTTTGCCAAATAAGCAAGCATAATTTTTCATTTTTCTTCCTGTTCCTCATCCCGGGGTCTTAGGGAGATAAAGAGAACAAAGTACAGGATAGGGGATTATGAAAGCCACCTTGTTGTTGTTGTTAAGCACCATCGTTTCGGTTCCAAGTCATAGCAACCTCATGTACCGCAGAACGAAACACTGCCCAGTCCCGCACCATCCTCGTAATTGTTGTCACGTTTGAACTCATTGTTGCAGCCACTGTACCAATCCATCTCATTAAGGGTATTCCTCTTTTTTGCTGACCCTCTACTTTACCAAGTATGATATCCTTCTCCAGGGACCCATATCTCCTGATAACATGTCCAAAGTACGTGAGACAAAGTCTTGCTATCCTTGCTTCTCAGGAGCATTCTGTCTGTACTTCTTCCAAGGCAGATTTGTTCATTCTTCTGGCAGTCCATGGTATATTCAATATTCTTCACCAACACCACAGTTGAAAGGCGTCAGTTCTTCTTTGGGCTTCTTTATTCATTGTCCGGCTTCCGCATGCATATGAGGTGATTGAAAACACCATGCATGGCTTCGGTCAGGAGCACCTCAGTCCTTAAAGTGACATCTTTGCTTTTTAACACTTTAAAGATATCTTTTCCAGCAGATTTGCCCAATGCAATATGTCGTTCGATTTCTTCACTGTTGCTTCCATGGGCGTTGATTGTGGATCCAAGTAAAATGAATTCCTTGACAACTTCAGTCTTTTCTCCGTTTATCATGATGTTGCTTATTGGTCAAGTTGTAAGGATTTTTCTTTTCTTTATGTTGAGGTGCAATCCATACTGAAGGCTGTGGTCTTTGATCTTCATCAGTAA
Source organism: Loxodonta africana (assembly GCF_030014295.1). Taxonomy (NCBI): domain Eukaryota; kingdom Metazoa; phylum Chordata; class Mammalia; order Proboscidea; family Elephantidae; genus Loxodonta; species Loxodonta africana. Next base: position 15,965,191 of record NC_087369.1, read on the forward strand.
GTGCTTCAAGTCCTCTTCACTTTCAGCAAGCAAGGTTGTGTCATCTGCATAACGCAGGTTGTTAATCAGTCTTCCTCCAATCCTGATGCCCTGTTCTTCATATTGTCCAGCTTCTCAGATTATTTACTCAGCATACAGATTACATACGTATGGTGAAAGGATACAACCCTGACTAACACCTTTCCTGACTTTAAACCACGCAGTATCCCCTTGCTCCGTTCAAAGGACTGCCTCCTTAGACTTCTTCAATGACTCCTGATCCATTTTATTTATTTCGTAAAGCAGATGAAAACACATTGGTGATGGAGCCCCTACACATTCTGTATCAAACTAGACCTTTACTTGAAACATTGCTTTATGGTGTCCACAGCAATGACATTAGCATTGGTGATATTCCATTGTACAACCCACAAATTTTGGAATACTGATTTTTAAATGTTTCTAGTGATTGAGGGTTGACAGTCTTAGGTATATTGGATCTTTGTGTGTATGTGTGTAATGAAAATATACACAACAAAACATATACCAATTCAACAATTTCTACCTGTATAATTCAGTGCCATTGGTACATCGGATCTTGAGGAGAAACTGAGTGAAGATTAACTCTAAGAAATTCTTCAGCATGCATAGAGTTTGCTTACTCTGTCTTCAAAATTTATTTTGTATTGCCTGGGTACCGGACTCAGATTCCATGTTACCATTTGCTTCTGGTATCAGGGCTGCTTCTCCATTTCTAGGGAGCAAATGGTGTCCTTGAATCTAGAAGGATGGGGAGATGACTTTGCTGAACTCTTAGTTATAGAAGTCATGGAGTATGAACAAGTGAATAACTTTGCTTTCAAAATGAAGTATATATAGTGCCTTCCCAAAGTATAAAAAATTAAGATAAGAGATGGTCCTTGTTTGAAAGGAAGTGTTCCATTTGCCCAGTGCCATGCCTTGTGAGTAGGAAGTACTTAATGAATACATATTGAAGAATTGAATCAATAGCTGAATAACTGACTAAATGAATGGAATCATGATTTTTTTTATGACCAAATGAATGAATGAATAGTAACTTCACATTTGCTCTTACTTTGTGTAGGATTTTTTATTCAGCCCTGGCACCAGAATTTCCACAGTTTTCAGAAGGATTTTTCAAAGATAAATGCTACTCAGCCTGTATTCTTTAAATTTTGCAGTCACAATTTGTTAGCACCAAGGTTACTCTGATATTCAGTATTTATTTTTTCTGGAATACAGCCATTTCATTTTCTGGAGTTAGTGACCACTCTGGTACCAGTGGCATGCTTGACTGATCCTTATCAAACTAATAGTATGTTATCGGTCATATTGTCTCTAACCCTCCAAAAACAGGAGGAATTATTCACAACCTGGGACATGTGCTCCTTTTATTTCCCCTAAGTGTCTACATTTCCAATACTCACGTTTGTTTATCGTGCACATATGCCTCATTTAAATGCATCCTTTATTCAAATCTTCTGAGCAAATATTCTCACTTAAAACCCAGCAGGTGGCTTCCTGTTCCATGGACCTCTTGATGCCAAGCAAGTTTATGACATTTGGGGCTTTAGCAAAAAGTATGAATTTGTGACTTGGGGGAAATATCCCAAAGACCATTAAGAAATAGGATTACCTCAGCAAGAGAGTGCATTTATCTCAAGGAGAAAATTTCACATTTCTACTGTCAACCAGAGTCTGCAAATAGGATAATTACAAGCACATTTTCTAGTCCCTCCTACCTTTGAAACTATGTTTGCTTAAGGCTCCTGGGGGAAGAGTCTTCCACAATTTCACCCATCCCCACCAGATCAAGTTTATTTAAGAGGTGTCAGTGTACATTTAACAGCAATATAGCTTGGGTGAAGGTATCACTTGAGCTTGGTAGAAGTGAATTGACACGTGAGGCTTTCATGATTATGTGTCCTTCACCCTGGGGCCTTTCTCTTTCCCCCACATATTGAAAGAATATAATTATTACATAAGAACTTGGAGCTATGTGTTAATAATATGCATTACAATAAACTGCGTATATATAAAATCTCAAGTAAGCAGGTACCTACTTAGTGTCCAACTTTTCATATAAATGCCAGAACAAATTATCTGCTGCAGTGATGGACCAAAACAGTTGAGGTTATTTGAAAAAGTGTCTATCAGTGACATCAGGCAATATGCCATATAAATGGCAGAATGACACCTTTGAAAAAAGTTGTTGACTTCTTGAGGGGTGATGTGGCAGGTGCAAAGAAGGCAAAGAAAATAAGGATGGATAATAAACAGATCCTAAAGGAAAGCTGAGATCAGAAATAAACTCCTGTACTTTTTTTAGCAAAACTATAGTGCAGCTGCTCTGGGGTGCCTGATTGGCTGTGTCTTTATCTGAATGCACGGGAAAAGCCAGCTGAGCTGTTACCCAAGGGATCGCAGAGCTCAAAATACTAGTATTCTCCATATCCTAGGTCTCTCATGACTCTTGAAAGTTTCCTGGGACCTCTCATCACTTTAGGATAAAGTCCAAATATCTGCACATGGCTTACCAGAATCTTCATGGCTACGTTCTTGATTACATCTATCTTAGGTTGGGTTTCTCAGAAGCAGACCCTGCAAATTAATTATTAGGGAGAAGACCCCTTATCCTGTAAGAGAGTGAGGAAATCAGACAAAGAAGGGGGAAACTCAAGCAAGGGTGTAATCGCAGGCAAAGTCCAACAATAGGTGGGTTCCACCTGGTCCCGTAGGACTTTGAGGTGTAAGATACACCTGAGTTGTCCTGATGGAGGTGAGAGAGCTGGGTTTTCATACTCCCGTATCTGACAGTTATTGATTAAACACTGTCCTCAGGGTGTGTGTATGTGTGGGTGAGGGAAGTAAGCTTCCAGATACTTCTAGCTATTCTCATGTGGACAAATTGAGCACCAGTAGCCCCAGGACAGCCCTCTGTGAAAGACCGCAGGTGCTGGCTGTTGGAAGCAAAAGTATACCAAGGTGAGGGTCAGGCATGGCACAAAAATGTAAATGGGATCCAAGGATGCTGGTGGAGCATGATTATTGCCCACCTCAACATCTTTATTTCACAGTAGCCTCTCTGGCCCTCCCACTCGATGTTCCACCTCAATGTTCCACTTCCAGTTCCTTGAACCTTCTATTTCTGGATCTTTGCGCTCTCATTTGCCCTCTCTGTGCCTGCCTACCCACCAGACTACTGTCTACTCATCCTTCAGACCTCCGCTTCAATATCAATTCCTCTAGAAAGCCTCTCTTAAGCTACCAAGTCCATCCACCCCTACATGCACAGTCTGCAGTGATCATTCTACCTTGTGATTGGCTGCTTCCCTGTCTTTTTCCCTCCTAGGAGAAGGTTGGAGATTGTGTTTATCTCATTACCCATTGTACCTCCAACACCTGACAGTAGGTGGGCAGCAATAAACATGTACCAAATAAATAAAACATTTATAATAGCAATCTTTAATCCCAGAATCCATGCCAATGCGAAGTTGGATGTGAGCAATTGAACTAAACAATGTGAATCATTTAAAATCATACGTTTTTTAAAAAATATGTGTTATCTTATTTGACTCCTTACTGCACTTCTTTGATTGAAAAGTAGCTGGATTTTTGTTTAACATTTAGTCTTGCCAGACAGGACTTAGGCCAAAGTACCCCTCCAGATACATAAAGCCTAGGATGAAGAGGAATGTAGGTCATTAGAGAATGATGACAGGGACACTCATTCTTGACCTACAATATTTTATTGAACATATTTATAGCATAACTGTTCCTCTTTTGATTCCAGGGTAAGTCTAATTTATCTTTGAGCACCAGGTTTGTGTGCACTTTCTGTTTCTTTAGGAGCTTACTAGATGCTTAATGTTGACTGAATGGATTCATTCATATATAGACATATATCAAGCATTTATCATGCATAAAGCTTTATTCTGGGTACCAAGTAGAGGAGAATTAAAAGGAGAATTGTTAACCAATCAGCCTTCCACCCTTCAAACTCACTATTTCACCTCCTTCTGCTCTACCACTATTTCAGAGCCAGTATGCCATTTATAAAAAGCTTTACTTTCTATGGCCAATACTGAACAGAAATGGAGAGTGACATCAGCCTTTCCCAAATAGAATACACTGGCCTAAGGAAACTTTTCTACTCAGTGTCTGCAGTGTTTAGTAAATAAAACCAAAGGCACCCAAATGGTTCTCCTTGTTAATAGTAGATACACCTGAATTACTAATAAGTTCCAGTTTCTAAAGTAATATCAGGTTCACTCCATGGCTATAGCCCCTACCTCCTTTCAGCCAGTGAGCCTGTGGCTGACTCTCTTATAAAATTCTTTTGAGCCTCATCTTCCAGTTTCATCAAGAATTGAAGAGTGATTCTCAAGGCACATGATCCTCCCAGATTAAGAGGCCATGAACCAAAAATGTTTATAAAGGCCTGAGATGCCCAACTAATGCACCCACTAATAGTGATGATCATTTTCTTGTGCTGAAGAACCCTTAATATGTGAAAGCTCAGTCTACAGAGGAAAAAAGAAGTATCTCTAAAAACTCTAGGCTTCTTAAAAGAAGTAATGCTTAAATTGGGTTTTCAGAGCTGAGTAGGTGTTTGATGAGTGGGAGAGGAAATTTCAGGTAGGGAATGTCCATGTCCGGAAAGAACATGGTTAGTTTGGAGGACAACAAAAGTTGAGTATACCTAGAGGAAGTAAGCTGGGGAAGTCATAGAAGATAAGGCTAGAGAGAAAACTTGTTAGGGGCAGGGTTTGAAAGAGATTATTTAGGCATTAAGATTTAACCATAGGTAACAGAGAGGTGAAAATAGAGATTGGATTTGTTTCCTAAGGAGATAACTCAAGACACATTTTGAATAATACTCTAGAAAGATGAGGGACCAGGGCACCATCACAATCACCCGCGAGAGAGATGACGAAGGTTTGGGCTTGGGCAGTGGCAATGAGATTAAAAAGCAGGGGTGAGATTCACAAGATAAATTTAAGATCAAATTACATCAGACAAATGCAAAGAGTAATATTTGACTCAATGTTCCAGTTTGGGCAATTGAGCAGATGAGAATTTAATTTACTCAGATAGAGAATATAAGAGCAAAGAGATGCTGAAGGAGAAAATAATGAGTTCTGCCTTGGATATGTTACATTTGAGGTGACTGCCAAAAATCCAGATGGGCATGTCTAATCTTCACTTGAAAATGTTGATCTGGAGCTAAGAAGATTCTGGGCTAGAGATATAGGAATGGAAGTCGTTGGATCATGGCAGTGTTAACAAATAGAGAAGAGAGATAAGAATAAGACCTTCATGAACACGAACATTGAAGGAGTCGGAGGAAGAGAAGAACTCAACAAACGATATAGAAAAGGAGTGGTCAGAAAATTGGAAGAGAACTAGGAAAATATATGGTCATTGAAGAGAGTTTTGAGGATGAGGAAATCAGCCATGCCAAGTACAGCAGAGATGTTGAATAAAAAGAGCTAAGGAAAGAGTCCATTGATATTAGGCAATGGGACATTTTTTTACTTCAGCAAGCACAATTTCTCTAGCGTAGTGGGGCAAAAGTCCAGATTGCAGTAGGATGTGGCGTGAATAAGTGTTGAACACATGGAGGAAGTGAGTGTGTATTCTCATTTAAGAGATTAGTGCCAAGAAGAAACAGAGAGATTGAAGGTTAGCTTAGACTCTTTCAGGAAAAGGAGGTTTATTTAAAAAAAAAATTAAGGCAAATGATAGTAGGAAGATGGCAGAGTAAGAAACTCTACACTATGATTCCCCCCACAAAAACACCAAAAGCAAGCAGAAACTGTTAGAACCAACTTTGTCAGAACGCTGGAAAACAGTCAATAGCAACAAAATGAATGCTGAATCAAGAAAAAGGCTATTTCAAAGAGGTAGGAAAGTATTGTGGCATTTACTTGCCTATGCCCTACTCACTGCCTGGCTTGGCAGCTTGTTTGCAGATAACAACCTATGTTCCCAATATGGCACTCTGAACCTAGTTCCAGAGGGAGCAGAGCAGACCTTATTCACAAATTACTGAGTTTCTCTGTTCTAACCTGTATCGTGGCTACCTAAAACACTGAAGCAAGGTGCTCATCTCATTTTGCCTATCTCAGAACTCACACAGGGTGGAAAAGTGGCAGGCATCCCCCAAGCACTGTGACTGCCTGGTGCTAAAGACTGCAATTGAGACATGAAATGGACTGCTTAAGGACTAAGAGAAGATGCTGGGGAGAAGTTTTCTTTGAAAAATTAGAGTATTCGAAAGCACCATGCATACATACAGGGGTATTTAGAAAGCGACACACATGCCCAGAGCAAGATGCAAGCTCACGTGATACCTGAGGAAACCCTAAGCTTTCACCTCAGGCTGATTTCTAGGTTCAGTGTAAGCTTGGATAATTGCTGAAGGAGTGCCCCAAAACAGAGCCAATCTACAAATACTGGAAGAGTTTTTTCTTTCCTGTTGTTTTTTGTTGTTTATTTGTTTTTTTTAACACATGGTGTTCAAGGAAATCTGTCAAAACACTAGCTGAACACAAGTTAAAGAAACAGAGACTTGAGTGGCCACACGCATCAAAGGATACAGTCTTTGCAAAAAAAAAATATAGAAGAGTCACTAAACCATTGGACAAGTCTTTAATAAAAAGAAAATTCTGAGGAAGAGGAAAATCTGATTTCCAAAATTATAACATAATATTCAAATGTCCAATTTTCAACAAAAATCACAAAGCATGCAGAGAAATAGGAAAGTGGCCCATTCAAACAAAATAACGTGACAGAAACCATCCTTGAGGAAACCCAGACATTGGACTTACTAGACAAAGACTTAAAAACTACTAACTTAAATTCAAAGAGTTTAAGGAAAATGTTGACAAATAACTGAAGGGAATAAGTAAAATGATGTATAAAAAATCAAAATATTGATAAAGAGATGCACATTATAAAAAGGAACCAAACAGAAATTCTGAAGCTGTAAAGTACAATAACTTAAATGAAAAATTCACTGGAACAGTTCAATAGCAGATCTGAACAGGCAGAATAAAGTACCAGTGAATTTAAAGACAGGACAATTGAAATTATCTAGTATGAGGAACAGAAAAAAAAGAATGAAGAAAAGTGAACAGCGCCTATAGAGAAGTGACTTGTCCCCTACAAGGGATCCTCAATAATATGAACAGCCAATTCCTCATCAGAACCATAGAGGTCAGAAGGCAGTGGGAGGATATATTTAAAGTGCTGAAAGAAAAAAAAAAAAAGTCAGCCAAGAATTCTATATCCAGCAAAACTATCCTTCAAAAGTGAGAGAAAAAGTAAGGCATTCCCAGATAAACAAAAACTGAGAGAGTCCATTACCACTGGACCCGTCCTACAAGAAATGCTAAAGGGAGTCTTTCAGGTTGAAATGAAAGAACACTAAACAGTAACTCAGAACAGTATGAAGAAATAAAGATCTCTACTTTTCTTACCCAGTAAAGATCTCTAGGAAAGGTAATTATGTGGTTAAATATCAAAGCCAGTATTATTGTATTTTTGGCTTATAACTTCATTTTTTATGTGCTACATGATTTAAAGGACAAGTTCATTAAAATAATTAAAGATCTATGTTACTGGGCACACAATGTATAAATGTGTAATTTGTGACAGCAACAACAGAAAGGGGAGGAGGAATGGAATTGTATAGGAGTTTTCATATGCAGTTGAAGTTAAGTGAGTATAAATTAAAACTAGGTTGTTATAAATTTAGGTCATTAGATGTAATCACCATGGGAACCACAGAGAAAATATTTTAAAAATATACACAAAAGGAAATGAGAAGGGAATCACAACAGATCACTACAAAAATTATCTAAACACAAAAAAGGCAGTAAAGGAGGAAATGAGGGACAAAGAAGGTATAAGACACACAGAAAACAGTGATTGTACACCAACAAATTAAATCATCTAGATAAAATAGAAAAATTCCTAGGAATGCACAAACTACCTAAACTGACTCAAGAAGAAGTAGAAAATCTCAACAGACTTATAAAAATTAAGAGATTGAATCAGTAATCAAAAAACTTCCTAACAAAGAAAATTCCAGAACAGATGGCTTCACCAATTCTTCTCAACCTCTTCCAGAAAATAAAAGAGAACACTTCCTAACTTATTCTATGAAGCCAGCATTACCCTGATACCAAAGCCAGATAGACACCACAAGAAAAGTACCAATCAATATCCATTATGAATATAGATACCAAAACCCTCAACAAAATACTATCAAAGAGAATCCAACAGCATATTATAGAAATTATACACCACAACAAAATGGGATTTATTCCAGGAATGCAAGTGTGAATCAAAATTTGAAAATCGATGCAATAAACCACATTAATAGAAGGAAGGGGAAAAAAACCGTATGATCATCTCAATTGATGCAGAAAAGGCATTTGGAAAAATCCAACATCCTTTCATGATAAAAATACTCAGCAAACTAGGAATAGAAGAAAATTTCCTCAACATTATAAAAGGCAGTTATGAAAAACCCACAACTAACATCATACTCAATGGTGAAAGACTGAAAGATTTTTCCCCAAAGATCGGGAACAAGACAAGGATGCCCACTTTCACTGCTGCTTTTCAACATTTTACTGGAAATTCTAGCCTGGGAAACTAGGCAAGAAAAAGAAATAACAGGCATCTGAACTGGAAAGAAAGAAGCCAAACTTTCTCTTTTCTCAGATGACAAGAAGTAGAAGAGGGTTAAAGTATAATTGATGGAACAGGTTCTGAAAAGGGTAAGAAGGAGCAATCTTATAAGGATAGATGGAAAGATTATCCTTTCACTGGAGAGGAAATATTACTCCCTTAAAAAAATTTTTTTTTTCACTCTGATAGTAAATTTTACAGGTAGAGGGGGAAGGTAGTCCCGGCATGGTCACATCTAATGACCTCTATTTTCTTGGTGTAGTAGTGCTCTGTCATCTGCCACAAAGGAGCCACCATCACTGGCATGGGAAGTTCCTGGGTACAGTCATCAGGAAGCTAAAAAAGAGCACCCAGATCTTGATAATTTGATATTTGCTTCTTCTGTTCCATCAGGACGGACCACTTAGACTATTGGGAAGCATTTTTTAAATTTTAAATAAAATCAGTTATACACACACACACATATACATACATACATATATATTTCTAAGTTGACATATTGAATAGGGAAATACTTTATGTATTTTAAACATAAGACCCAGTAATGAAGCAAGGTGCTATGTGCAATACTTTGAAGATAAGGGGGAGTAAAGGTGTTCAGTCTCCAAGTTATCCACCAGCTGCCTTCTTGGCCAACCCTTTTTTCCCCACTGCACCCGTCCATATATTTTATACCATCTAAATTACAGTGGCCCCAAAATAGTTAATAATAACATTGATGGTTTATATTAGCTGAGTCCTTACTACGTGTCGAGGATTCTTCTAAGTACTCTGCTTATTAACACATTAAATCCGATAGCCTTATAGGGCAGTACATGAATGTTATTATCTATATTTTACAGATGAGGGAATCAAGAACATGGAGTTTATGTCATATGGCTAGGAAGGGTGCAGAGCTGGCTTTCAATATCAGGCAGTCTAACATGGGTCTGCCCTCATTACCATTGGTGGGATAGTAAAGGCCTAGATTTGTCTTGTTGTACACCAAGCTCATGATTCAGACTCGTCTTCATTTCTTAACTACAGAGACATTCTAGGGGCTTGTGAGCCTGGAGGCCTGTGAGGGTCTTTGGAGTGTCCTGTCCCAGAATCTGTTTCTTATTCAACTTTGCATCCTCAGATTATGACACATTAATAATCCTCCATAAATATGTGATGAATAATGGAATGAATGAGCAAAGCTGACTTCTCTCTGAGCTCCCAAGAGCTTTCTGCTTGGAATGTTTGAACCTAACTTGTAGATTTGGGTGGGGGGCAGCTGAGGAAAGGAGAAGGGATACAGGGACTATTGGCTTCATGGGGTACACATTTTGTGAATTTGTCTCTGACTAATAGCATTCTGTAGTCATTTCATTTTTTTCTACCTTCTTTCAGTACAAATTTGTGATGTATTTAAACATATTCCAGAAAATGCTGACTACCACATACCAAAAGCATGCCCCGTGCCATCTGGCGTTTCATCTAGTTTTACAGTCTAATTCCCAGTGCAGTTTAATATTTGGGCTCTGGGGATGTTTTTACTTAACAATCTCAATGATTTGGCGTATTAGGAGAAGTCTTTAAGTCTGAGACCTGAAGTCTGCAGTTCAATTCTCTGTTTGATTATTTTCTAACAAATATTGAAATCCCAAGCTTGCTCAGGGAACAGGAGAGGGAAGTCTTTGAGGGCTGCTGGCTGGGGTAACATTCTTTCAGAACTAAGGAGACTGCTCTCTGAAATAGCATGCTTGATCTTTTCTTAAGCAGACAAAGCACTTACTGCTTATGTACAAAGTCAAGTTGTACTCTGTAGCAACGTACATATTAATCACAAGGTATTTGGGACAAACACTTACGAAGTACCTAACTTAGAGGGACTTTGAGGACTTACAGAAGCAGTGACAGCCAACCCCAACCTTCTAGCAATGCGTCATCTTGATGAGAAAATGTGTCTGAGCAATACCAGACCACTCTTGGCTATATAAATATGCAGCGAGGTATGAAACTGTGCCATGGAGACCAGAAGTTCTGAGTAGGAGGAGCCGATGATGGTTGAAATATAAGAGAGCAGTGGAAAATAAGCGAGGACTTGGAGTGTGAGTGGAGTTTACAAAGGCAGCGTGTATCTCACAATGTGCCAGGCAACCTGTGAAGTGTGTTACATGCATGATCTCATTTATTCCCCACAAAAACAATAAGTACTGCAGTTGTCAATTCCTTTTCTCCAGATCCAGAAAAAAAGGTTCAAAAACCTTTCAGCCGGCACAACTGTGAGGGACAGATCACTGGTCAAACTGGAGCAGTCTGGTCCTGGATCCCACACATTCAACAATGGCACTGTTCTTTGTGGTAGCCTAGGCAACCCCCACCCCCAGTGTCTGTGTTTGCAAATGCATGGCACATGCAACTGCAGGTGAACATTTGGAGGGGTATGCACAACCAAAGCTAATTCCCAAAGAGAAGATACCTTTAGGAAGAGTCTTGCCATTTGACTTGGGGGACTTCCTACCTGCATTAGCAGAGGGTTTGGAAATGAGGGTCATTTCTCATTGAAGAACTTTCTTTTCTATACCACAGCTCTATTATGTCTGGTACAGCATGCAAAATTAGATCCTGTTTAAAACTTCAAAAAGTCTTATCTCTAGTGTGAGAAGATCATGGGTACAAACTCCGTTCTACTTCTTTAGCCTATCATCCAAGCTCTCGTGTCTTCAAACTATAACCCCCAGGTCATCCAGGTACTATCACTGCCCATTACCATGAGTCGACAGGAGCTGACGGTGTTTAATGGGAGAACCACACCCTCCACTTCAAACATCAACTCAATTGTGGTGAATGAGAGGAATCCACTTGGCTTTTTCGCTCTTGGAGGGACAGCCCTACTCAGCTCAGCATCAGAGACCTATCACACTGAGGTGGAGGTCGAGATTGATGATATCAAAATCCTGACATACGACATAATTTCTCCATCACTTAAAAAGTCTCTAACAATGCAGAATTTTGGGGTCTTTGGATTTGAGACAAGGCGTACAGAAAAAGGAGCAATATTTTTTTTTTTTTTTTTAGTGCTCAGTTGCTGATTACACTTTGGCTAGAGACTTACTATACTCTCTGTAAAATACAGCCATATTTTCCTCCATTCCTCCTCTTCTGCCTATGAAGAAATACATCACTTCCCTTGCAAAGAATCTCTTTTCTCCTTTCCCTTTCCCATTTTCCCATGCACAATTCATTGCCTCCTCGGTTATGCTCTCTAATGTTATTCTTATTACTACATTATATTTATTGTAGATAGTCTTGTCCGTGTCTTTCTGCCATGACAGATTATGAGTTTATTGAATGCCAGGGTCAAGTACATTTTTATATTTCCAGAACCTTACAAAGCCCCATTGTGAGTGCCCCATCCACCTCCCCAAGCCCTTACTGCTCAAAGGCCAGCACTTGCATTTCTTTGCTCAAGGGCCTTCTCTGACCCAAGCCACTTTGCCTACCCTGTGGCAGACCAGAAGTGAGGATAAATTAATGCCCCTGTGGAGTACCTTCAACCAATGGCTGATGGGAGTTGATACCCCAGCTCCTGCCAGCCTTTTGGGGAGAAAAGCTCAGGGGAGAGTTTCTACAGTGGCCTCCAGGGTTGCTCATGGGATAATGCTTCAGCTGCAATCAGACTATACTAAAGTACCTTTTCTTGACTGCCTTCCCTGCCCTGTCTCACTCTCTCACTTCCCAACTGGTATATCATTCACCTCCCCAATAAACTACTTTCACCTGAATCCTTGCCTCAAAAAAAAACAAAACAAAAAAAACACCAAACCTGTTGCGGTCGAGTCCATTCTGATTCATACCAACCATATCGGACAGAGTGGAACTGCCTCATAGGGTTTCCAAGAAGCACCTGGTGGATTCGAACTGCCTACCTTTTGGTTAGCAGCTGTAGCTTTTAACTACTACGCCACCAGGGTTTCCTTGCCTCAAGGGGAACCTAAACTAAGAATACATCCAATATACAGTAGGAGTTCAATCAATGTCCTTTTAATTAAACTGAATTACAAAGATGCATAGTGTAGCATGAGATAAATGACATGGAAGAACGTGGCTACAGAAGTGTAAGGTGCCTATCAGTGGAGTTTGCACACATGTACACGCAATGAGCCCCATGATTTCAGGGTTTCCCTCTGCAGTAGGGAAGCAGCTGTCCTAGTTGTTAGTAGGGAAGAGTGCATGTCAGGAACTCTGGCTTCTATTTTTAGTCCTCTAGCTGACATAGAAAACCTCTGTTTCCTAAGAGTACAATGGTGACCTTTCCACCCCCAGAGAAATGGTGCAGAATGCCTAATGAGGAAGCAACTCCCCATTTGTGGAAGCCACAGAGGAACAGAGGAGGGAAATGAGAGCTTAGGTACTGTGCGTTGGCAGACATGGTGCTCTTAAGCTCTCTTTTGACAGCGAAATAGAATGTGCTGGGTTGCCTGGCAGTGCAATGCCTTGAACAGAGTTTCTGTCTCCAAGCTTCCAAAGTCCAGCTCTGAGCCTAAGACTTCCAAAGGGCATCATCCGTTGCTCCTTTTAAAAACCTCACATTGACAGATAATTTTCAAAAAAAAAACGGGGGGGTAAATCATGAGTCTCATCCAGATATAAAATGAACACGTTAGACATTTTACTTAATCAGTGAGAGAATGAGACAGGTGATCTAAATGGTTCAAAAGAGAATTCAAGCAAACAAACACACTTATAGGTCAGGAATATTAAAATGAATGTACAAATGGAGGCAAACCAGCTTCTTCAACAGTGGAGGAAGGAAGTCAATTGAACCTCAACAGGACAAGACAGGACAGAATTTGCATGACTATAAGCGAGATATTTTGCATTGCTCTCAGTTGTACAATTTACAGAGCTGTAAAATAGCTCCCATAGAATCACAGTCAGGAAACACTGAAGGGTGTGCTCTAAACAATATGCAGTTTTCCTCTAAAGCACAATTTTTCCCTACACTCATAATTGTTAGATTTAATAATGCAGTCCTTCTCCAACAAGGAAGGGATCTGATTTTTTCTTTTTTCCTAGACTGTATTTATGCTTTTAAAACCCAGGTCCTTTTTTTTTTTTTTTAACTCTGTGAGTGGGGATGAGAGTAATAAAATGCAAGGCAGAGATACAGTGCTTAAGAAAAGTTCATCTGATCGTTAACTAAAGGGAAAAGCTCATGGTTTAGGAGGAAGCTCCTTCCTTGATAAGAAAAGGCAATGGTAAGAGAAAAGAAATAGCTGGCATTTCACACACATTATTTCATTCTATCCTCCCAGTGAACCTGAGAGTTAGAGGAAGATAGTTCTTCTTTTTTAGATGAGGAAACTCAAATCCAGAGTGATTAAGTAGCCTACACAGGGTCACACAAATAGCAGAGCCAGGATTTTAATCCAGTCTTTCTGGCTGTGAAGTTTATGATTTTTTTTTTCTTCCCATTATACCAGGCTGCACTGGTGGGGGGTGATGTCAGGAAGGTGGGCAGCAGTAAAGAAGTTTCCTGACCCCCACCTTAAACAGGGCAGGTTGGTAGTGGTTTCAAAGGACCACTTTGCAATGCTTCTCATTGGTGACTGTCATGTTTCTGTCAGAATTTTATCAACTGTTGAGCGCTCTGCAGAAATAACAAAGAGAATTTACTTCTGTTTTCCCAGGCTGAGATGAGACAATGGATTTAAATGACCCAGAAAAGAATGTACTACTCTCTTAAGCTGAAAAGATGGGGGCCAACTGATGGGGTTAAAATGCCTTGTATTGAAAGTTGTTCTGAAATGAAATAGAAAAGTGCAGATTTCATAGGATTTCACCGGCATTTCTTTACACAGAGAAGGCTTAGATTCTGATAAACAGCATTCATTGAGCATTTACTGAACGTCTACTATGTGCTTAGTACTACACTAAGTGCCAAGAGGAACGTTACAGTGAATCAAATCCAAACCATACCCTGCCTAGAGCATACTAAAAAAAAAAAAATACTAGAGAAGATTAAACACATATGAAAAATTGACAATACAACATGTTAAGGATTATGAGGCTATGGAGTTGCCAAGAAAGATGATATTCAGGTAAGGGGAAGCAGGGAGATATTCGTGGTGTAGATATCATTTTAACTGGACATTGAAGAATGAGAAGATTTGAACATGGAAACGTGTGCGTGGATCACATCCACCAATTCTATTGTTATAAATCCAAACGCAGCAAAGTTCCTTCTTAAAAAATTATTATTGCAAAAAAAATCCATTTTCAACTTGTTAGGACATAAGAGGTTGATGAACTTGCTATTCATTTTGCAAAGTAATAGAGGATTCAATTAATATGAGAGAAAGTTGTCTTTAATTCTATTTTTGTTATTTCCTAAAATGAAAGGAAATGCCATTTGAGTTCATGAGAAATGCCCAGGTCTCTTGATTTTAAAACAAATTCTAACTGGCATTTGAAATTGTCTTCTTCTAAAGCTAAATGGATCTTTATTTATTATCCTCCCCAATCACAAGATAGAAAGAATCCCACGTTTTTCAAGAATTCTCCACCCGATGACATTTTATTATTGTGCAAAAAAAAAAAAAATGTAGATTACACTTACAAACTACGTCCAACCTGAAAGTTCCATTCAGTGTCTGAGATCTTTAAAATAAGAAATGGGCCTCTCACCACAAACAAAGTGCCCTGAATCTCCCAGAACATAAACTGCTCACTTTAAGGTCACAATGATCCTGTGATGAACAAAAAAGAAGTTCACTTGTATTAGAAAGAGGCTAAGCAAAAATGCCCTCTCCGTGATGCTTGGCTGGACACACACTTTTTGTTCAGTCTGACATTTCTTGCAGAATGACTCAAGGGCTTTTCAGTAAATTGTATCTGATTTGCCCTTAATGCCTGATATTCTTATATTTAGCCCCACAACTCACCATTTTATTGTAAATGGTGATTAGTAAAAGACCAAGTATATGCCAGGCACATAATGGGTACTCAGTAAAAAATGGAAAGATAGAAATACTCAGAATTCTGCCAATGCCTGTAAAGAGGGACCAAATTTAATTACCTGATGAACAAACCTAACAAGGGAGTGTTAAGTTCCACGATACTGCTACATTTTCACCCAAAGTATGCTTATAAAAAAAAAAAAACCTGTTGAAATATATGAAAGAGATGAATTTCTAATGAAAAAGTCATATGACCATGACTGAAAGATATTTTAATATGACACTGGCCTTGTGTCTTACAAGTGGGTGGCTTTAACAAACAAATTTCTTTTCTTACGGTGCAGGAGGCTAGACATCTGAATTCAGGATGTCGGCTCTCGGGGAAGGCTTTCTTTCTCTGTTGGCTCGGAGGAAGGCCCTTGTCTCTTTGAGCTTCTGCCTCTGGACGATCTTCATGTGGCTTGGCATCTCTCTTCCCCAGTCTCTATCGCTATGAGTCGGAATCGACTCGATGGCACTGACACTGGGTTAGTTCCTACTTGCTTGTTTAACTCTCTTTTGTATCTCAAAAGAGATTGACTCAAGATACACCCTACACTAATCCTGTCTCATTAACATAAAAAAACAACCCTTTCCCAAATGGGATTATAACCACAGGCATAGAGGTTAGAATTTACAACACGTATTTTTGGGGGACACAGTTTGGTGAAGCAGAAGAATAATCTAAAACTCATTTCATTATTACATAAATGTGATCCTTGGTGAATAACCTTTCCACCTATCCTGCTATTTTTGCCTTAAAAAAAAAAGTTAGTGGTTCCTAACTGGGGGTGATTCCCACTACCCTCCCCCCACTCCAGGGGACATTTGGCAATATGTGGACACATTTTTGGTTTCACAACTGGGTGCTCCTGGCATCTAGTGGGTAGAGGCCAGGGATGCTGCTAAACATCCTACAGGGCAGAGGACAGGTCCCCACAACAAAGAATCACCTCACCCAAAATGTCAATAGTCTGAAACTGAAAATCCCTGTTTTAAATAAAGAAGTTAACAGTGATCATCTCAAACATGGGGTAGCTACATAGGTTGTGCAGACACGAAGAATGTTTATGCATAATCCCTGGAAGAAAGAAAGTCGTAAAAGGTGGCTGGGTTCTTTCTGGCAACAAGTTCTGTAGAGCTGAGAAAATACTGATTTTCTGGAGAGAAGAGAAAGGACATTGGGTGAGATAAGCATCACTTCAGTAAAGATTAGCACAAAGGAAGTTGGGATAGCTAAATTACAGTACTAAGACTTCAGTCTCCTCTATATTAAAATGGGCTTGATGATGTACTTCCTGTATAGACACATTTTGACAATCCAATGCACTTGTAATAACGATAGTGATGCTACTATCATTACTATGAATAATAGCAGCTACAGTTTATTAAGCAACTATGATGTGCCAGACAATTCTTCTCTATCCTATGGTGGCATTATGAGTTGGCATTGACTTGACTGCAGTGGCTTTGGTTTGGTTTTTTGTGCCAGACACCGTGGCATGTGCTTTCCATATATTGCTACTAATTCTTACCATTGCCGTGACTAATTCTTACCATTGCTGTGATAGTAAGCATTATTATTCTCGTTCTTCAGAAGAATTGACGGGCTCAGAGAGTTTCCATAATGTGTTTAAAGTCCACATACGGTGATAAAGACTGCACACACTGTGGTCACCATACTTTATATATACCTTATGAGTAATATGACCCAAAGTCCAGGTCTTCCCAGGACAGTCCTGGTTTATGCCTGGTGTTCCTGGGTGTAAATATTAATAATGCTCTCTTTTACTCTTAAATGTGATTACCCTAGTATGGGGTGGTGACTCATGCCTTCTCCCTTCTCTTTAAACTATGGGGAAATTCACAGCATGCAAAGAAAAAAGCTTGCTGGCACTCTTAAGGGTGTCTGACAAGGATCTGAGCCGCGGTGGACCCATCTGTCCTTTTGCTCATCCTTGTGTGGGCACAGTCAACACCTGGTAGCTTTTAGTGGGCAGGACTCACAGAAGCTGTCCTTTGTTTCTTGATATTTAAGCTGCCTTAGGTGCTAATGGAAACCCTAGTGGCATAGAGGTTAAGGGCTACAGCTGTTAACCAAAAGGTCGGCAGTTCGACTCCGCCAGGTGCACCTTAGAAACTCTACAGGGCAGCTCCACTCTGTCCTATAGGGTAGCTATGAGTCAGGATCGACTCGATGGCAGTGGGTTTGGTTGGTTTTGGTCGGTGCTAATTAATTGCTTTGTCTGGCAATTTCCTCATTTCCATCAATAGGGCTGGTCCAAAGCGTATAGTTTGCTGGACACTGGGCTATGGAAAGCAGTAAATGCCCGGCTTCTTTTCTTGTCTGATTATTTTGCCCTTTGCACAAACCTAGTTGTCAGTAACCAAACTGAAATGCAGGAGGACTGGAAAAACCATTTTGGCCATGTTTTGGGCAGAAGGAACCAAACCCACTGCCGTCAAGTCGATTCCGAGTCATAGGGCAGAAGGAACAGTGGTATATAATTCATTCATGGTGAATTTTAAACAAGATTAAAATAATACAAGGAGTTGGATTGTGTGGTCATTTATAATTATGATTATGGCATTCAAAAAATTTTCCATCATCATTTCTCCATTCTTCCAGATTGTTGTTGTTATTAGCTGTTGTCAAGTGGGCCCCTGACTCATGGCAACCCCATGCACAACCATCCTATGCCATTCCCATGATCAGTTGCATATTGAATTGTTGTGATCCATAGTGTTTTCATTGGCTGATTTTCAGAAATAGATTGCCAGGCTTTTATTCCACGTCCATCTTAGTCTGGAAACTTTGCTGAAACCTGTTCAGCACCACAGAAACACTCAAGGCTCCACTGACAGATGGGCGGTAGCTGCGCATGAGGTGCATTGGCCGGGAATTGAACCCAGGTTTCCCACATGGAAGGCGAGAATTCTACCACTGAACCACCACTGCCCCTAGATTAGATGTCCCAAATCCCTCCTCACAAGAAGAGTGCCACCAAAAAAAGCCATGCTCTCTCCTTGCAATCCTCCTATCCTCCAGGCCCCCTCTCTTTCGTGGGCATCAAAGCACCACGCAACACAGGAAGTCATCAGAAGAAGCAGTGCTTCCCGGTGTTCAGCTATCACGGCTCTGACCCTCAACTTTACATCTTCTTGCCTTGCTTCCTCTGTCTGCTTTATTTGCCCTTTGTCTCTTGAGCTAATGGCAAGAATCTTTCTGCTAGATGAAATCTTCTTATTCCAAAGAATATTTAATTTCTGTATAAATCAAGCACGTATATTTATTATGCTCTTCCCATCCAAGGGCCACACACTAAAGCAAATGTGGCACTTCCAGGACACGTTCAATTATTTAAGAGGAATGAAATGTAAAATGAAAATACCATTCTTATCTATTTGTGACAAGAGAGAAAAAAATGACATTTTCATCTTGGAGCTCAAAGATTGCCCTCTGCTCTCAAGTAGTCTTTTGCCTTAAAATGATGGTGGAAAATAACTGAGGCAAAACTAACCAATAGTGACTAGTTGTCTTGGTTATACAAGATCCCCTATTCTTTCATGATGCTTCTTTTTAAATAGAAGCCATCATGAGGCTTTTAAAAAAATAGTATTTATTGTTAACTTAGAAACCCTTAGTCAATACAAAAAAACTTAGGTGCAGTAACCAGCATATTTTAATATAGTCACTGGGCTGAAAGCAGAGACTACCAGAAAGATGTTTTGTTGACTATGCAAAGGCATTCGACTGTGTGGATCATAACAAATTATCAATGACATTGTGAAGAATGGGAATTCCAGAACACTGAATTGTGCTCATGAGGAACCTATGCATAGATCAAGACAGTTATTCAAACAGAACAAGGGGATACTATGTGGTTTAAAATCAGGAAAGGTGTGCCAGGGTTGTATCTTTTCACCATACCTATTCAATCTGTATGCTGAGCAGATAATATGAGAAGCTGGACTATATGAAGAAGAATGGGGCATCAGAATTGGAGGAAGACTCATTAACAACCCACGATATGCAGATGACACAACCTTGCTTGTCGAAAGTGAAGAGGACTTGAAGCACTTACTGAAGAAGATCAAAGACTACAGCCTTCAGTATAGATTACACCTCAACATAAAGAAAACAAAAATCCTCACAACTGGACCAACACGCAAAATCATGGTAAACGGAGAAAAGATTAAAGTTGTCAAGGATTTCATTTTACTTGGATCCACAATCAAAGCCCATGGAAGCAGCAGTCAAGAAATCAAATGACATATTGCATTGGGTAAATCTGCTTCAAAAACCTCTTTGAAGTGTTAAAAATCAAAGATGTCACTTTGAGGACTAAGGTGTGCTTGACTCAAGCCATGATATTTTCAATCACCTCATATGCATGCGAAAGCTGGACAATGAATAAGGAAGACTGTAGAAGAATTGGTGCCTTTGAGTTATGGTGTTGGTGAAGAATATTGAATATACCATGGACTGTCAGGAGAATGAACAAATCTGTGTTGGAAGAAGTACAGCCAGAATGCTTTTTAGAACTGAGGATGTCAAGACTTCGTCTCAGGTACTTTGGACATATTATCAGAAGGCATCAGTTCCAGAAGGACATCATACTTAGTAAAGGGTCAAGAAAAAGATGAAGACCCTCAACAAGATGGATTGACACAGTGGCCTAACAATGGGCTCAAACATAGCAACAATTGTGAGGATGGTGCAGGACCAGGCAATGTTTTGTTCTGTTGTACATAGGGTCGCTATAAATTGGAACCAGTTTGAAGGCACCTAAGAACACTGCAGTGCAGCCGGCTCTAAGGACCTCATTTTCCACTCAATCTTTCTGCTATAGTGGACTTTGTTCATGCTAGAGTACATCAAAATCATTGTAGATAGTCTGACAAATGGTATTTATGCTCTTCCATGTTCATGGCCTGCCCTCACTTTCAGCCGTGGAATGACCATGAAATTTCAGAAAATTTCTGTTGTTCTCCAACCTTCAAGAGTCCAGAGCAGAGCTAGGCAAACAAAGACCCATGGATCCATGGGTATAATCTACCACCTGTTTCTGTAAGTGAAGTTTTATTGGAACACAGCCACAACCCTCTGTTTACCTACTGTCTGTGGTTGCTTTCACTACAAAGGCAGAATTGAGCAGTTATGACAGTGACCTTGTGGCCTGAAAAGGCTAAAATATTTACTATCTGGCCATTTACAGAACAAATTTTGCCAACTTGTGGTCTAGGGCACTGAGTTTTCTGGATAATTTTTTTTTAATCTCACGTGACTCATCTAGTAAGGAATAATTTGTCAAATCTAATTGTAAGCAGAGTTTGTAGCTCACGCCCCTGAGTTATATCTCTAAACTAGAGGACCATCACACAAATATTTATTCTTAGACAGATAGCTGGGAAAAGTTAAACTGATCTTTACTGATTCTTTGTTCCCCTTCCATTGCCTGGCCATCTCAGGCACGACTCTGCATCCATTTCCCCAAGAAACACAAGATTTTAACATAGCCCTGTGATGGTCCTTTAGTCTTATTCCTAGTTCTATTATTATCACCTAAGATATTTGGTTTTCAACAAGTATTTGTTACTAGAAAAAATAAATGAATAATATGGGTCAGCATTTCTAAAACTATGTTTTGCAGAATGTTTCTCATCTTCGAAATGTGTTCCATGGACAAGAATGGTCCATTTGAAAAACAAAGAAAGCTATGATGGCCCAATACGTTTGGGAAATAATGACACACACTGTTGTCTTCTTCAGGAACAACATAATTCACACCGGTGTATTAAAAGCTTTGGGGAAACCTACATTAAAGAAACCTGTTGCACTTTATTAAACAGAGTTTTCCAAACTTGGTTGACCTTAGAAGTTTTATTAATGTACTACCGTTAACATTTCAAAGAGCACTCATGAAAGACTGAAACAAAGTACAAGTGATGTTGATCTTGAAAGGGAGAAAAGAAATGGTCAGCAGCATCAAATCCCCTGGGGGCCTTGTCAAAGGGCAGACTCCGATTCAGCAGGTCTCAGTGGAGCCTGAGATTCTGCATTTCTAACAAGTTCCCTGGCGGTGCTGATGCTGCTGGTCCTTGAACCACACTATGAGTAGCAGGCGATATAATAGTTGGGGCAGCACCCTATGTACTTCTTTTTCCTAATACAGCCGATTTGGTCAACTGATCCAAAAATGAAGATGTTAATGGACAATAATCGATAACTCCATTATTCCTCCCAGGTAACACGCTTGTAATTTTATGTGGATTTCTTAAGACCAGCGTCTTACTTCAAAGAAATGACTCTGAGAGAATTATGTATAGAAATAAAGAGGATCAGTATGGGACGGGGCTTGTCATCCTTTGTGCTGGGGGTCAGCGAGGGGAGCCATTCTGCCAAATATGTTGAAAGTGTTCCAAATCTATTTTTCACTTCCATTTCTAATTGAATTGCATACTTGATTTCTAGCCAGATCTCTTTTTCGTATGAATAAGGCAAAAGAAGAGAGGAAGAATGAGAGGGAGGGAGGAAGGGAAAGACAGTGATATGAGAGACTAGATGTCTATATAATTCATCTACCCAGTCAGATTCTCATCCAACTCACTTTGGAGCAGCATCGGTTTGCCAATAAATCAATTAAGGGAGCTAGTTACAGTGTACAGAACCATTCATTCGCTGGTGATCACATCTAAGAACATGTCCTTGTTAATCAGAACACCCAAGCAGATCCCTGGGCTAAAGTACAGATGAAAGGTGCTGGCATAGATCAGGCTATTTCTTAAAAGTAAAAAAAAAAAAACAACTCTATCATTCAATCCAAGACCTCGCAGAATGAGTCCCATATTCAGGGAGCTTCTGTCATTAGGGTAATTCTATCAGTCTCAGCCATTTTACCTCTGTGGCTAAAAAAGAGTCCCTAAAATTAGATCTCTTACCAACCCTGTGACCATGGGCAAATTAATTAACCACCTCTGTGCCTCAGTTTCCTCCTCTCTAAGACAGGAGTCACCATAGCACCTAATGAGGGGACTACTGAAGGAGATGAGATGAGATAAGGCACTCCCTGACACGTGAAGAGGTTTAACATGCCTCAGTTCTTATGTATGTGCTAATTCCTCATTCAGAAAAAAAAAAAAAAGCTCGAAGTTTTTTCTCTTTCCAAAGTTTTCCATCCAAATACAAAATAAACTGTGAAACAGTGCCCGCGATTAACAAGGTCAGATGTAAAGGATCAAATCATCCGAGGAACTTCTGGATCAATGGAAAACCCTTAGACCCATGGTTAGCTGGTCAGGAGAGACAGAGGGCATTGTGTAATGAAGGCGGTGCAGCAAAGTGCTTCAAGTTCAGGTGTTTGGAATCAAAATGACTAGAGAGGGAGTCTTTGCTTTTCTAATTACTTGTGGCCTGACTTTAGGCAGGTTATTTAACCTTTCCAACCCACGGTTTTCTCATCTGTAAACATTTACTGGAGCAAAAGAAAAAAAAAATTCCTCTTTAGTGAGGATTAAATTAGATAACTTTTTTAACGTGCTTAGCATAATTTTTTTTTTTTTTGTAGCATAGTGCTTCAATATGTGCTAGCTTAAAAATTTTTTTTTAGTTCCAGCAATATACTCACACTGCCAATTACTGGGAAACCCTGGTGGCGTAGTGGTTAAGAGCTATGGCTGCTAACCAAAAGGTCGGCAGTCCAAATTCAACAGGTGCTCCTTGGAAACCCTATGGGGCAGTTCTACTCTGTCCTACAGGGTCGCTATGAGTCGGAATCGACTGGACGGCAACGGGTTTGGGTTTTGGCCAACTGCTGGGAAGGATAAAAACAAACACATGAAGGGCTGACCCAGCCTTTTAAGTGCTTCCAAGCCTGTTGGGGAGGTGAGAAGGACAGATAATGTACAAAGCAAGACAACCCACATTTCAATTTTTAAGTCCCACCTGTTAAAATGATCTTTCTCTTTTTCCTGTTTCTTCCCCCATCATTCATTTTCTATCTATCTTGCACAGAAGAATTCATGAATGTTTCCCATCTCGAATTGTATGATCTAAAAGAAAATATTTTATTGTAGAGACAGGGAAAACAGCAAATGTACAATTTTTTGTGACTTGCCTCTACCTTTTCTAATTTATTTCTTGTTAGAAGAAAAATGTATTTGTTATAGGATAGAATTGCATGGCCAAGAAAGACTTGTTTTTTGTGTTTTGGGTTTTTTTGTTTTTGTTTTTTATTAACCAGAAGAGAAAAACAAAATTAAGCAGGGTAGGAAGTAACCATGGAGAAGAACTCATCTTGACAGATGTTGACATAAGAGGAACTGGGATGAACTAGAAGGACTTGCAGGATGTCAAAGGAGACAGGCGGAATATCATTTGGAATGGGGTAGTGCCTGTGACTCTACGCCTGTGAACAAGGTTTTTTTTTTTTTTAACTGACCACATTTACTTTTTCACTACAAACAGAAAAGGTAGGTATGTTAACAAGAAAAGCAGATTAACATACATCTTTTACCCAAACCCCTTGATTCTTGCTTGAGGAGTTAAATGAGCTATTTTAGCTCAAATTTCCTTTCCTCTTTTCGAGCACCCAACACAGACTCCTGGAGTTTGCAAACACAGTGCTCAAGTGCTGCCACAGCTTGTGTTTTTGCTACCAGTTTTTGAGGGAGGCCTCAAGCCAAACTCCTCTTCATTCAGATCCTGCTGGCTTGTGGATACAGAGCCAACTGGGGTTTAGCTTGCACTGGGGTGCTGGGCCTTTTGTAGAGGGAAGAGAAACAAACTCCATGGGAAAAGTAGCGAGTGAATGGATGGCTCACAGCAATACTTTCTTATCTTGGAAAGTATCCCAGGGAACTCCATGAAGGCAGCAAGCATATCCCCCAGCAAAACATGAAGGCAGTCCTCAGATAATCTTTAGACCTTAAACCTCAAACCAAAATTTTTCCCAGAAGTCAGCTTTGAAACAAACAACAGTTTAGCCGAGTTAGTAAAGTATTGTGCTCTCTCAAAGGTTTAATTATGTGGGATCAAACTGACTGCAGCATCTCAAAAGGTTAGATGAGAAGTTTAGGGGACAGTGACCTTACATTAATGGTGGTAGAATAATTCAGAAAAAGATAGCAAGAACAGTTATACAACTTGAAGATTGTAGACAGTATCACTGAATGGTACATGTGGAATTTGTTGAAATGGTGTGTCTTTTACTATGTATATTTTCACAAAAAGAATAAAATAAAATTATAAAAAGCAACAACATGAAGGCAGAAATCATGAGAGTGATTGCCTGTTGATGAAGGACAAGACGAAAAGGGGGCTGGAGTCTGGCTAGTCCCCGGGTCTCTGGATAGAAAAGTAGGTTCTTACTTGGTTCCAAACATATGTAGGATGTATGTAATAACACTTGCCTCACATCCTGTTCTTAAGGCAACAATATGGATATTATGTGACATTGTGTTTATGTCTTAACATAAATTCATTTTCTTCATTTTTGCTTTTCTGTTCACCATGCTTCATTGGGAGTCAGGGGATATAAAGTAGGAATGGGGTAACTTCAGAGGTGTCAACAGAATCCAAGTAGACCCACTTGATTAAAGGGTGTCACACAAAAGGAAGTAGATGTTCCTGACCTATCCACAATTTAAGATGCTGCTTCATTTGACCCTATGGCCCAGGCTATTTCATCACCATGGGTGTTGATGTCTATTGATGTCTACAATGTTGATGATGCCAAGGTCAAAGAAAGACCCAAAGAACTATTTCGTTAGCAACTTAGAGTAATAAATTCAATTTAATAGCTTTCGCTTATATTTTCCAAATCCAAAAGTCTTCAGGGTTAGTTATCATTGCTTAGCTTTCATTGTCTGAAATACTAGTGGGCATGCTATTACTATGGACCTCGGGTAAAATTTTTGTTTGCAATCTTGCCATCATTTAACTTTATTTGCATCTCTAACTATTTGCACAGATGTTGATGGAGCTGTAATTTTGCTTCAATGTCTATTGCAATATTCTTATTGCATTCTGCAGGTCCTCCAGTAAACGTTACTTGCAATATTTTTATCAACAGTTTTGGATCGGTCACAGAAACCACCATGGTAAGTGCTAAAATGCCACTGGCAAGAGAAAAACATGACTTGATTATGCCATGAACACAACCTGTCAAATTTTCTATTTATTGTTCAACTTGCAGGACCTCCTGTAAATGTTACCTGCAACATATTTATCAACAGCTTTGGGTCAATAGCAGAAACTACAATGGTGAGTGGGACTGAGCATTGAAGCCATCGTGTGAAGGAATGGGATGCGGGATCAAAGAGCACTGATGTATATTTGCGAGCCATTAACTGAACGCCAATTTCCAACACCAATTCAGCTCTAAAAAGTGATTACTTGTACTCTTTCATTTTGGAAAGTCATAAGTCACGTGTTCATTACTTAAAATTCAATAATTTTAGGTATCATGCCAGAGAAATTTTGGAATTACTTGATGTTTGGTTAGTTTTAGGTAAAATTACCAGTAATGAGGTTGGTGTATAGTTAAAGATATTTAAATATGTGCATCTCCAATGCTTCATAATAAATTTCAAAGTTTGAGAGATGTTTGTTATAGCCAGTCTTTTACATGTGATAGAAGTTAAACATAATCAAGCTTTCCTATATTATATATATAGATAGATAATATATATAATACATATATGCATATACATACATACATCATGATGTGATTTTGTTGGACTAGGAAGGAGTCCCAAGTCTGTAGCGATTACGTTACATGCACGACTTTTCTAAAAAAAAAAGAAAAAAAACATAAAACTAATTAAAAGTTTATGGAGACTATGGTAACATGTTCCATGTAGGTGTAAAAGATCCTGTGAAACTCACCAAGAATCCTTATAAAGGTCATGGTGGTGGTGTTGCTTATGATAAAGCCTCTTAGATAAGTAGCTTTACTCCCACACAGTAATAGGCTATAACCTGGAGGTTGCATTTTTTGGTGAAGCATTTTCTTGGTCCTCATACAATTTACTTCCAGTCCTAAGTCAATTAAAAAAAAAAATTAGCTGGTTTTAATTTTCATGACTATGTAACGTATACAGCCATATTGTTGGATGAGATCAAAATAAAATACAGTTGAGCTTGACTGAGTACTATGGTGGCTGACGTCCTAGAAATACTCAAGAAGTGAAATAATGAGCCTAATGCCTTTGAAAAGGAAAAAATAATGTTCCTCTGTTATGGATTTTCTTTTAGGGTACTAGGAATGTGTTTAATAAATTACTGTACTTTGTGGTATCCTTGATGCTAGAAAGAATTAATTTACCTTTTACCATTCCTTTTCACGGACAAGATTAGACACAATGCAACTCCATTACCCATTTTAATATTGCTCTGACACAGCATTGTCCGGAAATGAGACTTCCAGGGCTTCGGCAGAATACGGCACATTAAGAATTTTAGCCAAATAAGATAATTTTGATAAGGTTACTAAATGGCTCATAAGAAAAGTTAAACATGGAAAGAATAACCCACCTTTGGGCTTGGCATTCAGTTTCTGTCTCTCCCCTCTTGGTTTTATCTTGCTAACAGAGGGGCCAGGCTTCCAGTAGCCCAAACCACCATCACCAGCTTTACACGATGGCATTCAATGACAATATTTGCACGACCTAATGCTGATTGCATTAATTAGACTCTTAAGTTGCTTTGATTAAATCTCCTCATTGTATTTTATTCTCAATCAAAAATGTAAATGTGTACCTTTTTAATGTTCATTAATGCAAGAAAAAGCGAACCATTTAAGGAGATGAAAACGGAAGCTGTGGATATCCTTGTTTTCCTCTGTCTTTAACAGCTGCTAAAGGTGTTTAATAAATGGGCTGTGTAGGTGCTTCCTGGCCACTTATTAAGGTGTCCTTTGTCATGATTCTTATCAGAAAAATTGGAAATTGCTGCTGAAGTGTGGTATCAACGGCCTGTCTTTTCTGCTGTGCAAGATAGGTCAAATGGCATGGTCAGAAGACTGATGTGTATCGTGCTTCTTTTATTTTATTTCTTAGCTTTTGATGTAATTAAGAATTTCATTTGGCTTTAAACATTTTTTTTTCTTTCTTCAATTATGGCTTTGGTGTGAAACTAAACAAAATATGTATTTTTGAAATTCTATCAGGCTTTAAGTCAAACAATAAATCCTCATGCCATCTAGGGAATAAATATTTTCTGTAAAAGGCAAGACAACAAATATTTAAGGCCTTGAGAGCCAGACAGTCTTGGTTGCCACTACTCAGTCCTGCCCTTTTGGCATGCAATCAGCCATAAACAATATGTAAACAAATGAATGTGGCTGTACTCCAATAAAACTTTATTTACAAAAACAAAGCCATTGATATTTAAATGGATGTTGTCTGGAGGCTCATAAGAATGTGAGAACTGCTCTGCTATGGAAGGGTCTTGGCTGTCCAGGTCATAGGCTTCCAGCTGGGCCTGAGGCTCTGCCTGGGAGCTCACCTGATGCACCTGTACACCGTCATCACAGCCCAAGCTTCCTCCACCAAAACTCTGAGGTTTTACTATCCACGAATTTGCCCACATGTCCAAAAAATTTCCCGCAGAAAAACTGGACAAAAAATTAAACAAAATCAGTTTCTTCCCTGAACTGTCTTTAGTAGGAATCGAAACATCTCACACTCAACTTTAAGGCACAACGATGTGGCTGTTGAGGACATTGATTAGTGCTATTTCCTGGGGATAATAGTTTTGCTTTCTCTACATTTTCTGGAATGAATTTTTCCAAGATTGCCTCAGAAGTTTGAGTTTCTAAACATGTTGATTTTCCTCTCTTCCCTCCGGCTCCACTCTCACCCCATGCCCAGGATAGCATTACTGAAGGGTTTAGTGTTGGGTGTTTGTTTGTTCCCAAATAAGAAGCAATGATTATCTGTTTCAAGAACTCAACATGACTTTCTTTTTTTCTTCTTTTTTTTTTTATTATGCTTTAAGTGAAAGTTTACAATTCAAGGCAGTTTCTCATACAAAAACTTATACGCACGTTGTTATATGACCCTAGTTGCTCTCCCTATAATGTGACAGCACACTCCTCCTCTCCACCCTGTATTTCCCAAGTCCATTCAGCAAGCTCCTGTCCCCCTCTGCCTTCTCGTCTCACCTTCAGACAGGAGCTGGCCACATAGTCTCATGGGTCTACTTGAGCAAAGAAGTACACTCCTCACCAGTATCATTTTAAAAACATGACTTTCTTTTGGCTACCCAGTCTATGTCTCTTACGGTTGATGCAATTCCACTAATTATTGTTGGTACTGCTTGCCCACAAAGTATCAAGCAATTTACAAACCCAATACCACCTCTCACTTCCTTGATGTGTTAGTGCCAGAGATGTGTACTCACATGACAACGTTCTGTCTGTGAGGAATAATTTTCTCTAAGGAATAACTTTATAGATCATTGTGATGATATACATTATTCTAAAACACACGTTTTTATTTATTAAGAGACACAGGGGTCTGTTGATGGTTGTTGATAGTTGACTATGTGTTAAGAGTATTCAGTGGAACAAATTTCGTGTGGTCCCAAAAGGCTTAGAAGACTTTATAGTCAGGCATGCCTCAAGAGACAGGTTACATTCTGGTTTGGGAGGGTCAGTTTACCATTTCCTCCACTCCTCCTTTTTTTTTTTAGCTGCAAAAAAAATTTTTTTTTTTTTAGATGGCAAGTGAATTTACAGGATGGGGGTGTCTCTTTACAACTTCCTCTTTCCTGATGTAAAGGCATAGTTTTGGGATACTAGTAATGCCATTTAAGGTCCAGTGTGTTCGCATGCCATCTGCATGTAGCTCTCCCCAAGGCTGGGCCATCAGAAAGCTGAGGAGGGATGCTCTACACACTCTTCCAAATGACTGCCTGGAAGGATATGGTTGGAGAGTGTGTGCTTTGGAGCAGTGGATGCCGGGCCACTACCCATGCCATAGCAGTAGATCCTGACCCTTTCTCATTTAAAAGGTAGAAGGTGGAGCTGAAAGTGTATAAAATGTTTCCACTTAGAGACCATCTCTGGCATATGATTCCAGCTCCCCCAAAACTCTGCCCTGAAAGGTAAATCCCACAAGCTCTGTAGGTTGGGCTGCAGGATGAAGAGTTGTTTTACTCTGATCTGAAATCATGTTCCTGGGGAACTGTGATAAGAAGGTAGACAGCCTCCCATGAGAATGCATGCTATTCTGTAACTGCTGAACCAACACTATGGGCTCCCTTTCATTCTATAGCTGCATAAGCAATTCAGGAGGAGGTACTAACTGATCTGAGATGGCACAATTCTTATTTCTGACTTCTTGAGGAAGAATCAAGAATCTATCATAGGCCTGGTATTTATGTTAAACTAATACATAAGGTGCCCATGGTCTCTAAATTGGCAAAGGAATGTTAAAGCTTGAATTCACCAGAAGGCAACTGCCCCCATAATTTCAAACTCAAGGCTAACCTTCCATATTAAAGGCTAGCACAGACTCAAGATGATGAAAACGTTACTGAAGTGTAGCCAGAAGGAAAATCAGAGTGCGGGAGCTGTGTGGGGACTGAATCAAGCATGTCCT
Organism: Loxodonta africana; assembly: GCF_030014295.1. Classification (NCBI taxonomy): domain Eukaryota; kingdom Metazoa; phylum Chordata; class Mammalia; order Proboscidea; family Elephantidae; genus Loxodonta; species Loxodonta africana. Next base: position 15,995,469 of record NC_087369.1, read on the forward strand.
TGTCTTTGATAACTTCATAATGTAATCAGATTGAAATATGCATACGTTTAAAAAGACTAAGAGGATAACGGCAAGGTTTAATAGGAGTACGCATGAAACAGAGTGGCAATCTCTATGAGAAAATGCTACCTTAAATATAATAGTGGCAAAATAATTCAATTTAAGGAAACCATCTTTGTGGAGTGGGCACAGCATTTGAAGGTATCAGAAAAAGTGAAACTTCAGAAATTCTAAATTTGATATGAAATAATAATATGGAATATAGCTACTTTCATTACCTTGGGTTAAGAGTATAATGAATATGACTTGCACATAGCTTTTGAAAAAATATGATATATATATATATATATATAATTTGAACATTTCTGTTACCTAATCCAACACCCAAATAGTCAATCATAGGGAAACAAATTTTAGTACAAGAAAATGTCATTTATTTGAAGTAGAATCTGCCCCTGGAGACAGAAGGCAACCTAAAAGAATATTCAGTCTGCATTTAAGCATGTCTCTCAATATTTACTTCTCCTTTAATATTTCATTAAACCTAGAAGCAAAAGTAAAAACAAAGAAAGACTACAGAACAATGTAATTGTTCTCCTGTGGTTTGGAATATCATGAGTGAATAAATCTATCTGTAAATAAATAGAGATGGTGCACAGATAAATTGCATGCGTCAAAGTTCAACCTTTATATTGAAAATGAGAGTAAGTTGAAAGAATTACAGACACACGGTTCCAGAAAAAAAAAATTTTTTTTGACTGTCTACTTCTTGAGATCTTTTGTACTCTTAAAGATTCTAAGGATTGCTGTTGATTTTAGAATAATGTATATCATCATAAACAAAATTATGGATAAATTTTGATTCCTATTAGAAAGAACAAATATTTATAATCTAAAGCTCTAACAAAAGCCTTATGTAATTGCTGGCATTGTGGCATAAAATATATTTTCTCCTCTAAGTTCTCCACTTATCCTTGCTTACAAATAGGGAGATTAATTTATTTAAAATTAACCATTAGACATTTCACAGTTGTATTGCGATATGATAGTCGCAATGTTGGGAGAATCTATTTCATTATTTTCTATATATAAAATTCAAACTAGAAACCAGGAAACACTGCAGAAGAACACTTATGGGAGAGACTTTTTAAAAAGATGTATATTAGCTGTGAAAATTTATAATTGAGACGTTTTTCTTCAAGGTCAATTTTTTCATATCTTATGGCACTAATGTAGTATTCTCAAGGGCCTTCCAATACACATTTTAGATCCTCAAGGGAGGATTACGATGATGTTCTCTTGGTGATTTTGCTGCCCATTGCTCCCTGTCTGGCTTCTCATGGCCTTTGCCATCAATATTTAACCCATTCACTTCTCTTATTTCCAGGTGCCATTACTTCCTCTGCTTTGAGTTTTTTTACCTCAAGAATTGGCTAAGGGATAAAACCTCCTTCCTTTCGACTTCCTGTTGAAACAGGCACACAGAGACCTCCTAATTAATTTTGTTAAGGATAACTGGTTGTCACTCCAGGGAAATAAAGGAAGGGGGGCGGTCTTCAAACACTAGCTAAACTGCATTTTTTTTTCCAGGAAACCTTATGAAAATCTCTTAGTTGATGTAGCTAGTGTGTACTCATACATAAAATTACTTATATTTTCAATAGCCCTTCTTTGACTTTTCCACAAATCAATATTTCCACTCGTTACTCACACAATACTTCCAAGTTTCCAGCAAATGATGTTCCCAATGAATCCTCTGGTCCCTTTGGGTAATTCTGGAAATGAGCAATGCGGTGAACTTGGCGGTTCTGTCATTTCTTTGGTCCACTCACTGGGGGAGACAAGATGGGATGGAAGCCTGGCTGGGTCCACAACAGCGCCCTCTTGTGTATGAGAATTGCCGTGCAGGCCTCATATACCCGTTGCCGTCGAGTTGATGCCGACTCATAGCGACCCTATGAGAACAGAGACAGAGTAGAACTGCCCCATAGAGTTTCCAAGGAGCGCCTAGCAGATTTGAACTGCTGACCTTTAAGTTAGCAGCCGTAGCATTTAACCACTACACCACCAGGGTTTCCAGGCCTGGTATAATCCCAAATAAATGTCAGCTGATAAATTCTCCAAGTCAGAAAGTCCTTATGTTATACAATGCAGAACCCCAAGATTATTTTCTTTTAATATCTTAGCCTTTCCAAATGATCTGGGTTTTGATGACTGAGTCTCAGTAGTTAGTTAGTAACTATTTCATTATTAGCCTTCATTTGGCCTACACTGGACACCCTTCCCATGAACTGCCACCTCCAAAATGATCTATAAGCCTGACCATCAGAATGGCGGTATTTGAAACAAACACTCATGGCAATTTGGATAGTTTAGTAAATAGGTAGAAGAAACTGGATTTGAAGCTCTTTTCCATACACACTGATCTTTACAACTAATTTTTTTTCTTTTGTCCTTGAGGAAATTAGCCAAAACTGAGCATTCTGAAGGGGTCTCCAGGGTGCCTGGTAGAGCAACCAATCATCCCAATTTGCTTAAAATTGAAGGGGTGGCCTGGATGTGGGGCTTTCAGGACTAAAAGTGGGAAAGTTTCAGGCAAACCAAGACAAGTTGGTCTCTATTAGTATAGGGTAAACAATGACCCAAAATCCAGTTGCCAAAGATGTGGAGATGGAGCAAATGAGGATGAAAATGGTAAAGGAAATAGTAAAAATGAATGAGACTATATAGCCCTAAATGACCACAAGTGGCAGGAATGGACAACTATTAACTGAACCACACATAGTCCAGGTTGACTAAGAAATACAATTGAGGCCTCCATCAGGGTCCAAATTATCAAGCTGAGCAACAGTTTCCATGAATCTAAATATCTTCGAGTAGAAGTCCCAGGAGAGCAGTCAAGATGATTCCTTATTACAAAAGGAAATCGCCAGGCCAAATGGGAATGCCAGGAGAGTACATGAGGCTCCCAGGGGGAAGGACCACCTTTGTCAGAATGTGTTCAGACTAGAGAATCATGAAAAAGATCCCTGTTTTTGGTGAAGCATCATGTTGGCTACTGTAGCTACAACCCATTCAGAGAAATGATAAAATATTTAATATTTTTGAAAGTAAGCTGTGAGGAAATTATTTTGTCAGCAAGAAGCATCTTAATATTTATGTTGATGAATTTTAAAGATATTGCTCCATCATGTCACAGCTTAATAATGAGTTTTCTACTCCCAAAATCAGAGTGAGTTTCCTTCTGCCCAGAGCTTCTGAGATCATGTAATTTTTGATTTGAAAAATGAATCAGTTTTATTTGACAATCTGCCTTCCCAGACTGATTTCTCGACTCGTTGTTACCTTTTTCTACAGTAAAATCAGCTTAAGTTAGTTATTTGATCCCAGAATGACTAGATTAAACATAAAAAATATTCAGTCAAACTCGACCTGTTGCATTAGTGCTCTGATTTGGTTAAGTCTGCTTTCTGTCCCTACATCAATAGAACTGAGTGGTTTATTTTGACCAAGGTAGACATGGCCTGTTTTACTCAGATATCAGTGCTATACTAAATTAGGGAGGAGAGCAAGGGGGGAATGGAGATGGCCTCTTATGCTAGCATAGGTGATAAATAACTCCTGTGCATGGCATTTCTTTAGGACTACCGTGTGAACATTTTTTTGAGACAACAGTGGAATGATTCACGGCTGGCATACAGCGAGTACCCTGATGATTCTCTGGATTTGGACCCATCTATGCTGGACTCCATTTGGAAACCAGATCTGTTCTTTGCCAATGAGAAGGGAGCCAATTTCCATGATGTCACCACCGACAACAAATTGCTACGGATTTCAAAAAATGGCAAAGTACTCTACAGTATTAGGTAAGCCTCCTTTCACTGCTCCTGCTCACATCTCCATTTCTCTGCTGGGCTAGAGCTGCTTGATTCTTTAGGCAGGATGTAGATGAAGATTTGACTTTGGTGACTTAGAATTGGTAGAGAGGACCAGAGGTTCCCATGGTTTCAGGAATGTGATTCACCACAAATACAAATGTATGGTAGAACAGTAGGATTGTTTCAATAAAGAAAGTATAGGCCCTTCAATTGAACTACCATTGAGCATAATGTACAAAGTCTCATTTCAAATAATCCTGCCATTCTGTAACATTTAACTACAAAAAAATGCAATGGCTCAGCATGGTCACTGACAGCACATTTTGGGCTGGGTGAGTAGAGATCTGGTTCTAATCCCAACTCTGCTTCTAATTAACCATATGACCTTGAGCTTTTAGCTTTTCTTGACCTTGGGTTTTGACTTGGAATAGACAATTACTTATTTTTGCTTTTATATTCAAATGCGATCTTCAGAATCTTTATTACCACCCAGGCTCAAAATAATCTCTCCCTTTTCTGAACTCTAATGGTTTCTCTTTGGCTCTTTAAGGCTCTTATTTCTTTCTACCTTATATTTTGACAATTTTTGTACTCATGAGTATAGCATAAGAAAATGCAGTTTTGGAATCAGACAGATCCAGAATTAAATCCAAGCTCTACCACTTACTAATTTACTTAACTCATAACCCTCGATTTCCTTAATTGTAAAATGGGAAACACCACATTTATCAATGAGTGTTCTCATGAGAATCAATGGTAAAGAGTAGAGGGCAGCAAACATTTTATGTAAAGGGTCAGATAGTAAGTATTTTAAGCTTTGCAAGCCATAAAGTCTCTGTCTCAACTATTCAATTCTGGCATTGTAGTGTGAAAATACCTATAGACAATATGCAAATAATCGGGGATGATTATGTTTCAATAAAATTTTACTTACAAAACAGGTGGAAGACTGAACTTCAGCTGCTGGTCATAGTTTGATGATCCCTAATATTGAGTACAGAAAAATATTTGACATAGTATCTGACCCAAAGTATGTGCTCAATAAATTAAATGATGCCCATAAGTATCTTAAAGTCAATCTTCTTTCTAAATAGTAAGCTTTTGAGGCCAAGGACTTGGAATTTACCTCTTTTGTAATTCCTTCCAAAGGGCTAGGGACAGTGTATTCATAAGGAATTCTTAGTACATTGAATAAATAATGACATTTTAAAGGCCCTTAATTTAATTCCCCCCTTCTCTCCAAATTTTATTACCAAAAAAAAAAATTGGATAGCTAATTCCTTGAATATAATTTGTTCACAAGTTTGCAGACTTGCTGCCATTACAACCTCATTTCAAAACTCTGTAGACAATTTTGCTCTGTATTGTGTATTCCAATCTTATACCCAGTAATTTTACAGCTTGCTGATGGCCGACAGCCCCAATATCTTATGGAAAGAAAAAGACTGCTTATTTGTAAAAAGTGGCTAAGTCACTGCTTTCATGAAGAACCAGGAAACTTTCTCTAACACCCATTTTAATTTTGAAGAAACACAGAATATTCTGATAGTAATGCTTTTGTTTGGTGTAAGATGCCGTTTTGGGCACAACCTAACTTGACATGACCTGATGAAATGAGACATATGTAGAGCATGGTGCTGGGAAGGAGAGTTATAAAAAGCAGCTCAAGATATCAGCTGCTCCAGCTAACCCTCTGGGCCTTGGGTGGCATTTGCTCTAGTAAATACCTGGCATCGTGCATGGCTGCAATAAAACCAGGGCGGTTTTTTTTTTCCTGCTCTATGAAAATCTTTCCATTCTAGAACTGTGAAGAATATAAGGGTCCCAGCCCTAGATCTAGAGGCAATTCTATCTCTGATTCCCAAATGTAGCATATTGCAGGCCCTAAAATACCCTAACTGTTGTTTTGGATTGGGTGGGGTTTGTCCTACAGTAGGCTGGCTTAGATTTTTTTCTCCCTCGGGGGTGTTCTCTGAAATCAGAGGAAAGATGCTTGGTGAAGGAGAATGGGACATGCATTTGGGGGAAAACACAAGCTCTTGCCAGGGTGAACTGCAGGAATCTAATTATTTGCCTGGAAGCCAGACACTGTGCTGGGCCCAGAGAGCTAGAGCTGAATAAGACATGGTCCCTGCCCTGGAAAGGCTCTAGTCTAACAAGGCAGGAGGGCACAAAACAAATTAAGTAAAGGCAATAAAGATGGAATGAGGGGGGAAATGTGAATCTAACTTTGCAAATGAACTGTGTGGCCCAGATTGTTAGAATTTGGGGGCTGGTGCCCAACGCTCCTGTTTACTTGAGTCACTGGGCCCAATCTAACTAGACGTCAAGGAATAATTAGTCCTACTATAAGCCCAGCTGCAGGATCTGACTCAAGTTTAAGGCCAAGCTACAGATGCTGATGTCTTAAAGGTGCTAGGAAGTCCCTGCTGAAATTCCATTAGGAAGGAATTTGTCTGTACATTCAGGTTTACAGTGCAAATACTCTTGGGAGATGGCACCCTTTGACCTAAATTCATACTAAATTGTAAAGGCTGATGTGAGACTTATTTCTGAGAGTGTTTTGCTAGCACTGAAGAATCGTGAGAAAGAGAATATTGGATGCCTGATAACCTTACAGGAGAAATGGAATAGAAGGAAGACAGTTGGGAAAGATACAAGGAAACAGCTAGAAGTACCAAAGACAAGCTCATGAATTGCCTGTGCCCTACACAGTTAAATAATTACTTAAGCATTGGTCCACATTGAAAAGATATATTCTGTGGTGGTGGTTTGTATTTGCATTTTTTTGAAACCTAGAGCAAATGCTGATAGCGTTTCATCCAGGAATGATTCCATGCTTTTCTTAGCTTTGTTAGGAGCAGAGATAGAATTAACTCTGCATGGAAACTAGAGCTCTAGGCTTTGATGGCCAAACAAAACACAAACAGAACTGTGCAGTCCATTGGTTGCATAACAAGCAAGCTCACACTTTCCAAGGTTTTAAATATCTGCTTCCAAAAAGGTGGGGGTCTAAAAAAAGGGAGCAATAGACGGAATTCCCTAAGTATCCTCCTGAGTCAGACACTGCGGTATTGTGGTAAAATTCAAACAAATCTTTGAAGTAAAAGCCAAAAGTCTGTAGCTCAGTGGTAGCAAATTTTCTATTGATGCCGGACACAGTCTTTGTTTATAAAAGAAAAAAAGTGTCAAATCTATTTCTGTTCATTTCTCTTCTGATTTCTTCTCTCTTTTCACTTCTCTAATATGCTTTATCATGTGCCCTGTTTTTATTAAATGTTTTCCATTAATTACTGGTTATCCCTGACCAAAGTATAAACAAGGACACAAATCTTGCTTTGAACACCCTCTTTATAGAGTCAAATTCTAAATTGAAGTTATTTAAAATGGCCTAAATCTATAGTGGAATAATGAAATGAACTTGAGTCTTGCACATATTATTGTACAAGCAAGATTTATTGAATTGAATGTAATGGATTGTAGTAAAGTCAGGACACCATGGAATATGGTGAACAAGATGAAAGAAAAAGGAAAAATGAGCAGCTCGTCTCACTTGTCCATGAGGTCTTTGGAGTTATTTGTTTTCTACCGTTACTTCCTATTGCTCCTGATAATTTCTTGCCAGAACTCTGACTCTTACAGACGCATATGAATTTTTTTTTAACTGTATCTTGCAAAATATCTAATCCAACACCCTTGCTTTACAGATGAGACAGTGACTTCTTCTAGAAGTTAGGTGATCCAAAATAATGGAGCCTATTAACAGGAAAGCTAGGATGAGAATCAGAGCTCTTGGCTTCTGGTTCAGTGCTATCATCTCATAAAAAAAAAAAAAATCTCATACCTGCATTAATTCCTCGTTTACTCCAACCCAAGTCCAAAGACACAAGTAAATACAATTTCAAAGACATAGAGTTTTGAACTAATCTTTTTGGGACTCATTTTTGAAAGGGCTGTTGGAGGAAGAATGTAAGATTCAGATGAGAACATAAATTGTCTTCGAATTTTGAATTTTAAATTCAAGGTAAAACAATTGTTTCCCAATGGAAGATCTGTTTAATAGTTTTACATAGCACATATAGAGTATCTACTTTCTGAAAATTTTTACTGTCATTGGCTCAAAGGTCCAAAGAGACCCACTGAAGTCACTAAGTCAACTTCCTGCCTTCAAGCAGCTGGTTGAGAACCCATTCTATTTTTAAAGACCTTCAGAGAAGGAGGTTTTATATCCCTACATGGGGCAGATATTCTTCCTCCTTCCTTAAAAAAAAAAAAAAAAAACTTAAATTACCTTTGTTGCAGCTTAAATCATTTGCTTTTTCCTCCATTTATTAACATGATAAACAAATGGCAACCATTTTTGAAACGATGGAGGGATTACCTAATTATTTTTGTTTTCATACATCTTTGTCCCACCAGAGTTAGTACACATATATGTTTGCTCACCAAAAGCACACTGCTGATTTAATTTTACAGTGTGTTCTACTTCAACATCAAGATGGTCTTCATCTTGCAATTTCCAGTTTGTTTTATAGCTTGGGGCCCCTACTCAAAACCTATGGTGTTACATGCCATCCTGGGAACTTCTGATACTATAGTAGGCACAGATTTTAGATTCAGACACCCTTGGTCTTGAGCCTTTAGCCCCAGCACTAGCTGTGTGACTTAGAAGAATTTGTTGCCTCTCCGAACCTCTATTTTCTCAGTTTTGAAGAAGTGATCAATTGGTTGTGGATAATAAGAGAAGACAATATGTGTTATATGCACAAACACTCAAAACTGCTATTGCCACATATTCTAGGGCTCTTGGTATTTTCTGGAAATGTAATGATTGTGCTTTATGTTTCAGCCACTAAGACAAAGAATAAACTGAACAAGATAGAAACCCACAAACTCTAGACCCATTCTTTGAGTGTGACCCTATAGAGCAGGGATTCTTAACCTGAGGGCTAAGTGAAAAGTCCAGGGGCTTCTTTGACCTCCGTAAAAGTGTATGCATATTTTGTATATATGTGGATTTAAGCCCTTTTGTGCTTGTTTAGAGGTAACGGTCCTTATCTTCCTTAAAGAAGGTGATAACCCTCAAAAGGTTAACAATTGTTTGCCTTCAGTGTCTTCTTATTTGACAGATCATAAAGGGCGCTTATATTACCTGCCAACTGCAGACAGTCCTCCAAACCATAAATAATTACGGGATTGCTCCTCCACAGCACCCATATTGCCAAGGCATCTATCTGCTACCTCACCACCAACCTTTATCTGACCTGAAACTTATTTCTTAAAAATGTTTGAAGGTGATTTGCTTGTTAATCCCTCTTGAGTTAACTCACAACTCCAGGTGTTGATGATTCAGTGTTCTGCCTTCCAGTAGTATTTGAATTGTAATAGAGAACTGTTGGGGATTGAGATGTCTTCTCTCTCCGATGAATTACAGGCACCACCCAGAGTAGGTGGAGTGTAGATTTCTAGACAGGCATCCAACAGTGCTTGCCAAACAATCCTGTCTAATGACCTACTCTACCCACACACATAAAAGGCCAACCTTTTTCACACAGCCACGCATCCTTGACTCATCCTATGGCTTGATGTAAGAACTTCAAAAGATTCTAATTTTAGTTATAGAATGGTTTTCAAGGCATGGAAAAAAGAACATTCTTTATATAGATGTCAGAGCTGAAAATAAAATCCACAGTGAATTAAGATCTGCTAAATGTTACCAAAGGTGATGCTTTATCTTACACGCAATTTTAATGAGACATGTAATCTCATATTTTCTGTTAGAAGGTAGCTATGAAAAGCTACAGTTTCTTCTCTCTGAGCGTATTTGCACCATATTTATCTTTATAGCCTATAATCCAGGCAAAATTACATTCTCGTTTCCAACTCTCTGTCCTCATTAGTTTTGTGACTTGACTTAATGCAGTAATTAATAACTGTAACATAAGCGCCCACATCAGAATTAAACAGTGAGGCTTCAGAGAGGTGCTGAGAAATGCCATGGAAACCACAATGATCCCATTCTTCCTAGAGGCAAACAAGGCTAGAAGGGTGGGGATTTCTAGCCTGCACATCCGCTGATGGATTCAGCAGGAGCTGAGCTGACAAGTAAAGGGTGGGGAGTATTTTTTGGAGAAAGGCCTCAAAAAAAGGTGTGGCTGAGGGTAGAAGCATTAAGGTCTAGAAAGTGTGTTCTATAAATGACAGACTATTATGAAGTCCTGGAAAGCTCTGTTAAGCTCCAGATTGGGTTCAGAAATACACATACACTAAGGGGCATAATATGGGTTCTAACACAACAGGGTGAGGCTCTTACCCTTGTTTGAGAGAAAAGAAAGAACTGTGAAATGAAATACAAGATTCTTATTTTCCATGGCAGCTGGCAGGACCACTTGTCCTTGACTGTTTACCTGCTTGGATTAACAGTAGCAACCTGTGGTTTTCCTCCTTGTGTATGTAACTTTCCAGGACATTAACATTCGTCAGAGTTTGCTCTTCAGGCAATGGCACAGAGAAGGAAATACCAAAAAGGTGGCTCAAGGCATTGTGAGCACTACACTTCCTTCCATCATTTACTGTATCCTCTAGGCTCAGAAAACAATCTCTATAACTCCATTAGTTCATCATTCTGAGTCTCATTTTCCTTATTCATAAAATGATACTGAACCAGAAGATAAGATGACGTCTGGGTTTCCTTCTAGCTCTACCATATTATAAGTCTGTAGCTCAAAATGTTCTCGCTCTCCTTCCCAAACCACAAAACTAGTTCCAGATGAGTAAATAAGAGTGGGTCCTCCTAGTTCCTAAGGGCTTGGGAATCAGAAAGAAGGGATTCTGAATTTCAATTACTTTTGGATCTTTGAGCCCTTTAACCAAAATTAAACATCCAAATCCTGAGGAGACGATCTTAATTTTGGAGTGGGATAGGGAAGATTGACTGGACTACCTAAGTTTAAGAGTCAGTTTTAAAACATTCAACACATACTTTACACAATGACAAATACACAAACAACATGGGCCAAAAAGTCCTTGTTGAGAAATGACCCAATCACAAACTAGATCAGTTGTACCTTCCAATCTAATGAGCAGGAGTATCCATGAGATATTATTTTAGAATATGCTCATGAATTATGGGTTTATATACTTGTAGACAATCATATAAAGATGGTTGGCTGGGACAACAATGGACTGTATATGTAGACTAAAGGAAATCGCATGGAAGATTTGCGCCAGCAGAGTTCAGCATTAGTCTATTACTCATTACATGAATTTTCTTGTGGCGGGAAGCCAAAGGAAAGTCATAGGCCCTTGTAAGGCTACTCAACTTCTGTTGGCATTGGCTTCTACTTGGTCCATGTTGCTGCTTTTGAAAAGCTCCCTAAATGGCATTAATTCCAAAATAAGCACACATAATATCACCATGGCTCTTATGAGACACGTGAATTACTTTAGCGCATTCTCATAGCATATAATTTGAAGGAAAGCAACTCCATTTTGAAATTGTAACAATGTGTCCATCTGCAAAGCCTGGCAGTCTCTCCAACAAGTCTTTCCTTCCTTGCTTGTGACATTTAAAATTACTAACCAATATCTGTACTGAAGAGAATGTAACGTTTATCATTAGGCGGTCATTGAAAGACAATTAAGGAGGTACATAATTACTTGCAGTTCCACACATGACATGCTCTCAAAGCAAGGCCATCACCATATCTCATCGATCCATTCTTTCGATAGACAATAGAAGAAATGTTTTATTTGCATTTCATTTTAGTAGGGATGTTTTGCTAACTTGAATAGTCAAGTGAAGAATAGAAAGCAATAAATGAGTGAAGGGATGAGTTAAATACAGAATGCTATGGGGGTGGGGCAGATGGCAGGTCTGAGGGTCAGGAAGACTTGAATTCAAATACAGACTTATTAAATCACCATGAGAAGTTCTTTAACCTTTCTTTGTTCTGCAGTTTTTCTCAGTTCCAGATTCATACTGAGTGTTCAATGAATGTCAATATTTTTAATCACTCCTGAGTTGGCTGTAGGATAACAGGGAGGAAATGGGGAGAGACAGTTCTCCCCAAACTCCCTAACCCATCCACATGGACATTTTCTTACCCAGTACTTGTAAGTACTCCACTCATGTCCCACGCTTAGTCTCAAACAGATGGATGCTCTCCTGGCTTTAGGTTTCCTCCCTTTGGAAGGCACATAGCTCATAATGGAAGCGATGGTTGCAACTCCTTTCAGATAATGGCTTGGCTGATGCTGGGCCTCCCCTTTAAGGCCTTGTTAAGAGAATTGTACTTGGTTTCAAAGTGCTATCCAATCAAGGATGGACCATCCTACCATCTGGCCAGGACTTGATTCTCTCCCCATTCTTTGCCACTAGAAACAGTGTCTAGAGCTACTCTCCCCCAGAGCTATCACAATGGAAGTTTTCATGTAGCAAGATACCACCAAAGTCACACAATTTTGTTCTTAGAGATCAGTAGGTACAAAGTTACTTTGGCTTTCTTAAAACCATATTTGCTGTTCACAAGCATGCAAAGAGGGAACACTACCAAAAGTAAGAAATCTGAACAAGACATTAAGAAATTTTCTATACAGTGCCTTTCTCTCTTTCTTCACCACAGTGCTACCACTAAATATTTGTGAGCTTAGACACACAGTGGCAATGGACAAGTCCTCATTACTATTATGTACAGGCTAATAACAATTTATCTTCATGAACGTCTGAGTGTATAAATAAATGCTAGATGTGAAATGGCTTTGAAACTTAAAATGTAACCAAAATTTAGGTGGTATTGATTATTTGACTCTTTGGTAATTTGAGCTCCTCTTCCTGGTGGTGTTCAGTTTAGCCCTCTCCTATTCAATATCTTCATAACATTTTCATTCAGGAAATAACAAAGTATTTGGAAAAGTTTTAGCTGCAGATCTGTCAGTAGCTTTCCAAGTTGAATCCAGTCCACATTTGGACTTAATTAACATGGACCAACCATTTGAGCACATATTTTCTGAAGGGACTCTACACAGATGGGAGCAGATACTGTATTTTTGTCCTCCCCAACTAGTATTGCTCAATACATATTGGTATTTTCTGTGATGCTTTTACGTTTGGTAAACATGGACCTTCCCAGTTAGCCACTGGGATGTTAATCAGGGGAGAGGAGTAGAGCAGCTGATGAGCCAAGCAGCATGGCTATTCACCTCTTCCAGAGTCCCAAGTTCAATGGGGAGAAATGGGGTATTTTGCTTATTTGGAATTAACTCAGAGGTGGGAGTCTAATCTTCTAGCCTAGGACCAACCTGGGGTTTAGGTTCAACCTTAACCAATATTGAAAAAATGATTTATCTCTGGTGTCCCAGGCATACTCTCTGAGCCCTATATTAGCCCAATTTTCCATTCAGATTCAATCTTCCCTTTATACTCCCAATACCAAAGCCTGTTTTGGGGGATGCGCGTAGGGAATCTGGGAATCTATCAACTCATTTACACAAAGAAGGAAATGACTAGTACTTGAAGTACTATTCTCTCTATAATTTGCATCTGAAAAGTCACTGGTACCTTTAGCTAAGGTCTATTAGTTGATTATACAAAGCAATGAAGGGTTGGAAGGTGTTTGAGAAAAGCACTGCATTGGCACCATGAATTTCTCAACCTTTGCTTATGTGGAAAGTCTTCCCAGGTGCAGCCAGGGCTGGAGTGAGCAGGACCTCCTCCATGCTTTACAAGATGAGTGAATTCAAAGCAGCCATTTTCATTACACAATTTTCAGAAATGATGAATTAAACAATTTCAATCCTTGCCTGCCTAGCCAAACCTGGACCAATTATTTTTGTTCTGTGTGAAGCAAGACTCTTGTGTGGGTGCCTGGAGTTTTGATGCAGGAACATCAAGTAATTAGTATAAGGCATGCTTCCCTGATAGACCCAAAGCCATCAGTATCTAGGGCTGTAAGAATAGGTTATCTGGTCAACCCAATCAGTGTGCATGCTCTTCTAGGCCCCAAGAGAGTAATTAAAAGCTCTTTACTTGATTTGGTTCAGGTATGTCTGATTTACATTATCTGAAAATATTCTTTAAATGTGATTTTGGAAATGACTTTTAAAAATTAAAGAATAAATCCCAGGGCTTCTAACCTGTTCATTCAGGTTTGAACTCCCGCTGAGAATTTGCATTTTCTAACAATTCCCAGGAAGTTATACATAAGAATCACCTAGGGATCTTGTTAAAACGTAGATTTTGATCCAGTATATCTGGGGTTGGAAATGCAAATTCTCAGCAGGGAGCCTGTTAGGAAAGCAAGTTATCAGCAAGGGGTTTGAACCAGAAGGAACCCTGTTTGGAAAAAAAAAAGTGTTTGAAGCCCTGATAAATTCACTACTGGGATATGTTCCATGAACCCAGATACATATTTAACTCTGACATTAAACTGTGATCTCCTCCAAGAGAAAAATGGTCTTATATCAAGTGTCTGGTGCATGGTAGGTGCTCAATAAATGTTTGCCAAAAAATTGCTTAATGGATGTACTAGGTTACGAGTCAGGTGAAGTCCTGTTTAACACCAATCCCTCCTCACTAAAGACCAGAGCTGGTCCTCTCCTGTGCTCCATCCTTCTCCCTGACCAGTATCATGAGCTTTCACAAAGTTTAAGTTGAGATTCACCCAATGCATTTTGCAACTATTTCCCCAACTTCTTTTGAGATTTCTTGTGGCTGATTTTCCAGCCAAAGACTAGAGACAGTGCCCTAATACAGACCCACCATCTCGAGTATAATTCCACTCCCTACTCTTGCCCATGAAAGCAGCAGTCAAGAAATCAAATGACATATTGCATTGGGAAAATCTGCTGCAAAAGACCTCTTTAAAGTCTTAAAAAGCAAAGGTGTCACTTTAAGGACTAAGGTGCACCTGACCCAAGCCATGGTGTTTTCAAATCACCTCATATGCATGTGAAACCTGAACAGCGATTAAGGAAGACCAAAGAAGAATTGACATCTTTGAATTATGGTGTTGACGAAGAATACTGAATATACCATGGACTGCCAAAAGAACAAACAAACCTGTCTTGGAAGACGTACAGCCAGAATGCTCCTCAGAGGCAAGGATGGCGAGACTTCATCTCACATACTTTGGACATGTTATCAGGAGGGACCAGTCCCCAGAGAAGGACATCATGCATGGTAAAGTAGAGGGTCTGCAAAAGAGAGGAAGATCCTCAACGAGATAGATTGACATAGTGACTGCAACAATGGGCTCAAGCATAACAATTGTGAGGATGGCACAGGACTGGGCAGTGTTTTGTTCTGTTGTACAAAGGGTCTCTATGAGTGGGAACTGACTTGATGGCACATAACAACTCTTAGTCTTTGCACATTTGCATGCTTAATAGGCATGCTGGTCTTAGATTCTTTTTGGCTACACCTGGAAACTGTCCTCCCACCCCTCTTAGCTGTTCTCCCAGTCTTCTGCCTACACCTGCTGTATTCCTGGTTGGCTGTGGTTACTTGGCTTGGCTTCACTCTCCTGACTTTACCAGGGTGCCTCTCCATTCTGATGACCCTTCCTCCCTTGTCTCACTACCCCTGGTCTATTCACTTAGCAGCCTAATTGGGGCTAATTTTTCTGCCCTGGTTTTGAGTGGGAAGTAATATTTCCCTGATAGACTGTTGCTGTTACTGAAAAATATTAGATGCCTTCCTCAATCCTCTTTCCTATTTCCCTTTCAAAACTGTCTCCTTTTAATCTATCATGTTGGCAGTAATTAAAGTTACCCCTTGGGAGATGCTGAAGTAGCACTTCTTAAAATGTGCTCCAGGACATCAGTATCACCTAGGCTGCTTATCAAGAGGGCCTGAGAATCTGCATTCTTACCAAGCCCCTCAGATGATAGCTATGCCCACCAGAGTTTGAAAACCACTGTGCCTGTGGATGTCTTGATCAGACAACCAGCCTGGAAGTGTCTTTAATCCACCGATTCCTAACTCTTCCCTTCCTCTCTCCATGCGTGGGTTGTATTAATGATGCACTTTTAACTTGAATTCTAACTTGGCCCCAGGCTAATTTCACTTAAGGTCTAGCTGGGTTAAGATGACACTTTTGTTCAATACTTGATGCGTCCTGTCAAATTTCCCCGACATTAGAATGTCACATGGTTCAGAAATTTCAATATGTTACTGGAGGAGAAGATTCAATAGGCCTACATTGCAGAGTAAGGCGGTCCTTATGTTCACTGGGAAACAGTGGCTGTGTTTAGGATATCAGTGTGAGAAAGTCCTATGGGGGCAATAAATATCTCACCTATCTGCCCCGATTGCGAGAAAGTTCCTTATTTAAGAAGCATTAGTGCTTTATTGCTGGTGCTTGAGGCCTCCATCATATCCAAGAGGGAAAATCCACCTATAAAAGAAAATTCTTTAAGCTAGTAGCTTTCACTTACAGTTTAGAATCATAAAAATTTAGAGCAGGGAAGGGGTGTGATGGGGGATGAGGCCCAGAGATTTAGCCAAGGTCAAACAGCCCTTGATAGGTAAGTCGAGTCTACCACCCAGGTCCTGGGATCCCCAATCAATCATGCTTTCATTCTGCCAGGCTGTCTGGGGAGTCTGGAAGAATTTCCTCCTTCTATCTGATCTGGTTTTTAAAAGGAGGGGTCATGAGAAGTCTGGATGCCTGAAGAAAAATGAAAGAGGTTATCAGAGCAGGTACAAGGCAACTGACGTGTCAAAGACCAGCTCTGCTGGTTTCCCAGACAAAAGAAAGAGGATTATGCGTTGGTAACAGATTATTTTTCTAAGGAGAAAATGTGGGAGAGTGGGAAATAATCTATAGACTTTGAGGTCAGGTAAAGTTGGGATCAAATCTAACTTTGGTCATTTACTAGTTTTGTGCCTTTGGGGGAATGGCTTAACCCTCTCTGAGCTTCAATTTGCTTATCTCAACAAAGGAGATAATGCCATCTGCCTTGTATGATGGTCCTCAAGATTGTAAAAGAATTAAAGTGCTTGACCCTAACACCACAGGTTCTATCTCCTCTGATATATCTGCATAACACCGAGTGTAGTGTGCTACACAGAGTGTGCTAAACATGGCCCCCAACAGAGAAGCAACAGCAATATACCCAGGACTGTCTTGCTTCTTCTGAAAAACACTTTCTCTCTGAACAAGATAGACTATTTAACTGTTAGAATTAACACTCAAAATAGTATATTGGTAATCTTTGTTTTAGACAAGCAGATTGCTCATTAAAATTTGTATTTCTACCTGAAAATTCATTTTCTTTTCAAATGGCTTCTTTTTCCCCCTCAAGGATATTTCACTGGGAATGGGCTCCCAGTTCTGAGTTCCTTATGAATCTATGGTGGGTTTATGAACCAAGGAGCCTTCTGTCCACTGTAACATAATGTTAAATGACTAATTTGCATCCTTCCAGCAACAGGAGAGCAGCCTGGCTGTGGGCCCAACTGCCTGATCAATGCCTGAAGACAGGTGGACCAGGCTCCTTGGCTTTCCTTCAGCGTGATTCGCCTTATTTTTGGTGGGAATTGGCTAGCAACTTGTGGAGGGGGCCAGGCAACCTTTGCTGGCTTCCATCACCAGTCTTGTAATTTGGCAACACCCTATGGGCTCTGATGACCAGCCTTCTCCCTTCTGAATCCTTCATCCTTTCCATCTATTTCCACAGAATATTGTTGTTATTAGCTGCTGCCAACTTATGGCAACCCATGTACAACAGAATGAAACATTACCTGGTCCAGCACCATCCCCATGATTGCTTGAAGATTGGACCGTTGTGATCCATAGGGTTTTTACTGGCTGATTTTTGGAAGTAGATCACTAAGCCTTTCTTCCTAGTTTGCCTTAGTCTGGAAGCTCTCCTGAAGAATGTACAGCATTTATAGCAACATGCAAGCCTTCACTGATAGACAAGTGGTAGCTGCACATTGGCCAGGAACTAAACCTGGGTTTTCCTCATGAAAGGCAAGAATTCTACCACTGAACCACCACTGTCCTCATTTTCATAGAATAAAAGCCTGAAATTCTTCCACAGAGTTTTAAGCTTAGGTTAGGACACTGATTCATTCATTTGCTCAACACGTATTTATTGACTACCTACCCTGTGCCAGGTACGGTTGTAGATGTTAACAAGATAGAATCTCAGCCTTTTTGTATTGCAAGTAGGGGAGAAAGATACAAAACAAATAGAAAAAATACTCCTCGATTAAAAAAAACTTTATGCAACTGAAACCGTTTACGCTGTCTACATTTATCAGTCATTTATACTTTAAGTGAGGAATAAACCCAAGAGCTGGTTTGATGAACAAGGCATACTACATAGGAGAGTAGTAGGCAGGGAAAGGGCAGGAAAGGAGAGATTTTAGAAGACGGACTTCCTGTGGTTCGATTTGTTCTTTTGCCTTCAGAATCGAAATGTTTGCTCAGCCAGCTCGCTCTCACTCTCAGAAAGGAAGCAGGGCCTCTGCAAGTGAACTTTATTCCTTCCCTGTGCAAACAGGAGCAGGGACCTGACCACACTGACAGTGGGGGAGGTGCCACCAGGCTGTAGGAAATCAGTTCTTTCACAACAATCAAAAGGAAGCTGGGCAGCTGCAGTTCACTGCCTTCAGGTGCAATAGCGCCTTAATATTTCAGACTGTGGAGAAGAGGAGAGCAAAGCCGATATGCTGGAGGGAGTCTGCCAGGGACGAGTCAAAGTTTCCAGGCCTGTTTGGGAGGCTAGTGGGTTTCCAATTAAAATAGCTGTCTTGGTCTCCTGCGGCTGCCATCACAAAACACCACAAAGTGAGTGTCTTTAAAGAACAGAAATGTATTTTCTCACAGTTCTGGGGGCTATAAGTACAGATTCAGGGTGCCAGCCGGGTGGATTCCTTTTGCACACTTGGAGAGAAGAGCTGTTCCTTGCCTCTTTCTGGTGGCTGGTGGCCACCTTTGGTGTTCCTTTGCTGATTATAGATGCATCTACCCCCGTAGTAACATGGCGTCTGTTTTCCCCCTAAGTATGACTCTGTTTCTCCGTCTGTTTTCCGCTCTTAGAAGACACTGCTCAGAAGTGATTAGGACTAGGACCCACCCTACTCTGGTCTGACCTCATTTGACCTAACTGATAACAAAAGAAAAACCCTATTTCCAAACAAGGTCACATTCACTGGCACAGAGTTTTAGGACATCAGCATATCTTTTCAGGGACACAGTCAATCCATAACAATACCCAGTGCTGTAAGACCCACAAAAATAGGTGGAAACCCAGAGTCAAGTAGATAAAAGCTGTTCACATTTAGCATATCAGTGTGTGTATCAGCCTGATTTGATGCAATTTCTGCATCTCTGTATAAAATAATATTTAGTTCTTTTTTTCCGAACTCATGTTTTTATAATTGCAAGATATGTTTTTAAAAAAAATAAAGTCAAAACAGTGGTGACTTTTCGGGGTTCTTGACTTTGAAAAGAGCATAACGGAATGTTCTGGAGTGATGGGAATATTCTAAATCTGAATCTGGGGGTGCTTGTTACATGGGTGGGTACAGATGTAAACAGTCATCACACTGTCACTTAAGATATGTGCAATTTTTACTGCATTTAATAAATACCTCAACACAAAAAGGAAGAAGGAAAAAAGTAAGCAAAGGCCTGCAGGTGCATGGCAAGCTAGATGTCATAAATTAGGGGCTGTGCAGAGCATGCAGGGGCTGGTTAGATCTTTACAATCTCCTCCCATTTGCTCGACTGATGACATAGTTTAATGAACTGCAGTGCTGTTAGCTTTACTCCTTGTTATTAGCACCCATCAGGTTCCAGTACAAAACCTATCTAGAGAGGAAATTAGAAAAACAAATAAGGAAGAAAGAAAATACATGCTGAGTTCTCAGCTGAGACAAGATTCAGAGATAGTTTCACACTCCTTGGCAATTTCTCAGTGGGGTCTTCCAAAAGGCTGTTAATAGTTTTGACCCCAAGAATTCTGGGTGTCCATAGCATTGTTAGATCTGCCTGGAAGGCAGAAATAATTGTGTGTGAGTCCTCTTCTCTCTGAATAAATGTGAAGGGTTCATTTCACAAAAGAATCAAATTCAGTAAAACTATGACTAAGAATTATCAAACAATATCATTAATATCACACTCGAATAACATTTTGCTGAAGATAATTCAAACGCAGTTGCAGCAGTACATCTACAGGGAACTGCCAGAAATTCAGTCTGGATTCAGAAGAGGACGTGGAACCAGGGATATCATTGCTAAAGTCAGATGGATCCTGGCTGAAAACAGAGAATACCAGAAAGATGTTTACCTGTGTTTTATTGACTATGCAAAGGCATTTGACTGTGTGGATCATAACAAATTATGGACAACATTGCGAAGAATGGGAATTCCAGAACACTTAATTGTGCTCATGAGGAACCTTTACATAGATCAAGAGGCAGTTGTTCAAACAGAACAAGGGGATACTGATTGGTTTAAAGTCAGGAAAGGTGTGCATCAGGGTTGTATTCTTTCACCATACCTATTTAATCCATATGCTGAACAAATAATCCGAGAAGCTGGACTATATGAAGAAGAACAGGGCATCAGGATTGGAGGAAGACTCATTAACAACCTGCGTTATGCAGATGACACAACCTTGCTTGATGAAAGTGAAGAGGACTTGAAGCCCTTACTAATGAAGATCAAAGACCACAGCCTTCAGTATGGATTACACCTCAACATAAAGAAAACAAAAATCCACACAACTGGGCCAATGAGCAACATCATGATAAACGGAGAAAAGATTGAAGTTGTTAAGGATTTCATTTCACTTGGATCCACAATCAACACCCATGGAAACAGCAGTCAAGAAATCAAATAATGGGGAACTCAAGGTTGAGAAGGGGAGAGTGTTGATGTGTCATGGGGTTGGCAGCCAATGTCACAAAACAATGTGTGTATTCATTGCTTAATGAAAAACTAATTTGTTCTGTAAACTTTCATCTAAAGCACAAGAAGAAAAAAATCAAATGACATATGGCATTGGACAAATCTGCTGCAAAAGACCTCTTTAAAATGTTGAAAAGCAAAGATGTCACTTTGAGGACTAAGGCGTGCCTGACCCATGCCATGGTATTTTCCATCGCCTCATTTGCATGCAAAAGCCGTAGAATGAATAAGACCAAAAAAGAATGGATGCCTTTGAATTATAGTGTTGTTGAAGAATATTGGATATACCATGAACTGCCAGAAGAATGAACAAATCTGCCTTGGAAGAAGTACAGCCAGAGTGCTCCTTAGAAGTAATGATGGTGAGACTTTGTCTCATGTACTTTGGACACGTTATCATGAAGGACCAGTCCCTGGAGAAGGACATCATGCTTGGTAAAGTAGAGGGTCAGAGAAAAAGAGGAAGACCTTCGGTGAGATGGATTGACACAGTGGCTGCAGCAATGGGCTCAAGCATAGCAACGATTGTGAGGGTGGCACAGGACCGGGCTGTGTTTTGTTCTGTTGTACGTAGGGTTGCTATGGGTTGGAACTGACTTGACGGCACCTAACAACAACAACAACATGATTAAGAATATTAAAGTTGGGTTGTTTCCAATTGTAAACAACATACAGTTGAGTTCTATGTTACATGTTCTTTTAAACTGTATTCATTTCCAATATTGTTATATTCTAATTTATTGAACCAATAAGTTTATAAAAAGTAAACTGTTTAAAATCATGATGAAATTTCCAGATTTTCTGGCTCTGATTCACTTAAACAAATTATCCACATGCCCTATAATTATTTTTTTATGACGAAAATAGTTCCTCTTTAAAAAATAGAAAAGAATAAATAGATTCTCATGATGCCAATAACAATGTTAAACTCATGAGTTCTCTTGCATCATCATGCCAATAACAATGTTAAACTCGTGAGTTCTCTTGAGGTTGTTCTCCCTTTACTAAAATGTCATATTTTTGTTATTATTACTAGAGATTTTCACTTTGGTTCTTTTACTTTTTCCTTACTTTAAAGAGTTTATGGCATTAAACTCAATAAAATTGTGTTTTCCAAAAGAAAGTCATCACGCTGGAGAAAGAGATGTGTGTGTGTGTGTGTGTGTGTGTGTGTGTAGTCTACAATTAACAGAAAGAGTGTATCTCAGTCTAACATGTTATTTTTAAGTCATTTGTTGGAACTCAAAATCATTTTTTTTCCTTTTAGAAACATGGTGTTTAGGTTCTCAGAATAGCCCACAGAAACTAATTTATTTAGCACTGAAGGTGAAATACTGTATGTTTATGGCAACATTTCAATTTTACCTTTTGCCAATTTTTGAAGAAAGAACACATTTAATTTATAAAGATGGCAAAGCTGATGAATTTTTTTATGGACATTTTCATATAACCTTTATGGGTGGTTCAAACAGTTAAACACTAGCCAAAAGGTTGGAGGTTCACACACCCAGAGGTGACTCGGAAGACGGGACTGACAATCTACTTCTGAAAGATCACAGCCTTGAAAACCCTATGGAGGAGCTCTATTCTGCATACATGGAGTGGCCATGAGTTGGAATGGACTCAACGGCAACTAATGACAACATACTTGTCAATACAGATAATGAAGAATAAAGAATAAACACAAAATACTAATCCCACAAAACAGGAATATCTAGTTTTAATGTAAAACCAAAAACCCAAACCCGTTGCCATCGAACCAATTCCAACTCATAGCAACCCTACAGGACAGAGTAGAACTGTCCCATAGGGTTTCCAAGGAGCGGCTGGTGAATTCAAACTGCCGGCCTTTTGGTTAGCAGTATAAGGATGTGTCTATTTCCAAGATTAAAAATACATTTCTGTGTAATTGAGATCACACGGCACATAGTTCTGAACCTTGTTTTTTCTCAATCATTGTTATATTTTGATGGTTTTGAAGATTGCCAGCATGGATTCTATGTCTAATCTCACTTCAAATCCCCCAAGTGTCCTTTCTTTAAAATAAGTGTGCTCTAAGTATACTTTTTTACCAGCCACAATTTGTGTTTTGTTTTGGTTTGTATATAATGCATAAAATGAAGCAGAGAGAGGAAAGACAAGGGAACTGGGAGGAAGAGTGAGGATGAGTAAAGGGGAACTTAGGTAACAGTGCAAGAGTCAGAAAGATCTTTGGATATAAAGATATTTGAGATACGATGGACAGAATTTGGGGCAGTGCACTCTAGAATGACAGGAATTCTAGTACTAAACCTAAATAGGCATATACATCATCTTACCCTACCTCATCAGCTGATTGATGAGGAAACAAATGTTTAGTGAGTTTGAGGTCTTGCTTGGGAATAGAGATAGTCTGAGGCAATACTGAGAAGGGGACTCATCTACAGATTCTCAGTCCTGATTTCCTTCCTTTAATCTCTGGGGTATAGAAAAATTGAAAAGCAAGAGGTCTGCACGATTCCCCTGAAGGCTAAGAAGGGAAATGGTGGAAAAGAGATGGTGGCTCAGTCAGTGTCCCGATATAAGGCTTGGTTGTCGCTGACTGAAGTTCAGAGAAGTTAAGAGAAAAGGGGAGCATAGTAGGCCCTCTTGGATGCAGAGAGATGAAGACCATGTACAAACCACTGTCCTTAAGTGAGTTTTTCTAGCTCAAGGAGTACTTGCTCCAGGATTGTCAAAACTCCAGAATGATGCCACAATATATTGTTAACCCATTCATATAGATTAGCAAATAAAGAGACTGTGGAGTTAAGAATTTGCCCATTTGTTGGAAGGAAAACCAATGCTTATCACAATCAGTTATGCTTATCACATCATTTGTATTGTCCTTGAAGCAAAGCCCACCTGGTGGTGGTGTGGTTACTGGGTGTTGTTGAGTCAATTCTGTCTCATAGAGATCCAAAGGACAGAGTAGAACTGCCCCACAGGGTTTCCTAGGCTGTTATCTTTACAGGAGCAGATTGCCAGGTCTTTTCTCCCATGGAGCCGCTGGTGGGTTTGACCCGCCGACCTTTCAGTTAGCAGCCGAGCGGTTACCCATAGCGCCACAGGGCTCCTAAAAGCCCATCTATTCAAGGTATAATTCTAAACAGTATGAACCGCATATCACTTCAACATCAGTGTGGCTAAGAGCCCACCATTCTCGTTATACCATTTCTTTGTGGTCTTTTTGATTCTGGAAAAGAAATCGAGACCAGTGCCATTGAGGGAAGAGGGTAGGGGCTGGAGAGGCTGGCAGATGTCAAACAGAGAGTAAGGGGTTGTGGGAAATTATACGTTACTTTTATAATTTCAATTTACCAACAACAACTCTTCATTTGGAAAACATTGCCCTGAGTGACAGCTTAGATTTCATTACTTGCATCAGTGTCACTTTGCTTAATGCCAAATGTATTTTTTTTTAGTTTGTTTCTCAAAAAATTAGACCTCACAGGTTTAAAACATTTTTTTTCTTTGCTAAGACTCACCTTAACCTTATCCTGCCCCATGGACTTGAAGAACTTTCCAATGGATGTCCAGACCTGTACAATGCAGCTGGAGAGTTGTAAGTAACCACTGTTGAAATGACTGCCTGCTTGTTCTGACCTATGATCTGGTTCTTTTAGCGTGTCATTAAGGAGCCTAGATCCGTGAGACTCATTCTCTGCCTCCTTACCAATCCCCAAGGTCCTAGTGGAAGGACAAGTAAACATGCTTGTGAGCGTCTCATACTAGAAACTCCTCATCAACAGCGCATAGACAACCTTTCCAAGTACAGTGCCAAACATCTTGCCCTTCCTCAAACCAAGTGCCTGATTTAGTAAGCTTTTCTTTGAAAATAAAAATGGTTCCTGGGAAAATTAAGATTATCAGTCATTCAACATCTATAATGAATCACTCTTTAATCGGAAAATTGCATTTATTTTTATCTTGTGCCCATATAGACCATCATCCCCAAAGGAATTTTGGCAGGAAGGGATGCTTTGAGACTAAGGCACAGATGCCTTAGCTGAGAGGAATGTGAGAACAAGGGGCATGAGAAGAGGTAGCATAAGAGGCATCTCCCTTGGATGCACAATGGATACACAAAGGTGTGGGGAAGGAAAAAGAGAGAACTGTCACCTACATTGCCTCCCTCCTGACCTAGTCCTGATGCCAGTGCAATCTTTGACACCCATCCTAAATTGCTGATGCCTCCAAGATAACAGAGTTTTCAGTAAGAGACATGAATTTTTTTCTGGCTTGCTCTGTCAGTTTCTCTGTTTGTAAAATGCAGAGAATACGAAATGCTCCTGACCTACAGGGATGTCAGGAGATTTAATGAGGCAGGAGCAAGGAAACACTTTTAAGTCCTTTGTTGAGAAAAAATAATAAATGTAAAAAGACACATCAACTTATTCAAAAAGAGGAGGTGACAGGGTTTTCTTCTGATCATTTCAAATCACTGTAGATTTCCCTTGAAACTTCCTACAGGAATAAACAAAATAATGAAACGTCTTTGTGTTAAGAAGTTGTCAGGGATAAAATGAGAATTTCTGATTTACAATAGGCTTTATGTATCCTTTTTTTCCTCCATTGTTCCTTTTCCTGAGAAGAAAATTGAAAAAAAAATTTTTTTTCTTACATAATGATTCCTTCTTTGTATCTTCTCTACTGCCCCAAATTATCCCTTGCCTCAACCCAATTTTTTTTTTCACTCCGATTAATAAATACACTTGGTCCTAAAAATAATGAAATCAAAGAAGGAGCAATGTGCTTCCTGCTAACTTTGGATGTGAAGGACGGGAATTACTGCCTACTTTTTTTTAACCCCAATACTACCTCCTCCTTTCTCTACCTCTTTTACTTTTTTCTGCCTGCCCTAGACTGGGGTTTCAGGATGGCTGACAAGGAGAATTATTGTGGTGGCCAGGGAGACACCCACCAGACAAGGACGTGGAGTGTTTGGTGATTTTGACCTTACATAATAGAGAATCTGTTTTCCTTTATATTAATAATTGTGATGAGCAGGCCTATTTAGCAAGGTACTAAGCACAAATGAATACGCTTTATCTGCATATTTCGTAACTTCCTCTTAGGCTACCTGCCCATAGTCTCCCACACTTGTTAGAGCAATTGGGGATTGACCATAAGGGCTTTTAACATAAGGTTTGTGAAAGCAAAGCTAACAGATCCTAGGAGAGAGGCCAAGTTTAAGATGGGAATGTTTTAGGCAGGCCCATGATGAATTCATTCTCATTAAAAACAAATGAACAAACAAAAGAATGCTTTTATTTGAAATGCTAAGACTGGTGCCATCAATTGGATTGCTTTATTGGATTGCCACAGACAGAAACTCTTGCAAATAAAGACAGTCTTCAAAAGATTTTAAATTTGTTTGTTTGTTCTTCAGAAATATTTACTGAATAAAGAGGCAAAAGAAAATAGACTTTATAGATTCCATTCCCTCATTATACAGAAAAAAAAAACACTCAGAAATAGCTTGATGTGTTCAATTACTTTAGCTCCAATGACATGTACTTGTCATGATGATTGTAGCTCTTTTATTAAGAATGTTCTTGAATTGATTGAGTATGTGTCTGCTTTAGTCGATTTCCCTGTGTATTTCTTTACATGGCTAGATTTTCAAGCTTTCTTGGATAGAGGCATTCATTTTTTCACTATGATTTGTTTACTCCAGTTGGGTACACAATGAATGACCTGATATTTGAGTGGTTAAGTGATGGTCCAGTGCAAGTTGCTGAAGGATTGACCCTGCCCCAGTTTATTCTGAAGGAAGAGAAGGAACTTGGTTACTGCACAAAGCACTACAACACCGGTAAGTTTTCCTTCAGCTGCTGACCCCAGAGGACTCCCTTTGTAGCTGAGGGTATATATCCCATCACCTGGACTGCTGCATCTTCTCCAAGCAAACTGAGTGACATGGCATGGACCTCGGCTTGGCTCAAAACAACCTCAACAGATTAGATGCCTGTGCTTCTGGCATAGGTCAGTGAGCACAACAGACAACAGATTCTCCAGAAGAGAGAGAAGGAGAGGTAATTGGGAGGGAATCTTTTGCTGTTCTCTTGCTGACCATCTGCTGTCCATGTAAGTTCAAGGAAAGACCTTTGCTGGAGGTACCCAGAAAGTACTCATACAGTGTTGCAAGTGGAAGAGATGGGGTTGGCTATTCTCTTGGTGAACCATCAACAGATGTACAGAATGCAAGAATTCTGGGTCATTCCTGGCATCCACACTGGACATTGGTTCCTTGGGTCAGTTTGCACCCTGCTTTAGTGGAAGAGAGGAACAATAACATAGGTCCTCATAAACCCAGAAAAAGCATTGCTGTGCTCTCCAGTTCTGGAAGGTTATAGGAGTTTGGGTGAAAATCAGCTGGAGGTAATGCAATCAAGCCATGATGGTTTGTCCAGGGAGTGCTGCAGGTAACATGCTGAGTAGAATGGTCCATGAACACTTGTTTCAGCAGTCAGTAGTGACTTCCTATGAAGTGACTGAGACTTGATTCCAGGGTGATCTTCCTGGCCAAGAAGAATCCAACCGTATCTTTTATAATTTAAAGCCAAACTACTTCTGGGGTTCTAACTCCAAGCCAGTTAAAGAGAAAGAAAAGTAAGATGGGGCAGGACCATCTTGCTCTTTATAGTCTGTTAAAAGTTTTAATATCTTTCTATGCACTCTATTTTATAGGCAAAGTAACACTGTAAACAGTGTCTAGGAATATTCTAAACGTCCTCAAGCAATTATCTAAAAGGCTAGAAAATTTTTACAATGACTAGATTATACACATGACTTTCGTAAAAGTATATTTTTCTCTTGCCTTTGATAACACAAAGATAGATACACAGTTACATACTTTGAGAGCCTTGTGTGAACTTCACTACTTAGAGGGAATGGTGTCAACTTTAAGATATATGTTACACATTAAATAGTGTATGTTTTATGTATATGCTATAGGTTATATATATTTTTTTACATAATACATATTATAACCCCATAAAATTTGAATATTTATGTTTGCTGATCAGTTTATAGTAGTATTGCAGATTCTGAAGCTCTGTCTAAAATAATCAAGCTGCAATAAGCACAGATTTTAATATTTACATATGTCACCTGGTTTTGGCTTAATGACTCTTCAGATCATTTGTTCTCACACCATCATTCTCATTACTGATTGAGTTGGAGAAGAGTTAGGTTGGTTATGTAGAGTGAGTGTTTTGTTCCATCTTCCAAATCCATCTGCAATATATATTTTTTTATTTTAAATAAAGTGGGATGCTGGAATGGAGAAGATAAACTCAAATTGGACTTTAAATTATCATTTCCTGCTTCCAGGAAAGTTTACCTGCATTGAAGTCAAGTTTCATCTGGAACGGCAGATGGGATATTATTTGATCCAGATGTACATACCCAGCCTGTTGATAGTCATTTTATCCTGGGTCTCCTTTTGGATAAACATGGATGCAGCCCCTGCCAGAGTCGCACTGGGCATCACCACGGTCTTAACCATGACCACACAGAGTTCAGGTTCCAGGGCATCTCTGCCAAAGGTAAGAAATTTCCTTGCTCAACAGCAAGTGAACTAAGAGGTTCACCAAGCATCTTGTGGGATGGAGAATTGTATAAGGACAGAAATGTCTGCCATCCTGCAGCACTGTTGGAGATAAAAACGCATTGAGAGAACAAAGAGCTGAGTGTGAGAGAATCAGGGCTCTGAGGCATTGGAGGCCCTTAAAATCAGATCAGTTGGGGGAAAGAGGAGTCGGAGTTGAGAGAGGAGAAATATGACCGGAGGCAGAAACAAGACTAAGGGATTCTGGTTAAGAACCCCTTGAGTGCTTTAACCTCATGTTTTTGATGACCCAAAAAAGCTTGCAGGAATTGGAATAAGATTGATGCAACTATGCTATATTGTAAAGTATTTATTGGTGAGGCTATTGTAATTCATGTGGTCAATGAAGTCATTTTGAATAATAAAATTTTGAATTAAGCTCCTGGAATTTACACAGAGAAGCCATGTCAGTGAGTGTGTACAGGAAATGAACATGTTGCCCTTAGAAAATTTTTGAACCTTGAACTATCCCCTGAAGTCATTTTCAAACTAAACAGTAGTTTATCTGAATTAGTAAAGAATGTTTCCTAGAACATTGCACTCTTCTAAAGAATTATCCATATGAGATCAAATTGACAACAGTAACTCTAAAGTATAGATGAGTAGTTTATGGGGCTGTGAGTCTAAGTCAATGGTGGTGAAATAATATGGGGAGAGGTAGCAAGAATGGTGACACAATGTGAAGAATGTAAACAATATAATCGAACTGTACATGTATAAATTGTTGAATGTGTGTATGATCTGCTGTTTATATTTTCACCAAAATTTTTTTTTTAAAAAAGAAATGAATGTGCAATATTAGGGTGAAGCAAATCACACATGATTCTTTGCTACACCTTAATTTCCCTTAACGGCTGGATATAGTACTAATTTCAAGTGACATAGTTACCTAGAGAAGGAACAGTGGAGTCACCCAAGAGCATGACAATTACTGGAACTGGGTACAATTGACAGAGAAGTGTGGGGTGGATATCAAGGACACATTTGTAGAACTCAAGTAATAATCCATAACCACTTTTATGTAGGACAGGCCTTTTGTGTTCACAAATATTGTTCAAGCAAATAATGATAAGTGCTCTGCTTGTAAAATTATACCCTGCTTTTTTTTTTTTGTAAAATGCCCCAGCACTGCAGAAGTGTGCCTATGTGTGCTGAGCCATTGATTTCATTCTTCCTGGTGTGTACCTTCAATTGAGCATTCAGTGTACATATCTCATATAGGTTGAGTAATCTCTCTAAACTGCAATTCCAGAAAATAATTGAGATGTAACCCCATATCTTTGCTGGCTTAAGTTCATGTTCAGTTGTGTTACATTTGACACGATGAGAAATATTAGCTCATGCCCCACATCATCTCCTATGTTTGGAAGATAAGATGACATATAAAGAGGTCTGTGGGTACAATGGAGATGGACTATTGTAAATACTGGTGCAATAGTTATGCAAAGTTATTGAGTTCCATGCATGAAACATAAATATTAGTTATTGTGTGCTAACAGAGAAAGGACTAGAACTGTCTCTGATACTTCTATTATTTTCTAGAATGACAAATGGTATACCGTATTTTATGCAAACAACATGTGCCTTCTATGTATGCCAATTGCACCCTCCTGCTACAAGATATTTTCATAAGTGCCACCACACTTTTTCATAGAAGGTGTGTGTTATTTGCATAAAAATATGATAATGTCCCTATGTCTAATTTCTAAGGTGCCTGGGTGGTGCAAACTATTTTCACTCAACTACCAACCAAAAGGTTGGTGGTTTGAATCCACCCAGCACTGCTGTGGAACAAAGGCCTGGTGATCTATTTCCGTAATATTCGACAAAAAAATATAAATGGAAATAGATCACCAGGGCTTTGGCCACTGAAAACCCTATGGAGTGCTGTTCTAGTCTGAAACACACGGGGTCACTATGAGTCAGAATCTCCTTGATGGCAACAGGTTTTTTTTGTTTGGTCTTATTTGGTCTTGTCAGAAATACTAACAGCTTTTTTTCAGCTACATAATCAGGTATCAGTTTTATCTAACAGAAATTCTAATCCGCTCTGTGCCTCTCCCCAAACAGGTTCATTTGCTTACTTGTCGTTAGTTATTAGTTAATGCCATCACTGCATGCCATGCCAGTAAACCACAGGATGCACAACATGTATTTTAAAATTTAATAGACAGTTAAATGAGCAGATCATTTCAAAACATAAGACATTTAGCCTCCAATCACACATTGCTATGAAAACAGTAGTCATTTATTTTCAAAAGAGGAGCTTGAGTTTTTATGAATTTGTTCTTCATCCGTATTAACTATTATAATTCTACATCAGCGGTCAAAACGATTGCTAAATAAATCGTCAGCAATCAGTGATCTTTGTACATAGAGGCAATGAGGAACTCAGAGAAACCAACAAAGGCTATAATAGAAAAATCATTTTATACTTGGTTTTGAACATAGAGTGGTTATGCTTTTGTCACCAGCGTGTTTATCTTCCTACATGTGCTGTTCTTAGGCTATTATTAAACATAGTTGGCTCTCAACTGACCGTGGGGAGATGTGACTCATATGGATGATGGTGAGAAACCAAAGTGGGATAAAAAGTGAGTCATGGAAAACAAAGAATTGATTGTACAATTACTTACACACGCACACACATATAAACACTCGTTTTAATTTATAAACACTACAATTCCTAAGCAGATACTTAAGCAGATACTCCACTGTTCTGATTACATAGTGGCTCCAGGGCCTATGCAGAGTAGGCACGCAAGTTGCGCTTTCAAAGAAAGACATGCTTGTTACAGTAAATATAAAAAGCGTCATTAATGTTAACTATCTGGTAATCAACTGTTGTTAACACTTTGGTGTATTTCCTTCCAGTCTTTTTTTCTATGCACATTTCTATGTACGCAAACTGAGATCAAACTTTTTATACACTTCTATAGTATGTGCTGTTTTCCACAGCATGAAAAATCTGTCATGAACACATTTTTAAAGGACTGAATAGTAGCCTATCTGATGTATTAATCATCATTTATTTTGCCATCTTGGACACATAGGATACTTTTTTGCTTTTTTAAGTATGCACATTATAAATATATTTGTATAAGTGTTTGTGTCTCACTGTGTTCTAGTATACATATGTATAGGTTTTTTTAATTTTTTTTTAACTCGCAATGGGAAAAATGACAGAAGGAATTGAGGATGGTTAGACAGAATGAGGGAAGATCGATGAGAAAAAACATGAGAGGATGTACGTTCCATGCAGACAGAGACTTTGTCTTGTACACCGTTGTTAACTTCGGCACCCAGAAGAGTATCTGATTTAGATTAAATGATCAATAAATTCTCATTAAATGGATAAATAAATAAATGAATGAATATCCATAAGACTATGTAGTAGGCAGAGCAGACTTAAAGTAGAATCAAGGCAAGGATGTCAATTTGAGGACCAAGGTGCACCTGACCCAAGCTATGGTATTTTCAATCGCCTCATATGCATACGAAAGCTGGACAATGAATAAAGAAGACCAAAGAAGAATTAATGCTTTTGAATTATGGTGTTGGTGAAGAATACTGAATATACCATGGAGTGCCAGAAGAATGAACAAATCTGTCTCGGAAGAAATACAGCCAGAATGGTATCCAGAGGCAAGGATAGGGAGACTTCACTCACTTATTTTGGACATGTCATCAAGGAAGACCAATTACTGAAAAAGGACATCATATTTGGTAAAGAAGAAGGTCAAGGAAAATGAGTGAAACCCTCAGTGAGATGGATTGACACAGTGGCTGTAACAATGGGCTCAAGCATAACAACAACTGTGAGGATGGCACAGGACTGGGCAGTGTTTTGTTCTGTTGTACATAGGGCTGCTATGAGCCAGAGCCAAGTCGAAAGCACTTAACAGCAACAATATATGGAAGAATCTCATAATATTAGACATACTGTAAAGAAAAGGAATTACTCTAAAGGAGTGGGTCCCCCTTTCCAGAGCTTCTCAAGCAGACTTTGGGGAGTTAAGAACATGTGCAAAAAGTGTAAACTTTGAAATATACCCACCAATTAGCACAACACCTGGCTCGTGATAGGTGCTCAGTATATAGTCGGTTAATGGATGAATGAACAATACTAAAAGGACTTGTAGTCAAGTGCTATTCCAGGTGTAATTTAATTGGCAGTTCATTCATCCAATCATTTATTCAACTAACATTTATTGAATGTCTCCTCTGTGCCATGCGTTGTGCTAGAGGCTGAGAATATCAAAGATAAATAGAGCACAGGGCCCATCTACCCTCAGGGAGCCCTAGTGGTACAGTGGTTAAGCACTAGGCTGGCAACCAAAATGTTGGCAGTTCAAACCCACCAGCCACCCCTCGGGGGAAAGATGTGGCAGTCTGCTTTCATAAAGATTTACAGCCTTGGAAACCCTATGGGAGCAGTTCTACTCTGTCTTATAGGGTTGCTGTGAGTTGGAATTGACTCAGTGGCAGTGGGTTTGGTGGGCTATCCACCCTCAGGGGCTTGTAATCTGGTAGGTCAGAAATAGACATTTGGAGGGGTGATTATTAAACAGTGTAGACTATACGGACTTACCAAGGAGGATGCCTAACCTATTAAATGGAGGAGGGTTGAAGGGAGGGAGGGAAAGAAGGAGGGTAAGAAGGAGCAGTGTTGGGGTTACAGCCTAATAGAGGGGCCTGAGGTGAATTTCTGAAGCAGTTGAAGTAGGAGGAGGTAAAGACCCTTCCAAGCAATGAGGACCTCCTGCTCATAATATTTTGGCTACATTTATAAAATAAGGTTTTCCAAAAGACAATCTGGGCAGGTTTCAAACATGCTTCGCAAATTTTCAACACATTTAATGTAAGAAACTTGTTTTTATTGATTCCAAGTTAATTTCCTGCCAACCAAAGCTTTTTTGTGTTTTTGCATTTTTGTTTCTCAGAAGTTCAGACCCTTCCCTAAAGATGGGAAAATCAAGTATCAGCATGTTATCTGTTCCATAGGTCCCTTCTCATTTGGTTTTTAAATCTTCATCTCTGACAACCTCCAAGAAGCTGTTCCATTGTGAATAGCTCACCCTTTGGAGTTTGAACCCCCTCAGGGCAGGCTCAGGACTGGATGTATCATTGTCTACCTGACCTGCAGGAAAACATGAGGATGAGGCTTTGAATGTGGCCAAGTGGAGCTCAACAATTATTTTCCTTTACTCTGTGTTTGTTATTATAGCTGCATGATCTTCAGCCATACTGAGTGTGTCTTGAATCCTCATTTGTGGCTACAGCTCAGAGACTATAGAGGTGAGACCAAGCATTCGTAGGTGACAGCTGATATGACCCAGGTGTGCAGGTGGCTCTGACAGCTCTCAGGTCCACAGCTCTTTCCTCAGAGCAAGGATCCAGAAGCATTGTCTTTAGCCAGCATTAACCAAGATTTCCCATTTCCTACAGAAAGAAAATTTCCCTTACTTTTCAGCCATCTGGTCAACTAAGACCAGCTGGACCGTTTCAAACAGTTGCCAAACCCAGGACAGCTTGGAATTTAAAACAAAAGAGGCCACAATCCTGCCACATTTGGTCTTGCTTTACCCACCAGAATGCTTCTATCTAGAGACAGTAGTAAGAGAAACTATGAGAAAAGTAAGATTGATTCGTAGAGGAGTTTTGAAAGAAGGATTTGTTTGGATAATGGATGTGGTTTAGCTCTAAAGATAAAGATGATTGCTCCTTGAATCAGATACATCCCCAGCTAATTAGAATGACTTTCCTAGGTCATACCGGTATTTCTGGAAAAGGTTGGAAACAATTTTGTATTGTACATAATCAGGGTTTTATGAAGTTCTTAGATAAAAGATTGAAAAATAAGAAAGCTAAGCATTGGCAAAGTTATCGGCAGGCCTGCTTGCTTAAGCCAGATGTCTGCATATGTGGGAGACTTCATAAACTTTCCCTTCTGACATTTTCCAAGTCGGAGCAAATTGAAGAGCCGTTGTTGTAGTGAGTGTGTGATAAAAATATGCAAGATGACGTGTGTGAATCCTCTCGGGACAGAGCTGGAGCACCACTGGCACTTCAGCTGTAGAGTGGTTTTGGCAGCCTTTGCAGGGAAGCTGACAGTGGGAGAAGCAGGGCTTCAAACCAGTTAATTCCAGTTTGAACCCCTGCTGAGAATTTGCATTTCTAACATGTTCCCAGGTGATGCTAATGCTGCCGGTTAAGGACCAATTCTGAGAACCACAAGCAGAGCAGTGGTTCTTAAAATTGATTATACATAAGAATCACCTGGGGATCTTGTTAGACTGTAGATTCTGATTCAGTATGTCTAGGGTGGAAATGCAAATTCTCAGCAGGGGTTCAAACCAGAATGAACTGGTTCAAAGAAGCCACTGTGGAGAAGCCACCCAGGCTGTGTTTCTGCTCAAGTCCCAGTGGAGCTCAGAAATCTTTTGGGGGTAGCATTTGGAGGTTCAGGATGATTTTAGACTCTCTTCCCATTTCACTAAATGGGTAATTCTGATGGGGTCATACACCATAACAGGCTTCAGTCCTTACTGATGCCACACAGTGAGGACAAAGGGAACTATTATGGGGCATGTAACATAGTGTAGCATGCTCAGGATATGTTGTTGTTAGCTACCATCAAGTAGGCCCCCATGCAAAATGGAACAAAGTGCTGCCTAATCCCGCTCCATCTCCACAATCGGTTGCAGATCAGACAGTAGTGATCCATATGGTTTTCACTGGTCGATTTTCGGAAATAGGTTGCCAGGCCTCTCTTCCTCTTGGGATATAGACAAGGAGAAACAGAACTTCTGTCCTTAAGAAAACTGACATGTACAAAAATAAGAGATTATAATTCAGTGCATTAAGGGCAATGGAGTAGATTTTTTACAAAACTGGCTGTAATAATTCCCCTTCCTTGGGTAATAGTCCCCTCCCACATTGACTATAAACTTGGTCATATGACTTGCCATGGCCAGTGGGACAATGGCAAATGGGACATAAGCAAAGACTTGAAAAATGCTCGCATATTGGAGCTAGCACTCTCTGCTCTTGGGATCCTATGACCACTGCCATGTGGATATGCCCAGGCTGGCCTGCTGAATGATGACAGACACATGGCCCAGTTATCTCTGCCACCCAAATGACAGCCAGCTGACTGTCAGATAGCTAAAGCCATCAACTGACAATAGGCTGCAAACACGTAAGTAAGCCCAGCCAACTCTATGTGCAGTAGAAACGAGGCATCCCAGCTGAGCCCAGCCCAAATTGCTGACCCATAGAATTGTGAACCAATAAAGAGCAATTGTTTTAAGCCACTAAGTTTCAGGGTAGTTTGTTAGGCAGCAAAAGCTAACTGATACAGGTAGTGATAAAGTTGGATACAGGATTAAAGGAGATCCTTGGCCTAGTCTGGGAACATCCTGGAAGAAGAGACATGAGGAAGCAGCACCTGAACTAAATTTTCTTGAAAATAGATGGGGTATTTCTTTGGACACAAATTCCCCCATCATTTTTAAGAAAATGACAGATATTAACTTTAGTTCTGTGGAACCAGTCTATATATTTATAGACACAGACATATATATCTGTCAAGATTCTCCTTAACTTTCAAACCACTCTTAAAATCCCACCTCTTCCAGGTGCCTTCTGAAAAACTTTGGAAAAGCTTCTTTATAGCCTCCCACAACAAAAGCCATGTAAGCCACATTATGCGATTGTTGAATTGCCCACCTCTCTTTAAAAAGCATCTATCATGGCCCAGAAAGCAGCAGGAGGCTGATGATAAACATACCATTTTGAGCACTCACTAACAATGGGACAGGCTTTCCTTTATTTTTATGTATCTTTACACTAAATATGCTTCTTTCTTCAGAGAGAAGTATGTGTTTGTGTATATGCATTTTAATGCATTTATATATCTAACATGCATTATGTTTATGAATTTAAATAAATACAGATATGTTATGGCATAGTAAAAATATTAGTAAATTCTTAGCTGGTGTATTAGTTTTCTATGGTTGCGTAAAAAACTTCGTGACTTAACGTCCATTATTATTAGGTCATGAGTCTGTAGGTCAGAAGTCTGGCATGGCATGGTTGGGTCCTCTGCTCAGGGTCTTACAAGCTGAAATCAAGGTGTCAGCTGGGTTAAGTTTTCATCTGGGAGTTCTGGGGAAAAATCTGATTCCAAGATCACTCTTCTTGCTGATAGAATTCAGCTCCCAGAAGCTGTAGGGTTGAGGTCCCCATTCCCTTGCTGGCTGTCAGCCAGGGGGCACTCTCAGCTCCTAGCGGCTAGGTTGCCCACATTCCTTCCCATGTAGCTCCTTCCATCTCCACACAAGCAACGGTGTGTCAAATCCTCTTCATGCTTCAAATCTCTGACCTCCTCTATCTTTAACCTTTAGACCCAGATTTAAAGGGCTCATGCTCATGTCATTAGGTCCCGCCTATCCAGTAATCTCCCTATCTTAAGGTCAACTGATTTTAACCCTTAATTATATTTGTAAACTTCCTTAGTGTTTCATTGAATAATTGGTAAAAAGGAGTGTGTGCACCAGGGGCTTAGAATCTTGGGAGGCCAACTTAGAATTCTGCCTACCACACATGGTTACTGTGACACTCTTCTGATGATCTGCTTGCTTCTACTTTGCCCCTTACATTTTATTTTCAATGCAACAGCCCGAAGAATCCTGTTTAACAACCACTCCATTAAAAGTCTTCCCATAACTTCCTATCTCACTTAGAGCAAAAGCCAGTGCCCTCGCCATTGTGAACATAGTCATCCATGATCTGTCCTCCATTTCCTCTTGACCTCATCTCCCACTAACCCGCCCATTGCTCACTCTGTTCCAGGCATCCTGGGCTCCTTGTTGTTTCCCGAATGTGCCAGGTGCATTCTCCTACCTCCAGACCTTTGCAATAGCTATTCTCTCTACCTGGAATCGTCTGCCCCAGATATCCACATGACAAATTTCTTCACCTTCTCCAAGTCTTTATTTAAATCTTACCTTCTCAATGAGGCCTGCCCTAGCCATTACCACCCTGCCCAGGCCCTCATCATCATCTCAACCCAGCTCAACTTTTCCAATTTTTGTCTCCCCATAGTTCTTTATCACCTCTAGTAACACTCTATGATTTATAGCAAACTCTATTATTATGTTTATTGTTTATTGTCTGTTTCCCTTGGCTAGACTATAAACTCCAAGAAGGCAGGGATCTTTATCTAGTTTGCTCCCTGATGCACCTAGCCCATAGCAGATGTTCAATAAATATTTGCTGAATGAATGTATACATCCTTAGAGTCTAGTCATTGAAAATAATCCATCTAACCTTTCTCTCAGATATAGAACAAATAGAAGGGAAACCACATAGCCAAAGGTCCATCTTTCTTGAACTGGCTATTCTTTACCGTAGAGAATTCTGGCTGCCTACAGTATGTTACCCTAACATGATAGCATCTCTATACTGTTTTGCTTCTCTGACTGATAGTATCAAGTGTATTAGAATCATTTTCCTTTAACAGATCTTTTTTATAGAGTAACCTAACAAAAGAAATAATAATAATAAGACAGCAATGGTTTAGATGAGAGGGCATCTAGCCAGGCTATTTTCATCTCAGCTTGGCTTCCTCAGCATGTCATGACTGACTTAGAGTTTGCCCAGTGTCCCAGTGCAAGCACTCATTTACCCTTCTCACTCCTCCAGTTTGTTTGAATGCAAGTATATTCTTTGAATACTGATAAAGGCTTCCAGAGGTCTCCTCATCTGGACCCTCTACAGCAGCTCCAGGCCAGAGGTGCAGCCCTAGCCTCTTCCACAAGGGCCCATATGTCAGGAAATGCCATCTTTTTCTTTACCTAACAAAAAAATGAGTGGGTTTTTCTCTTTCCTCTGATTTTAAGGTGTCATCAAAGCCCATCTGTGCATTTGAACCTAAGGATTGCCTTGAACTTCATCTAGGACTAGAGAAGCCATGAACTCCAAATTGCCGGACACATCAGAAACAAACCATTTCCCATTCCTCACAACCCCCTCCCCACCAGGGAACTCTAGTTTGCTTTCCAGAAATGACTATGCTGCAATGAAATTGGAATATCAAAATATTTTCCAAACTAAACATGAGCTGATCTCATAAAATCATAGACTTTTGTGTTGTTAGCAGAAAAAGACGCCTCAGAGATCCTCTTAGGGATGGGAAAACTGAAGGTTAAGGAGGTTAATTCACTTCCCATTCTTCAGAAGCCACTTGAAGTGAATGCCACTTTTTACATGAAACCGTTGTGGATCTCCATCAGGTTAAAAGGCCTCTCTCTCTTCCTTGCCTCCATAGCTCTTTGTTTCTTATATCATTCACTGAATTATGACTTGGGGCTTAGTGATCAGGGCTCATGTGTTTCCTGCTATAATATATTGTAAACTCCTTGTGGAAAGAGTCATACATGTCTTGTTAAACTATTCATCATCCACAGTGACTTACATAAAGGATGCTCTCAGCAATTATTGCTGAAGTACTATGAGGGGAAAGTTGTTCAAAGGCTCCTGATGTTCTTTGATCAGGGTAAGAATTCACGCTGGAGCTCAATTTTTCTGATAAAGAAGCATCTCTAAACTAGGGGGTCTCAACATTTTTGCACATCAGAGTCAACTGAGGAGACTTCAAAATTTCTTCAGATTCTACCACAGACAAATCAAACAATCTGGGGGTAGGGTCCAGGCATCTGCATTTTTTAAAGCTACCCGGGTGATTCTAATGTGTAGCCAGGGTTGAGAGCCATGACTCTAAATTTTATTGTTGTCTGGCAAAGCTTTCTTTTTCTGTGTTTACAATGTGTCATTGTTGTTAGCTGCCATTGAGTCTGCTCCAACTCATAATGACTTTATGTATAACAGAACAAAATGTTGCCAAGTCCTATGCCACCCTCACAATCGTTGGTATGTTTGAGCCCATTCTTAAGGCTATTGTGTCAATCCATCTCATTGAGGGTTTCCCTCTTTTTCACTGACCCTCTACCAAGCATGATGTCCTTCTCCAGAGACTGGGCCCTCCTGATAACACATCCAAAGTATGTGAGATGAAGCTTCGCCATCCTTGCTTCTAAGGAGCATTCTGGCTGTACTTCTTCCTAGACTGATTTGTTTGTTCTTCTGGCAGCTCATGGTATATTCAAAATCCTTCACCAAAACAATCCAAATGTTTCAATTCTTCTTTGGTCTTCCTTATTCATTGTCCAGCTTTCACATGCATATGAGGCAACTGAAAATACCATGGCTTGGGTTTTTTTTGGGTCAGGCGCACCTTAGTCATCAAAGTGACATCTTTGCTTTTTAAGATATATATTCAACAACACTATGAAGTAGGTACTGTTATTATCCCTGTATTATAGATGAGGATATTAAAACACAAAGAACTTGTTCAAGATCACACAGAGGTAGACCCTGAACCCAGGTAGTCTGGCTCCAAGTTGGTGTGATTAATTACTTGCCATCCTGTCTTTCATAGTTAACTTATTGAGTCCTTTCTAAATGCCTGGCACCGTGCTAACCCTTTATGCAGATTATCTCACAGCTGACATATGAGGTAAGTGCTATTTTGTATCACTGATTTTCAGTGGGGGAAATCCAAACTTAAAGTGGTTAAGCAATTTTTCTCACAGTTACGTACCTCGCAAGCGAAGAACTAAGAGTCAACTCATCGGTCAATTCAAATCCTCCCAAAAGAAGGACTAAAAATTTTAGGTTCCGTCACATTGTCCATACCAAGCTAATTACAAGTTGAAGCTCTTGCCTATTTGGGAAATAAGTTCTTTTCCAAGCCTTAAAATTCCTAGGTCATATGACATGCAGCTGGGCATCTTTGTTCATGCTTCAGGTGAAGAGACAATGCTTGCCTGCTTACCTTTTCTCTTTCATATTAAAAATTTCTTGTAATGGCTCTGGAGGCTTCCACTACACACTCTCAATTCATTGACAAACACGTTTCTAATCAACACACTTTTTAACCTAACCCAGTTACTGTGTACTGCCTCTATCATCTTTAGCCATTTTAGCCATGGTTTTTATGATGTGTGTGATTGTGTTAAGAGCCCAATCAGGTACAAGACATTATCTGTCATTTAGTGGCAACAAAATGGTTGAAAAAAAGTAAATTGGATGACCATCAACAATAAAATGGTTAAATAAATTATTATTCATATAATAAAATACTAAATGGCAAGGAAAATGGAGGAACTGCAGTCACACACAACAATGGAGAGGAATCTCTCAAACCTAACGTTGATGAGAAGTTACCAAGCACAAAAGAACATGCACTGTATGATTTTTATGCTCATAAAGTTAAAAAACAGGCAAAATTAATCTATGGTGCTTCAGCCAGAATTATAATTAGATTTGGGAAGGAGGGAGAGGGTAGTGATGGGGGGGCAGGAGGGGTTGGGCTCTTGGAGGGCAGATGATGTTCTATGTCTTGACCTGGATGGTGGTTGTATTGGTGTGTTCATTTTGTGGTGGTTTTTTGAGCTGAGTACTTTTCAATATTTCAATGTATCAATAATGAAGTTTAAAAAAGATTGACACTGATAAATAATAGAGAGTACTCACATGCTTTAGACAGCTTCTTCTTTCTCCCTTTTCAGAATAAAAATAGCAAATGCTAGGATTTATTGACTATGGGTATCAGGCCCACTACTAGGTGCCTTTCATTTCTATATGATTTAGTACTCTCAACAAACCTACAAAATAGATATTATTGGTCCCATATTCTAGATGAGGAAATTGAGGCTCAAAGTTATATAAATAGCTGGTACCAAAGACAGAATTCGAACTTAATTGGATCCTAAATCCTATTCCTTTATTACTATGTTATACTCCTTCTTTGGTGGTGCAGCGTTTAAAGCAATTGACTGCTAACCAAAAGGTCAGCAGTTCAAAGCCATCAGCTGCTCTGCAGGAGAAAGATGTGGGAGTCTGCTTCTGTAGAGATTTACAGCCTTGGAAATCCTATGGGGTCACTATGAGTTGGAATCGACTCAACAGCAGTGGGTTTTAATGTCCCTTCAACCTTTAAAATGGATGTCCTTTATGCCTATTGCAGTTTATATGCCTGAGGGTTGATAGATGGGACTGGAGGGATCTGGTAACCTAAAGATTCATTCATCCTCTTAAATTATGGTCCACAACTTTGAATAACCATAGTGAATTTTCCACCCAGTTCTGACTTCTCCCTGGAACAAGTTCTTCCCTTTATCTTGCTTCTCACTACTGTTTCCTGCACATTCCCTGAACAGCCCTTTCTTATGAAAAAGGGAGATTAACAGCTGTCATTGGACAGAATCTGAAGGTACAAGATATTAAAAAGAAATTGGTACCTAATAATGTTTCTTGTCTTATGTAACCCTAATTCAAAGAGCTCCAATAAAAGGAATTAATGTTTTGTAATTGGCTCATATGGAAGCCCCTTCCTCTATGCCCATAAATATTATTACTGGTCCCAGACCATGTGCATGGATTTCTATTTTTATGGGACTCCATAGGAAGTATGCTTTGTAAATATGAAAATAATATGGGTTATAGGATTAGTCTAATATAATTTACAGAGGCAAGAATTAGATAATGGCCATATATGCAATAGTTCAACCTTTCAAGTGTAGTGAGGGGGATTCCAGTTTGACAGCCTAGGCTATGAATTTATCATAAAAAAAAATGTATTAATGTCCAAGCACATCTAGGGATTGCTGGGTGGGCTTGCTGAGTATGTCTATTTACATGAGGCAAAGAAGGCTCCTTTTATTCATTCATTTAATATTTACAGTATATTCTGGATTCTAGGACACATTTTTTCATACTTTCACATCTCTGAGTTTGGGGTGCATCTTAAAACTAAAGGAAATCAGAGTCTATTTGGAGACTTTTTTCGTTCTCTCAGTGTGTAAAGTAAGGGTGCATCTTTCAATCACTGACGTCTTAGATTTAATGAATTACTATACTGAACATCTTTTAGAACCAGCCACTGTGCTTGGCACTGGGCATACAGAAGTGAGTAAAATAGACATCCTCCCAGCCCTCAGAGAGCTCACACCCCACTGGAGAGACAAATATTAAGGATGTAATTAGCAGATAATACTTACTGAGAAGTAATCCTGGGTGCCATCAGAACATATAACAAGGCAACTGGTGCTTGTCCAGGAGTCAGAAAAGGCATTTCCCGAGGACGTGAAGTCTGAGTGGAAC
Source organism: Loxodonta africana (assembly GCF_030014295.1). Lineage (NCBI taxonomy): Eukaryota > Metazoa > Chordata > Mammalia > Proboscidea > Elephantidae > Loxodonta > Loxodonta africana. The sequence continues at coordinate 16,038,134 of NC_087369.1, forward strand.
TTGAAGGCTAGATAAGACGTACCTAGATGAAGGTGGCAAGGTAGGAGTTGAAGTTGGAGTGAGGCAGGAAATTTCATGGACTTAGAAAGACGACATGGCTGGAAGTAGAGAACAAAAGAAGAAGTGGCAAACGAAAGAGCAGACTCAGGTCACATAGGATCATTGAAAGGAGTCTGAGCATTCTCATCATAGGGACATAACATGACTGGATTTATCTTTTTAAAGGGATCATGCAGACCCCTGTGCGGAATAAGATTTCAAACCCGCCAGTGTGGATGCAGTGGCTTGTTTGGATAGGGTATTTGCTGTGGGAATGAAGAGATATGAGTGGATTTGAGATAAATTTTGGAGGTAGAATTGATAAGACATAGTAAATGATTATTATAAGGAATTGGTGAAAATGGAAATAGAGTCAAAGTCAACTACTGGAGGAAAACTCATCCTAAGGGAAGAAAAAAATGAGGGTTTGCAGGCTGGAGCCAAGGACAATACCTCAGGGTTGGAAGAAAGAGGTATTTTGAGTATAGCCTGATGTGTGTAACTTGGACGTGAGTATTAAGGAAGGAAGGCTGTGAGGAACAATGCGATGCCTCCTCCACAAAATACTGGGCTAACCAGAAGCACAGGTTTGTAGATTGTGTCTTAAAGGATAGTGTCCTGGGGGCTGAAACATACTTCATCATTCAGGGTTGCCATTGGAACGTAGGGGATTGAGTAGGGCCTATCTGAACAAGAGAAGTAGTGTAAAAGCCCATCACCTGTGATTGGCATCATCAGGAGACAGTAACTGCAGCCCCAGTTTTGTAACACAACTAACCTGTGGTTTCATGACCATCAGCATCCTTGTCAGAAATCTCACCTAGGAGTTTTTTAGTGGAGGTGTTTAGGCCGTTTATATTTAATATGATTACTGATATAAAAACCCACTGCTGTTGAGCCGATTCCAACTCATAGTGACCCTATAGGTCAGAGTAGAACTGCCCCATAGAGTTTCCAAGGAGAGCCTGGCGGATTCGAACTGCCGACCTCTTGGTTAGCAGCTATAGTACTTAACCACTACACCACCAGGGTTTCCAATTATTGATATCCAAACCCAAACCCACTGCTGTCAAGTAAATTCCGACTCATAGCGACCCTATAGGAAAGAGTAGAACTGCACCATAGAGTTTCCAAGGAGTGCCTGGTGGATTCGAACTGCCATCCTCTTGGTTAGCAGCCATACCACTTAACCACTATGCCACCAGGGTTTCCCACGAATATAGTTAAGTTTAAATCTACCATCTTGCTATCAGTCTTTTACTTCTCCCATCTATTATTGGTAAACTTTTCCTCTTTTCCTACTTTCCTTTGGATATAGTATACTTATTATTATAGTTTATATTTTTTGTTGGCTTATTATACATAACTCACTTTGTATTACATTTGTGGTTGCTCTTGATTTTATAGCATATGTTTAACTTATCACAACCTACCTTCAACTAATATTATATCAGTTTTCATACAGTGTAAGAGCTCTATAAAGTGAACTTCCACTTCTCCTCTACCAGCTTTTGTGTTATTGTTGCCATATATTTTATTTCTACACATATTATTGTTATTATTTTTATCTAAACAGTAAATTCTCTTTTAAATGATTTTAATAATTTGAAAAATATTGTGTATATCCATCCATGTAGTTACTATTTCCAGTGCATTTCATTCTTTGGGTAGATCCATAATTCCACCTGGTCATTTTTCTTTTGCTTGGAGGACTTTTAGCATTTCTTGTAGTGCAAATCTGCTAGTGATTCTATCAGCTATTGTATGTCTGAAAAAAAGTCTTATTTCACATTTGTTTTGGAAAGATATTTTTATTGGTTACAAAATTCTAGATTCACAGGTTTTGTTGTTTTTTCCCCAACCAGTACTTTAAAAGATGTTGCTCCACTGTTCTCTTGCTTGCATTATCTCTAATGAAAAACCTGCTGTCATCTTATTTTTCTTCCTGTATATACAATGTGTCTTTCTTCTCCGGTCATTTTTGCAATTTTCTTTTTATCCCTGGTTTTGAGCAACTTGATTATGATGTGCCTCAGTGTAGTTTTGTTTTGCTTTCAAGTTTCTTATTCTTGGGGTTCATCAAGCTTTTTAGATTTGTGGATTTACAGTTTTTATAAAATTTGGAAAATTTTTGTGCATTATTTTTTCCAATAATTTTTCTGTACCCCCCCACCTTGGTCTCCTCTCCTTCAGAGACTTAAATTACATCTATATAAGGCCACGAGACTGTTCCAGAGCTCATTAAGACTGGATTTTTGTTTTGTTTTGGTCTTTTTTCTCTGTGTTTCATTTTAGTTGCTATTGTCATATTTCCAAATTCATTAATCTTTTCTACTGCAATGTCTATCTGCCATTAATCCCAGCCCAACCCAGTATATTTTTCATCTCAACCATTATAGTTCTCATCTTTAGATGTTTAATTTGGGTCTTTTAAAAATACATTCCATGTCACTCCTTAACATGTTCAGTCTTTTCTCTAGCCTTTTGAACATAGAGTAATGACTATTTCAATGTCCTTGTCTGCTAATTCTAACATCTGTGTCAGTTCTGCGTTGGCTTCAATTGGTTGATTTTTCTCCTAATTGTGTGTCTTATTTTTTTGCTTCTTTGCATGACAGGTTATTTTTTATTAGGTGCCAGGCATTGTGAATTTTACCTTGTTGGGTGTTGGATTTTTTTTTTATTATTATGTCTATAGAAATTATTGGACTCTGCAATTCTCTCATTTCTGATACTCTGCCCTGTGCACTCTGGCTTCTGTGGACTCCCCAGATCCTCAGCTCCATCTCTGCAATTCTGGGAGTTTGTTAGGCTATGTTTAGGTTCCTCCTCTGTGCATCATGGCTTGGATATGCTTTTAAGGCAGTAAGCTGGAACAGTAACAGGGCTGACCTCATTTGTTTCCCATCTCTCAGAGATCACCATCCCTTTTTGCCTGGTGTCTAATGCCTTGAGAGCCATTTTTCCAAATATTTTGTCCAGTTTTATTTGATTCTGGAGGGAGGGTAAATCAGGTCCCTGTTACTCCCTCTTGGCCTTAAGCAGAAGTTACTGCCATGTTTTTGACTCTTTGATATATTTTTGAAATTTGACATGAATGTAATTAAATTGAATGTGTGACAATTTAATAATTGAAGTAATATTATCAGAACTAGCATAGCTTGTAAATGCTAAGAGTACAGTTGTTCTAATCAATGAAGACTGTATTTTAAATACATAATCTGAACTCTGAGACTGAGAACAAATGTTTTATAAAGGAATTAATAATTGGTATGTATTTTTTTTTTATGGGACAGATACTAATTTCCTAATGGGGAGATCGGTTTTGCTCTACAAAATGTTTCATCAAAAGATTTGTTTCAGAGTGATATGTTCTAAGATATTTAGACTTTATAATTCCTAGCTTGTTTTTTATAACACACTCAGAATTACTTTGGGGGAAGGGAGCTTATCTCCCATCCAACCCTCCTCTTCTTCACATGTCAATTTCTCCTAATAGGTGGCATAGTGGTTAAGTGCTATGACTGCTAACCAAAAGGTCAGCAGTTCAAATCCGCCAGGTGCTCTTTGGAAACTCTATAGGGCAGTTCTACTCTGACCTATGGGGTCACTATGAGTCAGAATCGACCCGATGGCAATGAGGGGAATGTGGCCCCCATGGATGTAGTCACTAAATCACATATTTAATCAGTTCAATCACATACTCGATTCTGTTCAATAAATATTTGAGGTGCACCTACTATGTTAGGCATTAAATTGGTCAAAAGATAGGAAGACAGTCCATGCCCTTGAGGAATTTATGATCTAGTACAAGCGTTGGCAAACATTTTCTGCAAAGGGCCAGATAGTAAATATTTTAGGCTTTCAAGACAAAAGGTCTGTGTCGCCACTCCTCAACTCTGCACTGTAGTGCAAAGGCAGTCATAGACAACACATAAATGAATGGGCGTGTCAGTGTTCTAATAAAATCCCCGATCTAATAGGAAGAACCAGAGAAGTACAAACATAGAATAATGTATGTATCAAAAGGTGACCAGAAACAAGTGCTATGAGATGTCAAAGAAGGGAGATTCATATCTTAGTACCTGGTCTGCAAAAACAAAGAATGACTTAATGGAGGTGGTGATATTTGAGTTGATATATTAAGATTAGATAGAATTAGGATAAGCAGAAATGATGGGGGAAAGCCCAAAATAAATCACAGAGAGAGTAAGCACTGAAAATTTTCAGGAAGTAGTAGTCCTGTTTAGCTGGATTGTTGGTTATACTCAGGAGTGAAGTAGAAAAATAAGGAAATGTAAGGCATTTGCATTCCCCCCAAAAGAGATAATTTCTCCCTCCTCTAGATTTGTTAATCTCCTTTTTCTGCTCCTTTATCACATTTTGCCTTATATTATGGTTATTTTTGCACTGCACTTTGTTCCTCTACTAGATAATTCTCACCTTTAGGGAGTGATTATATATCACTTATCTGTGAGTCCTCACTGTTTCTAGCACAGAGATGGGACTCAGGAGCCGAGCAAAAGTATTTGTGGGGTTAATAAATGAAACCATTCATTTCAGCCCAAACCATTTGGGCTCATCAACTAGCCACACAGGCCCTACAGAAATAGTTTAAAGACAAGGTGATTGACGAGGAGTGGAAATGTTCATTCATCACAACAGTAGCACTTTTATTTTTTAACAACAGTTTTGGTAAGGGGTCTTGCAGCATGAACATTAATATCCATGCAATTGCGCATGGGTTAATTCCTTTAATTCCCCATTATGTAGATTCATCCATAATCTGTAGCCACTTGAAATACAGCTTCTAAGTTGCAATTCTCCAGTCTCTTTCAAGGGGGAAAATCCATATAGATAAGTACAGGGGTTTTATTTTTTAATCAGAAGGTTAATTAAGTGAATTAATCTTTATGTTTGAATACATTTTTGCATGGAATTTGGAATAAATAATTTAAATGGGTTAACATCAAATCAGTGCAATATTAAAATGAATAATAAAGCTTAGGAAATGAGTAAAAAGCTTATGTGTCCTATTAATTATGCAGCAGCAGACAAAAATGCCTATGGCAAGTTTAACCTGAGAAGACAGGAAAGCTGATAAAGAGCCTCAAATCCTCTTGGAATTGCTAGTATCTTTATAGAAATCATTTTGTACAATGTATAGTATTTCAGAGGACATCGTTTTTGAACAGTTCTTCAAAGAAAAACACCAAGTGGTTAGCATTTAAATGAACTTGCTGAATTGCAATGAGAGTAAATAACTGCAGAATTATAAATCAGCTTTGTTTTGTCCCCTGAGAAAATGAAGGTAGACAGCAAAAATGGAATTTGACTACACACGTGTGGCTGGGGTGAGAGGAGGCCCAGAACCACTTAATGAACATTTTCTAGAAGCAAATAGTGACACCATCCATCAGCGGGGTCTGTTTATATAACACCTGTGTGTCTGTGAGAATACATAGGCGGTGCTTATGAGTAGGACCGTTCTTTTGTTAGTAAATGTCACCAAGTAAGCAAATAAGTTAAGAGAAATATAAGGGCTGAAGTCTGTGCTACTATTCAGAAGAAAATGGATTGTATAAGGATATGATTTTTGTAGTAGTGTTTAAGTACCTCTGATGAACTGTTAATTTGCTTTTTATATGAATTTAATTAAGTCATGTGAAATACATGTCTCATGTTATCTTTGCTAGAAACAATTCCTAGGGAGGAGTTTTGAGTACATCTACCATCACCAGATCATGAGGACCAATCACTGCAGTTTGAATTGAGAGCCAAGAGATGCTCCCTCTCGTGCCCAAGTACAATCACTGCTCCTGCTCTTTCCTGGCCTTAAGTGAGAGTGGGTCCAAAAACAAACCAAAAATGATGGAGGTATGTTAATGGGACACAGGAGCTAGTTGAAAGAGCTCCCAGTGGTCAAAGCTGCAACAATTTGGGCAACAAAATAAATAAGGTAGTGTTGAATTGTAACTCAAATTATAAAATAAATATCCATGAATCCATACTGATATATATAAATGACTGAATAAATAACTAATTGAGGGAAAACAGACAGATCTCCCATGTAGAGGAATTCCAAATAATTTCTGTAGATTCTCTGCCCTCAAGGAACTGGTTGCCATTGAGTCAATTCAGACTCATAGCGACCCTATAGGACAGAGTAGAACTGCCCCATAGGGTTTCTGAGGAGCGGCTGGTGGATTCAAACTGCCAACCTTTTGGTTAGCAACTGTAGCTCTTCCCCACTTCTTCAGTGTGGGCTGCGTGGAGTGACCTCCTTCCAAAGAGGACAGTATGCAAAGGGGGAAAAGTTAGTAACTTTACAGTGGAGAAACCTGACAAACACTACCTCACCCAGGTGATAAATAAATGATAAGTGATAAGTCATGCTGATAGCATGCACCCTGGGTATGATGTGATGAGAAGGGCACTTCATTTCCATGGTCTTCCTCCCCGAAACCCATAACCCAAGTCTCATTATGAGAAAAAAAAATGCCAGATAGACCCCAATTGTGGGGCATTCTACAAAATGCCTGACTAGTACTCCTCAAAACTCTCAAGGCCATCAAAAACAAAGTCTAAGAATCTGTCACAGCCAAGGGGAGCCCAAGGAGACATAATGACTAAATGTAATGAAGGAGGTCCTTGAACAAACAAACAAACAAACAAATTAGGTAAAAACTAAGGTATCGATATTGGTTCATTAGGTGTGATAAATATACCATTCCAGTGTAAGATGTTGACATCAGGGGAAACTGGGTGTGGGGTATATGAAAGCTGTGCTATCTTTGCAGCTTTTATATAAATTGAAAACTATTCTATAATAAGAAAGTTTATTTTTAAAAGTGATATCTATTTTAAAGCAACTGAAGTATCTCATAGAATCTAAAAGTTGATGTGTGCCTGGGCATCCAAAATGGACTGGAAGGCTAGAAAGGACTTTTCTCTGTCCCTAAATAAGAGAACTGATTTGTTCTATTCTCTCACATTCTTCATTATCTCATATCCACACAGGTCAGAGAGCCTGGCTGTGGGCGCTGTCAGGGTGTTCATGTTGTATCATCCCAGTTACCCGGAGGAAGATTGTTCTCTCTCTCTTTCTTTCTGTCCCAATTCCACATTTCCATAAGAAGGGATTGCCCTCTTTAGGATGAGAGCCCACCACTGTTTTCATCAGCTGTGATAGAGGGCAGAGTCAGGGAATGGACTCTGATTAGCTCAGCTTAGGTCATCTGTTCACCCTGAAAATAAATTGTCATCACAGGAACAGAGTCACATGTATGTACATGGCTGCCCAGCATCCCACCCCTGTGGATGGAGGGAACTATAGGGGAGGAAGGCCAGGGAGGAGAAGGAGCTTCTCTCAGGATGAAGGGTGGTGGGGATGGCGAAGGGAGATGCCACCTAATAATGGTACAGGAATAACCATAGAGTATCTGAGATTAAGGAGAACAAGCAGACTTAATATGAAACATAAATACATTGCACTTCTGAAAATGTACAGGTCCAAAATCCCTTACCTATGCTTCCTAAATCCCCAAAGCTCTGAAAACCTAAAGGTTTTCCATAGCTCATTTGGCAGCAAGTCGTGTCCTGAACTGATGAGATGCTAATTATAGTCTCTAAATATCACATTTAGTGTTTATTCATACTGTTTGCCAAAGAAATATTAATGTCTTTGATTATAGAATCTTCCCCAAGCCCCACTAGGAGTAATGTATAATACATTATATATGTTTCAGTGTTACCTTAATAAAATCTGAAAAACTCTGAATTACAGTACACAATTGCTCCCATAGGTTTCATGTAAGGGCTACATATATAATAGCATATATATAGAAGTACATAAATGTCAATTTGTACTTAGCTCTGAAAACAAGAACCATGGAAATATAAACCATATAAGAAAACCAAATAAAGAAACCTTTAACAGGTCGAAAGGAAAATGCACAATATTTATAATAGTTTTTGGATGATAAAAAACTCATTGCCATCGATCAGATTACAACTCATAGCAAACCCTACGACAGAGCAGAATGCCGCATAGGGTTTCCAAGGAGTGACTGCTGGATTCGAACTTTTGGTTAGCAGCCGAGCACTTAGCCACTGTGCCACCAGGGCTCCTTTTTGGATTATGGACTACCTTTATTAATAATAATAATACCTTATTTTTACATAGTGTTTACAATCTTCAAATCTCTTTTACATTCTTTTTTTTTAATCATCAAAATAAGCCTCAGACATAACCAGTGCACAAACTGTTTATTACCTTTTACAGATAAGGGAGAGGGTGCCTACAGAGGGTTTTACTAGAGGTCTCCTAACCCCTAAGTCCAAAGCCCTTGAACTCTGTCCTCCGTATCCCAGATAGAAGAGGGGTATTGAATTGGCGTTTTCTGCATGTAGGCAGAAACATAACAAAGCTACTTAACATGCAGCTTCTCTGATGTTTGGAGGACTATGAAAGGGAAGGTTTGCCAAGGATTCTTGGGAGGATAGTAGTGGGAAGATGGAGTAGGCTATAGAGGAAACTGCACAATGTAGCTTCAAAACCTATAATTCTAAGTTTTACCATATCTTCAAAGGAATCTGATATTTTCATGGTATTTTTCCTTGCCTCTTCAACTAACCTGGGGGCAGTTCTACTCTGTCCTATAGGGTCACTATGAGTCAGAATTGAATCAACGGCAGTGGGTTTGGTTGGAAGCCCTCGTGGCGTAGTGGTTAAGTGCTGTGGCTGTTAACCAAAATGTCGGCAGTTTGAATCCACCAGGTGCTCCTTGGAAACTCTATGGGGCAGTTCTACTCTGTCCTATAGGGTGGCTATGAGTCAGAATCAACTCGAAGGCGGTGGGTTTTTTGATCTTCAAATAACACCTAACAGATTTTAACCTTCCTTTATTATTATCTTTATTATATCTTCCAAGTTTCAGAATATTATATCTCATTTAAATAAACATGTAGCCATTTACTGATACAGAATTTTATTTTGTTCTTTTTACGTCTAATGGTAATAATGAAACTTTATCTTACCATAAACAAGTGATTTCTATTCCTTTTGTGTTTGTGGACCTTCCTTTTAATATCAAAATATGTCATGTCTCCCTAGATGAAAGTAATTGTATATTTAGTACCCACTTATTGAAAACATACTTGCAAACACAAAAAAGCTGCTATGAATTTAGGTATACTGGCAAATCAATTGTATTTTACAAGTCACACCAGCACCTATAAGCATTTGACAATTAGCATTCCACTCATAATGCTTGGTGGAAATATGGATTCCTTGTGTTATAGTCTATTTCTACTTCGATTAATGTAATAAAAATTACCAATATTAATAGTGAAACATAAACAGAATAAATAGAATTTGAAAGCTATATTCCACACATAATTAGAATACCATAATGCACTTAGACTAAGGTGTGCCTGACCCAAGCCATCATGGTCTTTTCAATCACCTCATATGCGTGCAAAAGCTGGAGAATGAAAAAGGAAGACAGAATAATTGATGCATTCAAACTGTGGTTTTGGCAAAGAATACTTAATATACAGTGGACTGCCAGAAGAATAAACAAAGAAATACAACCAGAATGCTCCTTAGAAGTGAGGATGGCAAGACTTTGTCTTGTTTACTTTGGACACGTCATCAGGAAAGACCAGTCACTAGAAAAGGATATCATGGTTGGTAGAGGGCCAAGGAAAATGACAGAAGCCCTCAGTGAGATGGATTGACACAATAGCCAAAACAATGGACTGAAATATACCAACAATCATGAAGATGGCACAGGACCAGGGAACGTTTCATTCTGTTATACGTAAGGTTGCTATGAGTTGGAGCCGACTCAATGGCAACGAACAACAACAATGCACTTAGAATAGTGCTTGTCACATAGCAGGTACTCAAAAAACATTTGCAGAGTGAATAAATAGATACTGAAGCTCCTGATGAGGCAGCTTATGCAGAAGGATAAAACATTCAAGCCTCAGACTTCCGTGGATATGAATCCCTTATTAGCTGTTAAGTGACCTTTGTCAAGCTAATTATAATACCTACCTCTTAAGTCTGTTATGGGGCCTTCTGTGACATATTCCATAAGTAAAGTCTTACATGACGTATTCCATAAAAGGTAGTTCCATTCCTCTCTCCTGTCAATCTTCATCTTTCCGGTAGGTCAGAGAGTTACCCAAACTTTCCTTCCCAAGAGACACTTAATGAGAACCACATCCCCACTGCTAAGAAATATGACACTGCAGATTCCATGCAGGAGGCAGTGCAGAGCTTGGTATGAAACACATGCTCAATATGTATGTGTCAAATGAATAACTAGAGGAAGTTTGAGAATTTCCCATTGGAGGAAATCCCACACCAGAGGCAAGGAAATTCTGAACATTTAATTAACTAAATTAGGCGATTTAACACTCTTAGAAAAAAATTCCCTCCTGTGCTGTAATTATTTATGTTCTTTCTCTATTCGGTGACAATGCTTCTCTATTTCATTGTCAGTGTAGGAACCCCAGGGACAGCTGTCATAGCCAGCTCTTCAGTTCTAGGCGCCTGTGCCCCTCTGCTTTCTATCCCTCAAATGCTGCCTGTCATTAGCAATTCTGAAATTTGTTATTGTCTCTTTGTCAGGTTCCAAATTCTTATAAACGCTTGAGGACGCCACAAAAAAAGACTAAAATCTGTCTAAACCTGAGGATGTTGGAGAGATTAGTCCTGTTTAAATAAATACCCATTTTTTTGTTCGTTTGCTACATTTCATCTTTCTTTGCCTTTGTCAGGTTGTACTGACTTCCCCCCATACAGCGTATTGCCTTTCCCCTCATCAATATTACCACGTGCCTTCTATCTATCTAGTAATTTACCTTCCCTTCCCTGGTAACCATCAAAGAATGTGTTTTTCTCTGTGTAAACCTTTTCTTGTTTTCTTATTATGGCGGTCCTTTTTTTTTTTTTTTAGTTATACAATATTTGTCCTTTTGTGATTCCACTGATTTCACTCAGCATAATGTCCTCCAAATTCATCCATGTTGTGAGATGTTTTACAGATTCGTCATTACTCTTCATCATTGCATAGTATTCCATTATACATATGTACCAGTTTGATTATCTGTTCATCCATTGGTGGGCACTTAGGTTGTTTCCATCTTTTTGCTTTTGTGAATAATGCTGCAATGAACATGGGTTTGCATATGTCAATTCATGTCATGGCTCTTATTTCTCTATGATATATACTTAGGAGTGGGATTGCTGGATTATACAGTATTTCTATTTCTAGCTTTTTAAGGAAGCACCATATCACTTTCCATACTGGTTGTACCATTTTATATTCCCACCAGTAGTGTATAAGAGTTCCAGTCTCCCCACAACCCTGCCAGTATTTGTTGTTTTCTGTGTTTCTTTTAATTAGTGCCATTGATATCAGGGTGAGATGGTATCTCATTATACTTTTAATTTGCATTTTTCCAATGGCTAATGGGAAACTCTGGTGGCATAGTGGTTGGGCTGCTAACCAAAAGGTCGGCAGTTCAAATCTACCATGCGTTCCTTGGAAACTCTATGGGGCAGTCCTACCCTGTCCTTTAGGGTCGCTATGAGTTGGAATCGACTCAACGGCAATGGGTTTGGTTTTGGGTTTTTTAATGGCCAGTGATCACGAGCATTTCTTCATGTGTTTGTTAGCTGCCTGAATGTCTTCTTTGGAAAAGTGTCTGTTCATGTCCCTTACCCATTTTCAATTGGATTGTTTGTCTTTTTGTTGTTGAGGTGTTTTCTATAAATTTTAGAGATAAAATTCTATAAATTTTGTCAGATATGTTGTAGCCAAAGTTTTTTTCACAGTCTGTAGATTCTCTTTTTATTCTTTTGGAGAAGTCTTTTGATAAGCATAAGTGTTTAATATTTACAAGGTCCCATTCATCTAGTTTATCTTCTGTTGTTTGTACATTTTTAGTTATGGTTGGTATACTATTTATGTCATGTATTAGGCCCCCTAGGGTTGTCCCTATTTTTTCTTCCATGATCTTCATAGTTGTAGATTTTATATTTAGGGCTGTGATCCATTTTGAGTTAGTTTTTATGTATGGTGTAAGGTATGGGTCCCGTTTCATTTTTCTACAGATAGATATCCATTTTTGCTAGATATATTGACTGCAAGTTTGTAAGCAATATGCTCCACCACCCCAACAGGAAGGGTCTTACCCATTTTCTGATGCCAAAAATCCCACAAGCTTTTTGTCCAAGGCAAGGTCATGGGAGCTCCGTAGACACATCCAAACACCCTGAGGGACCAAGTAACTGGACTGAGGGCTGTGGAAAACATGATCTTGGGGAACATCTAGCTCAACTGGCATAACATAGTTTATAAAGAAAATGTTCCACATTCTACTTTGGTGAGTAGAGTCTGGGGTCTTAAAAGTTTGTGAGCAGCCATCTAAGATACTCCACTGGTCTCACCCTATCTGGAGCAAGGGAGAATGAAGAAAACCAAAGATGCAAGAGAAAGGTTAGTGCAAATGACTAATGGGCCATAAGTACCACAGCCTCCACCAGACTGAGTCCAGTACTAGATGATGCCTGGCTACCACCAACAACTGCTCTGACAGGGATCACAACAGAGGGTCCAGGACAGGCCTAGAGAAAAATGTAGAACAAAATTCTAACTCACACACACACAAAAAAGACCAGACTTAACTGGTTTGACAGATACTGGAGAAACCCCAAGAGTATGGCCCCTGGACACCCTTATAGCTCAGTAATGAAGTCACCCCTGAGGTTCACCCTGCAGCCAAAGATTAGACAGGCCCATAAAACAAAACTAGGCTAAATGGGAACACCAGCCCAGAGGCAAGGATGAGACGGCAGGAGGGGACAGGAAAGCTGGCAATGGGGAACCCAAGGTCGAGAAGGGGAGAGTGTTGACATGTCGTGGGGTCGGCAACCAATGTTACAAAATAATACGTGTATTAATTGTTTAATAAGAAACTAGTTTGCTCTGTAAACCTTCATGTAAAGTACAAAGAAAAAAAAAAAAGAAGTCTCAAACTGCCCACTGCATTGCCAAGAGATAGGCAATATATAGCAGGCATTTTTAGGAAGGATCTTCATTTGGAAGATACCTAGAATTGTGTGGTAAACTCATCACAAGAAAAACAATCAATCAATAAATACATTGCTGGCACTAGATGGAAATGTATGTCATGCAAATAAAAGGAAAACACTCAATGTATGAGAGAGTTGTTGCTCCACAGTCTTGTCAGTGCTTGTTATATAGTGTTTAATGGTAGCTGTTGTGTAGAATTTTATCTTAGAATGTTAACAGAGAGATATTCAGGTTTATCATGCATAAACTCATCTAGTTTATTGTAAGGTAGTCCTGGAAAGGCACATAAGTAAGGCCTTACAACATTCATTTAGAGCTGGAGAATCAGAATTAACAATTACAATTATAACGTTAGTTCAATGGTTAGAGTCCAAATCTTTATCCTTAAGGCTTTTACCTTTTATGACAGGTCTCAGGAGGAAGGTTTGACCACAGCTCAAACTCAGCTGAGGTCCTTCATAGCTAGGGTCCAAGGTCAGTGGTGGTGGGCAGAGTCTCAGAAGACTCTTGGTCTTCAGAGAGAGTAAGAGACTAGAGAAGGATCCCTTTGCCTCTGCCTTCTCTCAGTGAGGTTTATATGTAAAATTTTCACCTTGGCCTCACACGATAAGGGCCAGTGTGACATCAAAGACTATGTTATGTCTTTTCTCCAGGGTTATAGATTAGCCAAATGTCACATTTTTTCTTCAATGTTAAAGATTAGGGAGCTTGTTTAGACTTAACGTATCAAGGATAGTTCACAAAGCTTAACTATGTTATGTCTTCTTTTCTCAGCATGCTGGGTCAAAGTAAACTTAAACGTTGTTTATCACATTCTTCGTGTATTTCACCTACTTCTATGTCTAACTTCAGAAGTTTTATAAATAACTTTCTAATGACTTAAAGGTTTCTAATGATTTACAGTTAATGTTAGAGAGCCTCACAAAGGTGGAAATATTTAAATTTCTAAGCTCATATTATGAGTGATTATAAATATGTATTTTGAAAGCATAATAGTCACTTAATCTTCAACAAGGTGGATTTGACACAGTGGTTGCAACAATGGGTTCAAACATAGCAACAATTGTGAGGGTGGTGCAGGACTGGGCACTGTTTCGTTCTGTTGTACATGGGGTCGCTATGAGTCAGAATCAACTCAGTGGCACCTAACAACAACAGTAGTGATTATACCTTACGGAATTTGAGAGCATCATAGAAGCATACAGAATAGCTCATTGTGGTTTTAATATGCATATCCCTGGTGACTAATGATGTCGAGCACCTTTTCATATGCTTAATAGCCATTAGTTATCTTCTTTTGTGAAGTGCTTATTCAAGTTTTCACCCATTATTTTATTACCCAAGTACAACTCTTGATTTCAACTCTATTATCCTAGTACTCTATATTGAGTTCTACATGCTTTTTAGTTAATCAGTCTAATGAAGTTTGTCATGGGTAATAATTTTTGCCTTTTTAAAATTCTGTGGCCTTTTCAAAATCAGTGATTTCAAAATGACCATTTTTCAAGTGTGGAACGCTATATAATGAGATTCCTATTCTGCATATATTATCAGAAATAAGATAAAATTCCACACAGTTTAGTGATTCAGAGCATAGACTCTGAATTCAAGATGCCTGGATTCACATTAAATGATGGTTGTACTTCCATGCCTCAGATATCTCATGTGTAAAATGAGGATCATGACAGGACTTGCCTCATAGTGTTGTCGAGGATCACTGGAATTAACATATTTAAAACTATTAGAGTGATGCCTGATGGATAGCAGGCCATCAATAAGTATTTGCTATTGATAGTATGACTTGGGGGTGCTAAATTAGGCCCCCATTGTGTCTGTTCAATCAAGAGAAGTTTAGAACATTATCCAACGAATTGGAGAGCCGCCACATGTTGATCTGGGCCACTCAGACAAAGACTGGGAGATTGGGTCTGAATCTCCACAATTGGTTGAGTGGAATGACCACTGGAATGATCACTGAAGCCCATTGTAAACATTGTTTCTGGTCTGTTTGGCTTTGAGGAACCAGCATATGCCTAATGGCTCCATTAGGGTGTGAGTTAGGATGGCCCTGGCCAAATTATAAATATTCATGACTTGTGAATTGTTCAGTCTGGCTCTGGATGGGAATGAAAAGATTTAGGACAAAAAGAGCAGCTCCCCTTCCAGGCAGCCTGAGACACAGGAGCACTGTAATAAAGTGGGAAGTTCGGTTACACAGAGAATCATATTGTAAAATCTACAAAACACTCCCATAAAGGTTATATATTCAAGGACATCCAAGTGGCTAGAGAAAGCAAGTCAAATGTGACAGGAGAGGAAATTGCCTAAGTAAGAGAACCTCATCTCTGCCAGTAACTCAAAGGGGGCTGTGGGGTTTTTCTCTCATTAAGTCCATCTGCCTGGGCTGGGTGCCTGGCAGTTCTTCTGCTAATGAGGATCTGCTCTTCCTAATACTAGAGGAAATAAGTCTTCATCTCTACCCCTTTTCATGTGCCAGTGGCATGTCAGAAACAATTTTTCAGGCAAGAGGCATTTCAAGCTACAACCAGGTACGATCATTCAGTCACCCAGCTCCTCAGCCATTTGATGCAATGAGGACAGAGGACAGTGCTGAGTGCCTGTCCTTCCTCTGCTGACTCATTAGATTCAGAAGGGAATCACATTCTTTATCATCCCATGCCATCAGGATATTAAAAAAAAAAAATTAGGATATTAGCTTCCCATAAATGCTCACATAAAAATGTGCAATGACTTGCATTTGGTCGTGATTTTTTTCTTTACAATTTCATCAAGTTATGCCTACATGGATTTCTTGCTGTTATATGTCCACTGAAAACTAATTATTTTTATTTTGTTTAGTTTTTTTTTTTAAACTTTCTACTTCATGGATTTTTTTTTTTTTTTTTTTACCAAAATGACTCTTGAGAATTATTAGGCTCAAAGGAAAGGCAGTCCTGGGGTACTTTTTCATATTCTTATTGACCTAGTGTGGAAGGCAGAATTCTAAAGATGCCCCTCCCTGCCAAGACTCCACACCCTATTCCCCTAAAAAAAAAAAAAAAACCCTAGCACCCCTGAATCTGATAAGATATTACTCTCATGGTTGCATTATGTTATAAGGTAGAGTTGAACCTAAAATAGGGAGATAATCCAGTTGGGCCAGATATAATCACGTTAGCCCTCAGAAGTAGAGAGATTTCCCAGGCTAGTGACAAAAGAGAAAGTCAGAGAGATGTGAAGCATAAGGGAAATTCAACTCTGGCTTGAAGATGGAGGGGACCACATGAGAAGGAATGTGGGAAGCTTAAGAAGCTGGGAGAAGACTCTGGATGAAAGCCAGCAAGGAACCAGGTACCTCAGCCCTGTAACTTCAAGGAACTGATTTCTGCCAATAATTATGTATTAGTTTCCTGTGGCTGCTGTCACAAATTGCCACAAACTTGGTGTCTTAAAGTAATAGACATTTATTCTCTCACAGTTCTTCAGGCCAGAAGTCTAAAATCAAGGTGTCAACAGGGCCATGTTCCCTCCTAAGACTCTAGGGGAGATTCCTTCCTTGCTTCAGACATCCCTTGGTTTATGGCTACACAACTCCAATCTCTGCCTTTGTCTTCGTATATTCTATGTCTGTGTCATCTCCTGTTCTGTCTTTTATAAGAACTTTTGTCATTGGATATAGGGTCTAACTGGATAATCCAGGATAATCTCATAAATTCATATTCACAGGTTAAAGGGGTTAGGACCAGAACATAGCTTTTGGGGGGCCAAGATTTAACCCACTACAAATAGGAATGAGCGTGGAAGATGACTTCAAGCTCTAGATAAGAACACTGGTGGCCAACACCTTGACGTTAACCTTGTGAGACCCTCAACAGAGAACCCAGATGTGCTAGACTTCTGACCTATAGAAGCTAGCTAATAAATGAGTGCTGTTTTAAGCTACTAAGTTTGTGGTAATTTGTTATACAGCAATATAAAACTAATACAACTAGTTTCTTCTCATTGCACTCTGTAAATGGCTGAGCAGTAGGTAGAGAATTAGGATTAGCTGAGGATTAGGTATAGAAAAGTAAATGATTTTAGAAACACCCAGGAATTAGCCCAGGTTGGAGCCCTGGTGGCACAGTGGTTAAGCATTCGGCTGCTAACCAAAAGGTCAGCAGTTCAAATCCACCAGCCAGCCGTTCCTTGGAAACCCTATGGGGCAGTTCTACTCTGTCCTATAGGGTCATCATGAGTTGGAATCGACTCAACTGCAACAGGTTTTGTTTGGATTTTTTTAAAGAGATTGTGGGGTCATCTCACCAGGAAGAATTTCCAACTGACACAATCATGCTGGTAATTGTGGCAATAAAATTGGGGCAAGGAAGAAATTATATTGAGTCTGCCAGTGGGAGGGTGAGAATTCACCAGATGCTGAGTTTGGCAATCATTTTTCCTCAGCTTTGAATGATACCAGGAATGTCATTGTGCTTTTTGTGCTTCCCTTTCCTTCATGGCTTAGGGGGCTTTTCCCCACTCCTGTAATGATGTGGTAAAGATCAAGCATCCCATGACAACTCATTAATGAAATGGGAACATGCCTACATCACGTATCATTGTCCTGAAATTGATTATTAAAACATACACAGTAGAGGCGTTATGAGGTGTTAGAAAAGTGGAAGGTAGGAAGTGGTGACAACAAAATATGAAATGACTGTCAGAACTACAGGAAAACATAATACGTGGATTCACAGATCTTAGAAGTTAAGAATACGAGGCTGGGAGGATGGGTCCTGAGTGTGTTTAACACAGGGCTGAACTAGGAAGCCATTGAGAGAAAAATACACTTCTCTGCCCCCAGCAGCTCCTGAAAGCAGCTCTGCAGTCCCTCTGCTCTGCTGTGGTATACCCCCTTGGAGCTCTGATGCCCCAGGTGTGCCAAGTTTCTTGCTGGATTTTCTTCTTTGCCCTTCTCCTTCTTCTGTGGCCAGCAGGAAAGCACTTCCTGATCTTAGCACTGGTTATTATCGGAGAGATTCCCCCATTGAGGTGCCCAAATGACACTTTTCTTTCCATTTCCCAGAGCCATCTCCTCACCTGAGCTCACATCTCTTGTTTGGTTTGGTGGAAAACTGGAGTTTAGATAGACTACTGGGATAGTCAAAGAAATAAAGTGGATTAATTTAGGAATAAAGAGATTGAGGACAAAATATAGGTATTTTGGAAAATCCCCCATTCAAAGACTATTATAAGCTTTGTAAACAATACAGAATTTTTATGGGAAAAAATGTGGGTTTTTTTTATGGCCTACCTGTTCAAGCAAGGTAAAGAAGTATGGCTTTTCTTCCAGTATAAATCTAAGAAGAAAAAAGAAAAAAAAAAACAGAGCATCAAACCAGGGTGATTTATTTTTCTATTCAAACTTACAATGTTTCTTTTGCTGATATAAGATTTCAGTGGGTGTATTTTATTTTTACTTTTTTCAGTAGTATGCTTTAAAAAAATCTGTAAGTCTCCTTGGTCTACCAAACAATATACTTTATTTCCTACCTATGTGAGTGGTTCTAGATTTTGTAAAGTATTGCTCTGTCTTAAACATTCTTACTAGCCAAATTAAATGCTGATTTCAGGGAAAAGGAATGAACAGGAGAAGATAATTCAGTTCAGTATTGGATTTTGGCTTTATAGTTTGATAAAAGCAATTTCTTTCCTTCTTGCTTATCCTCTACCTTTCTAGTGCTAACCTCTAGTGCTTATCTCAGCACTTTAGTGGGTGTTTTAAATTGTGTTCATTGTTCGAGCTCTGAAAACATAT
Organism: Loxodonta africana; assembly: GCF_030014295.1. Lineage (NCBI taxonomy): Eukaryota > Metazoa > Chordata > Mammalia > Proboscidea > Elephantidae > Loxodonta > Loxodonta africana. Next base: position 16,057,082 of record NC_087369.1, read on the forward strand.
TAATTCTTATGCCTTCATCTTCATGAAAAGGATAACTTTGATAGTAGCATGAATAAAAATGGTCTGCACAACTTTTTTATATGGGCATTAATGAGAAATATGGATTTTATGGAACTGATATGACTTCTATGGGCCATATTAATGGCCTAACCACGTAAAAATGAACAGCAAACTCCATGTGTGCTCTGCCAATGGTTTGCCTACTTGGCTTTGGTTAGACAAACGATGACTGCAGAGTGTTGTTGTTAGGTGCTGTTGAGTTGGTTCTGACTCATAGCGACCCCATGTATAACAGAACAAAATGTTGCTCGGTCCTGCACCATCCTCACCATCATTGCTATGTATGAGCTCATTGTTGTAGCCACTATGTCAGTCCATCTTGTGCTAGTCTTCCTCTTTTTCACTGACCGTCTACTTTACCAAGTATGATGTCCTTCCCCAGAGATTGGTCCATCCTGATAACATGTCCAAAGTACGTGAGACAAGGTCTTGCCATCCTTGCTTCTAAGGAGCATTTTGGCTATACTTCTTCCAAGACAGATTTGTTTGTTCTTCTGGCAGTCCATGGTATATTCAATATTCTTCACCAACAACATAATTCGAAGACATCAATTCTTCCTCGGTCTTCCTTAATCATTGTCCAGCTTTCCTATGCATATGAGGTGATTAAAATATCATGACTTGGGTCAGGCACACCTTAGTCCTCAAAGTGACATCTCTGCTTTTTAAGATTTTAGAGAGGTCTTTTGCAGCAGATTTGCCCAATGCAATACATCGTTTCATTTCTTGACTGCTGCTTCCATGGGTGTTGATTATGGATACAAGTAAAATAAAATCCTTGACAGCTTCAGTCTTTTCTCTGTTTATCGTGATGTTGCTTATTGGTCCAGTTGTGACAATTTTTGTTTTCTTTATGTTGAGGTGTAATCCATACTGAAGGCTGTTGTCTTTGATCTTCATCAGTAAGTGCTTCAAGTCCTCTTCACTTGCAGCAAGCAAGGTTGTGTCATCTGTATATCATACTATCCCCTTGTCCTGTTAGAACAACTGCCTCTTGGTCTATGTAGAGGTTCTGCATGAGCACAATTAAGTGTTCTGGAATACCCATTCTTCACAATGTTAACCATAATTTGTTATAATCCATACACTCGAATGCCTTTGCACAGTCAATAAAACACAAGTAAACATCCTTCTGGTATTTTCTGCTTTCAGCCAAGATCCTAGATTGTTGAGTAGAGGGTGTGTATTTTCCTTGATTTGGGTCATAGCCCCTCTTTACCTATAGATCAAAATATCTAATAAATATTCTTCCTTTTCTTGCAGTAATAAAAGGTGTTTAGTTGATGCCTTCATTTCTCTCCTGTACATTCCTGATGGCTGTATGTGCTTTGTATTCTTAGTAGGTTATATTTTCCAGTCTCTTCCTCTGGGATGGGAGTTAAGTTGTTTATTTATCAATTAACTGACAAAAAATACTGAGAGATGACAGTAAATTCCATTTTTGGTCTTTTCTTCTTTGAACCCATAATTGGGCACTGTGCACAAATATGTGTCAAACGGCAGAACCATTTTCTAAAGGAAAATACTCTGAACATGTATCCAAACAAAACATGGCTCTCAATTATCATTCCTCTTTGTAGTTAACCTAAAGGAAAGACTAGAACAAGAACACACCATAGCTTTTGGAACAGAGTTTACCTGAGGCTTGCTGAACTTGGTGCACTATTAGGTGGCTGGTGTTCCCACAGAGTGAGATAGACATGCTTTGAAAAATAATTAAAGGGCTTTTATTTTTAATTGGATAAAATTGACTATTTCCATGATGGTCTTCCTTATACAATACTTCCATTGATCCTCTGTGAGTTGAGAAGTATCACAAATCTAGTCTATCACCTAATAGCTCCTCTACCTTTCAACCTGACTTTAAGAGGCATCCCTTTGAGGGACACCAGGAGAGCCATTCCTCTAGAATAAATGGTGACAGTTGGACAGTGCTCCAGAGAACCATAATGAAATAATTAGGGAGGGAATCTCCAGTAACCTAAGAATAAAAATAGCCAATTCAGTTGTGTACTTATTATGTGCCAAGCACTGTGCTAGAACTGATTTTTATATATTATGTTATTTAATGCTTAAAACTACCCTATATGGTGGAGGTACCGAAGAAATTCAGGCCTACAGAGATTAATTACCTAAACTTAGATTGTGTGGCCAGTAGGTGGGAGAGACCTAGGATTAGAACCTAGACAATTTAAGTCTAAAGCCATATGCTTTACAGCTCTGTTCTACCTTCCAATGACAACTAAATTAAGTTTCTTTAACTGGTGTAAAATACTGTATGATACTAATGATGCCAACTTGTATTGACTGCTTACTTGGTACTGGGCACTGTCCTGAGTTCTTTACATGAATTAACTCACTTAAATCCTTACAGCAGCATATGACGCAGACACTCTCACTAGCCCACTTTATAGTTTTATAAACGAAGGCAAGTAAAGTTCAATTATTAGAAAGGTATTATGGCAGGGTTGGAATGTGGACTCTGAAAGTCTTTCTCCAGAGGCTATGCTTTTAACCACAGCCTCTCCTTGTGTCACTAAATAACTCATTTGAATCTTTCCCCTGACAGGGAGATGGGAAGGTAAACTTAATCTGGGGAGCCAAACCCAGTCTCAGACCAGTCCACAGGGCTCAGGAGAGGATAACTGGGACGTGCAGTTGAATATGAACAGAGAAGATTGAGGGTGATATAGTTTTGGTATAACAGAGATGGGTAGTGTCCATTCGGAGAGGAAGTGGGCTGCCCAGTTGCAATAATCTCACAGCTTTGTCTAGGCAAGCCCAATTCTTTTGATGGTGTTGAAAATGTGAAGTGACTATTTACTCTGGGCTTCAACTTTCCCTTCCTGCCAACTGTGACCCTGGACCTTGTAAAAGACAGTGACAGCCACCTTCAGGCCAGGTTTCCACAACTACAAAAACCTGAGTAAATCAGGCAAAATAGGTCACCATTCCTCTTTACATTAGCTGGAGAGAGCCTGACGTGGGGAAGCATGAACAGATGTTGGGCATTGCACAGAGGGATCCAAAAGCTTCTAATTAGACACAAAGAAAAATGCATAGAGGGATAAGGAGATGGTGTTTAGGGTTCACCTTAGCCACAGGGAGACTCAGAAGTCAAGGGCCATTTTGAGGGAATGCCAAAAACACACCCACCAAAAACATCCCTCCCAAACACATTTGTCTTCCATCGTGGAGTTGAGAGATGCATGGATTCAAGGTAAAGGTTGGTTTCAATGACGATTTACTATTGGTGTTAGTCACTGTTGAGTCGATTCTGACTCATGGCAACCTCATGTATGCAGAGTAGAACTGCTCCGTAGCGTTTTCAAGGTTGTGACTTTTGCAGAAGCAGATAGAGAGGCCTGTCTTCTGAGGTGCCACTGGGTGAGTTGGAACGGCAACATTTCAGCTAGTATTCAAGAACTTAACCATTTGCATTAATGATGATTATGATAGTTTATATTTGTATAGCGTGTTAAACTTACAAATGACTTTCCCATTTACTGTATCACTAGATTCCAGAGCAGCCTTGAAAGGTAGGTAGGACTAGATTTCATTCGCAAAGGAGACAATTAAGTGCCAAAGTTCCAGAGCCCAGTGCCTGACACCCAGAGGTGGAATCCAGTTCTCATGACTCCTGGTCTGAGGATACCTGAGGTTGAAGAAGGAAATTTGGAGAAAGGGCAAGAGCAAGGGGCACCTGCCAACTGAGGAGATTATTTCACAAGTCAGAAGACAAGTGTTAAGAGAAAAATGGTAGGAAGCTAAGGACAAATACTATTTATTTTATTTAAGATAAAGATAGATGAAAGTTTGTGAGCAGAGTAGATGAAGGAGTGCTCACATTCACCTGGCCCTTCGTCTGGTCAGATCATGTCAGGGTACATAAAAGTGGTGGCTTTTAAGATGGGTAGAATTTTCTCAGGCAGAAATGGGGCAGAGAGAATTTCAGGGTGGAGGGAACCTCCTGAATGAGTCTGAAGGGGCAGAAATCAAGGGCATGGCTGAAGAACAATGAATTGCTCAATTCAATTGTAGCACTGGATATATGAAAGGAAATAGCATAAGATAAGACTGGAAAGGTTGAGGGATAATACCACACTGAATGTCAAAGTAACGCCTTTGAATGTCAAGCTAAATAGTTTGGTCTTAATTCATTAAACTTTGGAGTCAATAGTAGTTTATAAACATGGAAGTAACACAGTGTATACCTCATGAGTTTGTCGTAACATGTCAGTGAAATGTTGATGCAAACGTGCTGTGTAAAAATATCACTTCAGGAATTAATATTAATACATAATTACATTCATTTTTTCATTAACTGTTAACAAGTATTTATTGGGGGCCTATTTATTACATATTAGGCATTGTCTAGGCGTTTGGCATTCCTCAATTAGTAAGACATCACTGTGCTTGAGAAGCTCACAGTCTAGTGGGTAAAATGAACTTTTAAATAAATAATTATAATTAAGTACTCTGAAGGAAGTGTACATATGGTACTTTGATTTTTTTTCCATTATTTTATTTTATTGAGCTTTGGTGAAAGTTTACACAGAAAGTTAGGTTCCGATTTGAAATTTCCACACAAATTGTTCAGTAACATTAGTTATGTTTATCACAATGTGTCTTTAATTGTGTTCTGTTTGTTCCGTTTCCAGTACTCTAGCTTCCCTGCCCCCTTACCTTCTCATGTTTGCTTTTGAGTTAACTATTGATCTTTGGTCTCATACTGATGGTTTTTAAGCAGAGTACTCATCTTATGAGTAATATCTTTTATTTTGTGTGCCACTCTGCTATTTTGCTAAAGGGTGATCCTTTATTTTGTGTGCCACTCTGCTATTTTGCTAAAGGGTGATCTCAGGGGATAGGCTAGATTTAATTAAAGAATGTCTCAGGGTGACAGTCTTAAGGAGTCCTCTGTTCTCTACTGTTCCAGTTTGTCTGGATTTTTCTTTTGTAAATAAGAATTTGAGTTCTGCTCCGCATTTTTTTCCCATTCTATCTGGGACCATCTATTGTGACCCCGGTCAGTATGGTCAGTGGTGGTGGCTGGGCACCATCTAGCTCCCCTTGTCTCCGGGTAAATGAGGTTGTGGCTCAGGTGGACTTGTTTCTTCTCTGAGCTTTTTGTTACCTTCTTACTATTTTGCTCCTGGTGAGTAGAGAGCCGAAGTTGTGTCTTAGATGTGTCAACCACTGTGCCACCTGGGCTCTGGTATATGGCCACTGGAAAGCTTTTAAGACCCCAGACCCTACTCACTTCACTAGGATGCAGATCATGATTTTTGTGAACTATGTTATGCCAACTGACTGAGTTGTTCCACGAGACTATGGTCCTAAGCTTTCAAACCCAGAAAACCAATCTTGGAAGGTGTTCAGTTATGTATGTGGAGTATCCATGTTTGTGTTTCAATGAATATATGTGCTTGCACCCACATATTTGTATTTACATGTATCTTTTTTTTATAGATACTTCTATCTATTCTCACCTATGTACACACCTGTACCTACCCGTATACCAATATGCCTATACCCATCCATATGTACTCAAACACTCATTTTTACTTTGGTTGTGCTGTGCTCGCTACATCCACATTTGGTGCCACTTTTCCCCTCACCAAAGAAAATAACAAGTCTCTACTATCTACAGCGTACTTTCCCCTTCCCCACCCCATAACCAACAGTGAACATTGGTCTCTCTATATATCTATTCTTGTCTTCTTATGAAGGAGGGATCATACCATATTTGTCCTTATAGGCTTGGCTTATTTCACTTTGCATTATGTCCTCCCGGTCCATCCATGTTATAATATGTTTCACAGACTCATCATTATTCTTTATGGTTGCATAGTATTCCATTGTATGTATGTACCACAATTGCCTTATCCATTCATTCCTTGATAGTCACTTCAGTTGTTTCCATTTATTTGCTATTGTGAATAATGCAGTAATGAACATTGGTGTGTGTATGTCTGTTCATGTCATTATTTTAGGTCTTTAGGGTATACACCAGAGCCCAGGTGGCACAGTGGTTGAGAGCTTGGCTGCTAACGAAGAGATCAGCAGTTCAAATCCACCAGCCACTCCTTGGAAACCCTATGGGGGCAGTTCTACTCTGTCCTATAGGGTCACTATGAGTCAGAATCAACTGGACGACAGTGGTTTTTTTTGTTTGGTTTAGGGTATATACCTAGGAGTCGTTGCTGTTGTTGTTGTTAGGTGCCGTCAAGTGGGTTCTGACTCATAGCAACCCTATGTACCACAGAACAAAACACTGCCTGGTCCTGTGCCATGCTCACGATCATTGTTATGCTTGAGCCCATGGTTGCAGCCATTGTGTCAATCCATCTCTTTGAGGGTCTTCTTCTTTTTCACTGACCCTCTACTTTACCAAGCATGATGCCCTTCTCCAGGGACTGGTCCCTCCTGATAGCATGTCCAAAGTATGTAAGACACACTTTTGCCATCCTTGCTTCTAAGGAGCATTCTGGTTGTACTTTGTCCTAGGAGTGGAATTGCTACATCACAGGATAGTTCTACTTCTAGTTTTTTAAGAAAGTGCCATAGAGTTTTCCATAGTGGTTGTACCACTTTACAGTCCTACCAGCAATGGATAAGGGTTTCAGTCCCCCACATCCTTACCAACATTTGTTGTCATCTGTTTTTTTTTTTTTTATCAGTGCCATGTTAGGGTAAGATGGTATCTCATTGTAGTTTTGATTTGCATCTCTCTAATGGCTAATAATCGTGAAAATCTTTTCATATGTTTGTTGGCTACTTAGATGTCCTCTTTAGTGAAGGTTCTGTTCACGTCCTTTGCCCATGTGGTGATTGGGTTGTTTGTGTTTCTGCTGTTGAGTTGTTTCAGTTTTCTACAGATTTTAGACATTAAACCCTTATCGTATAAATCATTTCCAAAGATTTTTTTCCCAGCTTATTTACTCTTTTAATAAAGTCTTTTGATGAGCATAAGCTTTTAAGTTTTATGCGGTCCCCAAGTACCAACTGTAGGGCAGCGCAGTAGGGTTTAACATGCTAGAGTTGTTTGGGCCGTATGAGTTCTCAAAATTAATCAAGCCCAAATGCCCTCCCAGGACAAAGCCCTGAGCTGGGAGAAACTGCTGGGAGTAGAATCTAGATTAAGCAGGACAGGGCCAATAGGACAGGAAAACAAACAAACAAACAGAAGTCCCAGATAAAAGTAGGGGTGGAGAACACAGCCAGGAGATTTCAGAAAATACAAGACCATATCTTTGAATGCTTCATGAAAACAACAGAAAATGGAGATCTAGGGGCATGAAGCTAGAAAAGCTATCTATAACTGCCCTTTTCTTCTAAAAAGTCAGAAACAGTAATTTTGAATAGAAATGAGCTATCAGGAAGGATTATGGTCAAATACCATAGAAAATTCCTATAAGACAAAGAGGGTAAGGAGTGGAATAACATCTCTATAGGCAGTGAAAACATGCCAAAAAATATGTCCACAAAACAGATAAAAATTTTAACAGAATAATTCAAAATGTGCTAAAAGAGATTAAGAAAAAAAACTATGAAGAGCAGTCTAAATAAGAATTAGAAAAATTCAGATATGAGGTAATCAGAGCGAAAAAATATTTGAAAAGAGAGAGTTGGCAGGCTTTAGCAAAGAATTAGAAATAAAAGGAAAAAATATTTTAGAAATTAAGACTAAGCTACCCAAGAGAAAAAATAATATCTAAAGAGAAAGAGGAGCTTGAAAGGAGGGAAATGCTTTAAATTAAAAAGAAAGGAAGATAAAAGTAATAAGATGGAACTATGGACAGCTAGAAAAGTGATAAATGTAGAAGATGAACAAAGATGATCCGGTGGGTATGGAACAGGAATCTCCAAAGAAGAAACTGAAGCAGTAGACCTATGCACACATTATTCAAGGAAACTTTTCCTAAATAATAAACAAAAAAATAATAAGGACTTGAAACTACATAGGATAAGGACATACTGTATATCTGAGAAAATCAACCCAGGACAGTCAATACCACATCAAAAACTATCAAACTTTAAAGAAGAAGAAAAAACCCTTTGGGCACCCAAACAAAAGACCAAGTGACTTATGAGAGAAAATAAGTCATATTGGCATCAAATTTTTTAACAACAATAGTTTATGTCCCAAGTCAATAGAATAAAATATTTTAAAAAAACTCAAGAAAATAAATATTAGTCAAACTAATCTTCCCTCATTAAAACCACAAACTGTTATAAATATGAGAACTCAGTAAATATTGAGCTTGTCCTCAGGAATTTACTAGATAATAAGCTTCAGACAACCAAGGTGGCTGGAGAGATATCAGTATAAGGGCCAGTAGTGAGCACTAAAGATATGTTTATCTGTAGAATTAAAACTAAATCAAGGCTATAAAGGAAAAAATATAGTATGTAATGGCTTTTTGCTCTGACAATGTAGATACAGCACAGCTAACAAAAATTGGAGAATGAGAAGACTACATAAAAAGTAGAATAAGCTCACTGACTGCCTTATAATTTAAAAAATATTTAAACAACTTTAAATAAACAGTGTTTTAATGCTGACAGCTTAAAATAAAGTTCCAGATGCAATATGTCATCTTTCTTCCTAATATTTAAGTTTTCTCTGACCTGCCTAATCTGATTCCAAACCATATGTTCCTATCTAGGTTTTCTTTCCTATCTCTCATCAGTGATCAATGGATTTTGATCAATTACTCTTAAAAAAAAAAAAGTAGAGCTAAAAAAAGTTCCCTGGATGGTGCAGTTAAGCACTCAACTATTAGCCACAACGTTGGTGGTTCAAACCCACCCAGAGGTGCCTCAGAAGACAGGCCTGGTGATCTGGTTCTGAAAGGTCACAGCCTTGGAAAGCCTGCGGTGCAGTTCTACTCTGCACACATGGGGTCTCCATGAGTCAGAATCGACTAGACAACAACTAATAACAACAGATATAAAAAGTGATTTCCTACAAGTTAATCTGTAAAACTCTGTTGTTTTGAATTAGTTAGTTGACAAATGTGGAATGATCATCCAGTGCAAGAATTCTAGATAACCCAAATAAAACACCAAGTTGAAGATGCATATGAAACAGAATATTCCAGACCAGATAACGGCCAATAGCATAGATTAAAGCATACCAGAAAGGCTTTTAGTTTCTGGATTATCACACTAATCACCATCGAGAACTAATGAAACATAGGTGCAAGGAAAACAAAACCTAAACTCACCATAATTACTTCAGGGAACTCTCTGATGAAATATTATTATATATAATAAATGACAATTTTAAAAGCTTTCTCAAACTATGTTTTAATCATGTTTGTCTCCATTAAGCCTCTAAGTTAATTAAATAGGCAAACCAACTCGAGACAAGGAAATTGATTTTCTTCATAGGACACTCTCAACAGAGTAGCAGACTTAAGAAAGAGATCAATTTTTCTTCATGGTGTGCAAATTAAGCTCTGTTAAGTAAAGGAAAAAAAAATTCACAAAATCCCTGTTCCCTTGTTCCCTTCTGTTCTTTAGTGACATGTTAATCAAGTAAATATGGCAGGAAGGAAAAATACATCTAAATGTTCCGTGTACTTTTCACCTGGTGAAAGCAAAGAAATCTCCTGTCTCATTAGCAAAAACTTCCAATCACTCATTCTGGCCTCCTTCATAGTGGAGCCTGGGCGCTGAGACCTACTATGTGGATCCCAGTGCCTTCCTTACCCACCGAGGAAGCTTAACCAAAAAAAAAAAAAAAAAAACCCGTTGCTGTTGAGTCGATTCCAACTCATGGAGACCCCATGTGTTACAGAGTAGAACTGCTCCATAGGATTTTCTTGGCTATAATCTTTAGGGAAGCAGTTCACCAGGCCTCTTCTTCAGAGGAGAGGCTGGCTGGGTTCAAACTGCCAACTTTTAGGTTGAGAGCTGATGCAAACCGCTTGGGCCACCCAAGCTCCCCTGAGGAATCCTGGTGGCAATCTATTCCACATGGGCCAAAAAAGCAGAAAATGTGGCTTGAGTATCGCGTTTTTTATTAGAATAAAGACAGGCGAGTCCTTCTCATCTCTACCCCTCTGCCACCAAGTGTTATAGGGTCTCATTTTCAGGAGGTCCCACATGGGCCTGTGTTTGTAGGGAGAGATTAATCTTATCTGAAGCATCCCAAGCTTGAGCTCTTTGATGTAGTAGGGACTTCATCACCTTCCACTTACAATTTAGAATAAGTGAAGTGAATTTTGATGCTGAGAAACGTGTTCTTGGATGGAGAAAATGATGTGTCCTATCCCTTTTTTGCTTATTAGCTACGTAATGACATTAGTAAAGCTCGCTGTATTCCAGAAGACATGTGTCAACACTTTGGCTATCCTAATGTAGCATTCACTGTAGCACATGCCATCTCTGAGGAAGTCTGTGCAAACACGACTATATTCTTAATTCTTCTCCTATTGAATTTGAAGAACACCGAGACCATTATCATTTGTGAAAGTGGTATTACTGTTTCATGAGGGAAGGATTAGCTAATAAATGAAGTTCAGGCAGGAGTTTTTAAATAATACCGGAAAACTGTTTTCCCACACTTTGTTATTGCAAGCCTGTGGACTAGGAGCAAGGTGCTTTTTTAGATGTAAGGATCTGAGTTGTGAGGGATTTCAAAATAAAATTATGCCTGATCCTTATTATAGCCTAACTCCATATTATTATATTCAGATATCCAACAGTAAAATCAGGTCTAGCGAATCTTAAAGCTCCAAAGAAAATATAACTTAGAATGTATAGGACTAACTTTGCATGTTTCCCCAAGGCTGTTGTCCAGCCACTGCTTCGCTTGCCTGAGCAGATATCGAATCGGGGATTACTGGACATGAGTGAGGTCACAGAGTCATCCTGGTGTCCTTGGGGTAGGAGATGAACACTGCTCTGTTCTCCCTCTTCAGTTTTCTCTCCACACAGTTAGCATGTGGGCCTGTTGTCTATCACTAATGCATCTTTATTCTTTGAAATCAGCATCCACCTCCGGGGAAGTTGCATTTAGACTCAGTGCTCTAAGCGTAATGGGTACTGAAATATTTTGGGTTGAAGGACATGGCTTTGGTGAAAACAAAAGCTTTCATGATACGCTGGATTTTCAGAGTATTTCAAAATGGAGGGAGGGAGTGCTATTTGGCTAGGAATAAATAAGCCAGGAGGAAAATCCTCCATGAGATGGATTGACACAATAACCTCAACAATGGACCCAAACATATCAAAGATCACGGAGATGGTGCAGGACCAGGCAACATTTTCTTTTGTTACGCATAAGGTCACCATGAGTGGGAGACAACTCGATGGCAACTAACAACAACAAATGTCCACACTGAGCAGGAGCTACCTGCAAGCAGGTAGATTCTCTAAGGACGGAAGTAAGTGCTTACTTAGGTAAATCCCAGAATCTTGAAGTTTCATTCTGAAAATAAGGAGAAGCTGGATGAAAACAAACCAGTAGCAATCAGAGCCAAGGTGGGTTATGTGGCGCATCATGGAGCAGGAGCCAGATGTCTGCCAACATTCTTTATTATCCTCCCAGCGGTGGGGTCCTGTTCTCCCTCCTGGACTCCAAGGAAGGACACCTGGAGTAGCCTTCACTTCAGTTCAACTCAGCCGCCCCTGATCTACTTCTTTCTGCAGAACTGGAAAGGAGATGGCTGGATCAGATTCTCATTTGAAGTGAAAATGATCCAAACTAGGTCTTCCTGTACAAACTCCCCACCTGATTCTTAGATGGCCACTACTCTTTGGAGGTTTCTATAGCTTGGTACCTATTTTTAGCAATTAGGATAATTTTCTTAATTGTTTCCTCCTGCATCCTCCCAGTACTTGTGGGCTATGTTTACACTAGACTCAGTTGTGTGCATTCATACACTGTTGTCTTTTAATTTTTTCCCCAAATATAATGGAACCTCACTGTTAAATCTACCATGGTCAATGCTGTGGATCCATCATTGTTGTAATATGGCTCTCTCTGTGTGTTTATTTTGTAACTATATAAAGACTTTGCTTTCTAAAACAGATCACTTCTTACACTCTAGAAGATCACTACTCAAAGGGTGGTTCATGGACCAGCAGCATCAGCACCCTTTGGAAATTTGTTAGAAATGCAGCACCTCAGGCTGCATCCCAGACCTGCTAAATCAGAATCAGCAATTTAATAATATCCTCAGGTGACTTGTGTGCACATTACCATTTCAAACACACTAGGACAGCAATGGCTTTTGAAACTGGTTGAATTAGTCACCTGGAAAATTAAAAAGAAAACAAAGACCCCATTCCTAAGAATTCTAATTTAATTGGTTTGAGGTGAGACCCCCTGATATAGTTTTTTTTGTTTCTGTTTTCAAGTTCTACATATGATTTTAAAGGTCATCTACAGTTGAGAAACACTTCTCTAAAATAAACGTTAGGTGAAATTTGTCTATTTTTACTCATATGTGTTGTGTATTCTGTGCTAAACTGGAAGACCCCTGAGTACCAATTCCACACTTTCCGTTTTTTTGTGTGTGTGTGTGTCCTCCAAATTGCCCTTGTAACAGTGTTTAGCACATGGTGGCTGCTCAGTTGCATGTTCATGGTTGGTTGATAGAGTACTAAAACAGGAGATGACCAGGGTTCAAGTCCTGCCTATGACCTCTGTGACCTTGGGCAGGCCACTGAACGTCTCGTGAAGTCAATTTGTCAAACGTGAATGATTTCCTGTTCTAACAGTCATTCAGGCATTCATTCATGCAACAAATATTTATGAGCATGTATTCTGTTCCAGGTACTACTCCAGGCACTGAGGATACAATGATAAATAAGCAAGACAGAAAAAGCCCTGTCCTTATAACTGACATTACAATGAAAGAGGCAAATAGCAAACAAGCAAATAAACAAAAATATAAAATAGAATAGAGGCTTAAAAGCCAAAAACCCAAACCCATTGCCATCGAGTCGATTCCTACTCATAGCGACCTTATAGGACAGAGTAGAACTGCCCATAGGGCTTCCAAGGAGTGGCCGGTGGATTCGAACTGCTGACCTTGGTTAGCAGCTGAACGCTTAACCACTGTGCCACCAGGGCTCCAAAGTAGAGGCTTAGGTAGTAATAAGTGCTAAGAAGAAAAATAAAGTACAGTCAAGTTTTGGAGAGCAATAATGTTTTCGGATGGGGGGGGAGAAGTTATTCAGCTGGGTGGTCAAAGAAGGTTTCTCTGAGGAGGGAACACCTGAGCAGAGATCTGAATGATGTAAGGAGCAAGCCAGACAAAGATCTGAGGGTGGGGGGATCATTCTAAGCAGAGAGCCTGCAAGAACAAAAGCCCTGAGGTGAGAATGAGCTAGAAATGGTCAAGGGCTAGAGAGAGGGCAAGGGTTATCTGTAGCAGCATTCTCTGTATATGTCTCTAGTTTATGACTCGAAAGGTCAGGTAGATTTTTTTTAAGTCTTGAAACTATCAAAGCTTCAGTGCATTTATGGATAATGTAAGTTACCAGCAGGCAAAAATATGCAAGATTTGGGGCAGCAGAAAACCAGAACATGGTCATCATTGGCTCAACCTCCGTACTTCTCAATAGAGTAATACCTTCCTTTGGAATCTGCACGACTGTCCTCCCAAATGCATACTGAGATCATATTTACTGCTCCAGGGGCTGCCTTGAGTTCAGTAGGTTAATTCCTGCTCTCTTGTGTGATGAGAAGGTCCATTTAGGTACTCTGCTGCTTCTATCCCTTACCTTTTGATTTATTACTTTATCAAGAAAGCTCTGCGAGCTGCTCATAAAGCCAGGATCATGAGAAAGCGCTGGCCCTCTGGACCTGGTGTCCGAAGTGCTTGTGCATGGCTCTTGGTCCAGCTTGTTTGAGCCTCTGCTTCCAGCTGAGAAGCTGAACAGCATTATTTTGTTGCTGTCTTGCTCCTTAAATCATTTTTTTTTTTTAGATGTCATGGCTTTATTTCTACAGTTCAGCTTCCAGCATCCATTTACGGTTCAGAGATTTTTGCCCCAATTATAGGAGTCTTAATTGCAAAATCTTGAAGTTAAAATATAAGCCCCCAGAGGAGCAATGCTTGATGATGGTGATAATGATGGTTAGGATGATGATTAAAGTATCCATGATGGGTCTCCTCTTTTTCACATGCCATTTGCTTCCAGCAGTGCAGGTCACATATTCATAATAATAACAATAGCAACACTGACTAACACAGGATAAACAATTCCATTTTCATCTCTGTTCTTAGTGCTTTGCATGTGTTATCAGATTTGATCCCCACAATCCCCTTATATATTATGGACTGTCATCTTCACTCTCAGAAAATTCGGGAAACTTTTCCAAAGTCACACAAGAAGTGATTAAACCAGGCCGCAAACCCCAGCCATTCTGGTTCCAAAGCCTGAGCTCATAGTTGTATCACTTGCCTGCCTGACAAACACCTACCTATCTTAGGAAATTTAGCTCAAATGTCTACTCTCTGTGAAGCTTTCCATTATGTCCCCTTCATCAGGTATAAATACTATAATAAAGACTATATAATTACCATTTTGAGTGCTTATTTTGTGTCAGGCCCTGTGCTTAGGGCTGTACTTATGTAATCCATATAAAGTTAGGCTGCCTCCTGGACAGGCAATAAAATGGTACGATTAAATTGTAGTTTTAGTCTTTATTGCACTCTATCCAAAATTTCAGAAAAGGAATTGCATTCATAACACACAGCAACCTTCTTAAAATCCTTCTTTTCCTTCCTCCTCATCCCTCCATGTGCCCTCCCATATCCCTCCATTCTACAAGGGAATTCCTGATAGGTGTTTCCAATCCCACTTGTTACAAAACTCTGAAAACTCTCTCCCTGAAGCTCACCCCAGGCTGCCCTTTCACCCCTCTCTCTTCTTCCTTCCTCTTTCCAAATCTAGCTGTTTCTCTCTACAGTAGCTTTCTCTCCTTTCCAGTGTAAATTAATCTACATTCTTTTAGGCTTCTTTCACCTTGGCAGTTCTACAGTTGATAAGACAAAAGTAGAATCAACTGACTTTACCAGAGGCAGAAGCCCCAGCACCAAGGAACCTTCTTCTTAGAAGAAAAAGAGAAAAGAAGACAACGGCCATCCATAGGTTTACATTTTACCCTTGTCATATACATTTTATCAATTTATCATCACCACTCTTAGACGGATTTACATTTTTATATGAAAAAATGGCGAATCAGAAAGTATTAACTTATTTATTCAAAGGGATAGGGTAAATTAATGCACAACCAGAACTTGAATCCATTTTGAATAAATAAAAGCCCATGAGTTAATCAAACCCAACTTTGGGTGTGTTGCCTAATCCCTTCAACCTCCCTCAAGGGCTCCAGTGTCCTCTAGACAGGGATCAGCAAGCTATGACTCATGGGCAAAATTCAGCCCACCAAGTGCTTTTGTAAATAAAGCTTTATTGAAACACAGCCAAGCTCATTCATTTACATATTGTCAGCGGCTGCTTTTGCATTACAGTGGCTAGGTTGAGTAATGGCAACAGAGACTCTATGGCCTGAAATCCTAAAATATTTACTATGTGGTCCTTTACACAAAATGTTTTGCTGATTCCTGCTTTAGAAGAAGACCCTCCTAGCATCTGTAACAGTTAACTGGGAACAAGCCAGCTCACCAAAAGTGAAGTTTCAAATTATTTATCATATTTACCAATCTACCAAAAATGTTTTTGTTTTAGCTATTTATATGATTTTGAACAATTTAAAAAAATTATAGTTTAACAGCTTTTAAATCTTTCTGGAAAGTTTTAGTTGCCTGGTTTTCATTTTATCTTCCTAATTAATATGTCAGG
This sequence comes from Loxodonta africana, assembly GCF_030014295.1. Lineage (NCBI taxonomy): Eukaryota > Metazoa > Chordata > Mammalia > Proboscidea > Elephantidae > Loxodonta > Loxodonta africana. The sequence goes on from NC_087369.1 coordinate 16,072,976, forward strand.
AATATTCAATTTTTCATTGCCCCTTACTTTCTTCTGTGATAGCTGGAGGGTTCTGGGGCAGAGAAAAGAGACTTGAGCTTGGGGGAAGGCAGAGAGGAGAGTCAGCTTAAAGCACAACATGGACTGCAATCATGGAAAGATGCAAGGCCAGGAGGCAGAAGAAGAGAGACAAAGAACAGAGAAAGAGGGGACCCCGAGGCTGGGAGAGAGTATAATAGCCCAGAACCCTGGAACCCTAGCTCTTCACTGCCTTATTGGGCCCTACCATTCAATACAATTCTAATTGCTGTCAATCTACAACTAGTTTTAAAGTAATTTGGTAAATATGGCAAGCTGGCCAATCAATGAATCTATCTCTTGCAAACTGGTTTCTTACACACTGGTTTTTCAGTGAACAAGTTCTTTCAAGAAATAGTTATGGAGCATCTACTATGTGCCAGGTACTCTTGAAATCTATCAGGGAAAAAAAATAAAGATCCATGTTCTCTGAAAGGTTATATTCCAGCAGGGGGAGATTATCATAAAGAATAAATATAATAAATAAGTAAGCAAATTATATGGTACCTTAGAAGGAGATAAATGCTGAGGAAAAAAAGAGAGTCAATGGTGTAAGGGGGGTTGAGTGCAAATGGAAGGATACAATGTTAAGTAGGGGGGTCAGGGTAGGTCTCATTGGGAACATGACATTTGAGCAAAGGCTTGATCAAGTGAGGAAAAAGGCATACGGATATCTGGGAAAGAATATTCCAGGTACAGGGAATAGTCAGTACGAAGACTGTAAAATGGGAGCATTATGGCATGTTTAAGGAGCAACAAGGAGGACAGTGTGTCTGAAATAGACAGTGAAAGAGAGACTAGCAGATGATGTCAAAGTAATTGCGGTGGATGGATCATGTAGGTCCTCGTTGACCATTGGCAGGATTCCAGCTTATACCCTAAGTAAAATGTGGAGTCATGGATGGGTTTGAACAGAGAAGTCACAGGATACAATTTTTGTTTTAAAAAGGTTTACTGCAGCTGCTGTGTTGAAGACAGACCCTGGGAAAGCAGGGGAGGGAGAAAGGACACTAGTTAGGAGGGTATTGCAGTCATCCAGATGAGAGATGATGGAGACTGGAACCAGTAGCTGACAGTGGAAAGATGAGAAAGGGTCAGGTTCTGCTGTTTGTATACCGAAGTAGAGCAAAAAGGAACTCCTGATGGATTGGATGTGGGATTTAAACAAAAGAAAGTAAAGTTTTTAAGCCTAGCCACTAGAATGATAGAGTTACCAACCAACACGTCCACGGGGAAGGCTGCAAGTAGAGCAAGTTAATGCAAGTATGTATTCAATATCAAAGTAGAGTTATTGAGTAAACATTGGATGTATGAACGTGGCATTAATACAAGGTCCTGGCTAGAGATGCAAATTTTACTGATTGAAATACAGCACATGGCATTTGCTTATTTCTTTTACTAGACTATAAATTTTTGATGGCAGACCCTTTCTCACTCATCTTTTTATCTCTAGTCTTTAACATGGTACCAGTAGCACAATGGATAATAATATATTTTACTGATGTTCAAAGATGCTACATGAATGAGTAAATGAACGAATAACAGATGACTAGACAGATTTACTGCCAGGTGGCCAACTTAAGCACTTTGAGCATGGAACAATTCCTTTCTCTGAAAGGCAGAACACCTCCGGTTGTTCCATATACCTTTAATTGTTTAAAGGAAGCTTACATGTTCAAGTAAGTGTCATGGTAGAGGATCAAATATGACCTTCAGACTTGACAGTGTTCTTTTCCATCATTTTTAATTGTATGAAGAGATAATGAATACATTGACAGTCCTAGTCCTTGTTATTCTTAATATAAGAGAATGACTTTTCCATTGAGCAAAGAAGAGTTGACAATTTCTGGACAAGCCAGATGACAGCGAAGCTGAATTCCAGAGGAAAAGGGTCAAGAATATGCACCTATTTGGGAAAAACTCTGTAGCTGAGAAGCTATACTAAGAAAAAAAGAATCAGTTCTAGGAAGTAGTGTTTTAGTTTCCTAGTGCTGCGATAACAGAAATGCCACAAGTGTGTGACCTTAACAAAGAGAAATTTATTTTCTCACAGTTTAAGAGGCTAGAAGTCTAATTTAGGAAACTAGCTCTAGAAACTAGAGGAAGGCTTTATCTGTCAGCTCTGGGGGAAGGTCCTTGTCTGTTTTTCAGCTTCTGTCTCAGTTCCTTGGTGATCTTCACGCAGCATGTATTTTCCCTTCCATTTGTGCTTCTTTGTGCCTAATCTGCTCTTTTTATAACTCAAAGGTGATTGGCTTAGGACAAACCTTACACTGATAGGTCTCATTAACATAGCAAACGAAGTTCTATTCTCAAATGGGATTACATCCACAGGTATAGGGGTTTTGGACTTAAAACACATATTTTGGGGGGGACATGATTCAATCTATAACAAGTAGATAACTTTATAAAACTTAATTTAAAAATAGAAAAGATTTGTTAATATTATCCACAGTCTAAGAATTGAGTATATTTTCACAGATTACTAATAATTTTTTAGCTCAATAATATCTCAAGCCTATGATTTATTAAACCATACGATTTATTAGCAATTCTGTCCAAATAAATGTAATACTAATGTAAATATAATATCATTTTTAATTTCCAGATCATATCTGTGGGAGGGGGGCGGGAGAGTTAGGGGAAAACAACTGAAGTGCCAGGTCACCTGGGATTTATTATCTTCCTGAATACTCCCTGGTTTCCCACTGTAATTCCTTTTGTTGACTTGTGATAAATGAGGATGAATTATACATTCTAAGATCATTGACTCTTTAAAATCCACAAAGGAGCACACACACACAATCACACACACACACACCCGTAACCCTATTAAAGAAAATTTACAGCCAGTAAGACAAGTTCATTTAAAGAGGCAGATATAACTTGATTTCAGAGTTTTAGAAAGCTCAGCTCACATTTTTTCACATTGATTTCAGGTTATATAGTACTGCATAGGAAGATGAGCAGCACGATTCACCTAAGCTAACTCAATTTTTAAACTGTATTTCAGAAGCGAATCACCTAAGCTAACTCAATTTTTAAACTGTATTTCAGAAGCGAATGATGATAGAAAAATAGAGAAATTGTTTTTGGTAAGAATTCCAACCCCCAAACAAAATGTAGATGAACTTTTAGACTTTAGAAGTTTTGTTGCATATGATTTTTTAAAAATGTTTAATTTTCTGAATAGCTAATATTTTTTAAGTCTCCCCTGGCCCCATCTTTTGCAGGCCTGGTTCCTAAGTTTTTATCCCTCTCAACAGGTAAACATTTCATATATTTTATCAGGAACACATTAAAGTTATAAATTTACCTACAATAGGATTAAAACACATATGATATTGAAACTTCTTTTGCAGGAACACTAAATGTCTTTTCACTTGTTCAAATTGACTTTTGTGTTCTTGCATAAATTTTCTGTTAAATTTACTCTTATATATTTTATTCTTTTTCTGTTGCAATTTTGAATGAGTTATTTTTTGTTATATTTTTATATGACCAAAAGCTATTAATTTCTACATATTAATTTTGTCCTTTGCTACCTAACTGAATTCTGTTAATATTTTTAATAGATTTTTCAGTTGATTCTCTTGAGTTTTCCAGGTAAATTGCCGTATCATTTATAAGTAGTTATAATGTTACCATTTCCTTTCCAATTTTTATACCTTTTTATACCTCGAGTGTATTTCTTTTACTTAATTGCATTGGTATCTACCTCTAGTACAATGTTACATAATAATGGTGATGTGGGCATCCTTGTCTTTTTCCAGATATTAGTGGTAATCCTATTGGCATTTCCCTATTGAACACAGCTCTGGCTTTGGCATATATGTTTTCTATAAATTAGTATTATTGAGTATTTTTTTCAAGACTGTATGTTGAATTTTACAAACATTTGTTTAGCAGATCAATAGATGACCATATAATTTTCACATTACATTCCAGGCCCAGTTGCTTTTGCAGAGACTCTCTAGTATACCTCAAAAAAGTAGATAATTCTAATCCATTTTAGTCTGTTCCAGAACAGACTAAAATAAAAGTATGAAGGGAAAACTTTTAAATCATGAAGCAAATATAACAATGATACCAAAATCTCCAAAAATGATTACACACACACACACAAAGATAACTGCAGACCCATCTCATTTAGGAATATGGATGCAAAAATGTTACATGGCAAACAATTCAGCGAGTCATTAAAAAAATACACTATGACCAATTGGGATTTATTCACAAATGCAATAATAATTTACGATAGGAAAATCCTTTACTATAATACTTCATATTAATTTACTTAAGAAGAAAAATCATACGGTAATCTGTTGTTGTTAGGTGCCGTCAAGTCAGTTCTGACTCATAGCAACCCTATGTACAACAGAACAAAACGCTGCCTGGTTAGCTCTTGAAGAAATGTCTCTATTTTTTCTAAGGAAGTAGTCTATTTTTTTTTTTTTTTAATCTTCTGGGGTCAGTTTCAGAAAACAGTATTTTTCTACAAAGTAGTTCATTTCATCCAGGTTTTCAAGTATATATGTATAAGTATAGCAAAGTAGTAGTCTCTTATAGTGTTTTAATTTTATTTTTCTGTGTTTTTTCCATTATCACTTTCAGGGGTGTCACTAGGGTTGGTATTACCCAGTGCGGTAACTCCTGGTGTCACCTTCCCCCATGCAAATTACCACAATATTGTAGCTAAAACACCAGAAATTTTGACAAAGTCAACAATTATAAAAACACCGGCAGCAATGAAAACAAGAGCCTGTGCTTGTAGTGCATGCAGACGCAACCACGTGATTCTAAGACTCACTGTAATTGGGTAATAATGACAGCTCTGATTGGAGCACATTAGAAGGGTCAGTAAGTAAATTAGCATAGAGTTTTAGCCTTGTATGTGTATTGATACATGTAAGCTGGGCTTACAAAAAAAAATTTGTTGTTGTTATAACTAACTACACGGATATTTTTTTATAAAAAATAATAAATTTCTGCTGAAACACTGCACAAAAATTTTACAGAGAGGCATTCTGGTGTCACTCCCTCTGACAGTGTCACCCAGTACGGTCTGCACCACCCACACCCTCCTAGGGACGTCACTGATCACTTCGTATTTTATATAGTTATGTTTTCTCTTTCTTTCTTGACTAGGCTAGCTAGTATTTTATCTTATTGTTTTAAAGAGTTAGTTTTTCATTCTATTTAAAATTTTCAACTAATTTCCTTTTTCTAACTCATTAATTCCTGCTTTTATCTTTACTAATTCCTTTCTTTTGCTTTCCTATAGTCCATTTTGTTGTTTACTGATAAAAATATTAAGCAATATAAATCTCTTTCTGAGTACTGCCCTAGAAATGTCCTATAAACTATAATACATATTGTTTCATTACTATTTTCTTAGACACCATGCAATTTCTGTTTATATTTCCTCTTTGATTCAAGGCTTTTCCCCAGAAAGTAAGGACTTTTTATTGTCTGGGTTTTGTTGTTGTTGCTGCTGGTGCTTTTGTTATTAATATCTAGTTTTATCATATTATAATGAGAAAATATTTGCTGTAATATTTCCAGTTTTTGAAATTTACAAACCTTGTCTTTGCAGTTTGGTACATGGCTGTTTTTTTTTTTTTAAATAATTTTTATTGTGCCTTAAGTGAAAGTTTACAAATCAAGTCAGTCCCTCACGTATAAACTTATATACACCTTACTACATACTCCCATTTACTCTCCCCCTAATGAGTCAGTCTGCTCCCTCCTTCCAGTCTCTCCTTTCGTGACCATTTTGCCAGTTTCTAACCCTCTCTACCCTCCTATCTCCCCTCCAGGCAGGAGATGCCAACATAGTCTCAACTGTCCACCTGTTGCAAGTAGCTCACTCCTCATCAGCATCTCTCTCCAACCCATTGTCCAGTCCAATCCATGTCTGACGAGTTGGCTTCGGGAATGGTTCCTCTCCTGGGCCAAGAGAAGGTTTGGGGACCATGACCACCGGGGTCCTTCTAGTCTTAGTCAGACCATTAAGTCTGGTCTTTTTATGAGAATTTGGGGTCTGCATCCCACTGTTCTCCTGCTCCCTCAGGGGTTCTCTGTTGTGTTCCCTGTCAGGGCAGTCATCGGTTGTGGCCGGGCACCATCTAGTTCTTCTAGTCTCAGGATGATGTAGTGTCTAGTTCATATAGCCCTTCATGTCTCTGGGGCTCATAATTATCTTGTGAGCTTGGTGTTCTTCATTCTCCTTTGAACCAGGTGGGTTGAGACTCATTGGTGCATCTTAGATGGCCGCTTGCTAGCGTTTAAGACCCCAGATGTACATGGCTGATTTTTGTGGATATTCCATGAGTGCTTGCAAAGAAGGTATATTCTGTATTCAGAGTTCAAAAAACGTCAGTTACATCTTCCTTATTTATTATATTATTTAGTTCTGCCATTCACCCTTGAAGTCTCAGTTTACCGGGAACCCTTAATGAAATTCTCTAAGATGTCTTCTCAAGCCACACACAACCTAAGTCCAGATACATTCCTTTCTTCTCTGCTCTTCTGGCACCAGCACTTCCTGATATTTCAACAATGCTTCCACTGTATTTTAATTGTCCATTTCCTTGTCCATACATTCAAGGTCCTTGAGAACAAGGACAATGTCTTGTATATTGTTGTGTCCTCAGGATCTGATGGCTCTTGGCACATAGAATGGATGAATAGACGAATATCTTCATAATGTTTCCTCCTTTAGTAAGAAGAAGGCTGGAGAGAAACAGGGAGACACTAGGAAGAAAATAAGAAGGATACATTGGAAGAATCTGGCAAGTGGGTAGTCTTCCAAACAAGTCCTATAATTCCCATCCAGATATTGGTAGCCTACTGTGTTGGTACGCAGATGTGAGTCAGTAGCACACCATCAGCCCAAGCACACCAGGAAAAATGGTAAATTGGCCAGTGTTCATCACCAGCATTTTTTTTTCCTCTTGTACCCTGCCCCTTAAGAGACCACTAATCTCATTTGACTACTCTGGTTCCAATGTTCAGAAACCCCTCAGTCCTTCTTTCCTTCTGCAATCAAAATTCTAGCCAATTAGGCCAGTCCCAGTTGAGTATTGGTTTTATTAAAGTAATTTGCAATGAGCTGTGACTATTAACTTAATTTTTCAGGACATATGTTCATCCCCAACTGGGAGCATGCTATTGTAAATAAATTTTGAGTTAGTTGCTACTTACCTCTTTTGGATAGCCCCTCTACCGCCGTTCCTAATTATGCTTTTGGAATGCATGGAATCAACATCGTTTAAAGCAGGCAGCCATATACATCCTTTCCCTTTCCCTTCCTTGGCCGAATAAAGAAATTCAATTAGCTGGCCTAAAAAAGTCAAATCGGCTCTAAAATTCTATGACTGTTACTTTATCATCTTTTTTTTTTTTTTCCTGTTGTGGTTGAGTCGATTCCAACATGTGGAAACCCCATGTGCTACAGAGGAGAACTGCCTCATAGGATTTTCTTGGCTGTAAGAACACTTAATTGTGCTCATGAGGAACTTGCACAAAGAACAAGAGGCAGTCATTTGAATGGAACAAGCAGATGTTGCATGGTTTCAAATCAGGAAAGGTGTGTGTCAGGGTTGTATCCTTTCACCATACCTATTCAATCTGTATGCTGAGCAAATAATCTGAGAAGCTGGACTATATAAGGAAGAATACGGCATCAGGATTGGAGGAAGACTCATTAACAACCTGCAATATGCAGATGACACAACCTTGCTTGCTGAAAGTGAAGAGGACTTGAAGCACTTACTGATGAAGATCAAAGACCACAGCCTTCAGTACGGATTGCACCTCAACATAAAGAAAACAAAAATCCCCACAACTGGACCAATAAGCAACATCATGATAAACAGAAGAAACCGAAGTTGTCAAGAAGTTCATTTTACTTGGATCTGCAATAACACCCATGGAAGCAGCAGTCAAATCAAATGATGCACTGCATTGGGCAAATCTGCTGCAAACGATCTTTTTAAAGTGTTCGAAAGGAAAGATGTCACACTTTGAGGTCTTAAGGTGCACCTAACTCAAGCCATGCTACTTTCAATTGCTTCATATGCATGCAAAATCTGACAATGAATGAAGAAGACCAAAGAAGAACTGATGCCTTTGAATTATGGTGTTAGCCAAGAATATTGAATATACCATGGACTGCCAGAAGAACGAACAAATCTGTCTTGGAAGAAGTACAGCCAGAATGCTCCTTAGAAGTAAGGATGGAGAGCCGTCGTCCCATGTACTTTGGACTTGTTATCAGGAGGGACCAGTCCCTGGAGAAAGACATCATGTATGGTAGAGGGTCAGCAAAAGACAGGAAGACCCTCAAGGAGATGGACTGACACAGACATTGCATTCTTTGAATGCAATGATTTTGACAATGGCACAGGACTGGGCAGTGTTTCATTCTGTTGTGCATAGGGTTGCTATGAGTTGAAGCCGACTCAACAGCACCCAACAACAACAACAATCTTTATGGAAGCAGATCATCAGGCCTTCCTTCCGCAGTGCTTCTGGGTGGGTTTGAACCCTCAATCTTTAGGTTAGTAGATGAGCACAAAATGTTTGCACGACCCAGGGACCTTACTCTATCATCTAGCCTTTGTAAACTACCCTGAATAACCTCAGTCACAAATGAGCAAGGCAAATATTGAACTCATAGTAAATCCTCAAATGTGTCTTGGGAGTAGGGTGGAGTGTAGTATAATCAGTCTTTGCCATACACAGTGCTGAGTCATGGTACAAATAACCTTAACAATGAATGATACAAAAAGCTGTTATCAATGACCAAAGATCCATAAAAGAATGGGGAAGGGCCTATGAGATCATCAGGTCCAAATCCTTTCCTAAGGTATAAATCCTCTGGAAAGAGGCATTGTAGGAAGCATTCTGGTTAATCGAATATTCCAATTAGCTCTTAAATCCAAGATACTAGGAGTACTAATGTTGAAATAATTGGAGTACAATAAAAATATTCCAACTGGTAAAACTAGGGTGAATATATGATGCCACAGTGGAAAAAAGCCTGGACCAAGAATCTGGTTCCAGGCCTAGCTTTGCTCTTACCTGGTTGTTTGACACTGGGCAAATCTCTCAAGCTCTTTGATCTCAGTATATGTACAAATATAGGATGTAGCGATAGAATGAGTTACATATTAAAATATTTTCAAAAGACCAGCATACCTTACACAATGTGCCTAAGTACATTGTCACCAGTGTTAAAGAAACTTGGAAAAAATTATATAGACTTAGTATTTTCATAATGTTACTCATAAATGAAATAGCATGAGTCATAACATTGGATAAAGCTCAATAAAAGTTTATGGGAAAGATCAAATCCAATTAGGAATAATAAAAGCATAAATGAATCTCTAAAATGACTTCTAAGAGAATATATGGTTTACATCTATTTTTTTTTTTTAATTTCACATGAATAATTTTGCCGAGTTTTCTAAAAATTAACCGTTTGGGATTTAAAGGCAAAACTGAGCTATTTCAGGCCAAAGGGTGATTTTAAAACAAAAATTGTACCAGGAAAATTTGCTCCTCACTGAAGCATTGATTGTAAGCAGTTGCCCCAAATCTCTTAAATGCTTCTATCCAAGAAGAAGTCACATGAGACTGACTCCCACATTTAACTTTAATGAAGAACCTAAATTGGATGAAACTCTTAATTAATCTAACTAATTTGCAGTACTCAAGGCATTGACTCTAATGGTGAAATGGGAGTAATGAGGTCAACTCCACCACGATGAGAGTTAACACGTGTGAGCACTTACAACTTAGGCCCAGTTCTAAGCACTATCCACTTATTATTTCATGTGTACCTCAACCCTTACAGCAACCTATGCGGTGGTGGTGGTTGTTGTTGTGTGTGCTGTTGAGTCAGTTCTGACTCATAGCACCCCAATGTACAACAGAATGAAACACTGTGCAGTCCGGTGCCATTCTCACAATTGTTGTTATGTTTGAGCCCATTGTTGCAGCTACTGTGTCAATCAATCTCATTGAGGGCTTTCCTCTTTTTTTCTGACCCCTTACCAGGGATTGGTCCCTCCTGATTACAGTCCAAAGTATATGAGGCAAAGTCTCACCATTCTGGCTTCTAAGGAGCACTCTGGCTGTACTTCTTCCAAGACCCATTTGTTTGTTCCTCTGGCAGTCCATGGTATACTCAATATTCTTGGCCAACACCATAATTCAAAGGCATCAATTCTTCTTCAGTCTCCCTCATTCAGTGTCCAGCTTTCGCAAGCATATGAGGAGATTGAAAACACCGTGGATTTGGCCAGGTGCTCCTTAGTCTTCAGAGTAACATCCTTGCTTTTTAACACTTTAAAGAGGTCTTTTGCAGCAGATTTGCCCAATGCAATGCGTTGTTAGATTTCTTGACTGCTGCTTCCATAGGCATTGATTGTGGATCCAAGTAAAATTAAATCCTTGACAACTTTAATCTTTTTTCTATTTATCCTGATGTTGCTTATTGGTCCAGTTGTGAGGATTTTTATTCTCTTTATGTTGAAGTGTAATCCATATGGTAGGCTGTAGTTTTTTTACATTTATCAGTAAGTGCTTCAAGTCCTCTTCACTTTCAGCCAGCATATCACAGGTTGTTAATGAGTCTTCCTCCAATCCTGATGCCGCGTTCTTCTTCCTATAGTCCAGTTTCTCGGATTATTTGCTCAGCATACAGATTGAATAAGTATGGTGAAAGGATACAACCCTGAAACACACTTTTCCTGATTTTAAACCACGCAGTATCCCCTCGTTCTGTTTGAACAACTGTCTCTTGGTCTGTGTACAGGTTCCTCATGAGCACAATTAAATGTTCTAGAATTCCCATTCTTCTCAATGTTATCCACAATTTCTTATGATCCACACAGTCGAATGCCTTTGCATAGTCAATAAAACACAGGTAAACATCTTTCTTATACTCTCTGCTTCTGGCCAAGATCGATGTAACATCAGCAATGATATCCCTCGTTCTACATCCTCTTCTGAATCCAGCTTGAGTTTCTGGCAGTTTCCTGTTGATGTACTGCTGCAACCATTTCTGAATTATCTTCAGCAAAATTTTCTTGCCTGTGATATTAAAGATATTGTTTGGTAATTTCCACATTCTGTTGGATCACCTTTCTTTGGAATGGACACAAATATGGATCTATTCCAGTCAGTTGGCCAGGTAGTTGACTTCCAAATTTCTTGGTATAGACAAGTGAGGGCTTCCAGCACTGCATCCATATGCTGAAACATCTCAGTTGGTATTCTGTCAATTCCTGGAGCCTTGTTTTTTACCAATGCCTCCAGTGCAGCTCGGATTTCTTCCTTCAGTCCCATCAGTTCTTGATCATATGCTACCTCCTGAAATGGCTGAACATCGAACAATTCTTTTTGTTATAGTGATTCTGTGTATTCCTTCCATCTTCTTTTGATGCTTCCTGCATCGTTTAGTGGAAACCCTGGTGGCATAGTGGTTAAGTGCTACGGCTGCTAACCAAGAAGGTTGGCAGTTCGAATCTGCCAGGCACTCCTTGGAAACTCTATGGGGCAGTTCTACTCTATGGGGCAGTCCTACAGGGTCGCTATGAGTTGGAATAGACTCAATGGCAGTGTTTTTTGTTTGTTTGTTTGTTTGTTTTGGTATCATTTAATATTTTTCCTGTAGAATTCTTCAATATTGTAATTTGAGACTTGAATTTTTTCTTAAGTACTTTCAGCTTGGAAAATGCTGAACGTGTTCTTCCCTTTTGGTTTTCTAATTCCAGGTCTTTGCACATTTCACTATAATACTTTGCCTTCCTGAGCTGCCCTTTGAAATCTTCTGTTCAGCTCTTTTACTTATCATTTCTTCCCTTCGCTTTAACTATTCTACGTTCAAGAGCAAGTTTCAGAGTCTCTTCTGACATCAATTTTTGGTCTTTTCTTTCTTTCCTGTCTTTTTAATGACCTCTTGCTTTCTTCCTGTATGATGTCCTTGATGTCATTCCACAACTCGTCTGGTCTTCAGTCATTAGTGTTCAATGAGTCAAATCTATTCTTGAGATGGTCTCTAAATTCAGGTGGGATATACTCAAGGTCACACTTAGGCTCTCATGGACTTGTTCTAATTTTCTTCAGCTTCCACTTGAGCTTGCATATGAACAATTAATGGTCTGTTCTGACTGATAATATTGAGCTCCTCCATCATCTCCTTCCACAGATAATACTCTATTTGATTCCTGTGTATTCCACCCAGCGAGGTTCTCATGTACAGTCACTGTTTATGTTATTGAAAAAAGGTATTAGCAAAGAGGAAGTCATTGGTCTTGCAAAAATTCTATCACGCAATCTCCAGCATCATTTCTATCACCAAGGCCATATTTTCTGACTACCGATCCTTCTTCTTATTTCCAGCTTTCAAATTCCAATCACCAGTAATTATCAATGCATCTTGATTCCATGTTTGATCAATTTCAGACTGCAGAAGTTGGCAAAAATCTTCTATTTCTTCAGCTTTGGCCTTAGCAGCTGGTGCATAAATTTAAATAATAGTCTTATTAACTGGTCGTCGTTGTAGGCATATGGATATTATCCTATCATTCAGTGTTGTACTTCAGGACAGATCTTGAAATGTTCTTTTTGATGATGAATGTGATGCCACTCCTCTTCAATTTGTCATTCCCGGCATGGTAGATCATAGGATTGCCTGATTCAGTATGTCCAATACCAGTCCATTTCAGCTCAAGGTCAGCAAATATTTTTTGAGCAGGTCCAGATAGTAGGTATTTTAGGCTTTCCAGGCTGTAAGATCTCTGTTGCAACTACTCAACTCTGTCTGTGTAAGTAGAGACTAGAGCCTTAGAGAGTATGTAAATGAATGGGTGTGGCTGTATTCTAATTAAACATTGTGTATAACAGCAGGTGGCAGCCAGATTTAGCTCACAGGCAGCAGTTTGCTGATCTCTGAACTAAAGTGATTGTGAGTACTTAAGTTATACATGGGGGCATTGATAGTTCAACGGGAGAATTCTTCCCTTCCATGTAGGAGACCAGGGTTTGATTCCCAGTCAGTGCACCTCATGGCCAGCCACCACCCATTGGCCATTGGTAGATTACATTTTGCTATGATGCTTACAAGTTTGATCAGGGAGATGGTACAAGACCAGGCAGCATTTCGTTTTGTTTCATTTCATTGTGCATGAGGTCACCAAGAGTCAGAGGTCAACTTGACGGCAGCTAACAACACTTTATACATGTTCAAGCAGGCAACCTACTTGAATGAACAGAATAAAAATGAATACATTATGGTTTTTGTTCTTACACTGATTAATTGCTCTTCCAGCTATCCTGCCTGTTAATTTTCTTTACTAAACTCTCCTCTTTTAAAAGTTTAAAAACAAACCATTAAATTTCACCCAATTCTGAATTCACGAGTCCCAAAGTAAGGAACTTATCTCTCTTGCTCTCCCTTTCTGCTTAAGACACTATTTATTAGTTATCTATTACTGCAAAAAAAAAAAAAAAATTATCCCCCAAACTTAGTGGCTTATAACAAAAGTATTTTTGTCTCATTGTTTCTGTGGATCAGGAATCTGGATACAGCTTAGCTGAGACCTGTAACTAAAGGTCTCTCACAAGGCTGCAACGAGGTGTAAGCTGGGGCTGCAGTCTCATCTGAAGGCTAAACCAGAGTAGAATCTGCTTCCAAGCTCACTCGTGTGATTGTTGTCAGTATTCCATTCTCACGGACTGTTGGCTGAATATCACTCTCAGTTCCTTGCCAGGTAGCCCTCTCCATCAAGGCAAACACATGAAAAGAGCCAGAGAGAAAATGCCAGCAAGAAAGAAAGTGCAAGCAAGATGGAAGTCAGTCTTTTATAACCTAATCATGGAAGTAACGTCCTATCACTTTTGCCATATTTTATTTGTGAGAAGTGAGTCTCTGGGTCCAGCCCACATTCAAGGGGAGGGATTACACAAGGACATGAATACCAGGAGGTGGTGCTCATTGGAGGCCATTTTAGAAGGCTGCCTACAACCCACTATTAAAAATTTTATCATAATGCTGTTAACATTTTATAGCGTCACTATGAGTCAGAATCAACTTGATTGATGGCAACAGGTTTAGTTGTTTTTTTTGGTTGACATTTTTAATTGATGTCCTATCAATGGCAGAGGTGTTTCGTGGGAGGGCAGGGAGGGGCACTTGCCCCCGGGATGCAAGCCCAGTGGGCGCTAGATGAGGCTGGCAGCTAATCACCTCCCACATCACTGAGGCTGGGGTGGGGGGCACGGGCGGTAAACTTAAGAGATTGCCCCTGGGTGCTCGTTACCATCCCTTAGCCTCTGATCAACAGGAGCAATTTGTACCTTCGTAATAAATACATCCTTACAAGCTCAACATATAGCCATGGCTCAGTCTCCCTAAAGAACTTCATACCTAGCATGGAATAGATTATTCATATGATGCTTCTGCAAAGAAGGCCCTCTTGCTCTCATTATCTCCCTGACCCCAGGAAGAGTGGCATATGCTGAATAACTCTGGCATAGTATTAGATAAGAAATACTAGTTTCTGTTCAATTACACAATTCTAATTTCGAAAATTTAAAACTAGCTGTGAAGAGCAAAAAGAGAAGTGATGGGTGTTAAATTACTTGGGTAACATAGATCTCAAATTGATTTGATACTTATTTCTCCAAATTGGCTATTGAACCGTGTCAATACTTCAGTCTTACTGGTGATGTGCAAATCAGCCAGATACCGGGCTTTTGTCCATAAGAAAGGGATTTTCGGCAGTATGTGTTGTTTGTCATTCTGGTTCTTAATGGCACAAATGCAGCAGACATCATTTTTGCATCAGGCTTCCCAGTTTTGGGTTTAGGTTTGGGTCGTTTGTATCAGTAAACTATACCCTTTCATGTGATTTACTGCAGACCCTGTGAAATGTATTTGGGTGCAGACAGTTTATTTGGAGGCAGTCTTAGGAAGTGCAAGTGAGAGAGCATGGAGCATGAGCAGGGAAGGGAGGAAAGCTGTATTAATGAGGTGGTTAATATGGAAGGCAACTGGGATTCGGCCTACTGGGGACCTCCTGGTGAACTGTGGAGAATGCTTTTCAGACTTGTCCCACCAAGTAACAGGGCATCTGGGGTCTTTATCCACCAACTTCCATCCCTTCCATCATGTTTGAGGGCTGCCCCTAGGAGTGTTCTAGGATGCCTTGCATGCAGGTTAAGCATGTTACCACGATGCCAGAGAAATCTATTAGGCAGAAAACAAGAAGAGATTCAGGGACTTGAGGTGAGCAGCTGACAATATGCACGGGAATTGCTCACTGAAGCTGCAGGTGAACTTAGTGCATTTGCTATACACCAGTCTTACACATGTAATTCGTAATTTTTTTTATCAACACAGTTTGTTTTAAGCAACAAATTGACCTTTTAAGGCAAAGTCATCCTGACACACAGCAGCACTGAATGAATATGCTTTATTGGACGACCTTGAAGGTGGTGAGAAGGCAGGGTAGAGGGCCAGAAGCCTGCTGCTGGGACTTATAGTTCTGATCACCGTAAGACTGGAGCCAAGTTTGCAGAGTCAGTAGCAAAGCCAAGACCCACATCTCTGGCATCTTCTCACTGCTCTCTCCACCACAGCCCTGCCGCCTCCTCTTAGTTTATATAATCCTACAGGATTTATTTCCGCCTAGAGACTGAGATTGACCTAAACTCGCTAAAGCAGATATGTGCAACTGACAGATTAGAAACGAATGTGCTCAATAAGCCTAATCAAAATCTTTGTGCACTTAGAGTTTATCTGTTAAGCAGCCTATATGCTTTCATTTTGAAAAACAATAATGCCTCCTGATGGCATAGCCTTTTTCATTTCTTCAAAGAGCTTGCACATTTGTCATTTTATTCAAGAGGCATTAGGGTTTTTGGGTTTTTTTTTAATTACTAACAGACTAATTATTAGTGGATGATTCGTGCTTTCCCTTTTGGTGCATGGAACTGACTTGCATCAAAATGCTGCTCAGGTATCGTAAATGGATACAGTAGAGGCCTGATCTTTGGTAATTTACAGTAACAAGAAGTGAGATCACCATCCCAGCCAGAGGCTTTTGTACTACATTAATTCCCAACCTCTGATTGACCTATAGCGCCTTTTCTTGTTTTCTCTT
Source organism: Loxodonta africana (assembly GCF_030014295.1). Lineage (NCBI taxonomy): Eukaryota > Metazoa > Chordata > Mammalia > Proboscidea > Elephantidae > Loxodonta > Loxodonta africana. Next base: position 16,089,211 of record NC_087369.1, read on the forward strand.
CCCCACATGGAACCTGGGTCATAATGGGGGACTGGTATTTTTCCATTTCAGTTTCACTTCGGATGTTATGAAACAGTAGGGAGCTGATTAGCTTCAAGAGCTTTAGGTTAACATGTGCCAGGCTTGAGTCCCCAGGGTCCCATGCCAAGAGAAGGTTTCTATCAAGTTGGCTCCCATGGAGACATCCTCACTGACCTGTGGCCTCCACTGTGAGTTCACATTAAAGTACAGAGCTGATGCTAAACCAGGCCACAGGCCAGAGACTAGACATTAAAGCTTCTCAACTACCACTGGCTCCACTATTCAAGTGAAATTAATATTTCATGCCATATTCTCATCTGTGAAATACTCTTTGATCCATTACCAAAGGAGCACCTATCCTCATCTCCAGGATATAACATCACAGTGGTCCAAAGATTCAAGTGCATTGTGGGGATGCAAAGCACCTGGAGAAGCCTCTTTGTACCATGGAGCCATCACAGGATTCTAGGTGTTCTTGGTGAAATTGTTTTTCTACCACTACAGGCTGAACTGGGCTTCTAAGACTGTCGCTATTTTCTAGCCAACAGTCACCCACCCCCTACATATCTCACCCACTGATCATCTCAGAAATCGGCTTGCATCAGGGGTACATCCAGGACTGCTTTGGGATGACTAAGAGCCTGCTCATACTCACTTAACACAGGCCCACCCACTCACTCTGATAAGGGTCTCAGTTTCAGAAATAGTGGTGGGGGTGAGAGTTTGGCCCATGATACCTCCTAATCTGAACTTCTCCTACTCTAGAGAGCAGAGCAGACTTGGAAATCATAAGCCAATAAGCCCAGTCCAGGGGGAGGGGACTCTTTACCTGCTTCTCCTCCCATCAAGTCCGGTGTTCAGGGGACATGAGATGGAAAGCAGAAAATGAAAATTTCGTCACCCCTACAAACCCTATCCACTATCCCAAGACCTTTCACACAGCCCCAGTGCAAAGCACGGGACTGACTGCTTTTATTAAGCATCCCTCCTTTCCCTTCCTTGCTCGCAAGCATGAAATTTGAACCTGGGGAGGAAATAAGGAAATGGAAACAACATACAAGACGAAGAAGCACTAATTGCTGACTGAGAAAGCAAAAATGCTGTGGTTCTCTCCATTTTCGCAGATGTGACAGAGTCGCTGTTTCTAACTCCCCCACCCCACTGCATGCACTTTCTCACCTCTTTCACATCAGATGTTGTCATCGTGAAACCACATTTCTGTGAATAATTCTCCTGAATCACCCCCCAGACAGGGAGGTTGCCACAGGGGTCAGTGAGCCAGAAAAGCACAGAATTTGGAGTCAAGCTGGATTAGATACGAATCCCAGTTGAACCAGTCTTTTGTTGCATGATCCTGGTAAAGGTAATGAGTAAACTCCATTTCCCCATCCTTGTAATGGAGATAACCTCATTGTGTAGTGTTGTTGCAAGCTTTGTGTTGATGATGGTGCTAGTAGTGGCTTCGTTTTGTTTATATAATATACAGGATATCTCAGCCCCTTTAAAATATAGGTCCTATTTTCTGAGTTCAGGTTGTGTATGAATTTGAAATAAGACAATATAAAAATACTAATAATGTTTTAATGCATGCACTGAACATGAAACACAACAGATCCTACTTTACATTTATTCCTCTGGGAAAAATTATCTTGAATTATGCAAATTTTGAATTATGTGATGTTTTCAGGAGCTCATCCCTTGCAAACCAATGTGACTGAGTGTCTACAATCTGCCAAACCAGTTTCAGGATTTACATAAAGTATCTTATTCAATCCTCCAATTTCCCCCATGAGACTAGAATCCTTGGGCTTTTACTTCACTATGAAGAAACTGAGGTTCCAGAAGGTTAAGTAATTTTCTCAAGATCATTGGTCATTCAGCTAGGATTCAAATCCAAGTCAGCCTGGTTCCAAAGCTGTCCATTTCCCTCCTTTCTTTCCCATCTTCACAATCTCCTGAGTGTGTGTGTGTTTCTCTCTCTCTCTCACACACACATGCATAGACTGAGTTTACAAATATCTATTAAGTGGAGCATCACCCCATCATCCCCCAAAAGCCTTTGGCTGTCTTTCCAATACTGAGATAACCCAACTGGCTCTTTTCTTCCCTGGAGTTGTTATTCCACTAGTAGGATCAGGTTTGTTTTCAACAATCTGCTCCTGACCCTCACTCTTTTCTCATTCCTGCCCTTGTTTGAGAGGAAATATACTTCACTTGTTTTGTCAGTGAAGGTGTAGTCACAGGAAGTAGATGATGGTGGGAATCAGCATTCCTGGCCATTGGCTGAGAATGTGGTGAGAGATGTGGTAGATGCAAGCACAGGGAAGAAGATGCCCTCTAGCACTGCTTCTCCACTTCTTCCAGATGCTGCCCCCTCCTCACCTGGGCTCTCCTCGATATCTAGATTTTCAGGAGGCTGAGAGCTGGGAGACTCTTTCTGCAGGGTGTCCCTACAGTTCCTGTAAGAAGAGTAGTTATCACCTCGTATTCCTCACGTATTCTGGGGCTAGCATTACAACTTGTCTCTTATGTCTCCACCCAAAACACTCAGACAGGTATCAAGCTTTGACAAGCTACTTTGAACAGTTTGCTGGCCCCCATAATGGAGGATCCAGAGTTAACCAAATTGCGAGGTTAAGGGCATAGTCCTCCGGAAGGCCAAGTCTGCCCAAGATATCTGATCCCAACTGCAAGGAGTTTGGGTCCAACTACAAAGTGAGAGGGGAAGAGTCTTACTCAATACCACCCTCACTTCTGACACCAATTATAAGTTGGGGGTTTTCCAAAACCACCCTCAGTTTTTATAATTCACTAGGAAAACTCACAGAACTCACTGAAATCTATTATTACTCATGGTTATATTTATTACCGGGAAAATATACATTAAAATCAGTCAGGGGAAGAGACTTATAGGACAGTGTCTGCAAGAGTTTCAAACATGAAGCTTCCATTGTCCTCAGTATGTATTACCCTCTTGGTATCCATGTGCGACAAAAAGCAAGGAGTTTTGCCAACCTGTGAAGTTCACCCGAGCCTTGGTGTCCAGAGTTTCTATACTGCTTCCTTACATAGCAATGATTGATTGATTGATTAATTGCCTATGTGGCTAAACTCAATCTCCAGTCCCTTCCCTTCCCCAGAGGTCAGGCTGATATCTCCTGACCCAAAGGCCCCACCCTAAAGCATATGGATGGTCTTACTGACCTGACCGGTCCCAACCCTAAGACAATTGAGTGTGGCCAGCTCCATCCTAAGTCAAGTTGTTAGCATAAACTATCAGGTGTGGTTGAGGGGCCCATCATGAATAATAAAGACACTCCTATCATTGGGGAAATTCCAAGGGTTTAGAGGTTATGTTCCTGGAGTGGGGACAAACGCCAGACCTTTCTTTGAGTGAGGCCAAATTCCTTACTACACGTGGAAAGAAAATTATTCATTCTTGCAAATAATACCAGGTAACTAGACCTGTGCACCACCCAATGCCCAACAAACTAATTGGTCCCGAAGGTTGTTCAAGCCCTGTCCTGATGAAAGTTTTGTGATCTAAGGGGTACTGGTTAGTTCCTGCAGCTACCAAGCTTAGAGGTACTGTCATCCAATAGCTATTTCTGCAAACAGAGCCTTCACGAGAGTTGTGTTTACCCAACTACTCTGCCCAGAACTCAACGAGTATCAGACATGGAGAGAAAATGGGGTGGGAGTGGTGACACTGGGATGGTCTAGGTAATCAGCTCCACCATCATTCCTCTCTGCCAAGGAAATCTGATTTTTCCAGCATTAAATAGCAGGTGTGAGTTCTTTAGGCAATAAAAAAGACAACTTGGCTGTGAAGTTATAAGGATGATATTTCACAGCACCACAAATTTTTGGCACCGGGGTTAATTTGACTATTTTTTCTGACGTTATTTTTACAGTGACTGAATGTAGGTAAGAGACAAAACAAAATCAAAGCTGGAATTCTCATTACCCACCTCAGTTGGTTACTAGCTGTGTGAGATTTAGACATGCATTTAATAAACTTATTTTTCTCCTCCATAAAATGGGGATGGAGAGTGTGGTGGAGTATCTTCCCAAGAGGCATGTATCTTCATATCACTCAGTGAAATACAACTTGATTGGAGCTACCAAAGGTTTCTGTTCCATGAAATGGAAGCACAACTCAGGCTACTGTGACGAACAGATATCCCTCCATTTCAACAGCTTCAATAATTGGGGTCAATTAAAATCTTCCCACTTCTAAATTAGATAAAATGAAATTGTACTGTACAGAGAAGAAAAGTTTCTATTCTGGTTTAGCAATGGTTTGATGCATAATTCGGAAATAGTTGAACACTGACTCAAAAAATATTTTTAAATTACCCTATGAATTCCATTTTGTCTGTTTTCTATTTTAAATTAATTCTTGGTTGATCAGAGTCAGGCGGAACTTTTCTGTACTCTAGAAAATTTCTCCTCTCCGTACATGTTTAGAACCAATCCTTCTTGATTAGCTGATGGCAGGATGTCACAGTTCTCTGGGGTCAGCCTAATCAAACCTGTTGCCTTGGAGTCAATTCTAACTCATAGTGACCCTATAGGACAGAGTAGAATTTCCCCATAGGTTTTCCAAGGAGCGGCTGGTGGATTCAAACTGCCGACCTTTTGGTTAGCCGCCTGAGCTGTTAACCACTGCATTGCCAGGGCTCCAGAGTCAGCCTAGGGGCTGGGAATGTGGATATACTTTATTTGGCATATTGTCACATGGGAGTTTTTGCCCTTGGAGGATAGAGAGGATGTCCAAGTTTTAAGGACATTCAGACAAACAACAACTTGCTTCATGATCCAAGAAACAATATAGTTTGTTAACACAGACAAAACAAATTGTGGAGCTAAAGTAAATAAATTTATGGCGTGGTTTCCCATTTTGAAACTGAACTGAGGATGCAATTAATGAAAAAAAATAACTGAAGAAAACTTGCCAAAGTTTTCAAAGAGATGCCAAGAAAGTATTGAAAAAACATTAAGGGGAACTAGCTCTAAGGAATGTAGACATGATGCCTAAAGAATCAAGCAATGCAGTAAATTCCATAATTTAACTGGTCTGTTCAAACAAATGATAAAATTTTACCTAGGGCCACAAAGAACTAAACCACTTGACTGACTATATTTTCCCACCAGATATGTTGGTAGACTACATGAGAGATCCATAAGAATAATAAGTGTTCTTCTTTTTCTTAGTGAAAATAAACCAAGAGAAATCTGGGTTAGCTCTAAAAGACATAAACTAAATTCTATTTTCCTTTTAGTTGTCTTTTTTTTTTTTTTTTTTGGTAGCTGCGCCTCCATATAAACCAGTGATTGTGATTGTGAAAGGAATCTGAATTTATTCAACCTCTTGGATAATTTGTCAATCAATAGACATTTGTGGGGTACTTAATTATGTGCACAAAGACTTGTACTCAGTGGCATGGATCCAAAAGAAATTACTAGGTATTTTTCTTTGTGCCTCCCCTCCTCAAGTAGCCATACTTAGTTGGGTGAATAAAACATGCATTCATGAAGCACACTAAACTGGGTGATCCAGCTGGAAGTGCGTTAAAATTCTAAAGCCAGAAGAGTCCACTATGCGCTAGAATAGACAGAGAAAGTATCACCCAGGAGATGGAATTTGGTCTGCTCCTTGAGAAAGAAACAGGTAGAGAAAAGGCAGTCTGAATTTCTATGCCGGTAGAAGAGTATAGATCAGGGTTTCTCAACCTTGGCACTATTAACATTTGGGGTCTGATAATTCTCTGTTGTGGGGGCTGTCCTGTGCATTGTAGGATGTTGAGCAACATCCCTGGCCTCTACCCACTAGATGGTAGTAGTAGATGCTAGTAGCAATCCCCCACCCCTCCTTCCCCACCTTACCCCCCCCACCACCAATTGTTAACAATCCAAATCATATCTGGACATTGCCCAAGGTCTCTAGGCGGGGACAAATGTCCTCCCCACTTGAGAACCACTGGTGTTGACAGAGTCGCCAGCGGGAATGCACTTATCTTCCTCAGGGGTCGGTGTTAGGAAAGAGTGAAATGAGATTGAGTAACTAGGATGGATACATGCTATGCAGGATTTTGAATACCTAAGTCTGCAATAGGGAGCCACAGTAGTTCTTAAGCAGATGTGTTGCAAAATAAAATTGATGTTTTAATTTAACCTCCCGGAGCATAAGGATAAAGTGTCATCAGGAGTAAACTGAATGCAGGAGGATCTGTTAGAAAGTTGGTATAATAACCAAATGTAAGTGTTGATGGTTAGAGTTGTAGTTGCATCTTTGGAATGGGGAGTAAAGAGTAACCCCGACGGTGCCTTGAAGAAAGAAATGTGAGTCTTTATGACAAATTGAAGATAAGAGATGAAGGCAAGGAAAGAAATAATGGTGAAACCAGGGTTTCTGGTGAGGAAGATTCATAATGAAATGGATGGGAAAGAGGGGGCATTTAATGAGTCCAGTTTTGCAAATCCTACCTGTAGGCATTTTAGAATTAGCATAGGAAAGGAAGTGAAAGGTCAGGGTTGTGGGATGGTTTTGGGAGCTGCAGAAACACAAAACCCTGAAATCTCTGTGGCCTAATGCAATAAAAGTTTGTTTCTCACCTATGTTACACTCCACCATGGGTGGGTGGCCCTGGATTATTTATGGATCCAGGCTTCTTGCATCTTATAGCACCGCCATCTTAAACAGGTAACTGGCAAGGTAGCTGCAGAAGGGACCTCATGAGATCTCATGGAAAATCTAGTTTACTGGTGTCGCAGGAAGAAGAAACAGGATTCATGAGAACTTGGCTAAACTCTGCCATGGGATGCACCCACACACACATCTAGGAGTAAGAAGAAAGCTACAGGAGTGGATGAGTTCATTGAAGATATGAGGATAGAATAAAAATTGAAGAGGAAAGAGCTCAAGGGACACGAATAATAATAAACGGATGAAGAGGATCCAGCAAAAGATTCAGAGATGCTGTTAGCGAGGCTGGAAGAGAACCAGCCGTGTATAGAGTTCAAAGTGGTGAGAGCCAGGGAGGTAAATTCCTATACCTAACCGTACCTGTTGCCGTGGAGTCGATTCCGACCCAAAGTGTGACGTTCCTATAAGGAGGGAAAATGTCTGCTTTTGTTAAGACTCTTGCTTTTGGGGATAGTCAAGGACCATCAGGATAATAAGAAAAGGATTTCTACATCTACCTCCCACCTCAAAACCATCAGTAGCTTATCTTTACGAGTAGTTTGAGACCCCAAACCACTAGGCCTAGTTTCAAAGCCCTCTCTGCATTGGCCCAGCCTGTCCACCCCTCACCATACACACCCAGGTACCCAGCATATTCCAGTCACACTGGGTTGTTCGCCATCGCCAGAGCCCTCCTTGCTCTCTCCCATCTTTATGACTTTGCTATTACAGCTTCTTCCACCCATCAAAACCCTGGTTTTCCTTAAGCCCGAAGTCAAACACCCAGGAATGAAGCCTTTTCTGATTTTCCCTGTCAGCATCAACCTTACCCTGCCCCATATTCCACCAGCCTCTTGGTCTTTCCTCAACGTTAGCATGTGGGATCATCCACATTTATGTGTCCATGTGACTTCCCTCTTGGTAAATCATGGCTTTCTCAAGCACCAAACCAGGGCCACTGGGATGTACAACCCCAGGACTCACCGGACAACACCACAAACTACGACAGGGGCCAGCAAATGCTTTCTTTAAAGGGCCATATAGTAAATATATTGTGCTTTGCAGGCCCTATTATCTCTGTTACAACTACTCGACTCTGCCATTTTAGTGCAAAAGCAGCCATGGACAATATGTAAGTGAACGAACTTGACTATGTTCCAATAAAACTTTATTTACAAAAGCATGCGGAGGGTGGGATTTGACCCACTGGCTGTAATGTTAATTTACTGGTGTCCCTGGTCTACGTGAATGATATTGGCTGGAGCCCAGTGTGAATGGGGTCCCCTGGAGTGTAATCTGGGAAGTCCTGGGTGGGAAGAATCGATGTGCATCTTAGTCATTCTTGTGTCTCCCATCCCAGCTCCCATTAGCACCTATGTTATAGTACTTTCCACACAGTAGGTCTTCAATGATTGTTTTTGTTTTTCTGAATTAAATATGCCCAGAAGGACACCAACTCAGTTATAACTGCATTTTGAGAGCTTAATTACCTTTGAAAACTATTTTGCAAGTTTGTACTAAAGTAGTTCGGAAAGGGATCATGTAAGCCCAAGAATCATAAAAACAAAGTGACAGAGGAAGATGTGAGCTAAAAACATCTGAGGATTAGCAGCCAGGGAGAAAGAAGCTGACATCAGAGCTGTGTAAAAGCAACAAAAAGGCATTTTAATCCTGAGAGACCAGCACTGAGGGACATCACATTGTATGTAATAGATGTCTCACAATACCCTCTAAATCCATGTGAATAATGCATTTAATGCTGGCACTTCAATATGGGAAAGATGTTCGTGATTTGGAGGAAACTCAGAGACCAACCAAAATGATTAAGAGCCTGAAAGGGTTCATTTATGAGCAGCTATAAAAGAGGCCAAATACGTGCTCAGTCTGCTGATGGCCAGAAAGTGATGGAGAAAGTTTTGCAAATTACTGAACGCTGTAAACACCAGGAAGGAAAGGACTGGCAGGTCAGCTGTATTGGACTTAGCTATTGGTATGGACATATCTCAGGTGTTGACAAAGTTCTCTCATTATTGGGTCTTAAAACATTTACAGGCCATTTGAATCATATATAACTGAGAATGCTGTGATTGGTAATGTTGTATTATTACAGGAGAGCACAATTGCTCCAGAAGAGCAACTACAAGACAAATTATTGTTTATTAAGAAAAGAAGTATTCCAGGAATGCTAGGTGGGCTGAGAGAATATAAACATGTTGGATTAATAGTCCACTCTAGAAGTATCAAATATATGCGACTGGTGGAAAAACAGCCAGATATTTTCTCCCTTTGTTCTTTCCTTCGTTCATTTGTTCCTTCCTTCTTTCCTTCCTTCCTTCCATCATTCAGTCATCCATCCATTCATCCATTCATCCATCTATCTGTCCGTCCATCCATCCCACATATCTAATTACCTGCCTACTATTTGCTGAGTCCTGTGCTGATGATACAGGGTATAATACTACACAGGGCCTGTCCTCAAAAGAAAAGTTTACAGTCTAGTGGTGGAGTTGGGGAAGCTGGTGGACAAAGAAGGAAACAGACAAGTTTGATACTGAGTGATAAGAGAGCAAAGAGAAGTGGCCACTATCCCAGATTGGAGAAAGGGGAAGGTTAGGGACACTTCCCAGGAGAGTTGGTATCTAACTCAAGTCTTGAAGGATTCCAAGGAGGCTGGTAATCAGATAGAACGGGGATAAGCAACCCAGGTAAAGAAATGGAATGTATCCAAAGGGCTGGAGATGACAAAGTGCTGAACCAGTCTGGGACTGGCAAGCAGTTCAGACACATTGAGACAAATCACGTAAGGCAGGCAGTGACCTTGAAAATAATCACTGGAACACATTTGGATTGTGGGAATTTTTTATTTTCCTTATTAATTTTTCTGTCTTTTCCAAAATTTATCAGCAAAATCACACCCTGATATAGTCAAATAATTACAAACATTATATAGCACTTACTATGTTCTAAACACTGTTCTAAGCACTTTATATGCATTAAGCAATTTTATCCGCATAACAACTTTATGAGGTAGGTGCTATTATTGTCCCTACTACACAGATGAGGAACCGAGGCAGAGAGAGGTTAAACCACTTGGCAAAGTTATCAAGAATTTCTTACTTAGACCATCTTGCTCCAGAGTCTCTGCTCTTACTCCTTGGTGCCGGGTTTTTCTTAGTCAAAAGCCTATTTCCATCTCATTTACTCCCATAATTGGAATCCCTGGGTGGTGCAATGATTAACACGCTCAGATGCAAACTGAAAGGTTGGTGGTTCAAAGCTACCCAGAGGTACCTCAGAAGAAAGGCCTGGTCATCTACTTCTGAAAAATCAGCCATTGAAAACCCTATGGAGCGCAATTCTTCTCTGACACACACGGTGTTGTTATGAGTTGGAATCAACTCAACAGCAACCGTCAACGACTCCCATAATCCGCATCTAGAATTCAATCTCTAAGTAATCAGAGATACAGATTCTTTTGAGAATGCATGTTCACAGCGGCAAAACTTATAAACCAAAAAAACTAAACCCATTGCCATAGAGTCGATTCTGACTCATAGCGACCCTATAAGACAGAGCAGAACTGCCCCATAGAGTTTCCAAGGAGCACCTGGTGGATTCGAACTGCTGTAGCTCTTAACCACTACGCCACCAGGGTTTCCAGAGCAAAACTTATAGTAGCAAAAAAAAGGAAAATAACCTAAATGTTCTATAATGTTGAATGACTAATCGTGGTATGGATGGTTAGGCAAGCATTAGAAATGATATAACCCAAAAAAACCCAGTGCCGTCGAGTCGATTCCGACTCATAGCGATCCTATAGGACAGAATAGAACTGCCCCACAGAGTTTCCAAGGAGCACCTGGCAGATTCGAACTGCCGACCCTTTGGTTAGCAGCCGTAGCACTTAACCACTACGCCACCAGGGTTAGAAATGATATACAAGGGAGTTAAATGACATGAAAAGCGCTCACTATAAAGGTCAAGGGGAAATGCAAGATATAAACTGCATGATCCTAGTAGTGTGTTTGTGTGTGCCCAGAAAGGAAATTCACTGGTCAGACTGGGTTCATCTTGGCTCTGCCACTCACTGGCTTTGTGACCTTGGACAAATTATTAACCCTTCCGGGCCTCAGTTTCCTTATCAGAAATGGGGTAATACGGTTGTTGTAAGCATTAAAATAATTCATACATGTGAGAGGCTTCAAATACTGGCTGGCTCGTGGCAAGCACTCAGAAGTCTTAGCTATCATTACCAATGATTTTTATTTCCATTTTTTTCATTACTTTCTTTTTTTTTTAATAAGAGCACATATTTTTATATTCAGAAAAACTAGGAAACCCTCTTTAGAAATTAGAAATGGATAGTGCACATTCAGCCGGCAGTTTAGTAAGTATCCATCCATGGCAGGCTGGGGTCCAATAGTTTTTTTCCCCCTCTGTTATATTAAAAAAGAAAAACAAACAACAACAACAAAAAAAATACTAAGTTGAGTGAAATGAGGGCATTTTACATTTCTAATAAAAATATTTGCTTTCCTACTCTTATAAAAATGACATGTACTAAACATTCAGCCAGACATTGAAGGGTTATAAAAGTTTCCATTTTAACCAGATACCTTTCCACAAGCTAGAGAGAGCCCTAATGCTTTACTTTGGTTGAGTACTCTTGAATTGCAACGGTTTATGATTTAAAACTGTTTTCACTGTCAGCTAGGCTCAGTAGATTGATGGGAATTAGAATTTGTTTTTTAAAGGGCCCAAAGCCATACATAGTTTATTTCTCATCCAAGTTTTGGAATTACCTTCACCATATTGGTTTTTACGAGCTAGGAAAAAATAGAAGGAAATAAGTAGTTTTAAGAATGGTCCCCATTCTATCTTACCTCAAAGTTTTGTTTTATTTTTCTCTTTTTAGTGAAAGAAATTCTTATAGTCATCTTTGGAGCTGGTGTCAGGGATGAGGCTACTTGAGCAGGTGGGCTGTCTTGAGAGAGATGGCAAAAGGGCCTGGGCCAGGGAGTGGGGAACTTTCATTGCGATGCCTGCAATGCCCACGATGCCCAGAAGCTTGAAAGTGAAATTGATGCCTTGCTTAAGCATTTTCTTAAGGAAAGGCTAGAAAATCCTTGACCAAGGGAAATGAGGTCATTCTGCTGATCAGGCCACTAAGAACCTGGTTTCCCTGCAAGTTTTCATGGTGGGTGCTCTTTTCTTTCAGGTCTCCTATGTGAAAGCGATCGACATCTGGATGGCAGTGTGCCTTCTGTTTGTCTTTGCTGCCTTGCTGGAGTACGCAGCTGTCAACTTTGTCTCCAGGCAGCACAAGGAGTTCCTGAGGCTCCGAAAAAGACAGAAGAGACAAAATAAGGTACAGTGACCCGCCATGCAGACAAAGTCAGGTGAAGCCTGAGGTGGTTAACCAGGCAATGTAATCCAGAAAATAGAAAAACGCACAAAGAGCAAGAAGCTAAGGTTTTTGTTTGTTTTTCATCCTGATTTGTCCTGCTTTACTGTATCACTGCTCAGATTGGTTCTTTAAAATTCGTTTAGGGTTGTCAGATTTAATGAATTAAAATACAGGGTGCCCAGCTAAATTTGAAGTTCAGATAAACAGTGAATACTTTTTTAGCATGAGTATGTCCCATGCAAAAGGAGCCCTGGTAGCATAATGGTTAAGAGCTTGGCTGCTAACTGAAAGGTTGGTGGTTTGAACCCATCCAGGGGCTCCATGGGAGAAAGACCTAGAGATCTGCTTCCATAAGATTACAGCCTAGGAAACCCCATGGGGCAGTTCTGCTCTGCCACAAGGGGTCGCTATGAGTCAGCACCCAGCTACACTTGACAGCACCCAACTACAACAACATGTCCCATGCATTATTCATAACTTATACTAACCTTACAATAACATACTAAAAAGTTATTTGTTGTTTATCTGAAATTCATATTTAACTGGGTGTCCAGTATTTTATCTGGCAGCCCTAATTAGGGATATATATTCAATCTGACAAAGTTACTTTAAAATCCTGGTTGTTTTGAATATTGATGATTTCTGTGTTTCTGCAGGTGTGACTGTGTGTGTGCACATAGCTGACTTGATTGACTTTTTTCACCAATTGCTCTGAGCTTATGTAAATAACGTCCTTGCCCGAGTAGACTCCAGCTTTATAAATTCAATCAAGACTGCTCTCATTGTCTCTAATGCAAAAACCCAAACTTTACACTGTACACTATCCAGAGGTTTGAGGTTTGAAGTAGCTCAAAATCTCCAGTTCACTGGTTCCCAAACTTACCTGCACATTAGAATTGCCTGGGACCTTTCAAAAAACCCCAGATGCAGGCCACACCCCACACCAATTAAATTAGTCTCCAGATAGGATATAAGCTTCAGTATTTTGGAAGCTCCCCAGGTAATTTCAGTGTGACAGTGAGTCTGGGAAACACTGCTCTGTTTCACAGTTCAATCTCATATAGGATGCTAGAAGGTTGAACCTGTTTTTAGTTTTAGACTTTGGGCATTATCAGACCACCCAACCACCATAAATTCATTCATTCATTCAACAAACATTTACTGAGAACCTACTATGCTAAGCCAGCCAATTCTGGGAATACAGTGGTGAAGGAGAGAGACAAAGTAGTAGGAAATGCAGTTGGAGAAATAGACAATTTCAGGTTCATACAGCACTTTGTAGACCAGGATAAAGGATTTTTATTCTGATTGGAATCCACTGAATGGATTCAACATGGTGAATATCACTTAGGCTATCCTGTGCAGGATAATTCATGGGGTTAAGAGTAGCAGCAGCAGATCAGTTAAGAGGCTATTATAGAAATATAGGTGAGAAATGTCGTTGGCTTCAGCTATGGTATTGGTCATGGACACAGAAGAAAATGGACAGATTCAGGATTCATTTATTTATTCCACAAATATTTGTCTCTACTATATGCCTACTATGTAGAGGGTCAGCAAAAAAGAGGAAGACTGTCAACAAGATGGACTGACATAGTTGCAGCAACAACAGGGTCAAACAGCAAAGATTATGAGGATGGCCCTGGACCAGGCAGTCTTTCGTTCTGTTGTACATAGGGTCGCTATGAGTAGGAACCGACTCCGAAGGCACTTAACAACAACTATATGCCAGGCACTGTCCTAGATCCTTGGAATACGTTGTTGAACAGGACAGACAGAATGCAATTCCTTGATGAAACTTAAATTTTAGTAGTTACACTTTGGAGATAAAACCCATTAGTCTTGCTGATGCATTTGATATAATGAGGTGAGGAAATGAGAGGAATCAATTATGGCTCATGGGTTTTTGGGTTAAGCAAATGGGTGGGTGGTATTACCATTTATTGATATAGAGACTACTGTGGCAGATGCAGATTTGGGGTGAAACTGAAGAGTTATATTTCGATGCTGTTAAGTTCAGATGCCTATGAGACATCCTAGTGGAGTTGGCAAGGAATTAGATGGATATTTTGCTCGAGAGAGAGAAAATTCAGAAATATATACTTGGGAGTGTCCAGCAAACAGATAGTGTTTAAATCCACAAAACTAAGTGAGATCACCCACTGAGAGAGTGTAAATAAAAAAAGCACTGAGAATGAAGCACTCCAACAGAAACCTGTCTGGAGTGGGTTGAGCAGAAAAAAAGAAATAAGGGAAAAGGAGGCAGACTATAGACATCACTTGCAATAGCCTTTGCTGTGTGCAGGGGAGCATAGAAAGTGGTATGGAATTATACATGAGCTCATGGGAGGATTTTTTTTTTTTTTCAAAATGGAAGATCAAAGACCCTGTTTGCCAGTGGGACTACTCTAGTCTCTAGTGAAATGGGAGAAATCAATGCTGCAGTGAAGGGAAGGTAGATTTTTCAGAACAAATACCTTGAGATGGTGAGAAAGGATAAAATCTAGAGCAAACAGGTGGGGTTGGTCTTAGGTGGGAGCAGATAGTTCATCCATTTTAATAATACCTTAAATAATTGCCAACTCATTGATAAGAACACAAAAGCACAGAGAGGTTAAATCATTCGTCTATGCTGGGGAAACTAGGAAGTGACATAGCAGGATCTGAAGTCAGACACTGTCTCCAGACAGAGTCTGTGCATTCTACCACTCTACAGACAAAATGGAAGAGCAACTATCGGGCTGCTTGATTGGTAGGGTTGATGATGTTAACATGTAGGAGCTCCTAACTAATTGCACCTATCTTTTCCAGGAAGTATGAGGCAGATTCTCAGCTGAGAGTGAGGCGGAAAGAAAGAGTGTAGAAGGTCTGAGGAGAGAAGATCAGGTATTAAATAGTAGTTTTGGAGAGTGAGAAAGCAATTGCTCCAAGGAGAGAGATGGAGTCAGAATGCTGAGGCAGTGATAGTGCCTGTCTGGCATCTGTGGTTATTAATCTAAAATGTGAACAATCAGCAGGTGTGTGTTTTCCCCCAGCAACATTCAAGGCTCAGGTTTAGGAACTACAATGACAGGTACTGCAATGACAGGTACTTGGTTTAAGTACAATTAACGTTTTTCCAGGTAAGTGTAAGGGGGGAGGAGAAGGAGAAAATGACAAAGGAGTTGGAGGAGAAGAGGAAAGGAGGGAGGAAGAAATGGAGAGAGGAAAAGGAAAAGTAAAGGAAGAGAGGGGAAGGATGGAGGGAGAGATAGAGAGAGAGGGAGTTAAAGGTACCCTCAAGAGAGTCGTTGTAGTGATGAATGACGGACTCTAAGGTTGATAAGGAGAGGGAGAAGAACATGAAGGAGACACTGGCTATTCATGGATTGGCCATTTTATTAAAGTCAATGAAATGCTGAAGTGGGAATAGTGGAGTAAGTGAAATGGAAGGATACAAGCCAGCAGCCAGAAAGAGAGAGAATGATGTTAAAAATGAAGATTTCACAGGAAGTAAAAAATTCCACAGGACCAGGCAGTGTTTCGTTCTGTTGTACACAGGGTCACTGTGAGTCAGAACCAACTGGACAGCACCTAAAAACAACAACAAAGATAAGGATAAGGGTATGATCACATGAGTATATGACTAAGGTTGGGTGGAGGAAAAATTATTGACAGTGAGGTAATCCAGGAATTGGGAGTTTAAGGATTTGAATTAATTATCTATGTGGATACTGAAGACCCCTTAGCAAAGGAAAAGTGACATTAGTAAGAGCGTTGGGTTGACAGTGAAATAGGTGATAAAGTCACCAACTAATAAGGGAGTGTGGCAGGGGGTGGTAAATGACATCAGTGATCAGGGAAAGCAATGGTGAAGTCTAATGACCTGAACTGCAGAGGCACCAAAAGAACTGGGTTTGTGGAAAGAGGAAAGAGAGATAGTTTGGAGATCACAGTGGGAAGCAAGAAGGACACCTGAGATTCTTGATGCTGGTAGACATGAAAGGGAGACTCCTAAGAGATACCAGTAGGCAGTTACACTCATTGCTTTGTTTCTTTTTTAAAAAATATATTTATTGGGAATGCAAACTTACATGTTTTGCATGGCAATATTCTTGATTTGATTGTGCATCTCAAAAATGGCTATTCAAAATACAAAATTTAATTACCATAGTTAAGACTTGAGGGGGAGGGGAGGGAGCAAAACAAATTATACTTGACCTTTGCAGTCAAGGCTTCTAATTATCATTGATGATCGAATTTCGGAAAAAAAGACAAGGAGACATTTCCAATTATTTGTCCCTCAGGAAATGACATTTTTCTCTCTAAAGCAATGCTTTTCAAACTTCTGGAGTCTGAACCATGGTTAAAAAAAAAAAAGGAACAAGTGCTAACATTTATTGAAGACTTACTGTATGCCAGGCACTGTTCTAGGCACTTTACATATAGTAATTGATTTAATCCCCACAACTGTGTGCTTCCCTGGCAAAGTCCTGGCCTACCTATGCCTTGTGTGATTTAGCATTTGTACTGGATTATTCATTTTCTAACAAAATATTAACGTTGTTGTTGTTAGGTGCTGCCGAGTTGCTTCAGACTCATAGCAACCCTATCTACAACAGGACAAAACAATGTCCAGTCCAATAGCTGCATTGTAATCAACCAAAATGGTTTAGTTGGCCTCCACTTTGTACCCCTGGCTTCTGTCATGGTGTCATCTCCTGTAGTGGGGCTCTGCATGTGCAGTGAGCCAGTTTTTACTTTAACACACAGTGAAATCTAAAAACTAACCATCGCTATCCCAGGCCCCTGTCCTTGACCCTTTCCTGATGCGGTGTAATAACTAACACTCCCTTTCCAGGATCACTCGCAGGGAGTTTGCTGATAAAATGAAGTGTACTCAGACACAAAAGGCTGGGGACAGATGATTCTTTTGGTCCCTGGACACGATGGGATGCTGCTGCCCCTGCTGGTCACTTGGGGTAGCAGCCTTCATCCATGATCCAAACCAAAACAAAACCAAACCTGTGGCCTCAAGTCGATTCCGACATGACATAACATGCAAAATTCATGAAGCCACCAGTTGGCTGCATCAGTGGAAAACATGAAAAAATAGGATCAGTGAATACAAAACAAAAGGGAAATTGAGGCCAAGCAGGCTTGCTGTTGAGCATCTGGATGCTCATGCTTGAGTGGTGGTGTCATTTCTTGCATGCTATAAACCTGTAACGACCTGCTTTACTGTTTGGGAATGCTTTTTTATTTTGCAATAAATAACACTATGGGGACCATACTTATTCAGTCTGTCTAGTGAGCAAATAATCCGAGAAGCTGGACTATATGAAGAAGAATGTGGCATCAGGATTGGAGAAAGACTCATTAACAACCTGCAATATGCAGATGACACAAACTTGCTTGCTGAAAGTGAAGAGGACTTGAAGCACTTACTAATGAAGATCAAAGATTATGAGTCAGAATCGACTGGATGGCAATGAGTTTTTCTTTCTTTTTTTTTTTTGGATGTTAACATTAGTGTTCAACATTCCCAGAAGAAGATATGAAGCCTTTTAACCTGATTAGACTACAGTCTTCAGTATGGATTACATCTCAACATAAAGAAAACGAAAGTCCTCACGACTGGACCATTAAGCAATATCATAAATAGAGAAAATAAGGAAGTTGTCAAGGATTTCATCTTACTTAGATTCACAATCAATGCCCATGGAAGCAGCAGTCAAGAAATCAAACGACACATTGCATTGGGCAAATCTGCTGCAAAAGAGCTCTTTAAAGTGTTGAAAAGCAAAGATGTCACACTTTAAGGACTAAGGTGCACCTGACCCGAGCCATGGTGTTTTCAATCACTTCATTTGCATGTGAAAGCTGGACAATGAATAAGGAAGACCAAAGAAGTATTGATGCCTTTGAATTACGGTGTTGGTGAAGAATATTGAATATGCCACGGACTGCCAGAAGAACGAACAAATCTGTCTTGGAAGAAGAACAGCCAGATTGCTCCTTAGAAGCAAGGATGGTGAGACTTCATCTCACGTACTGTGGACGTGTTATCAGGAGAGGCCAGTCCCTGGAGAAGGACATCACGCTTGGTAAAGTAGACGATCATCGAAAAAGAGGAAGACCCTCAATGAGATGAACTGACACGGTAGCCGCAACAGTGGGCTCAAACAGAACAATTGTGAGGATGGTGCAGGAATGGGCAGTGTTCCGTTCCAATGTACATAGGGTCACTATGAATCAGAATCAACTCGAAGGCACCAACAACAATAAGCAGTGAGTTTAGTCACACAAGTTTGGAGTCAGATTCTGTTTTTATGTAAAAATTTGATATTTTGTTCACCATGAAATTTTGCATGAATTTTGATTTTTAAGAATATTTCATTAAAATTTTATTTATCTTGATTACTGTTTTTTTTGTGTGTTCCCTTAAATTTTGCACCCAAGGCCTCACTAACCTCACCCTAGTCCTGGCCTAGCTGGTCATGATCTACTAAATTAATTTTCACAGACCCTAATAGGCTGTGACGTCTTTAAAGTGTTGAAAAGCAAAGTTGTCACCTTGAAGACTAAGGTGCGCTTGACCCAAGCCATGGTCTTTTCAATTGCATCATATGCATGCGAAAGCTGGACAATGAATAAGGAAGACCAAAGAAGATTTGACACCTTTGAATTGTGGTGTTGGCAAAGAATATTGAATATACCATGGACTGCCAAAAGAATGAGCAAATTTGTCTTGTAAGAAGTACAACCAGAATGCTCCTTGAAAGCAAGGATGGTGAGACTGCATCTCACATACTTTGGACATGTTGTCAGGAAGGATCAGTCCCTGGAGAAGGAGGACATCATGCGTGGTAAAGTAGAGGGTCTACAAAAAAGAGGAAGACCGTCAACGAGATGGATTGACACTGAGGCTGCAACAGTGGGCTCAAGCATAACAATAACTTTAAGAATGGTGGAGGACCAGGCAGAATTTCATTCTGTGGTACATAGGATCACTATGAGTCAGAACCGACTCAATGGAGCCTAACAACAACAACAACAATAGGCTGTGAACTCGAGGATTGGGTCAATTATCCACAGTGATAATGAAGACCCCTCCCAGAAAAGGTGACATTACTGAAAGTGTTGGATTGACAGTGAAATAGGTCCTAAAGTCATCAACGAATAATGGAGTGTGGCTGTGGGCTGGTAGATGACACCATTTTTAAATGTTTAATATTCTCAATGCCAAAAGTCATTTATTTAATGCCCCACTGGGAAACTGACCTCTGCAACACGATGCAGGCTGATTCCTTAGAAGGTATAAGAAAATACAAGAGCAGATAATTTCCCAAAGTGACACTGGCATTAATATTTATTCAAGGGAGATGGTTATTGAGAGAACACCCCAGAATACATTTACATGCATAAGAAGAGTGCCTGGTGTTTACTGAACAATCAAGTTAGGAAATGGGGTCACTTCCAAGGAAGGGCCAGGCAATATGAGACTGAGTATATTTGCTTTAATTAATTATCTTTTCTACGTTTTGCAAAGCAGCCACTATAAATTTAGTCAAAGCAGAGTTTCTCAGAAACAATCCAACTCAGATCTTCCCTGACGGAGCTTCCGATTCCCTGGGGTCTTGCCGAACGAGCCCAGTCTATCAGAAGCCAAGACCCCAGGTCTGCATGGTGAAACACTATTTTTATGTTATCTCTTCAGCTCCAACACGTGTTCCCCCCATATAGTGGTTAGAACAACTCTCCCACTAGAACTTGAAAGCCTTACCTGTATTTCTCTCTCTCTTTCTGTTTATATCTGTCTGGCCACACCATATCTTACTTCAGGCATTGGGCCTGATTTTAGATGTTTCCAGTTACCCAGAGAGTCCTGAAGTCATTCATTTTTCCTCAGTCACTAAATAGAAATTGTGACTGCTTGAAGAAGTAGTTACAGCTTTTAGGCCACCTAATGATAAGCTTCCCTTTTAAAGGAACCATGTTAACATTAGTGTTCAACATCCCTGGAAGAAGATATGAGGCCTTTTAACCTCATTAGACCACAGCCTGCAGTATAGATTACATCTCACATAAAGAAAATGAAAATCCTCACAACTGGACCAATAGGCAACATCATAATAAACAGAGAAAAGATTGAAGTTGTCAAGGATTTCATTTTGCTTGGATCCACAATCAACACTCACGAAAGCAGCAGTTAAGAAATCAAAGACGTTACTGCATTGGGTAAATCTGCCGTAAAAGACCTCTTTTAAGTATTCAAAGGCAAAGATGTCACTTTGAGGACTAAAGTGTGCCTGACCCAAGCCATGATATTTTCAATCGCCTCATATGCATGCAAAATCTGACAATGAATAAAGAAGGCCAAAGAAGAATCGATGCCTTTGAATTATGGTGTTGGCAAAGAATATTGAATATACCATGGACTGCCAGAACTAACAAGTCTGTCTTGGAAGAAATACAGCCACAGTGCTCCCTGAAGCAATGAGGGGGAGACTTCGTCTCCCGTACTTTGGACATGTTATCAAGAGGAACCAGTCCTTGGAGGAAGATATTATGCCTGGTAAGTTAGAGGGTCAGTGAAAAAGAGGAAGACCCTCAAACAGATGGACTGATACATACAGTGGCTGCCACGATGGGCTCAAGCATAACAATGATTGTGAGGATGACGCAGGACTGGGCAGGGCAGTGTTTCATTCTGTTGTACATAGGGTCACCATGAGTCGGAACAAACTCGACAGCACCTAACAACAACAAAACAACCTGATTAGACAACAAGGCAAGAAGGTGAGGCCCTGAATCAAAATCTCTCAGGTGGTGGTAATTTGGGAAAGTGAGAATTTGGGACTCATTTTCTTGGTGATTTTCTCTTCCACGCCCCTCCTTTACCATCTTAACACAGCTAAAATGCAAGTTCCTCGAAAGATCATTTCCTGATCCTGTAGACTGAAATCATTCCACTCCTTCAAGCCCCCATAGAACCTAATATGTTCTTTTTCATGGCTTTCGTAGCTTCCTACCTATCTCTTGTGTATGTTTTATGGCAGACTGTAAGATTAAAATGGTATTGGGAGATAGCATTTTGCATACCTAACGTAGAAATACCTGAATCCTGCTCTCAACCAGTCATCCTCCCACTGAGTGACTGGAGGGAAATATGCATATACGAGCTGCATACAACGAACTACTTTATTTTTATTCTCGCTTTAGTTCTGAACCTCCCTGTAATGCCCCAGGGAGGGGACGACCATAGAAAATGCTTTTCCCCTTCACTGGTAGGCCCAGAAGCCCTGCACTGTCTCTTTCCACCCCAAAGCTCAAACAGTCTTAGATCTTCCCTTTCCCCACTGGTGAAGGCCAGCAGAGCAAATGGTCATCTAGGAGTGGCTCATTTCAACTGTGGGGCTCCACCTCCAGAGGTGTTTCTGGATGGAGTCAATGTTTAGTATTAAAGAGAAAGTGAAGATGGTGGGACAGCATTAAACAAAGAATAGTTTCATCCATTCTAGAAGGAATCCGGTAGGAACTTTTTGACTGGGCTTATAACTAAAACTGTGAGAATGCATAAGAGAATCCTCACTACTTAGACTATGTCTTACGTACTCTGGACATGTGATCAGGAGAGACCGTCCCTGGAGAAGGACATCATGCTTGATAAAGCAGAGGGTCAGTGAAAAAGAGGAAGACCCTCAGCAAGATGGGTTGACACAGGGGCTGCAACAATGGGCTCAAGCACAACAAGGATTGTGAGGATGGCACAGAACCAGGCAGTGTTTCATTCTGTTGTACACCGGGCCACTATGAGTCAGAATTGACTCAATGGCATCTAACAACAACAACACTACTTAGACTCCAAAAAAAAAAAAAACAAACCCAGTGCTGTTGAGTTGATTCTGACTCATAGCGACCCTACAGAACAGAGTAGAACTGCCCCATAGAGTTTCCAAGGAGCGCCTGGCGGATTTGAACTGAGAACCCTTTGGTTAGCAGCCGTAGCACTTAACCACTACACCACCAGGGTTTCCACTAGTTAGACTAGCAATAAGGAATTGAGAATAACCAGTAACAAGTACAATGGCCCAGGTGCAGACCGCAATGTTTACAGACTGGCACTGGTATATGGAGCATACCCGGAGAGGCCTGCTCTAGACCAAAACCCACCAAACCCACTGCCGCTGAGTCGATTCCAACTCATAGCGACCCTACAGGACAGAGTAGAACTGCCCCACAGGGTTTCCAAAGCCGTAATCTTTATGAAAGTGGAATGCCACATCTTTCTCCTGTGGAATGGCTGGTGTGCTCTAACCACAGGCCTTTCAGTTAGCAGCTGAGTACTGTAACCACTGAGCCACCAGGGCTCCTTTGCTCTAAATCAGTGGTTCTCAACTTTGGTGCATGTGCAAATCACCTGGAAGCCTAGGTAAAACACAGATTACTGGGCCCTGGTTCAAGAGACTGATTCAGTAGGTCAGGGTGGGGCCTGTGATTTTGCTTTTCTAACAAGTGTCAGGTGGTAGATGATGTTGCTGCTGGCTGAGGGAACCGCGCTATGAGGAACCAGGGTCCAGAAAAAAAAATTCCTTCCAGTAATAATGATGCAGGAACCCTGGTGGCACAATGGTTAAGCACTGGGCTGCTAACCGAAAGGTCGGTGGTTCGAACCCACCAGCAGCTCCACAGGAGAAAAGACCTGGCAATCTGCGCCTGTAGAGATTAAAAAAAAAAAAAACAGGAAACCCTATGGGCAGTTCTACTTTGTCATATACAGTAACTATGAGTCGGAATCCACTTGACAGCACCTAACAACAATGGCGCTATGATTACTTCATACTTTGCCATTAATGTGTCCATAGCCATGTCAAGGACATTAACCCCAGTGATTCTACTTTATGAAACTAGCCATTGGAAGATTAACAAACAAAAAATTAGGTACTTTGTAAAAGACGTTTTTAGACTTAAAATCCCTATGTTCTTGCTAGTTGCCCTGAGCTGGCTGACTCATGGCAACTCCACACACAGCAGAACGAAATGTTGCCCAGTCCTGCACCATCTGCATGGTCATTGGTGTGCTTGAGTTCGTTGTTGCAGCTATTGTGGAGCGCCTTCCAGCCTAGGACGCTCATCTTCCAGCACTCTATCGGACAATATTCCATGATCCATAGGGTTTTCATTGGCTGATTTTCAGAAGTAGATTGCCTGGCCTTTTTTTCCTAGTCTGTCTTAGTCCGGAAGGTCTGCTGAAACCTGTCCACGATGGGTGCCCCTGCTGGTATCTGAAATACCAGTGGCATAGCTTCCAGCATTCCAGCTGGAATGCCACCACATGTAGGCAAGCCACCACAGTATGAAACACTGACAGATGGGTGGTGGGGCATCTCTTTATCCTTGTCCTTGAAAAGGAAACTCCATAACTGTAGCTTTTCTTCTTTTTTTTTTTCAAGAACAATGCAGTGAAATGGTGTGTGCTCTCTTTTCTCATCTACCATTTTTCCATATTCCGCCCCACGCTTGCACAAGGTGTTTAAAGAAAATTTCATAGATCATTAAGGTAACAACTGCTTCCTTAGCAAACATGCTGTTGAAGAGGTTGTAACTTTTTCCCAGGGGAGGCAGAAGGCACGTGTGTTTGTTTTTCTTAAAGGTTGAGGTACATAGACGAGGCTTCAACAGACCAGTGTGGAACAGGAATTTGGGCTACATTGTGAAAAGAAGCACAAATAAATACATGCTGTGGTCCTTTCTAATTCCCCCAAACCACCTGGTGTAGAGACGGTGTTTGTCAGGGACATGGGGCTCTGAAATATTTTTAAGGTGTTTTCTTCCAAGCTTGTTCCACTGTGCTAGGTATTATGACAGACTGTTATTTTAGGGTCTGCAATATGGAATTTTGTTTTGCAAGATGCAAAGCGATTTGCAGAAGCAGCCTTGAAAATGACATCCCCGTCCTTTTAGCATCTCCGATTCTTTCTTTCATCTCAGGCAATTTCCCATTCTCTCTCCTGTCTTTACTACCTCCCCTCCTACTGGATCATTTTCTTCTGTCTCTCTGATTTCTTCCTCTTTATTGATTTCTCTTTCCCTTACGCTCAATCTCGTCTCTTCCGACTATTCGTTTTATTCATCCATCCATTCATATACGTTGTGTAAATGTACCGCACGGTGCCTATGGGCCATCTGCAAAGTCCAGCAGACTGCCCTTGGGATGCTCACAGTGCAGGGAGAGACAGACTAACAAGCAGGCACACGTTTTCTGTGCACATATGACAGGTATTATGATAGAGGCCGCAGGGGTGCTACAGAACACACAAGAGAAGCCCTGTGATGGACACTGTCCATCAGGGGCGGATTATGTAATAGGTAAGGTAAGCGTGGTGCTTGCCTTGCTTACCAGATCATCTGTAGTGAACAAATAAGTGGTGAAGCTCATGTGAAATTGTTCACTTCAGGTTAGTAAGTAAGCCGGTGCTTACCTTGCTTACTGGGTCATCCACCCCTGTCTGGGACTGTAAATTTGAAAAGAGGCTTTGATTCTGTAGGAACGTGCTGTGGGGTTGGGAGACAGATGCCAGGCATACCTAGAAGCAGAATCTTTGATGTGGTGAAAAAATGTGAAATTGTTCACTACGGGGTGCTTACCTTGCCTATTGGATAATCTACTCCTGCTGTTGATGCTTCTCCCGTACCTGTAGCACTCATTGTTCCCAAATACTCTGAGGCTTCCTACTGAATGCACAGCTCTGCCTTGGCATGGGCAGGGGAACGGGGGCTCTTCTCTGGCCCCAGGAGCAAGCTCAGCATTGGCAGAGCAGATTGGAAAAGCTGAGGACCTAACCCTCCAGGAAGAGCTCTCTGCCAATAAGAGTTGGGGGCTGGGAAATAAATACCCAGTTTCCTTGTCCCTCTGAGGCATGCCCTATACTGGCCCCCAGTGGTTCCCAGTGGGATTGAGCCCCAGTTGCCCACAATGTCACCTGCTCACCCATGTACCCTGAATTGACTTTGTTCCTTCCCTGCCTCACTTCCCCACTCCCCTCCTCGTGCTTCCAGAGTCACCTCCCAAAGAAACTGCTGTTGTTGTCAGTAGCCCCGGAGTCGATTCCGACTCATGGCAACCCCATGTGTGTGAGAGTAGAACTTTTGGGAGCAGATCACCAGGGCTGTCTTCCGAGGTGCCTCTGGGTGAGTTCAAACCACCAACCTTTTACCTAGTAGTCATGTGCATCACTGTTTGCACCACCACTTGCACTCAAATCCCTGCCTCAGGGTCTTCTAGAAAAACAACAACAGCTAAGACAAGCACTAAGCCAGCACCTAGGCTCCCTCAGAGATGGGTAACAAAGTAGAAGGCAGGAGGGCTAAGCAAGTCTCAGGCAAGGAAAGGCTCTGCACCATGCTAAGGAGTTTGAACTTCCTCCTGAAGTCAATGGGGGAGATAGTAAGGGTTTTTAAATAGAGGAATTGCATGGTCAGATTTGCATTTTAGGAAAATCAAGCCAGTTGTGTACTGTGGAGAATGCTTCAAACAGAGTAAGACTGGAGGCAGGAGGAATATTAGAAAGTTCTTGTGATCAAAACCAGCAATGATGAAGACCTGAGAGGTGGCAAGAAATTAATGATTCTTTACAAATTAAAAAAGCTAAAGCAATTTTTTAATTGAATATAGGGAATGCAAAAGAGGAAGAAGCTGAAGATGACCTCCAGCATTATGGCTTTATCCAGGAGAGGATTATGGTGTTAGAGGCTGAAGATCAGGTTGTTGGTGTTGGGGGGTGGGGGTGGGATTAAGTGCAGGGTGGGATAAACCGAAATGTGGGAACTGGAGATGGAGCTGTCCATGAGGATTCATGTCCATGAAGCAGTCCAGAATGCAGGTGAGAGAACTGGGCTGGACATACACATGGAGTCATCAGGCTTGGATGGAAATGAATGCTATGAAAGTGGATGAGATTACCCAGGGAGAGAAGGCAGGGTGAGAAAAGAAGAGGAGGAGGAGAAGGGAAGGGGAGGGAAGGGGCAAGAAGAAGACAGCCAGGGGAAGAGGTGCCTTCAAGGGAGACAGAGGTAAGAAGAACAAAGAGGTAAGAAGAAAACCAGTTGTGTGAGATCACAGAAGCTAGCAGAAGAAAGACAGTGAGGAAGAATGTTCATAGTTGTCTGAAGATGCAAAGTTCAAGTAAGGCAAAAGCTCAGAAGCGGCCATGGATTTTAGAAACTCAGAGGATGTTGGTAACCTTGGCAACAGCAGGTTCAGTGAAGGCAGACACTAAGATTGCAGGGTGTGTAGGAGTGAAGGGGACAGTGAGGAAGTGAGGACACTGAGTATGTCAACTTCTCCAAGAAAAAAGAAAGAAGAATGAGAAAGAGAAATGGCTGGCGAGGTACAGAGGTCATGGTTTTTTTTTTTTTTTATCTGTTTTTCATTGACGGACTTGCGAGCATTTAAATGCTGATGAGAGAATAGCTTCACTTTAAGGAGACTTTACTGGGAGGGTGGAAAGCACGGTCAGGTGAACCTCTACACAGGACAAAGGACACCTCTTGCACACTAACTGGGGCAAAGGAAGCATACATGAGAACAGGGACAAGTTTGTGGATGGGTGGGAAGGATATATAGAAGGAACCCCTGCATGATGGCATCTATTTTCTGTGACAGAGGAAACAAGTTCATTTTCAGAGTGAAGAGAGACGTGGTGGAGCAAGAGGTGTGAGAACAGTGAGGAAGGTCTGAAATATTGGTGCATTGGGAAAAGCATCACAAGGAACTCACAGAAGTTTCGTTGAGCAGTTGTAGGGTCCAGCAGAGGTGGAAGAGATTGGATCTATAGTGGCATAAGTGTACCCAATTGAGTGAGCTTCTCTGGAGGGGCTTATCAGCCTGAGACAAGAACAACACGGTGGGTTCCAGAGTTGATCCCAGTAGGACTGGCTGCATAATTTGCAGGGCCCCATGCAAAATGAAAATGTGAGGCACTTTGTTCAAATATTAAGAATTTTCAGACAGCAACTGCAGAGTTTTAGACCCAATGTGGGACCCATTGGAGCACAGGACCCTGTAAGTCTGTACATGTCACATACTCATCAAGCTGGCCCTGGATCCAGGGTGAAGGTTTTCCCAGATGGGATAGATGAATGGACAACGCAAAAGTATGGCTGACGTGATGGTCTAATGGGGGTGGAGAAATGGAATTAATGCAAAGAGGAGAAGAAAGAGAATGAGAGGAGGAGATTTATACTTACATCGAAATGTGACCATTAAAATACAGCACTTGCCCTGACTTATTTACTTGTTTATTTGTAATAAAGCACTTACATCGGGCCTTTAACTCCAATGATCTGCTATTTCAAATTAGCAAATTCAGTTGATGTTCCAGCTCTGCACATAGAGCCTCTTAAGGGACTTTGCTATGCAAATTTATCTTTAAAGGGAGTTCAGAGTTACAATGAGAAGGAAAACTTGGATCAACTAGTCTTCTTTTTGTGTTGTTTGTGTTTAGTTTGCTAAAGTAGATGGACACGCAGACAAATGACTTCAATACAGAATGTGTGTACTGCGCGAGAGGCGTAAGTGCAACATACCCATTCACCAAGGAGCGAGCAATCTCCTCTTAGTAGCACCAGGGGTTTGACCCTTATCTGGGTCTTGATGCAGGAGTAGGAATTTGACATGTGAAAAAGATGAGGAGGATGTTCAAACTGAGGAAATAGTTTATGCAAAGGCTCAGAGGAAAGAAACAACATGGTGCTTTCAGCACATCATAAAGAGTTAGCTCTGGCAAAGTGGTGGGGATGTGGGGAGATGGGGCCAGAGAGGAAGGAAGACTGGGCCCCGACTGAAGTGAAGTGGGAGCCACCAAAAGCTTCTAAAGATGATGGAATGGTATCATCAGATGGGAACTGTAGAAATATCACTCTGTGTCCTATAGGGTCGCTATGAGTCGGAATCGACTCGACGGCACTGGGTTTTGGTTTTACAGAGAGAGTCAGATCAGAATGAGACATCAAGAAAATTATGCACCAACATTTCTGTATAAACAAA
This sequence comes from Loxodonta africana, assembly GCF_030014295.1. Classification (NCBI taxonomy): domain Eukaryota; kingdom Metazoa; phylum Chordata; class Mammalia; order Proboscidea; family Elephantidae; genus Loxodonta; species Loxodonta africana. The sequence continues at coordinate 16,117,357 of NC_087369.1, forward strand.
CAAAAAAACCAAACCCATTACTGTTGAGTTGATTCCGACTCACAGCGACCCTATAGGACAGAGTAGAACTGCCCCACAGGGTTTCCAAGGCTGTATATCTTTACGGAAGCAGGCTTCATATCTTTCTCCCATGTAGCGGCTGGTGGGTTTGAACTGCTGACCTTTCGGTTAGCAGCCAAGTGCTTAGCCACTGCACCACCAGGGCTCCTTTTTTCCGTATAAACACTCTTAATTGTACAATTAGTCTACACTTACCTCGTAGAGGCATGGATCATTATCAGGGCATGTTAGCTCCTCTTTTTGTAATTTTCCTGGAACTAGCTTTCCAAATCTGGGGTACATACTGTAACCTTAGCAAAGCTCATCTTAAGCAAGTGCATAATATGAAAATCATTTTGTCTTTTGAATTATTTGCAGTAACACATGCTTCATATCATAGTTATGACAAATCACTACAAACGTAGTGGCTTAAAACAATACAAATTTATTTATTATCTTGCAGTTAGGTCAGTAGTCCTAAAATCAAGGTGTTGGTAGGGCTCTGTTCCTTCTAGAGGGACCAGGGGGGAACTTGTTCCCTTGCCTTTTCCAGCTTCTGGAGGCTGCCCACATTGCTTGACTCGTGGCCCTCTTCCTCCATCTTCAAGCTAGGCTACATTGCATCTCTCTGACCTTCTGCCATAGTCACATCTCTCTCTGACCACAACTGAGAAAGGTTCTCCAATTTTAATAATTTGTGATTAAATTGGGCCCACCAGGAAAATTTCCCTGTCTCAAGGTCCTTAATTTAATCACATCCGCAAACTCCCTTTTGTCATGTAAGGTAACATATTCACAGGTTGCAGAGATTAGGAGGCGGACTTCTTTGGTAATCATTATTCTGCTGACCACACACACCAATGGTTTCCTGGGACTCTGTCTGAGAGTGTCTGCTGGCCACAGTAGGGTGCTCTACCCACATGCAGGGCAGACTGGAAGTGCCAGGAGGTGAATGCCTAAGAGTGGGTTGGTGGCTGAATAGCCAGCTTCCTCACCTTTGGTAGATCAAGGCTGAGACGCTAAGGATTGAGCCCCACTTGTCCCCAGTGGTCACCATCTGATCATTACACATCTTTTATTGACTTGCCTCCCTTCCCTATCCCACTTTCCTCCTCTCTCACCGTGCTTTGGATGTCACCTCTAAAATAACTACTTGCACAAAAACCCTTACATCATGGTTGCTTTAGAGAGAACAAAAGGAAAGTAAGGTACAATACCTCCTGGGTCAATAGCCTGAAGAGAATCACAGTCTTCATTTAACCCCATCCTTTGACTCCTCTCTGAAGACCACCTAGAGCCTTGGGAGCCCTTTCTGCCCAGAGTATGGAAACAGAGGGCTAAGAATCTAGAAGGAGCATGCCTCAGGGCAGAATAATGGTTTCTCCAAATTACAGATCAACAATTGCAACCTATCCACTGCACCTTGCAGTTGGCATTGCTAAATTATTTTTTGAGCTATTGGATTTCCCAAACAACTTGACCGGTTTCATAATACAATTCTATTTCTTTATGTCCCTGAAATCAAGCCTGTGTCCTCAGCTCCATTACTATCTTATAAAGGCTAACCAAAATGGCAGATATCTTAAACCTTCTCCTTTTACTGTCTAGGTCTTAATTGCTGTAGGATTCTTCATGGTGACTTAAGCTGTAATTATTTCAGCATAACTGGACTCTCATAAAAAGATCAAACTGAATAAGAGATAAATCTAGTGCTTCACTGACATTACGTTAGAGAGATGTGGGTTTGCTTAATCACAATATTAATTTGTCTTCTATCAATGTTATTCTTGTTTGTAAGAAGCCCATTTGGGAACAAAACACTTAAATGAACCTGGAGTTATTTCCCAACTGATTGATGAATTATTATCAAAAGCAATTGTAACCATTTAGAAAATAAATGACCTTGGCACTGTGTAGGTGGAGATATAAGGAAATGGCCCTTGTCCTCTTAGTTTCAGTTTAAGCTTCTAAAACCAAAAAAAAAAAAAGCTTCTAAACAACCCTAGAATTTATTCCTTCAACAAATATTCTTTCGCTGCTCACTTTGTAACAGAGTTCTGTATTAGATAAGGGGGCATGAGGATATAAAAACAGCTTGCAACCTGTTGTCATGCAGCTTAGAGGTCGATAAAAGCACAGTTCTACTTTGACACACATGGGGTCGCCATGAGTCAGAGTAGACGCCATGAGTCAGAGTAGACGCCATGGCAACTGGTTTGGTTGTTTGGGGGGAGGGGTGATTACCATATTGGTGTTGGTTGCCAAATGTGAACCCCACGGAACACCTTTTCCTGTAGCTCTGAGAAGGTGCCTCTCAGCTCCATGTTCACATACACAAGGAGGAGACGATCTGAAATGCCATGGAACAGGATCCATACCGGAGTGAAGAGCTTCATGTTGGTTAACAGGATTGAACTGTGCACACATGGATTATGGTAAAACAGTAGTTCTACATAGTCATACAACTTGATTCCAGAAAGCACAAAATGCTTCAAATTATGGTAGTTTGGGAGTGATATCTCCGTAGGGAGTTTATGAAGTTTGCTGAATGCTGTACAGCTAGTACCTGGCTGTCAAGCCTTAGCTGCCTTAACTCATCCTAGAAACATCAAATGTTCTTTCACAGTTCCTGTCTTTTAGGACAGATCGATGAAAAAAAAATTATAAAAACTTCTGTCATAAAGTTAGCCTTCTTCATCCCAGCCAAGTACCCTGTCAGCATGTTTCATTATAGCAACCTTTTCTGGAATAACACTGCCCTGTGAATTCCCGCCCTCTTAAAAAAATAAATCTTTTCTCTTAACATCATGCAAATAAGAAGATAGGGAGAGCATGGCATAGAGAAGTGAGTTCACAGCCAGGAATCCAGCTGAATTCATTTTGGGGAGAATAGAAAAGGCATGGCTACCTCTTGGAGGAGGTGGCAGAAATCAGGAGGGAAGAGAGCCTCCTGGAGGGCAATTAGAGCTGAGGGTTAAAGGTTGAATTGCAATTCAGCAGGCAGACAAAAGTCAAAGGGTCTCAGTGGACAGAAGGAATAGCACATGGGAAGACCCAGAGTTATGGAAACGTTTGGGTACTGAGGAAACAAAGAGTGGCTAAAGCATAGGCTAAAAAAAAAAAAAAGCCCGTTGCCACAGAGTCGATTTCGACTCATGGTGACCCCAAGTGATACAGAGTAGAACTTCTCCATAGGGTTTTCTTGGTTGTAATCTTTACAGCAGCAGGTCACCAGGCCTTTCTTCCACAGCACCACTGGGTGGGTTCGAACTGCCACCTATGAGTTAGTAATAGAGTACAAACTTTGTGCCATCCAGGGACCTCAAAAGCATAGGATAGGTGATGAAAAATGGTGAAAAATGAAACTTGAACAACTCATTAGGGTCTGATTATAAAGGGCCTTGTAATCTGTACCAGTGATACCTGGATTTTTATCCTGGAGGTAAGCAATCAGTTAACGGATAAACAGAAACGAGAATTCAGAAACTTTGCCCACTAGATGTTATTTCCTGTAGCGGAGGATTTCTTCTCCTGAGACACTCCAGAGGACATGGAAGCTTTTACTGCTACCTTATTACTAAAAACAGTCCAAAACCGTATACCCATAAAGCCTGGGACTCGGTAGGAAGACTTGGGGCCTAGCTTAGTGTCTGGCGCCTAGTAGGCTGCCTCCCAGCCTCCCTGTGAACCGCAGCACCTTCTCAAGCCTGACACATGATCAGTGCAAGGAGTTAGAACATTTGACTCTTTGTTAGGGCTCTCCTGTGCGTTTGGAAGCCTCTCTCAGATTTCCCCTTGACTGTTGTTCAGAGTGGCCAGTGAATCAGCTCCGAGTCACAGCAACCCCATGTAAAAGAGAACTAAACGTTGCCCGGCCCTGCACAACCTTCATGATCATTGGTATGTCTGAGTCCATCGTTGTGGCTATTGTGTCAATCCATCTCACTGAGGGTTTCACACACTCTTGCTGGCCCTCCACTTTACCAAACGTGATATCATTCTCTAGAGATCAGTCCCTCCTGATGATGCGTCCTAAGTACACAAGTCAAAGTCTCAGACAATATTCCGTGATCCATAGGGTCCTCGGTGGCTAATTTTCATAAGTAGATCGCCAGGTCTTTCTTCCTAATCTGCTTGGTCTGGAAGCTCCACTGAAACCTCTCCACCATGGGTGACCCTGCTGGTATTTGAAGTAGCAGTGGCATAGCTGCCAGTATCACAGCAACACATGAGCTACCAGAGTACAACAAACTGCCAGACGCGTGGTGGTTCCCACGACTGGCACATTCCTATCACATAGTAGATGTTCCAAAAATATTTGATGAATGAATTCTGACAGCAAAGAAATCAACAGAGACCATATAATGCAGTACTCTTCAAACTGAGCGATGTGAAATCAGCTCAGTGGTTCACCACCAGCATTTTTGAAAAAAGTGAAAATTAAAAGAATAGAAAATATCAGAGTGCATCCTGCTTTGAAAAGCTAACTAGTATTTTGTGAAACTTTATTTTAGCTGTATATATTTGTGTGTGTGTGAGTGTGTGCATGTGTGTGTCCTGGCTGGTAATGTAAAATAGGTTTCCTACTTTGGGTCACAGTAAAACATTTTGGAAAGTGCTTTCAGGATAGAGCAGGTCAGGTAAGCAGGTTCACCTGAGCTTCTCTGGCTTACAGCTTCTCAGATACCTCAAGAGGCAGCCACAGATCCAATAGCAGAGGTCCTTATTTGGTTGCTACACTCCCCGGGGCAGGAGGTGTACCTTTCGTTAACTATTGTGCCTCACTAAGATTCACTATGGCCCTTGACCTTGTCTGGCCAGCTCCCACCCCAGCTCACTTGCAGGCTGTGATGCCCGTGACCCAGTGGGCTCAGCACTCAATGACTTGTGCCTGCAGCATGAAAGCTATGTCACCCTCAGCTGGGCACAACATGTACCTTATAATGAGACACACAACTGAGGGGAAAAGAGAAATTACCCAGGAGTTAAGTCCATTTATGAAAATATATCTTCTTATAACCACACGAAGTTTCCTCTTTGCCTCTGATTAAAACTACACCACCGATGCCCGAATAGGAAAGAAAGGTGGACTCCCCTTTATGTGCCAGCTGCCATGCTATGAGCCTTCGTGTACACTGTCTTCACTACAAACTCGATTAGTCAACAATGAGATCAACAACAGATCCCCAGCGTTATTTTCACATTGTGGCCAATCACTGTGTTTATGGCAATCACTCTTCCCTCTGGGCCTACAAGCTTCTGCCTGAAATCTTAATTCTGGTAACCATAGTAATGAAGGAGAAAAGGGGACACACACACACACACACACACACACACACACATTTATTCATTATTTTCCATTTTTCTCTCCCTAATTTTTTTTGTAAGAGTTGCTTACAAGAAGCAATAGCTGAAGTGCTCGTGAACAAAGAAGTGGTTGCAGCGAAAGCAGAAGCAGCTAGGGCACAGATGATGTGCAAAACTCAATAATAAGCCAGAATAATGGAGCATAGATTGTGTCTCTGGTTCACTTGCCTGCTATAAATGTCCTTGGGAGAAGCAATAAGAAAGTGCCTCCTGATGGTTTACAGTGTTCATCTGCTTCAGTAACTGCTAATTTTAAAACAGAACCTACAGTCCATATTCATCAGAGAAAAGCTAGCTTCCAGGATCATTCAAATTCCGTAGGAAATAAGATTGGCCAGAGAAAGCGGGTTTATAGCTTCTCAATTGGAGAAACGTGTTTGGCCTGAAGCTGTGAGAAGAAATAAAGTGATGGCCCACAGACGTCTCTTTCCTCAGGATACGCCTCACTGCCCCTCTGCTTGAAGCCTCCTAACACTTCTCCAAGTTGCACCTGGGTGGATTCATCATGACGTTAACCTGGCTCTTCAAAGTTGGTGGGAAGGTATCAAGGGCAAGCCCAAACATAGATCTGATCCTACTGATTGAGTTCTCAGTTCCTGAGTTTATTGAGCCCCTCCCTGCAGAAACAAACAGCTCACCAGCCTTTTCTGGCAGCATTGACCCCTCCCTCTGAGCTCCTTTCAGCAGAAATTGAGCAGTGGGAGGAAGAAGGGAAAGAAAGAAGTAGCTATTTGGAAGACTAATATTACTGCTCAGAGCCTTTAGGCTGTGAAAGCTGGACATAATAAAGAAAGCCTCCACGAACACGGTTTGTTGCCCTCTAAAAATACACCCACTGAATGCCTCCTTCATTATATAATGTGAAGTTAAGCAATACTATTTTGGGGGTTTTATTTAATATATAAGAATCATCTTCAAAATTATAACAGCAGCAAGAGACTTGATCCTTAATTGAAAAACTCAGAAATGACATGAAATATTTTGCATGTCAAAGATAACTGAATGAAAAAACACACCCCGAAATGAATTGTTGTTTTGGGGTGGATTACATCAGAGCAAGGTTTCTCAAAACTGGATCAGAATGACCAAAAGCTTCTAGGCAGCCAAGGAAGACCCTGGCAGACTAGCTTGTTGAGTATATCTTTCATACATTTGGAGTACTGGTTAAGTGCTACGGCTGCTAACCAAAAGGTCGGCAGTTCGAATCCACCAGGCGTTCCTTGGAAACTCCATGGAGCAGTTCTACTCTGTCCTATAGGGCTGCTATGAGTCGGAATCAACGTGACAGCAACAGGGTTTTTTTTTCCCTACATTTGGACCAGGACCTTCAGTGTAGTTTGCCATCTTAGGCTTCTTACCTTATCATTTTTCATACAGAATCAGAGCCTCCCAAAATTGGAAGATACATTATTAGTCATCTAAGAGTCTAACTGACATGATGTATCAATATCCAACATCTCCAGCAAATAAACACTTGACTATTTCTAGCAACAGGGAATTCATAATCTCCAAAGATGGTATGTTCCATGTTCAGTCACAGAGTTATTAAAAGTTCTTCTTCATGTTGAGTTGAATTCTGTCTCCCTGTAATGTCACCCAATACAAGCCTGTCTTTATAAAAGCCCTTTACTCATTTGAAAATACCTGTCCTATGAGCCAGGCTCATGTCTTCTTAAGGTCAGCCACTCTAGTTTTCTTCTATGGATCCTTACGTGGTGTGTTTTCAGGAACTTTCACCACCTGGGAAGGGTCCCCTTAGCCCTCATCCCACCCTCAGGCTGTCCTATTTGTATCTCATGTTCCTCCCTCTTTTCCACATGAACGACCCAGGAGCACTAGTCCACAAGCAGGATGAGAATGAGAGTATCTCTTTCAAGAATTCCAGTGAAGAGGCTCTGAGACTCTAATTAGATGACAGTAAGGGCTTGATTTGAAAAGGTTCCCAGAGTTTAGGCTGGGGTGGCCCAGTTGGAAGGAAGCTGAAAGAGAGAAGAAAGATGGGAGCAAACAACAATCCTGAGAAATCAAGAGAAAAATCTCAGTTCCTGACTTGCTCAGGGCAGCTCACAGGTAGAGAAGCCCTGCTTACACCATCATCAACGTCTTCATCATTGCTAACATTTATTGTTGATAGGTGCCATCAAGTCATAGCGACACTATGTACAACAGAATGAAACACTGCCTGATCCTGTGCCAGCCGCACAATCGTTATGCTTGAGCCTGTTGTAATGGCCACTGTATCAATCTATCTCATTGTCTTCCTCTTTTTGGCGACCCTCTACTTTCCCAAGCATGATGTCCCTCTCCAGGGACTCGTCCCTCCTGATAATATGTCCAAAGTACATCAGATGAAGTCTTGCCATCCTAGCTTCTAAGGAGCATCCTGGCTTTAAGATAGATTTGTTCGTTCTTCTGGCAGTCCGTGGTATATTCAATATTCTTGCCAACACCATAATTCAGATGCATCAATTCTTTTTCAGTCTTCATTATTCATTGTTCAGCTGTTGCATGCGAGGCAATGGTATTTTCATATCACAGCTTGGGTCAGGCACACCTGACTCTACATTTATTGAGCATATACTGTATGTCAGGACACACTGTTCTGAGACCTACATGTGTATTACCTTACTTAATCCTCTCAAAAACCCCATAAGGAAGGTGCCATTACCTACACTTTACTGCAGAGGAGGCTGGGGCACATAGAGGTTGAGTGATTTACCCAGCTCTCATGCTGTTTGATGGCAGAGCCAGGATTTGAACCCAGGAGGTCTGGTTCCAAGCCCAGACTTCTAACCTCTACAGGGCATTTCTTTCCCATCCTTGGAGATTTGTGTGATTATCTTTCAATAATTTTCTTATAGTAATTCCTTACGGAAATTCTCCCGTATTTAAGCTACTGTCAGTGGGTTTCCGTCCCTCGTAACAAATCCTCCCTGGTTAAGACACAGATGATTAAAAGATACTAACTCCTGGCCAAATGACACAAGCAAGTGCATTTGAGCTCCTCTTTAATTGCACTAAAAAAGCAGGCTCAGTTAACAACAGAGGCTGCCATTATATGGGTCGCTTTTCTGAAACATATCCTTAATGTTTGTGGATGTCTTTCAGAGGCAGTGTATTCCATGGTATTACTGCTAAAATAATGCCACTGAACTTTCCTTTAACTACTCTAGAATAGGATACTCTTCTGTAGCATCCTGTGGCCTGTGCATTCATTTACCATGGCAGATATCATGTTATACTGTAATCATTCCTCTAGACCAGGGTTTCTCAGCCTCAGCACTACTGACATTTAGGCCAGATAACTCTTTGCTGTAAGGGCTGTTCTGTGCCTTATAGGATGTTTAGCAGCATCCCTGACTTCTACCCACTAGATGCTAGTAGCTCCTCCCTCCCTACAGTTGTGACAATCAAAAATATCTCTAGACATTGCGAAATGTCCCCTGGAGGGGCAAAATCACCCTTGATTGAGAACCACTGATCTATATGTTCTAGACCCCTCTCCCTAATCCCACCCTGGCTCATTAGGTCTTCAAGAGCCAAACTCTGTCTTTTTTATCCTTGTTTCTTTCCAATGCTTGGCACATTATGATGCTCGATGGGTTTTAATTGAAGAAAACGATAACAATTTGCCTTAAAATGGTGTTTTTTAGTTAAAAGTCTGGATTACCTGTATACCTGTATCCACCTGGGTTTAGTCAGGAAAACAGGGACACTAAAAGTACTACCAGAATAAGAAGTTTAATATAGAAATTAGGGTATATATAGATGTGGGAGTAACTGGGGGCGTAAAGGCCTGGAAGGCTATAGTGAGAAGACAGGAATTTAACCTGAAGCTCTGGGTGGAAAAGCAAGTGATCACAAGAAAATCTGAGAAGCTACCATGTCTAGCTGCCAAAGTGGGACCACAGAGTGGGAATCCACAGAAAAGTCTAGAATGCCACCATGCTTGACAAAGCAGCCTCATCTTATCCCTCATCCCTCATGGAGTCCCCAAAATAATGGCTTCTGCTTCACTTCTACCTTGTAAATCTCCCAAGCTTCTCTCACTAGGAAACTCTGACCTGGAACCAATCTTGAAGGAAATTCTGAGAAATGTAGTTCCCAGCCTTAGGCAGGCATTTCTACAGGAGCGGTGGTGCCAAATTAACAACAGATAATTCCACACAGTAACTACTTTGACTCTTGAGTGCTTAAATCTATCTGTTCCCCTAGTCACACTAATTATAATCTTAAAATTATGTGTGTCCAGTCTTCTATGATTTACTTTGATACCAGAGTGAAAGGAAATTAGGAAAAGGAAGTATTAGCAGCCTTTAAAAGAGCGTACTGACCTGAAGATTTGGCTTATTACAACTGTCAGGTACTGAAATGTTTTGGGACGAGTCGGTTCCTTTCATTGATGAAGTTCCATTCTGGTTCACCTATATAGATTGAAGTGTGATAATGTCCTAGATAATTTGGCAGTCAAGATCATCCAAGTTAGAAAGCAAGTAAATGCTTGGTGTGATTTGTCCTTGTTCTACTGTTAATTGTTGTTTTTAGTTTGGCAGTGGACTTATCCCCTGATCACCTGTAAACCCTCATCTCTTCCCTCCACTTTGTGCTGTGTACACACCATCTCAACGTTCACTTTGTTTGCACCCTGAACAGATGGCAAATGATGTTAATAATCGAACAGCTCATACTCCAGATGGAAGATGTTCACCTTCATGCTTCTTAGAATTTAGTGTGTCTTCTGTGCATGCTAGCTAGACTAGAATTGACAGAAACTACTAGGAAATAATTTCCATATGCAAGGCATTGCTTCCCTCTTGAGGAATCAAAACATCACAACCATGTTATTGATTCCTAAACTACTCTCTAAGACTACAGCTGATGTTAAGTGAAAACACTTCTGCTTTATAGAGTTTGAACAGAGTGTCAAAGAATTATTTTGCAACAATTACTTTCTCCCCATTAAAAATATGGTGCTGTGTAGATGAGGTGTGGTCCAAGGTAGAATGAAGTATATATTTCACTTTAGAAAATTAGATTCAAAATATACTTCAGAGACCATAAGGCCCATGAATTCTGAAATATTAACTATCTGGCTCTTTACAGAAAATGTTTGCTGACCCTTGTACTAGAGGGAGAGCAGCAGAAGCTGAGGTCCAAGAGATAAAGAGGAGTTTACAAGGGTTTGTCTTTTACTCTGAGAGAGATGAGAGCTACTGGAGAGTTTTGAGCAGAAGACGTGTACTGGCTCACATTTTAATAGGATCACCCTAGTTGCTGTGTTGGGAGTAGACATTATTTGTGAGGGGTGTGGTGTGCATGTAGAAAAAGGAGGATCAGTTAGAAGACTAGAAGACTATTGCAATAAATCTGGTGCAAATTATTCTGATGAGCTACTATTGGGTGGGTCAGACTAGTGTGTAGTGTTGGAGCTGGTGAGAAACGACTAGATTTTGGCTTGTAGACCGAGCTGATTGGATTTCCTGATGCTAGATGTGTTGCATAGCCCACATCGCTGCAAGGGAGGCTAGAAAATGTAGTTTCTCCATGTGCTCGCTTGTGTCTGGCTAAAGCAGTCATTCTGAAACAGGGGTGATTTTGACCTCCAGGAGACATTTAGCAATGTCTGAAGACATTTTAGGTTGTTATAACTGAGGAGGGGGTGTGCTACTGGCATCTAGTGGACAGAGGCCAGAGAAGTTGCTAAACAGCCTACAATGCACAGCACAGCCTCCCACAAAAAAGAGTTACTCGGTCTCAAATGTCAATAATGCCAGGGTTAAGAAACATTGAGGTAAAGGAAGCTCTGCCATGAAAGAAATAGGAAAGGATGGTTTTTGGTGGGTGACTATGAGTCTTATTCCAACTCAATTCTCTATGCTCCCACCCCCACAATGCACTTCGAGGCTTGTGGAAACATCAGTTTGGGGAATCCCTGCACTGACAACAGCTGAGTTCTGTTGGGTTACCTGTTTGTCTCCCTTTGCCCACGCATTTCCCCCCTGTTATTGGGGGTGGGCTTTGTAATGAATTAGAGTCCCTGCTGGCATTTTTTTTCCTGGTGGCATTTTTGATGCTTACTCATTGCCACTGAGGCAATTCTGACTCATGGTGACCCCATGTATTCAAGAGTAGAAGTGCTCCACCAGGCTTTTTTGGTTTGGGTGGGTTCTAACCGCCAACCTTTAGGCTAGTAGTCAATGGTGCAAACCATTTGCACCAGCCAGAGACCTTTTTTGATAAAAATAAAAAAAAAATCAAACCAAACCTGTTGCCATTGAGTCAATTCCGACTCACAGTGACCCTACAGGACAGAATAGAACTGCCCCATAGAGTTTCCCAAGAGGGGCTGGTGGATTTGAACTGCCAACCTTCTGGTTAGTAGCCAAGCTCTTAACCACTTCACCATCAGGGCTCCTTGTAAAAATAGCATGCGATTCAGCGATTGAAGGAGATTTGTGTAATGATACCCAAATGGTGCACAGTTACGACAATGCAGATATTAATTTGTTTTAAGAGATTTGTTAAGGGGTTGTTTCATTAAATTAGAATTTAAAGACTTAAACAGATGGTTGGTGATAACTATAGATTCACAGGACTTTTTTTTATTTACTTCCCAAAACCTAAACCAATGGTGTATGAGTTCAATTACCCCTAATGTTATGAAAATATTCCTTTGTCTTTAGCTGTGGGTAATAACTGATAAGGCTGAATTTATCTGTTGAAATATGTGCATATATCTAATACATTCTGGCTTTTCATTTACCTACCTTTATTATTTTAATTTTTTAATAGATGCATAAATGAAAAATGTTTCTTTGTATCCTGTAGTGTCTGTCTAGTCCATTTATTTTCTTTGCAAATATGCATTTTCTTCTAATACTGTTATTAAGGTGGCTCTAACTTTATGTATTTTTTCCTATCTGAGCTGCTCACTAGTTTAACACTAAGCCAACAAATGGACACTGTTTCAAATATAGACCATCAATACCTCAGTCCTTGAGTGACGTTGTTGAGTTTAGGCTTGCCCTAATCTTATATAAATCCAGTATGCAAAAGTAAGCCACATAATAAATAAGCAAGGAGGTGATTTTTCATATTACAAAAGATTCTTTCTAGCATTGATTTAAGAAGCATTTACTATATGTATCCAACGTAGAAAGATTCATCCACGTATTATTCTAGGTACTGGAGATGCCAAGATATGAAAGACTGCTGGGTCCCTGCACTTGAAGGTTACATAAAAGAGGCAGACATGTAGACAGCTGATTTTAATATGATGCAGTAGGTTCTGTTATGGAGGTGTGTATGGGGCGCTACAGGCGCAGAGGATCACGCTCAGGCTCAGGGATCAAGGAAATGCATACTGAATGGAATGATGGCACAATGGGGTTTTGAAGGACATGCAGGAGTTCATCAGGTGAAGAGAGGCGAGGGGTATTCTATGCAAATGGAAGCAGCTGAACAATGTCAAAGAGCCATGAAACCCCATGAGAGAAGTAGGTATGAGGCAGGACATCAGGGACATTGAATGTCACACAGAGGGACTTGGGAGTGACCATTAAGGAGATCGGAAACCACTGCGAGGCTTAAGCCTGGGAATGAAAGCAGTGGGCCAAAGGCATTGATTCCACTATAGCAGAAGGCAGGGCCAACTACCTAATTTGCTGAACCCAGTACAAAATGAAATGTGGAGCTCGTGTTTAAAAACTATTAAGAATTTCAAGACAGCTATAGCAGAGCATTAAACCAAGCATGGGGCCCTATGCAACTGCACAATTTGCACACTCATGAAGCCACCCCTGGTGGAAGGTATCAGGGCAGGGGTAGGAAGAAGACATTACAGTCCTTGCTGGAAAACTGTCTACTCCCTAGTAGGGGAGAAAAGTCTTAAACATATCAACCAGCTAGAGAATAATCTCAATGCCACATACTAGCTAACATCATAGCCCTATATTCACAAACTCAGAAAATGAAGAAATATTCACTCTTCATGTTAAAGATGAGGAAACAAATGGAAGGGCAAAAATAGTTGAGAAACTGTTCCAAACTCACACATCTAGGAGGTAGTAAAGGTAAGAATTCAATACAAATCTTCAGATCCAAGCCCAGTGTTTTCCCTCTGTTCCTCTGTGATAGCCAAGTTATCGAGTCTAAAGTGAGAAGAATGGGATCGGAATTCTTTAGAAAAGATTGATCCAGGAGCTGCAGAAGGGATTGCAATTGGTAAAGAGAGGAGGACAAACTAGGAGATAATCACTGTCCCCCTCCCTACCCCAGAGTTTTGTTTGTTTGTTTGTTTTCCAAGAGTGGCATAACGGTTAAGCGGTTGGCTGCTAATTGAAAGGTTGGCGGTTAGAACTCACCCAATGGCTCCATGAGAGAAAGGCCTGGCGATCTGCTCCCATAAAGATTACAGCCTAGAAAACCCTGTGGGGCAGTTCTACTCTGTCACATGGGATTGCTATGAGTCGAAAGCAACTCGACAGCACCTAACAACAACAACATTTAAAAATAATCACACCAATGCTGGAGACCTCAGGCTCCTCTGATACTCTAATAAACCTTTGTACATATCTTGAGACTATCTCTCATATTATACTCTTTTTAATGCTCTATACCCTCCTCAAACAAGCCTGAGGTCTACAAAGTTTAAGAGTGGATCTTATTCATCTTGGTGCTTCCTGAGCAAAGTCCAGTGCCTGCCCTATAATAAACCAAGAAAACCAAACCTGTTGCCATTGAGTGGATTCCAACTCACAGCGACCCTACAGGACAGACCAGAACTGCCCCATAGGGTTTCCAAAGCGGTAATCTTTGCAGAAGCAGATTGCAACATCATTCTCCTGCAGAGCAGCTGGTGGGTTCAAACCACCGACCCTTCTGTTAGCAGCCAAGCATTTAACCACTGTACCACCAGGGCTCCTTGCCCTATAATAGGTCTTTATTTATTCAACTGTTGATTGCTTGATAAATAGATATTATGGATTGACAGGTGGTCTCCATATGATTGTGGGTATCCTCCAAGTGGAGGACCTGGGTGCACAAAAGCCCGGGTCAACCATATTCACGAGATACTTCTCCCCATTTCACTCCTCTGCCTATTAGATCCAAGTCTTCACTTTAAGAAAGTAAGAAAAAAGTGGCTGTAATCAAGTCCTCTATCTGGGCTAAATTCTTATAGACATACCACACAAGATTTTACCCCTCACTGATACGTTTAAATTGAAATAACTGACTATATCTTAGGACACAGAGCCTAGTCTCTCCACCCACAGCAGTTTTCATTTGTATTCTTTCACAAAGTCTTTACCTACCTATAAGCCTGACCTAATATGTATTTCAGAGCTCAGGCGGCTCAGTGGGTAAGTACTCAGCTACTAACTGAAATGTCAGTAGTTCGAACCCACCAGCTGCTCCATAGGAGAAAGACGTGGCAGTCTGCTTCCATAAAGATTATAGCCTTAATCCCCCACCCACGAACCAGCCTCAGCGCTGAATTCCCTGGGCCTGAGATAGGCCCTGTTGAGCACCTAGAGCCATCCTCCCAGCCTTGCAAAAAAAATTTGCATTTGGGGGAAAAGATAATTTGCTAGCTCCACTAACCAGGGGAGCTCAGGACAGAAGCAGCTCCTGTCCAGGCATAAACGGGCCATGGACTTTGAACACCTTTCCCTTCTGCATGGACCTGTGTGGGCCTATTTCAGGAGAATAGGCCCTTGTTGGCAAACTCTAACCATTTCAGCTGTGTGGTGGAGAGGTGGGTGTTTGATGTCTGGCATTGCTTTGCCTATTAAACAAGGTCCCCACCTACCCACATCAGGGACCTAAGGACTGGAAGCTCCACTCAGGCCACCCAGCCACCTGCGACAGGGGTCCAAAGATAACTGGTACCTCCCAGTCCTTACAACCAAAATCTTTGGGTGCCCATGGTCCCTTTGCAGAACCCACCCACCTGCACACTCTAGGGAACAGGGACACGCTTTCCTCAGAGACACTCGGGGGAAGGTTCTCAGCCCCCTGCCTTGTTCAGAGCATGACCCTCTGCTGCAATCAGATACTAGTATATATGCCAATCACCCCTGCCCCTCTAAGACTGTAGAACAGAGCCTGTACCACACACTTGATGACCAGCTACCTGGAAACCTGAGCTGAATTCCTACAAGAAAACTGAATGGACTCCCAGACTGATATACCTGATAACAACTCTAGCCAGCTGGGGACAGGACACCAGAGCTCCAGAGGTGAAAATAATCAAGCTAGCTCACTCAAGCAACCCATAGGGGTATACCAAAACAAAACAAAGCAAGAAGCTATGACACAGTAAGCAAGCATAAACTAATACAATAACTTATGGATGGCTTGGAGACAACAGTCAATATCAAGTTACATAAAGAAATAGGCCATGATTACCTCAACAGGCTCTCAAAACAAAGAATCCAGGGATCTTTTAGATGAAAGTGCATCCCTGGAATTACCAGATGCAGAATACAAAAGTTTAATATACAGAACCTTTCAAGACATCAGGAAGGAAATGAGGCAATACGCAGAACAAGCCAAGAAACACACAGATAAATCAATTGAAGGAATTAGAAAGATTATTCAAGAACATAATGAAAAGTTTAATATGCTGGAAAAATCCATAGAAGGCAGCAATCAGAAATTCAGAAGATTAACAATAAAATTTACAGAAGTAGACAACTCAATAGAAAGTCAGAGGAGCAGAATTGAGCAAGCAAAAGCTAGAATTTCGGAACTCGAAGATAAATCACTTGGCACTAATATATTTGAAGAAAAATCAGACAAAAGAATTAAAAAAAAATAAAGAAACGTTAAGAATCATGTGGGGCTCTGTCAAAAGAAATAACCTACAAGTGATTGGAGTACCAGAACAGGGAGGGATAACAGAAAATACAGAGAGAATATTTGAAGATTTGTTGGCAGAAAACTTCCCTGATATTGTAAAAGATGAGAAGATATCTATTCAAGATGCTCATTGAACTCCACATAAGGTAGATGTTAAAAGAAAGTTACCAAGACATATTATAATCAAACTTGCCAAAACCAAAGATAAAGAGAGAATTATAAAAGCAGCGAGGGATAAACAGTCACCTACAAAGGAGAGTCAATAAGAATAAGCTCGGACTACTCTGCAGAAACCATGCACGCAAGAAGGCAATGGGATGAAATATTTTTAAAAATTGAAGGAAAAAAATTGCCTGACAAGAATCATACATCCAGCAAAACTGTCTCTGAAATATGAAGGTGAAATTAAGACATTTCCAGATAAACACAAGTTGAGGGAATTCGTAAAAACCAAACCAAAACTACAAGAAATACTAAAGGGAGTTCTTTGGTTAGAAAATGAATAATATGAGTTATCAACCCAAGACTACAACACTGGGCAGAGCAACCAGAAGTCAACCCAGACAGGGAAATCCAAAAAAACAAAGCAAGATTTAAAAAACACTCAAAACAGGGCAACAGCGATGTTATTATATAAAAGAAGACAACATTAGAATAATAAAGAGGGACTAAGAACTGTAATCATACACCTTCCATATTGAGAGGAAGATACGGCGATACAAAAAATAAAAGTTAGTTTTAAATTTAGAAAAATAAGGGTAAATAATAAGGCAACCGCAAAGGAGACAAACTATACTACTCATCAAAATAAAACACAAGAAAAAAATATAGACTCAGCGGAAACAAAATCAACAACAACAAATATAAGGAAAGGACAATATATAAGGATAATCTATTCAGCACATAAAATTAAGTGAGAAAAAGAAACTGTCAACAACACACAAAAAAAGACATCAAAATGATAGCACTAAATTCATAGAAAAAAAAAGTTTTTTTTTTTTTTACCTATCCATGATTACTCTGAATGTAAATGGACTAAATGCACCAATAAAGAGACAAAGAGTGGCAGAATGGATTAAAAAACAAGATCTGTCTATATGCTGCCTGCAAGAAACACACCGTAGACTTAGAGACACAAACAAACTAAAACTCAAAGGATGGAAAAAAATATATCAAGCAAACAACAATCAAAAAAGAGCAGGACTGGCAATATTAATTTCTGGCAAAATAGACTTTAAAGTTAAATCCATCATAAAGGATAAGGAAGGACACTATATAATGATTAAAACGACAATATACCAGGAAGATATAACCATATTAAATATTTATGCACCCAGTGACAGGGCTGCAAGATACATAAAACAAACTCTATCAGCATTGAAAAGTGAGACAGACAGCTCCACAATAATAGTAGAGACTTCAACACGCCACTTTCAGTGAAGGACAGTACATCCAGAAAGATGCTCAATAAAGACATGGAAGATCTAAATGCCACAATCAACCAACTTGACCTCGTAGACATGTACAGAACACTCCACCCAACAGCAACCAACTGTACTTTCTTTTCTAGTGCACATGGAACATTCTCTAGAATAGACTACATATTAGGTCATAACGCAAGCCTGAGCAGAGTCCAAAACATAGAAATGTTACAAAGCATCTTCTCTGACCATAAGGCCAGAAAAGTGGAAATCAATAACGGGAAAAGAAATCAAACACTTGGAAACTGAACAATACCCTGCTCAAAAAAGACTGGATTATAGAAGACATTAAGGATGGAATAAAGAAATTCAGAGAATCCAATGAGAATGAAAACACATCCTATCAGAACCTTTGGGACACAGCGAAAGCGGGTGCTCAGAGGCCAATTTATATCAATAAATGCACACATACAAAAAGAAGAAAGAGCCAAAATCAAAGAATTATCCCTACAACTTGAACAAATAGAAAGAGAGCAATAAAAGAAACCCACAGGTACCGGAAGAAAACAAATAATAAAAATTAGAGCTGAACGAAATGAAATAGAAAACAGAAAAACAACTGAAAGATTTAACAAGACCAAAAGCTGGTTTTTTGAAAAAATCAACAAAATTGATAAAGCACTGGCCAAACTGACAAAGGAAAACAGGAGAGGAAGCAAATAAGTGGAATAAGAAATGAGAGGGGCGATATTACAACAGACCCAACTGAAAGTAAAAGAATCATATCAGATTACTATGAAAAATTGTACTCTAACAAATTTGAAAACCTAGAAGAAATGGATGAATTCCTAGAAACACACTACCTACCTAAACTAACACAAACAGAGGTAGAACAACTAAATAGACCCATAACAAAAGAAGAGATTGAAAAGGGAATCAAAAAACTCCCAACCAAAAAAAAGCCCTGGTCCAGATGGCTTCACTGCAGACTTATACCACTTTCAGAGAAGAGTTAACACCACTGCTACTAAAGGCATTTCAGAGCATAGAAAAGGACGGAATACTACCTAACTCATTCTATGAAGCCAGCATATCCCTGATACCAAAACCAGGTAAAGACACCACAAGAAAAAAAAATTATAGACCTATATCCCTCATGAACTTAGATGCAAAAATCCTCAACAAAATTCTAGCCAATAGAATTCAACAACATATCAAAAAAATAATTCACCATGAGCAAGTGGGATTCATACCAGGTATGCAGGGATGGTTCAACATTAGAAAAAGAATTAATGTAACCCACCACATAAATAAGACAAAAGATAAGAATCACATGATTTTATCAAATGATGCAGAAAAGGCATTTGACAAAGTTCAACACCCATTCATGATAAAAACTGTCAGCAAAATAGGAATAGAAGGAAAATTCCTCAACATGATAAAGGGCATTTTCACAAAGCCAACGGCCAACATCACCCTAAATGGAGAGAGCCTCAAAGCATTCCCATTGAGATCGGGAACCAGACAAGGATGCCCTTTATCACCGCTCTTATTCAACATTGTGTTGGAGGTCCTAGCCAGAGCAATTAGGCTAGATAAAGAAATAATGGGCATCCACATTGGCAAGGAAGAAGTCAAAGTATCTCTGTTTGCAGATGACATGATCTTATACACAGAAAACCCTAAGGAATCCTCCGGAAAACTACTGAAACTAATAGAAGAGTTCAGCAGAGTATCGGGATACAAGAAAAGCATACAAAAATCAGTTGGATTCTT
This sequence comes from Loxodonta africana, assembly GCF_030014295.1. Lineage (NCBI taxonomy): Eukaryota > Metazoa > Chordata > Mammalia > Proboscidea > Elephantidae > Loxodonta > Loxodonta africana. The sequence goes on from NC_087369.1 coordinate 16,136,823, forward strand.
GTACACCAACAAAAAGAACATAGAAGAGGAAATCACCAAATCAACGCCATTTACAGCAGCCCCCAAGAAGATAAAATACTTAGGAATAAATCTTACCAGAGATGTAAAAGACTTATACAAAGAAAACTATAGCACACTTCTGCAAGAAACCAAAAGAGACTTACATAAGTGCAAAAACGTACCTTGCTCATGGATATGAAGACTTAACATTATAAAAATGTCTATTCTACCAAAGGAAACCCTGGTGGTGTAGTGGTTAAGTGCTACAGCTGCTAACCAAAGGGTCGGCAGTTTGAATCTGCGAGGCGCTCCTTGGAAACTCTATGCGGCAGTTCTACTCTGTCCTATAGGGTCGCTATGAGTCAGAATCGACTCGATGGCACTGGGTTTCGTTTGGGTTTTTGGTTATTCTACCAAAAGTGATCTATACATTTAATGCAATTCTGATCCAAATCCCAACGACATTCTTCAATGAGATGGAGAAAAAAATCACCAACTTCATATGGAAGGGAAACAGGCCCCGGATAAATAAAGCATTACTGACAAAGAAGAACAAAGTGGGAGGCCTTACTTTACCCGATTTTAGAACCTATTATACTGCCACAGTAGTCAAAACAGCCTGGTACTAGTACAACAACAGATACAAGGACCAGTGGAACAGAATTGAGAATCCAGACATAAATCCATCCACACATGAGCAGTTGATATTTGACAAAGGCCCCAAAACAGTTAAATGGGGAAAAGACAGTCTTTTTAACAAATGGTGCTGGCATAACTGGATATCCATTTGCAAAAAAATGAAACAAGACCCATACCTCACTCCATGCACAAAAACAAGCTCAAAATGGATCAAAGACCTAAATATAAAATCTAAAACGATAAAGATCATGGAAGAAAAAATAGGGACAGTGCTCGGAGCCCTAATACATGGCATGAACAGTACACGAAACATTACTAACGATGCAGAAGAGAAACTAGATAACTGGGAGCTCCTAAAAATCAAATACCTATGCTCATCCAAAGACTTCACCAAAAGAGTAAAAAGACTACCTATAGACTAGGAAAAAAGTTTTTAGCTATGACATTTCTGATTAGCGCCTGATCTCTAAAATCTGCATGATACTGCAAAAACTCAACTACAAAAGACAAATAACCCTATTAAAAAATGGGCAAAAGAGATGAATAGACACTTCACTAAAGAAGACATTCAGGTAGCTAACAGATACATGAGGAAATGTTCACGATCATTAGCCATTAGAGAAATGCAGATCAAAAGTACAATGAGATTTCATCTCACTCCAACAAGGCTGGCATTAATCCAAAAAACACAAAATAATAAATGTTGGAGAGGCTGTGGAGAGATTGGAACGCTTATACACTGCTGCTGGGAATGTCAAATGGTACAACCACTTTGGAAATCAATTTGGTGCTTCCTTAAAAAGCTAGAACTAGAACTACCAAGGAATAGAACTACCATAATGATCCAGCAATCCCACTCCTCGGAATATAATCCTAGAGATATAAGAGCCTTTACACGAACAGATATATGCACACCCATGTTTATTGCAGCACTGTTTACAATAGCAAAAAGATGGAAGCAACCAAGATGCCCATCAACAGATGAATGGATGAATAAATTATGGCATATTCACACAATGGAATACTATGCATCAATAAAGAACAGTGAGGAATCTGTGAAACATTTCATAACATGGAGGAACCTGGAAGGCATTATGCTAAGTGAAATTAGTCAGTTGCAAAAGGACAAATATTGTATAAGACCACTATTATAAGAACTTGAGAAATAGTTTAAAGTGAGAAGAAAACATTCTTTTGTGGTTACGAGAGGAGCAAGGGTGGGTGGGTGCGAGAGGGGTATTCACTAATTAGTTGGTAAAAAAAAAAGTAGATAAGAACTACTTTAGGTGAAGGGAAAGAGAACACACAATACAGGAGAGGTCAGCACAGCTGGACTAAACCAAAAGCAAAGAAGTTTCCTGAATAAACTGAATGCTTCGAAGGCCAGTGTAGCAAGGGCAGGGGTTTGGGGACCATGGTTTCAGGGGACATCTAAGTCAATTGGCATAATAAAATCGATTAAGAAAACATTCTGCATCCCACTTTGAAGAGTGGCATCTGGGGTCTTAAATGCTAGCATGCAGCCATCTAAGATGCATCAATTGGTCTCAACCCACCTGGAGCAAAGGAGAATGAAGAACACCAAGGACACAAAGTAATTACGAGCCCAAGAGACAGAAAGTGCCACACGAACCAGAGACTACATCATCCTGAGACCAGAGGAACTAGATGGTGCCTGGCTACAATGGATGACTGCCCTGACAGGGAGCACGACAGAGAACCCCTGAGGGAGCAGGAGAGCAGTGGGATGCAGACCCCAAATTCTCATAAAAAGACCAGACTTAATGATCTGACTGAGACTGGAAGGACCCTGGTGGTCATGGCCCCCAGACCTTCTGTTGCCCCAGGACAGGAACCATTCCCAAAGCCAACTCTTCAGACATGGATTGGACTGGACAATGGGTTGGAGAGGGATACTGGTGAGGAGTGAGCTTCCTGGATCAGGTGGACAGTTGAGACTATGTTGGCATCTCCTGCCTGGAGGGGAGATGAGAGGGTAGAGGGGGTTAGAAGCTGGCGAAATGGACAGGAAAAGGGAGAGTAGAGGGAGAGAGCGGGCTGTGAGCGGGCTGTCTCATTAGGGGGAGAGTAATCGGGAGTATGTAGCAAGGTGTATATAAGTTTTTATGTGAGAGACTGACTTGATTTGTAAACTTTCAATTAAAGCACAATAAAAATTATATATGTATACATAAAGATTACAGCCTTAGAAACCCAGCGGGACAGTTCTACTCTGTCATATAGGGTCACAATGAGTCAGAAGTGACTGGATGGCAACAGGTTTTTTAATATGTGTTTGTAAATATTATTTTTCCTTCCTTTTTTTTTCAGTTTAGGTCATTTTGTCCTATGATTGTATATAGTTATGAGCACACCCTACTCTATGGAATCCACATGTTATAGAAAAGGTTGAATGTAAATCTCTTTATAGGGATCAAATCATAAAACTAAGTGAGCTTAGGTTTACTAGCTACTGGACAACCTTTCTATCAATTAAAAAAAAAAAGAAGTCCAAGGCAATCAACAAGGATTTCTTCAGCAAATATTAGATACTCAGTGCTGGGTTCACACTCACAGAGATGACCTCCTAATTTATCTATTTTGTGTGGTTCGGATCTTTCTTTTGAAAGGAGGCACACCTGTGTTTGGTTTTATAACAGAAAAGAGATTGGCTGATGAGAACATGAGATTCTCTGAAAAGGTGCCCTTGAGACTGCCATCAGGTATAACACTGGTCTCTTGGTGCACCATCATTACTGAGGTGAAATCAAGATGTTTATTTTTAAAACAAGAGGCACATCCCCTATCAGTATCACAGTACATTGCAGTGCTAAAAGTTCTTTTATGACATGATTCCTACTGCAGGGTGAATACTGGAATCGCAGGCAGTGATGCCATACCTCAGTTGGCTAAAGGCAGCCATTGTAGGGAGGACCATTGGCCAGTTTACCTGGCATGGCTTGCAGAGCAGTTTTCACCAACCACTGTAATTAGATTGACATTTTTACTCCAACTTTTTAATCTGAAAAGCTAATCAGCATTCAGTCTGGAACATATTCAATCCCATATATTTAGTAATATTTATTTTCTTACCTCATGCCAGTAACTCTAGGTTTGGATAACTGGCTTTTGAAAGAATAAAATTTGGAGTGACACTGACTCAAAGAATCCTGTTCCAGTTACTATGCACAAAAACCACCCCAAACTTAATGGCATAAAACAATCACCATTTTATTATGCTCATGGATTGTGTGGGTCAGAAATTTGGAAAGGACAGAGTGAGTAAGACTTCTCTCTGCTGGAAAGACTCAAAGGCTGATGGTTATTAGAGAGCTGGGGGTTAGAGTCCTCTGTAGACTTGTTCATTCACATGTTTGGTGCCTGGGCTGGGAGAACTCAAAGACTAGGACTGCTAACCAGGATGCCTATGCTTGGCCTTTCCATGTGGCTTGGCATTCTCACAGCATAGCTGCCTCAGAGTGGTAAATTTTTACACGGTGGCTCAGGACTCCAAGCACTAGTGTGCCAGTGAACAAGGCAGAAGCTTCATTACATTTTATGCCTTAGCTTGGAGGTTCACACAGTATTATTTCCACTGAATTCTTTTGGTTACAAGCAAGTCACAATCCTGCCCAGATTCAAAGGGAAGGGGCATAGACCCAATCTCTCAATAGGAGAAGTTTAAAAGTCTCGGCTAACGGTTGGTTTTTAACACAAGTCACGTTCGGTAATGTTATGCCTAGCAAATGTTTTTGAAGTGGAAAAGATTGCCAGTCATATGTCAGAACATAAGCAAGGCTATACTTTCAGATGGATCTCTCCTCTGAGTTCCAGACCCTCCCCCTCCATGTAATCACCTAACCCACACCTCCATTTGAATGTCTCAAGTGCACCTCAGTCACAACATGATCTTCCTTCAACCCAATGTGATACTCTTATTATCTTCTTTCTTATTGAATGGCACTATCATCTGGAAGCTATCTTTGAACACTACCCATTCCACAAACCTCCCACTTCTGCTCCATCTCTAAAGTTTATTGACTGCCCCTTCTACATATGTCTCAAGTTGACACCTTGCTCTCCACCTACATCACCAGCCCCTAGTCAAAACCACTATCATCTCTCACCTGGACCATTGCTGCAGCCTCCTCACTGGTCATCCTGGATCCACTTTTGTCTTCCTCCAGCTGGTCATCCACATTGCAACCTAAATGAGTTATCTCGACATGCTAATCTGATTACATCACGCAATCCCCATTAAAAGCCTACAATGGCTTCCTTGGTTCATAAAATAAAGCTCCAAACAGGAACCATGGTTTACTGGGCCCCAAGAGTTGAAGAGAATTTTCACGGCCATCCCTCTTCCCTAAGTCCAGGTGATATAAATCTCTAGGCCTTTGAATAAGCATCATTTAGCCATCATGTGGTCAGGGTAGTTTTTCAGTGAAAACCCACTGTGTTTGGGCTCATACTGAGTCCTAAGGACAGCTGGAGACGCCATTATGTGCCTTGCATTGACTGAGGCTCACCACAATCTTTGGTTCCCACTGAGCAATTTCCTGTTCCAACAGAAGAGATACTCAGTCCAATCAAAGAATCTGGGTGAGAAATGTGAAGGAAAGAATTTTTCCCTATCACAGATTTTAGAAGTTCTCTTATTTCCTCCTGTATAGGGCATAAGAGAAAAATCAGAAATGTGGGCTCAGCCAAAAACATTCATTTTTAAGTACCATGTTCTTTAATTACATTGAAATCATTTGTGCCTAACAAATGATTCACTACAATGCAATTCGCATGACCTTTGGCCCAGTTTCACATCTAGACAAGAGTTATTCCAAATACAAGAAGGAGAAATTGAGGCAGGCAGAGTTACAATCAGTAAAATTGATGTATGATATAAAGTTAGATAACGAGTCTCAAATGAATTGAGGAGTACCATTGCGGTGCTTCATAAAGCAGACATGATTTAAGGATATTTTATCAAGGTGGGATATAGATATTGGATATATTGAAACTTTGACCAAATGATTAATTTTCTACGAGAATTTAATCAGTAAATAACAAAACAGGGCCAGCTCTAAGGTCTGTTGGTCAAAGCTACTGAAGGTGGCAGGTAGGTTAATTAGAAGAAGCGGAGAATCAATGCCTAAAATTCTTTCCTTACTGGAAGGATCTAACTAACTCTCTCTGTGAATACATTGAACTAAGCTGTGCCTACAAACTGTTCTTTATTTTCGCTTCAGTTCATCTGTGATGCAAGCTCATCTCCATTTTGCCCTCATATAAGAATCTTGCCATATTACCGTACCATTTTATTCTGAACCTGCTATAAAGGCAATTAGTCATTCATTTTAACACAAAAAAATTCAAATTGGTTACAGTTATGTTTTCTGAATCAAAACCACATCCTTTGATGTGGATAATTTAAGGTTCTATATATTTTTTTATATTTAAAAGGCACTGAATGAGTCATCATGGTAAATAAGAGGACCTTTAAACTAGCATTCATATCTCCTGCATATAAAAAATTAAAAGGATAATTTCTACCTATGATAGATTTATTGTTTGTGACAGAGAATTTTAAAGGATTGAATTAGCTGTAACTATGCTCAGAAGCTCAGAAGCAGAATCTGAAATACTGCTGAATGAACGAGGGAAGTATTTTCAAGCATAGGAAAACCCTCTTAAAATTCCCTTTTATTCATCATTCAACAAACATTAAGCACCCACTGTTTGCATGGCAGTGTACACATAATGATATTCCATTCTAGCTCTGGTAATTAACTGAATGAGATAATCTTTTCAGCTGTCCATTCACAGTATGTGGGGAAAGACTAAAAATTGAATGTGTCCGTCTGAAAAGAATTGTGAACAATGTATTTAGGGTTTTTTTTTTGTTGTTTTATGTGCTGCAAATAAGTTACTAGCTGACCGACCCTTTCTATCTCTTTAGGAGCCCAGGAATTTAAAAGAAATAATCTTATCTCATTCAGGGACTGAACTATATGCTTAATCACGAGTTTCTAAATGTTTATAGAGGTGAGAACAGCAATTTGCAAGATTCTACAGATATGGAAAGGAAACCAGCATGGTCAATTTAGGCAGAGAAGGGGAAATTCATTTTGAGAGGTTGTTTCCATTTGAGAAGTGATTTTTTACTTGATAACATAGAACAAGTTCAACATTTTAGATTTGGCCATTAGAGCTCATCTAGGCCACTGGTTTCCAACCTTTTGCATTAGAGTCACTGGGTTTTTTTTTTTTTAATGCAGATCCGATCCTCAGCTATCATCCCCAGAGATTTTGATTTAGTTGGTCTGGAAGAGGGTGGGTGGGGGGACAGGCATACATATATTTGTGAAAGTTCCCCTGCAGCCAAAGCTGAGACCCCTGAATCTAGTCCATCCTTGACATTTTTGACAGAAGGTCCCTGAGGCCCTGAAAGAATAAGATTGCCCAAGGTCAACATACCATATAGCATTTGGAGCCAAGCTAGAACCCAAATATGCAAATTCCCAGTCTGAATCCCTCTTGACTAAACTATCTGGCACCAATTCTACTTTACTCACACACTGGTTGAGATCTAAATACCTATTAGTAATAGGCAGGAAGTCCAAGACTGCGTGTATGACAAGAAAGTCCCTTCCTCGACTGACCTATGCACTATCTTTCTTGCTGAGTACTGAATGAGTCTTTGAATGGTTAGAATGATACTGTAATGGTTAATATATGTTTATTCCACGTTTTGAAATACTTCACTTATTAGAAACATTTGTATTCATAAAATATGCTATTCACATTTTAGGGCAACCAAACCCACTGCCGTTGAGTGGATTCTGACTCATAGCGACCCTATAGGACAGAGTAGAACTGCCCCATAGAGTTTCCAAGGAGTGCCTGGTGGATATGAACTGCCAACTTCTTGGTTAGCGGCTGTAGCACTTAACCACTACGCCACCAGGCTTTCCATTTTAAGACAAAGAAAACAAATTTAATATTTGAATCTGAGTCCAGTTTAAGTCTTCATTTGGAGCTTGGGTAGCTGAGCATATGGAAGTCTCAGATGTCAGGGTGGGTGTTCTTTGCCATCTTCATTCTACGATAATGCCTTTATGTCTGCCTCTTCCACCAGCAACTGAAAGCTCCACGCAGATAGGGCTCTTGTCAAACTTCATCAACTGTCTCCCCAACCCCCAGCACAATGATTGTCGTAGAATAAGCACTCAGCAACTATTGAATGAAAAACGCTTTACTACAGTTCATTATGAAATGACACAGAGTGTCTTGAACCAATTTGGTGTAGGACCAACACCCAAGCCCATTGCTGTCAAGTTGATTCTGACGCACAGCGACCCTATAGGACAGAGTAGAACTGACCCCGTAGGATTTCAAAGGCTGTAATCTTTTTTTTTTTTTTATTGTACTTTAAGGAAAAGTTTACAAACCAAGTTAGTCTCTCATACAAAAACTTATATACACCTTGCTATTTTTTTTTATATACTCCTACTTGCTCTCCCTCTAATGAGACAGTACAACCCTTCCCTCCACTCTCTATTTTCGTGTCCATTCAGCCAGCTTCTGACCCCCTCTGCCCTCTCATCTCTTCTCCGGACAAGAGCTGCCCACATGGTCTTATGTGTCTACTTGATCCAAGAAGCTCACTCTTCACCAGTATCATTTTCTATTCCATAGTCCAGTCCAATCCCTGTCTGAAGAGTTGGCTTTGGGAATGGTTCCTGTTTTGGGCTAACAGACAGTCTCAGGACCATGACCTCTGGGTTCCTTCCAGTCTCAGTCAGATCATTAAGTCTGGTCTTTTTACGAGAAATTTGAGGTCTGCATCCCACTGCTCTCCTACTCCCTCAGGGATTCTCTGTTGTGTTCCCTGTCAGGCACAGTCATCAGTTGTAGCCGGGCACCATCTAGTTCTTCTGGTCTCAGGCTGATGCAGTCTCTCGTTTATGTGCCCCTTTCTGTCTCTTGGGCTCATAATTACCTTGTGCCTTTGGTGTTCTTTATTCTCCTTTGCTCCAAGTGGGCTGAGACCAACTGATGCATCTTCCATGGCCGCTTGACAGTGTTTAAGACCCCAGATGCCATTCACCAAAGTGGGATGCAGAATGTTTGCTTAATAGATGTTATTATGCCAATTTACTTAGATGTCCCCTTAAACCATGGTCCGCGAACCCCTGCCCCTGCTACGCTGGCCTTCAAAGCATTCAGGTTATTCAGGAAACTTCTTTGCTTTTGGTTTAGTCCAGTTGTGCTGACCTCTCTCCTGTATTGTGTGTTGTTTTTCCCTTCACCTAAAATAGTTCTCATCTACTATCTAACTAGTGAAAACCTGTCCCTCTCCCTCTCCCTCCCTACCCACTCTGGTAACCATTAAAGAATATTTTCTTCTCTGTTTCAACTATTTTTAGGTTCGTATAATAGTGGTCTCAAACAATGTTTATCCTTTTGCAACTGACTAATATCACTCAGCATAGTGCCTTCTAGATTCCTCCATTGTTACGAAATGTTTCACGGATTTGTCATTGTTCTTCATCCATGAGTAGTATTCCATTGTGTGAATATACCATAATTTATTTATCCATTCCTCTGTTGATGGGCACCTTGGTTGCTTCCATCTTTTTGCTATTGTAAACAGTGCTGCAATAAACATGGGTGTGCATATATCTATTTGTGTGAAGGCTCTTATTTCTCTAGGATATATTTCAAGGAGTGGGATTGCTGGATCGTATGGTAGTTCTATTTCTGGCTTTTTAAGGAAGCACTAAATCGATTTCCAAAGTGGTCGTACCACTTATGTACGTCACTTGGTTTCTTGCAGTAGTGTCTCGTAGTTTTCTTTGTATAGGTCTTTTACGTCTCTGGTTAGATTTATTCATAAGTGTTTTATCTTCTTGGGTGCTATTGTTAATGGTATTGACTTGGTGATTTCCTTGTCAAAGTTCTCTTTGTTGGTGTAGAGGAATCCAACTGATTTTTGTATGTTTATCTTGTATCCTGATACTCTGCTGAACTGTTCTATTAGTTTCAGTAGTATTCTTGAGGATTCTTTAGGGTTTTCTGTGTATAAGATCATGTCATCTCCAAATAGAGATATTTTTATTTCTTCTTTCCCTGTGTGGATGCCCTTTATTTAGCCTAATTGCTCTGGCTAGGACCTCCAGCACAATGTTGAATAAGAGCGGTGATAAAGGGCATCCTTGTCTGGTTCGCATTCTCAAGGGAAATGCTTTCAGAGTCTCTCCATTTAAGATGATGTTGGCTGTTGGCTTTGTATAAATGCCCTTTATTATGCTGAGGAATTTTCCTTCTATTCCTATTTTGCTGAGAGTTTTTATCATGAATGGGTGTTGAACTTTGTCAAATGCCTTTTCTGCATCATTTAATAAAATCATGTGATTCTTGTCTTTTGTTTTATTTATGTGGTGGGTTACATTAATTGTTTTTCTAATGTTGAACCATCCCTGCATACCCAGTATGAATCCCACTTGTTTATGGTGAATTATTTTTTTGATATGTTGTTGAATTCTATTGGCTAGAATTTTGTTGAGGATTTTTGCATCTAAGTTCATGAGGAATATAGGTCTGTAATTTTCTTTTTTTGTGGCGTCTTTACCTGGTTTTGGTATCAGGGATATGCTGGCTTCATAGAATGAGTCTGGGAGTATTCCATCCTTTTCTATGCTCTGAAATGCCTTTAGTAGTAGTGGTGTTAACTCTTCTCTGCAAGTTCAGTAGAACTCTGCAGTGAAGCCATCTGGCCAGGGCTTTTTTTTTTTTTTTTGGTTGGGAGTTTTTTGATTACCTTTTCAATCTCTTCTTTTGTTATGGGTTTATTTAGTTGTTCTACATCTGTTTGTGTTAGTTTAGGTATGTAGTGTGTTTCTAGTGTAAATCTTTATGGAAGCAGACTGCTACATTTTTCTTTTGTGGAGCAGCAGGTGGGTTCGAACCACCGAACTCTTGGTTAGCAGCCAAGTGCTTAACCAGTGCACTACCAAAAAAAAAAAACTGTTGCCATCGAGTCGATTCCGACTCATAAGCAACCCTGTAAGACAGAGCAGAACTGCTCCATAGGGTTTCCAGGGAGCAACTGGTGGATTCAAACTGCCGGCCTTTTGGTTAGCAGTCATAGCTCACCGTAGCTCTTAACCCTGCACCACCAGGGTTTCACTGCAGTACCAGGGCTCCTTATATAAATAAAAGTAGTGGAGAAATGGCTTTATAACATAGTAGATCTACAGTTACTTTATTATAAGAGCTTTGGCCTGATTTTCATGATATAAACAGGTTGATTGAAGATCATAATTAATGTGTTTTATTGGTAGCACTAGGTAGATTCATCAGAACTATTAATGCATCGAGTAAATGAGTCCTCTGTTTTCTAGCCTGACTTTCCTAGAGATCAGATCTACACAGTAAAGAGTGGCATGAAGTATTCACACTCGCTATCTCTCCAGCTCAAGTTCTTCCAAGTAATTGCAAGGTTGCAATGCAATGTTTAGCCACATTTAGTGCTGGCCGCATGGGAGGCACTGTATTATAGTGGGCAGTAGTGATAAACCAAATGCCCCAAGGTTGCTGTTGGACTCTCGTCTTCATTTTCAGGATGCCTGTACCTCCCATACAGGGCAGTGGCACCTGGGTACTAATCTAGCTAAGTGAGACGTATCCAAGCCAATATTTCCTCCTTTCCAGGTTCTGTGTCTACCCATCAGAGCACATACGCTATAATCTACTGTAACTCTTCTGAAGTCTTTGCACTTTTCTTTAGACCATATGCTCTCTCACTCCCCATTTTGCACATGATAAATCGTAATTAACTGAAATGGCTCTTCTCACCTTCTTCGCCTACCTGAGATCTCCTGTTGAATTTACAAAACTATTTCAATACACAAGATACAACTTGTTTTTCCCATACCATTTGGGTTACAGTTGGGCTTTCACTCATATTATCTTAAAAGTCCTTTGTTCAGTATACCTTTTGTGTATAGCCGAAGGCACTACTGACAAACAATAAACACTGGTGAAATAAAATTAATACCAAGTTTTCTTCACTTTTGGGAAACATAACTATTACTAATTATCTGGCAAGAAAAGACAAAAGTGCCTCTGGTGACTCAAAGGGTCTGCAGAGTATTAAGGAAGGCAGCAATCTAGTCGTAGAAGAACGTGATTTAATTGATGGCTACTTAGAATTAAATTTTTATAAAGCCAGTCATTTCAATCCCACCTTCTCAATCCCACTATTTTGACCTCTTCTTTTGACCCAACCACACACCCAGATCCCATACATTTGCTTCTGCTAAGGTTATTTGCTCTTTATCCCAAGGAATAAATACAATTTGTCAGTCTTTTTATCTGATTCTTGTAGGAATAATCAACACAAAATACCACTGACATCAGCTAAAACCATACATGCTTAATTATGTTAGTGACACAAAAAAACTAGCCAAAAAAGTCAATGTTAAAAACTAGCACTAGAAAAATTAGCTATGGTAGAATATTCAACACCAAATAATGAATATCTAATCTCTACTGTATCACTGAGATGAACTAGAGGGCTACAGGGGGAAACAGGTGTGCACCTGAGGGGCTAACCTTAGATCTTAGATCTACACTTGGACATTTTTAAAGCCAATGTTAATAGAAGGAACTGGGCTGTGTGTGAATGGGCCACATTATTAGAAGTGTCTCAGTCAGGGTCAGGCATACAGCAGGGGCTCAGTAGATGTTTTATGAATAAACGAATGAGTGAGTGAATGAACAAATGATCATCTTTTGAGAACTGGCTTCAAAATAGTCTATTCGAATCTGTGGATTAATAAACTCGATTATGGGAAAGTCAGTGCCGAATACAATTTAGGTGTTTTTTGTTTGTTGGTTAATTAAAATGACCACAGAGTCATCATTCTTATCCTTAATTTCTCAGCATGAAAAATTAATGAACCTTTGAATAATTGAGTTGTATTTGGAGAAAACACCCCATTCCCAAAGGCTCCCGCACCACCAGTTAACTATGATTTAGACTTTTACTTCTGAAGTATTCTCAGTATCTTCCATCTGCCTTGCCTGACAATCAGTCTGTGCTTCCTCTGTCTTTATTCCCCCAGGAGGAAGATGTTACTCGGGAAAGCCGCTTTAATTTCAGTGGTTATGGGATGGGTCACTGCCTCCAGGTGAAAGATGGGGCTGCTGTCAAGGCCACACCTGCCAACCCGCTGCCACCACCCCCTAAAGATGCAGATGCCATCAAGAAGAAGTTCGTGGACCGGGCAAAAAGGATTGACACAATATCTCGAGCTGCCTTCCCACTGGCCTTCCTCATTTTCAACATCTTTTACTGGATCACATATAAGATCATTCGGCATGAGGATGTCCACAAGAAATAGGTGTGCCCTACAGATCCGGGGACCTTCTTGCCTAAGTGTTGTGCTTGTAAATACACAGTGAAATTGTCTTTATATCACCATGACAGAGGAGAAGGTGGGGGGGGGGAGGGAGTATCATGTGGGCGGGTTTCCTGGCACCTACATGAAGAAAGAGCTTATCCAGGCCATGAAGAAAAAAGTGTTTGCACAAAATTAAGGTGTTACAGAATCTCGTGAGCATAATTCTCTTCCATAGTCTTTAACATTGTTCTTTCAGATGATGCATCGATCAGACATGATATGCAGGGTCAAGTTCTCGAGGGCTATTTGTCTTTTGATTTGGTTTGGTTTTGACGAATTCTGGTACTGAATAGTTAGTTTAAAAAATGCACACACACAAAACAAAAGTGCTTACCATCTGACCATAGCGACTAGCCTATAGTGAGTCGAGGACCAAACTTTTTCAGGAAAATGCTGCCTTGTTTTTAAAACAAGTCTCCTAAGCTACATTCTTTATAATGTCTGTAATTAGTGTTTCACCCAAGAAATCCTTTTCTGGATCATAAATTATTTCTACTTTCCAGTAAACAATAGCAACAACACATAACACCAATGACAAAGAACAGATTTCTACTGTCCATGCAGGTGTGCATTTTAATCTTTCCTTTCCTCGAAGTAATTTTGGGATTGAAATTGTGTACTGTGTAATTGATTTCATAGTATACCCTCTTAAAAATATATGCCCATTTTATTTTAGAGCCAAGTTAGTGCGATATTTTTTGTTTTGGCTATATTTATGTGTGGCTTTAAGTGTCTAAGTGTGACTTAGCCATTGCATCTTCTCGGCCACAGTATTTATGCAGATGGTGTGTCCTGAATGATGTAGCTCAGATTAGCTTGAATTTCCCATTTCTGCTCTCGTTGTAGGTGTAACCACTAGTCCTAATGTCAACTGACCCCTGATTTCTACTGTTAATCCAAGTGACTATTGTTTTAAATACCCTTGACTAACTTTAAGAATTTTAAAATTGTACTGTGATTTTCATAGCCCGTTGCCTTTTTGGTACCAGAGCTACGTGGTTCGAATCCTGGCTACGTGTTTTAAGTAAGATAAAAAAAAAGAAGTATTTTTGCTTACTCAGATAAAAGACAACCTGTGAAATTATAATGAAAAAATTAAATTTTACATGTGCTGTAAAAGGGGTTATTTAAAAAAGTATTTGTTCAATTTCAATAAAGCTAAGTGTGCCACAGAACGTCTTTATAGAGTGTTTCCATTTTTGCACTAAACTGTAAATAATTTAGATGACAATGACAACCTGGATTTTGGTATCTGGTCTTCCTCATAAACTTGAAGCATTTATATAGAATCAAATTATTAATGATTATAATATGCCTATAAAGAAAGGAAGACACTTCGGCCTCATTGTAGAAACAGGGAAACAGAGGCACAGAAGCATTGTAGTGATTGTGAGTAGAATCTAATACTGGATACTTCATATGAGACATAGAAGGCTTCCAAGAGCACTGAGGAATCATAAAATCTCAAGGTGAAAAGAAACTTAAAAGACCAACCTATCCATCTCCCATCCTGATCTTGTCTGGAATAGCATTCCAAGATGAAAAAATGTCTCTGCAAACTCCAGTGACGTAGAGGTAGCCCTTGTATATTTTCTTTAACCAAAGATATCCATCATAATATTCTCAGGAAGATGTAGATTCATAAGCCAATGTTTATGGCCATTTAAACCTATTCAAGGAGTCCTGGTGGCGTAAAGGTTAAGCGCTGGGCTGCTAACTGAGAAGTCAGCAGTTTGAACCCACTCAGCAGCTCTGCAGGAGAAAGCCCTGTTGATCTGCTCCCATAAAGGTTACAGCCTAGGAAACCCTACGGGGCAGTTCTACCCTGTCACATAGGGTTGGTATCAGTCAGAATCGACTCCACAGCACATAACAATAACAACAAACCTACTCAAATAATGAATCATTTCCAAGGAGAGGTATATTGCAGAGTGGCCGGGAGCAGGAATTTGGGAAACAGACTAGCTCTGATGCCTATTAACCGTATGATCTGGAATAAGTTACCTGACTTTTCCTGCTTCCTAGAGCTTCAAGAGGACTGGCAGAAAAATGAAGCCCTGGTGGTGCAGTGGCTAAGAGCTACAGCTGCTAACCAAAAGGCTGGCAGTTTGAATCCACCAGCTGCTCCTTGGAAACCCTATGGGGCAGTTCTACTCTGTCCTACAGGGTTGCTATGAGTTGGAATCGACTCAAAGGTAACGGGTTTGTTTTTGGCAGAAAAAATGCAGGTAAAGCCATTAGCATGATGTCTAACACGTAGTAAAGTCTCAATAAGTAATGTAGTTGTTGTTGTGCACCACTGAGTCAAGTCCAACTCATAGTGTGACCCTACAGGACACAGTAGAACTGCCCCATAGGGTTTCAAGGCTATAATCTTTACCGGAGCACATCACAGACCTTTTCTCCTGCGGTGGGTTCAAAGTGCTGACCTTTTGGTTAGTAACCAAATGCTTAACCATTGTGCACCAGGGCTCTTTCCAATAACTAATAGATAATAATAAAATAATAGTAAGTATGAAATAGCATTGGTTTTCCACTGGGCGTGAAGCTTCACAATGTCTAGCCTTGGCCAGTTTAATGCCATGTGTTTTCCATCGTTCCTAAAACACTATTTCTGTCTTGTTGTTCATTGGTTTCCAAACAAATGAGGGAAAGTCTTCCCCAATTGCTTCTTGATTCTCTTCCTCCCACTGTAAAACAGTAAAACCGAGACTGAAGTGCCGCCCAAAGATGGCCTGACCCTACAGGTGTCCTAGGAAAAACCCTGATGCATAGCAGGGGTACCTTGGGAGGAGAAATCCTAATCTAAGTTATCACGTTTAATCAATGTGCGTACATATAATTTTCTGGAGGGTGTCGTTCCCACATGAGAAAATTGTAAAGAGATTTACCTCCAAAAATATGTCAGTCACTCAAGTATTCTGGATGGCAAGAAGGCTTCATGACTTTTCTTTGATTTTAGTCCAACTCTGCCCTCATTTAGTAGAAAAACCTCTTAAATACACTGACTTGGGATATGTAAATTAGATAAAAATCTCAGGAAAAAGATTCTGAACACCACATACTCTGGTGAAACAGATAATTCCCCTATAATGTTATTGGAGATTTTATTTAGGACATTGTTCTTTCAAGACAGTATACAAAGGAAAATAGTTCAAGAGTAAAATCATGGCTCTGAGGAAGAGACCTTATTATCTGTTTTCATTAGATTGGAAGCTTCTTGGAGAAAGTGGCTGTGTTTTTTTATGGGTTCTCCACAACGCCTGCCAAAGCTCAGCTGCCCAATGAATATTATTACCATCTCTAGAGGTTTTTTAGGTTAGGCAAAAGTTGGTAAGGAACATATGCTTGCCAGCTGACAAAGTCAGGTAAGTTTTTCCCAACCCAGAAATGCCATCAGGTACCCAACTACTGCCACTGTTTTCAGACAATCAATTACTGGGGGACTTGTCTTTAAAAAAAATGTTTTTCAATTCCTACCACTTGGTTTTAAGAACACATCAGTAACTTAAGGTTTAAAACTCTTTATGGTATTCTCAAACACCGTGGTCCTAAACAGGTTATGAGAAACAGACTGGTTGTAGTTTGTTTTTTTTGTAATCCTCCCCAACAGTGTTAGCATTAAGCTCCTCTTCTATGCCACTGAACAGAGCTGCCAAATTCTGAAAGCAACATTTCCAATACAGATTAAATGAATATCATTTTACATTTCCCTTACTCTGTTAATATCAAATAAGAAGGTTAACCAAAACAGCACAAACACAGCACAAAATGTCATATCATAGGAGTCACAGCTTTGGGGAAAAAAAATCCATTCAGAATAATTTTTAGGATTTTTGCATTTCCTACTTTAAGCCCAAAGCCAATTTGTGGGATGAATTTAAGTCATATGTCTGCCAGAGAGACTTTCATAAATATTTCAACCTCTGCTTTCAACTTTTTCTTAGTTTCACCAATTTGGGTTTCCGTGTTTTAAGCATAATCTGAATGATTCAAGAAATACGTATTCTTTATAGATATATCACAAAGTAGAAAAACTAAAGATGACACCACAACCTCACATTCATATAGTGCTTTCAACATGTCAGTGTTTTAATGCCTACCACAGCATTTGATTCTAACAACAATTGTCCAAGGTGGCCAGAACACGAAGAGCTGACATCCATCCTTTCATCCACAGGCACACAGAAGCTCCGCGAGTTAAGTGCCTAACCCAAGATCACCAGTTATACTAGAAGCTGAACAAGCAGCACGGTTTGTTTCCTAACCCCTTTCATTATATCCACGTATCTAAGAAAACAAAAGCCTGGAAAGTATAAAACCCACCCTCTGGGATAACAAAAGAAATTGGTAAAGGTGCGCACACAATAGAATATTTCTGTTGAAAATAGCTAAGAAAAATATCTTATCCAGAATATCTTCGAAGAGAGTCAATATCTTGTATAATTGAACGGCTAGAAAGATACTGGGGGTGAAAAAACACCAAGGGAATTCCCTATTTACTTCCATTTTTGAAGGAGGGAAAACCACCTTTGCTTTGTCACACACGCCCCCACGTACGAAAAGATGCGATATTCCTTCTCCGGTGCAAATGCACTGTAAAAATAACACAGAATGTATTTCCCCAAGCTCAGGGCAGTGTGTATTAGATGTGTTTAGACTACAAGCCAGCATTTGAAAGTACATTATCACTTTGGAACAAATGATTCCTAAAAAAGTAAGTGAATGTGTCTTCAGAGAGGAGAGTGAGGCTCCAAGGTGCTCTCCGTGAAGCCTGCACCGCCCTCAACTGCTTAGGCTGCGGCCTGAGGCTGCTCACGGGCTGCACAGCTTGCTTGGTTCTTACGCTGACTGAAGCCTCATCAGAGGCTTCAGGGCCTCAAGAAAGATGGAACCAAAGGGCAAGGAGGCCCTCCCTGTGCCAGGATCAGGACTAACCAAGACATCATGCAATTTCAGGGCTAATCATTTCTTTGAGCCCCAGTGGTGCAGTGGTTAAGAGCTATGGCTATTAACCAAAAGGTCAACAGTTCAAATTCACCAGGTGCTCCTTGGAAACCCTATGGGGCAGTTCTACTCTGTCCTACAGGGTCGCTATGAGATTTCGGAGAGATTTAGGGGAGGAGTAGGGAAGAAGGGAGAAGAGATAAAAGGAAGATAAACCAAAACCCAAACCCATTGCAGTTGAGTTGATTCTGACTCATAGCAACCCTATATGTTACAGAGTAGAACTGCTCCATAGGGTTTTCTTGTTGTAATCTTTATGGAAGCAGATCGTCAGGCTTTTCTTCACAGCGCTGCTGGGTGGGTTCAAACCATCAATTTTTAGGTTAGTAGTCGATGGCAAACCACTCGTGCCACCGAGGGACCTAAAAGGAAGATATCTGCCAGAAAGTTTCTTTTAAGACATATATCATATATATATATATATATCATATATCATATGACTTTGCTGGCTGCCCGTCTTACTCTAAGAAAAAGCCAGTGACCCCACTGTGGTCACGTGATCTGACCTCCCCTTCCACTACACTCTCTCATCCCTGCTACCTTCAGGCATACTGGCCACCTTTAAAAAACAAAGGCCCGTTGTCATGAGTGGACTGTGACTCATAATGACCCTATAGATTACAAATACTGTGAAAAATATAAGGCAGAATGAGAAATAGAGTGTAATGATGGGGAGGTACTAGTTTATATAGGGTGGTTGTTGAAGGCTTCTCTGATAAAACATTTATTTGAGCAGAGGCCTGAATAAAATGAGTAAGCCCTGTATGTATGTAGAGCAGGGGTCAAGCAATGTTCTGCCTATGGGCCAAATTTAACCTGCCACCAGCCTTTGAAATAAAGTTTTATTGGAATACAGCCATGCTTGTTTGTTTCTGTATTATCTATGGCTGCTTTCCGAGTACAGTTGCAGAGCTGAGTACTTGCAGCAGAGACCATATGGCTCACAAAGTCTAAAACATTTACACACATATACACAGATACACACTCATACATTTGAAGGGAAGCTCCATGTAAGAAAGTAGAAACTTTGGTTTATCGGCCTGGATCTATGCCTGGCACTTAGTAGGTATTCAATCAATATAGTGTTTGTTCAATGAAAAATTCAAAAGTTAATATTTATTAGGGAGTTAACTGAGCACATGGGAGACTCAGAGATAGAACTAAGGAACCTATTATTACCCAGTTTGATGAAAATGCTGTCAAAACTTAATCAGGTTCCATGTCTTTAACAATAAAGAAATTGTACTAGAATTGCATTTTCCAAAGTGTGTTCTGAAAAACTCTAATTCTACAGAAGGTTGAAATGCATTACTTCTTTATGAGGGGATTCTATGGTCAAAAATACTTGAAAAAATTCTATTGTAGGACATAGCCCACGGTATGCTATTATGCAATGTGATTCTCCAAGAGGGGAATGGCAGAATGAAAATATGCTCAAATTCTCTTGACTGGGATACTTTTTCTTCTCCAGGAGCATCCTGAAGGGCTTAAGTCCTTTGAAACACGATTCTTTTCGGAAACATGCGATATCGTCTCAGGAAATCATTAAATGTCTCCTAACTCTGCTTCTGTGACCTCTATGTCCCCTATTCCAGGAGGAGAATATTTGGAAATGGTAAAGGTCAGGCTTTTCTGCACCTTACCCATTATGAATTATTTTCCAGCTGCTTTTTCACTGAATCCCCCAAAGACACTGTAAACAGGTGGAAAGACTGGAAAGAAAAATGGCTTCATGAGCATTTTTATAAAATTTGCTGTTAACTCTCTTAATGGTCCATGGAAGCCCTGGTGGCACAGTGATTAAAAGCTCAGCTGCTAACGAAAAGGTTGGCAGTTCAAATCCACCAGCCGCTCCTTGGGAACTCTATGGGGCAGTTCTACTCTGTCCTATTGGGTCGCTATGAGTCGGAACCGACTCGACAGCAGCTAACAGCGACAACAACGATGGTCCATGGTCTCCGAGGTTGGTTACTGATAGGAAAAGATGAAGACTCTGAGTTAAGATGGAGCATTTGGTTGTTTTTCTATTTGTTTTTTGCAATTGCAAATTCCTCTTTTTGGATGGAGTATCAATTTTGGGAGCTGTACTAAAACTGTGAGTGAAGAGTTTCCCTTCTTTGTTCAGACGTTTCTTCTTCTATGAAGCCTGCCCTCTACCAAATCATGACAGTTTCGCTATGGCATTAATCGTGAGTCTGAATGGGATCTTCAAATGTCATCGATTCCATACACTCTTCCAATGCCTAGTACTTTATTCTTAAAGGCCTGCTAGATAGAACTTTTACTCAGGCTCCTAAGCATCCAGCGATCTGCTCGAGGACTCCAGTCTATGTATACTCTGTGCTTCAAAGTAAGTCAAACCCTAGTTTACTATTTCACTTGAGAAGGGAGACTGAGGCTTCTTTATATCCCCATGTTTAGCATAGTACCGTAGATATGGTATATGCTTGGGAAAAGTACTATTTAAAGGAAAATTGGGTTCCAATACAAGCGCCTCCAAGGATATTAAAGGAGTTTCTCTCCTTTAAATTATTCTACCCCCACGTGATTATTTGCCAGTTCTTCTGGAACGCAGCTGGCATGGTTGTAAAGGTATGGTTTGTGGAATCAGATTGGAGTTTAAATTTCCCCTGTCTCTTATTTGCAAGTGTCGTTGGGCAATAGTTTAATGGCTCAGGACTGAGTTTCTTACAAAATAATACTTAGTTCATACAATTTGAAGTGAGGATTAAATTATTAGTGCCTGCCACCTAATGGGTACTGAATAAATATTAGTTCTCACCTCTCCCCAGACCCACCTTTAATTAGTAATGTTTTCTTTCACGAGAGATGTCATTCAGAGCCTAGACTCCTATGTGTCTATTCCTCTGTGGTCTACTGTAACTATTGTAATTTTAAAATCATCATCTAACAGCAAAAAGGCTGGTTGAAAGTGAAATGACCATATCTGGAGGCAGTTTGAACAAACTTCTTTGGTAAAAGGGGACAACAGGGTTTTTATTATTTCACTCTGACCTAATGGAAAAAGGAAAACATTTTCTTAATTTAAATACTGAAAAGGTTTAAGTTGGCATAACCAGGGCCAGTGGGAAGAAGTTATTAGGAAGACTTTTGCTCTTATCTAATGCTGGGGTAGCACCAGTACAGTTTACAAACTGCTTTCCCATAAACCCTGCCAAATCATCCTGTGAGCACATGAATGGTGGCTTTGGGGGAGTTTCTCCCGTAGCCTCAGTTTCCTCCTCCGTAAAATGGAGAAGAATAACAGTTTCTCAGGGGAGGGCCTGACATGGAGTAATCCTTCAGTGAATAACAACCAACATCATCATCACCATCATCATTTTATAGATAAGGAAACTAAAACACAGCACAGTTAAGGGGGTGGTCCAACATCACAGGGGGGTGTCCAGCCATCAGGTACTAGCTGTGTGACTGTAGGCAATGTCCGTAAAACGGGGATGATGACCTTTTGCCCAGCTACCCACCTTTTAAGGCTGTCGTGAGAATTAAATGAAACCATGAATGTCAAAGTTATCTGAAAACGATTTCATGGATGAGGAAACTGGGGCACAGAGAGGTTAAGTAATTTGCCAAGGGCAAACAGCTCATAAATGTCACAGCCAAGGTTAAGACGTGGGCGGTATGTCTGCAGAATCCACATTCTTAGTCACCACATTATATTGCATCTTCAGTAACAGAAATGATCATGATGGAATAAATGCTATTACCTTCCCCCAACCATCAGTAATACTCTAAAAAGACTTCTATATGGCATCTTGCGTATTTCCTTATTGTAGCTATTATTATATCATTTTCTGTCCATATCCATTTTAAATTATTCATTTTCTTATCCATTTCCCCCACCAGCCTATGAGATCTTCAAGGGCACTATGTCTGATTTTTTACAGCCTTCCTGGCACCTAGTCCAATATACGATACATACATATTCAGCCAGATACAGCTGAGTCGTTCAGCATGCAGGCACCAGAGGGAGACTGCCTGGGATCAAATCTTGGTTCTGCCACATACTAGCTGTGAGCCTTTGGCCAGGGTTCCAAACAAACTCTCTATGTCTTGAACTCCTAATGTGTAAAATTGTACCTATTTCACAGTGTTACTATGATATTTAAATTAGTTAATTCATGTCAAGTGCTTAAAACAGTAACTGGCACATAATAAGTATTCAACAGATATTATTAGCATTATTTTTAAACAAAAATTAACACTTTTAAATAAAATTATGAAAGAAAAGAGTGTCAGAAAGCACTGAAAACAGTTTACGTTCAAGCTGTGAACATTATAAAATATTTTTACATCAGTCCTTTCTTTTTTAGAGCATCAGTGAAAATTCAACTTATTAGAGAGAAAGGCTATGGGCTATGGGAGCAAAGGGGAGACGAGGAAAAGGCTTGCCTTCCCTTCCCCCTCAGGGAGAAATTTTAAACAGAGAGATGGAGAAGCAGCATTATTTACCAGAGACCATACTAGGAAAATGGAATTGCTTTTCTGAACGAAAGTAGAAGATTAATACCTGGAAGGTTGAAAATGTAATTATGGTATTGATCTCAGGAAAGCCTCTGATAGATCTTTTTTTTTTTTTTTTTCCATTTTTGCTCTCCAGTATCACTGAAATGGGCTTACATGTCAGGGTCTCCAAACTGCAAAGGATCTGAACATCACAGGTGAAGGCAGGCACACAGGTGCTCTCAGCAGGTCCTTGGCAGCTCTCTTCATGGTGACAGCCGATGTGCGGGAACTGGTGCCCTCTTATCCTGGTATTTTCTCAGTGGCTTTGGGGACTAATTGAATAAGCTGTTAATGAAGTTCAGGGCAACACTAACTTGTAAATCAACCTGCTGCGAAGGCACTGCATCCTAGCTCCATTCAGCCTATGGGTTGGCTGCAGGGGAAACCCCAAACCTCTGGATTTAATATGAATTCAAGCCGATTTTTATATCTTTCCTCTTCAGTCCCACTGAGATGACTTTCTTTTTTTTTTTATTGCAACTATACCAGCTTCCTTCCGTTCCAATCAGTTGAGAATCCGGCAACATCAGTCACCTTTCAGACTTGGTTGGACAAACACACAACCCAACCGTGTTTCGCTGGGAGGCTCTGGTTGCCCCACACCCAATGAAAGCCTTGAGACTGGGGCCTGAGGACTCTGGATTTTAAGAGTCAGCCTTAGCAACCACTCATTGTGAATATTTTAGGTGCCTTCGGGGTTCAGGGGGGAAATTGGGGATATATCAGAGGCCTTCTGGGGATCTCTGATTCTGTGATCATATTTTTACTAAATCATCCAGTCAAAACTATCATCATCTCACATTCTTCTTCATAGAGAAACTATCGCCAGCTGGAGATTGTTTCAAATGGTTGGATCTTATTATTCTAGAATGGGGATGAGAAATGAGGCTGCAGAGCAAAAGAAGGGATGAAGACATGAATGCCTGGTTAGGGATCTTGGAATTTATTCTGTAAGTAATGGGATGCCATAACAAGGCTTTAAGCAGGGCAGGGGTAAGTCAGATGTTGCATTTCAGAACTTAATTCTGGCTACAGCATATAGAGGAGATCAGAGGGAAATTAAAGAGGGTGCGTAGTGAAGAATTAACCTTACCCAAAGGGAAGTCTGGTCTTTCCCTTGGCTACTGGGAGATGATCTCTAGGCCCTTGGAATGTCTTGGCTGATACGAGTGTCTTTGTTGGCCACTGAATAGTCTAACAATGTGACTTATGATGGGGGCTTTGGGCCACATGGCATGCGTTTTGCCCCTGGAAGAGCTGGAGACAAAGGTCAGCACTGAGGGCAGTTTTGATGGACCCCTCTCCCCCTGCAAAAAACAAAACAAAGCTCTGAGCACCAAGGCTCAGGTGAGCTTCCCTGGCTGGCAGTACTCTGTGTGTATTGTCACACGGCGATACTGTGAGAGTAAGCCTGTCCGGACTCCACAGGGAGAGGACAGCGGCAACTCCGTATCTGGAATTTCTCTTAGCCTCTGCCCCGTGTGCTTCTGCCCTTGGCTGATTTTGATCTGTATCCTTTCCCTGTACTAAACTGTAACCACGAGTATAGCAGCTTTCAGTGAGTTCTTTGAGTATTTCTAGTGAATTATCAAATCTGGGAGTGGTTTGGGGAAACCCCTGAACCTGCAATTGATATCAGAAGTGAGGGTGGTCTTGTGTGGACACTGTCCCCTCTAACTATATAGTTGGCTAACTCTCACAAGGGGGGTCTCTAAAGTTTCGAAATTAAATATCCCCGTTGAAACATGACAAGACCCATTCTATTGCCAAACATAATTTGAGCAAATGAGAAGAATTTCCAGCCTGAAAAAAGACAGAAATAAAAGGACCCTAAAAACTTGGATAAAAATTTTACCAGTTAAAATCCATCAAAATTTACCATGTCACTGGCTAAAAATTCAGTAACATTCCAGGTACGGTTCACAGTTCCAGGTACACGAAATAAGACAATAGTGCACTGGGGTTAAGAATACAGGCTTTAGGATCAGATAGGCCTGGGTTTGAGTCTCAAATGTGCCACTTTCTGTTCCTGTTCCTTTGATGTGTTGCTTAATCTCTTGAATTCTCAGTTTCCACATTTGTAATGGCGATAATGACAGCAGCATCTAATTTGCAAGATCATTGGATTCATGCATGTAAGGTGTTGGGACTTAACTTATAGGGTCTGTGGTGGGGATTACACCTCCCCACCTCTGTTGTTTCTTTAGGTGTGGATGGAGCTCATTGGAGTATTGCTCTTGGCCTCTCTCAGCCCCTCCCTGGAAAGGAGGAGTGGCTGAATCTGATTGGATAGTTTGTAGCTGTTTCTCTACCCCCTTCTCTCTCTCCCCTCTCTCAGGAGCCAGCCTAGGCTCCAAAATTGTATGTCGTACTCTGGTCTTGCCTTCTATTGAAAGAGGCCTTCCCATCCAGGGACAGTCAGCACTTCTCCAGTGTGATTTATGACTAAACAGATAAGTCTGACTAATTCTAGAGTGCACAAATGTAAAGCCCATTTTCCCACAGATTTAGACCATGTTTTCTAACATCAACCTTATTTAGAATAAAAGTGACACAGGTATACTACATAAAATATGTCCCTGGCCAATGTTTTCTCAGGAGAATGCCTCTTGCTTTTTAATATCTCATTCCACATAAGTACTTTTCAGTGGAATGATAGTTGTATTAAAAAATTATATTTACGCCTTAATTTTTTAATACAACTATCAGGCAACCTTTTCAAGAAAACAACGTGCGGGAAACATCTCAAGTTTCATTCCAAATGCAATTGGTATATGCAATGGATCATGTTTAATGGATTAGAATCACACATAGATATTTTGAAGTTGCTCTGAGGGTCAACAAAGGGGATTTGTGGCTAGGATGTTGCTGGCGCTAGGAAAGACATCGCTGCACATAAAGCAACTTCTTGTTAGCAAAGATATTAATTGGTGTCAATTAAGTGATGTTTTAGGCATTTTACCTTCTGGTATGACAGTTTGTTCTTTACATACGGGCATGTTAATGTGTTTTAGTTGGTTGGGAGTTTGGGGTTCATTTACAATGCCTAGTAATTTTTCCCATTTAAAATAATGGGAAAAGAGCATTTCCATGTAGAGCATCTGATTTCATTAACAGAAAACCAATGTTAAGCAAGAGCTGTCTGCATTTTGGGCCTACCATCTGCCTTACCTGTTTGTTTGAGTTTTCAATTGGTTCACAGTGGAATAGGGAAAGCAGATGGCTATTTGTTGGCTCCTACTAATAAACAGAATACAGCAAAAGTGACAGAATGTCGCTTCTGACATAAGGCTACAAAAGATTGTGACTTCTCCCTTGCTCTCTCTCTGGCTCTTAATACTTGCTCACTCTGATGAAACAAGCTGCCATGTTGTGAGCTGCCCTATAGAGAGGCCCAGGGGGCAAGGAACTGAGGAAGGTCTCTGGCCAATAAACAGCAAGGAACAAAGGCCCTCTGTCCAATAGCCTGTGAGGAATTAAATCCTGCCAACGACCACATAAGTGGACTTGGAAATAAATCTTCCACCAATTGAACCTTGAGTTGATTGCAGTCCTGGCCAAAACTTTGATTTCAGCCTTGTGAGAAATGCTGACCCAGAGGATCCAGCTAAGCCACGCACAGATTCTTGAGCCACAGAAATTGTGCAATACTAAATGATTGTTGTATTAAGCCCTTGGTTCTAAGGTAATTTCTTATTGAGCAATACATAACTATTATACTCAGTAAATGTATACTGAATGAAAGAATAAACATAAGACTTAATTTTTCCCCAAAGAGCCCAATTGATTTAGATCCTTCAGTACTTACTTCCAGGAAATAGACCAAGACTTTCTGAATATGCTCTGGTGTTTATGGAGAACTAAGTAGGGCACTTGCCCAAAACTTGGTTCATTCATTCGTTCTATTGCTGTTGAGTCAACTCTGACTCATAGGGACCCTACAGGACAGAGTAGAGCTGCTCCATAGTGTTTCAAAGGCTATACATCTTTATGGAAGCAGACTGCCACCTCTTTCTCCCATGGAGCCACTGGTGGGTTCGAACTGCCAACCTTTTTAGTTAGCAGCTGAGTGCTTTAACCACTGTGCCACCAAGGATACTTAAAACTTGGTTGGATCCCATCAATTCAAATCAAAGGTAGAGAATTATAGTCTGGGAAGTAACTTTGTGGTCATTAGCCCAATGTCCTCATTTTACAGAAAAGTAAACTTAGGCTCAGATAAAGTAAATGACTTCTAGGGCCACAGGATCAAAGACAGCATCATGCTACAATCCAGGTCTCCTGACTCCCAATACTAGGGCTCCTCACTGGCATCCCATGGCAGTGTTTAGAGAACAGGAAGATCAGAAAGGGCTAAAGAATCCCTGAATGTAGAAAATAAGTAGGTAGTATTAGGGAATTCAATCCACATGAGGGCCCACATAAAAGAAAGAACAGTGATGGGACTGTACCTTGTGTGAAGGGTACTGGAAATCAAAAATCTCCATGTTTGGGTTAACCATCTTGAAGCGCCTATAGAAGGAGAGTGTGGGGAGGCCTCCACTTACTAGAGGAGAGGTAGACCAGAGGAAGATAGACAAATCTTGCCAGACAGGCAAACCAACGAAAAAAACATTTGAATGGGACTTGATGGTAGGTGGCAGAGTCAATCTGGAAATAAGATAAACATGTAAACAGAAAGAGACAGTAGGCATCAGAATTTGGAAAGCCTACTAGTTTCACAGCCTTGAAGCAAGAAGGAAAGAAGAAAAGCCAACATCTGTAGAAAAAGGGTTCAAATCTATGTTCAGAATGTGCCAAAACCCTTACCTGGATCTTGTGGCATTGGGTCCTCTGTATATGACCATATGGGTTGCCAGATATGGCTAGGTAATATTCGATCTACACATCTGTGCACTGCAGCCCTGCTGATAGGCTAATAAGCTTTAGGAAGAGACATGTCAAGTTAGCCCAAATTTAAAGAAGTTATTGATTTCCTTAGATTCCTCAGACTCATACTGAAGAGGCCCAACTGTAAAAGCCTGTTGTAATGTGGTTTGGTAGATTCCGTGAATAATTCCCTGACTCCTGACACAAACACTGAGGAGTCAGAGAGGAGCCAACGGACAATGGGCTGGAGTCACCAGTCTGGGTTCTGGTCCAGTGTGACTACACCTCCTTGCACTTAATTTTTCTCAACTGCTCAGTGGAGATAATAAGAGCTGCCTGTCCTAGCTTGAAAAGCTTCTGTGAGGGGTGAAGTTTGAAAAGCATAAAAGGGCTATACAAATGCATAGCTATCTATAAGAGAGGTTCAACCAAGTTTTCAGTTGTAGCCATGAAAAAGCCTTTTTTCACTCATTAATGGCTTCCTTCACAAAGAACAAAGAGGTTCAAAGATTAAGTTACATAATACTGCATCACATTGTCACAGCATAATGAGTGCTGCAATAAATAATGGGGCTGAAGATAATTTACAAAGGTAATCGGATCAAGGCCCTGCAGAGCTGAGCATTTAATTCCTTTGATCCTGGCAGGTTAATGAGAGGCAGGGGAGTAAGTCTTCAAGGTTTCTGTCCTGGAATGAGTGCCTGAATCCCAATGACTAAGGTCGGCGGGAGTGGTGGCATGGGCATAGTGGCTTCTCTGGTGTGTTAGTTACAGTAACGCTAGCTGCTGTAACAGATAAACCCCCAAATCTCCAAGGCCTAACACAAAATAAGTTTATCATTCACTCAAAGGAAGTCCAAATGGTCATTTATGATTGGCAGGTAGTTCTCCTCTCTTCTAAGTAGTGATTCAGGATCAGGCTCCCTCGATCTTGTGGTTGCACCATCACCACAGGCCCAGACCACTGCTGGATGCTCTGCATCTGTCTGGTGTGCAGAAAGATACAGAGAGAAGAAGGAGCACCTGCTTTCAACTACTACTGCTTGGAGATGACGCACACCTTTTCCACTCATATTCCTGTGGTGAGAACTTGTCTCATGGTCCCACCTAGATACAAGAGGGATAGGAAATGTAGTTCCTGGGCTATTTTATTTCTTTTGTTGTTGACAGAAAAAAAAACCCAAACCCGTTGCCATTGAGTCTATTCCGACTCATAGCGACCCTACAGGACACAGTAGAACCGACCCATAGGGTTTCCAAGGAGCGGCTGGTAAATTTGAACTGCCAGCCTTGGTTAGCAGCCGTAACTCTTAACCACGGTGCCACAGCAAAACATACACCAATTCAACATGTTTCTACGTGTACCATTTAGTGACACTGATTACATTCTTCGAGTTGTGCAACTATTCTCACCCTCTTTTTCTGAGTTGTTCCTCCCCTATTAACATAAACTCACTGCCCCCTAAGGTTCCTATCTAATCTTTCAAGATGCTGCTGTCAGTTTGATCCAATATAGATAATTCTTAAAAGAGCTTACTGCTCGAGGCAGACATTTTTTACCAGTTAAGCTAAACTATTGTTTGGTTAGGAGCCCTGGTGGTGCAGTGGTTAAGCACTTGGCTACTAACTGAAAGTTGGCAGTTCAAACCCACCAGCTGCTCCACAGAAGAAAAATGTGGCAGTCTGCTTCCATAAAGATTACAGCCTTGGAAACCCTATGAGGCAGTTCTATTTTGTCTCATAGGGTTGCTATGAGTCAGAATTGACTTGACGGCAACAGGTTTTGGGTTTTATTGCTTGGCTTTAAGAAGACGAATATTTTTGGTTTAAGGTTTAAAGATCATCTCAGGGCAATAGTTTCAGGGGTTTATCCAACCTTCATGGCTCCAGGAAGTCTGGAGTCCACGAGAATTTGAAATTCTGTTCTGCATTTTCCTCCTTTTGATCAGGATTCTTCTATGGAATCTTTCATCAAAATGTTCAGTAATGGTAGCCAGGCACCATCCACGTCTGGTCTCATGGCAAAGGAGGCAGTTGTTCATGGAAGCAATTAGCCACACATTCCATTTCCTCCTTCTATTCCTGATGCTACTTCTTCCTCTGTTGCTCCTGGCAAATAGAGACCAATTGCTGTGCTCTGGATGGCTGCTTTGTAGTTCCTGGTTTGCCCAACACAAAGCGACACTGGGGAAGGGGAGCCCAAACCTTTGGGGGACATGTAACCCTCTCTGCCTCACCTGGGAACAG
Organism: Loxodonta africana; assembly: GCF_030014295.1. Classification (NCBI taxonomy): domain Eukaryota; kingdom Metazoa; phylum Chordata; class Mammalia; order Proboscidea; family Elephantidae; genus Loxodonta; species Loxodonta africana. The sequence goes on from NC_087369.1 coordinate 16,166,576, forward strand.
AGGGAACGCAGATCTCTACTGCTCTGCATCCTTCCCTTTAGCCAGCACTTCTAGGCAACACACACACATAAAAGGTTTTCATAGCTCAAAACATCGTGGATAAAACAGACAGCATTGCTGGGAAAGCCACTGACATTTATCCTTAAATCAAATGAAGAGTCCTTCATGGTTCTAAATGAGAGATCAGAAGCTTATGGGAGGGCATTATAAACAAAACAGACTTTGAAGTCAAGCCAATTCAAGTTCTAATCCCCGCTCCAGGCCAAAAAAATGAGAGTCCTTGGACAATTGATTTAACCCTTCTGAGCCTCAATGTCTTCATTGGCAGCATGAGCTCAATAATAAGATCCTGAAAGGGTTTTGTGAAGACTTATTGAGATGACATGGCAAGTGCTGGGCTCATAAAAGGCACTCAGTAAATAGTGCCTTCACAGCATCTACTAAAGTTGAGTACATACATCCCCTACCGGCCAGCAAGTTCACTCCCAGGTATACACCCAATGCGTACGTATGTTCACCAGAATGTTCATAGCATTATAAATAATAGCTAAAATCCATAAACTATACCCATGCCCACTAAGAGCAGAATGAACATAATGTGGCTACTATCTATATCTATTGGCTATATCTAAATGTTATATCTAAATCTTTTATCTATAATAATAATAATAGATCATTGGCTATTAAAAAACAGTTGCCATAGAGCCAGTTCAGACTCATGGCGACACCATGTGTGTCAGAGTAGAACTGCGCTCCACAGGGTTCTCAATGGCTGTGATCTTTCAGAAGCAGATGGTCAGAACTTTCTTCCGAGGCCCCTCTGGGTAGATTCAAGCCGCCAACCTTTCGGTTAGTAGCTGAGCACTTAACCATTTGCACCACCTAGGGACTGCTATTGATGAAACAGCAATGAAAATGAACAAACTACAACTACTTGCACCAAGATGGATGAATCTCACAAACACAAAATTGAGCAAAAGACGCTAAAGCATGTCTCCTGTGTGATTCCATTTATATACATTTCCAAGCACAAAATAAATCTATGCTGCTAAAAGTCAGAATGATGGTTACCCTTGGAAGGGGTTATTGAATGGGAACAGACATGTGGATGGCTAGTGGGATGTGGGTAGTGTTCTCTTTTTGTATGGGGGTGCTAGTTATGAGGTCTGTTCAGTTTCTGAAAATTCATTAAGGTGTACATTTACATCAAAAAAAGTTTTTTAAAAATACTGTCCTCCCCTGTAAGGCCCCCCAAAGTGCTTAAATACTGCTCATAAATGTCCCCAGTCTTTGGAAGGGAAAAAAGAACAAAATGGAAGAAATATGAAAATAAGCCGTAAAGAGGCAGGAGACAATGAGGACGCAGAATAAGGCTTCAGGGAACCAAGAGCCGATGATATCTACCACTTCTCTAAATCATGTCATTTTCTGACACACACCCCAAATCCCTGCCAATCACAAAAGGGTCCAAGACACTTTCTCACAGTGACCCTGGCATTCTTATTTGGGTTAAGTTTTAGTGCTGCTAAAAATACAAGCCTTCCCTATGGGCAATCCACTACATGTCTTCCAGATTATAATGTGTATCTCTCCTCCATATGCCACCCTGTCACTTCTGTCACTGTCATTCCTCTTTCCTGCGTACTTTTGGTATGCTGGGGGAGCTAAGGGTGTGAGGGGGAGGACAGGGCTCTTCCTTACTAGCCCCAATTCCTGCAATCTACATTGCTTACCCCAATCACCAGGGAGAGCTTCCAACATCCTAAAACTCCAGAACTCATTCTCTGCTAATATTGCCTATGGAGAGCCTAGCTTCCAAAGAAGCAACCAGACAATAACTCTGGACTGTTATCATCACTAGGCTTCTACATATAGAATGAAATGCCTATCTACCATCAAAAAATATGTGCCACGTGTTGTTGTTAGGTGCAGTTAAGTCAGTTCCAACTCATAGTGACTCTGTGTATAACAGAATGAAACACTGCCCAGTCCTGCACCATCCTCACAATCATTGCAATGTTTGAGCCCATTGTTGCAGCCACTGTGTCAATCCATCTAGTTGAGGGTCTTCTCTTTTTTCGTTGACCCTCTACCTTACCAAGCATGATGTCTTTCTCCAGGGACTGGTCCCTTCTAATAACATGTCCAAAGCACGTGAGATGAAATCTCACCATTCTTGATTTCAAGGAGCACTCTTGTTGTACTTCTTCCAATATAGACCTGTACATTCTTCTGGCAGTTGCTGGTATATTCAATATTCATTGCCAAAACCATAATTCAAAGTCATCAATTATTCTTCAGTTTTCCTTATTCATCTTCTAGCTTTTGCAAGCATATGAGGGGATTGAAAACACCATGGCTTGGGTTAGGTGCTCCTTAGTCCTCAAAGTGACATCTTTGCTTTTCAACATTTTTGGAGAGGTCTTTTGCAGCAGATTTGCCTAGTGCAATATGTCGTTTGATTTCTTGTCTGCTGCTCCCATGGGCGTTGATTGTGGATCCAAGTAAAATGAAATTCTTGACAAATTCAATCTTTTGTCCTTTTATCATGATGTTGCCTATTGGTCCATTTGTGAGGGTTTTTTGTTTTCTTTATGTTGAGGTGTAGTTCGTACTGAAGGCTGTAGTCTTTGATCTTCATCAGTAGGTGCTTCAAGTCCTCTTGCCTTACAGCAAGCAAGATTGTGTCATCTGCATATCGCCGATTGTTACTGAGTTTTTCTCCAATCCTGATACGGCCTTCTTCATATAGTCCAGCTTCTCGGTTTATTTGCTCAGCATACAGATTGAATACATATGGTGAAAGGATACAGCCCTGATACACACCTTTCCTGATTTTAAACCATGCAGCATCCCTTGCTGTGCTCGAACGACTGTCTCTTAATCTATGTACAGGTTCCCCGTTAGCACAATTAAGTACTCTGGAATTCCCATTTTTCTCAATGTTATTCAGAGTTTGTTATGATCCACACAGTCAAATGCCTTTGCATAATCAATAAAACACAGGTAAACATCTTTCTGGTATTCTCTGCTTTCAGCCAAGATCCAACTGATGTCAGCAATGATATCCCTCGTTCCACCTCCTCTTCTGAATCCAGCTTGAATTTCTGTCAGTTCCCTGTCGATGAGTTGCTGCAACCACTTTTGAATTATCTTCAACAAAATTTTACTTGTGTGTGATATTAATGATATTGTTCGATAACTTCTGCATTGTTGGAGAACCTTTCTTTGGAATGGGCACAAATATGCACATCTTCCAGTCGGTTGCCCAGGTAGCTGTCTTCCAAATTTCTTGGCATACACGAGTGACCAACTCCAGCACTGCAATTGTTTGCTGAAACATCTCAATTGATATTCTGTCAATTCCTGCAGCCTTGTTTTTCGCTAATGCCTTCAGTGCAACTTGGGCTTCTTCCTTCAATACCATTGGTTTTTGGTCATATGCTACCTCCTGAAATGGCTGACCATCAACCAATTCTTTTTGGTACAGTGTCTCTGTGTATTCCTTCCATCTTCTTTTGATGCTTACTGGGTAGTTCAATCTTTTGTCCACAGAATCCTTCAAAATTGCAACTCAAGACTTGAATTTTTTCTTCAGTTCTTTCAGTTTAAGAAATGCCAAGAGTGCTCTTCCCTTTGGTTTTCTAAGTCCAGGCCTTTGCACATTTCATTATAATACTTTACTCTGTCTTCTCAAGCTGCCCTTTGAAATCTCCTGTTCAGCGTTTTTACGTGATCATTTCTTCCATTCACTTTAGCTACTCTACATTCAAGAACAAGTTTCAGAATCTCTTCTGACATCCATTTTGGTCTTTTCTTTCTTTCCTATCTTTTTAATGACCTTTTGCTTTCTTCTTGTATGATGTCCTTGATGTCATCCCACAATTCGTCTGGTCTTCAGTCATTAGTGTTCAATGCATCAAATCTATTCTTGAGGTGGTCTGAAATTCAGGGGGGATATACTAGAGGTTGTGTTTTGGCTCTCGTGGATTTGTGTTAATTTTCTTCAGCTTCAACTTGAACTTGCATATGAGCAATTGAGGGTCTGTTCGGCAGTTGGCCCCTGACCTTGTTCTGGCTGATGAACTTCTCCATCTTCACTTCCCACAGATGTAGTCGATTTGATTCCTGTGTATTCCATCTGGTGAGGTCCACGTCTATGTTGTTGAAAAAAGGTATTTGCAATGAAGAAGTCGTTGGTCTTGTGAAATTCTATCATGGGATCTTCAGCATCGTTTCTATCACCAAGGCCATATTTTCCAACTACTGATCCTTCTTCTTTGTTTCCAACTTCCACATTCCAATCATCCGTAATTATCAATTCATCCTGATTACATGTTTGATCAATTTCAGACTGCAGAAGTTGGCAAAAATCTTCAATTTCCTCATCTTTGGCATTAGTGGTTGGTGCATAAATTTGAGTAATAGTTGTATTAACTGGTCCTCCTTGTAGGTGGAATTATCCTATCACTGACAGCGCTATACTTCAGGATAGAAGTATTGAAATATTGTTTTTGATAATGAATTTGATGCCGTTCCTCTTCAATCTGTCATTCCCAGAATAGCAGCCCGATTAAAATGGCCAATATCAGTCCATTTCAGCTCACCAATGCCCAGGATATCGATTTTTATAAGTTCCATTTCATTTTTGATGACTTCCAACTTTCCTAGATTCATTATTCATACATTCCACATTCTGATTATTAATGGTGTTTGCAACTGTTTCTTCTCATTTTGAGTCATGGCACATCAGCAAATGAGGGTCCCGAAAGCTTACTCCATGTACATCATTAAGGTTGACTTTACTTTGAAGAGGCAGCTCTTCGCCAGTCATATATTGAGTGTCTTCCAACCTGAGGGGCTCATCTTTCAGTACTATATCAGACAATGTTCTACTGCTATTCATAAGGTTTTCACTGGCCAATTTTTTCAGGAGTAGACTGCCATGTCCTTCTTCCTAGTCTGCCTTAGTCTGGAAGCTCCACAGAAACCTGTCCACCATGGGGGACCCTGCTGGTACTTGAAATACTAGTGGCATAGCTTCCAGCATGACAGCAACACACAAGCTCCCACAGTATGACAAACTGGCTGGTGTGTGGTGGGTGCCGTGTATAGTTAACACATAATCACAAAGGGTCACTAAGATTACAATGCCAGAAGTCATTGATTAGCATATTTGGTTTCATTTTATTCAAGTTACTTTATAAATGTTAGCATTGACAGAAACCTTTAGAGATGACCCTCCCATTTAATCTAGGAAGAAAATTGAGGCCGGGAGAGTTGGATAACTTGCTGTAAGTCATAAAGACCATTGTGGCAGAGCCAATACTAAAATTCAGATTTTCTGCTTCCAACCCAGCATCCTTTTCACTACACCTTTACCTCTAAGGGGCCTCTGTTTATCTTTCCATGTGTTTGGTATGAAATGACCGTGATTCCAGCATTCTCCATTTCTCATTTGAAATCATAGCCCCCAGGTCTTATGCCTTCATATATAAGTACTTTGGCCTTTGCCAAAAACAAATGTATAGGGATAATGTTGTTAGGATGTTTCTTTGGAAACGTGTATCTGTTAAATTTTTATTTCCCCAATTGTCTAGTTTTTTCTTTTCACTATTTTCAAAAATTTTTTTTAAACTTAAAAGGAAAGATACAAGAATAGTACAAAGACCTCCCATATAATGTTACCCAGACTGATCAATTTTTAACATTTTGCCACAATTGCTTTATAATTCTCTTTTCCTCCCTCCTTCCTCCCCCCCCACATATATACATTATTATTAATTTTTCTCAACTATTTAAGTCAAAAACCCAAACCAAACCCACTGCCACTGAGTTGATTCCAACTCATAGCAACCTTATAGGACAGAGTAGAACTGCCCCATGTGGTTTCCAAGGCTGTAATCTTTATGAAAGCAGACTGCCACATCTTTCTCCCACAGAGCGACTGATGAGTTTGAACCGCTAACCTTTTGGTTAGCAGCCAAGCGGTTAACCAGAGCACCACCAGGGTAGGTTGCATAAATTATGCCACCTTACCTCATAATACTTCAGGGTGTATTTCCTGAGAACAAGGATATTGTCTTACATAACCAAAGTATTGTTGTCAAATTCAAGAAAATTAATATTGTTAAAATATTTTTATCTATTCTACAGCTCACAGTCTAATTTTTTCAGGTGCCACAACAATGTCCTTTGGGACATTTTCCCCCTTTAGTCCAGGATTCAGTGCAGGGTCACATATTATGTTTGATTTTCATGACTCTTTCCTCTCCTCCAATCTGGGGCAGTCCTCTGGTCTTTCTTTTCTTTCATGACATTGACATTTTACTAAATGTGTGGGGCATCTTTGTAACACAATGTTCCTTAGTCTATATCAGTTAGCTTTTGCCATGCAACAAACCACCCACAAACTTCGTGGCTTAAAAAAAATTTATTACTACAAAAATGTATCATTTCTGGAGGCAGACCCAAGATGGCAGAGTAGTCATATGCTTCCTGTGTTCCCTCTTACAACAAAGAACTGAAAAAACAAATGAATCAATTGTACATGACAATCTAGGAGCCTTGAACATCAAAAGCAAAGTTGAGGAATCAGACTGAGGGGCAGGGGGAGGGACAGACAGTTCAGAAACAGCGAGGAGTTGTCAGACTTGTCCCAGAGGGAACTGGCACCCTGCAGGCGGGACTGGTTGGCATGCAAAGTAAGGCAAGCAATGGCATGTGGGACGCGCTTTCCACATGGGGAAAGACCAAGTGGTTGAAAGTCTGCTCAACCCTCCAAAACCAGAGAGAAGTGGTGCTCAATTAGCAAAAGATAAATACATGTGTCTAACCTACTGCACGGATCAAAAACACACCCCGTTTGGGAAGAACCTCTCTCCCATTTACCTGCCCCCTCCCCACTCTGCACCGGGTCCCAGGCAGGCTTCAGTGACTGCTGTGTCCCCTGGGCTGGAAGTAGGACCCATCACGTGTCCTGAGCCATTCTCCCAGCTTTGGAGAGGGAACAAATTAACAAACAGGAAAAAATAATCTCCAGCTCCATTAAGCTGGGAACTCAGGGAAGGCACAGCCCCTTTGCCTAGGCATAGGCATAAGTCGTCAATGGACTTTGAATGTCTTTCACCACTGCACAGACCTGTGTGGGCCCATTTCAACAGCATAGGCCCTTATTAGCACAGTACAACAGGGTATACACCTGAAACCTAGTTTCAACTATATCAGCTATAAGGGGGAGTGGCAGATACATGACATTTTTACACCACCCTGCCCATTAAGCAGGGTCCTTACCTACCACATCAGGGGCCAGAGGACTGGTGGCTCCACCTGTACCACCTAGCCACCCACAACAGGGGTCCAAGAATAAGTGGTTCCTCCCAATCTTTACAACCAACAGCATTGGGTGCCCATAGTTCAGTTGCAAAACCCACCCACCTATGTGCTCTAGGGAAAAAGAATGTGCTTTCCTCCCAGACACTTGGGGCAGCTGTCAGCCCCCTGTATTGTTCAGCACATGACCCCCTACTGCAGCCAGATACCTGTGCCTACTCCAATCACCCCTGCCCATCCAGGACTGTAGGTGAGAGCCTGCACCACACACTTGGTGAACAACTACTTGGACACCTGAGCTGAATCCATATAAGAAAAATAAACGGACTCCTTGGCTCACATACCTAGTAACAGCTCTAGCCACCTGGTGACAGGATGTAAGAGCTTCAAAGGCACAAATAATCACATTAGCTCACACGACCAGCCTATTTGGGCACACCAAAACAAGAAGTCAGGACAGAGGAAGCAAACATAAAATAAATAAATATAATAACTTATCGATGGCTCAAAGACAACAGTGAATATCAAATCACATAAAGAGGCAGACCATGATGGCTTTGGCAAGCCACCAAAACAAAGAACCAAGAAACATTCCAGAGGAAGATAACTTTTTGGAAACACAGGAGGTAGAATTTAAAGATTAATATACAGACCTCTTCAAGAGATCAGAAGGGAGATCAGGCAAAATGCAGAGCAAGCCAAGGGACACATAGATAAAGTAATAGAAGAACTTAAGAAGGTTATACAAGACCACAATGACAAATTTAACAGGCTGCAAGAATCCATAGAGAGACGGCAAACACAAACCCAAAAGATTAACAATAAAATTTGAGAGTTTGACAACTCAATAGAAAGTCCTAGAAGCAAAATTGAGGAAATGGAAGCCAGAATTAGTGAGCCTGAAGATAAAGCACTTGACACCTACATATTTGAGGAGAAATCCGATAAAAGAATTCAAAGAAATGAAGAAACCCTAAGAATTATGTGGGACTCTATCAAGAGGAATAACCTATGAGTGAATGGCTTATCAGAATGGAGGGGGGATAACAGAAAATACAGAGAAAATTGTTGAAGATTTGTTGGCAGTGAATGGACTACCAGAACAGGGGGGGATAACAGAAAATACACAGAGAATTGTTGAAGATTTGCTGGCAGAAAACTTCCCTGATATCATGAAAGATGAGAAGATATCTATCTAAGAAGCTCATCAAACCCCACACAAGGTAGATCCCAAAAGAAAGTCACCAAGACATACTATCATCAAACTTGCCAAAACCAAAGATAAAGAGAGAATTTTAAGAGCGGCTAGGGATAAATGAAAAGTCATCTACAAAGGGAAGTCAATAAGACTAAGCTCTGACTACTCAGCAGAAACCATGTAGACAAGACAGCAATGGGATGACATATATAAAGCCTCAAAGGAAAAAAACTGCCAGCCAAGAATTATATATCCAGCAATACTGTCTCTCAAATATGATAGCGAAATTAGGGGATTTCCAGATAAACAGAAATGTAGGGAATTTTTAAAAACCAAACCAAAATCAAAAGAAATACTAAAGAGAGTCCTCCAGTTAGAAAATCAATAACATCAGATAACAACCCAAGACTAAAACACAGGACAGAACAACCAGATATCAACCCAGACAGGGAAGTCACAAAAATAAATCAAAGCTAAAACACTGAAAATAGGGAAACAGAGACGTCAATATGTAAAAGATGACAACATTAAAACAGAAAAGAGGGACTAAATAATGTAGTTACGTTGTTGTTGTTGTTAGGTGCTATCAAGTCAGTTCTGACTCATAGTGACCCTATGCACAACGGAATAAAACACTGCCCAGTCCTGAGCCATCCTTACACTCATTGCTATGCTTGAGCTCATTGTTGCAGCCATTGTGTCAATCCACCTCATTGAGGGTCTTCCTCTTTTCCGCTGACCCTGTACTTTGCCAAGCATGATGTCCTTCTCCAGGGACTGATCCCTCCTGACAACACGTCCAAAGTATGTAAGATGCAGTCTCGCCATCCTTGCCTGTAAGGAGAATTCTGGTTGTACTTCTTCCAAGACAGATTTGTTCATTCTTTTGGCAGTCCATGGTATATTCGATATTCTTTGCCAATACAATTCAAGGGTGTCAATTCTTCTTTGGTCTTTCTTATTCATTGTCCAGCTTTCCCATGCGTATGATGCTATGGAAAATACCATGGCTTGGGTCGGGTGCACCTTAGTGTTCAAGGTTACATCTTTGCTTTTCAATGCTTTAAAGAGGTCCTTTGCAGCAGATTTACCCAGTGAAATGTGTCTTTTGATTTCTTGACTGCTGCTTCCATTGCTGTTGATTGTGGATCCAAGTAAAATGAAATCCTTGACAACTTCAATCTTTTCTCCGTTTATTATGATGTTGCTCATTGGTCCAGTTGTGAGGATTTTTGTTTTCTTTATGTTGAGGTGTAATCCGTACTGAAGGCTGTGGTCTTTGATCTTCATTAATAAGTGCCTCAAGTCCTTTTCACTTCCAGCAAGCAAGGTTGTATCATCTGCATAACACAGATTGTTAATGAGTCTTCCTCCAATCCTGATGCCCCGTTCTTCTTCATATAGTCCAGCTTCTCAGATTATAGCAAATAATCCAAGAATGTAGTTATAGATCTTTTAAATGGAGAGGAAGTCAAGGCACTATAAAGAAATAAAAGATTGGTTTAAACTTAGAAAAATAGGGGTATTAAGGTAACCACAAAGGAAACTAACAATCCTACCCATCAAAATAAAAAACAAGAAAAACATAAAGAATCAGCGAATACAAAGCCAACAACAATGAAAAAGATGAAAAGAAAATACATAAAGAAGAACCACTCAGCAGAGAAAATTAAGTAGAACAAAGAAACTGTCAACAACCGCAAAAAAGACATCAAAATGACAGCACTAAATTCACACCTGTCAGTGATTATCATGAATGTAAATGGACTAAGTGCATGAATAAAGAGACAGAGAGTGGCAGAATGGGTTAAAAAAAAAAACATGATCCGTCCATATGTTGCCTATAAGAGACACACCTTAGTCTTGAAGACACAAATAAACTAAAATTCAGAGTATAAAAAAATATATATCAAGCAAACAGCAATCAAAAAAGAGCAGGAGTGTCAATATCAGTCTCTGACAAAATGGGCTTCAAAGTAAAATCCATCACAAATGATAAGGAAGGACACTATATAATGATTAAAGGGCCAATACACCAGGAGGACATAACCATAATAAATATTTATGCACTCAATGACAAGGCTCTAAAATACATAAAACAAATCCTAACAGCATTGAAAAGAGAAATAGACAGCTCCACAATAATAGTAAGAGACTTCAACACACCACTTTCAGAGAAGGACAGAACATCCAGAAAGAAGCTCAATAAAGAAAGACACAGAAGATCTAAATGCCACAATCAACCAACTTGATCTCATACGCATATACAGAACACTCCAGCCAACAGCAGCCAAGTATACTTTCTTTTCTAACGCACATGGAACATTCTCCAGAATGGACCACGTATTAGCCACAAAGCAAGACTTAACAGAATCCGAAGCATCGATATATGACAAAGCATCTTTTCTGACCATAAAGCCATAAAAGTAGAAATCAATAACAGAAAAATTAAGGAAAAAAAATCAAATATATGGAAACTGAACAACACCTTGCTCAAAAACTACTGGGTTATAGAAGAAATTAAGGATGGAATAAAGAAATTCACAGAATCAAATGAAAATGAAAACACATCCTACCAGAATCTTTGGGACACAGAATCTTTGCTCAGAGGTCAATTTATAGCAATAAATGCACACATCCAAAAAGAAGAAAGGGCCAAAATCAAAACATTAACCCTACAACACAAAGAAATAGAAAGACAGCAGCAAAAGGAGCCCCCAGCCACCAGAAGAAAGCAAATAACAAAAGTTAGAGAATTAAATGAAATAGAGAACAGAAAAACAATTGAAAGAGTTAACAAGACCAAGAACTGGTTCTTTGAAAAGATCAACAAAATCAAGAAACCACTGACCAAATTGACAAAAGAAAAATAGGAAAGGAAGCAAATAACCCAAATAAGAAATGAGATGGGCGACACCACAACACACCCAACTGAAATTAAAAGAATCATAACAGAATACCATGAAAAATTGTACCCCAACAAATTTGAAAACCTACAGGAAACGGACAAATTTCTAGAAACACACTACCTACCTAAACTAACACAAACAGAGGTAGAACAACTAAATAAACCCATAACAAAAGAAGAGGTTGAAAAGATAATCAAAAAACTCCCAACAAAAAAAAGCCCTGGCCCGGATGGCTTCACTGCAGAGTTCTACCAAACTTTCAGAGAAGAGTTAACACCACTACTACTAAAGATATTTCAGAGCATAGAAAAGGACAGAATACTCCCAAACTCATTCTATGAAGCCAGCATACCCCTGATACCAAAACCAAGACACCACAAAAAAAGAAAATTACAGACCAATATCCCTCATGAACTTAGATGCAAAAATCCTCAACAAAATTCTAGCCAATAGAACTTAACAACATATCAATAACACTACCTGATTTTAGAACCTATTATACCTCCAGAAAGTCAAAACAGCCTAGTACTGGTGCCACGACAGATACATAGACCAATGGAACAGAATTGAAAATACAGACATAAATTTATCCACCTATGAGCAGCTATTTGACAAAGGCCCAAAGTCCATCATGTGGGGAAAAGACAATCTCTTTAACAAATGGTGCTGGCGTAACTGGATATCCATCTGCAAAAAAAATGAAACAAGACCCATGCCTCACACTATGCACAAAAACTAACTCAAAATGGATCAAAGACCTAAATATAAAATCTAAAATGATAAAGATCATGGAAAAAAAAATAGGGACAACACTAGGAGCCCTAACACATGGCATCAACAGAATACAAAACATTACTAACAAAGCACAAATACCAGAAGAGAAACTAGATAACTGGGAGCTCCTAAAAATCAAACATGTATGCTCATCAAAAGACTTCACCATAACCCAGAGACTATATCAGCCTGAGACTGGAAGAACTAGATGGTGCCCGGCTACCACCGATGACTGCCCTGACAGGGAACACGAGGCAGAATTCCTGAAGGAGCGGGAGAAGAAATGAGATGCAGACCTCACTTTCTCGTAAAAAGACCAGATTTAATGGTCTAAGACTCAAGGGACCCTAGAGGTCAGGGCCCCCGGAAACTCTGTTAGCCCAAGACTGGAATCATTCCTGAAGCCAACTCTTCAGACAGGGACTGGACTGGACTATAAGACAGAAAATGATACTGATGAGGAGTGAGCTTCTTGATTCAAGTAGACACATAAGACTATGTGGGCAGCTCCTGTTTGGAGATGAGATGAGAAGGCAGAGGGGGACAGGAGCTGGCTGAATGGACACAGGAAATACAGGGTGGAGAGGAGGAGTGTACTGTCACATTAGGGGGAGGGCAGCCAGGAGTACATAGCAAGGTGTGTATAAGTTTTTGTATGAGAGACTGGCTTGATTTGTAAACTTTCACTTAAAGCACAAAAAAAAAAAAAAAAGACTTCACCAAAACAGTAAAGAGACAACCTACAGACTGGGAAAAAATTTTTGGCTATGACATATCGGATCAGGGTCTAATCTCTAAAATCTACAAGATACTGCAAAATCTCAGCAACAAAAAGACAAATAACTCAATTAAAAATGGGCAAAGGATATGAACAGGTACTTCACCAAAGAAGACATTCAGGCAGCTAACAGATACGTGAGGAAATGCTCACAATCATTAGCCATTAGAGAAATGCAAGTCAAAACTACAAAGAGATACCATCTCACCCCAACAAGGCTAGCATTAATCCAAAAAACACAAGATAATAAATGTTGGAGAGGTTGTGGGCAGACTGGAATACTTATACACTGCTGGTGGGAATGTAAAATGGTACAACCACTTTGGAAATCGATTTCATGCTTCCTTAAAAACCTAGAAACAGAACTACCATACGATCCAGAAATCCCATTCCTTGGAATATATCCTAGAGAAATAAGAGCCTTCACACAAATAGATATATGCACACCCATGTTCATTGCAGCACTGTTAACAATAGCAAAAGATGGAAACAACCTAAATGCCCATCAACAGATGAATGGATAAACAAACTACGGTACATACGTACAATGGAATACTAAGCAACAATAAAGGATAATGATGAGTCCATGAAAATCTCATAATATGGATGAATCTGGAAGGCATTATGCTGAGTGAAATTAGTCAGTCACAAAATTAATTATATGAGATCACTATTATAAGAACTCAAGATTTAAACACAGAAGAAAACATTTGTTGATGGTTACAAGGGTAGGGAGGGGGGAGGGGGTATTCACTAACTAGACGGTAGACTAGAATTATCTTAGGGGAAGGGAAAGACAACACACAACACAGGGGAAGTCAGCACAACTGGGCTAAACCAAAAGCTAAGACGTTTCCTGAACACCACCAAACACTTCGAGGGACACAGTCGCAGGGGCGGGGGTCTAGGCACCTTGGTTTCAGGGGACATCTAGGTCAACTGGCATAACAAAGTTTATTAAGAAAACGTTCTGCATCCCACCTTGGTGAGTGACATCTGGGGCCTTAAAAAGCTAGCGAGTGGCTGTCTAAGATGCATCAATTGGTCCCAATCCACCTGGAGCAAAGGAGAATGAAGAACACCACAGACACAAGGAAACTATTAGCCCAAGAAACAAAAAGGGCCACATAAACCAGAGACTCCATCAGCCTGAGACCAGAAGAACTAAATGGTGCCCATCTACCACAACGACCACCCTGATAAGGAACACAATAGAGTGTCCCTGATGGAGCAGGAAAAAAGTGTGGTGCAGAACTCAAATTTTAGTAAAAAGACCGGACTTAATGGTCTGAGGCTGGAGGAGCCCCAGAAGACATGGCCCCCAGACTCTCTGTTGATCCAGTATTAAAACCATTCCCAAAGCCAACTCTTCAGACATAAAATGATACTCATGTAGAGTGTACTTCTTAGTTCAAGTAGATACATGAGACTAAATGGGCAGCTCCTGTCTGGAGGTGAGATGAGAGGGCAGAAAGGGACAGGAGCTGGCTGAATAGACATGGGAAACCTGGGGTGGAAAGGAGGAGTGGGCTGACTTATTGTAGGCATGGCAACTAGGGTCACATAACAATGTGTGTATAAATGATTATACGAGAAATTAACTTCAGCTGTAAACTTTCACTTAAAGCACAATAAAAAAATGTATCATTTGTAATAATGCAGTGGGTTACTTCAATGGTTCTTCTGGGTTTGGCCAGCTTGGCTGGGGTGGTCTAGGATGATCCCATTCACATGTCGGGCAGCTGGCTGAATATCAGCTGGGATGATCAGGATGTCTTAGCCATTCATACCTCATCATTCTGCAGGCTAACCTGGGCTTGTTCACATGGTGATGGTTGCATAGTACCCAAGCTCAGCAAGAGAGGAGGCTCCAATGAGCAAACACCTACCAAGCCTTTGTTGCATCATACTCGTTAATGTTCCACTGGCCAAAGACTCTTCGCAAGGCCAGCTCAGAGTCAGTCTGGGAGAGCACACCCAGAGATCATGGAGAAAAGGAATACAGTATTTTATGGCCCTTTTTATAACCTTCCACAGCCTCTGAGACCAGAGGCTAAGATATTTATCCAAGGAAAAAAATTCACTATTAAAGGAAGAAATGAGGGGAAAAAGGAAAAGCCTCCCCCCAAAAAAGGTATGAACACTTAAATTTATAGCCATGACAGAACTGAAATCAGGATGCCACACCAGAGAGGGAAGAGGGCTTATATCACAGACTAACTAGTAAAGGGTTTAAATTAACTAGTAAAGGGTTAAACTAACTAGTAAAGGGTTTGTCACCCCTGTTTTTTGTTGGTGGTCAAAAGGGGTGAAATTTAAAAGCCTGAAAATGAACTATAAATGCTCTTTCTGAACTTCTAACCCAACCAATACAACTGAATGGCAGAGAACTGCGTGAAGAGCAATATTTCTCTATTATAAGAAAAACAACAAGAGAATGGTGATAAAGTAAAACTGGTGATCTGTCTCCACGTTGGAGCAGTGATAGGACAGGCTGGGACTCTGGTAAAGAAGAGAACTCCTTCAAAGGCAGCAGTTGCTCCTTAGTTACTAAAGTTTAGTATCATATAGATAGCACAGATATACCTTTGTTTATGTTCAATGAATATATGTCATGGATACATCTTCATTTATATTTAATAGATACAGAATTTAGGATCATATATTATATATTTTTATTATATATCGTACAGATGATTGAAATGTGTAACACTGGCATATGCAGATAATTTAATAAGTAATGGAAAACTGACAAAGGAGATCATCATACAATTTCTGAAATCAAAAGACTGAATTTATTTCTTACTTAGGAAAGGGAGAGTTTTGCTGGTCAGGCAGAGTTTCTCTGAGCAAGTACATTGCTGATTTGGGGAATGGGTTTGTTTGGGGGTTGTTGTCAGAGAAACAGGGGTGGTCGGCCTTAGAAGAGCACTCACTGCTGCCTATCAGCTGACTGTCAGAGTGAGACTGTCACTGATTGGCTTGTGGTCAAAGAGTAATAAGTGACTGGCTGAACAGATTTAGACCCTGTTCTGGCTTTGTTACATGGCTAGAGAACAGTCTGCCTCCCTAGGGGAGTGGGGACTTTTTGTGCATCCTCCAGAATTAACTGTGCAGAACTAATGAAGGACACTGCCAAGGCTACATCACCTTGCCTCACAAGGGATAGTCACTATTTCACAACAGGCTATGAACTCATTACTGCATGGGATGTGGCTCCTCTGTGAGGTCATGGCCACCCAAGTATAAATTCAGGGCCACTTCTCAATTCAATCTAAAAACAGCTCTATCAATGTAGACACGTGGCTCTTGCTCCACCAAAGGCCAACTAGAATGATTATAAGTCAAAACAATGGCCTGTCATCGCAAGTGCAGTCATACTGAGTGCCCTAACACTACTGCAAAAAGGAAGAATGAGAGAAGGCGTGGAATACTGAAGACAAAACAAAAGGGGAAGAAGAAAAGACACCGAGGTAAAAGTAGTCTTGTGTCTTATTACAACTATGCTTGAATCAGAGAATAGATTTATTCAGACAGCTGGATAAGCTCCATTTTTTATGGACTTCCACAAAGATTTCTTGACTCCTGTGGCTGACTTTTCCCCCTATCAGTAGCAAGTCTCTAGCTTTAAGGCAAAGAGGGCATGGGCTATCTATTTGGAAATATGAAGCCCAGGTTAGGTTCTGTGTGAAATCCCGCTGTCCTGACTTCACAATGTAAAGTGTCATGGGCATCCGTAACAGAGAATTGGAAGGCCCCCAAAAAGGACCACAAAGAGAAGGTGAGATAAGGAAAAAGAACCTTACTGGATGTTCAGCACTAAATGACAATGCCATATAGCATATCTATCTGACGCTTTCCTTCAGAAATCTATGTCCCCTCTCCACAAAATTGGCAGGATGCAAAGAATGACTTTTAAGCTATGTGGCAAGAGAATGAGTTGTTTCTCATAACTGCTTATTCATGCATCCATTCCAAAAACACATACTGAGCATTTATTAAAGGCATAGCATTCAAAGAGAAACAGAAGCCCAGCCCTGTATTCAAAGCACCACAATCATAAGAGAAAGACAAAGAGATAAATGTACATACCACGTGACTACAGAGAAGTCTGGATATTCCTAAACTAGAAAAGGGGGATGGTGACAGGGTCAGTTGCAAACGATTCGAGAAGTAATAAGGCTTTGAATTAAAGGATGGCAGAAGAGGTGGAGAGAAGAGGCTAGCATGAGATAGATTTTTTAAAAGAATAGACAACAGCTCATGATTGAGTATAGGGGTGAGAGATTTCAAGTGATCGGGGACACAGTTGCTGCTGGGAGTGGATGGTGATATTACCCAGGTTGAGTAATACACCAGGAACAGGTTTGAGGAGAGGCCTAATCCTCGAACATCTCTGTATGTGGGGAGGGTGTGAAGACAATAGTTTTGGAGTGTGATTGTGTGATTAGGCAAAGACTGAAGAAACACTAAGAAACAATTGCCTCTTTTGGCCAGACCCAAGGAAAATAGGTCCCTTCTGGGCCAGTAGGTCTCATCACTTTGCAGAACAGTGGATGTATGTTTGATAGAAAGGGGAGCAACCATTTCGGAAGCAATAAGGGCGAGCCCAGAGTAAGGCTGTAGATGGAAGGAAAGTAGCAAAAAGACCCTGCTTTCTAGACATATGAAAAATGAAGTTGGGGAGGGAGAATGGTGGCAACGGAGTCAGTTGAGGTCATTCAACAGATGCTGGGGACCCGAAGTAGGGGTAGGAAGTTGGCAGTAGGGGTGGAAAAGAAAAACTGGTCATGAGAAGGGGTTTCTGAGAAGAATGGATGAGATCTGGTGCATGGATATAGAGAGGTGAGAAAGATTATGACAGGCTGGGAAAACGGAGTGGAAGATAAATGATGGCTGCATGGGGAATATGAAAAACAGGCTTCAGGAAGGCACGCTCCTTGCTGGGAAAGGGCAAGCGTATGCTATTTAGAGAGCCCGTGGTGTAGAGACGATGGTTAAGCCTGGGTGGGGGTAGATAAAGAGAGCATGATGGAAGGGCTTAGAAGTGGGGGCCAGTGGGGACAGTGTCTATCCAGGATATGGGGAGAAGCCCATTCTGGATGGAACTATCTCAGTGTATAAGGGGAGAGTGTGCTGACTACACAGGTGTAACCTGAGAGAAGCAAGAATGCCCTCTTTGTTCAATAATTGCATTCTAATTATTAAAGTGCTGGGAGCGCGCTGTGCTTATCTCCATGGCAAACAACATTCCTGTGGTCAAAGGCCCCCACTCAGACGGTGGCCCTCATGCTTTTCCTGTTTTTTTTTTACAGTGTCATTTGTAGACTGCGCAACTACTACTAAAGAAGAGAGCAGCAACAGCCAACAAAAGGAAGCCAGCAGCTCTACCACCACCCCCACTACTTCTTCTGAGAAAAATAAGAGCTAAGTCCTCTGGACGACCCAGGAAGACGATGATCAAACAAAAGGTCCCTTACTTGGGAAAATCACATCAACGTCAAACTCAATAAACCTTTCTTGGATTCAATCTTTTTTGTGGTTCATAACTACTATAATAGTAGCCAATTTATTTTCCCACACTAGGCTTGCCTCCTTTCAACTTAACTCTCCAAAATTTTGCCAGGAAGATACATTTTAAATGAATGTTTATCTTTCATTTGACTTACTTTAATGCTTTAATCCTGGATTCCCTGGGTGGTGCAGTTTGCACTCGGCTACTAATCTAAAGATTGGCAGTTTGAATTCACCAGTGGTAACTTGCTTCCGTAAAGATAGTAGCCAAGAAAACCCTATGGAGCTCAGTTCTACTCTTAACACACGGGGTCGCCAATCCACATTCTATCTAACATGGTTTACAGGGCACTGAACAATCTAGCACTGGCCTACCTTTCTGATCTCTGTTTAGACTACTCTCTACTCTGAACACTTGTATTTCAGAGAGTGGTCCAAACTGAGGTGCTAGATTGCTCACTGCCCCATAAGCTATGTTGGATTGCCCCTTCCTTGATTTCAAAAGTCCTCTGCCTTTATCCTATGACCCAATTCCACTCCTAGGCATCTCTTCATCTTATGTTGTTGTTCACAAAGGCAAGTACAAGGATGTTCATAGCAGTGCTATATATGATAGACCCAAACTGGAAACAACCCAAATCACCAACAGTAACATAAATAAAGTGTGGCATCTTCTTAAAAGGGAATACTATGCAGCCATGACACAGAAGTAACTACAGTTACGTGCAACCACATGAATAAATCTCACAAACATAACATAAGGAGAAAGAAGCCAGTTACAGAGGGCACATACTATATTATTCTATGTGTACAAAGAATAAAAATAGTAAAAGCTAAACTATGGTGTTACAAGTCAGGGTTACAAACAGGGTCACCCTTGTGGGAAGTGAAGGAGTGACAGGTTACTGGCTGGAATAGGACACAAGGGGACTCTGTTTTTTGATGACGTGATGGTTCACTTTGTGAAATCCATCCAGCTGCACACTTAGGATTTGTGCACTTTTCTGTGTAAGTCATGCCATAATAGTTTACATTAAAAAAAAATCTCTGCCTACTTCCAGGAATACCTTCATCTGTCTTTTTTACCTAGCTAACTTGCAACTCTCAAGATCACTTCCTCCAGAAGCCCTCTCCTGAATTCCTAGACTATTTTAGCTCTTCCTGCTGCGCACTCCAGAGTCCCCTGTTGTTCTCCCACCTTAACAACTCTCTCCATTTAAATCAAGGTTTGCAAGGTTTACATACAAAAAGAAACAGTCTTTGATGGTTAAGAGGGAGGGGAGGGGTGGAGTTGGAAAAACACTTACTGACAGTAGATAAGCAGTAACTTTGCTGAAGGGTAAAACAGTACACAACACTGGGGAAGCCAGCACAACCTGTACACGGTAAGCCCATGGTAGCTCTATAGACACATGGACCTGAGGGACCAAATTGCTGGGCTGAGGGCTGTGGGGACCATGGTCTCAGGGAACCTCTAGCTCAATTGGCATACAGAGTTTATAAAGAATATGTTCTACATTCTACTTTGGTGAGTAGCGTCTGGGGTCTTAAAAGCCTGTGAGCGGCCATCTAGGATACTCCACTGGTCTCACCCCTTCAGGAGCAAGGAAGAATGATGAAAACTAAAGACATAAGGGAAAGAATAGTTCAAAGGACTAATGGGCCACATCTAGCTCAATTGGCATAACATAGTTTATAAAGAAAATGTTTTACATTCTACTTTGGTGAGTAGTGTCTGAGGTCTTAAAAGCCTGTGAGCAGCCATCTATGATACTTCATTGGTCTCACCCCCTCAGGAGCAAGGGAGAATGAAGAAAACTAGAGATATAAGAGAAAGATTAGTCCAAAGGACTAATGGACCACAACTACCAGGGCCTCCACCAGACTGAGTCCAGCACAGCTAGATGGTGTCTGCCTACCACCACTGACTGCTCTGACGGAGATCACAATAGAGGCTCCCAGGCAGAGCTGGAGAAAAATGTAGAACAAAACTCTAACTCAGCAAGAAAGACCAGACTTGCTGGCCTGACAGAGACTGGAGAAATCCTGAGAGTACGGCCCCCGGACACCCTTTCAGCTCAGTAATGAGGCCACTCCTGAGGTTCACCCTTCAGCCAAAGACTGAACAGGCCCACAGAACAAAACAAGAGTAAAGGGGTGCACCAGCCCTGGGGTGGGGACTGGAAAGTAGGAGCGGACAGGAAAGATGGTAATAGGGAACCCAGGGTTGAGAAGGGAGAGTATTGACATGTCGTGGGGTTGTTAACCAATGTCATACAATAATGTGTGTACTGTTTGATGAGAAACTAGTTTATTCTGTAAACCTTCATCTACAGTTCAATAAAAAAAAGAAAAATAAATAAATCAAGGTTTGCAAACTGGCTTTATATATCTTTTCCAGCACATTATGAAAGTGCACACATTTTAACAGAGGGCATTTGCAGGCAGTAAGGTTTAATAATACTCCTTCTTGGGTAGACTATCAGCCCTGATGCAGTGCAAAAGATAGAAGGGCATACCAGTTATCTACGGCTGTGTACCAAATTGTCACAAGCTTAGCAGCTTAAAACAACACACATTTCTTCTCTCTGTTTCCTTGGGTCAGAAGTCCGGGCACAGCTCGGCTAGGTCCTCTGCTCAGGGCCTCATCGGGGTGCAATCAAGGTGTCATCAGGACTATGTTCCTTCCTGGAGCCTCAGGGTCTTCTTCCAAGCTCACGTGGTTGTTGGTCAAATTCAGTTCCTTGCAGCTGCACGACTCAGGTCCCCACTGCCTCACTGGCTATCTATCAGCAAGGTCCACTCTCTGCTCCTAGAATCCACCCACATTCCTTGCCACAGACCCCTATGGTAGCTTACATTTTTCAAGTCAGCAGGGAGAGACTCATGCTCCAGTCAGCTAAGGCGGAGTTTTAGATAATGTAATATAATCATCAGAATGATACCCCATCACCTTTGTCATATTCTATTGGCTAGAAGCAATTCACAGGTTCCACTCACACTCAAAGGGAGGAGACTGTACGAGGGTATGACTCATCAGGGTTTATCTTAGAATTCTGCTTACCACAAAAAGGTAATATTTGGAGACCAGGAGGGTTTTTCCAGCAACTCTCAACTCCTATGACATAGGGTTGGAACCAGCCTCCAAGGTGGCTTTCAATGATCACACCTTAGGTAACCCTCTCCCACACTGTATCAGGGATGGCCTATGTGAACGATAGAATATGAAGAAGTGATTGCATGTGACTTCTGAGGCTAGATCAGAAAGGCATGTGGCTTCCACCTGTCTCAAGTCACTCATTGTTGTGGTCATGTTACGAACTGAAAAAAAGCCAAAAACCAGCTGCACACCCTGAACAGCAACAAAAACCCCAGTTGCTGTCGAGTCAATTCCAACTCATAGGGACGCCATGTGTTTCAGAGTAGGACTGCTCCATAAGGCTTTCAAGGCTGTGAATTTTGGAAGCAGATTGCCAGGCCTTACTTCCAAGGTGCCTCTAGGTGAGTTCAAATCTCCAATCTTTTGGTTAGTAGCTGAGCGTTTAACCGTTTGCGCCTCCATGTCATAAGGACCCTCTATCAGCCCTCTGAGAGGCAAACCTGGCAAGGACCTGAGGCCTCCTGCCAATAGTGTTACCAGGTGAAATACAAAACGCCAACTAAATTTGAATTTCAGCTGAACAATGAATATTTTTTTAGAATAAGAATGTCTCAAACATTGCATGTGACATACTAAAATATTCATTGTTTATATAAAATTCACATTTAACTAGGTATCCTAGTTTTTGTTGTTGTTTGATTTTTTTTCTCTCTCAAAATTTGGCAAGCTTATCTGCGAACTGTCAAGTGAATGAAGCAGCTCCCCAGCCCAGCTTCAGTCAAATTCTCATCTAACTGAAGCCCCAACTGACCTCTTGATTGCAACCTTGGGAGACACCCTGAACCTGATCTTCCTGGCGAAACTGCTCTGGGATTCCCAAACCACAGACGATACATGTTTGTTACTTAAAGCGCTTACGTAATTTGTTACTAGATAGTTAATACAATAGGTAACTGTCTTCCCATTATCTTGGCCTGCTAGCCTGTCTCTTTTATGAGACATAATAATCGAGAATAGTCCAGTCATTTAAGAAACAAACCCCCTTCTCCAGTTGAAGAGTAAGAAGATGGCTCAAAAATGACAGCTGAGTTTGTCATCTATTAATGAAATGCCTCAGTATCTATTTGATTGAATTAAATCTGTCAAACACAACTTCTTTGTTGGGGACGTCAGAAGGCATTTTTGTTGTTCTTGCTTACTGAAGGTGGCAGCTTCAACATAACAAAGTCTGACAGCTTGACTCAGCCCCAAAATGCCAACAACAGGCGAGTGATGTCTGTTGCAAATAGAAGGTCCTGCAGTTCCCCAAGCAAAGACAGGAATGGCAAATGCACATTAGACAACCTAGAGAGAAGCACAGCGTCCACTCCGCCTCTGGAGGAACAGAAAGACGTTTAAAAATGATTTACACGTTATTAAACACGTAGCTGGAGGAAATGGGAAACCAAAGGACCTTAGGAGCAGTGGTTCTCAGCCAGGGGTGATTTTGTATCCCAGGGGACATTTGACAATGGCTGGAGACATCTTTAGTTTTCATAATGCAGGGAGGGGAGTCGGGGTTTGCTACTGGCATCTAGTGGGTGGAGGTCAGGGGTGCTGTTCAACATCCTGCTCCTACAGTGCACAGGGCAGCCCCCATAACACGAAATGATCTGGTCCTAACACTGCTGAGGTAGACAAACTGCTTAGGAGAGATAAAAATGGGGTCAGGTTTTTGCCATACTGGCAAATTACTCTTTGCTGTTGAGTTGAATCCAACTCATAGTGACCCTATAGGACAGAGTAGAACTGCCCCACAGGGTTTCCAAGGCTGTAAATCTTCACAGAAGCAGATCACCACATCTTTTTCCCGCAGAGCAGCTGGTGGGTTCGAACTGCCAACCTTTCATTTAGCAGCTGAGTGCTTAACCACTGCACCACCAGGTGCAGTAATTTGTTACTAGATAACAAATCTCCTTTACTGGCAAAATAGATTGCTGTAACTCTCTGGTATTCAGGCAATTTCTGCTTTGAAAACAGTCCATCGATCCATTCTATACTCATTTATTCATTCTATATTCATTTATATATTCGTTCATTCAACAAATCTGTATCGAGTGCTTCACTCTGCCAGGTGCTTTGGGAAAGAATAATATGTATAAGAAATATTCATGCAGCCACTAAATAAATTAGCAAGCATTTGGAAGTGATGTGGGCAATAAATCAAGTGTGTGTCCTCCCCTTAAAAAACATAAAATTTTGAGTTAATACAAAATGCAAATAGGAAAAAAAAGAAGCAAAACCTTGCTGACTTAATGATCAAAGCTTTGTGTAAATCTAATAATGGATAATGTTCTTAAGGTAGACATTTGAAGGGCAGTTGTCACAAGGCTGGTGGGCTAATAATGGGTGCATCACTGGCCTAATGTGTGAAACTAGCTGGTCATAAGTGTTCTCATTGATTCACTTTCCTTTTTTTAATCTAGTACAGCATACGGTAATTTATAAAAAGGGTTTAAAAGGGTGTTTCTTTTCAGTGATATTAGTTACATTCATCATTTTGTGCAACCATTTACCCAAAAGAAGGAGGGCAAATAAAAATCTGACAGGACAATAAATGCCTACAACTCAAATGTCCAAAATAGTATAAAGGTTAGATAAATTAGGGTATATCAGTATGAAAGAATGTTAAGCAGCCATTAAAATTTTTTAAAGTATGTTTTATATATTTGGAGAGCCCCAGTGGTGAGGTGATCAGAAGCGTTCAGCTGCTAACCCGAAGGTCGGGGGTTCGAACCCACCAGCGGCTCCGCCGGAGAAAGACGTGGCCGTCTGCTTCCGTAAAGATTTACAGCCCTGGAAACCCTATGGGGCAGTTCTACTCTGTCCCATAGGGTCGTTATGAGTCGGAATCCACTTGAAGGCAGCAGGTTTGGGTTTTTTATGTCATTTTAGAGTGATCCCAATAAATGCCAATGTTTTTTGTCTGGAACCAGGCAAGCTACTTGTAAAGCTAAATAGGAAAATAGATAAGACTAGCTAGGCAAAAGCCTGAAAAATAAAAAGCAATAAGAAATGGCAAATGCTACTAGATATTAAAACATAGCTATAATGGAAAAATAATTAAAAAATATGGAACGTTGCATGAAATGCCAATGTAACAGAATAGTCCAGAAATATAGGATAGAAATACATATGGGGATTTAGCATATGATAGAGGGGGCATCTCAAGCCTGTTGGGTGAAGTTAACTTTTTAATAAATAGTGTTAGACAATTGGGTAAAAAAAAAACAACATAATTGGGTAGCCCCCTGGAAAAAGATGAAGTTGCCTTCCTACTTCACACTGTGCATCAAAATCAATCCAAATGGATGTATGATTAAAAGATAAAAATTTGAAATCTTAAAAGTACTAGGAAAAAAATACATGGGCGAATTTCTTTATAACCTGAGAGTAGGGGAAACTTTTCTAACTGTGATTTATAGGAAACATATAACTCAGAGGAGAAGTGCCCATGTTCCAGTACATACTTTCTTTCCTACCATAGGTAGCTTAGGGCCAGCTTCCAAAAGCACTGACCATAACTCTTTATTGTTCTTCAAATACGACATGTTCCTTTAGAGACCTCCTTCTGTCTCCACTGTTATTTCCATTCCTCTGACCCAACCTTTTTATTAGGGTACCATAATTCTGACTTCTTATTTCTTTGTTTCAATTTGAAGTGTTCTCTCTTTACTCCCAGCGCTCCTTCCCTTCCTGTCTTTTCTATACTTGCAGGTTTTCCCGCTGCCAAGCCTTCTCTCTCCCTCCTTATTCTTCCTCTTTTAAAAAGATCAACACTTTGGCCAACCAGCGTGAGACAGGAGCCGCAGCGATGTTCTGAGGACCCTTGGGAATCCTGGCACTGAGAGGAAGCAGCAAAGAAAGGAGGCTATCTCTTCCAGACCAACTCCATGCACTGGGAAAGGACCCAAGCTGTAGACAAATACCACTGTGGAAATTGCTTTTTATAGCATAGTGGAGTCTCAGCTTGAGTTTACACTGCGTCACCAAGGGGAATTCAGACCGTCTGGGCATGCCTCGTGTACCAGGGGGTTGGGTCAGCCAAAAGTCTTTTTTTGTTTGTTGGTTTGAGGAATTAATTGGCCTCTTGGGACAGAAAAAGGAGCCCTAGTGGCTCAGTGGTTAAGCGCTCGGCTGCTAACTGAAAGGTCAGCAGTTTGAACCCATCAGCCACTTTTTGAGAGAAAGATGTGGCTTCTGTAAAGATTACAGCCTTGGAAACCCTGTGGGGCAGTTCTACTCTGTCCTGTAGGGTGGCTATGAGTTAGAATAAACTCAACAGCAACTGGTTTGGTTTTTGGTTTGGTTTGAGGACAGAACTTATTAAAACAATGCAAAACAAAAAATCTTACTCAACAAGCATTATCTAGTTACCTGGTTATAGTGGTCAGAGAGAGTGGGGGCTATTTTGAGTATCACATGGAGTCTGTTATTTAGAGTTAGCTCCGTAGCCAGTGTTCACTATTGGATAAATGTCTGTGCCTTCTGGAGGGGGCCTGGGCACATTCACTAAAAACTGTGTAAGACATGGAGGCACAAGAAGCCCATATTCAAGATGCTTCCGTGCAGATAATGACAGAGAAGAGAGTCTCCATCTACTCCGCACCATCCCAAAGCAATAGCAGCGGTGCCCAGCAGGTGGGTCATCACTACTCACAAACTCAACGGGGAGAAATCGGAGTCTGTGACCGGCAGGCCTGACCACATTCATCAGAAGAACAGGAATGAAAATGAAGACACCGTGTGGTGATTTGCATGTGAGCACATTTTATATCCATTCCCAGTGGCTCTCAAAACCAAAGAGGGGTGGAGGAACTTGTTAGGTATCAAGGGCCCAGCAATTGTAGGACAGGTGGATGCAAAAAAAAAGAGGTTTCGTCTGAGAAGCTACACATCACCAGCTCAGATGTAGAAATTCTCAGTGCATTTCGGTTCCTTAACAATAATAGAGCAAGTGCTTCAGACTTTCTTGGGTCACTGATCTTAGGATAAATGCCTACCTACTTCAGGTTGTCAAAAGCACCTGCTGTCCATCTGGCCAGGATGGCCAGAAGGGCTGCACTGGAGAAAGAACGCTGGGCCAGTTCAAGTCTTGGCTCTGTCAGCAACGAGCAATGAGACTTTCAGCTTGTGCCTGAACCTCTCTGGGCCTTGGTTCCCTTGTCTGTAAAATAAGGACATTGGACTAGATCAGTGATGAGCAAATAGTATTGAATGGAGCATCTCAGTGGACTGACAGTGCTTGAGTGGAAAAGAGGGCCATGAAGATAGGCTAAGACAACTGGGCCCTGGGCTCCCAACCTCACTTTTCCCAGAGGAACTGCATGTTGAGTCTATTTCACAGATTGAGGCTACTTAATTATTTTTATTTAAGGGGCAAAACTTGGCAGCCAAAATTAAGTTTGAGGACCACTTAAGCAGACTAAAATAGTAATTCATAAGAACACATCCAAGTAAAGTTGTGAGGGCGGATGGATATTAGCACGAGAGAGAGAAAGATGTTTATCTGGTAGGTGTACCACTCTGAACTGCAGCAGAAGGATTCTGGGCAAAACAGGGGTTCACTTATGCCAAGGGTGAAGACTTGCCATCTGGGCCAGGTTGAGTGGGCTGATGGGGGAGTCAAGGGGATGAAGCTGGAGCTCTGTGGGAGACAGGTTGGAAGAGAAAGTAGAAAGAGGGCCCAAGGGAGGAGGACTACTGGGTGCCTGTGGGGTTACTCCAGGAGTAACTGGAGGTGCCTAGAGGGGAACCATTGGGAAATATTGGCCCCATCCAAAGCTGGTCTCCATGGGTATTCCTACTTTGCCATGCCTAAGAATGCGTTATTTCAGGACCCTTGCCAGGCATTGCTGGACCTAAAGACAGGTTTACAAAAATAAAAACAATCATTATAATGCTGAAATACTTGAAGGTTTACAAAGCAAAATCCCGAGGATGCCAAAGCCTCTCTTAAATGAAGTTCTGTCGTGGCGTAAATTAGCTGACTTTTCCTTGGGGTCTACCTAATAGCGTGCCTGCTGAGAGCAGTCTCTTAGTTGGCAGTTACCTATCATCACTCCGGTGGAGTGTGAAAACAGAAAATTATTTTTCTAGGATGGAAAAGTAATTTCTTGATATCAGCTCAAATTCCTGAGATTCCAATTTGCATTACTCAATTTTTTTTCATTCTATCTGCTCCTAATTGAGATATAAATATTCAGTGTTGGAAACTGAATTCAGAGGATAATTACTGAATTAGTATGGAGTCGCAATTACAGTAATTTGATGATTTCAATTATTGTGGCTTTGTCTTAGATAAGGATGCCTGAAACAAATTGAAATTGGAACCAATAGGTCATATAAAGGTAAAATCACTGGACGGCAGGTTGTGCGGAAATATTCACTCTTAAATATGCCTCATGAGAATCAGTCACAAAACTGTCTGCTTTTCCTTAAAAAGAAGGAGATTGGCACATCCTGTCTTACCCAATTCCACTCATTTGATTCCTCCCGTCCCCAATAGCATAGTCTTTCAACAGCTGGGTCCCAGACACTGGTTTGAGCGAGGCAGTCTGAATTCGAATCCTGGCTCCTTCAGAGACTCGGGATAAAAGACTTTCGAGCTCTCTGATTCTCAGGAATATGGCTGAAATGTTGCTCACAGCATGGCTCCTCAAATGTTTGCCTTTGGAATAAGTGAGGTTCCCACCCTTCCAGATGTCCAAAACAAAACAACCTCCCCTTCCTCCCCCCTCAAAAAATCCCACCATGCATGAAAAACTCTATTGCTTAAAGAGGGACGGGGGGTTGGATATTTGCAGAATTTAAAAGGTGTTGCTATTAACTGCATGGTTTCTAAGATCTAAACAAACTCTGCACAGCTGCTGGGAATTTCTTTAACCCAATGGTTCAAAGAGGGGTAATTTTGCTCCCCAGGGGACATTTGGCAAGGTCTAGAGACATTTTCAGTTGTCACAATCTGAGGTCTGGGGTGCTACTTGGTAGAGGCCAGGGATGTTGTTAAAAATCCTACAATGACCAGGACAGCCTTTACAACAAAAGAATGATCGAACCTAAAATGTCAAAAGTGATGCAGCTGAGAAGTCCTGCTTAACCCAACTAGGGTATCATTTGTCAGTGATGTTTAACCTACTAACTAGACTCGTAGTTCATACCACTGTGTCATATAATGGAGATTTGTCCTAGATCATGGCCGGAAGATCAAGGGGTTGCCAGACATTGGCAAAGTGGGACAATTTCAGATATAACATATGTGAAAGATCTACAGTGTGCTCATTTCCTCCTTAATCTGCAGAACGATCCTCTAAGGTAGACAGAACTGTGCTCATTTAAAGAAGCAGGATGTGCAACAAAGAAAAATTTAGTCATATGACCGTCACTCAGTTGGGTACTGAGCCGGCATTGCCACCCAGGGCACTCTCCTTCCAATGGCGACCCTATAGGACAGAGTAGAACTGTCCCACAGGGTTTCCAAGGCTGTAATCTTTATGAAAGCAGACTGCCACATCTTTCTCCCATGGAGCGGCTGGTGGGTTTGAACCACTGATATTTCAGTTAGCAGCCAAACGCTTAACACTGCGTCATCAGGACTCCTATAACAGATGAATGGATAAACAAAATGTGATGCATATATACAATGGAATACTACTCAGCCAGAAAGAGAAATGAAGTCCTGATACATGCTACAACATGGATGGACCTTCAACGCATTATGCTGAGGGAAATAAGTCAATCAGAAAAGGATAAATACCGGAGACCTGAATAACTAGATGGTGCCTGGCTACAACTGATGACTGCTCCGACAGGGAACTCAACAGAGAATCCCTGATGGAGCAGGAGAGCAGTGGGATGCAGACGCCAAATTCTCGTAAAAAGACCAGACTTAATGGTCTGACTGAGTCTGGATGGACCCAGGTGGTCATGGCCCCCAGACCTTCTGTTGGCCCAGGTCAGGAACCATTCCTGAAGCCAGCTCTTCAGACATGGATTGGACTGGACAATGGGTTGGAGAGGGATGCTGGTGAGGAGTGAGATTCTTGGATCAGGTGGACACTTGAGACTATGTTAGGATCTCCTGCCTGGAGGGGAGATGAGAGGGTGGAGGGGGTTAGAAGCTGGCAAAATGAACATGAAAAGAGAGAGTGGAGGGAGAGAGCGGGCTGTCTCGTTATGGGGAGAGTAATTGGGAGTGTGTAGCAAGGTGTACATGGGTTTTTGTGTGCGAGACTGACTTGATTCGTAAACTTTCACTTAAAGCGCAGTAAAAATTATTAAAAAGAAAAGGATAAGTATTGCATGACCTTATATGAAATGCATATATTGTATGACTTTATATAAAATGGGAGCCCTGGTGGTACAGTGGTTAAAGAGCTTGGCTGCTACTCAAAAGGTCAGCAGTTCAAATCTACCAGCTGCTCCTTGGAAACCCTCTAAGGCAGTTCTACTCTGTCCTATAGGGTCACTATGAGTCAGAATTGACTCAACTCCAGTGGGTTTGGTTTTTTTTAATCTAAAATGACAAAAATAGGCAAACATATAGAGACCAAAGTTTCTTAGTGTTACCAGAGGTAGGAGGGAGGGGAGAAAAGGGAATCATTGCTTATGGAACACTGAGTTTCTGTTTATGGTGATGAGAAACTTGGCATTGATCAAGTGTAATGATTGCACAGCAGATTAATGTAATTGATAGCACTAAGCTGTACAACTACGAAAAGTTGAATTGGCAAATGTTGTGTGATATGTGAGTTTCTCGGATCAGGTGGACACTTGAGACTATGTTGGCATCTCCTGCCCGGAGGGTAGATGAGAAGGCAGAGGGGGTTAGAAGCTGGCAAAATGGACATGAAAAGAGAGTGAAGGGAGTAAGCGGGCTGTCTCACTAGGGGGAGAGTAATTGGGAGTATGTAGCAAGGTGTATATAAGTTTATGTGTGAGAGACTGACTTGATTTGTAAACTTTCACTTAAAGCACAATAAAAATTATTAAAAAAATGTGTGATATATATTTCTACAACAACACAAAAGAAGAAGAAAAAGAACAGCAGCTGCTGGTGCTGCTCATAAACAACCACACACCTCATGGGATTTGTTTTCTCGGTTTGGAGGTTTAAAGCCATTGCTTCATAGGATGTCCCAGTTAATTGGTCAGAT
Source organism: Loxodonta africana (assembly GCF_030014295.1). Taxonomy (NCBI): domain Eukaryota; kingdom Metazoa; phylum Chordata; class Mammalia; order Proboscidea; family Elephantidae; genus Loxodonta; species Loxodonta africana. Next base: position 16,197,375 of record NC_087369.1, read on the forward strand.
ATAATTTCTAGTGCTTCCATTCTACCTCCTAGTTCCTTTTATAGTGCTTGAGGTCTTAAAAGCTTGCAAGGAGCCATCCAAGGTACAACAATTGGTCTCTACTCACCTGGAGCAAAAGAGGAAGAAGGAGAGTCGGGAATAGGAGGAGGAAATGAAATGTGTGGCTAACTGCCTCCATGAGACCAAAAGAACTAGATAGTGCCTGGCTACCATTAATGAAGGCTTTGATCAAAGATTCGATAGAAGAATCCTGATAAAACAGGGGGAAAATGCATAACAAAATTTTTGAAATTCTCACGGAATCTAGGCTTTCTGGGAGCACTGAGGCTAGATGAACCCCCAAAACTATTGCTCTAAGATAATATTTAAATCTTAGACCAAAAACATACCTGAAGTCTTCTTTGAACCAGCAATAGTTTAGGTTAATTAATAAAGAATGTCTGCCTTGAGCATTGTCCTCTTTTAAAGAACTGTCTACATGGGATCAAATTGACAACAGCAACTCGGAAAGGTTAGATAGGAAGCTTAGGGGGTAGTGAGTTTATGTTAATGGTAGAGGCATAATTTGGAAAAGGAGGGTGAGAATGGTTGCACAACTTGAAGAATGTGATCAATGTCACTGAATTGTACATGTAGAAATTGTTGAATTGCTGTATGGTCTGCTGTATGTATTTTTGACAACAACAAAAATAAATTATTTTTAAGAAAATTTTAAAAACTGAGATCCAATTAGAAAAGTTACAGAAAACAGAAGTTGAGAGACACATGATTAAAATAAAACTTACAACACTGAGTTAAAAGGTTAAAAAGACAAAGATAAGTGAGGTTAAGAATTAGCAGGGAAAAATCTGAGTAGATCGTGTGACAGTGAAATTCTAGTTCATGCAGCTGGGGCTGAATTCTGCTGAAGCTGAAGGAATTTGTCCTGCATGGACTGAGAGCCCAGGATACCTCTGTCGAGGTCCAGGCAGGAAAACAGACACCACATGAGATGTTTTAACAGAAAAAAATTAATTTAGAAAGCTAATTAAATGATTGTCGGAGAACTGAGTGAAAAGACAAAAAGAGGAACCTGAAGCAATGGCCCACCCCTAGATAAGATAGATAGAGATAGACAGCTGCTGTCAAGTTGACTCCTACTCATGGTGACCTTATGTACAACAGAATGAAACATTACCTGGTCCTGTGTCATCCTCACAATCACCAGCATGTTCCAGTCCATTGTTGCGAGGGTCTCCCATGCCCTCACTGGCCCTCTGCTTCACCAAACATGATGTCTTCACCCAGTGTTTGATTCCTCCTGATGACATGTCTAAGGCAAGTTAATGAGTGTTCTGTTGTGATCCATAAAGTTTTCTCTGGCTAATTCCAGAAGTGGGTCACCAGGCCTTTCTTCCTAGTCCATTTTAGTCTGGAAGCTCTGCCAAAACCTGTCCATCATGGGTGACCCTGCTAGTATTTGTCAGTTCTACTCTGTCCTATAGGATTGATACGAGTCAGAAGCGAAGCCATAGCTTCAGCATCACAGCAACATGCCCGCCACCACAATGCAACAGATGGGTGGTGGCCCTAGGTAAGAGGTTGGGGTTATTGGAACCTAAAAGTTTGGAGGAGGAACCAGGTGGAATTGGGACCCAGACTTCTGAGAATGGGTACTCACCAGCTGATACTGTATCTCAGGGAGTACAACAAGGCTGGTTCTGAGAGTGTGGCAATTACTGGAGCCAAATGCCACAGTCAGGATAAAGAACTATCGTTGCAGTGACACTGGCTGACAGGAACAGGAGCCAACAGGAAGGAACAAGTCCTTTCTCCCCTCTCCATCCTTGAAGTCTCCCTCTAGTGGCCCTATTGGCAGAACCTAACAGGGCAGGAGCTGGTCAAGGTTTGCAAAGTCCCAGCCCCAGCATGACAAAGCACAGTGCTAACCAGTATGGGTGTGTTGGCCATATGCGGCTATTTAAGTTTCAACTTGAACACATGAAAATTAAATAAAAATTAAAAATTAAATCCCTCAATTGCACTAGCCACATTTGAAGTACTCAATAGTAACATGTAGCTGTTGTATGCTGATTCTGACTCACAGCGACCCCATGTAACAGAGTAGAACTACCCCACTGAGTTTCCTAGGCTGTAATCTTTATGGGAGCAGGTCGCCAGGACTTTTCTCCTGCAGAACCACTGGTGGGTTTGAGCCACCAATCTTTCAGTTAGCAGCCAAGTGCTTAATTGTTGCACCACCAATGCTCCTCACTTATGGCTAGTAGATAGTGGTTACCATATTAGACAGCACAGCAAGGCCCTAAATCACATAAAAAGGAACACAAATCATCTTGGCAAGCTCCCCCTTCTATGTTGTGTCTGCAGACCCAGGGAAACTACCCCTACTCCATCAAAGGTTACCTTTTTTCAAACAAATAACAGTATCATACCATTAAAAAAGATTTTCCACATGATGATGATGATGATGATGGTGGTGGTGGCAATACTGTACTGAACATTTACATTCAGTCAGGTCCTTTGGAAAGCACTTTGATTTTCTTATTTCATTTAATACTCACCACAACACTACAAGCTAAGTACTCCTTAAATCTGATATTACAAATGTAGAACCGGAACTGCCAAGAGAATGAACAGATCTGTCTTGGAAGAAGTACAGCCAGAATGCTTCTTAGAAGCAAGGATGGTGAGACTACATCTCACATACTTTAGACTTGTTATCAGAAGGGATCAATCCCTGGAGAAGGACATCATGCTTGGTAAAGTAGAGGGTCATTGAAAAAGAGGAAGACCCTCAACGAGATGGATTGATACAGTGGCTAAAACAATGGGCTCAAACACAGCAACGATTGTGAGGACGGCGCAGGACCAGGCAATGTTTTGTTCTGTTGTACATAGGGTTGCTATGAGTCAGAACCGACTGGACGGCACCTAACGACAACAATAACAAGGAGCTTGTGAAAGCCACACAGCTGACCCCATAGCCCTTGACTTACCCTCTGGGATACATTGTCTCAGGCTGCCAAAGGGAGCCCTCACTTTCACAAAGAGACTTTATTCACTTACTTCATTCTATCTAGAAAATCCCACATATATAGAAGCCATTATTCAGTAGAACATTATTTTTTCAGAAGGAATAAATTGGACAAAGAAAACCAACAATTAATAATGGCACTTAATAACACAAGGAAGTATGACAATGAAAGTCATTCCAGTTTAATAAAATTCACTCCTAGCAGATTTACAACGACTCAACAGGGAAGAATAGAGGTGGTTTTAGAAATAGCTAGGATTGAGTCCATCACGTTTCAGCTTATGATGTTTGCAAGACGATTGCTATCTAAATGGCTGGTGAATAGAGTCCTTGTGCTGTGATTTCCTATGACATTCACAGTACAGTTAGCTATATTGTGCTAATCAGAAGCCACATGGTGAAGACATGGCTGGGTCAATCATTAGCTTTGTGATATTAGAAAAGTTACTAAATCCCTCTAAGCCTGGGATTTCTTCCCTTGTAGAGATACTGTGAGAATTAAATTAGATCATGGGTATATGTAAATAATCTGGCATATTCTCTGACATATAGAATTGCATATTATTCATGGATTTTAGGTGGCCCTCTACTAGAAGGCATTGAGACAGAAGATACCCATGCTTGTCTTTTAAGCGTTCATTTGTTCAGGCAAGAATGTTTGCTGAATGCCTACCATGTGCCAGGTATTGTACTAAGGGGCTTGCAAAATATCAGTGAACAAGTCAGACAAAAATATCTGCCATTATGGAGCTAACATTATATTGACTCAGCACCCACTTTATGGAAGGCATAACCCCATTTGTGACAAATATAAACACGACATCTTTCCTGTCCTCAAAGAAATTATATTCCATTAATTTAAAAGTTTGTAAAATACCCTCTGAAAGGAAACTACATTTATTAACAAATAAAGGATTCCTGGCAACAGGAATGAAATGTGGTGGGGGGAGGGGCAGTAAACGTTAATTTACATATCAGAGAATCTAGGTTCTAATCCTATCTCTGCTTCTAACTTCTTGTATTTTCAGTTATACTCTCTGAGCTTCAGTTTCCTCACCTTCCAAAATGGGAGTACGGTCTCAAAGGCATTTCCAGGAATAAAGTTATATTATCTATATGTCTACTGCAGGCTTACTAGCGAGACTGGTCAACTTTATGGAGATGAGAAAAAAATACTTTTTTCATATTTAATATCATACCCACAGGCACTACTATCATGTATAACTTAAACTGAGATGAGAGCTTATGGTGGGTTACTTAGTTTTTCAACTGAAGATAACAAAAGCAGACTGTCTGGTTTGCTTCAAAAGTTGAGTCTGAGACAAGGTAATCCTGGTGGAGAAAGGTAGTAGTTTATTTGAGAAAGAATCTCTAATAAATAAGTTGTAGTAAGAGAAAAGGGACAGCGAGCCAGTGAAGGAGAAAGTCGCTCTTAGGGTGCATTAGCAGGCCTGCTGTTGTAACAATGAGAACCTGGTCCCCCCCCAAGACTTCTAAGAAACAGCCAGAAGACCTCCCAGAATTGCCCATTCCAAGGAGAGGAGGCAGAACATTTCCCCACTGGGTCTCATCCATTATTGATTGATGAAAAGCCTCAACAGTGTCAACAACCTCACCTTCTGAGCCCAGCAGGCTGCCGGGGCTCCAGCTTTGAGAAGGCCAGGAGACAGCAAGTGAGGTGTGGGTTGAAGGAGGGGCAAGAAACTGTGCAACACAGTAGTGGTTGAAATTAGAAGTGGGCAAAGGGAGGTGACCCAGGAACCAGAAATATCTTCCATAGGGCCCCCAGAAGGTAGACATGCTGGGGCTGAGAGATTATCATGCTGCTTCTCCGGAGGCTCCCCTAAAGGGCGAGAAAGCTACAACAACCTGTAATGGCTACAACTTCAAACTACACTCTCACAAGTTTTATTCTATGTGTACATTATATTTGAAGCAATGATAAGCCCTCCTATTTGTCTCTCAATTGTTAATATACCTTTTCTTCCTAAGGCAGCCACTGGGATTCTATGTCCTCTTTTTTATGAACCAATTACATTTGTTAACACATTTGAAAAAGGGACATTTCCACAGCCTGATTTTCAGAACAGCCTCCATGCCTTCTAGGGTGAGAATGACAAAAACAAAATGGCAACTGTGTTACACTTAAAAAAATCTTACATTTACATTCATAACATTTTCTATTGGAAAAGGTTTAAAAATTGTAATGAATTCCCTAAAAAATGTGTCAAGGAAATTGGGAGCATGGTTTTTTGCCTGAAATTTGAGATTCTTTAACTGGGTCAGGGATATCTTGCTAAAAGCACTGCTTTTTCTCCCAGACACTGTCATTTTGTACTTCTCTTCCAGAAGCATCATTCTCAAACACGTGCACAAATTAGTGAGAGGATTTTTCAAGACCCTGACTATGTTTGATCTGAAGAAAAGGCAAGGCTCTCTACTCTCTACTTGTAGGAGTGCCTGACTCTCCCTCCTCACCTGGCTGACCTGTCCCTCCCCAGAGCTGAGCAATTCTTCTGGGATAAATATATACATTGAACCCTGCTGCCCAGCTGAATTCAGGGGCTTGGTTTCAAAATCAATGCATCCTTTTTTAAAGTTTAATAGGAGTTGTAATTTGTTGAAAGTTAAAGACACAAAAAAATAAGTTGGAAGTAACCTGGAAATTTTGTCATAAATAATATTTCTATTTACCATAGTGTAAATTAGAAAAAATATGTGCCATTTAGGTTTTATGTCATTGGGTAAGGAGGATATATTTTAAAAGTATTTTAAAGACAGAATCCACAGAGTTGACTGACAGATCCTGGGGATGGAGACTGAAGGAGAGAAAGTTGGGTGACTGAGCGATGTTACTGTTAACTAAAGTAGAGAAAACTAGAGGAGAAGGGATGAAAGGGAAGATACTGAGTTGAGTCAAAGTGTTGAAAATGAGATGCCTTTGAGATGTGCAATTGGAATCATGGGTTTGTATCTAAGGAGAAAAGTGGGGTTACATATGTTTGGAAATCATCCAAGCATATGGAAGGCGATGCAACTGCCACCATAATAATTATGTTTTCAAAATTATTTCATTTAATCTCCCCAACAACTCTGAACTGTATAAGAACTTTACTGATGAGGAGAGATTCTGGAAGGTCAAACAACTTTCCCGAATTGGTATTTGACCACCAGCCAGATATACCTCTTTAAGTCAAATACATCTGTTTGTTTATTCAATTACATCTCTGGAGAACAGACTCTAGATGGAAATTAGAGTCTGTAAAAGAGCAACTATTTTCCATTACATGTTGCAGTACTTTTGAAATTAATGCATTCCCTCATTTATTCAATGAACATTCAATGTCATGAACAAGACATTGCCTTGACTTCTAAGAAACTATAGCTAGGGAAAGAGAACAAGATTTAATGGTCTTCGGTCGTGAGTAGTTTCAAAGAGAAGAAGCCAGAAGAGAGGGAGAGGGTGGAGATGCAGAGCAGCTCTTGAGGAGAGCTGAAAGACTGATGCAGAGCAGAGGTGGAAAAATTAGTATAAGGAAGAAAAAAAAACTGGTTGTCGTGGTGTCATAGAAACCCTATAGTACAGAGTAGAACTGCCCCATAGGGTTTCCGATGAGCAGCTGGTGGATTTGAACACTGACCTTTTGGTTAGCAGCATAGCTCTTAACCACTGTGCCACCAAGGTTCCAGCCTAAGAGGACATCAACTCTCAAGAATAACTTCCAGCGGAGAGGAAAGATAGCATACAAATGCAATTTGATAACAAGAAAATTGAGGGAATTTGTGTCTAATGGCTTCTGTAATTTTTCCTATGAGATTTTTCTGCTGAAAATTAAGGAGAGAAGTTCAAACAAACATAGAAAGTTAGAGCAATATTGTGTCTTTCATAGGGCTTTTACCATGTCCCAAATAAAAAGGTGTCCACGCCCCCAAACATGAGAGAATAGAATTACTGGAGCTGGAACATTCTGAGCACACCTGCTCACATAATTGTTGCCAAAAGGCCTCACAGCCTTGCTGGCTGTGGGTAGGTGGCCTCAGTTCCTTGCTAGCTTTAGGTAGGTGGCCTCAGTTCCTTGCTGGCTGTGGGTAGGTGGCCTCAGTTCCTTGCTGGCTGTGGGTAGGTGGCCTTACTTCCTTGCTGGCTGTGGGTAGATGGCTTCACTTCCTTGCTGGCTGTAGGTAGGTGGCCTCAGTTCCTTTCTGGCTATAGATAGGTAGCTTCATTTCCTTGCTGGCTGTGGGTAGGTAGCCTCATTTCCTTGCTCAAGAGAGAAAGTCAGGAGAAAGCCTCAATGCATTTGATCACCTAGTCTTGGAAGTCATACACAGTCACTGCTGCCATATTTTCTTTATTAGAAACAAGCCACTAACTCCAGCCCACTCTCAAGGAGGAGAGGATTAAGTTCCACTTCATGAAGAGAGGAGTGAAAAAGAATTTGTGGATAAATTTTAAAGTCACTGTATTTGGGGAGCTTTAAAAATTGCTGACACCTGGCTCCTATGCCTAGAAAATCTGATTTAATTGTTTTGGGATTTTTAAAAGCTCCCTAGGTGGATGAACCTGCAAAACTACCGCCCTGAGACAATCTTTAAGCCTGAAACCATGAGCCAAAAATATTCTCTGAAGCCTTCTTTAAACCAAGCAACAGTCTAGCTTAACTAGTAAAGAATGCCTGCCATGAGCATTGTGCTCTTGGGATCAAACTGACAACCGAAACTCAAAAGATTAGATAGGAAACTTAGGGGACAGTGAGTTTATGTCAATAGGGGAGGAACAGCTCAGAAAAGGAGGGTGAGAATAGTTGCACAATTTGAAGAATGTACATGTAGAAATTGTTAAATTGGTATATGTTTTGCTGTGTATATTTTCAACAACAATAAAAAGCTCCTTAGGTGACTCCATCAGGTAATCCTCTATCATATGCTTCCACTTTTGTGCCTCTTAAGACTGTAAGCCCTTAGCAAGCAAGCACACTGCCCTGTGACTGCACTTTGCCAGCCCTAATGCCACATCATTATCATGCAAGTAGGTGTGACAAAGAACAAAATTTCATTAAAGAAAATTTTAAAACTCAAAATATTTTTTCTTAATTAAAAAAATGAAAACAAAAGTGGTCTGTAAATAGAGGCATTATGCTCAAAGGAAGCATATTTAATACTTGGCATTTTCTAAGTCATAGGTACTACAAAGCAAGGATATAAAATCAAACAAATGCAAGAGACTGCTGCCTAAGTATGAAGTCTAAAGCTTAATAAAAGTGTAAGTAAGGAATACTTTGAGCCTATAAAGTATTTGACATTTGTTGATAATCCATGACAGAATATGACCAAGTCTGACCTTCCCACCCATTGCTGTTGAGTTGATTCCGATGCACAGCGACCCTATAGGACAGAGCTTGACCTTAGGAGGCACCAAAAATAGATAATGACCTAAAACCTGCTCTTGAATTGAACTTACATAGATGCTCTACCTGTCTGGGGGATCAGGAGATAAATGCTCTGATTTAATAATTAGATAGAGTAAATAAATTAAATCATTAAATTAATTTCAATTACAACTTGGCTGAAGACATATTTGGAAGTTATACTACTTGTCATTTTGGCCTACTTGCATGTATCTCCATCTCTAATTTCCCCACCTCCCCCCTCGCATGATGCGGAAAATGCCAGATAATATTTTTGCATGTGAAATCCAGTGGAATAAACAACAGTGTTCTCCTGACAAACATTGCTGCTCATTAGTACGAGATTGAAATTCTGTACGGGCTTTGTTTACTTGTTCAGCAGCTAATTGTCAGTCATTTTGATATGCACAGAGAACGACCACAGTGGTGGAAATCACCGAAGCAGAAGCACCACATTGATTAGGCTGACCCCCGTGTGGCTGCTGGAAAGGCTCCCAAATGGTGGAGACATAGCACAGCCTCCCAAATCCCTGTGACCCAAGTCACTGGGGATCAAACACACCTTGCCTGTTCTAGGCTGAGTTCTTGCTGTGTTAATTGGGCAACTATTCAGCTCTTAGAAGAGTCAGAGTCTAGCTGCATTGCACATTTCTTTTAGCTCTTCACTAAAATGGAGAAATTCAATTCATTGGCTTGAGACTGATCCAACTGGCCACACATCACTCCCTCCCACAAGCAGTTGTTTCTGGTAATGGAAAGCTGGTGGCACCGTGGTTAAGTGTTCAGCTGCTAACCTAAAGGTCGGTGATTCAAACTCACCAGCAGCTCCGCAAGAGAAAGATGTGGCAGTTTGCTTCCATAAAGATTACAGCCTTGGAAACCCTATGAGGCAGTTCTACTCTGGTCTATAGGGTCACTTTGAGTCAGAATCGACTCAATGGCAATGGGTAGGGCCTCTGGGCACATGGCCCATCTTCAGCTACATACAGACATGTACCTGTGTGAAAGGGAAGCCAATTGGCACCAGGGTTCCTCAAACAATGGGTCATGACCCATTGGTGAGTTATGAAGTCATCTGAACAACATCATGATAAATAGTGAAGAAACTGAAGCTGTCAAGGATTTCATTCTTGGATTAACAATCAACGTCCATGGAAGCAGGAGTCAAGAAATCAAATGACACATTACATTGGGCATATCCACTGCAAAAGACTTCTTTAAAGTGTTAAAAAGCAAAGATGTCACTTTGATGACTAAGGAGCACCTGACCCAAGGCATGGTCTTTTCAATTACCTCATATGCACATGAAAGCTGGACGATGAATAATGAAGAACAAAGAAGAATTGATGCCTTCGAATTATGGTGTTGGTGAGGAATACTGAATATACCATGGACTTCCAGAAGAATAAGCAAATCCGTCTCGGAGAAAGTACAGCCAGAACGCTCCTTAGAAGTGAGGACGGTGAGACTTCATCTCACATACTTTGGACATGTTATCAGGAGGGACCAGTCCCTGGAGAAGGACATCATATGTGGTAAAGTAGAGGGTCAGTGAAAACGAGGGAAACCCTCCATGAGATGGACTGACACGGTGGCTACAACAATGAGCTCAAACAAACCAAAGATTGCGAGGATGGTGCAGGATCGGGCAGTGTTTTGTTCTGTTAGACATAAGGTTGCCACGAATCAGAGCCAACTCGACGTCAAATAACAACAATCAGCATTAAAAAAAAAAAGAATAGGATATATTAACTAGAACAGAAAATTTCAGCATGCCTGTCATGTAGTAAAGGTAACTATTGTTTCGTGAACCTTTTTTTCACTCATTTGTGTTTTCTCACATACCTATGTGTGTATGCATGTATGCGTGTGTATAGCAAGTGATACCTGTTACCCCCTCCAGGGAGATGAGTACAATCCCATGGAGGACAGTAACACACTCCATAGTTTGCAGGTGTCAAGGTCACCAAGAAAGACATGACTCACACAAGCAGTGCATGGAACAATGCTTTACTACATGGAGAAGGGACAGAGCAATGTCGGTTTCAACAGTGGGCATCAGTCCCCCATGGCCATCAGGTCTCACTCCATAGCCAGCGCAGGGAGATGGCCTGCACATGTCCCACTTGTGCTGCAAAAGGACCCTGCTCCCTCCCTGTTGGGACAGATAGAGCAGTGGGGTTGGCCAGGTGCCATATAATGCACATGCTTAGCTAAGAAGTTTCTGGGAATGTTGACATGTGGTTCAGGGCAAGAAGGGAGGGATATGCTAATAGGCCACCTGCTGCTATGGGGTGTGTTTTGGGTCAAAATATCCCCAGAAAAGAAGTCAGCCCACACTTACCTCCTGTTCAAGAGGCCAGGCTGAGACATCTGGTCTTAAGCACAAGGTTCAATCGTAGATCACAGGGAAAGGCAACAGTCTGTGCTCAGACTGCCCTCTTACATGATGTGAGTGAGTGAGTGTGCTTGTGTGTAGGGCGTGATCACGATTTTGAAATTCCCGTCAGTAAAACAATAAGCACTGGCCTCATGCCCAGTTAACACAACCATCCCCCTACTCTTTTTTATTAACACCATGTTCCTAGGCCAACAGCCCTGGTGCCTGTCAGAAACAAATGAATTACAAAGACTCCAATCTCCAGGAAACACAAAGAAAAGAGCAAAATGGACAGTAAGAAGACCTCTGTGCCTTAGTCTCCTGTAAGAGCTGAGTAATTTCTTTAAAATCTTGAGACCGGGCTACATGACGTGTCTTCCTCCCTTCATTGCTGGGTTCTGAGGATCATGGCTCCTCCTTAAGGTGTTCCCAAATTGGTAGCAAAGACAGATGTTTCAGATTATATCATTGCAATGCAATGTTGTAAGTGTTTTGGTAAGGGTGAGGCTAAAGAAAACAGGGCAGTTGGTATCAAGAATATGATGTTCTTAAAGATAACCGGGAGTTGGCCAGTCAGACAGGGGAGGCTGGGGGAGGGCACTTCAGACAGACAGCACAGCATAAACAAAGGCACGTGAAATGAAAGGCAAGGCCATGGAACTTGGCTATGTTATAGGATAGCATCTTAAGTTGTAATAAAATATTTAGATTTGCAATATAGAAGGGTCATTTTGTAAGGATCATTTTGGGACAATTGCTGGGAGCAGGGGTGATAAGCTGGAGGCAGAAAAGTTCAATAGGACACTATTACCAAAAAATCAGGTGTGACAAGGTGGGGACCTTAATTAAAGTGGTGGGAAATCAGAGAAGGGATTGGAAATGAGAGATTTTAAAGGAAAAGAATCAAGAGAATTTGGAAACTTGTGAATAAGCAGGAGAAGGCTTTGATAATTCTCATACTTCTCAATTTGGTGGCTGGGTGAGTGGTGGCACCATCCACCAGGATAGGAATATGGGAGAAGAAGCAGCACCATGGGGACAGAGAGTTAAGTTCAGTTTGGGCCAAAGCGAACTAATGCACCTGTATGACATCCAACTGAACTAAGATGTTAGATATTTGGGTCTGACACCCTCTTTTTTTGTTTTCTAAGCTGAAGTGCAATACAACAACCCTACAGTCAACAAACTCTTTCCTCTGAAGTCATCAGAAAGTTGTTGATATAAATCAGAAAGAGAAAAGATTCTGTATGCACCAAATACAAGAAATTCAAAGAAAATGAGGGCACAGATGCTGGTATCTTCAGATCTAGGTACTGAGACTTGAACAAATTCTTACCATTTCAGTATGACAAGTGAGCTTCATTTTGAGAACCAAGAGTTTTACACGGGTGGAGACAAGTCAGCCAGGCCATGTCGTGGTCCCACTCTCACAGATTTGTCCTGACACCAATAAACCAACTGATTTTTATACATAAAAAGGACTTGGCTATGAACAATTCAGGCTCAAGCTCTGCTAAAGGAGGTGACTGCTATTCCTAGGGACAAGGTGCACAGATCACTCAGGGATTTCGTGACCCTTCTATTGACTAGTCACAGACATGTTCGTTTGTTCAGTGCTGGGACAAAGCCGAGATGCCACTTGCCTTTCAGTAAGTGTTACTGCACTTGCTGTTACCGCAGAAGAAGACTCCAGTTTAATCTACTGTCTTAACCTCAGGAATTCCTATCACCACTCAATATTTTTAAATGATCACCATGTGCTTCTTCACCAATGAAGAAATTAAATTTTGAAATATCTTTCTGAGAGAAATTACTCTTACAGTATGTGTATGTGGGCAGGGGTAGTGTTAGGGAGGAGAAGAAACTCCTGGGAAGACTTTTTTGGGGGGTGGGAGTGGGAGGGGCATCATGTAGACATCAGTAAAATTAAAATAAGGAAAAAATGTAAAGTGTCAGAAGTGAAAATTTAGCCTGTCTTTTGGCTTCAGAGGCCACGCTTGTTTTCCACCCACAGCATGCAGAGATAACAAACATATAATTTTGCTGATGTGGGTTAGATTTCACTCTCTTTCCAAATTCATTGTTGTTGTTATTGTTAGGTGCCATTGAGTCAATTCCAGTTCATAACGACCCTATGTACAATAGAACAAAACATTGCCCGGCCATATGCCATCCTCACAATCATTGCTATGTTTGAGCCCATTATTGCAGCCACTGTGTCAATCCATCTTGTTGAGGGTCTTTGTCATTGATTGAACTATGTCCCCCCAAAAAGTGTGTGCATCTATTTGGTTAGACCATGATTCCCAGTATTGTGTGGCTGTCCTCCATTTTGTGATTGTAATTTTATGTAAAAGAGGATTAGGGTGGGATTATAACACCACCCTTACTCAGGTCACCTCCCTGATCCAATATAAAGGGAGTTTCCCTGGGGTGTGATCTGCACCACCTCTTATCTCTCAAGAAATAAAAGAAAAGGAAAGCAAGCAGAGAGTTGGGGACCTCATACCACCAAGAAAGCAGCACCGGGAGCAGAGCGCGTCCTTTAGACCTGAGGTTCTTGCACTGAAATGCTCCCAGACCAAGGGAAGACTGATGACAAGGACCTTTCTCCAGAGCCGACAAAGAAAGCCTTCCCCTGGAGCCGGAGCCCTGAATTTGGACTTCTAGCCTACCGGACTGTGAGAGAATAAACTTCTCTTTGTTAAAGCCATCCACTTGTGGTATTTCTGTTATAGCAGCACTAGATGACTAAGACAGTCCTCCTCTTTTTTGCTGACTCTCTACTTTACCAAGCATGATGTCCTTCTCCAGGGACTGGTCCCTCCTGATAACATGTCCAAAATATGTGAGATGAAGTCTCACCATCCTTGATTCTAAGAAGCATTCTGGCTGTACTTCTTCCAAGACAAATCGTTCATTCTTCTGGTAAAAAACCAAACCCACTGCCATCAAGTCGATTCCAACTCATAGCGACCCTATAGGACAGGATAGAACTGTCCAATAGAGTTTCCAAGGAGCGCCTGGTGAATTCGAACTGCCGACCTCTTCGTTAGCAGCTGTAGCACTTAACCACTATGCCACCAGGGTTTCTTCTGGTAGTCCATGGTATATTCAATAGTCTTCACCAACACCATAATTCAAAGGCATCAATTCTTCTTCAGTCTTCGTTATTCATTGTCCAGCTTTCACATGTATATGAGGCAATTAAAATACCATGGCTTGGATCAGGCATGCCTGATCCAAATTCGTTACCCACTTTAATCCTTTACAGATTGTTAAAGAGCTGCCTGCCTCTGCCAATTTTGACATGGGTGCCTTGTAGCCTGTGGCACAAACTTCAAATGCTGGGTCATGCTTCTTAGCACCAGACCATCGAACAGAACTAAGGAACCAAAGGCATCGGTTTGGCAAAATGAACTAGATTGATGTTTCCGTAATCTACACCTGCAGTCCTGGTGTCACCCAAGCTTTAGTCCTGACCTTCAGTGGCTTTTAGATATGTCCCCTCTATGTCACTCAGTCCCCTCAAACTGCACATATCTAAACGGTATTTATAGTCTCCTCCTTTTACCGTTAGCCACCGCCACTTCTTCCATTTGTCACTGAGGCCCTCCATGCTGAATTTTCTTCATCCCCAAAGTGAATGTGAGTCTCACTCAAAGGCTACATGTTTCACTCCTAGACTGCAATCTTTACCTCCTGATTTGTGTTTGTGGCTTAGAAATGTCATGACCCTCATGAACATTCAAAGCCAAACAGGTTAAATCTGTGGGTGGGAAGAGCAATGTCAGCAAGATGGCAGAGTAAGAAGCTCTATGCACTCATCTCTCATCAAAAAACAAGCAGAAACTGTGACAACCAACTTTGCTGAACTCGAGAAAACAAAGTTTACAGCAACCAAGTGAAGACTGAATCAAAATAAAAGCAGTTTCGAAATGGTAGGAAAGCTGTGTGGCTGTTCTACTTGTCCACTCTCTGCCCAGTTCTGTGGCCAGCCTGAAGACAAAAGCCCATATGCCCATTGTGAGGCTCTGGACCCTGGCTCTAGAGGGAGCAGAGCACACATTACGCACAAATTATTAAGTTTCTCCATTCTCGTTTAGGAGGAGTCCTGGTAGCGCAGTGGTTAAGTGCTAGGCTGCTAACTGAAAGGTCGGAGGTTTGAACCCACCAGCTGCTCCACAGAAGAAAGATGTGGGAGTCTGCTTCAGTAAAGATTACAGCCCTGGAAACCCTATATGGCAGTTCGACACTGTCCTATAGAGTTGTATGAGTCTGAACTGACTCAACGGCAACCAGATTTGGTTTTTTTGGAACTTGTCAGGTGGCTACCTCAAGCCTGAAGCAAGGCACTTGTCTCTGTTTTGCATATCTCAAAACTCAAGCAGAGACGACAAGAGGCAGGCATTGCCTGAATACTGTTAGGCGAATGATCGACTTATAACCACCTGAGACAAAAGTGCAATTGAGACATATAACAGATTGTCTAAGGACTGGGAAGCAAAACCAGCAAGAGAGCTTCTTTGAGAAACTAAGGCATTCAAAAAACACCCATGTATATAGAGCAATATAGAGAACCATGTGCATGTCCTGGGTAAGATACATGCTCACATAAGACCCGAGAAAACCCTAAGCTTTCCCGTCAGGCTGATCTTTCTAGGTTCAGTATAAGCCTGGTTAAGTGTTGAAGGTATCCCCAACATGGAGAAATTTTCAAAGACTGGAAGGCTGTTTTTTTTTTTTTTTCTGTTGTTGTTATTGTTTTGCCTTTTTTTTTTCTTTTCCTAAACTCCTAGTGTTCAGAACAATGTATGTCAATACACTAGCTGAACACAAGCTAAAGGAACAGAGACTTCAGTGACCACACATGTCAAAGAATATAGTCTTTAAAAAGAGAGTTTGGAAGACTCACTAAACGAACAGATTACTACAGCCTTTGACAATCAAAAAAAGCAAATCCTGAGGAAGAAGGATCTCATTTCCAGAGTTACCATATTATAATATTCAAATGCCCCATTTTCAAAACGGAGTCTCATTGGCACTTCAAACTAATAATGTGCATAATTGAATTCATGGTCCCCTGCACTCCCACCCCAAATGGCTCCTCTTTCCACAGTCCCTTATTTCAGAGAATGGTGCCATCATTCCCTAAACTGCTCAAGCCAGTTTCATTCTGAACCTCTTCCTCTCACTACCTCAAGCTGTCAAGCCTGATCAACTCCACCTACTCAATACCACTTGAATCTATTTCTTTTCATCAACCCTGTCACTGCCTCAGCTCAGGCATTCTGTATTTCCTTTTGGACTGAAAGTCTTATAACTGTTCTCTCTGACTCCATTCTGATGGTGACCCTCTGGCCGTAGCCAAAATGGTCTTTCTAAAATACAGTTTTGAGCATGACATCTGCTCCTTTACATCTTTGAATAGTTTTCCTCTGCCCACAGGATATTTGCCAAGATCCTCCATTATATGGTTCTCCATTATATATGCCCACAAAGCTGTCTCCTCCTGCTTATCCTTCTGGAATTTCTTGATACTTGTCATGGATTGAATTGTGTCCCCAAAAATGTGTCAACTTGCTTAGGCCTTGATTCCCAGTATTGTGTGGCTGTCCTCCATTTTGTGATTTTCCTATGTGCTATAAATCGTAATTTCTGCCTGTGGTTAAAGAGGATTAGGGTGGAATGTAACACCCTTGCTCAGGTCACATCACTGATCCAATATAAAGGGAGCTTCCCTGGGGTGTGGCCTGTACCACATTTTATCTTACAAAAGATAAAAGGGAAGCAAGCAGAGAGTTGGAGACCTCATACCACCAAGAAAGCAGTGCCAGGAGCAGAGAGCGTCCTTTCGACCCAGGGTTCCACACGGAAAAGCTCCTAGTCCAGGGGAAGAATGATGACAAGGACCTTCCTCCAGAGCCAAAAGAGAAAGCCTTGCCCTGGAGCTGATGCCCTGAGTTTGGACTTCTAGCCTGCTGGACTGTGAGAAAATAATTTCTCTTTGTTAAAGCCATCCACTTGTGGTATTTCTGTTATAGTAGCACTATATGATTAAGACAATGGTTTACATTGCTTCCTCCTCGTTCTACAAATTGGAGAATGGGAATCCCATGCCTAACAATGTGATCATATTACTGAAAATGCTAATCTGAACTAAAGGGTATCTAACCAAAGTAGATGGCCTTTGTTTGACAAATGCACAGTTGAAGTTTACAAAATGAAAAGGTAGGACAAGAGCAGAGTTAAAGATTGGGAAAGTCAAACTGTAGTACGTACTAGAGTAAGGGGAATTATGAGTTTCAAAGATGAGGAGTGAATAGAGTTTAACAGAGAGGGAGTGAGGGCCCTGAGAGAGGAGAGGAGGAAAACTGTGTGGAAAAAGAGAGCCCAGTATCGTGGTGAGATGCTGTGGCGTGAGAAGAAAGATGTCCACTGGGAAATGCCCAGTGATGAAGATGGCTAGAAGATCTTAAAAACTAGAATATCCATGATTCAATTTCACATGAGTTGTCTTGACTATTCTGAGTTAATCGCAAAAGGACAAATCCTGTATGATCTCACTTAAATGAAATAAGCAAATATATAGAAACCAGGAATTATTAGTGGTTATATAGGAGGGAGGGGGAAAGGGGAACTTTTGTTTAGGGGGCAGTGAGTTTATGATAATGTAGTGGAATAATTTGGAAAAAGGACACTGAGAATGTTTGCACAACTTGAAGAATGTAATCAATGCCACTGAATTATACATATAGAAATTGTTGAATTAATGGATGTTTTGTTGCATATATTTTCACCACAAAAAAAAAAAAGGGAAAAGGAGACTCAACTCCCATTAGGCTGAAAGAATTGGAGATTTCCAGGCAGCAAACCCTTGGGTTACAGTCATAGCCCATATAATAAACTTATAGAATTGCTAAGCAATAGATAAGTACTTTTGAATAAGTAAACAAATGCGATAGCAAATATGTAAAATACAAATCAAAATTAATATACTTATCGAAGGGATTGGTAAAAAGCACAGTAGAACACAGATATAAAGTAATGTTACAAGAGCACAGATCATAATTTAAAAAGAAAAGACTGGTCTTTATCCTCTGGATCCTTAACTAACAATAAAAGGTATATTGTTTCCAACAGGTCAGAGAAATAATGACATGTTTTTTATTTCAAAATAGTGAGACAGAGAGAGCTCCCAAAGCGTGTGGAAGAGAAGAGAGATTGATTACCATTGTCCTAGAATCTTCACAATTTCTAATCTAGAAATTCAGGAAACTAAATAAAATTCACATTATATATTGCACAGTAGAATTTATATAATAGGCCGGTAAAAGTCATCAAGCTTGGGATATCACAATTCAGGTCATATTTTAATGCCAACAGAAATCATTTCAGACATAAAGTGTATTTCCAAAGCCTTAAAAAATATCCCTTCCCACACAGCCCCAATAACTATATGTGAAAACACTGGGTACTTACCGCAAAGTCACTGGAGTTTTATACAGGCTAACATTTCTCTTGGCCTTCAGCCATGTGAATGAATATGCATATGAAATATTAATATACCCTGATTCCCAGAAGAAGCAATGCCTCAGAAATTTTTGGGTTCCAGGATTCCAGAGTACGTGTGAATTAACTTTGATGTATTAGTCAGGATAGGTTAAGACATGCTACGGTAATAAACGATCCCAAATTCTCTGTGATTTAGCACAACAAAAGATTATTTCTTACTCATACAAAGTCTTCAGAAGATCTGGGAGACTGGCCAGGACCACTGTACTCCATGTGTTAGCGTAGCATTCCACACCACTTAGATTGTATGGTATATCCATATCAACACATGAACCCATAGTTGCTGTGTTCTAGGAAGAAAGTTTGGAGAATTGAGAGCTGGCTTTTAAACGCATCCATGTTTCAGTCACATGACTAACCTAACTTCAACAGGGCATGTGCCCACCTTTCCCAAAAAAGAAGGATCAGAAATCTTTCTGTTCTGTTCTACTTGTCTCTTGGTAAATATTACTAAATGTCTACTACAAATGCACTTTAGACTTAGATTTTATGGTATTTCCATAGAAAGGGTAAATTAAAAATGTTTCCAGGTATTTTGAAGCATTAGAAACTTTTTCCTGCTTCCTCCCACTT
This sequence comes from Loxodonta africana, assembly GCF_030014295.1. Lineage (NCBI taxonomy): Eukaryota > Metazoa > Chordata > Mammalia > Proboscidea > Elephantidae > Loxodonta > Loxodonta africana. The sequence continues at coordinate 16,216,345 of NC_087369.1, forward strand.
GTTCCATCACTCAGTTTGATGTGACCAAAAAACGAAAAAATAGACTTCACAAACATTATTGATTTTAACCTAACCCACATCACTAGAGAATCACTAAGAGCTTCATCTACTGTAGATCTTCTCAACCTCTGCAGTATTGACACTTTGAGCCAGAAAATTCTTCATAGTGAGGGTTGTCCTGTGCACTGTGGGATGTTTAGGAGCACCCCAGGCTTCTGTCCACCAGATGCCAGCAGCAACCCCCCTCAGGTGTGACAACCAAAAATATCTCTGGACATTGCCAAATGTTCCTGGGGGCAAAATTGCCCCTGATTGAGAAACACTTTTCTATTGGCTTCCTTTGGCCACAAAAAGGACATAGGAAGGGTACAGATAGACCAAAAGAGCCCTGATGGCACAAGGGTTAAACACTTGGCTGCTAACCAAAAGGTCAGTGGTTGGAACCCATCAGCTGCTCCGCGGGAGAAAAGACCTGGCAGTCTGCTTCAGTAAAGATTACACCCTACGGGGTAGTTCTGCTCTGACATACAGGGTTGACTTGATGGCTCACACAACAACAGAAATAGACCAAAGATGATGATACACTTTTTCCCAGATTTCCCCTGTGACCTCGGGCAAGTTTCTGAATCTCTCTTCGCCTTATCTATAAAATGGGAATATTAATGTTACCTGATTCAGAAGCTTGTTGTAGGAATTACATGAGACACTAAATAACCCATCTTTTTGTCTCAGTTTTGAGAAACTACTTCTATTGTACACACAGTTCCTATATGTACTTGGAGTCTATTTCTGGACTTTCTGTTCTGTTCTACTTGTCTTTTTGCACATTCTGTGAAGTTCCTCACCGTGTTAATTAACTATTATTATTAAAAAAATTAAGCCCTCTAATATCCATAGGTAACTTGTCCGGGAAGCTCAACCACCTGGAAAGGGGCCGAAAGCTGAGAAGTGAAGAAAAAGGCCTACAGAAGCCCTGTACTAGAGTTCAGATGCTTTTCCCATTGTAAGGCCCCCAAGATTAAGACGGCTTACAAATGATTTCTTCCTTAGCCCCTGCCCTGTGCCATCTTGTGCCTCGCATACAGGTACAGGCACCTAATAAATGGTTCATAAAGGACTAAATGACCAATTCCAGACATGAGTCACATAAGCTTGTCATTACCAGGCTTCCCCGCATCACCAGAGTTAGAAGTATCAAATCAGATGGGATGGGGAAAAGGGACGTATTAGTATAGACAGGACTGGTGACAGCAGTAAGAAGTGACAGGTAATAGTCTGACATTAAAAGAGGAAATTAAAGGGCAACCATTAATTTAAAAAAATACCAGCCACATGCTCTGGAGAGTAAGCAGGCATACACACCGCAATAACCCCTTAGCTGCACTACATTGGCAGTGCATCATAATTGACATTCCTAATAATGACTGTGACATTTTAAAAATGCTAATTTCTGTTCAGCATGTTCTATTTTAAAGAATTCCGAGTCATGTATAAGGCATTTGAGAAAGATTTCCATCACAGACTTATAAAATATGTGATTTGCAATGTACCTTAGAGATTACCTAATCTACCTCCATTTTCTAGGTGAAGAAAAGCAGTCCCAGAAAGGTGAAGTGTACTTGCCCAAAGTCAGCCACCCAGAAAGGCAAAATTGAAACTAAAACCTCAGTTTCCTGAATCCATGACAATTGTGTTTTCCACTATTGCACATCTTCGCAAATATATTATTTTAATGTATTAAAATTGCCAAACTTAATATTTGGCATTCAGTAAGGATACATGCCAATTCCTTGGAATCTTTCCTCACTGAGCTTTAAGTGGAAATCCTGGTGGTGTAGTGGTTAAGTGCTACGACTGCTAACCAAGAGGTGGGCAGTTCAAATCCGCCAGGTGCTCCTTGGAAACTCTATGGTGCAGTTCTATTTTGTCCTATAGGGTCGCTATGAGTCGAAATCGACTCAATGGCAGTGGGTTTGGTTTTTTTGATTTGGAGCTATTAGTCAACTAGTCTCTACTGAGCCTTTGTGTTGCTCAAAAACAAAACAAAACCATTTAGATCTGGTGGGTGTTTCAAAGAAGGGAGAAAGCACGGTGCTTGACTCAAGTGACTTACATTTCTAGAAGGGAAGGTAAGATTTACTTGTAAGTAGTCGGAGCAGAGCAAAGCAGTATGGAGTATGGTGATGAGTTAGTGTGTGGAAACTAACTCTAGGTGTTCTGGGAATGAAGAGACAGGAAATACTAACCCATAGCAGGTGGTCAAGGAAGGTTCAGGGTGGGGCAGGTCACTTGAGTTGGACCCAGAGGGCTATACAGGCTTTGGAAAAAGGAAACAATACTACCCTAGATGTGAAGAACAACATTAGAAAACACGAGGAGGAGGTGGAGGCCTGGATCACATTTTCTAAACCATTCATTTGAACTTTTATCTAACAAGTATGAATTATTTATGAAGATGGGGGGGCAGAAAATATTAAAAATTTAGCCAGCCCTAGAAAATCTAAGTTGAAGGGACCAGAGAATAAGGTAAATGGCCCAATTGCTCTTGAACAGCACTATCTGATAGAAATATAATGCAAGTCACGTATATAATTTAAATCTTTCTAGTAGTCTCATTTAAAAAGTAAAAAGCAACAGATGAAATGGATTTTAATACTGTATTTTATTTATCTCACTATATCCAAAATATTGGAGCCCTTGTGGTACAGTGGTTAAGAGCTACAGCTGCTAACCAAAAGGTGGGCAGTTCAAATCCACCAGCAGCCAATCCTTGGAAATGTTATTTCAATATGCAATCAATATAAAAAAGTTAATGAGATAAAAGACTGAAAACTAATGTGCATTTCACATTTATAGCACGTCTCAATTTGGATACTAATTTGTCATATCTAAATGATCTGTATTTAGATATAGTGGAATTTACAATTGAAAAAGTGAATGCACTTTTTCAGTTGTCCAAACATACTTAAAAGTTTTCTAGCAACTGAATCAAACATTGTACAAAAAAATCATTTTCCTTTAATACTCAAATCTACGTTGACAAAACTGCTTCAGTTTTTAAATTTAATCGCCAACTAATTAAAATTAAACAAAAATCCAGTTCCTCAGTTCCAGTGACCAAATCTCAAGGATTCAACCCCCACACTTGGCTAGGGGCTACACTTCCAGCAGCACATGTCTAGGAGGTGAGTTTTAGGGGTGGGTTCTAGGGTCTTGGTAAAGTACAGGGTCAGCTAAACAGAGGAAGGCCCACAATGAGATGGATTGACACAGTGACTGCAATGATGGGCTCAAACATAGCAATGATTGTGAGGACGGTGCAGGACTGAGCAGTGTTTCATTCCGTTGTAAGTGGGGCCGCTAAGAGTCAGATCCGACTCGACAACACCTAACAACAACAACAGGGGTGGGAAGCAGGTTGCCAAGGTGACATATATCCCTTGGATGGAAGACCTAGAGTGCCTGAAGGGAGACTCTGAATATGAGCTCATATGCAAAATGGAGCCACCCTGCATTCTGCACATGAAGGAGAGAATAAAGACAGAAGCAGATTTCTAGGGAAATTAATCTGTAACAGAACAGAGAAAATGAAACAGAAAAAAAAAAAAACTCAGGGAGACCAACGGGCAGTTTACTGTAGTAAATAACATGTGAGGAAACGAGAACTTGAACTGGAGGCAGGAAGGAGGAAGGGAGGTAAGCAGATGATCTGAGAGGCCACTGGATGGAAGAACTAACAAAAGACCAAGTAACAGATGGGACGCAAAAGAAAAGCACCAGGATGTAGACCTCAGAAGGACCTTGGCCTTGTTTTTGCTTGTTTGTTTAGGCTTTTGTTTTTAATGTTTGTTCTCCCTCTATTCTTTCTTCAACATGCATTTTACAGAAATATATATATATTCCACTGTGGTTGTCAAGAGTTCATGGACTCTCAAAGATCTCTTTAACTCTTAGGAATGTAACAGGTCTATTGTTATGGAGATAGAAAGAGATGAAAGAGAGAGACAGAGACAGGCACCCATACCAAAACCAAACCCTTTGCCATTGAGTCAATTCTGACTCTGAGAGAAACTCTAGATTTAGCATTTAGCAATACATAGATGACAGATGAAGCCATTTAAATGCTTCCGTTACCATTGGCATAAATGTATGCCAGCCACTGTTTTGCCTCTAGACCTCAGAGGTAAGGCATTATTCTGTTTCTAATGCATTTAGCCTCAAGGTGGGTCCCTTTTGAAATGTCTAAAGCTCAGCTGACCTGAGTTGGAGCCTCATTGTTATGTAGGTTGAGCACTCTATTAGGTGATGCTTCCTGGAAGTGTTAGTTTTGTAAATGTTTGCATTTTTTTCTTTATTTCCTTTATTTCTGTGACATAAAGCTTGTAAGCATAATTATGGCTTTCTTTTGTGTGATAGTTAGGGAGACCTGATGGGCTTGCTTTGGTTTTTCTGTGTCATGTTTGGAAAACCAGGGGTTCCCCATGTAACCTAATGAAAAGGTATCCACAATAAATTACTTATCTAGCTCTCATTGGTATATTGTTATACTACAGACCAGTGGCACCAGAGTGCCACTTGCCTCACTGGTAGATTGTATTACCAGATCATATTTCCCAAAGTCTGCATTAAAAAAAAAATTTTTTTTCTACCAAAAATTTAAACACATTCAATTAATAAGCATGCATTCCAATACTGAAAACACATGCCATCAAAATAATAATTAAGGAGGAAAAATGTAGTAACGAAAGGGCTTAAGTGGGTGAAATCACCCAGGGAGATACGTAGTGTGAAAAGACAGGGGGCAGAGATGGAAGACAGGGTCAATTTATTTCTAGGAACATAGCTTCCAAAGGAATGTTCCAGTGTGCAAAGAGACAGCCAGACAGGGTAGGTGATTTGCTTCGTGGCCGGCCTCATCCATTCCACAAACATTTAAAGCCTAATTGTTTGCATTATATATACAAGTGAGGTGGCCTGCCCTAGAAGAGTGCGTTGCTAGGGCTGCAGCCAGGACTGATCCCAGATGTCCTCTGCATGCAGCAGGGTCTCTGGCCTATACCACAACAGAGCAGGAGTCATGCCTAGTGTCACTGGTAGGGTGCTGGCCCTGCAGATAGCCCAGTCTAAATAGTATTCTGTTGCCTTGAAGTTTCATTTGACCTGTCTAAAAATGTTCTTCAAGGAAGACCTTCCTTTTGCTCACAACAACAAAGTAATTACATTAAAATCTTAAGGTGAAAGAAAAGATGGAGGTGTATATAGATTAGGATGCGGGAGGGATTCTCTGTAGCAGTGGTGGTGCTGGAGGCAAAGTTGGGCTTTGGGAAGAAGGTCGGTGTTGGTCTCCCATCCATTAGCTGCTGCAGTAAGATGGGTGTGGAGGTATAGAAAAAAACATAAATTATGACATAAAATGTAGAGGACACTGCAGTTCAATATAAACTGATGATACACTATCATTTAAATTTTAAAAGGGGTCGTTGCTGTCAGTTACCATCGAGTCAGCTCTGACTCACGGTGACCCCATCTTCACAGTGATTGGCATGCTCAAGTCCACTCATCTGTTAGTTTGTCGTACTGAGGTGGCTTGAGTGTAGCTGTGATGCTGGAAGCTATGCCATTAGTATTTCAAATACCAGCAAGGTCACTCATGGTAGACAGGTTTCAGTGGAGCTTCCAGACTAAGAATAGGAAGAAAGGCCTGGCAATCTACTTCCAAAAATTAGGCAGTGAAAACCCTGTGGATCACAACAGAATATTACAAGGGGTTGCTGTTGTCGTTAGGTACCATAGAATCGGTTCTGACTTCTAGCGAACGTATGTGCAACAGAACGAAACACTGCCCGGTCCTGCACCATCCTCACGATTTTTGCCATTCTTGAGCCCATGGTTGCTGCCACTGTGTCAGTTCATCTCACTGAGGGTCTTCCTCTTTTTTGATGACTATCTACTTTACCAAGCATGATGTCCTTCTCCAGGGACTGATCCCTCCTGATAACATGTCCAAAGTATGTGAGACATAGTCTCGTTACCCTTGCTTCTAAGGAGCATTCTGGCTATACTTCTTTCAAGACAGATTTGTTCATTCTTTTGGCAGTCCACAGTGTATTCAGTATTCTTCACCGACACCACAATTCAAAGGCGTCAACTCTTCTTCAGTCTTCCTTATTCATTGTCCAGCTTTCGCATGCATATGATGCCATTGAAAATACCATGGCTTGGGTCAGGTGCATCTTAGTCTTCAAGGTGACATCTTTGCTTTCCAAACACTTTAAAGAGGTCCTTTGCAGCAGATTTACCCAATGCACTGCATCTTCTGATTTCTTAACTGCTGCTTCCATGAGTGTTGACTGTGAATCCAATTAAAATGAAATCCTTGACAACTTCAATCTTTTCTCCGTTTATCATGATGTTGCTTATTGGTCTAGTTGTGGGGGTTTTTGCCTTCTTTATGTTGAGGTGCAATCCATACTGAAGGCTGTGGTCTTTGATCTTCATTAGTAAGTGCTTCAAGTCCTCTTCACTTTCAGCAAGCAAGGCTGTGTCATCTGCATAACGCAGGTTGTTCATGAGTCTTCCTCCAATTCTGAAGCCCTGTTCTTCTTCATATGGTCTAGCTTCTCGGATTATTTGCTCAGCATACAGGCTGAATAAGTATGCTGAAGGGATACAACCCTGACACACACCTTTCCTGACTTTAAGCCACTCAGTATCTCCTTGTTCTGTTCGAACAACTGCCTCTTGATCCGTGTGCAGATACCTCAAGAGCACAATTAAGTGTTCCGGAATTCCCATTCTCCACAATGTCAACCATAATTTGTTACGATCCACATAGTCGAATGCCTTAGCATTGTCAATAAAACACAGGTAAACATCTTTCTGGTATTCTCTGCTTTCAGCCAGGATCCATCTGACATTAGCAATAATATTCTTGGTTCCACATCCTCTTCTAAATCCGGCTTGAATTTCTGGCATTTCCCCCATGTGTCTGTCAGTGTGTCGTACTGTGGGGGCCTGTGTGTTGCTGTGATGCTGGAAGCTATGCCACTGGTATTTCAAATACCAGTAGGGTTGCCCATGGTAGACAGGTTTCAACTGAGCTTCGAGACTAAGACAGACTAGGAAGGACCCGGCAGTCTACTTCTGAAAAGAATTAGCCAGTGAAAACCTTATGAATAGCAGCGGAACATTAAAAGGGGTAGTAGTGATCAAATTGAACTAGGATAAAAAGGTCTAACTTTGTAAATTCTTTTTATAGCAATGTCACAATATTTTCTAGAAAGGATCAAAAGAACCAACATATTTTCACCTGCTCTAACCCCAGATTTTTATGCTACCCTGGGGAACAACAGTAATTTTACATTTGTTAGTTATGAAAATTCTATTTCCCCTGCTTTGTAATCTGGAGGAATGTTTAGTATTCTGGGCTCAAACTGTGAAATACAACAGAGAAAATTACCCATCTTAGAAACATAATTCTTTTTATTACATAGTTGACTTAAAAAAAAAAGGATTTTTTAAAGGAAGAATGTATTCATTAAATCTAACCACATTCATAAAACAATGCTCTCGCTCAATTCAATCCTCACTTCTTTCTTCCCGAAATTTTCACAAAAAATAGAACTCAGCCTCATTAATTTTACACTTCTCTCAGTGATATCCAGGAATGTGAAATCAGAGAACCATGGAACATGAAATAAGGAAAAGCAGTTGTCTGGAGTATCTTTCTTCCCCCCTTCCCCACAGGACACCTCCTACACACAGCTCACATGCCAGTTGGAACATCACCTCTGTGAAGGCAGAGCTGGTTTGTGTGAACTTCTCTGTGCCTTTACAACATCTCTACTCTCTCCAAGCAATCTACTTGCATTTTTCTGACTTGTGGACACATCTCTCCGTGCCAATGTGGTCCTTCAGGGCAGAAACCATATCATGTACATTTTTGTATCTCCAGAGATTAGCCCAGTGACTGGCCTAGGAGGCACCCAATAAATATTTGTGGAAGGTATAAAGAACCGAGAAATAAATGAATAGTGAAAGGTTGAATCTTAAGAACTGGATTCAGAGCTGGCGTTATTGCCGTATCACTTTGAGCAATCATGTCACCTCTCTGAGCTTCGATTTCCTCATCATAAAAAAAGAGAAGTAAAATATCAGACTGGGGGACTTCTCAGGACTATGGAAAGCATGACATGATAACATGTGTGAAGGTTCCTGGCAAATGGTTAGGTGTTGCGCAAATGTTCATTATTATCTGGTGTCTTCCTGCTGCTGGATATAGGCATAAAAGCCTAGTCAAGTGAGGGGCAGGGATAGGAAATGAATTCTCTAGTTCTGGGAACGATGCCATTGCTGATCCAGATCCCAAACAGAAATCCTGAGAAACATCCTTGACACCTACCTCTCCTTTACTCCCAATACCCAAATAGAACCAGTATTCCCTGTTTTACCATCACTGAGCACAGTACAGACATGTATAATTATATAGCCAAGTCTCCATTCCTCCTATTAGCAGCAAGTCTACTTCCTCCCTCTACTTCTCATCTCCCCTGTCATTGACCAAGACCCCCAGGGCTTTCAATCCAATGGATGAGATCAGAGTGGGAAGGACGGTCTTGGTTCTTCACAAAAACACTAAGCGGAGAACCAACTACAGAACCATTATTGGACACAATTTTCACACAATTTTTCTGTGGTAAACAAGTCCTATACAGTTGACTATTGCATTAAAAACTAGTCCATCACCCATCTCAGGCTGCAAGGAGCATCACATTGGGTACCACAATGGTCTAAGAGGCTAGGTCTGTAGGAGGCTCCAGCGCCAGACACAGACTATGCCCAAACCAGCCTTTCTCCATAAACTGCAAAGCCCATGTCTTGGTCCCTTTTCAACAGCCTGCATTTTCTCTTTTCTTCACAGTCATTGTACAATATTTACAGGATTTCATTGTCTTTCTCTGCCATTATAAATCATAAGAGGCCTTTCTGATCTATGTTCACAGGTCTCTCTAACTTTGAATCTTGGGGAGCAGATATGGAGCTCCAGTAGTTTTTCCCTTCTGATACTGAATAATGGGTGTCTTCTTTTTCTCTCTGTCTCTTCTTATATTTATGCGGCCAAAAAAAAAAAAAAAAACCCAGGGCCATCAGGTCGATTTCGACTCATAGCGACCCTATAGGACAGAGTAGAACTGCCCCATAGAGTTTCCAGGGAGTGCCTGGCAGATTCAAACTGCCAACCCTTTGGTTAGCAACCGTAGCACTTAACCACTACGCCACCAGGGTTTCTGATATGCAGCCAAAGGAGTTCATTAGATTTTATAGAACAGTAAAGATCTGCTTCAAGGACACCACCCGCCAGGGACATTCCATTCAATGTCTGCCTTAACAGGAAATCTATTACACAAGCAGTCACAAAGTTCTGCCATTTTGGTCACTTACCAAAAAAAAAAAAAACCAAACCCACTGCTGTCGAGTCGATTCCGACTCATAGCAACCCTATAGGACAGAGTAAAACTGCCCCATAGAGTTTCCAAGGAGTGCCTGGTGGATTTGAACTGCTGACCTCTTGGTTAGCAGCTGTAGCACTTAACCACTACGCCACCAGGGTTTCCTTGGTCACTTAAGTATTTCTCGATTCCATTTATTTGCTTTGACACTACCTTATTCAAGTTACCATATCTTTCACCTAGATTACTGCAGCAGCTTCCTAACGCTGCCTGCTTTGATTGCTCCACTCCAATCCACTCTCCAAACAGTAAATCGCATGGTGTCACTTCTTCATTTAAAACAAGTCAGGGGCTTCCCATTGTCCTCTGTCTGAGTGAACACTTTAACATGATTTTACAAGACCTTCACCATCTGGTCCTACTTCCTTCTCCAACCTTAGATTTCATCGTTCCCTGCCTTCCTCACCACTCACCAGTCCCTCTTCCTTAATCCTATCCTCCTGATTTATTTGTTTTCCCTTCCTGGCTAATACTAATATCTCTCTCCTCTTCCTCCTTTTCTCCCTCTTTCTCCCCGCCCCCCCCATCTCTCACTTCCCAGTCTTTCCCCTTCTTGTCCCTTACCCTGAAATAATCTCTCCATTCTTTGCTGGTATGCTTCTTACTTCTCCTCTACGTCACAGTTTAAAGCTACTTCTTCAACAAAGTGTTGGCTGATTCCCCAACACTGGGTTAGAAATATGTCTTACATGTTCCCACAGCTACTGAACTAACTTTATTGTGTTGTAGCATCATCATGTTGGTATTATAATTGTCCTTCTCATTTGTTCCTTTTTGTTTTCCAACTAGAGGGTAAGCTCCTTCAGGGCAGGAACTTTATAGATGACTATTGTCATGGATTGAATTGTATCCCCCCCCCCCCAAAATATGTGTCAACTTGGCTTGGCCACGATTCTTTGTATTGTGTGTTTGTCCTCCATTTTGTGATCTTTGTAATTGTCCTATGAGTTGTAAATCCTAATCTCTGTCTGTGGTTGATGAGGCAAGATTAGATTAGGTTAAAGAGGATTAGGGTGGGATGCAACACCCCTAATTAGGTCACCACCCTGATCCATGTAAGGGAAGTTTCCCTGAGGTGTGGCTGGCATCACTTTTTATGTTACAAGAGATAAAAGGAGGGAGAAGTAAGCAGAGATAGGGACTTGCTACCACCAAGAAAGAGGAGCTAGGAGCAGAGCATGTCCTTTGGACCTGGGGTTCCTGTGCTGAGAAACTTCTAGACCCAGGGGAAGTTTGATGACATGGACCCTCCCCTAGAGCTGACAGAGAGAGAAGACCTTCCCCTGCAGCTGGCGCCCTGAACTCTGACTTCTAGCCTCCTAAAATGTGCAAGAATAAATTTCTGTTTGTTAAAGCCATCCACTTGTGGTATTTCTGTTATAGCAGCACTAGATAACTAAGACAACTAAACCAAGAGTTTAGCCCTAGGGGGAACAGAATAAAATTTTGTTGCATAAATGAATAAGACCTAATAAAATTTAATATCAAAAGTAAATCTGAACTACAAATACAGAGCAGGGGCAATAAACAGCATTGAATGTGTGTTTCCTTTGTTATACTACAAATCTAATTATGCCTGGATTTTACCTTCTGAAAATCTAAATCTAAAAAAGATAACTGAGAAAGATAGATGTCGATAATCTTAGCTGTCCAGATCTTTATATGAGAATGATATCTTATTATCAAAGCATTTTATTTTAATTATATAAGATATTAACATAAGGAGAGTCTGGAGGAAGGGTATATGGTAACTCTTTGTACAATCTCTGCAACTCTTCTGTAAGTCTAAAATGATCTCAAATTTAAAAGTTTTTTTAAAATGTGTTTTTGCATGCATTTGCTCCTTAGCTATGTAAAAAAAAAGTCCCCCTCAAAAAAGAAATTTCACAAAAATTTAAACCAAAAGTGATGAGAGTCTGAACATTTTTCAAAAATAATATTTATCAAGTAAGAGTGCCCAAGATATTCTATTCAATGCATTACTAAATGTGTCAAAATGAGTTTGGTCTATTACAACTTTTCTTTTCTGCTATAAAGATAAAAGCAGATGTAGAAAATTGAGATATTTTCACCATAAACAACTTTGATTCTGAAATTTCTCAAAATTCCATAATGTCTACTAAATAGCATTTTTAGTTAAGAAATCACCACATCAATTTAATTGAAATACACTACAATTAATTATGTCACGGTCCAGTAGTAAGTTATGTGTCTCAATTAAAGAACACACTTAAGAGGGAATGAAGAACAATATGAAAATTGAAGCTGAAGGCATAAACTTAATAAAAGCCAGTTAAGCAGAGAAACAAAGAGTATCTAATTTTATATATTAATTATATTTTAGAAATCTGTTCAGAAGATGCTGCCCTCTAGCTAACAAATTAACCCTTAGCCATACAGCTGACAGATAGTTATGGCTTATGACATGACATAGAACATAACGTAGAACAAGACAAAACATTCAATGTAATTTATGACATATAACATAGCTATTTAAGCAGATGATTAATTATTCTAATTCTTTTTTAGTCTGCTACAAATTCACATAGTCACATAAGCAGACCATATCAAACTAATATGAAGTGATATTAAATGGGACTTTTCTCAGGGGGCTATAAATGTTGATACTAATTAGACATAACCATTCACCTCACAGCATTAGTTCTCTTGATTTTAAGGCTTAGGGTCATGGTCTTATGGGACAATCCAGTCGACCGGCATAATATACCTCTTAAGGTATACGTTCTACCCTCCAGCATAGTTAAGTAGTGTCTGGGATCTTAAAAGCTTATGGGCAGTCAGGCCTACCTTTTAACAGTGGATTATCTAATATTATAAGAAAATCACAAACAGTAAAAGGCAAAACAAATAAATGGGACCTCATAAAAATTAAAAACTTCTGCTCATCAAAAGACTACCCAAAAAGTGAAAAGACAAGCTACTGACTAGGAGAATATCTTTGGAAACCATATGTCTGGTAAGACTTCAATAGCCAAAGTGTATATATGAGAGATACAAATCAAAACCACAATGAGATACCATTTCACTCCCACTAGGATGGATGAGGAAACCCTGGTGGCAAAGTGGTTAAGTGCTATGCCTGCTAACCAAAAGGTGGGCAGTTTGAGTCCACCAGGTGCTCCTTGGAAACTCTACAGGGCAGTTCTACTCTGTCCTATAGGGTCGCTATAAGTCAGAATCGACTCAGTCGCAACAGGTTCGGTTTCAGTTCGGTTTTAGGATGGATAAGATAAAAAGAAAATAACGAACGTTTGTGAGGATGTGGGGAAATTGGAACCCTTATCCATTGCTGGTGGGAATGCAAAATGGTACACAGCCTTTGTGGAAAACAGTATGCCAGTTCCTCAAAAAACTAAAATTAGAACTATCATAAAAAAAAATTTTTTTTTTTTATCATATGACCCATCAATTCCACTGTTAGGTATATACCCAAAAGAATTGAAAGCAGAGACTCAAATGGAGACTTGTACACCAATGTTCATTGCAGCACTATTCACAATAGCCAAAAGATGGAAACAACCTAATGCCTACCAACAGAAGAATGGATAATCAAAATGTGGTACATACATACAATGGAATACTACTTAAGCAAGTAAAAGAAATGAAGTCTTGATATATGCTACAATATGGATGGAGCTTGAAGACATGCTGAGTGAAATCAGTCAATTACAAAAGGCCAAATATTGCATGACTTCACTTATATAAAAAGACAATAGAGACCAAAATTTATTTGTAGTTACCAGGGGCAAGAGGGAGGGGGAAAGAAAGGGGTTAATGGTGATGGAAAAATCACATGGATTAAAGGTAGGATTGCACAGCCAATTATTGTAATTGCTATCAATAAGCGGTACATCTGTAAAAGTTGAACTGGCAAAACTTGTGTGATAGATGTATTTACAACAACAACAAAGAGTAGCTGCTGAGGCTGCTTATGTACAACCAAAAACCTCATGAGATTTGGTTCCTTGATTTGGAGGTTTAGGGTCATGGTTTCAGGGGACATCCCAGTTAACTGGACTAATAACACGTTTAGAACTTCTGTTCTACCTCCTAGCTCACAGTGTAGTGCCTGGGGTCTTAAAAGCTTGCAAGAGGCCAATCAAGGCATGACAACTGGTCTCTATTCACCTGGAGCAACAGAGAAAGAAAGTCAGGAATAGGAGGAGGAAATGGAATGTGTGGCTGATTGCCTCCATGAACAACCACCTCCTTTGCCATGAGACAAGAAGAACTGGATGGAGTCCGGATAGTATTTCTGAATATTTTGATCCCAAGATTCTATAGAAGAATCCTGATCAAAAGGGGAAAAGTGCAGAACAAAGTTTCAGATTCTCACGGACTCCAGACTTTCTGGAGCCATGGGGTCTAGATGAACTCCTGAAACAATTGCCCTGAGAAAATCTTTAAAACTTAAACTAAAAATATCCCCTGAAGTCTTCTTAAAACAAAATAATGTTTTGCTTAGTGAAAAAATGTCTGCTTTCAGCATTATGCTCTTTCAAGATCTATCTATGTGGGATCGAAGTGACAACAGCAACTCTAAAGATTAGATAGGAACCTTAGAGGGCAGTGAGTTTATGTTAATGGGGGGGCAACTCAGAAAAGGAGTGTGAGAATGGTTGCACAACTCAAAGAATGTAATCAATGTCACTGAATTGTACACTTAAAAACAAGTTGAATTGGTGTATATTTTGCTGTGTATATTCTCAATAACAACAACAAAATAAAATTTTTTTTTGAAGTTCACAACATCTAAGATACAACTATTGGTCTCTATTATTCTGAAACAAAAGAGAAAGAAGGAAACCCAAGAATCAGAGAAGGAAACGAACTACAAGAGTAACTGCCTCCATGAACCACTGTCTCTTCCACCTTGAGATCAGAAGAACTAGATGGTGCCTGGCTACCACTAGTGAATGGTCTGATCAGGGGCACAATAGATGGATCCTAATAGAAAGGGAGTAAAATAACATATCTTCAAATTCTTAAAGAATCCATATGTGTTGGACCTCTTGAGACTGGAGGAATCCCTGAGACTACTGCCCTGAGTTATTCTTCAAACTCTGAATCGAAACTATCCCCTAAAGTCACCTGTTAACTAAGTAAGAGTTTAGTTCAAAAAGTAAAGATTGTCACCCTTGAGTATTGAGTTCTTTAAAAAAATATATACATATAAGACCAAAAGGAGCCCTAGTGGCACAATGGTTTAAGCACTCAGCTGCTAACTGAAAGGTCAGATGTTCAAACTCACTGGAGGCTCCATGGGAGAAAAGACCCAGCGATCTGCCTTCGTGAAGATTACAGCCTAGGAAACCCTATGGGGCAGTACTACTCTATCACACAGGGTCACTATGAGTCAGAATCGACTTGACAGCACACAACAACAACATATAAGACCAAATGGATAGCAGCTCTTTTAAAGCATAGACAAGTAGTTTGGAGGGCAGTGAGTTTAAGTTAATGACATGAAAAACCTAGAACAGGAATAACAAGAACACTGACACAATATAAGAATGTAACCAATGACACCATTATGTTTAGAAACTGTTGGATGGGAACTGGCTTTGCTGTGGATATTTTCACCAAAAAATAATTTTTTTAATGGGGCTTTTCTTATTGTCTAGGAGGTCCCTTTAAGCTCTCAGGGTGAGGCCAGTGGGTATCAAGTGTCTACTCATTCTAAAGACAGGTGATGATTTAGGAAGAGGTAGCCAAACTGGTTCAGTGATTACCACCCGCCTCTAGCTTATTTCAGAGAAATCCAGAGAGACTTAATAGAAACATAAGAAGAGAGATGATTTTTCAAAGTCAGTAGAAATGAGAGCATCCTGGCATTTCTTCCTCATGAGGGGTTCCCTCCTCCCTCAAACCAGGTCAAGGTGATAGCAAGAAAATCCTTTAGAGAGATTAGAGGAGGCTTGCCAGAAAGGGAGAAGGGCTTCTCCCTCTGTAGCTCAGTGCAAGCTGTAGATATTTGCAGGTTTGCTCTGTACCACCCGAGTGCAAGACGCTTCTTAAGAGGACCTGACAGCAACCCCAGACGTTTAAGGAGCACCAAGACTAGTGCCAGGCTATCTTTTGAAGAGGTGTGAGAGCCGCCATCCATAATAGCTGGGAGAGAAGGGAGCAGTAAAAGCAACTGTAAGTTTCTATGGCCAACTAGATGGTGTGGAAGGTAGCCAGGCTAGAGCCGTCTTGAAGAAATCCTGCCCAAAAGGGCTGCCTATCACAGAGAAAAGCCCCCCAAAGTGTGTAGTACCAAAGGGTAGAAGTTAAAGGGGAGTAGTAAGAGGTCATCTCTCACCCTGGTCAAGGAATGAGACAGGCCAAGGCCTGCATATGGATCTCACACCAATAAGCCTAGAGATAAAGAGCCTACAGTTGGGCCCCTGCTGCTGTGACAGAGAGTGCCAACAGTCAGATTACGCCAGGGCCAATCAAAAGGGATTGCTCTTTCCCTTGAGTCTTCACTTCAGGAACCAGCCAGGAGCACAGGGCAGGATGGGGGTGCAAGGTATAGTCTAGTCCCCTTCTCCACTGCTGGTGTACAGAATTTGGACCCAGGCTTGATCTGTGAAAAGGGCAAAAGCTTTGAGTTGAATGAGAGATAAGTTTTTTTAACAGTTTAAAATTTTAAATGTAAATATATTAATCTTGTTTTTAAAAATCACACAGACCATGCACTGAACATCACACCTTCGAGCAGCACAGGCACAGCCTACTGGAACCTGCCCAGCACTGATTCCTGGCCCACCTTGTCAGCCCTAGTACATGCCATAAACAACCCATCCCAGCCCCTCCCCCTCAGCTGGACTGTAGCTGAATGACTGGCCCTGTCCATTGGACAAGAAGGTGAAAAGTATCATGACTACAGATAAGCAAACAACAAAGAATGAGCAGCCCACCTGCTCAGATATAACCAAATAAAACAAAAAAGCAGGATGAAACAAACAAATCAAGAAACGAAGAAAATAACTACTGAATGTCTAAAGACAGCAGACAATATCAAAACATATTAAAAAAACTGGACAGGATGGGTCCAGTAGGCATCCAAAGTAAAACACCAGATGACTTTCCAGTAGAAGAAAAGGCACCAGAACTACCTGACAGGGAATTCAAATCTCTAATATTCAGAGCAATCCAAGAGTTGAAGCAAAAAGCAGACAAAAAGGAAAAAATAGACAAATTTTTGGAAAAGGCAGACAAATTCATGGAAAATACAGACAAAAAATTGGAACAATTCAAGAAAGTAATATAGGAACAAAATGCCAAAATAAATTCACAACTAGAAATCATACAAAAACAACAATTAGAAATCCAAAAAAATAAACAAGATTTCAGAAGTGGACAGTGCCACAAAAGAGCTGAGGAGCAGGTTTGACACGATGGAAGACAGAGTCAGCGAAATTGAAGACAAACACTTGGATACAACTCTGTTTGAGGAAAAATCAGAAAAAAGAATGAAGAAAAATGAAGAAACCCTAAGAACAATGTGGGATACAATCAAAAGCAAAAATTTGTGAGTGATCAGAGTTCCAGAACAAGGACAGAAAAGGGAAAATGCAGAGAGGATCATTGAAGAAATGCTGGCAGAAAACTTCCCTAATGTCTTAATGATGAAAAGCTGACCATTCGAGAAGCTCAACAAACCCCATATAGGATAGACCGCAAAAGAAAATCACCAAGGCATATCACAATCACACTCGCTAAAACCAAAGACAAAAAATCCTGAGAGCAGCTCGAGAAAAACAAAGTCACATACACAGGAAAAACAATACGACTAAGCTCTGATTATTCAGCAGAAGCCATGCAGGCAAGAAGGCAATGCAATGACATATATAAAACCTTGAAACTTTCATTCAAATATAATGGTGAAATTAGGACATTTCCAGAAAAATAGAAATTAAGGGGATATGTAAAAACTATTTGCATTTACTATAATTACTGTTATAAAAAAACTAGTTGGATGTATATTTACCATGTCATCTATGTTTTCTACTTGGCTTATCTGGTTTAAGTTCCCTCTTTCCTCTTTACTTCCTTTTTTTTATTAATAAAATTTTTGTGACTTTTTCCTTACATTAATGTTTTTCCAATAATTTTTTACTAAGGTAAACTTACATAAAATAAAACGCAGGTTTTAAAAGTATAGTTCAATGATTTTTGACAAATGTATACACTTATGTAACCACAACCCCAATAAAGATATAGAGCATTTCTATCATCCCAGAAAGTTTCCATGTCCCTTTCCAGTTAACACCTACTCCAGCCATAGTTTAGTTTTGTCTGTTCTAGGTCTTCATGTTAATGGAATCATAAAGCATTTAAATTTGGGGCTTTTTCCACACAATATTATGTTTATGAGATTAACCATGTCATTGTATCTTTTTATTTCTGAGTAGTATTCTGTGGCATGGCTATAATGTCACAATTTGTTTATGTATTCTCCTATTGAAGGACATTTGGGTTACTTCCCAGAGGAGTTATGAATAAAGTTACCAGGAATATTGGTGTACAAGTCTTTCTGTGGACATATCTTTTCATTTATTTTGAGTAAAAAGCTAGGAGTGGAATTGCTAGGTTACAGGGGCTTCTATGAACTTTTAGTGGTTAAGTTACAACATGCATCATTGATTTATTACAGCCTAACACATTTTTTTCATTTCTCTGATATTTCTAGAACCTAACAACTGTTAAAATCCATTTATCCCTTCCTGCCTTCTTTGTGATTCTTGTCATGCATTTGAGTTCTACAAATAATTTAAACTCAATACGTGACAGTTATTTTTTATTTTTTTACACAGTAATTATTCATTTATATTTACTGACTTTTCATGTATTCTTCATTCACTTCTGCATTCCCATGTTTCCATCCAGGATAATTTTGCTTCTGCCTGAAGAAATTCTTTCAATACCTCTTTTAGATCAGGCCTGCTGGTAAGGAATTCTCTGTCTGAAAATACATTTATTTCACCGTATTTTTTTCAAGCATATTTTTGCTATACATAGAATTCTAGTCTGGCAGTTATTTTTTATAAGCAGTTTAAAGATTAATTCCATTGCTTTCTGGTTTCCATTGTTTCCAAAAGATGTTAGCTGTCAGTTACAATGTTGCCCCTTTGTAGGTAATGTGTCTTTTTTCTCCAACCCCTCTTAAGATTTTCTCTTTCTCTTTATCAGCTCTTTTAGTATGATGTGCATAGATGTGGTTTTCTCTGTTTTTCTACTTGGGGTTTTCTGACCTTCTTGAATCACTGGGTTGATGTCTTTTTTCCGTTTTGAACATATTCTCAACTATTTTCTCTTCAAATATTGCCTCTGTCTCATTCTTTTTCCCCTGGGATTTCAATTAATGAATGCTAAGCCATTTAAGTTATGTCTGACATGTCATTGGTACTGTATCTTTTACCACTTTTTTTCTCTCTCTGTACTTCAGTCTGAGTATTTTCTATTGATGCATATCCTAGTTCAACTATCCTGCACTATGCTATGTCCAATCTGCTGCTAAACTCTTTCATTGGGTTTCTCATTTGAGATATTGCATTTTAAGTTCTAAAATATCTATTGGATTACTGTTTAAAGATTCCAACTGTTTTAAAATTTCCAACCTTTCATCTATTTTGTCCTTTTCCTCTATTTTAATATATTATTCAACATATTATTTTCAAGTTTTTATTTGCTAGCTTTAATTGCATGATCTGTGGATCTGCTTCTATTAGTTTTTTTTTTCTTTTGATCATCAGTCATACAGTCTTGCCTCTTCGCATGTCTAGAAATTATTTTACTCTGTGACAGTGTATATAGAACCACAGAGGTTCTGGGTGATTTATCTTCTACCAGGCAGATAGGGTGAATGGCTAATCAACTCAATTCAGTCACAAATTGGGCTTGATCAGGGATCTATTGCAAGTTTAGTAAGAATCTATCTCCGGTATGTTCCTGTTCCTAGATCGTGGCAGGTACATACCTCCTTTGCCCTGGAAGTTAACGGAGAGAAGTTCTGGCTTTCAGAAGTTTTCAGCTTAGCTCTTTAGCCTCCTATTTCATTCAGCTTCAAAACTTGGCAAACGTCTTGATGGGGAAACCAGCCATGTGTTTGAAGCAGGGCTCCTCCTTGGCAGCACTGTGTAACTGAAGAGATTTAAATATGCCTTTTAGAAGCTTTTGGGCTAGCACCCATTTTATGTGCAGCCACAGAACTATGAAAATATTCGAAGGTGAAAATTGGCTGTGCATTTAAGGCTCCTCAATGTTTCGATTTGTCACTATAGCACATGTAACTTTTAAACGGCTGCTGATTTCTCTATCCCCAAGCAGAAGTCCTCTGCCAGGACCAAGCATGATCTGCAGCCTGACCCCAGAGAAACAAAGAACTGGCAATTATCAAGTCACTTGGGAACAATTCTTTCTTTTCTGTAACTTTAGTTCTTTTCCTTGTTTCCACAGCTCTCTGATGTCCTTTTAATGTGATTTTTGTAATGTTGGCAGTTTTGTCTAGTGGGTGCGCGTAGGTCTGTGGCAACTATTTCATTCCACTTTTAAGTGAAAGTTCAGTTTTTCTAAATGCAATTTTAATTTGCCATTTTCTTATTGTGTGAGGTTGTACATGTTGTTAAATGATTAAGTTATTTGCACTTCCTTTTCTGTTAACGATTTTTAAGTTTCTTTGCCACTTTTTCTATTTATCATTCCTTTCCTTTACCATTTTCAAGGCTTTTTTTTTCTATATTAGGGAGATTTCTCTTTTATCTGAGAGATGAGTCACAGAAAAAATGTTTTTCCATGTGTATTTTGTCTTCTTTTTTTTTTTTTAGATGAAGAAGCTTTTACTTTTTTTTTCTTTCAATATGACTGAATTTTATGGCTCATGAATTTTGTACCAGAGACTGGTAAGTCTTCCCCACCCCAACTTAAAGAGGAAAGTACCCTTTGTCTTCCTCTAATTTTTTTTTTCACTTCTTATATTTAAAACTTTGATCTATTTCAAAATGTATTCTGGTGTATGATACAGGTATAGGTACATTGCCTCTTCTCCCTCACAGATGGCTACTTGGATTTCCTAAATAATTTATCAAAAATATTCATCTTGGGGAGATGGGAGGGTAGAGAGGGTTAGAAACTGGCAAAGCGGTCATGAAAGGAGAGACTGGAAGGAGGGAGTGGGCTGACTCATTGGGGGAGAGTAAATGGGAGTATGTAGTAAGGTGTATATAAGTTTATATGTGAGAGACTGACTTGATTTGTAAACTTTCACTTAAAGCACAATAAAAATGATTTTTTAAAAATTCATCTTTTCCTCACTGGAATGTTATCATACAGTACATTCTCAAATGCATTTGGTCCTATTTCTGAACTTTCTATTCTATTCCACTGGTCAATTTGCACACTAAGAACATAACTTCTATTTGATATTTTATTATATATTTTAATATCCAGTAAGGCTAATCTCCATTTCCCCTGTGCTTGTCGTTTTCAGTTTTTGTGGTTTTTCCATAAGAAGTTTAGAATCAGCTTCATTGGTTCCAAAGAAAACCTACTGGTATTTTATTGGAATTAGGTTAAACCTATAAACTAACGTAGAGAGAGCTGACATCTTAGTGACATTGAGTCTTCCTAATCAAGAATGTGGTGTGTACTATTATTTTTAAGTCTTCTTTTGGATCTCTTAGTATTTAAATGTTTTCATTCAAGTCGTGCACATTTCTTGTTATGAGTACTTTTTGTTAATGTAAATATGATTTTTCCTTCTTGTATAGTTTCCTTTTGAAGATAACAGATTGAGTTTGTCAATATCTGAAAATGAGATTGCTCTTCAGTACCTAAAAGTACTGAAAAAGCTACAGGGATGAGCCAGAAATACTGTTTTGAGCATAGGAAAAGAAATTTCTCTCCATTGAGTTCAGTCCACTTAATGAAAAACTTTTCACAAACTGGGATAGATTCATTTCAGTTCAAACTTCTCTTCTCTCTGAATTCTCCCAATTAATCCAAAATAGAAACCTGGAGTCATCCTTGGCTACTCCTTCTCCTTCCTCTGACCATCTATCAGTGGATTTTAACTAATTGTGAGCATCAGAATCCCATGTGTAGCTTTTAAAAATACTAATAGCCAGGCCCTACCCCTTGATGATTCTGGTTCAGGAGGTCTAGGGCAAACCTGGGCATGTGTATGTACGTGTGTGTGCACACACACACATATATTCAGTTCCACAGGTGATTCTGATTCCCATCACCTTTTAAGAACAATGAATAAAGTAAAAACTAGGTCTGGTTGACCATATATCCTAAATATCTCTACATTACATTTTTCATCTTTACCTTTGCTAATTTAAATCAATACTTTACCATCTCTCACCTAGACCAGTCTAGCAATCTCCCCATTGCTTTTCCTGCATCTACTCTTTGTCTCTTATAATTCATCCTCCAAAGAGCTGACAAAGTCATTTACATAAAATAAAAATTTGATTAAGCCACTTGCCAGCTTAAAATCCTTCGAAACTTCTCAACTATGGTTCCTAAATGCTGATCCACTGGTTAATGCCATTCCATACTTCTCCACTGGTGTGTTGCACAATGAGACTAAGGAAAAATAAAGACAATATGGTTTTTCCACAAAACCAAATTTATTCAGTTTAAATGATTATTCTGTACAGGTAGTCCCTGACTTCTGATGGGGTCTGTTCAGATGACTCCATCATAAGGTGGTTCTGACGTAAGTTGAATGCCTCATTTTTTTTTAGTTTTCATTATTGCCTTTAATTATCAGTATCTTTATAAATCATAACATTGAACATCTGTAAAAGTGAACATCTAAGGATGATAAAATAACATCAGCAAATTACACAATGCAACATTGTATGTAGTACATATTACCCAGTGCCGTCGAGTCGATTCTGACTCATAGCGACTCTACAGGACAGAGTAGAACTGCCCCATAGAGTTTCCAAGGAGCGCCTGGCAGATTCGAACTGCCAACCCTTGGTTAGCAGCCGTAGCACTTAACCACTACGCCACCAGGGTTTCCCTTAGTAATGATAAGATGTAAAAAAAAAAAAAAAGAGATGGTCTTAAGTGTGTTTCATCATAACTTGAATATGTCATAAGTCAGGGACTATTCTATGATTATGCATTTAGTATCAATACATTCTTTGCTTTATGAAATGATGGTGGCAGGTATGCTGCTTTTTAATGTCCTTACCTGGCAAAAGAAAAAAGTTGTCAACGCTATTTTGACCTCCCCAATTTTAAAAATTACACCTGCCCACGTGATTAAAAAGTCTGGGAACCACTGATTGCAGAATGAAGTACCAGATCCTTGAGGTGATATGGGAATCACACATTCCCCCCCGCCCCAGGTTGACCCCTTATTTGAATAATTTCTTAAAACTACACTTCATTTGTTAATTTTTTAAAAAGAAATTACACTATTAGTTAAGCAACTGCTTTGCAGGAGTCTCTGGGTGGTACAAAACAGTTAATGCGCTTGGCTGCTAACCAAAGAGCTGGTGGTTCAAGTCCACCCAGAGATGCCTCAGAAGAAAGGAATGGCGATCTACTTCCCCAAAAACCAGCCACTGAAAACCCTATAGGCACGATTCTACTCTGACACACATGGGGTCACCATGAGTTGGAGTCCTCTCAACAGCAACTGGTTTATGTTTGAAGCACTAAGCTAGGCAGGATGTAAAAGTGATAAACATAGAAAATGGGCTCTGCCCATAAGGCAATTTGGGTACTGAGGGTTCTGCATTTTAAAGTCCACAGCCATGATTTCAAATTGGGGTCAATTACAGTAAATTATTGTTAGCTATTAAATTATAATTATGAGCAGTGGAAAGAAGTATAGAGTGTTACATAAATGTATACCAGGGGGACTTGACCTCATCTTAGCGAGTCAGAGGTTTCCATTAGAAAGTGGATTATGAGCTGAGATCTGAAGGATGAATGGGCATTGAACTAGAATAGGAGAAGAGTAGGGTTGGAGAGAAAGTATAGGCAATGGGAACAGAATGTGCAGTTTGAGGTAGGAAGCAAAATGCTGTGCTTAAAGAACTGATGTGATGTCTGTGACTCGAATCTACAGGGACGGAGAGTGCAATCCTAGCTAGGCTCGTGAGGTAGGCTAGATGATGCCATACCTTGCATACCCCATACAGATTTTGATATTTATCCTAAAACTAGTGAGAAGCCATTGAATGAACACTGGAACAATGGACAAATGATGGATTTTTATCAGTAGAGAAGTAATCAAGTTTGTGCTTCAACAAGATCATTGTGGCTATTTGGAGACAGCACTGGAAGAAAACAAGAGTAAAAATGTGGAGATAAGTTATAAAAATGTTAAAGAGTCCAGGTAAGAACTTATGGTAGCATAGAGTATGGTAGCAATGAAGGTAAAGAAAACTCAATACAATTAAAAGGTATGCAGGAGGAAGGAATAAGAGAATCTTATACTTTAATACTAACAAACATCTGCTTATAGTCCTGTGATCATGATGCTGTTTTTTTGCCTTTTGAATGGCCTATCCTCCTTCCTCTACCATACACCTGTTTTTGTTTTAGTTTTTAATTTTTAAACCAATTTAATGGATAATAAATGCCTATGTAAAAAATCTAAATAGCAGTAAACAATGAAAAGTCTCCTTCTCATAACCCAGGCCTAAGTCAATCAACATAGGGTATTCAAATGATCACAGGCATATTCAGGATTGAATGTGTCACTGAATGTGGCGCAATAAGACATGAGGGTAAATTATCCTTTGGAAAAGAAGGTTCCTCACTCTTCAGTTAGCTCTTCCCTTCTACATGGAGTGGTGTGTAAGTGTGTCCCCTGGAAGTGTTGCACCCATTCTGTACTATGTGGGGAGCCAATGTTAGAAGGAAGCGGAGGCCATCCTTGATATCCTGCTGAACTGCTGAATCAAAAGGACTCAAGCTTGAACACTTCCCACCTGTTAAAATAACCATTACCTGTCCATCACTGGTAGATTTGTTTTGAATTGGGTTTTCTTTCCATTTAAGTCCTAATGGACAACAGGTGTCATTAGGCACTATCCAATCATCACTTTTCCATGTTTCAGAGTAATTTTTCATTGTTATGAATTAAAGAAAAGATACTCTTCCACAATGATCATGAACATAAGGCATGGGGAATAACTTAAGTTGGAAAATGTCAAAGAAGAGAAAGTAAAAGTAAGCTTATGTATCTTTCAGTTTTACTTTCATTACCAAAGATGTTGGAACACACATAATGCAGATCAATACTTTTGTGCCAAGTTTACATCAGTGGATGCACCATGCCAGCAAAGATAAATACACAAAAAATACTTTGTATTTATCCATTCAGAAAACACATCAGACTGAGAGGACTTTTTGGCTTGACAACAAGGCTATTTTTGAAAACTTGAATTTTCCCAACTTGACTTTGACAATGCCAGAGGGTTGTTTATCACCTTGCCTCTCAAAGTGTGGTCCATGGACTAGCAGCCTCACCTCAAGTCCCACTCCAGACCTACTGAATATGAATCTACAGTTGAACAAGATCCCCAGGTGATTTGTATGCACATAAAAGTTTAAGAGGCCCTGGCATATCACATCATTAAGAAAAAAATGCCACTGACAAAGAAAAATCTATGAAGCTATGTTCCCTGAAATGGTCAAATTCATTTGCAGCTTGTTAAGCAGTGGTTCTCAACCCTGACTATGTATCAGAATCACCTGGGAAGCTAGCTCTTAAGCCAATGCCAAGGCCCAAGCTAGGCCAACTGAAGCAGAATCTTTGGAGGTGAAGCTTAGGACCAAAGAAAGATTTTAAGAGGTCCTAGGAGTCCCCGGGTGGTGCAAACGGTTATGTGCTCGGCTACTAGCTGAAAGGTTGGCAGTTTGAATCCATTCAGAGGCACCTCAAAAGAAAAGGCCTGGTGATCCACTTCTGAAAGGTTACAGCCATTGAAAACCCTATGGAGCACACTTCTACTCTGACACACATGGGGTCACCATGAGTCAGTATCAACTCAGTGGCAACTGATTCAAGGTGATTCTTGGGTACAGCTGTGGCCAGGGGCCTAACTACAGAAAATAGCACCTAGGCCAATTAGTGTTAAATTGCTAAATGATCTTTCGCAGCTGGCGATGGAAACGGTGTGGCCAATAGAAACTGCTAATTGGCACCCCATCTGAAGCAGCACCCAGGGCACATGCCCTACCTGCACCCTGCCCCCCTCCCCCTGTTAGGCCTCTGGCTGTGGCTGAGAGTTGGTGTAGAGCGGTGGAATTATCTGGAGGGCTTACTGAACAGAGTGCAGGCACCACCCCCAGCTTCTGACTCTGTAGGTATGGAGTGGGGTCCTAGAATTTGCATTTCTAACAGTTTAAGATGCTGCTGCTGGTCCCAGGACCACACTTTGTGAGCTACCGATGTAGTAGAGAAAGCAAACTGATTGAATTAGAAACTCAAAAGGCTGCCCAAGGTTCCTCAAAAGGCAAAATAATTCAGATAATCAATTTAAGGAAGTTTTTATTTGCTTTACAAATAAAAATAGTGGATACAAAATTTTATTTCTAAGGGTCTTAAGTACACTATCTTGAGTAACTATCTTATAGGTTTACCAATATAATAAAACTAATTTTTCAATCAATAAGTATTCCAAATTCTATGATTTAAATTATTCTAGGTCCCTTTTTAATTCCCAAAGTGTTCTGATTTGAACTTTCTTTGTGCATACATTTCATTCAGGGCCTTTCTCCTTGGGGCAGGCAACAGGTCTGAAATACGATCCTCAAATCATCAGAGAAAATATTATAATACCACTTTAATCTCACAACCACTACCAACGGAAACATCTGTAGCTTTTATCAGATTCCCAAAGTATTCCTTACCCAAAATTAAATTAACAACTCCTGCTCTAAGATGGTATCTCTACTGGGAATAAAGAAAAAAAAAAAAAAACCAAATCCGTTGCCGTTGAGTCAATTCCAACTCACAGAGACCATACAGGATGGAGTAAAACTGCCCTCATAGGGTTTCCAAGGAGAGGCTGGTGGATTTGAACTACCAACCTTTTGGTTAGCAACCATAGCTCTTAACCACTGCGCCATCAGGGCTCCTTACGGGGTATAGTGCCCTGTGTGTTCCCTTGCAGCCCCAGGAATACCTTTATTTATTACCTCAATTTAGTATAAAAACCTATGCTCCTGTCTCTCTCTTAAGACTGCAAGCTTTTTGAAAGCTGAGAGGAGTCTGTCTTATACCTTCAGAACCCAATGCTTTGTACGACAATGTATTCAATAAAACCTCAATAAACACATGACTGAATGAAAGAGCTCTATCTCCTTCCATTTCATATGCCATTTGATGTTTCGAAAGAGATGAAATTTTTTTTTATAGGCACATCAATTGGAAGGATTACATCATTTGGAAGCAAAGGGTGAAAAAACAAACCAGTCTTTTTCTTCTCAAATGATGTAATACAGAATAAAGGCATAACCGTTCTCTGGGCTAAACTGCCCACATCTTTTCCGAGAACTCAGAGCCCTCTACCACAGTGATTCCCAGCCACTGAAAAAGACTTCAGAAAATCTCAAGATCTCCCAGAGATGTTTCAAAGAGAAGATACTTAAAGGTAGAGAGCTGACACTTTCATTAAAAAAAAAAAATAAAGAACCCCTCAAATATGAATAACATATAGGCAGTTCTACTCTGTCCTATAGGGTCAATATGAGTCAAATCGACTCAACGGCAACAGGTTTGGGTTTTTTTTTTGGATGGTATAATGGATTGAATCGTGTCCCCCAGAAATATGTGCCACTTTGGTCAGGCTGTGTGTGGTCGTCCTCCATTTTGTGATTTTCCTATGTGTTATAAATCATAATCCCTGCCTGTGGTTAAAGAGGATTAGGGTGGGATGTGACACTCTTGGTCAGGTCACATTCCTGATCCAATGTACAGGGAGTTTCCCTGAGGTGTGGCCTGCACCACCTTTAATCTCTCAAGAAATAAAAGGAAAGGGAAGCAAGCAGAGAGTTGGGGACCTCATACCACCAAGAAAGCAGCACCAGGAGCAGAGCGCATCCTTTGGACCTAAGGTTCCTGTGCTAGGATGCTCCCAGACCAAGGAAGATTGATGCATCACAAGGACCTTCCTTCAGAGCCGACAGAGAAAGCCTTCCCCTGGAGCCACCATCCTGAATTCAGACTTCTAGCCTACTGGGCTGTGAGAGAATAAAATTCTCTTTGTTCAAGCCATCCATTTGCGGTATTTCTATTACAGCAGCACTAGGTGACTAAGACAGATGGTAAATCCAATAATTCTAGAGAGTGAGGATTCAAAGAAAGACAACTGAAACGGAAACAGGGAAGAAACTCAGGTATTTCCATCTAGTTTAAGGGAAGTAGTCAGAGATAAAATTCAGCTGAGGCCATCAATCAACTCCAAGCACTTGCCCATTACAAGATTGAGGATAACACGGCTGTCATTTTCCGGAATATTTGAAATATTACATTAACAAGTTTACATTTTTATTGAACTGTGTATTTCTTCTAACCCTTTCTTTTTAAAAAAATAAATATTTTATTGTGTTTTAGGTGAAAGTTTACAGAGCAAATTAGCTTCCCATACAACAAATTCTACACAAAGTGTCCCATGACAGAGGTGGTACTGTTAACACTCTCCCAATTTCCACCCTGGGTTCCCCGTCTCCTTTCATGTTTTTCCTATCCCTGCCTCCTCATATTTACTTTTGGGCCAATGTTGCCCTTCTGGTCTCGTATAATTGTTTGTTATATGGGGCATGTTCTTTTCGAGTGTTACTGTTTATTTCATAGGCCTGTCTATTGCTGGGCTGGAAGGTGGATTCCAGGAATGACTGTAGTTCCAAGTCCGAGGGGTGACTCAGGGCCCACAGCCTTGGTGGTTCCTCCAGTCTCTATCAGGCCAGTAAGTCACTTTTGTGTGTATGTGTGTGTGCTTTAAGTGAAAGTTTACAATTCGCATCAGTCTCTCATGCAAAAATTTATACACGTTCTGTGACCATAGTTGCTCTCCCTATAATGTGACAGCACGCTCCTCCTCTCCACCCTGTATTACCCATGTCCATTCAACCAGCTCCTGCCCCCTCTGCCTATTCATCTCACGTCCAGACAGGAGCTGCCCACTTAGTCTCATGTGTCTACTTGAGCTAAGAAACACACACCTCACCAATATCATTTTGTGCCTTATAGTCCAGTCTAATCTTTGTCTGAAGAGTTGGCTTCGGGAATGATTTTAGTTATGGGCTAACAGAGTCTGGGGGTCATGTTCTCTGGGGTCCCTCCAGTCTCAGACCATTAAAGCTGTTTTTTTTTTAACCAGAATTTGCGTTCTGCACCCCACTTTTCTCCTGCTCCGTCAGGGATTCCCTGTTGTGTTCCCTGCCAGAGCAGTCATTGGTGGTAGCCGGGCACCATCTAGTTCTTCTGGTCTCAGGCTGATGGTGTCTCTGGTTTATCTGGCCCTTTCTGTCTCTTGGGCTCCTATTTTCCTTGTGTCTTTGGTGTTGTTCATTCTCGTTTGCTCCAGGTGGGTTGGGAACAATTGATGCCAGGTTAAGATAGCCACTTGCTACCTTTTAAGACCCCAGATGCCACTCACCAAAGTAGGATGCAGAATATTTTCTTAAGACACTTTGTTATGCCAACTGACCTAGATGTCCCCCAAAACCATGGTTGGTAGACCCCTGTCCCTGTCACTGTGTCCCTCAAAGCATTTGATTATATTCAGGTAACTTCTTAAGCTTTTGGTTTAGTCCAGTTGTGTGACTTCCCCTGTATTGTGTGTTGTCTTTCCCTTCACCTAAAATAATTCTTGTCTACAATCTAGTTAGTGAATACACCTTTCTCTCCCTCCCCTCCCTCGTAACCATTAAAGAATGTTTTCTGCTGTGTTTAAACATTTTCTTGAGTCCTTATAATAACATTCTCATACAATACTTGTCCTTTTGTGACTAATTTCATTCAGCATGCCTTCCGGATTCATAGATATTATGAGATGTTTCACAGATTCATCGTTGTTCTCTGTCTTGCATAGTATTCCATTCTGTGAATATACCATAATTTGTTTATCCATTTATCCATTAATGGGCACCTAGTTTGTTTCCATCTTTTTGCTTTTGTAAACAGTGCTGCAATGAACATGGGTGTGCATATATCTGTTTGTGTAAGGGCTCTTATTTCTCTAGGATACATTCCAAGAAGTGGGATTGCTGGATTGTATGGTAGGTCTCTTTCTAGCTTTTTTTTTTATATAATTTTTATTGTGCTTTAAGCTTACAAAGCAAGTCAGTCTCTCACACAAAAACCCATGTACACCGTGCTACACACTCCCAATTACTCTCCCCCTAATGGAATGAGACAGCCTGCTCTCTCCCTCCACTCTCTCTTTTTGTGTCCATTTCGCCAGCTTCTAACGCCCTCCACCCTCTCACCTCCCCTCCAGGCAGGAGATGCCAACATAGTCTCAAGTGTCCACCTGATCCAAGAAGCTCACTCCTCACCAGCATCCCTCTCCAACCCATTGTCCAGTCCAATCCCTGTCTGAAGAGTTGGCTTTGGGAATGATTCCTGTCCTGGGGCAACAGAAGGTCTGGGGGCCATGACCACCGGGATCCTTCCAGTCTCAGTCAGACCATTAAGTCTGGTCTGATGAGAATTTGGCGTCTGCATCCCACTGCTCTCCCGCTTCCTCGGGGTTCTCTGTTGTGCTCCCTGTCAGGGCAGTCATGTGTTGTAGCCAGGCACCATCTAGTTCTTCTGGTCTCAGGATGATGTAGTCGCTGGTTCATGTGGCCCTTTCTGTCCCTTGGGCTCGTAATCGCCTTGTGTCCTTGGTGTTCTTCATTCTCCTTTGATCCAGGTGGGTTGAGACCAATTGATGCATCTTAGATGGCTGCTTGCTAGTGTTTAAGACCCCAGACGCCACTCTTCAAAGTGGGATGCAGAATGTTTCCTTAATTGATTTTATTATGCCAGTTGACTTAGATGTCCCCTGAAACCATGGTCCCCAGACCCCTGCCCCTGCTACACTGGCCTTCGAAACATTCAGTTTATTCAGGAAACTTCCTTGCTTTTGGTTTAGTCCAGTTGTGTTGACCGCTGTATTGTTTGCTATCTTTGCCTTCACCAAAAGCAGTTCTTATCTACTAATTAGTGAATACCCCTCTCCCACCCACCCTCCCCCCCTCATAACCAAAAAACAATGTTTTCTTCTCAGTTTAAATTATTTCTCAAGTTCTTATAATAGTGGTCTTATACAATATTTGTCCTTTTGCAACTGACTAATTTCACTCAGCGTAATGCCTTCCAGGTTCCTCCATGTTATGAAATGTTTCACAGATTCCTCACTGTTCTTTATCGATGTGTAGTATTCCATTGTGTGAATATACCATAATTTATTTATCCATTCGTCCGTTGATGGGCACCTTGGTTGCTTCCATATTTTTGCTATTGTAAACAAGGCTGCAGTAAATGTGGGTGTGCATATATCTGTTCGTGTAAAGGTTCTTATTTCTCTAGGATATATTCCAAGGAGTGGGATTGCTGGATCGTATGGTAGTTCTATTTCTAGCTTTTTAAGGAAGCGCCAAATCGATTTCCAAAGTAGTTGTACCATTTTACATTCCCACCAGCAGTGTATAAGTGTTCCAGTCTCTCCACAACTTCTCCATCTCCAGTATTTATTATTTTGTGTTTTTTGGATTAATGCTAGCCTTGTTGGGGTGAGATGGTATTTCGTTGCAGTTTTGATTTGCATTTCTCTAAGGGCTTTTAAGGGCTAACGATCATGAGCATTTCCTCGTGTATCTGTTAGCTACCTGAATGTCGTCTTTAGTGAAGTGTCTATTCATATCTTTTACTCATTTTTTAATTGGGTTATTTGTCTTTTTGTAGTTGAGTTTTTGCAGTATCATGTAGATTTTAGAGATCAGGTGCTGATCGGAAATGTCATAGCTAAAAACTTTTTCCCAGTCTGTAAGTAGTCTTTTTACTCTTTTGGTGAAGCCTTTGGATGAGCATAGGTGTTTGATTTTTAGGAGCTCCCAGTTATCTAGTCTTTCCTCTGCATTCTTAATAACATTTTGTATACTGTTTATGCCATTAGGGCTCCTAACGTTGTCCCTATTTTTTCTTCCATGATCTTTATCTTTTTAGATTTTATATTTAGGTCTTTGATCCATTTTGAGTTCGTTTTTGTGAATGGAGTGAGGTATGGGCCTTGTTTCATTTTTTTGCAGATGGATATCCAGTTATGCCAGCACCATTTGTTAAAAAGATTGTCTTTTCCCCATTTAACTGTTTTGGGGCCTTTGTCAAATATTAACTGCTCATATGTGGATGGATTTATGTCTGGATTCTCAATTCTGTTCCATTGGTCTATGTATCTGTTGTTGTACCAGTACCAGGCTGTTTTGACTACTGTACTGGTATAACAGGTTCTAAAATCGGGTAGTGTGAGGCCTTCCACTTTGTTCTTCTTCAGTAATACTTTACTTATACAGGGTCTCTTCCCTTTCCATATGAAGTTGGTGATTTGTTTCTCCATCCCATTTAAAAATGTCATTGGAATTCCTATTGGGATTGCATTGTATCTATAGATTGCTTTGGATAGAACAGATATTTTCACAACGTTGAGTCTTCCTATCCATGAGCAAGGTATGTTTTTCTACTTATGTAGGCCTCTTCTGGTTTCTTACAGTAATGTCTTATAGTTTTCTTTGTATAGGTCTTTTACATCTCTGGTTAGAGTTATTCCTAAGTAATTTATCTTCTTGGGGGCTGTTGTAAATGGTATTGATTTGGTGATTTCCTCTTCGAAGTTCTCTTTGTTGGTGTAGAGGAATCCAACTGATTTTTGTATGTTTATCTTGTATCCTGATACTCTCTGCTAAGCTCTTCTATTAGTTTCAGTAGTTTCCTTGAGGATTCTTTAGGGTTTTCTGTATACAAGATCATATCATCTGCAAATAGAGATACTTTTACTTCTTCCTTACTGATTTGGATGCCCTTTATTTCTTTTTCTAGCCTAATTGTTCTGGCTAGGACCTCCAGCACATGTTGAATAAGAGCAGTGATAAAGGGCATCCTTGTCTGGCTCCCATTCTCAAGCGGAATGCTTTCAGACTGTCTTCATTTAGGATGATGTTGCCTGTCGGCTTTGTATACACGCCCTTTATTATGTTGAATTTTCCTTCTATTCCTATTTTGCTGAGAGTTTTTATCATGAATGGGTGTTAGACTTTGTCAAATGCTTTTTCTGCATTAATCGATAAGATCATGCGGTTCTTGTCTTTTGTTTTATTTATGTGGTAGAATACAGTTTTTCTACCGTTGAACCATCCCTGCATACCTGGTATGAATCCCACTTCGTCATGGTGAATTATTTTTTGGATACGTTGTTGAATTCTATCAGCTAGAATTTTCTTGAGGATTTTTGCATCTAAGTTCATGAGGGATATTGGTCTGTAATTTTCTTTTTTTGTAGTGTCTGTACTTGATTTTGGTATCAATGCTATGCTGGCTTCAGAGAATGAGTTTGGGAGTATTCCATCCTTTTCTATGCTCTGAAATACCTTTAGTCATAGTGGTGTTAACTCTTCTCTGAAAGTTTGGTAGAATTCTCCAGTGAAGCCATCAGGGCCAGGGCTTGTTGTTCTTGTTGTTGGGGTTTTTTTAATTACCTTATCAACCTCTTCTTTTGTTATAGGTTTATTTAGCTGTTCCATCAGTTTGTGTTAGTTTAGGTAGGTAGTGTGTTTCTAGAAATTTGTCCATTTCCTCTAGGTTTCCAAATTTGTTAGAGTACAATTTTTCATAGTATTCTGTTATGATTCTTTTCATTTTAATTGGGTCTGTTGTGATACCACCCATCACATTTCTTATTCCAGTTATTTGCTTCCTGCCCTGTTTTTCTTTTGTCAGTCTGGCCAGTGGTTTATCGATTTTGTTGATCTTTTCAAAGAACCAGCTTTTGGTCTTGTTAACTCAACTGTTTTTTAACTCTCTATTTCATTTAATTCTACTCTAATTTTTATTATTTGCTTTCTTCTGGTGCCTGAGGGCTTCTTTTCCTTTCTGTTTGTTCAAGTTGTAGGGTTAATGCTTTGATTTTGGCCCTTCTTTTTAGATGTGTGCATCTATTGCTATAAATTAACCTGTGAGCACTGTTTTGCTGTGTCCCAAAGGTTCTGGGAGGACGTGTTTTCATTCTTATTTGATTCTGTGAATTTCTTTATTCCATACCTAATTTCCTCTATAACCCAGCAGTTTTTGAGCAAGGTGTTGTTCAGTATCCATGTTTGATTTTTTTTTTCTTGCTTTTTCTGTTATTGATTACTACTTCCATGACTTTATGGTCAGAAAAGATGCTTTGTAATATTTCCATGCTTTGGATTTTGTAAAGGCTTGCCTTATGGCCTAATATGTGGTCTATTCTGGAGAATGTCCCATGTGCGTTAGAAAAGTATACTAGGCTGCAGTTGGGTAGGGTGTTCTGTATATGTCTACGAGGTCAAGTTGGTTGATCGTGGCATTTAGATCTTTTGTGCCTTTATGGAGCTTCTTTCTGGATGTTCTGTCCTGCACTGAAAGCAGTGTGTTAAGTCTCTTACTATTATCGTGGAGTTATTTGTCTTTTCAATGCTGTTAGAATTTATGTATTTTGGAGCCCTGTCATTGGGTGTGTAAATATTTATTATGGTTATGTCTTCCTGGTGTATTGACCCTTTAATCATTATATAGTGTCCTTCCTTATCCTTTGTGGTGGATTTTACTTTAAAGTCTATTTTGTCAGAAATTAATATTGCCATTCCTGCTCTTTTTTGATTGTTGTTTGCGTGGTATCTTTTTTTCCATCCTTTGAGTTTTAGTTTGTTTGTGTCTTTAAGTCTAAGGTGTGTCCTTTGTAGGCAGCATATAGACTGACCATTTTTCTTTTAGCCATTCTGCCACTCTCTGGCTCTTTATTGGTGCATTTAGTCCATTTATATTCAGTGTAATTATTTTAATAAAAAAAATTTTTATTATGAATTTAGTGCTGTCATTTTGATGTCTTTTTTTGTGTGTTGACAGTTTCTTTGTTCCACTTAATTTTCTGTGCTGAGTTGTTTCCCTTTATATATTTTCTTTTCCTCTTTTTCATTGTTGTTGCTTTTGTATTTGCTGATCCTTTTTTGTTTGTTTGCTTTTTATTTTGATCTGTAGGATTGTTAGTTTTCTTTGTGGGTACCTTTTTACCCCTATTTTTCTAAGTTTAAACCAATCTTTTAGTTCTTTATAGTGCCTTGACTTCCTCTCCATATGAAAGATCTATCTTTTACATAATGACATCTGTTTCCCTGTTTTGAGTGTTTTAGCTTTATTTTTGTGATTTCCCTATCTGGGTTGGTATCTAGGTGCTCTGTCCTGTGTTCTAATCTGATGTTATTGATTTTCTAACCAGAGGGCTCCCTTTAGTATTTCTTTTAATTTTGGTTTGGTTTTTGCAACTTCCCTAAACTTCTGTTTGTCTGGAAATGTCCCAATTTCCCCATCATATTTGAAAGACAGTTTTGCTTGATACGTAATTCTTGACTGGCAATTTTTTTCCTTCAGGGCTTTATATATGTCATCCCGTTGTCTTCTTGCCTGCGTGGTTTCTGCTGAGTAGTCTAAGCTTAGTCTTATTGATTCTCCATTGTACGCGACTCTCCGTTTATCCCTAGCTGCTCTTAAAATTCTCTTTATCTTTGGTTTTGGCGAGTTTGATTATGTCTTGGAGATTTTCTTTTGGGATCTACCTTGTGTGTGGGGTCCGGTGACCATCTTGGATAGATGTCTTCTCATCTTTCATGATATCAGGGAAGTTTTCTGCCAAAACATCTTCAACAATTCTGTGTATTCTGTTATCCTCCCCTCCCCCCCATTCTGGTACTCCAACCACTCGTAGGTTATTCCTCTTAAAAAAAAACCCAAACCCACTGCCCTCGAGTCCATTCCGACTCATAGCGACCCTATAAGACAGAGTAGAACTGTCCCATAGAGTTTCCAAGGAGCGCCTGGTGGATTCAAACTGCCGACCCTTTGGTTAACAGCCGTAGCACTTAACCACTACGCCAGAGTCCCACAAAATTGTTTTCTTCATTTTTTTAAATTCTTTTATCTGATTTTTCCTCAAATATGTTGGTGTCAAGTGCTGTATCTTCAGTCTCACTAATTCTGACTTCCATTGCCTCAATTCTGCTCCTATGACATTCTACTGAGTTGTCTAATTTTGAAATTTTACTGTTAATCTTCTGGATTTCTGTTTGCTGTCTCTCTATGGATTCTTGCAGCCTATTAAATTTGCATTATGCTCTTCTCTAATCTTCTTACGTTTCTGTATTGCTTTGTCTGTGTGCTGCTTGGCTTATTCTGCATTTTGCTTGATCTCCTTCCTGATCTCTTGAAGAGTTCTGTATATTAATCTTTTGTATTTGATCTCTGGTAATTCCAGAAAGTTATGTTTATCTGAAAAATTTCTTAAGTCATTTTGAGAGCTTGCTGAAGCCATCATGGTCTGCCTCTTGAAGCAATTTGATATTGACTGTTGTCTCCAAGTCATCAATAAGTTATTGTATTTATGTTGGCTTACTGTGTCCTAGCTTCTTGTTTTGTTTTGATATGCCCAAATAGGCTGGTCGTGTGAGTTAGTTTGATTGTTGGCATCTGTGAAACTCTAACTTCCTGTCACCCGGTGGTTAGAGCTGTTATTAGGTATGTGAGCCCAGGAGGTTCATTTACTTTTCTTATATGGATTCAGCTCAGGTGTCCCGGTAGTTAGTCGGTCACCAAGTGTGTGGTGCAGGCTCTCACCTACAGTCTTAGACAAGCAGGGGTGATTGGTGCAGGGACAGGTATCTGGCTGCACTAGGGGGCCACGCACTGAGCAAGGCAGGGATCTGACAACTGCCTGAGTGTCTGTGAGGAAAGCATGTCCCTGTTCCCTAGAGCATGTAGGTGGGTGGGTTTTGCAGACAAACTATGGACACCCAATGGTGTTGGCTGGAAGGACTGGGAGGCACCACTTATCCTTAGACCTCTGCCGAGGGTGGCTAGGTGGCGTGGGTGGACCCATCAGTCCTCAGGCCCCTGATGTGGGTAAGTAAGGACCCTGCTTACTAGGTAGAGCGGTGTCAAATGTCATGAACGCGCCTCTCCACCACATAGCTGAAGTTAGACTTCAGGTATATACCCTATTGTACTGTGCTAATAAGGGCCTGCACTGTTGAAATGGGACCACACAGGTCTATGCAGAGGTGAAAGGCATTCGAAGTCTGTGGACTCCTTATGCCTGTGCCTAGGCAAAGGAGCTGTTTCTGCCCTGAGTTCCTGGCTTAGGGGAGCCGGCTGATTATTTTTTCCGTTTGTTAATTTGTTCCCTCTCCAAGGCAGGGAGAATGGTTCAGGGCGCGAGACGGGTCCTACTTCCAGCCCAGGGGACACAGCCAGCTGGGACTCAGTGCAAAGCAGGAAGGGAGCAGCTCAGTGGGAGAAAGGTTTTTCTCGAAGGGGTGTTTTTTGATCTGCATGGTAGGTTAGACACATACACTTATCTTTTGCCAATTATGCGCCACTTTTCACTGATTCTGGAGGCATGAGTAGACTCTCCGCTGCTCGGTCTCTCCCGATGTGGAAAACACATCCCGAACGCCACTGCTTGCTTCACCACGCTAGCACCAGTGGATCTGGCCTGCACAGTGCCGGTTCTTGCCGGGTCAGGTTTGGCAACTCCTCACTGCTTCTGAACTCTCCCTCCCCTTGCCGCTCAGTCCAATTCCTCAACTTTCCCTTTGATGTTCAGGGTTCCTACATTGTCATATATAATTGATAAACTTGTTTTTTCAGGTCTTCGTTATAAGAGGGACCACAGGAAGCGTCTGACTACTCTGCCATCTTGGCCTTGCCTCCTGTTCTTCTTCTTTTTTTTTTTTTTTTAGGAATTTGACTTTTTGTTCTACGTTTTTCTCCTTCTCTGTCTGGGACTCTCTACTGTGATCCTGGTCAAAGTGGTCAGTAGTGGTAGCTGGGCACCATCTAGTTCTAGTCTTGGGGTCATGTAGGCTGTGGTGCTTGTGGTGTGTTAGCCCTTTGGACTAATTGCTCCCTTGAGTCTTTGGTTTTCTTCACTCTCCTTTACTCTGGATGGGAAGAGACCACTAGTTATATATTGGATGGCTGCTCGCAAGCTTTTAAGACCCCAGACGCTACTCACCAAGATAGGATGTAGAACGTTGTTTTTATGCACTATGTTATGCCAACTGATGTAAATGTCCCTAGTCTACAGTCCTTAGCCTTCAAGCCTAGTAGTATCTTCATCCCAGGAGGTGTTTGCTTATGCATAAGAAGTTTCTATGACTGTGTCCTTTGTGTGTTCTATTGTCTGTATCAGTATACATGCAACATCTACAAATATGTTTGTAGAGATATCTACACCTTCGCCTATATCTGCAGGTGGGTGTGCTCCCTTATGCCCTCCCATGCCTCTTTAGTGTACCTATCTACCCACGTAACCCTTTGCAAATTATTGTTTAATACTGTTGTTGCAGGAACTTGTCTGTTATAGTAATTGCCATAGTTGCCCTTTGTTCTTGTGTTCCTTTCAGTGTCTTCCTTTGCCTTTGTCATGTTGTGCTGACTTCCCCCATATGGTGTATTGCTTTTTCCTTCAACAATATTACCTTGTGTCTTCTACCTACTTAGTAATTTGCCCTCCCTCCCCCTCCTTTTCCTGGTATCCATGAAAGATTTTTTTTTCTGTGTGTAAACCTTTTCTTGTTTTTTTTGTAATAGTGGTCTCATACAATATTTGTCCTTTTGTGATTGGCTTATTTCACTTAGCATAATGTTTTCCAAATTAATTCATGTTGTGAGATGTTTTGCGGATTCATTGTTATTCTTTACCGTCGCATAGTATTCCACTGTGTTTACGTACCACAGTCTGTTTACCCATTCATCCACTGATGGGGGCTTAGGTTGTTTCCACCTTTTTACTACTGTGAATAATGCTGCAATGAACATGAGCGTGCCCGCCTGTCCATGTCACAGGTCTTATTTATCTAGGGTATAATCCTTTTTTAGGAATAAGGGCATTTGTTAATATAAAATTGTCAGAGCATAATAGTTTTTATTAAGAAGTTACTTTAGAAGCAGAATAGCATAGTGGCAAAAGAGCAAAGTTCTGGAGTTAGACTGGATTTGAATCTTGGTCCTGTTCCTTACTAGCTATGAGACCTTGGGTATATTATTCAAACTGTCTGTGCCTCAGTTTCTTCATCTATAATTAACTTTCAATAGTACACATCTTATAGTAGCACTGTCCAAGAGAACTTTCTGTGCCTATGGAAATGTTCTATTCTGCACTGTCCAAATGGTAGCCACTACTTATATGTGGTTATTGAGCAACTGAAATATGGGTAGTGCAACTGAGGAACGAAATTTTTAATTTTATTTAATCTTTATTGACTTAAATGTAAAAAGCCCTATGTGGCTAGCTGCTAACATCTTGGAAAGCAGTTATATATGGTTATAAAGATCATATTCTGTTTTGGAAGAAGTACAACCAGAATGCTCCTCGGCAGCAAGGATGGCGAGACTGCATCTCACATACTTTGGGCATGTTATCAGGAGGGGTCAGTCCCTGCAGAAGGACATCATGCTTGGTAAAGTAGAGGGTCAGCGAAAAAGAGGAAGACCCTCAAAGAGATGGACTGACACAGTGGCGCAACAAGGGGCTCAAGCATAACGACGATTTTAAGGATGGCTCAGGACCAGGCAGCGTTTCATTCTGTTGTACACAGGGTCACTATGAGTTGGAACTGACTCGATGGCACCTAACAACAACAACCAGGATCATATGGGCTAAGCATTCAGGTCAATACCAGCATGTAGTAATCAGTAAGTATTAGTTCCTAATACTACCCACCCAGCGTGCCATGTCATAGAAAATTATGTATTCTTCAACTCTTTTCCTAAGTCTTGTGGATAATTCTTTTTCCTACTTTTTATACTTGCTGGCTAATTCTCTCCCCTTCCAGGTGGCACTGGCTTCAGGAAACACCAGATTAGTCTGCACGCCAACCCCCACCTCCCCTTCCTGGGCCCGACACATGTACCGAGTGCTCACTTTTCCTTAAGATTTTGCAAAATAAGAACACATTTGGTCTTGGCTCTCTTCAGACGTTGCTCCCTAGTCCCCCAATGCTTTTACTACATTTTTCAGAATCTCTCAAAAAGTGTTGAAGCATATTAACTTCCTGTTTGGATAACTCATAAGAGGCGTTTTATTACTGCACTTGACATAATCAAATTACTCAGTCATTCTGAATCTTTGTGGAGACTAGAAATCTATGTGGACACTAAAACAAAATGTGGAAACTGAGAACAACATTTCTGCCAAGTCCGGAGAACGTGGCGAAAATTGGTCTCAGAAAGCAAATGTTTAAGATAATAAGTAACCTAAACCTTAGAGATAATAACTAGCCTGTTTCTTTAAGTTTCTGGGTAATGAGCACTCTTAGAATAGCTCTACATTTCAGACAAGCTGGCGTTGGCAGGCACTGACCCCTCAGACCTGTGTCATTTGTCTTCTTAGCTAAATGTAATTCTGAGGAAGAAAGGATTTCAAGAGACATTTTAATGAATATCTGAAGACTCATTGAAACCACTTCGACTTCCCTGGCTTTCTATGTTCCTTGGACTATAAAAAAACCCCACACTGGCTCATTTTAAGTACACCTAGTCTCACGCTGTGTTGCCCAGTTTACGAATTGTCTGATCAAATAATAAATCTCTAGTACTGTTTTTAACATTGCTTCCATTCTCAGAAATCCTTTTACACTTAAAACATCTCAGGCTCACAAAAACTACATTAAAAATTACCATCATTCTGTTTAATGAGATTAGAATAAAGTTAGAAAGGGTTACCTGTTACTCCCTAGTGTATGTTTTAAAAAAGACCATTCACATTCTAGCTTATATCTGTTATCTGTTAAAAGGCTACAAGCTCCACCAGGGAGAATGAAGAAAACTAAAGACATGAGGGAAAGATCAGTCCAAAGGACTATTGGACCACAACTACCACAGCCTCCACCAGACTGAGTCCAGTACAACCAGATGGAGCCCAGTTACCACCACTGACTGCTCTGACAGAGCAGCTCATTGACGGTCTTCCTCTTTTCACCGACCTTCTACTTTACCAAGCATGATGTCCTTCTCCAGGAGTTGGTCCCTCCTGATAATGTATCCAAAGTAAACAAGATGACGTCTCGCCATCCTCACTTCTCAGGAGTATTCTGGTGCTACATTTTGCAGCTAGACAATATTGTTTCTAAGTTTCCAAAATTAATCCTGAATTTACTGCTTTTCCATTTACAGAAAGTCTAAGATATTTTCCAATATTTTATAGAGATAAAGCTGTAGAGTTCTATCTCAATTTGCAATGGATTACTAAAAAGGAAGTAGCATATTATATGGACAATCACAAAAACTGAGACCTAATAACCGATGTTCTCTAAAAACCATTTATCTCACCAGATCATTACGTATGAGCACATCTAAGGCATGGGGAGAATTAGCACTTCATCGCTGCAAGCACAAGATGCCACTTAATATAATCATCTGTATTTTTTTCAACTGCCTCTGGATGAAAAGAAGACTTCCATCTCCCTTAGGATTTTAGAGCAAAGAGGATCAGGGTTGTTTCTTTTGGCCCACATCCTTTTGTGTCTTTTTCTCTCCCCTGACATTCTTTTATTACTCCAGAATTCTTATTTTTTACAAAAAAGACTATGTTGAATTTTTATCCCTTTGAAATGTCTCTCACTGGAACCCTTATAAAAATCATTTCTTAACTGAAGTGGGATTTTCACTTATATTTAAATCTCTCAGTCCCTAAGGAGCAGCATACTCTATTTTAGCTAGAATTTTATATTTTAGCTTGGCCTAGACTTAGAATTTCAGATGGCATTTTCAACTTAAAAAAAAAAAAGTAGCCTGTGAGATATGCTTAGCCTTTTGAAGGAGATATCCTTTTCAGAGAAACACCCTAAAATTTTCAGAGTATCACATTCCTATAGACTTACTTACATGACTTCACAGAAGGTTTCTAATAAAATTTAAATTAACAAGGGTTTCAAACACTTTCATTTTAATGGTTTCACTCGGACATTCCACCATTTAAATTTCCACGGAAGCTTGATGTTTCTAGAAACTATTATAAATCTTGTCAACCTTGCTCAAGTTACCTGTTTGAAGTTGATTTTTATATGCTAGGTTTTACTAAGCAGAATACAATAAAAAGACTGCTTAGGGTGTTTTTTTTTTTTTTTTTTTAAGATTTAAACCAAAATATGTTGTGACACTTCTGTCAACTTTGGCGCTTCTGACATTTTGGGTGGGATAATTCTTCACGGTGAGGAGCTGTCCTGGGCACAGCAGGACATTTAGCAGCATCCCTGGCCTCTACCCAGTAGATGCCAACAGCAACCTCCTGTACATGCACACATGCACGCACACACACAAACCACTGACAGCCAAAAAAAGGATCTTCAGACATTGCCAAATACCCCTTGGAGGTGGCGATAAAATCATTCATCTAAGGCATACTGTTTTGTGAATTATCAAAACCAAAGTTTAAACTACAAAAAGCCTCAATTTTTATTTTTACAAAGGAGGCATATAACGTAAAATGAAAACAAGTGGAGCCGAAATTTTCTGGCAGTGAAAACATATTTTAAAATATAATCAAATATCGATTATGATTATAGACTGGCCAGTTTCTGTCCTGCTAGGTCTGATTTCAGCTGAGCCTCAGCTACTTTCAAAGTAATTTCTCTATAAAGGGCACCACTCACTTTTAGGTTCATTCCCAACGTGATTTGCTTCTTTTCTCTCTGAAGTTCTTTTCTGTATGGATGTATTTTTTCCTCTATTTCTGATAAAGAAGCCACATTGACACTGCTCATATTTTTGCTTGCTTCATACTGCTGTACAAAGTTGCTCTCAACCTCAGCTAGGGCAGAAGAAAGAGAACTAGTAAGGGTAACCAGTTCCTTCTCCAAGGTTAATGCCAAATGATCAGTTAGGAAATCTTCACTTGCTAATTTTAATTTCTTGAAGAAACACTTTATAGGGAGAACTCTGATAAGATAACGAAGGCACTCAAACAAAACACTTTGATTCCTGGAATAAAACAAATAAAAACACAATATTATAAATAAACTTCAGATTGTAGCAATAAAATATACATATTCTACGCTAAGTCTGTCAATATTAATCAGGTTGCTTCCTGGTTAATGTTTTTCCTCTGAATAATAAGATCAGTGTAATATTTTTTTTTTAATTTCATTGTGAGGGACAGGTAAGGGGGAAATTATAGAGTAATTATTAGGTCCTAATCAACTTCAAAAAAAAAATCCCCGAACAAACATAAAATTAAAAAACCACAGATCTTCAGTTTCCGAATGAGGACACTTGTCCGTTTGTGCAATACTAGGCAATGTCTGTGAACGCCCCACCAGAGTACAGAATGCCAGCAGGGAGGTCACCATGGACCACACCAAGTTCTCCCGACCTATTCCAACGGGATGTGCATTACCTGCAATACACTATTAAAATTCCTTCGCATGGTGTTCTTTGTTTCCAGTTGAAGAGTGTCCCATAAAAACTTCCTGGCCTTTTGCAGACCAACATTTCTGGAAATTCTTTGATTACTTCGCATTGTATGTATTCTAAGAACCATGTCTTCATTGAAGTCAGGGTATGGCCAGATGACGTGACTTGAAAACAAAATTTGTGTAATGCTGCGAGAAGTACAAAAAAATCTTCCATGTTTTCTATAAGAAAAAAAAAAGTCACAAGCTCTGTCATTAAATTCTGTCAATTATCAAATAAACGATTTCTTAAAATTTTCAGACTCAATGAAGCAGACGATTGAAAAGTACCAACAAAAATTACCTATAGATTCGTTCTTTGGAAATGTCACTAGGTATTTTCCCCTTGAAATATCGTCCAGACTTAAAAAAAGTCTGCCACAAGGAACATAACGATCTTCAGAAAGGTTCCCATTTTTTCTCTCCCTAATTTGTAGCAGCACAATGCAACAGAAATTGCTGAGTGCTAAAAGTGGTGGAAGAGATGTTACAGCAGTAACTATCTGTACACAATCTTTCTTAGATGGTTGTTGACAAACACAGCTTTTCTCTTCCTCGCTATGAAGGGTTAACTTGATTCTTTTTGCCTCTGATCCTATTTCAAACGGCACAGGAGGTGATGCTGGTAAAGAATCCGTACTCAACTTAATCATCCTATTTTGACACTTCAGCAGAAAGCTGGAGTCGCAAGCTTGATCCAGTAACAGCGACAAAGTCACATCCTTCAGTGACCTGCAAATAAT
Organism: Loxodonta africana; assembly: GCF_030014295.1. NCBI lineage: Eukaryota > Metazoa > Chordata > Mammalia > Proboscidea > Elephantidae > Loxodonta > Loxodonta africana. The sequence continues at coordinate 16,260,314 of NC_087369.1, forward strand.
CCACAGAGATTGGTTATAGTCTACAAGTTCATTCTTTAAAGTTAAATAGATGATTAGATAGCATACAAAAAATTTATTTTCATTCTCTCTTTTTTCTAGGAAATATTTCAAATGTAAAGTATGTCAGAAAATTAAGAGTAAATACCACAGTTTTAAAAGATCCTATAACAGCACTTCTCTTAAAATAGGTAAGCAAAAATACTGTAAATAGGCTGGACTACAAGAAAGTAATTACTCCAACTAAAAAAAAAATTTTTTTTAAGATAAAGGAATAGTAAAATATCTGGATATTATTTTTTAGGTAGGTTGTTTTCTTGTTAAACAAGAAAAATAAAATCTCGTTATTAAAAAAATCCATATTTTATTTTTGCAATGATTTAGAATGCAAATACCTGTAAACTAAAAAATTGTATATTATAATTATATATTTTATAATCCTATAAATGACTTCTATAAAATCTGCTTTTGACTATAAAATATTCTTTATCACTTAGCAATTGTTTCTAGATTTACATTTCTAATAATTTACAATTATGATATAGGTTTGTTTTAGTATATTCCAACACTGTCAAAGTTTATCAAGTAAAAATAGGTGAGAATGGTGATATAAACACAAAGAGAGGATTTTAACACCCAGGAAGTTCACTGTACATACCAAGTGGGTTATATCCTAAGAATAAAAAAGAACCTCAAAAAATTCTTAAACAACTTTAGTAATTATATTATTGGTATTGTTAATCTGGGAATATTGCATATATATTGTGGGATAAAGTAAATGAGTAATTATTTTGGTAAGAACTGGAATTTTTAGCATGGCAGAAGGGAGACAGATGAAAGATTGGTGAGGTTAAGTAAAAACTTTGAAGTTTTGAATCTGAATTGGAAGTTATCAGTATCGACTCGTGCTGTATTTCATCTCTTAAAAAAAAAAAAACTTACTTCCTACCTCTGCCCACAAAAAGGCCTAGAAATAACTACCACCTCAGGAGCAATGAACTTCTCTTGTGCCGGATTCTGGTTTCTAAATTACAAACTATATTTGAGGATAACTAAATAATTGATGAAGAGAAGTTCCTTATCACCATCTTGCAAACCCTAGTGAAACAATCTAACACTCATCTGTCAGTTTGTCCTGCTTGTGGTAGCTTGCATGTTACTGTGATGCTGGAAGGTATGCCGCTGGTATTTCAAATTCCAGTTGGGTCACCCATGGTAGACAGGTTTCAACAGAACTTCCAGACTAAGAAGAAGGACTTGATGATCTACTTCTAAAAAAAATGAACAAGGAAGACCGAAGAAGAATTGGTCTATTTGAATTATGGTGTTGGTGAAGAACATTGATTATACCATGGACTGTCAGAAGAATAAACAAATCTATCTTGGAAGAAGTATAGCCAGAATGCTCCTTAGAAGCAAGAATGACGAGATTTCATCTCACATACTTTGGACATGTTATCAGGAGGGACTAGGGCCTGGAGAAGGACATCGTGCTTGGTAAAGTAGAGGGTCAGCAAAAAAGAGGAAGACCCTCAAGGAGATGGACTGACACAGCAGCTGCCAACAATGGGCTCAAACACAGCAAGGATTGTGAGGATGGTATGGGACCAGGCAGTGTTTCATTCTGTTGTACATGGGGTCACTACGAGTCGGAACCTACACTTGATGGCCCCTATTAACAACAACAACAATGAAACAATGAGGAAGAAGGCAATGCTCATTAATAGTTGCTAATATCCCAAAATGAAAATGATTAGACCTTATATACCTCCTGATAGAAGAATGCAACACTATCTATTAAGTATTCTTCTTAAAAAAAGAAAAAATCAAGCATTATTCATATCCTGCTTCTAAGTCTAATACCAATTTAGAGGAAATACATGAGACACAGAGACAGGTTAAACAAAATCACAGGATGAAATCAGCAAGATCCAATCTATAGAACTTTATAGGGAACTTCCCTGTTTTTTCAAAAATATATTGTAAGGAAAAAAAGACATGAAAGGGAACCTATAGATTATAAGGTCTTCATTGCTTTCCGGGTGAGTACAAGCAAATATCAAAAAACAGATCATTCCAAATTTACACAAACTGTTCCAGAGAATAGGAAAGAAGGAAACACTCCCCAACTCACTTATAAACTAGTATAGCCTTCATACTAAAGCCACGCAAGTATTGTTCAGAAACTTTTCAAGTCAATTTCACTCATGATCATAAACACAAATATCCTTAACCAAATGTAAACAAATTTAATCCAGCAATACACCAAGTGTTAGCAAACCTAATCCAGCAATGAACCAAAAGGAATCAGGATGAATCTGGGATTATCTCCAGGAATGTAAGAAAATTAATTAGAAATTAAAGAAAAAAGAAAAACCATATAAGCAACTAGATCAAAACAGCTTAGACATTCACTAAAACAAAATAAATCCACATCTCAAAAATGATTCTGGATCCTCTAAAAAAGTAACCTGGCTTCCTTGCTATATTAAGCTGCTCAGATATATTCCCTTCTATAACACTACCATCAACTCTCAGACTATTGCAAGGCACTATCTGGTTTCTCTCTGATTGCACAGTAGTGGTTCAAATACACTTAACGTAATGTCTGTATTGTGGGTAGTACAAGCTTTGGTTAAAAAGCTCTTTGCTGTGCTACCAACAACACAGACATTACGTCCCCATTCATGGTTTCAATAGCCCAAAAGAGAAAATTATGAGAGAGATAAAAATTGTTATTAGAAGGAAATAATTTATTTAACCAAATTTTCCTCTTTCTACTTTAATCCATAGTCTCTAAATGCTTCTAATACTTCTCAATGTTCTGCTGAGAAAGTTCTGTGCATTGTTTTTCCCTATTCTGAAGACCATAGCAACTTGACCCGACAATGTCCAGAGATTTCATAAACTCTACCCTCTTCATATTATTAACTCAAATGCATTTGTGTAAAACAGATACTCCTAGAGCTGTGCTGGCCAATACAGAAGCCACTAGCTGCATGAAGCTACTGAACACTAGAAATGTGGCTAGTCCAAACTGAGAGGAGCTGTACACGTAAAATATACACCAAATTTTTTAAATTTAGTATGAAAAAATAGATGTAAAATATCACTAATAATTTTATATATTGATTACATGTTGAAATGAAGTGATAATGTTTGGATATATTGGGTTAAAAAAATACTGAAATTAATTTCGCCTGTTTCTACTGACATTTTTAATATGGCTACCAAACAAAAAAAAAAAACTCCAAACCAGTTGCTGTCCAGTCGATTCCAACTCACGGTGACCCCATGTGTGCAGTGTAAAACTGTGTTCCATAGGTTTTTAAGGCTGTGGCCTTTCACAAACAGATTGCCAGGCCTTTATTACAAGGCTCCTCTGGGTGGGTCTGAACAGCAAACCTTTTCCTTAGTAGTTTGCACCACTCAGGGACTCCGTATTAGGAGTGTGTTATGGATTGAATTGTGTTCCCCCAAAATATGTGTCAACTTGGCTAGGCCATGATTCCCAGGATTGTGTGACTGTAAACCACTTTGGCATCTGATGTGATTATCCTATGTATTATAAATCCTATCTCCATGATGTTAACGAGATGGGACTAGCAGCAGTTATGTTATTGAGGCTGGACTCAATCTATAAGATTGGGTTTTGTCTTGAGGCAATCTCTTTTGAGATATAAAAGAGAGAAGCGAGCAGAGAGACATGGAGACCTCCTACCACCAAGAAAGCAGAGCTGGAAGCAAAGCATGTCCTTTGGACCTGGAGTCCCTGCACTGAGAAGCTCCTAAACCAGGGGAAGATTGATGACAAGGACCTTCGCCCAGAGCCGACAGAGAGAGAAAGCCTTCCCCTGAAGCTGGCATCCTGAACTTGTACTTCTAGCCTACTAGACTGTGAGAAAATAAACTTCTGTTTGTTAAAGCCATCCACTTGTGGTATTTCTGTTATAGCAGCACTAGATAACTAAGAGAGAGCACCTTTGTGGCTTGCATTTTATTTCCATTGGACAGCACTGTCCTACAGCATCAAGGCATTTACTTACAGTTGCAAAGAAGATGTGATTTCCACTCCAACAACCAAACTATCATCCATTACACGATACCACATCTTCTCTATTAGATGTTCCGAATCTTTTAAATTGTCTGATAGCTTTTCATCAAAGGTATGCGCAGGATGTTCTTTTTCACCACAAAGAGGAACAAGACATTCCTTACAGAAAAACATGTTTAAATAACTGATTACAAAAAATGTACCGAACATAGCAAAACTTGGGAAAAATGCAAATCAACTTTTGGACAGGCCTTATAGCCTAGAGATTTAAAAGTAAAGTCTAATGCATATAACATACTATATTACGGACTACACATAATTGACTAAAATAAAACTTACGAAATATATACAATTAACTAAAATTATCTACTCAGATCAAGAAACACGGCATGATTGGAAACAAGATGGGGTGTCCAACATGCAGTCAGCAGGGATATAAACTTAAGAGTCCATTTTTAAATATAAACTGACAAAACATAAACCCAGGTATATCAAGATCAAATCTTTAAATAAAAAACAATATAATCAAATTTTACCAGCGACTTATACTAAGCCTATAACTGAACTTTTATATGAATAAATCTAATTAAACTATTTTTGAGGGCTTACAGATTACTGCTAAAATTTTAGTGTTCAAGTCTAGGCCATACTCTCTCACTTCCACACACATATAGATTTACAATAACTTTAGAAACAGTAGTGGTAATAATAATATGCAATAATTACTGAGGGCTTACTACAAACTAGTCGCTGTTCTAAATATTATTCACAATAACCCTAGTACCCTAAGTCGGTACTATTATTGCATATATTTTACAGATAAGGAAAATGAGGCACAGGGAGGTTAGGTAACTTGCCCAAGGTCACATAGCTAGCAAGTGGCAGAACTGGGATTAGAACTGAAGCAGACTGGTTCCAGAGCCCAGGTTCCATCTTCACTATTCTGCTATACTCCATATCTATGTGCACTGGAAAAAAATACAAGGACACTTACAATATAGCGGACTAAAAATGTTCCTAGGAATCTGACGCTTCTGCTAGTGGCTGTGAGATCTGAGGCCAGCTATTCATCTGAAACCTGGGGAAATATGTACAGCTTGCTGGGGTTGCTTTCAAAATTAACTAAGAAACAATGGAAATGCCCAAAATGGTGCCTTGCACATAGATGCTCTAATCCATTAATTTCTAAACATTCCTTCCCCTTTCTAATACTGGCCAGATTGTTAGAACGAGGTAGGAAAAGGAAAATGGGGAGACTAATAATGAATTCTGTGAGGTTTCCCAGGAAATTAGAACAGTAATATAAAAATGCAATGTCATGTGCTTTTGTGATGGTTTTCACATTAACAGGACCATATTTTCAACCAAAACCCTCATACTGCTAGACTTAAATACAAGCACAAGGCTTAGACTGTTACGAGAATGATCAATCTAGAAGGAAGTCAGAGCTGGGCACTGAAGTGACTTGAGAGAATAAAATGCAACATTAAGTGTCTCTCCCTCCAGCTTTTCTTGATTTATTTTTAATTTTGCTATGCTGTGTCTTTCTTTGAATGGAACTACCAAAGTACATTAAACTAAAAAAACCCGTTGCCCGTCGAATCGGCTCATAGTGACCCTATAGGACGGAGTAGAACTGCCCCATTGGGTTTCTAAGGCTGTAATCTTTATGGAAGCAGACTGCCACCTTTTTCTTGTGGGGTGGCTGGTGGGTTGAAACTGCTGATCTTTGGGTTAGCAGCTGAGCGCTTAACCACTGCACCACAGGGGATCCTTACTAATGTATGTAGATGCTACTTTTTATAAAGTCTCCAGTTTTTGCTGATTTTCTACATTGCTGAACTGGCATAAGTAACGGCAAGATACCTGAAGAGGCTCTTAGGATGGTCAACCACAAGGAAAGAGTAAAATTATAAAAAAGTACTGCAAGATACCTGAAGAGGCTCTTAGGATGGTCAACCACAAGGAAAGAGAGTAAAATTATAAAAAAGTACATATAAGGACTAAAAAAAGCACAGCACAGCAATTTCGGGCCATTTACTGCAAGAATAAATACCCTTAGAAATGAATGATACAACCGATTGAAAACCAGTACACCAATGATGACATTACATCATCATCAATACAAGTTTAATGCTCGGTAAGAAGTCAGGAAATATATAATTCACTTGGAAGTAATTTCTGTACCAACCATACAAATAAAAAAGATCTAATAGTTAAATTTTTTTTTAGACAAAAGAACTCATTTTCCCCAAGGTCCCTGATAACTGAGACTTTAATATCTTATACAATCACTTGCAAATTGGTAAAACATTGGCTCCTTAATCAAATACTATACAAGGTCATAAATTATATGTCATAAATTATGATCTCTGCCAATTTGCTTCTTGATCCTCCAAGCAGCATTTTCTAATATATTCCAATTTAAATAATTTTTCCATAACTTGCAAATTTTCAACTCATAAAATGATAAAATAATCATATGACTAATTTTACCTCCTCTGTACTTGATGATGTACCAGTTTTCCCTTCAACCAGGTTTATTAAAGCCTTGCAAGATTTTGAAATAATTTTTTCCTTAAGCAGGAGATGCTGCTGTAAATCCCGAACAGAAGCCAAACCAATCTGTAAAGGAGAAAGAAAAATACTTGCCAGTGACAACTTCAAATGAAAACTGTCATACCGTTCATTCGAGAAGTACTTTCTCCAGATGTGGTTTATAATTCACTTTTCTATAGAGAAGCAGGGAATTCTTCTCAGAGCACAACTGTTTTATTTATAAGTTATAAGTCTCTAATTACAAAAAAATGTAATATTTTTCTTTCAAAGAAATAATATAGCAAATAACTGCTTGCAATACAGAGTCTACATATCAAATTGAGAGAATGCCAGTGTATTACAGCACCGGTTTAATCACTGAGTTTGTAAGTAGCCAGGAGTCAACATGAATAAAATAAGGCGTACTGACACTCCCGTCCCCATAAGAAAACCATTTTTCTTGCTTCTGAAATAAGTTCTGCTTGAAAAACAAAGCATCCACAAAAGCAGATACATCACCATGAATAAAAGGATCATTTTTAGTTTCAGACTGCCTAAAATCTTCTATTCACAATAATCTTTACAGCAAAATTTTAAACATAATGCATAAAGGACGTAAAAGTCATAAATTTATTTTTGTGCTAATAACCTCAGAACTAGGGTTGACTCCTAACTGCTGAAAAAAAAGAATAATAATTTGGCTCTGAACTGGGCATTGAGCAATCTATTCTTTTTATTATACCAGGTAAATAGATTTCAGCACTAAAGATAAAACCTTCATGAACTAAATTTTCCTACTGAAAATCTAAAAAGATCCACACATCATTGAACTGATGGAAGCTGTTTCATTTCTGATGGAGACCCAAGACTGTTTAAGTATTAATCCAGTTTTTAATATAAAAGGTTTTTCTAGGTATAAAAGGCAAAATGCATTTCTTTTTTGGAATCTTTTCTTTTAAATTGATTTTTTTTTGGGAAAAAAAGGCAGGTAAATCCTTTTTCTTATTATCAATGAATAGAAGTTGGAGGGGAAGGACTGAATTAGCTGCATATCCTATCTCATTGCACAAAGTATGTAAGGTGTCTAGCTAACATTTTAAAATTTCATACACTGACCTAGTTCTCTGGGCTCTACAGCATTCATATTCCATCACTCACTCACTGAGTAATTCATGACCTGGGGGGAGGGAGTTGTACCCCTAAGAGGTACACAGCCAAATCTGAAGCTGCTGTAGGAGTAGGTAGTGGAAGAGAGAAATGTGCAGGCGGATTAAAAATGTGCCCTTAGAAATTACTATTGGTGTTCTCCCTCTTCTTCTCTCTCCATCACAGCCCCCACTCCGGGATGAAACTGTGAATCGTTAGACTACTTAAATGATCTATGATGCAAAGCTTTGCTATAAAATTATGAAAATAAGTGGCAAGTGGTAAAAAAAATTTAAACAACATAAAAGTAAATCTCACCCTCCCTTCCGAGGCCCTCAGTCCCCATTTGCACAGCCGATAGATTGTTTACATTTCAAGAACGTTTCCATGTCTATATTATGAAATTCTTGCCTCCTTCTCTCCACAAACCAACCAACCAACCACCCAAAACCAAAAACAAGAGCACACAACACTGCATGGCACTAAGCCTTACTTTTTTGTTCTTTTTATTGTCCCTGGGTGGGCCAAACTGTTAAGCGCTCAACTACTAGCTGAAAGGTTGGTGGTTTGAACCTACTTGGAGGCGCCTGGGAAGACAGGCCTGGAGATCTGTTGCCAAAAGGTCACAGACTTGAAAACCCTATGGAGCAGTTATACTCTGCACACATCGGGTCATCACGAGTCAGAATCGACTCAACAGCAACTAACAAAAACACTATACATGCAGAAAGAGTGCATAATAAAAAAGTTGAATGAATCCACATGGGAATATATGATAATCACTGTACTATTTTCTGTGTGTTTAAAAACTTTACATACAAAAAAGGCAGGTTATGAAAGAACATGAATCATATAATCACATTTCTATGCAAATTTTCATACATTCATAAATAAGTTTGCATGAATATTCATGTCAAAACATTAAAATTGGTTATGTATCTCAGTCGTGGAATCATAGGTAATTGCTATTTTCTTTTGTAATATTTCTGTGCACAGTGTGAATATTTTCCAGTGAATGTGCATTACCTTCACACATTTGGAAAACCTCAAAACCTTCTTTAGCAGCAGGGCCAAGATGGCAGAATACCACATGCTTCCTGCAATCCCTCTTACAACAAAGACCCGAAAAAACAAATGAAACGATTATGTTTATGACAAGCTAGGAGCCCTGAACATCAAAGGCAAAGTCAGAAAACAGACTGAGCAGCGGGGAAGGGAGAGACAGTCCAGAAGCGGAGAGGAGTTGCCGGACTTGAATCACAGGGATCCCTCACACACCATTCCCAGGAGCAGCTGCGGAGAGCTGGTACTAGCGTTTGGCCGTGATTCCTCAGGGAGAAGCAGCCAGCCACACAACCTACTCACACCTCCGGAACCAGAGAAGAACAGCCCACTCGGCAAAAGCTAAGTACTTTCGTATATTTTAATGCACCCCAACCCGCAAGCTGGCTTCAGTGGCTGTAGATTTCCCTGGGCCTAAGATAGGCCGTGCTGAGTGCCTAGAGCCATCCTCCCAGCCTTGGAGAAGGAATAAATTTGCAATTATTTGCCAGCTCCACTAACCAGGGGAGCTCAGGACAGAAGCGGCTCTTGTCCAGGCATAAACAGTCTGTGGACTTTGAATACCTTTCCCCCTGCATGGTCCTGTGTGGGCCTATTTCAGGAGAATAGGCCCTTGTTGGCAGACACCAACCATTTCAGCTGCGTGGTGAAAGGTTAGTGTTTGATGTTTGACACCGCTTTACCTATTAAACAAGGTCCTCACCTACCCACATCAGGGGCATAAGGACTGGTGGCTCCACTCAGGTCACCCTGCCACCCAAGACAAGGACCCAAAGATAACTGGTACCTCCCAGTCCTTACAACCAAAAGTATTGGGGGTCCATAGCCCATCTGCAGAACCCACCCATCTGTACGCTCTAGTGAACAGGGACATGCTTTCCTCACAGACACTCAGGGGACGGCTGTCAGTCCCCTGCCTTGTTCAGAGCATGACCCCTGCTGCAATCAGGTACCGGTACCTACACCAATCACCCCTGCCCCTCTAAGACTGTACCACACACTTGATGATCAACTACCTGGACAGCTGATCTAAATTCATATAAGAAAAGTGAATGGACTCCTAGACTGACATACCTGATAATAGCTCTAGCCATCTGGTGACAGGCCGTAAGAGCTTCAAAGGTGAAAATAATCAGGCTAGCTCACACAAACAACCCATTTGAGCATATAAAAACAAAACAAAGCAAAAAGAAAAGTCACCTACAAAGTAGAGTCAATAAGAATTAGCTCAGACTACTTGGCAGAAACCAGGCAGGGAAGAAGGCAATGGGATGACTTATACAAAGCACTGAAGGAAAAAAATTGCCAGGCAAGAATCATATACCCAGCAAAACTGTCTCTCAAATACGAAGGTAAAATTAGGACATTTCCAGATAAACAGAAGTTTAGGGAAATCACGAAAACCAAACCAAAATTACAAGAAATACTAAAGGGAGTTCTTTGGTTAGAAGATCAAGAATATCAAGCATCGACCCAAGACTAGAACACTGGTCAGAGCATTCAGAGGTCAACCCAAACAGGGAAATCACAAAAATAAATCAAGATAAAAAAACGTTCAAAACGGAAAAGCAATGTTATTATGTAAAAGAAGATGACATTAACACAATAAAGAGGGACTAAGAAATGCAGTCACAGATTTTTGATATGGAGAGGAAGACAAGGCAATGTAAAGAAAAAAAAGTTAGGTTTAAATGTAGAAAAATGGGTAAATATTAACTATCCTACTCATCAAAATAAAATACAAAAAAAAAATAGAGACTCAGCAGAAAAAAAATCAACAACAAATATGAGGAAAGGACAATATATAATCTACTCAGCACATAAAATTAAGTGGGAAAAAGAAACTGTCAACAACACACAAAAAAAGACATCAAAATGATAGCACTAAATTCATACCTATCCATAATTATGCTGAATGTAAATGGACTAAATGCACCAATAAAGAGACAGAGAGTGGCAGAATGGATTAAAAAACAAGATCCATCTATATGCTGCCTACAAGAGACATATCTTAGACTAAAAAACACAAACAAAAACTGAAAGGATCGAAAAAAATATATCAAGCAAACAACAAAGAAAAAAGTGCAGAAGTGGCAGTATGAATTTGACAAAATAGACTTTAAAGTTAAATCCACCACAAAGGATGAGGTAGGACACTATATAATGATTAAAGGGACAATATACCAAGAAGATATAACCATATTAAATATTTATGCACCCAATGACAAGGCTGCAAGATACATAAAACAAACTTTAACAATATTGAAAAGTGAGATAGACAGCTCCACAATTACAGTAGGAGACTTCAACAAACCACTTTTGGTGAAGGACAGGACATCCGGAAAGAAGCTCAATAAAGACACGAAAGATCTAAATGCCACAATCAACCAACTTCACCTCGTAGACATATACAGAACACTCCACCCAACATCAGTCAAGTATATTTTCTTTTCTAGTGTACATGGAACATTCTCTAGAATAGACCACATATTAGGTCATAAAGCAAGCCTTGGCAGAATCCAAAACAGTAAAATATTACAAAGCATCTTCTCTGACCATAAGGCCATAAAAGTGGAAATCAATAACAGAAAAGGAGGGAAAAGAAATCAAACACTTGGAAACTGAACAACACCCTGCTCAAAAACAACTGGGTTGCAGAAGACATTAAGGATGAAATAAGGAAATTCATAGAATCTAATGAGAATGAAAACACTTCCTATCAGAACCTTCAGGACACAGCGAAAGCAGTGCTCGGAGGTCAATTTATATCAACAAATGCATACATCTAAAAAGAAAAAAGGGCGAAAATAAAAAAAATTATCCCTACAACATGAACAAATAGAAAGAGAGCAACAAAAGAAACCCCCAGGCACCAGAAGAAAGCAAATAATAAAAATTAGAGCAGTATTAAATGAAAATAGACAATTGAAAAAGTTAACGACCAAAAGCTGGTTCTTTGCAAAAACAACAAAATTGATAAACCACTGTCCAAACTGACAAAAGAAAAACGGGAAATGAAGCAAATATCCCGAATAAGAAATGAGATGGACGATATAACAACAGACTGAACTGAAATGAATCATATCAGATTACTATGAAAAATTATACTCTAACAAATTTGAAAACCTAGATGAAATGGATGAATTCCTAGACACATATTACCTACCTAAACTAACACAAACAAAGGAAGAACAATTGAACAGACCCATAACAAAAGAACAGATTGAAAAGGTAATCAAAAAACTCCCAACAACAAAAAAAAAAAGCCCTGGCCCAGACGGCTTCACTGCAGAGTTCTACCAAACTTTCAGAGAAGAGTTAACACCACTACTACTAAAGGTATTTCAGAGCATAGGAAGAGATGGAATACTCTCAAACTTATTTGATGAAGCCAGCATATCCCTGATACCAAAACCAGGTAAAGACACCACACACAAAAAAATCACAGACCTATATCCCTCATGAACTTAGATGCAAAAATCCTCAACAAAATTCTAGCCAATAGAATTCAACAACATATCTAAAAAATAACTCACCATGCCCAAGTGGGATTCAAACCAGGTATGCAGGGGTGGTTCAACATTAGAAAAACAATTAATGTAATCCATCATATAAACAAAAGACAAGAACCACATGATTTTATCAATTGATGCAGAAAAGGCATTTGACAAAGTTCAACACCCATTCATGACAAAAATTCTCAGCAAAATAGGAACAAAAGGAAAATTCTTCCACATAGCAAAGGGCATTTATACAAGGCCAACAGCCAAAATCATCCTAAATGGAGAGAGTCTTAAATCATTCCCCTTGAGATCAGGAACCAGACAAGGATGCCATTTATCGCCACTCTTATTGAACACTGTCCTGGAGGTCCTAGCCAGAAAAATTAGGCTAGATAAAGAAATAAAGGGCATCCAGATTGGCAAGGAAGAAGTAAAAGTATCTCTACTTGCAGATGACATGATCTTATATACAGAAAACCCTAAAGAATCCTCAAGAAAACTACTGAAAGTAATAAAGAGTTTAGCAGAGTATCAGGATACAAGATAAGCATACAAAAATCAGTTGGATTCCTCTACACCAACAAAAAGAACATTGAAGAGGAAATCACCAAATCAATACCATTTACAGTAGCCCCCAAGAAGATAAAATACTTAGGAATATATCTTACCATAGAAGTAAAAGACCGATACAAAGAAAACTACAAGACACTACTGCAAGAAAACAAAAGAGACCTACATTAAGTGGAAAAGCATACCTTGGCTTATGGATAGGAAGACTTAACATTGTCTTGGTAGAATGTCTATTCTACCAAAAGCCAGCTATAGATACAATGCAATTCCAATCCAAATTCCAAAGACATTTTTTAATGAGATGGAGAAACAAATCACCAACTTCATATGGAAAGGAAAGAGGCCCTGGATAAGTAAAGCATTACTGAAAAAGAAGAACAAAGTGGGAGGCCTCACTCTACCTGATTTTAGAACCTATTATACCACCACAGTAGTCAAAACAGCCTGGAACTGGTACAACAACAGATACATAGACCAATGGAACAGAATTGAGAATCCAGACATAAATCCATCCACATATGAGCAGTTGATATTTGACAAAGGCCCCAAGTCAGTTAAATGGAGAAAAGACAGTGTCTTTAACAAATGGTGCTGGCATAACTGGATATTCATTTGCAAAAAAAAACGAAACAGGACCCATACCTCACACCATTCACAAAAACGAACTCAAAATGGATCAAAGACCTAAATAAATATAAAATCTAAAATAATAAAGATCGTGGAAGAAAAAATAGGGACAACGTTAGGAGCCCTAATACATGGCATAAACAGTATACAAAACATTACTAACAATGCAGAAGAGAAACTAGATAACTGCGAGCTCCTAAAAATCAAACATCTATGCTCATCCAAAGACTTCACCAAAATAGTAAAAAGCCTACCTACAGACTGGGAAAAAGTTTTTAGCTATGACATTTCCGATCAGTACCTGATCTCTAAAATCTACATGATACTGCAAAAACTCAACTACAAAAAGACAACCCAATTAAAAAACGGACAAAGGATACGAACAGACACTTCACCAAAAAAGACATTCAGGTAGCTAACAGATACATGAGGAAATGCTCACGATCACTAGCCATTAGAAAAATGCAAATCAAAACTACAATGAGGGCGGAGCCAAGATGGCGGACTAGGCAGACACTACCTCGGATCCCTCTTACAACAAAGACACGGAAAAACAAGTGAATCGATCACATACATAACAATCTACGAACCCTGAACAACAATCACAGATTTAGAGACGGAGAACGAACTAATACAGGGAAGCAGCGATTGTTTCCAGACCCTGGAGCCAGCGTACCAGTCAGGTACGGCACAAGCACAGAGAGCTGCTCCACCCCCTTGAACTAACCCCGGGAGGGGGACCAGCCAGTTCGCGGGCGGCGTGGGACGCAGCCGGTAGGAGAAGTCCCCGGGAGGCAGTGACTGGTCTTGGAATGGGAAGAGCAGCGTCCCAGCCGGGGAACCGTCCCGCCGGGATTTGGACTGGACGCAGCGGATTTTCTGGAAAAACTAGTTTCCCAGTGATGGCTCGGAGACAACAATCCATATTAAACCACTTAAAGAAGCAGACCATGACAGCTTCTCCAACCCCCCAAACAAAAGAATCAAAATCTTTCCCAAATGAAGATACTATCCTGGAATTATCAGATACAGAATATAAAAAACTAACTTACAGAATGCTTAAAGACATCACAAATGAAATTAGGCTAACTGCAGAAAAAGCCAAGGAACACACTGATAAAACTGTTGAAGAACTCAAAAAGATTATTGAAGAACATAGTGGAAAAATTAATAAGTTGCAAGAATCCATAGAGAGACAGCATGTAGAAATCCAAAAGATTAACAATAAAATTACAGAATTAGACAACGCAATAGGAAGTCAGAGGAGCAGACTCGAGCAATTAGAATGCAGACTGGGACATCTGGAGGACCAGGGAATCAACACCAACATAGCTGAAAAAAAATCAGATAAAAGAATTAAAAAAAATGAAGAAACCCTAAGAATCATGTGGGACTCTATCAAGAAGGATAACTTGCATGTGATTGGAGTCCCAGAACAGGGAGGGAGGACAGAAAACACAGAGAAAATAGTTGAAGATCTCCTGACAGAAAACTTCTCTGACATCATGAAAGACGAAAGGATATCTATCCAAGATGCTCATCGAACCCCATTTAAGATTGATCCAAAAAGAAAAACACCCAGACATATTATCATCAAACTCACCAAAACCAAAGATAAACAGAAAATTTTAAAAGCAGCCAGGGAGAAAAGAAAGGTTTCCTTCAAGGGAGAATCAATAAGAATAAGTTCTGACTACTCAGCAGAAACCATGCAGGCAAGAAGGGAATGGGACGACATATACAGAACACTGAAGGAAAAACACTGCCAGCCAAGGATCATATATCCAGCAAAATTCTCTCTGAAATATGAAGGCGAAATTAAGATATTTACAGATAAACACAAATTTAGAGAATTTGCAAAAACCAAACGAAAGCTACAAGAAATACTAAAGGATATTGTTTGGTCAGAGAACCAATAATATCAGATATCAGCACAACACAAGGTCACAAAACAGAACGTCCTGATATCAAGTCAAATAGGGAAATCACAAAAACAAATTAAGATTAATTAAAAAAAAAATACACATAACAGGGAATTATGGAAGTCAATAGGTAAAAGATCACAATAATCAAAAAGAGGGACTAAATACACGAGGCATTGAACTGCCATATGGAGAGTGATACAAGGCAATATAGAACAATACAAGTTAGGTTTTTACTTAGAAAAATAGGGGTAAATAATAAGGTAACCACAAAAAGGTATAACAACTCTGTAACTCAAGATAAAAGCCAAGAAAAACGTAACGACTCAACTAACATAAAGTCAAACACTATGAAAAAGAGGATCTCACAATTTACTAAGAAAAACGCCTCATCACAAAAAAGTATGTGGAAAAATGAAATTGTCAACAACACACATAAAAAGGCATCAAAATGACAGCACTAAAAACTTATTTATCTATAATTACCCTGAATGTAAATGGACTAAATGCACCAATAAAGAGACAGAGAGTCACAGACTGGATAAAGAAACACGATCCATCTATATGCTGCCTACAAGAGACACACCTTAGACTTAGAGACACAAACAAACTAAAACTCAAAGGATGGAAAAAAATATATCAAGCAAACAATAAGCAAAAAAGAAGAGGAGTAGCAATATTAATTTCTGACAAAATAGACTTTAGACTTCAATCCACCACAAAGGACAAAGAAGGACACTATATAATGATAAAAGGGACAATTGATCAGGAAGACATAACCATATTAAATATTTATGCACCCAATGACAGGGCTGCAAGATACATAAATCAAATTTTAACAGAATTGAAAAGTGAGATAGATACCTCCACAATTATAGTAGGCGACTTCAACACACCACTTTCGGAGAAGGACAGGACATCCAGTAAGAAGCTCAATAGAGACACGGAAGATCTAATTACGACAATCAACCAACTTGACCTCATTAACTTATACAGAACTCTCCACCCAACTGCTGCAAAATATACTTTTTTTTCTAGCGCACATGGAACGTTCTCTAGAATAGACCACATATTAGGTCATAAAACAAACCTTTGCAGAGTCCAAAACATCGAAATATTACAAAGCATCTTCTCAGACCACAAGGCAATAAAACTAGAGATCAATAACAGAAAAACTAGGGAAAAGAAATCAAATACTTGGAAAATGAACAATACCCTCCTGAAAAAAGACTGGGTTATAGAAGACATCAAGGAGGAAATAAGGAAATTCATAGAAAGCAATGAGAATGAAAATACTTCCTATCAAAACCTCTGGGACACAGCAAAAGCAGTGCTCAGAGGCCAATTTATATCGATAAATGCACACATACAAAAAGAAGAAAGAGCCAAAATCAGAGAACTGTCCCTACAACTTGAACAAATAGAAAGTGAGCAACAAAAGAATCCATCAGGCACCAGAAGAAAACAAATAATAAAAATTAGAGCTGAATTAAATGAATTAGAGAACAGAAAAACAATTGAAAAGAATTAACAAAGCCAAAAGCTGGTTCTTTGAAAAAATTAACAAAATTGATAAACCATTGGCTAGACTGACTAAAGAAATACAGGAAAGGACACAAATAACCCACATAAGAAACCAGAAGGACCACATCACAACAGAACCAAATGAAATTAAAAGAATCATTTCAGATTATTATGAAAAATTGTACTCTAACAAATTTGAAAACCTAGAAGAAATGGATGAATTCCTGGAAAAACACTACCTACCTAAACTAACACATTCAGAAGTAGAACAACTAAATAGACCCATAAGAAAAAAAGAGATTGAAACAGTAATCAAAAAACTCCCAACAAAAAAAAGCCCTGGCCCGGACGGCTTCACTGCAGAGTTCTACCAAACTTTCAGAGAAGAGTTAACACCACTACTACTAAAGGTATTCCAAAGCATAGAAAATGACGGAATACTACCCAACTCATTCTATGAAGCCACCATCTCCCTGATACCAAAACCAGGTAAAGACATTACAAAAAAAGAAAATTATAGACCTATATCCCTCATGAACATTGATGCAAAAATCCTCAACAAAATTCTAGCCAATAGAATCCAACAACACATCAAAAAAATAATTCACCCTGATCAAGTGGGATTTATACCAGGTATGCAAGGCTGGTTTAATATTAGAAAAACCATTAATGTAATCCACCACATAAATAAAACAAAAGACAAAAACCACATGATCTTATCAATTGATGCAGAAAAGGCATTTGACAAAGTCCAACACCCATTCATGATAAAAACTCTTACCAAAATAGGAATTGAAGGAAAATTCCTCAACATAATAAAGGGCATCTATGCAAAGCCAACAGCCAATATCACTCTAAATGGAGAGAACCTGAAAGCATTTCCCTTGAGAACGGGAACCAGACAAGGATGCCCTTTACCACCGCTCTTATTCAACATCGTGTTGGAAGTCTTAGCCAGGGCAATTAGGCTAGACAAAGAAATAAAAGGTATCCGGATTGGCAAGGAAGAAGTAAAGTTATTACTATTTGCAGATGACATGATTCTATACACAGAAAACCCTAAGGAATCCTCCAGAAAACTACTGAAACTAATAGAAGAGTTTGGCAGAGTCTCAGGTTTTAAAATAAACATACAAAAATCACTTGGATTCCTCTACATCAACAAAAAAACACCGAAGAGGAAATAACCAAATCAATACCATTCACAGTAGCCCCCAAGAAGATAAGATACTTAGGAATAAATCTTACCAAGGATGTAAAAGACCTATACAAAGAAAACTACAAAGCTCTACTACAAGAAATTCA
Organism: Loxodonta africana; assembly: GCF_030014295.1. NCBI lineage: Eukaryota > Metazoa > Chordata > Mammalia > Proboscidea > Elephantidae > Loxodonta > Loxodonta africana. The sequence continues at coordinate 16,278,562 of NC_087369.1, forward strand.
AAAGGACATACTTAAGTGGAAAAACATACCCTGCTCATCGATAGGAAGACTTAACATAGTAAAAATGTCGATTCTACCAAAAGCCATCTATACATTTAACGCACTTCCAATCCAAATTCCAATGTCATATTTTAAGGGGATAGAGAAACAAATCACCAATTTCATATGGAAGGGAAAGAAGCCCCGGATAAGCAAAGCACTACTGAAAAAGAAGAAGAAAGTGGGAGACCTCACCTTACCTGACTTCAGAACCTATTATACAGCCACAGTAGTCAAAACAGCCTGGTATTGGTACAACAACAGACACATAGACCAATGGAACAGAATTGAGAACCCAGACATAGATCCATCCACGTATGAGCAGCTGATATTTGACAAAGGACCAGTGTCAATTAATTGGGGAAAAGATAGCCTTTTTAACAAATGGTGCTGGCATAACTGGATATCCATTTGCAAAAAAATGAAACAGGACCCATACCTCACACCATGCACAAAAACTAACTGCAAGTGGATCAAAGACCTAAACATAAAGACTAAAACGATAAAGATCATGGAAGAAAAAATTGGGACAACCTAGGAGCCCTAATACAAGGTATAAACAGAATACAAAACATGACCAAAAATGATGAAGAGAAACCCGATAACTGGGAGCTCCTAAAAATCAAACACCTATGCTCATCTAGAGACTTCTCCAAAAGAATAAAAAGACCACCTACAGACTGGGAAAGAATTTTCAGCTATGACATCTCCGACCAGCGCCTGATCTCTAAAATCTACATGATTCTGTCAAAACTCAATCACAAAAAGACAAACAACCCAATCAAGAAGTGGGCAAAGGATATGAACACACATTTCACTGAAGAAGATATTCAGGCAGCCAACAGATACATGAGAAAATGCTCTCGATCATTAGCCATTAGAGAAATGCAAATTAAAACTACGATGAGATTCCATCTCACACCAGCAAGGCTGGCATTAATCCAAAAAACACAAAATAATAAATGTTGGAGAGGCTGCAGAGAGACTGGAACTCTCATACACTGCTGGTGGGAATGTAGAATGGTACAACCACTTTGGAAATCTATCTGGCGTTATCTTAAACAGTTAGAAATAGAACTACCATACAACCCAGAAATCCCACTCCTGGGAATACACCCTAGAGACACAAGAGCCTTCATACAAACAGATATATGCACACCCATGTTTATTGTAGCTCTGTTTACAATAGCAAAAAGTTGGAAGCAACCAAGGTGTCCATCAACGGATGAATGGGTAAATAAATTGTGGTATATTCACACAATGGAATACTACGCATCGATAAAGAACAGTGACGAATTTGTGAAACAGTTCATAACATGGAGGAACCTGGAAGGCATTATGCTGAGCGAAATTAGTCAGAGGCAAAAGGACAAATATTGTATAAGACCACTAGTATAAGATCTTGAGAAATAGTAAACCTGAGAAGAACACATACTTTTGTGGTTACGAGGGGGGGAAGGAGGGAGGGTGGGAGAGGGTTTTTTACTGATTAATCAGTAGATAAGAACTGCTTTAGGTGAAGGGAAAGACAACACTCAGTACATGGAAGGTCAGCTCAATTGGACTGGACCAAAAGCAAAGAAGTTTCCGGGATAAAATGAATGTTTCAAAGGTCAGCAGAGCAAGGGCGGGGGTCTGGGGAACATGGTTTGCAGGGACTTCTAAGTCAATTGGCAAAATAATTCTATTATGAAAACATTCTGCATCCCACTTTGAAATGTGGCGTCTGGGGTCTTAAATGCTAACAAGCGGCCATCTAAGATGCATCAATTGGTCTCAACCCACCTGGAGCAAAGGAGAATGAAGAACACCAAGGCCACAGGACAACTAAGAGCCCAAGAGACAGAAAGGGCCACATGAACCAGAGACCTACATCATCCTGAGACCAGAAGAACTAGTTGGTGCCCGGCCACAATCGATGACTGCCCTGACAGGGAGCACAGCAGAGGATCCCTGAGGGAGCAGGAGATCAGTGGGATACAGGTCCCAAATTCTCATAAAAAGACCAAACTTAATGGTCTGACTGAGACTAGAGGAATCCCGGCGGCCATGCTCCCCAGATCTTCTGTTGGCACAGGACAGGAACCATCCCCGAAGACAACTCATCAGACATGAAAGGGACTGGTCAGCGGGTGGGAGAGAGACGCTGATGAAGAGCGAGCTAATTATATCTGGTGGACACTTGAGAGTGTGTTGGCAACTCTTGTCTGGAGGGAGGATGGGAGGATAGAGAGACAGGGAAGCCGGCAAAATTGTCACGAAAGGAGAGACTGAAAGGGCTGACTCAAGAGGGGGAGAGCAAGTGGGAGTAGGGAGTGAGATGTATGTAAACTTATATGTGACAGACTGACTGGATTTGTAAACGTTTACTTGAAGCTTAATAAAAGTTAATAAAAAAAAACTACAATGAGATTCCATCTCACTCCAACAAGGCTGGCATTAATTCAAAAAATATAAAATAATAAATCTTGGAGAGGTTGTGGAGAGACTGGAACACTTATACACTTCTGGTGGGAATGTAAAATGGTACAACTACTTTGGAAATCGATTTGGTGCTGCCTTAAAAAACCAGAAATAGAACTACCATACGATCCAGCAATCCCATTCCTTGGAATATATCCTAGAGAAATAAGAGCCTTTACACGAACAGTTATATGCACACCCGTGCTTATTGCAGCACTATTTACAATAGCAAAAAGATGGAAGCAACCAAAGTGCCCATCAACGGATGAATGGATAAATAAATTATGGTATATTCACACAATGGAATATTACGTATCGATAAAGAATAATGATGAAACGGTGAAACATTTCTTAACATGGAGGAATCTGGAAGGCATTATGCTGAGTGAAATTAAGTCAGTTGCAAAAGGACAAACATTGTATAAGACCACTATTACAAGAACTGGAGAAATAGTTTAAACAGAGAATATTTTTTGATGATTACGAGAGGGAGGAGGGAGGGAGGGAGGGAGAGGGGTTTTCACTAATTAGATAGTAGATAAGAACTATTTTAGGTGAAGGGAAAGTCAACACACAATACAGGAGAGGTCAGCACAACTGGACTAAACCAAAAGCAAAGAAATTTCCTGAATAAACTGAATGCTTCGAAGGCCAGCGTAGAAGGTGCAGTGGTTTGGGAACCATGGTTTCAGGGAACATCTAAGGCAATTGGCATAATAAAATCAAGAAAACATTCTGCATCCCACTTTGGAGAGTGGTTTCTGGGTTCTAAAATGCTAGCAAGTGGCCATCTGAGATGCATCAATTGATCTCAACCCACCTGGGGCAAAGGAGAATGAAGAACACCAAAGACACAAGGTAATTATGAGCCCAAGAGACAGAATGGGCCACATAAACCACAGACTACATCAGCCGGAGACCAGAAGAACTAGATGGTGCCCGGCTACAGCAGATGACTGCCCTGACAGGGAAGACAATGGAGAGCCCCTGAGAGAGCAGGAGAGCAGTGGGATGCAGACCCCAAATTCTCATTAAAAGACCAGACTTAAGGGTCTGACTGAGACTAGAAGGACCCCAGAGGTCATGGTCCCCAGACCTTCTGTTAGCCCAAGACAGGAACCATTCCCAAAGTCAACTCTTCAGACAGGGATTGGACAGGAGTATGGGACAGAAGATGATACTGGTGAAGAATGAGCTTCTTGGATCAAGCAGACACATGAGACTATGTTGGCATCTCCTGTCTGGAGGGGAGATGAGAGAGCAGAGGGGGTCAGAAGCTGGCTAAATGGACACAAAAAGAGAGAGTGGAGGGAAGGAGTGTGCTGTCTCATTAGGGGGGAGCAATTAAGAGTATATAGCAAGGTGTATATAAATTTTTGTATGAGAGACTTACTTGATTTTTCAACTTTCACTTAAAGCAAATTAAGAATTAAAAAAGAAACTTTTTTAGAAGTTTTTTTATGGAAAGCTTGAGGGTTAAACTGTTCATCTTTGGCATGTTTATGATTCATCATCTTCGCTGCCTCTCTGAAAGAAATCCCATAGACACAAATCCTACAGACCGGAATGTGTTTTCAAAATTCAGTTTATCTTATAAGACTTATTATATCTATACAATCTTTTACAAAAAGATTTCATTTTTAGACAATACCTTTAAAAGTAACACCATAATAGTTTTTACAGAGGTAGCAAAAAAAAAAAGATCTTTTAAAATATTATTGTTTTTGCCCATCACTGAGTTGCTTATACTTAAAAGATCTCTCTTTGAAATTTTTTTATTTTATTTAGGATAGCACTATTCAAAAAAATAAATACATGAAGCAAAAAACTAAGACAAACACTAACCTTCAATCTTCTTTCCAGAGCTGGAATCACGGAAGAATGAGGAGAATTCTTTTCGTCGTCTTCAATTAAAATATCTTCACTGCAATCCAACGTATCACTCTAATAAATTAGACAAACAAACCAAAAACCTAAGTCAAATTTTGAAATAAACTGAAGATTCATGAGATTAACAATATACAATTAAATTTTATCCAAAGAGCAGTTTTCCATGGTATACACTATTTTATGAAAGGCAAATTATATCTTTTCCCCATCATGTTCTTGTACCTAGAAAAAAATCACAATGACTAGTATTACCACCTAACGTTTGTACATTGCTTTATAAAGAATCAGCTCATAGAACTGTCACAAAATTCCATAGTTAAAGTAAGAATTATCTTCATTTTACCAATAAAAAAATTGGGGCTTAGAGAGATTTTGTATATATTTGAAGCATCAGTTGTATTATTTCCTTTATGCACAAGATCTCAAGATATTATCAACTACTACTTCTGTTAATAAACTGCAGTTTCCCTTCCGTTTATTCCTTAATTTAAATTAACCCAATATTATCATGTTTATTGGTATAAAATACAATTTTCAGAGGCAACGATGAAGTTAACTTTCAACATTACTGTCACTTTAGGGACTGCCAGATATACTGTATTTCAAATTTATATCAAAAACATAAAGCCAAGTTGTATAACATCTGTTGAAAGGAAATTCAATGTACGTATTTTAAATGACCCAAGCTATGTATTTTTAAAATTCAAAAAGTTTAAGTATGAAATCACAAATATTTGAATGGTGGCTCAAAAGCTTTCAAGCCCTTAAATTTTCTAAAATGGTTCTTAACGTAATGTATAAAAAGTAAAGAGAACTTACTGAATAGTTTATGCTGACGAGATCTGTTATTTTAAATGAAGCCAGGCAATCTGAGTTTGAGGAGCTCTTCCAAAGTAGCAGCACTTGTTCAGTTCCAGCTCCAACGAAGTCATCGATCAGTAATGAGAGAATTTTTTCCCACTTAGTGGCAACCTGAAAGGGAGACAGAAGGGAGGAATACAGGAGGAAAAAAAAAAAAAACAGACGTGACCAAATTAAGTTCTTTTGTTTCATGGAGCTATAATTTGTTATCTTCAATCTTACAAATAAGTAATGAAAATGGTAGTGTAAAAACTAAAAATAAATAATAAAGATACTGGAAGACAAAACAAACATCAAACATACGGAGCTGTAACAACTTTATGGCTAGCAAGGCACTGAGATTTAATGTTATATCAATGTCTGCCCAGGGACTGATATGTTCCTGATTTCTCTATTAAAAATGTATTGTAATCTACTTATGAATTTTTTTTAATACTTCTCACAGCTAAATCTTTGGGAAATTTTAACTCCCATAGGCCTTAGCAGATATATACTTAGGATCAGCCCAACTGCCCAAGGAATTTCATTGCATTAGGTAACCAGAAAGTACAAATAGACTTTTTGAGCACTCTCAAAACACAATGACCCATAATAGAGTCAAGATGAACTTGTTACTCTAAACCCTGGCACGTACAGAACATAGTCATTATAAGGGAAGGGACCCTAAAAGTGGGTCACCTAGAACACGCCTAGCCTAATGGAATAATACAGTCAGTTCATACCAGAACATCAGACCCCAAGTTTAAAACAGAAGACTACTTCTTAGAAGTCCGTAAAGCTGAAAGCCTCCGGGTTGGTCCCCTGGAAACTACCACCAGGGGGAGCAGATCTCCCTTCTCCCTGAGGCAAAAAAGCTAAAACTCTCCTTCAGAATCCTAGAAGTGCAGTTACATCAACTAGAAGAGACAGGAGGGTGCCTTGCATTAGAGAAGGAAGTTAAGTAAGGCTCTTCCACCTACATAACCAAATATCAGTCTCGCCCCTATAAGGTTTCCAAAGCAGTGACACTTCACTTGTGCAGGGAGAAAGCTTATTTGTAAACCTACACCCTCCCTTCCCCCAGCCCAACAGGATCATGGAGCATAACGAACTATGTGAAGAGATATTAGTAAAAGGAATGTCCTGGGCATGCAACAACCCTAGTGCTGTGTACACAAGCATGCACACACATTTGCAATCTACAGTTCTGGAACAATGCTGGCCAATAGAAATACAGATGAGCCACATACATAATTTTAAATCTTCTAGTAGCTAGTAAAAGAAAATTCTCTACTAGCAAACATAAGAGATTTTAATAGTATGTTTTATTCAACCCAAATATCAAAAATATTATCATTTTAATTCAATTCAGTGTAATCAATAAAAATTTATTGAGATATTTTACTTTTTTACGAAGTCTTTGAAATCTGGTATCTATTTTACAGCTATAAAAAAATAGCACATTTAAATTCAGACTAGCCACATTTCAAATGTTGTATAACCACATGTGGTTGGTGGCTACCATATTAGACAGCACAGCTCTAGAACATATTAACCTCCATCTACAACAAGCATGGAGGCTTCGTCTCACATCCTTTGGACATGTTATCAAGAGGGACCCGTCCCTGCAGAAGGACATCATGCTCGGTAAAGTACAGGGTCAGCAAAGAGGAAGACCCTCAATGAGACGGATTGACACAATGGCTGCAACAATGAGCTCAAGCATGACTGTGAGGATGGCACAGTACCGGGCAGTGCTTCATTCTGTGGTACATAGGGTTGCTATGAGTCAGCATCTAACACCACCACCACCACCACCTAAAAACATCTACAACAAACCGAAACTTATGCTTCAGGTATACTTGACAAAGATCTCAACTTTGAAATGTCTGCTACATAGATTTTTGCCAAAAGACTTACAGAGACCATTTCAAGAAAGTTAATCGTGTACTTCTCTGGACTCTAGTCTCTCTCTGTGTCATCATATCACTGGATTAAACACTAAACCTGGAGCTTTTATGAAGGATAAACAGAAGAACACACTAACCTTGATTTCCTTTCTGTATTTAATCTATGTTTTTCATCTGGAGCTTTGGTGGCACGTGGTTAATAGCTCGGGTGCTAACAAAAATGTTAACCCTATGTGGCAGTTCTACTTTGTCCTATAGGGGCTGTATGAGTCAGAATTGACTCAATGGCAATGGGTTTGGGTTTTGTCTTTGATCTATTTTTGTAAAGTGCCTTAATTCCTTTATGGAATAAGGTAGAAAAAGGATAAACGGATGGATCCATAGCCAACCCAAAGGAAGATTGCTTCTACTGTTTTTTTCTAATTTGGGGGGCAAACCCGCTTTCAAAGACACCATTTTATTGTTAAACTATATATTCATTTTATTATTCAAAATCACTTAGATACAGTAAATTCCTCTCAGAACTCAATGTTAGAAAAAAAAAGTTCCCTTGATGGTATGTCCCATTCAATTGTAAAACCTGTTGTATTTACTTTTTTTAACTGCTGAATTGCTCAAATATAATTAGTTCCCTTAACTTAGGGTTTTTGACATTATGATCCCCCTTTATTTCTAGATTCTCAGCCTTTACTCCTGTTTTTGAAGCAATCAAGTATTTTACCATCAGCTATAATGTATTTTTTAAGTATGTGAGCATAAATGTAAAGTTTACACCAAGCTGGAGGCATGAGCTGCAAAGTCCCAAAGTGTTGAGTTTACTGATGTGTTTTAAGAAGCAATTATTTGTAGACAACAGGGTGTGCCTCCAGAATTTTCCATATAGGGCATTTGAGAGCACCTTAGACATATAGAATCCCTGGTATAGAATATCTCCCTTAAGAGGTAGGTCTGTAGGGATTTAGGTAAATAACTTATAAAATGGATGGTGGTCCATCATAGGGAAAGAACCCTAGAACAGCATTCCAAGTCCAGGAGGCCAGCAGTTACAGGCCCTTCTACAGGAACTGACATAGTCTCTTGCTTTGGCTAACATGCTAGTGGCAGAACTTTATAGTGCCCAAGGAGGAGGCTCATTTCAAGGGAGTGAGGACTATATTCCACTGAATTAAACAGGTTCTAGGGAATTATTTTCCTTATGCAGGTGAACAGGAGACCTAATCACCTTGAGGAGGTACAAACTGATGACAGCCCTGGCCTCAGTCTAACACAATAATAGCTACCACTTACTGACCTCCTCTTTGTGCCCAGCACTGTGCAAGACACTTTACAACATCATTGTCTTTAATGCTCCCCTCTCAGAGGCAGGATGATCACAATTTCCTAAAGACAGAAAATGCTTTCACAAGAATTAACTACTTTCCTTAAGGTAACACTAGGAAGTGGCTCAGCTGGGAATTCAAACTCAGGTTAAACAGTACTCTTCCCATTCGCCTGCTACCAATAAGGGTTACAGGCTATGCCATGTGTTTCTTCCCTCCCATTTCTTGGAAAAGAGACTAGAAAAGGACAGAAAACATTCCCTTTCAAAATAACTTCAAAAAGAAAGTATAATGTGCTTACAAAAGATTGTTTTCAAAATACAATAGGATAACTTTCCAATTCCTTTTGAAAATTTAAGACCTTTATTATAGGGCACACAAAGTACGTAAACTGCTTTTTTTCTGAAGTACCACAAGAATTTAAAAAATTGTTGAATGTGCTAAACTACTTGTGGAATAGACATTTCTGACTAGTAGTGATTATTTACCTTGATTTATAATCACCGTATATCACATCACTTAACGAGTTGATACACATCTCAAGCCAGGAGGATGCAATGTTGACCAAAAAAAAAAATCAGAGTCAAAGAAATATTATCGGTGGAGACACCCAGTTACAAACCTCCAACTTCCATATTCATTTTCTGTGCCTTTTTACCTGTTATTGAACACTACTGGGTTTTATTGGGTATACCAAAATAAAAATTAAAAAAACTCAAACCCATTGCCATCAAGTTGATTCCGTACCAGTTGAGTCTATACCAGTGAGTATTTTAAAGCAACTTCCAAGCCTTACATTAAAAGATAAGACTATAGATAAAACGTAAATGTCTGCTAAAAGGTCAACTCTGAGTTTCAAAATATAACATAATAAAAGTCTCTAGGCAGCAGCTTTTAGAAAAATTAACATTTAACTTGTCTCTGGAGAACAATTACTTATCTTTAAAGGAAAAATGACACATTTCAAGGAATTTATATTTCAAGAAAGAGAGAAGTAAGTTTAAATAGATAATTACCAACTTTTAAATAGCTGAACTGATTTTTCTATGAAGGTTTATGAAGTAAAATCACTAATAATCTTACTGTAAGTAAAAATATAGAGTCCCTGGGTGGTGCAAACAGTTAATGCGCTCAGCTGCTAATCACAGGTTGGAGGTTCAAATCCACCTAAAGGCTCCTCAGAATAAAGGCCTGGCAATCTACTTCCAGAAACCCTATGGAGCACAGTTCTACTCTGATACACATGGGGTCACCCTGGATCAGAATTGACTCAATGGCAACTGGTAAAGTAAAAATAGGCATCTAATTCTCATCATATGAATAAAAATTGGAAATAGTTATATTAAAAGACAAATAATAATTAGTTATATATTTATGTATTTCTAAACAACTCAAACGCTTTATGATTCAAAATGGCAAAGCTAAATGATTATCAGGTAAGTATTCAGATAAATTGGAGGAGCCCTGGTGGCAAAGTGGTTAAATGCTCGGCTGCTAACTGAAAGGTCAGTGGTTCGAACCCACCAGTTGTCCTGCGAGAGAAAGATGCAGCAGTCAGCTTCCGTAAAGATTACAGCCTTGGAAACCCTATGGGGCAGTTTTACTTTGTCCTATAGGGTTGCTATGAGTCTTAATTGACTCAGTGGCAACAGGTTTGGGTTATTCAGATAAACTGAAATTTAAAAAAAGAGAACAATGTAACATATATGTTTTTCTTTTTTAAGTACAGTACTAAAAATTATTTTGATGACAAGACACCAGGATGAACTTTCTGCACAGCAGGAATGCTTAAGGGTCTCAATCGTATGACTACATCAATTGAATCACTATGAGAATAAGTACTACACCTGGAAGTTCTTTTTCCAAACAGCACAAGCATCACTGGACCTAAAGGATACAATGAAAAGGGAGTCTTCTCTACTTGAATCCATAAGTTGAACCGCACAGGGATCTCCAAATGGAAGCTGGCACACGCTTTCAGGAGTACCATTTCGGAATGAAATCAGCTGGTTCTTTTGAGTAAGGGCAATGAGAGACATTCTTAGCTGGTTGTTAACTAACTCAGCTGCACAGACATGCACACAAGTTACCACACTGCTATAAGCTTGAGGGATAATGTATGTATCGGATAAGATTTCTTGACGGTCAAGAGAGTATACACAAAATTTGGTATCCCAAGGAGCACAATCTGATTTTGAGGGTTTCTGGGTGCATCCCAATAAAACAATACCTAGATTTCCAATCTCTCCTGCCCACACAATAGAGGAAAAGTTAACCGGCACACTAACAACTGTGCCACTTTTGGAAGAAATACAAAAGACTGCTGTGACGTGTCTCCATAAAACTAAAGGACCGTTAAGAACCCTCAAGCTGTCCTTCAACTCATAGCCTAAGTTAAAACTCAATCGCTTTTCGAATTTATTGGTACTGTGAAGCAATAGTAGAAAATAATCGAAAACGTTATTCTTTTCACTTTGTATCATAACATGAGGGAGGTTTAGTCCAGTTCTGAAGTCTGACACACAGCTGCAACAAATAATTTTAAAATGAGAGTTTTCTTCCTCCATGCGAAAAAATCCAGTGGACTTCTGAGCAAATGCTCTTGTGCCTCTGTCAAACACCATTCTTCTGACATGTAAAATGGGTGTTTCTGCCGCCTCTGTATCACACAACTGAAAAACAAGGACTTCCCCATTGTAACACAAGAGTTCTTCTTGTTCAACAGATGACATTGCTTGCTTGCTAATCCTGCCGCAATATCAAGTCTTTGTGTTGGTGTGATTTTAGAATGCAAATTGATTCTGTTTGATACTTTAAACCTAGAAAAGAAATGAGAAAAACTACCATGAAGTAGGCAGAGTTAAAAAGAAATACATTTCTTTCAGAGGCCTATCACATAAAAAAAAAATAACTATAATTTTATTAAGTAAATATTCTTAAGTTTTTTAGAATACTGTTGTAACCATGTCACATTTATCAAAAATATATCTCAAAATATCCCTTAAAACTCATCTGAGTTAGAATTGACTCTACAGCAGCAGGTTTGTTTTTTGGCTTTATTTCTTTTTAAAAAAATTCAACTTGCTAAGAATGTGGGAAAAAAAAATTTAAAAAGCCATTGCCATTGAGTCGACAACGACTCGTAGTGACCCTATAGGACAGAGTAGAACTGCTCCATAGGATTTCCAAGGAGTGGCTGCTGGATTCGAACTGCTGATCTTTTGGTTAGCAGCCGAGCCCTTAACCACTGCACTACCAGGGCTCCAAGAATGTGAATAACCACATGAAAAAAGACAAAAGAATGTACTAAGAGCATTTATTTAGAGCTTCAGATGCTTGATTAAAACTACCTTCAGCTTTCTTTCTGGCTCAGAAAATTTCTTAATGTTCCACCTCTCTGTTTCAAACCTACCAACCCTCATCTGGCTTCCTCATCTTCTAACGGGCTGCCTCATACCTGGCTTCTCCCTCTGCTCAGCTGCTATAGAGACAATTCATTAATCAATCAATGACTTGTCTTAGAGCTGAGTCTCTCCCCAAATATGGTGACCCAAATTAGACTGCTCCCACAGCCCAGGTTCTTGGGTCCCTAATTCCTGGGGACAGGAGCTCACACAGACTCTATGACAAAAATAAAACTCCAAATGTAAAAATAGGAGTCACTGTAAGACGGCTTAAAAAATCTCCACAGAATTAAGAGAAATAAGTCTTACTTTATAAAAACAATCCATTTTTATTACCTAAGGAAGTCACTGCTTTTATTCAAAGTAAAAAAAAAAGATTAATATAACAAATTATAATGAAAAGAAGTATTACATAATTATTCATGCTTCTTATATGCCAGGTACGACATATGCATTATCTCATTTAATGCTCACGACTAATCTCTTAAAGCACTATATTCTTGTCACCCCAACTTTTATATGAGAAAGCCTTATTTTAACAAAGGTAAGAACATTTCCCAAGGTTGTGACACCTGCCTGCAGTTAGAACACTAATGTGCAATGACCTAGATTTGAAAGGGGGGCCCTCTGACTCCTGAGACTACACTCTTAACCACCAGCCTGTCCTGACACGCATTCCCCTACTCTGAACGAACTGCCTATAAGAAAGGCAACCAGGGAGAATTAGTATAATGAAGAACAAAGGAACATCCCCTAAATTGAACAAACATATAAGATGTTGATTTGTCTTTATGCAGTGCCTATATGTACTGTACAAAAGAATGGACAAATCTGTCTTGGGAGAAGTATGACCAGAATGTTCCTGAGAAGTAAGGATGGTGAGACAACGTCTCACATACTTCAGACTTGTCAGGAGGGATCAGTTCCTGGAGAAGGACATCATGCTTGGTAGAGGGTCAGTGAAAAAGAGGAAGATCCTCAATGAGACGGACTGACACAGCGGCTGCAACAATGGGCTCAAGCAGAGCAGTGATTGTGAGGATGGTGAAGGACCAGGCAGTGTTTCCTTCTGTTGTTGATAGGGTCGCTATGAGTCAGAACCGACTGGACAGCACCTAACAACAACAAATGTACTGGTCACTCCTTTAACAGTTACTGGTGGAGCTGGAAAACAGTATGTTGAGTCAAATAAGTCACAAAGGACAAATATTGTATAACCTCACTTATATAAAAAGACAGGAAAAGCAAATGCATAGAGACCAAAGTTTACTAGTGGTTACCAGAGGTAGGAGGGAGGGGGACAGGGTGGTTATCGCTTATGCAGTACTGAGTTTCGGTTTATGGAGATGGAAAACCATCCTGATTAAGGGTAGGGTTACACAGCTGATTAATATAATTACTGTCAATATGTTGTACACCTGTAAAAAGTTAAATTGGCATAAGCTGTGTGACAAACATACATACGCACAACAACAACAAAGCTGAGGCTGCTTATGTACAACCATACACCTCATGGGATTTGGTTCCTTGGTTTGGAGACTTAGGGTCATGGTTTCATGACATCCCGTTAAATTGACCTGATAATGTGTAGTACTTCTGTTGTACTTCCTAGTTCATTGAGTAATGCCTGAGGTCATAATAACTTGCAAGCGACCATCCAAGACACAACAATTGGCCTCTATTCACCTGGATTAACAGAGGGAGAAGGCAAGTCAGGAATAGGAGGAGGATATTAAATGTCCTCCATGAACAGCTGCCTCCTTTGCCATGCAACCATAAGAAATCAGTGGTCCCCGGATACCATTTCTGTATGTTTTGGTCAAAGATTAACAGAAAAATCCTGATCAAAGGGGGTAAAATGCAGAAGAGAAATTTCAAATTCTCATGGAATCCAGACTTTATGGAGCCATGGAGGCTGGATGAACCACAGAAAAGCTACTTCCCTAAGACAACCTTTAAACCTTAAACCAAAAATATCCCCTGAAATTTTCTTAAAGCCAAACAGTAGTTTAGCTTAACTAGTAAAGAATGTCTGCCTTGAGCATTATGCTGTTTTAAGATCTATCTATATGCGATCAAACTGAAAACAGCAAGTCGAAACATTAGGTAGGAACCTTAAGGGGCAGTGAGTTTATGTTAATGGAGGAAGAACCACCCAGAAAAGGAGGGTGAAAAAGGCTGTACAGCTCCAAGAATGTAATCAGTGTCATTGAATTGTACATGTAGAAACTTGAATTGGTATATGGTTTTGCTGTGTATATTCTCAACAAAAACAAAAAAATAATTTAAAAAAAAGTTACTGAATGCTTACCATATGCTAAGCAGTACTGCATATGGTTAGAGAGCAGCTATGAATCCTGATTCCCTCCTTGACTAGAAGTGTGACTTTAGGAAACTTACTTAACCCCTTTGTGCCGCACATCTACATTTATATATATGTACTCGACAGCATTTGTGTTTTTCTGGGTACATATTTAAAAAAAAAAACCCGTTGCTGTAGAGTAGATTCCAATTCATAGCAACCCTATAGGACAAAGTAGAACTACCCCATAGGGTTTCCAAGGAGTGGCTGGTGGATTCAAACTGCTGACCTTTTGGTTAGCAGTCAAGCTCTTAAGTACTATGCTACCAGGACTCCACATTTATATAATGAGTGGTAATAGCAGTATCTGGAGACCATGGGTGGACCTGCTAACCAGGGCCTCCAACCCCTGTTAAGAATTTGCATTTCTAATGAGTTCCCAGGATGCTGTACATTAGAAACACCTGGGGATCTTGTTAAACTGTAGATTCGCATTCAGTATATCTGGGCTGGAAATGCAAATTCTCAGCAGGGAACTTGTTAGAAATGCAAATTCTCAGCAGGGGTTCCAACCAGAAATGAACCTTTGAAGCCCTGCTGTTAACCTAGAGGCACTTTGGAAGAAAGGCCTGGTGATCTACTTCCAAAAGATGACAGCCCTATGGAGCACAGTTCTACTCTGACACACATGGGGTCACCATGAATTGGTATTGACTCAAGGGCAACTGGTAGTACTGGAATAACAGTATCTACCTCATAAGGTATTGGGATTAAATAATATAAAGCAATTAAAACAGATTCTGACACACAGAAAGTGCTCCCTAAATGTTAGCTGCTATCATCATCAATACCATCACCACCACCACCACCAACTCTGGTTCATACAGAGCCTAACCTTAAAAAAAAGTCAAGAGTTGCATACATAATGATGTGTGAATGCTGAAAAGTCCTGTTCCATTATAAATAACTCCAACTCATACTCTCTCTTTTCCTACTTGTGGATCATTTTGCATGCCAGTAAATTCAACTATTTCAGAAGTAATTGAAAACTAGGTAACTGACAATTAAGCAATATTGCTTTTCTCTGAACAAGAAGCAAACTCCAAAGGCCTAAGTTTTGTTCTTTCATTATAAAAATCTACCAATATTCCAATTAGAAAAAAGCATCACTGTGGACCATAAACTACAAATATAGCTTAATTTAGCCTGCATTTTATAGAAAGAATTTTGATTTATAGAGACAATTCTGTTTAAAAGACTAGATTCTGCTTTTAAATCGGAGATGTCACACCTTACTGTCTCGTTTCCAAATATATCACTTGTTGTGGTTTTAAAATACGATCAAAATCCTTTGACACTCTTCCATCAAGAGGTGATGCTTAACTCCTCCTCCACTTGAATGAGAGCTGAGCATTGGGACTTGCTTTTAACCAATAGAATATGGCAGAAGTGATAGTGCTTAAATTTAGGTCAAGCTTCCTGCTTGACTTCTTTCTTGGATCACTTGCTCTGGGGGATGTCACATGCCACATCATTAAGACACTCAAGCAGTCCTATGGGGAGGTACACATACATAGCAAGGAACTATGACTTCCTGCCAATAGTCAGCAAGAGGCTAAAGCCTTCTGTCAAAAGCCATGAGTGAGCTTTCTTGGGATAGATCCTCCAGCCCCAGATGATCCTTCAGGTGACTGCAGCACCCGCTGAGATATGGACTCCAAGTCCACGAAGAGACCCTGATCCAGAACCACCCAGCTAACTGCTCCCAAATTCCTGACCAACAGAAAACGTGAGATAATGTTGTTGCTTTAAGCTGCTACATTTTGAAGTAATTTATTATCTAGTAGATAAAAAAAAAGATAACTGCTCCCAAATTCCTGACCAACAGAAAACGTGAGATGTTTGTTGCTTTAAGCTGCTACGTTTTGAAGTAATTTATTACCTAACAATAGATAACTAATATACCACTCTACGGCATTTTTTAAAGATTATATTGATAATGATATTTGTTTTTGAGAATTTCATGCAACCGACTACCTAAAATACCTGGAGATGTATTATTAAAATACAAGACTATGAGAAGTCACTGGCTTCCTGGTTTGTTGTTAGGCAATTAATGCAAAGATCTGGGACAGTATGCATCGCAAAGTAGTTTCAGCTTCATCAGTAAAGAAGATAGGTAGGTAAATCAAAGCTGTGGCTTTTACTTATAAAACTATCTTTTATTTCAGAGAAAATAAACATTAGTTATATTACATGAAAATGTATAAATAATTTGTTTCAAATTTCCCACAAACATGTAGTCTCTTAGACGATTTCCAGAAAGAACATTAAAATTATAGACTCTGAGATAAAGATCTGAGAACTCATTGTCTTTTATTACCCACTCAAAGATTTTTCAGGTTTCTTAAAAAAAATTTTTTTTTAAATATTAAAAGCTAACAAAAATAACCTCTGTAATGCAAAGGATTCTAATATTAAGTGTCACAACTAATGTTTAATTAACACAGTGCTCTGGTTCACTTACCGAAATCCGCAGGATGATAGAAGTATGAAGAATCTGAGTGCTAAATGGCCAGTAGAATCTCCCCTTTTACTAAACTTTACAGTGTGTATTATTGTAACCTGACAAAGCTAGACTAGGAAAATTAGGCCCCTTACATTCTGCTCTTTTAATGTCATCACCAAGTTAGAAACCTCAATTATCTTCCAACTCTGTTCCAATTGCCACTACTGTAATTCAGGCTTTTAGCTCTCAGGCAAGGAGCCCTGGTGGTGCAGTGGTTAAGCACTCAGTTGATAACCAAAAGGTCGGCGGTTCAAACCCACCAGCGGCTCCCTGGAAGAAAGATGTGGCAGTCTGCTTCCATAAAGATTACAACCTTGGAAACCCTATGGAGCAGTTCTACTCCATCCTATAGGGTCACTATGAGTTAGAATCGACTTGACGGAGGTGGGTTTTTTGTGGGTTAAGTTTTAGTTATCCCTCAGGCTGAAGTAAAAGCTCCTTAATTGGTCTTCCTTACTTTAGTTTCTCTCCCCTTCAATACATATATCAATTTACTTTTGCCACCTCAGCTTTTGTTCTTAAACACAAGCTTGATCCTGTCACTGTCCCCTAACTCAAACACCTATTATTCAATAGATTCGTAATCCTAGAATTATTACTGGAGAGACAGATGCTCAATATTGTGTACCAAATATATGGATGGTGTAGAGAAAAAAGGTTGAGAACTAGTGCTATAAAATTTAGCAGGCATTCAAAGCCCTATTATAATCTTAGCCCAGCCTACTTTCAGCATGATCTCCAGGCACAAGAGAGGAGCCTTGGTGGCACAGTGGTTAAGTGCTCAGCTGCTAACCCAAAGGTTAGCAGTTCAAACTCACCAGCTGCTCCGTGAGAGAAAGATGTGACAGTCTGCTTCCATAAAGATTACAGCCTTGGAAATCCTGTGGGGCAGTTCTATTTTGTCCTATACGGTCACTACGAGTCAGATTTGACTCAGTGGCAACGGGTTTGGGTTTTTTTCGGGGGGGAGGGGTTAGGCACAAAACAAATTTATTATCAGGGACTTAAGATTCCAACAGATCTAAAAATATAAATGACTGCTATGTGAAAGGTCGTTAGTTTCAATTTTTAAATACTATTTACAAAAATGGAGCCCTGGTGGTGCAGTAGTTAAGAGCTCAGCTGCTAACCAAAAGGACAGAAGTTCAAATCCACACAGCCACTCCTTGGAAACCCTATGGGGCAGTTCTACTCTGTCCTATAGGGTTGCTATGAATCAGAACTGACTCAACAGCACCTAACAGCAATAAAAAAAAAAAAGCAATAGCATTTACAAAAATATGACATATTCAAAATAAGTTATTTAAAATAGACTGCCTTCAGAGTTCTACATAAATTAGATGCTATTTTAATACATTAATTTATTTATGAAGATAAATATTTTTTCCTCAAACTTTCTATGATAATCTCAAGGGTTCCTGAATTCACATATCTGTGTATACTTGTTATATTTTAGACTGATACAACAAAATTCTTAACATATGTTCGTAAAACCTGCAAGCCTATGAAAAAAGAGGCAAATTTTTTTTTTAGATAAAAATATACCTGGAAACAAGTCAAATTAATGAATAATTTAGAGGCTATTAACCCAATATAAGCAATCGCTGATTAATCAAAGGCTGATTATTTGGGCTCCAGGCTTACTATTTCAACCTGTTGGTCATCTGACTACTTAGTACCATTACAACAGTGGCTGCAGAAGAAAACCAGTAACTCAAATCCATTAAGTTTTAACTCCTGTTGCGACTATTGAAAAAACAAAGATTTGGAAGCAGATGATTTACAAAACACTACATAATTAATTTGAGATGTTCCTTTTCTGTATTACCCTACATCGAAGTACATAAAGTGAATCCAGATATGTGTGTACACTAGAAAATGATGCTATACATGCTAATGTAAATATATGTTAGCAATTAATTATCGCCCTCATCCCCTTTTCCACCTGTTCCCTCCAAATAAAAAGGGGTTCCCTTTAAATGCTAATAAATTCATTTTTGGCACTACACACTATCTGTCTGGTTCAGGAAGAGCCTAAGAGGACTATAATATCTATACAGATGAAATACAAACAACGTCTGTAAGAAACGGTATCAACTGTGACCAATAGAAAGTATCTTTGGGGAGAAGGTCTAAGCAATTAACACGTCCAACTACAAATTTCACCTAATACTAAACAAACTTATGAAAACAACACTGATCGATGTCCTTTTTCTAGCATATCAGACATTCTTAACCGGAGTATATTAACTCTACTACAAAATATGTCCACTGGTAAAACTTTTTTCTGCCTTCATAACTAGAAGTCCTTTGTTGGGGCCTAACCAGAATCAATCTCCCCTTTCCCTTTCCCAACATTACCTAGTATACCTGAAATGTAGGTGAATGTGGGAGAATGATGATACACCAAGTTGGAGAATTAGGGAAAATTAAGTTAAAGAAGGGTTTTTAGGTCATGCTAAGGACTTCTAACTTTCTCCTATAAGCAATGATAAACTTCTGAAAGATTTCAAAAATAAAACTCTCAGGATGTACTTCTGAATTATAAATCCAGGTGACAGACAGTGCTGAAGACAGGAGTGGGGTGACTAGAGAAAGAAACAGCAATTAGGAGATTATTTTAAGAGCACTTAAAGGGAGAGGTGACTTTGAAAGGCAATTTGGCAGTATACCGAAATGCATATATGCAGCAATTTCATTTCTAGATATGAATCCAGAGAAATAATCCCATATATGCACAAGGACACTGTTCTAGAATGTTCACTGTGCTATTATTTGTAATACAAAGAAAAAAGCAGTAAAAGCCTCAATAACTACCAATAGAGGACTGAATAGATGGAATACCACAGTAGTGTAAAGGAATGAATTAGATTTATGTGTATTATCGTGACTCCATCTCAAAAATAAAATGAATTAAGTTTCCAGAAATAATGTATACTGCAGTATACTATTTATATAAATAAAAACACATAAAACATTGGATATTTTCTGTGTTTAACTAAAATGACTGTATTCACTGAGTGCTTTCTCTGTGCCACGTACTATTCTAAACATGTTGGCTTAACTCATTTATTCATCACAACATCTTTATGAGATTACCCCATTTTATAGACGAGGAATTGGAGGCACAGAGTTTAAGGATCTTCTCAAAAGATGAGAGATGGGAAGTGACAGAGGCGAAGTTCATGCAAAATTCCTAATGGCTGCTGATTCTCCAGAAGGGGTGTGGATGTTAGGGTAGGGGAGAGGAGGCAGAGGGAGACTTTAGCTGTATTTGAAATGTTATTTTTTAAGAAACGATTTTTAAAAGAATGGATTCAAACAATTTTTAAACAATGTAATTTTTCCCCCATAAAATGTATGTTTGTTGTTGTGTGCCATGGAGTCGATTCTGACTCATAGTGACCCTACAGGCCAGAGCAGAACTCCCCCATTGTTTCCTAGGCTGTAATCTTTACAGAGCAGATTGCCAGAGAAAATCCTCAGGAGCCGCTAGTGGCCTCCAACCGCCCACCTCTCGGTTAGCAGCCCAGTGGCCAACAGGGCTTCTTATAAAAAGTATACACATATTTTTTAAAAGGTTGGGGTTTTCGATATTTTTCAATTAAAACAAAAGGCAACATATTGTATGAGCAACAATTTCAATTACTATTGTTAACAGACAACCATAAAATCTGCACCAAAAAAAAAAACCCAAACCCGTTGCCATCGAGTCGATTAGCGACCCTATAGGACAGAGTAGAAACGCCCCAAGGACCGCCTGGTGGATTCAAAACTGCCAATCTTTTGGTTAACAGCCATAGCTCTTAACCACTAGGACACCAAACCCGTTGCCGTGGAGTCAATTCCGACTCATAGCGACCGTATAAGACGGAGTAGAACTGCCCCGTAGAGTTTCCAAGGAACACCTGGCGGATTCGAACTGCTGACCCTTTGGTTAGCAGCCGTAGCACTTAACCACTACACCACCAGGGTTTCCACTACGCCGCCAGTACCTTATAAATCTAATTCAGGGTTTCTCAAACTTGGCACATCAAAGACTTGGTGAAATCCATGTGAAATTATGAAATATGTTTGACGTGGTGAAAAACAGAGGAAACTGTGCACTACAGATTAGTAAGTAAGCACGAGTAGGCCCGTAAATACCTTGCTTACTGGTTCATCCGCCCCTGCTAATTACCATTAGGCACTTTTCGTCCTTTATTTTAACCTTACACTCTTCTTTTAAAGATTTCAAAGATATTTTCCTCGCCAAGTATCTCACACTCCAAGTGGAACAAACACGGTCGAGAAAATGTTCTTTGCAATCTTGCTAACACAAAAACATCCCCCGCAAAACGTCTCAAAGGTACTTTGAGGAGGCTGAGAGCCAGACTGGATCCTTAAGAGAAGGGAGCCCCGGGCCAGGCCACGGGAAGCGCAGCGCATGCCTAGGCCCAGAAGGACCAGAGGGGGCGTCCCTCTTCCCCTCCCCCCCCCCCCCCCCCCGCCAACAACGCCTCCAAGGCCGGGAACCTGCCAAACCACCAAACTAGGAATGGAGATGGAGATTCAGGAGCATAGGTCTTAACACAGGGGCGCTCACAAGGCCTGAGAACAGAAGCGACGACCCCTCTGAGACCAGTGTCCTCAGGCACAGGCGCGGCCCACTCAGGCAGGACCCAGTCGCCCGCTCCCCTCCCGCTCTCCCGTAATGCCAGTACAAGGGGAGCAAACTCAGCCTCTGCGAAGGCCGAGGAGGGAGGACTCGCCGGCCCTACCTCAGCGCGCACCTGCCCCCAGGTCGTACAGCCAGCGCCTTTCCCGCGCAGCAGCCAGCCGAAAGCTCCGAACCTCCCGCCAGCGCGCTGCATCCTGGGAGGCGTGGGCCGGAAGCCGGGTGGCGAGCAAAGGGAGCGAAGCTGGCTGAATCTGCCAGGAAACGGTTGCTATGGAGGCTGAGGAGGCGGGGCCGCCGGGGAGTTCCGTGAAACCTCGGGGCCGGCTGTGCTCTCAGGGGTGGAGCTCAGCGCGGAAACCACCGGAGGCCCGGCCAATGGCTGAGGCGGGGTCGCATGTGCGGAGGAGTCGAGGGGCGGGGCTTGAATGAGCAGCGAATGGGGCTCCAGGCTGACTGGTTACTGGGTCCCGCCCCAGAACCAGACGGCCGCATTGGATTGGGCAGCGTGGCGGCTCCCCTGCTCGCCTTCCGGTGTCACGCGACCGCCTCCCCCTCCCGCTCTCCTCTGCATATTCCTTGGCCCGCCTGGACGGTGATGAGAGATTTGGGCGGCGACGACGGCACCTGCGAACACGGCCATGGCCGAGGTGAGGAAGCCTTTTTGACACCCAGGGCACTGGTGCCCGGGAACAGGTGGGCTGGGCTGGGGGGAAGCGGGATGGCGAGTGTGGTGTCTGAGGGTTCTGTCCTGTTTCCTCTCCAGAGTCAGGCCCAGATTAAAACAAGGCTCATCGCAGACACCCGACGGAGGTTCGAAGCTGAGTATTTGGCAGGTGAGTACCGCGTTCTCAAGGTTGAGTGAGGCAGGTGTGCAGTGAGCTTTCTCAACTTTGCTGAGGTGTTTATGGGTGTCTCTGGGCGGCATTAGGGACCCTTTCGACCCTCACAGAGATGGTGCCCTGCACGTTTCCAAGGTTTTTGTCTCCATAACATGTCGTGCACACTGCTGCAGTTGAGTAGGTGGTGCGTCCATCGCTTCCTTTAAAGGGTTTAATGTAAGCTAAAAATCAGCGAGTTTGTAGCATCTTCTCTTGTTTATAGAACTTCTAGAACACTTGTTAGGCCCAGGGCACAGGTGAACTGTCCAGTCCACGGTTCCTCTGCTGGCCTTTCACCAGCAGCAGCCCAGAAAATGAACCTGGAACATGCCATAATACTGTTGACTTGGACTTAAATTGGGGATGCTTACCCACAGAGTTGGAATAAACTCTTCATCTCACACTGTACCTAGCAAAGGCACCTGTGAGTCCAAAATTGATTTATTGGTTGGACATTCTGTGTCCAAATGTCACAGATACTTGTGTTGTTAGGTACTTAGGTGATGATTTAATACTTGTACAGTAACCTTAAAAAAGACGTGGAATAATTCTTTATAAATGTGGGATTAAGAAAGAATGTGTACGTTGACCAGTTTAGGGTTGATTCTAATCCTGACCCTGTGGAGTCCCTGCGTGGCACAAATGGTTAAGCTCTTGGCAACTAACCAAAAGGTTAGTGGTTCCACAGGAGACCAGTGCCAGGTGGTGTGGTGAGCTTCCTGGTCTACAAAGCGAGGTGGCTACAGTGGGCATGCCAACCCAAGGAGTGAGAGAGCTGAGCACCTTCAGGCAGGAGGCTTCCAAGGAGGTCCCCAGGCACTTATTAGTGGAGCTTAAGAGTTTTGTAACACTTGTCTGAGCAGAGCAGAGGCCAGGCCAAGGGCCAAAGGGCAGAGGGCCTGAGGGCCTGATCAGGGCCTGATGGAAGAGCTGTATCCTGAGTCTTTCTTGATCCTGAATTGTAACATGTTACTTCCCTCATAAACCCTATAATCATGGAAAGAAAAAAAAAAAGAAAGAAAGATGGGTGGTTTGAATCTACCCAGAAGCACCTTGAAAGAAAGGCCTAGCGGTCTGCTTCCAAAAGCTCTCAGCCATTGAAAACCCTCTGAAGCACATGAGGTCACCAGAAGTCAGAATCAACTGGACAGCAACAGTTTTTTTTGTTTGTTTGTTTGTTTTAATCCCGACTCTGCCATTCAATAATTTGTCTAGTCTGAGCCCTTTTCCATATCTGTTTAATGGGAATGATATGGTTGGGAGGATTAAATAAAAAAGCATATATCAAGCTGTCTAGCAGCTTAGCATGTCAGTTTAGCATATAAAATTTTTTTTTTTATTTTAGTAGACTGTAAATAAACTTTTGACTCAGTAGTCATTTTGGTTACTGGGAAAGGGTTAACTTTCAGCATCTTAACTTTTAGTGCTCAGCTGAGGTTCCTTGCAACTTTAGGCTCCCCTAGATAAGTAAGGAGCCCTGGTGATGCAATGGCTGAGGGCTGGGCTGCTAACCAAAAGGTTGGTGGTTCAAACCCATCCAGAGGTTCCATGGAAGAAAGACCTGGCAATCTGCTTCCATAAAGATTACAGCCAAGAAGACCCTATGTGGCAGTCTACTCTGTCACATGGGGTCTCTATGGGTTGAAAAATCAACTCAATGGCACATAACAACAGATTATACCTGGAAGAAGTTGGGAAATCTGTTCCCAATAATCTGGTCAATAAATCTTTTCATGCCCCCCTGCCAGTTTTGTTCACATTCAAGCTTTGCACCAGAGAGTTGGCAAAAGCACATGATTCACTTTTAGCCCAGCCATCTTATTTCTAATAACATAGCTGGTTCCAGTAAGGAGAGAATTCTAAAATTGCTTTCTATAGAAATGTAACTCTTGTATAAACAGTAAGCGTTTTCAGTATTTTGAGAAACTACCCAGAGCTTGACCTAATGCTAGTATCTCCCCAATTTACTTAAAGCTTTTTTTTTTTTAAGAGAGGAAGCAGGATATAATCATAGAAATTTAGCAGTAGACAAGCGCTTAAAGGTCATCTTCGTCCAAATGTCTCAATTTTAACATGAAGAAAGCACAGTGTAGAGAGTTTAAGTGATTTGCTCAAAATCCCTGGTGTTAGTGGGTAGGCCAGGGCTGCAACACCATGACGTCCCGCCCCAACTGGAGACCCTCCAGTGCCTTCCCACTGTGTTTACAATAAAACTCCAGTTCTTTATAGAGGTCTGCAGTGGTCTTGCTCTCGCCCACCTCTCCGTCATCAGCCGTTACTACTCTCCTTGCTTAGTACAGTCTCTCGCAGAGGCTTTCGATTTGACACTGCCCACAGTAAGAAATGTATTGTACATTGCAACCCGGTATACACACACACGTATATAACAAACAAAAGTTCATGAAAGGTACTTATTCTGAAAGCATGTGACCCTGTGATTTTTTTTTTATTTCACTTCCTTTTTAAAAAATGCAATGACTAACAAAATTGGCATCCTAACCCTTAACCTACAAACATGACCTACGGTTTGAAAAACATGACTGGCCACACTGCCTCTTTTATGTTCTTCAAATAGACTAAGTCCATTTCCATCTCAGACCTTTTCACTTCTTTCTGCCTGGAAGGCGCTTTCCTGGGTAGTATGCATGCCTGGGTCCTTCTTTTCTTTTCCATCTTGGTTTAAATGTATCTGAGAAGCCTTTCCTACATAGCCTCCCTGCCCCTCTTTTATTTTCTCTACTTTGTAGCTCTTACCGTAATCTGTAATTATCCTGTTCATTTGTTTACTTGTTTGTTGTTCATCCCCTCCAAATGCTTTGCCATTGAGTCAGTTCTGATTCATGGCGACCCCGTGTATTACAGATTAGAGCAAAGCTCCATAGGGTTTTCTTGGCTGTAATCTTTTTGGAAGCAGACTGCCAGAACTTTCTGCTGCAGTGCCACCAGGTGGGTTCAGATCACCAACCTTTAGGTTAGTAGCCGAGTACAGTCCTTTTGCACCACCTAGGGACCTATTCATTTTCTCCGGTAGAATGTGTATAGGTTCTGGTACACCTTATGGGCACTGAGGGCAAGCGCCTTCTCTGTCTTATATACTTCTATATACTGAACACAGTTCTCAGTACATACTCATTGAATGGATATAGCAATACTTAAACATATACACAAAGGGAGATTAGTCCCATTCTATGTTAAGAACTGTCCTAACTGCCCTTCCTCCCCCACCAAAATCTGGCAGCAAAACCTTCACAATATATCTCATAAACCTATTGCAGTGGAGTTGATTGACTCAGGAACCCTATAGGACAGAGTAGAACTGCCCCATAGGATATCCAAGGCCATACATCTTTACAGAAGCAGACTGCCACATCTTTTTCCCACAGAGCAGCTGGTGGGTTTGAACCGCCAACCTTTCAGTTGGCAGCTGAGTGCTTTAACCACTGTGCCACCAGGGCTCCTGATGTCTCATAAAGACAAAGATTATTTCAAACTAAAGCAATGTGTAGCATTAAGCACATAGGGAGAGTTTTGTCCTTAAATATATGCACTTGGGTATGTTTGAACATACACACCCACACACACACATACGTGTGCAGGTTATCTAGCTGTACAGTGAATGTAAATATTAACTTAAAGACTTGAACAAGAAAGGAAAATAGAAACCTTTAACGACGTTCTCACCTCAAAGTTTCAGTTGTTTCCTGATAAAAGCAGAATCTGATAAGCATAGAATAAGAAAGCAGTAAAGAGGTTTTTTGATTTACCTAATCAGAAAGTGATTTCCCTTTTAAGTTTACGTTTTAAAAATTACTCAGGTATGTTTAGAACATCTGCTTTCCTTCTTCCTCTGTCTTTCACCATGTCTATTATCATTAACAATATTTTGTTTCAAAAGAGGCTTAAGGCCTGTTTAAGCAAATGTGATAATATATATTGCCCTAAAGGGAAATATATCTTATCTACAAGTAAATCAAAAGGAGTCACTTGGTGGCATAAATGATTAAGCACTCTGCTGCTAACCAAAAGGTTGACTATTCGAATCTACCCAGAGACACTTTGGAAGAAAGGCCTGGCGATCTACTTTTGAAAGATCACAGCTATTGAAAAACCTATGGAGTACAGCTCTACATATAGGTTGTCATGAGTTGGAATCAACTTGACTGCAGCTGGTTTGGGTTTTATACTCCAAAAACCCTTTTGGAGGTCGGTTCTTGAGAATTCCAAGCACATTTTTGTTTCCCTAGAAATTAATGGTTATGGGTAGATTTTTTAAGCTGGCAAAAAGAATAAAATATAAGTCTGTAATTGTCTTATGGATTACTAATAGTAATGATTTCTTTCTTTCTTTTTTTTTTCCTCATTGTTTCTGTGAGAAATTCCATGCTGAGTCTCAAATGAAAAATATTTCCCCTTCTCTTCCTCCTCCTTGTGGCCAAGGCAAGAGACTAATCCCCTGTGACAATAATTTATTCAGTTCCTCAAAGACTCATTATGTGCTAAATTCTGGGAAGGAGTGTGTCAGTATTAGAGAAAGAGCTAAAGGACAGAGCCTTTTCCTGAACCACTACAATCCAGTAGAGGATTAAAACAGGTAACTATTAAAATTAAGGCAAATCGTATCAAGAGTAATACAAGTGCTAAAATTAATTCTGTAGGAGTCAGAGACAAGGAGAAATAACATCTGGTGGTTGGGATGACTGAGTTAGCACAATGTTAGGAAAAACTTCATAGAAGAGGGGTGTCTCTCGTGAACTTTGAAGGATGGTGGCACTTGAACTGGTAGAGAATGTGGAGCTAAAGCACTGAGGTGAGACGGTATGGAGCATGTTGGGGAGCAATAAGAAAGAAGCCCACTTTGATAAACCTTAGGAAAGGTAAGCACACATGGCTGAAAATAGGTGGAACTGTATTGGAGAGAGCCTTGGATACCAAAGTGATGACTTTGTACTTTAGTGGGTATGGACAGCCAAGGAGAGGTTGGGACTTCTTGTTATTTTAGGTTTTTTTCTGACTTTACAAGTAAAACATGTGAAAGCCAGAACCTGTGTAAGGCAGAAACCTGTCAGAGAAGGAAAACTCAAAATATTTTCCACTGATAGCAATGGAGCCCTGGTGGTGCAGTGGTTAAGAGCTATAGCTGCTAACCAGAAGGTTGGCAGTTTGAATCTACCAGTCGCTCCTTGAAAACTGTATGGGGGAGTTCTCCCCTGTCCTACAGGGTCACTATGGGTTGGAATCGACTCGACAGCACACAACAGCAACAACACAAGAGACAGCAATAGAGAAATCGTAAGACTGCACCCTGTCAAAGGCAGAAAATTTGCAAGACCCAGAAAAACAAGGCAGTCCTGTCGAGTTCCGCCTCTCATAGGTTTCACTGTTTATGTATTCATTTAAGTGAGTTTGGATGGTATCAAAATAGCCTAAAGATTCACCCATAATCTGTACCCAGAGATAGCTCTAACAGTTGATGTAGTTTTTCTAGTCTTTTTTTCCTATACATATTTTTAAAAAATAGTTAAGAAGACCATCTTATGTAATTTTGCGTGTTATATTTTTTATTAATGTGATCTTATTTTCCGTATTTATGAAGTAAGCAGCATTTTACATTACCATTTAATTTTCAGTTCCACAGATAAAAGGTAATTTTCTTAACTTGCATCTTAAATGGTCCTGTCCTTTTGGACGCTTAGATTTTTTCCAGGTTTTTGTTAATATTTTTTTTTTGTAGAGTAGTTCAGATTATATCCTTAAAATTCATGTCTGAAAGTAGAATTACTGGTTTTAAGAGTGTATTAAACTTTCCTCCAGAGAGTAACACCAATAATCGTTCTCACTAGCCTGCATGAGCCTGTCAGTTTCACTGCACCACCATAGCAGATGTCATCATTTATAACTGATGGGTCTTTGTTTTAGTTTGCATTTCATTACTAGTGAAGGTAAGCATTCTTTTCATATGTTTACAGCCATTTAGGGTTTCAACACTTTTTTCTTGTTAGTGGGGCTTTTAATATTGGTATGGACCTTTCTTGTTTACGTCTTTTACTTTTTTTCATATTTTCAATCTATTCAAAATGAAACCAAAAAAAAAAGTTGCTGTTGAGTCAGTTCCAACTCACGGAGCCTTGTGGATTTCAGAGTAGAAGTGTGCACCATAGGGTTTTCAATGGCTTCTTTTTTTGGAAGTAGATCAGCAGGCTTTTCTTATGAAGCATCCCTGTGTAGACTCAAACCTCCAGCCTTTCAGTTAGCAACTGAGCACCTTAACCATTTGCACAACCCAGGGACTCCATTCAGAATTATCCACTCCTTTGTGGTTTCTTCCATTGCTATTAAGTTAAATAATTCTCTCTCATTAATGACTTTTTCTAGTCTTTTAATTTTGTTTTGTTTTTTAATTTCAAATATCTTATATGTATGAAATATATAAATCATGAATGAAATAAACACCCATGTACTCACCACCCATCCAAAGAAATAGAACCTCCCAGTACCTTAGAAGTCTACATGTCCCCATCCCTGCCCTGCCAGGGGCAGTTACTTTCCTGCATTTGGTGTTACTTACTATTCTCCTAAGGAGCTGTGGTGGCGCAGTGGTTAAGCACTTGGCTGCTAACCAAGAGGTCGGCAGGTTGAACCTACCAGCCACTTCACCAGAGAAAGATGTGGCAGTCTGGTTGCATAAAGATTACAGCTATGGAAACCCTGGGGGGCAGGTCTGCCCTTTGGTATAGGGTTGCTATGAGTCAGAATCGACTTGAAGGCAACAGTTTTTTTTGTTTTGTTTTGATGGGTGTGTTGGGATATCTCATTGTGGTTATAATTTGCATTTCTTTAAATACCAATAAGGTTGAACATCTTTTCATATCTTTATGACTCATTTGGTTTTCCTCTTCTGTGAAAATCACTTCTTCAGCCTCTTCTTGGTCCTTTGTTCTTCCTTATAAGTTATTGAATCAGCTTTTCATGTTCTCAACACAAAAAAGAACAATCCCTATACCAAGAGATAGTAAGGTCAAGTAAAACATGAGAGTAAGAGCAATCTAGCCACAAACCATAGACTCACTTATGCCTCACCATAGACTCACTTATACCTCCTGTGTCTTTCTAGAGCTAAATTACTCCTTTTATATGTTTGGTATCACATTATAATTATCCAGGGCTTGCTTACTTTGGACATGTAATCAGAAAGGACCAGTCCCTGGAGAAGGACATCATGCTTGGTAAAGTGTCAGCAAAAAAGAGTGAGACCCTCAACGAGAAGGATTGATGCAGTGACTGTAACAATGGGCTAAAACATCCCTCTATTGTGAAAATGGCACAGGACCAAGCAGTGTTCCATTCTTTTATACATGGAGTCATTATGAGTCAGAACCGACTTGATGGCACCTAACTACAATAGCAACAACATGGTCTGTTCCCACTTCAAGAACATGCTATTTTTGCATTATTAAACTTTGTAGGACCTGGGTCCATACGAAAAAGTTGACTTTCCAGCTTTTTCAGATTTTTTCTAAAGACTAGTTGCAGTAAACCTAAGTCCAGGATTTTCAGTTCCCACTAAGAGTTCACATTCCGTTTCCTTCAGTACCTAACAATCTAAGGTTATGTTTTTATAATTGTGATTTCCTATCTCTGTCCAGTTATACTGCCATCAGAGGCATGACCGATGAGTATAGAGTGTGCTAGGAGAAGGTGAGCTGCCTGGGAGAGCAGGCTTCTCGGACCCCTGTGGGTTTGTACAGCTTATTAATTCTGTGTTACTAGATGTAGAGTTTTACTGTCTATAAATTTCAGTTAGAAGCCTTACAGTATCCATAATAATGCTGAGTTTTTTTATGATTTTATTAAAATATATAAAAGTATTCTGAGAAACAACAAAACATTTAACAAGTAGTAATTTTTTTTTTAATTTGTTAAGGATATTATCCCATCACTGACAGCATTGTACTTCAGGATAGATCTTAAAATGTTCTTTTTGACAGTGGACTGCTTGACAGTGATAGAATAATATCCATACGCCTACAGGGAAGACCAACCAATTTGACTATTATCCAAATTTACTCACCAACCACTAAGGCCGAGGATGAAGAAATTGAAGATTTTTACCAACTTCTGCAGTCTGAAATTGATCAAACATACAATTAAGATGCATTGATAATTACTGGTAATTGGAACGAGAAAGTTGGAAAATAAGTTCTTGGTGACAGAAACAACACTGGAGATCGCATGATAGAATTTTGGAAGAACAGCGACTTCTTCATTTCACGTACCTTTTTTCAACAACGTAAACGGTGACTGTACACGTGGAGAAAAACCCTGGTGCCGTAGTGGTTAAATGCTAAGGTTGCTAACCAAAAGATCTGCCGTTCAAATAAACCAGGCACTCCTTTGAAACTCTATGGGGCAGTTCTACTGTGTCCTATAGGGTTGCTTTGAATCGGAATCAACTCGATGGCAACGGGTTTGGTTTCGGATTTTATGCACTTGGACCTTGCCAAATGAAATACACAGGAATCACGTAGACTACATCTGTGGAAAGAGATGATGGAGAAGTTCAAAATCATCAGTCCAAATAAGGCCAGGGGCCGACTGCAGAACAGATCATCAGTTGCTCATATGCAAATTCAAGTTGAAGAAAATTAGAGCAAGTCCACAAGAACCAAAATGCAACCTTGAGTATATCCCACCTGAATTTAGTGACCATCTCAGGAGTAGATTTGATGCACTGAACGCTAATGACAGAAGACCAGATGAGTTGTGGAAGGACATCATACGTGAAGAAAGCAAGAGGTCACTGGAAAGAAAGAGAAGACCAAAATAGATGTCAGAAGAGACTCTGAAACTCGCTCTTGAACGTAAAGTGAAAGGAAGAAATGAAGTAAAAACTGATCAGAATATTTCAAAGGGCGGAGAAGACAAAGTATTATAATGAAATCTGCAAGGACCTGGAGTTAGAAAACCAGAAGGGTGGAACAAACTTGGCATTTCTCAAGCTGAAGGAACTGAAGAAAAAAATTCATGCCTCAAGTTGCAATATTGGAGGATTCTACAGGGGAAATATTGAACGGCACAGGAAGCATCAAAAGAAGATGAAAGGAATACACAGAGTCACTGTACCAAAAAGAATTTGTGAATGTTCAGCCATTTCAGGAGGTAGCATATGATCAAGAACCAATGATACTTAAGGAAGGAGTCGAAGCTGCACTGAAGGACTGGTGAAAAACAAGGCTCCAGGAGTTGATGGAATACCAATTGAGATGTTTCAACAAACGGATGTAGCATTAGAGGTGCTCGCTTGTCTATACCAAGAAATTTGGAGGACAACTATTTGGCCAACCTGTGGGAGGAGATCCATATTTGTGCCCATTCCAAAGGTTGAGCCAACATAATGCAGAAATTATCAAACAATAGCTACAGCTGCCTACCAAAAGGTCGGCAGTTTGAATCCACCAGGGGCTCCTTGGAAACTATGGGACAGTTCTGCTCTGTCCTATAGGGTTGCCATGAGTCATATATCAAGAGGGAACTGCCAGAAATTCAGGCCAGATTCAGAAGAGGATGTGGAACCAGGGATATCATTGCTGATGTCAGATGGATCATGGCTGAAAGCAGAGAATACCAGAAGAATGTTTACCTGTGTTTTATTGACTGTGCAAAGGCATTTGACAGTGTGGATCATAACAAATCATGGATAACATTGCGAAGAATGGGAATCCTAGAACACTTCATTGTGCTCACGCAGAACCTATACATAGACCAAGAGGCAGTCATTAAGGCAGAACAAGGGGATACTGGTTGGTTTAAAGTCAGGAAAGGTGTGCATCAGGGTTGTATCCTTTCACCATACTTATTCAGTCTGCATGCTGAGCAAATAATCCAGGAAGCTGGACTCTAAGAAGAAGAATGTGGCATCAAGATTGGAGAAAGACTCATTAACAACACAGATGACAGAACCTTGCTTGCAGAAAGTGAAGAGGACTTGAAGCACTTACTGATGAAGATCAAAGACCACAGCCTTCAGTATGGATTGCACCTCAACATAAAGAAAACAAAAATCCTCACAGCTGGACCAGTATACAACATCATGTTTAATGGAGAAAATGTTGAGGTTGTCAAGGACTTCATTTAACTTGGATCCACAGTCAATGCCCATTGAAGCAGCAGTCAAGGCCCATGGAAGCAGCAGTCAAGAAATCAAACAACGCATTGCATTGGGCAGATCTGCAGAAGACCTCTTTAAAGTCTTAAAAAGCAGACATGTCACTTTGAGGGCTAAGGTGCACCAACCCAACCCATAGTATTTTCATTCGCCTCGTATGCTTGTGAAAGCAGGACAATGAATAAGGAAGACCAAAGAAGAAATGATGCCTTTGAATTATGGTGTTGGGGAAGAATATTGAATATACCATGGACTGCAGAAGAACAAACAAATCTGCCTTGGAAGTGGTACAGCTGGAATGCTCCTTGGAAGTGAGGATGGTGAGACTTCATCTCACGTACCTTGGACATGTTAACAGGTGGGACCCGTCCCTGGAAAAGGACATCATGCTTGGTAAAGTAGAGGATCAGCAAAAAAGAGGAAGGCTCTTAATGAGATAGATTGACAAAATGGCTGCAACGATGGGCTCAAGCGTAACAAAGATTTACAAGGATGGCATAGGGTTGTCTGTTGTACATAGGGTCGCTATGAGTCTGATCTGAATCAATGGCACCTAACAACAACAACAATTTGTTAAGAGTTAAGAGGTGAATTGATAAAATATACATTTCTTTAACAGACAAAACCATGAGGCACAGAAGTAGAAAGCTTCTGAAGTTCTTGAGAAATAACAAGGAGATTAAGTAAAACTTTATGTAAGCTAATCTGTATTCCCTTAAAACCAGTCACTTGCTCATCCCAACACTTTACTCAGTGATAGTCTTCCAGAATAACAGCCTAGGCATGAGTGTGTGTGTGTGTGTGTTTGTGTTTTCAGATACTTTTTGAGTATACATCTTTAGCTTCTTCCTGTAACGTGGATTTACCTAAAGGACTGGTTTTCTGAAAACTCCAGATTACTTGAGGGTTCAGTTGTCTGAGGACTGTTTTTGAAAGCATCAGATTGTGTTGTCATAAGTACAATTATTGCATGTCTCTGGCCATATTTTCCTTAGCTTGAATGCTCAGTTTGCTCTCTCTCTTTGCCTCTTACATTGTGTTTTGTTAGCTTCATCTTTCTGTCTCCCCCTTTCCCTCCTCCCATCCCCTTCCTCTCCTTCTTCCCCTTCCTCCCTTCCCCTTCCCTCTCTTTCCTGTGTCCCCTTCTGCTCCCTGCTTTTCTCCTGCCTCTCCCCTATCTACCACTCTTCGCCCACTCCAGTCCTCTCCCTCTCCTCCCCGCCCCCCGTTTTCGTTACTGCCTGTCTAGGGGGAATGCTTACCAGGAACCACTTCATGTGTAAGTATATCTTTTATTAGTAACAATAATTAATCATTTTAATATAAATGGAGATTGCTAATTTCAAAGATTTGCATCCCTGAAAGCTATCAAAGAACAATGGGCTTTATATTTCTTGGCAATGGGGGCTATCTTGTTCATGGTATCCCTAGTGGTAGTACTAGTAGTGATAGTAATAACGATAATAATAAACAATATTGATGTTTTATTGTTAATAGGGCTCACAGTTATTGGCTATTTACCACATATCAAGGATCGTTCTAAGTGGTTCTCAGAGTGTGGTCCATTGACCGTTGGGGATTCCCAAGACTCTTTGAGGAGTCTGTGAGGTCAAAACTATTTTTATGATAATACTAAGACATCGTTTGCTTTTTTCACTATGTTGACATTTGCATTGATAACGCAAAAGCAATGGTGTGTAAAACTGCTGCTCTTTAGCCCAAATCAAGGCAACAAGGCTAGTAGTCATTATATTCTTCATTGGCAGCACTCACAGCGTGTGGGGCGGGGGGCAGAAGGGAACGGTTTTATTTTAGAATGTCCCTAGTGAAGTAATAAAGGACTGGTTTTTATGAACGCATTAAAAATTATTAATTTTATTAAATCTCCATCCTTGAGCACGTGTCCTTTAATGGTGTGACAAAATGGGGAGTACACGTAAAGGAATTCTACGTACGAAGTAGGTTTGAGCTGCCAGCTGAACTAGTCACTTTCTCATAGACCATCATTTTTGTTTGGAATAACAACTGTCAGGTAAACTAGGGCTATTCAGATGTGGGCGTTTGGCAGAAATCTTGAAAATGGATGAAGCCAGCCTATAATTTCAAGGAAAATACCTGACTGGCTATTGGTCCAGTGGAAAGGGCTGTCCAGTGGCCAAAAGCAGATAGCTCTTTTTCAAGGGGTAGGAACTCCCAGGGACCATCTATAGTTAGAGAAAATAGTGCTTTGAACAATGATGAATTTTAGAATAGCAAAGCTGGAAAACATTTTCCAAGGTTTACCTACTATAGAACCACTCATTTTATAGATTGGAAAAACAGCATAGATATTAAGAGCCGTGTCCTAGGTTATACTCTACAAATGTATGATTTATGGGCTAATTTTTTATGGTATCTTAAATTTCTATATATTTTTCATCTGATCCTCAGTAACACTGTGTGTATGTAAAGTGGCTTAAAGATAAGGAAATTGAGACTCAAAGAAGGTATTTCTTCAAATGCACTTTACGTTTTCCTGCCCTTTCATCTGTTATCTCTGAAGACCTGAAATAAAGCAATCAATGCAAATAGAAAAGAGAATGTATAAGACTTGGTGTCTTTGTTTCTGTCTTAGGCTGGGCTCTCTAGAGAAGGAAAACCAACGAAGTGAATATGTATACGCGTATGTGCATATATATGTATGTATGTGTGTAAAGATTTATCTCGAGGAAATGGGTCATGTGGTTGTGGAGGCTGACAAATCCCAAATCAGTGAATCAGGCGTCATGCTGGAGGCTTTTCCTGACTCACATGGTTGCAGGGGCTTACTAATCCCAACTCAGCAGGTATGACAACAGGCAAATGGCCCCCAGGGCTGTGGAGGCTGGAGAAAGAGGTCAAACGACGGAAAACTGCTGGCACACAGGGCTGCAGAAGCTGGCGAATGAGGTCAGACGGCAGGCTGCTGGCTCACAGGGCTGGGGAAATACATCGTGGGATTATCAAACGACTGTATACTGAATTGCGGGACAAGGACAGGTAGACATCTGATGACAAGACACGTGAAGGATCCAGAGCAAAACATGAGTAAGGCTGTGACTTGCATCATCCCCTTTAGTAAGGGCGTGACTCAAGATGTACTCCACTCTAATCCTGCCTCCTTAATGTTTAGAAGTTTAGGCTTTACAAACCATAATTACACAATACCACAAAATTGAGGACAATACTGGGAATCATGGCCTAGCCAAGTCGACATGTAACATTGACCATCACAGTTACCTAATGCTGCTGTAACAAAAATACCACAAGAGGGTGGCCTTAAAGAACAGGAATTTATTGTTTCACAGTTTTGGAGGCTAGATGTCCAGATTCAGGACATCAGCTCCAGGGGCGGGACCTTCCCTCTCAATAACCCCCATAGTTTGTTGATGTTCCTTGGCTTATAGATACATCAGTCTCCATTGTCTGTTTTCTGTGTGTGTGTGTGTGTGTGTGTGTGTGTGTGTGTGTAACACATCCTACTGTGTTTGGCCTCACTAACATAACAAACCCAGAAACCAGTGCCCATAACAAATCCTATTTATAATCAGGATCATATTTACAGGTACAGGGGTTAGGGCTTCAACACATATTTTGGGGGAGGCACAATTTAGTCCATAATACTTGGCAAAACAGTGAAAGAGATGGAGAAGCCAGGGAATTTTCTGAATGGTACCCTGGGAGGGTACTATTAATTGAGAAAACAAAAATGGAGGAGGAGTAGATTCAGTCAGCCAATGTTTACTGAATGCCTTTTCACGGGTACAGTTGCAGTCTGCTTTGGGGGATTCTTAGGATGTACAGACTCTGTACCTTTGCAGGCCATTTGGGAAAATGTGGCATATGTGCCAGTAACGATGCTCCAAGGCAAAATATGATAAGTGCCTTAGGAAAGGTTTGGTTTAAGCCCTGTAGCTGTTCAGAGGTGGGAAGGAATTACTTCTGGGTTCAGGGAAAATTTTACAGAAGAGGAAGCATTTGAAAGGGGTCTTGCGGAATGGTAAAATTTGAATGTGCAGGTGGTTATGAGGAAACCAGGAGAATTCAGGTAAAGAAAAAAATGAGACCACAGTGTGGAAGGTGGAATATAAGGGCTAGAGGTTGGTAAGAATAAAGCATGTGTGTAGGCAAATAATGAGAAATTATTGCTATTGGAAATAGTTATTCCAATAAATTATTGGAAATGTTGGCCACAGAGCCTGAAAATACTAACGACCATGATGCTGCATACAGAGCCAGTTTTCTGTTTTGTTTTTAGTTCACTTTTTGAAACAGTGCTTGCCACACAAATGTCCTTTTAAATATAACGTAGTCCTCTCTTTCCAGAAAAAATTTCATTTTTGATTGATTAGGGTCAGGATTTCAAATTCAGATAAAATAATTCATTTTCTCAGGTGTTGGTTTATAGTTTTAGAGAATGGTTGTGCCAAATATTTTATCGTGGTCTTATTTTTTGAATCTACAGTGGCTTACTTAAACCTGTAGTCTTTAGATGACTATTCTCCTCACACTCAGAAATCCTTTAAACTGCATTTTCATCTGAACTTCATCTTTTTGTCAATCCTCAAATAGCTTAGTTTTGCCTTTTTGAGATGTTTCTTCTCCTTTAGCATTAGTGTTCATTATTATTCATTACATGATTAGTCTGATTGGATATTATTGTTTTTCCCTAGATAAGTCAGATAAATATGATCCACGTGATGTTGAAAGACTACAGCAAGATGACAACTGGGTTGAAAGTTACTTACTGTGGAGACACAATGTCGTAGATGAAACACTGAAGATGCTTGATGAGAGTTTTCAGTGGAGGAAAGAATTTGCTGTCAATGGTAAGCTATTAAATTTAACTGTGACAGTATAATATCTCCTGCCTAAGTGTTACTGTTTTATGTTAATCTTTTATATTTATCTAAGTGTCTATTTGCAGATCTCCTTGGCAGTCATCATAAGCACCAGAACATAATTTTTTATAAAGATCAAATAATGATTTCAAAGAAGCTTCTTATTAGTAAGTCTTACATTCATAAGGAAATCACATCACCAGGGAGCAGAATCACACTCAGATTCTTCACTCAGCAGAGTCCCCTAATCTGTGTTTGGATAGTTCAGTACCGTTAAACAGTAAAAAGACAGCATCTTCATGGGGTTGGTCCCCCCGTACACAGTGGAATGAAATGCTGCTCTGTCCTGTGCCATCCCTGTGATCAGTTGTAGACCAGACCATTGTGTGCCATGTATTTTCATTGACTGATTTTCAGAAGTAGGTTGCCAGGCCTTTCTTCCTACTCTGTCTTAGTCTGGAAGCTCCACTGAAACCTGTTCAGCATCATGGCAACGTGTAAGCCTCCACTGACAGACAAGTGGTGGCTCCATTTGAGGTACATTGGCCAGAAATCGAACCTGGGTCTCCCACATGGAATGTGAGAATTCTACCACTGAACCACCGTGCCGTCATAGGACTAAAGATAAGGAGATACTGTTTTCCTTAGTTGTTGCCTTATGTCTTTCTCTATTCCCAGATTACCTTGTGCTGATAGGTGCACCATATGTAATTGTTAAATGAATGAGGGTTCCAGAAATGCAAGGTTAGCCTCAAGGTTGCCTATGGCAGCCTTCTCTTAACTTCTTAATTTCTTGATTGAAATTTTCCTCAAGTTTCATCAGGGCTTATTTAGTGATCCTTAGCCACCTCTTTGTTTGATCTCATTACTTTTCAAAACCAGCAGCTTTTAATCTTAGAAGGAGGTTTATGATAGCCTTCAAATATAAGAGAACTCTTAACAGAAAAAGGTTACCTGTTACCTCTCTAGTCCTAAAATTTTAATGAGAAGAAGCTGTGTTAACTACTGAGGTACTTTATGTATACAGAAGGGTCCTCTGCCCTTGAGATTCTAAATTCTGGACTGACTGAGTCTGGTGACTTAATACAGAGCAGTCAACCAATAAATCTAGAGCAGACACTCTCCCGTCTTTCATGAGACGGGGAATATTTAAGAAATAATTTGATTAGTAATGTAAACACTGTAGGTAATTACAAAAAACAGCGAAGCATTTGTTAATCAAGCAAAGAAATAGAAATCCAACATTTCTTAATCATTTAAGTACCGGATAAACCTTAAAATACCACAATAATTGTTTTCATACATATAATTGCTAGTTTCGCTTAGCAGACAATGGAAATACGTTAAAAGAGGGCTGGGGAAAG
Organism: Loxodonta africana; assembly: GCF_030014295.1. Taxonomy (NCBI): domain Eukaryota; kingdom Metazoa; phylum Chordata; class Mammalia; order Proboscidea; family Elephantidae; genus Loxodonta; species Loxodonta africana. The sequence goes on from NC_087369.1 coordinate 16,317,221, forward strand.
AAAAAGACATTTTTGAAAGTTCTTGAGGAATGATCAGTGAAGAAAACCAAAGCCTTAGCATTTTAGCATTTGCTGACTGGCTGTACGTTGGTCCCCGATCTCATTCCAAGACTAGGCAGGCCCTTTCTTCTTCCTGCCAAAGGATCTAGCATTTTCCTTGAATTATTTTCCACTTGCCCCAAGGTTATAAACTGTCTTAGATTCTACTGGACACTGAACTTGGTAAAAAAATATTATGTTTATTAGAGAAAACACCATGTTGTCCCTCTCCCCTGCCCCACCATTATTTATGAGGCTATAATGTCGATATTTACTGGCATGTTAAAAGTTCAACAGTGATAATATTTGTAAGTCATTGCATGAAATACAACCAAGATTTGATGACTGAAATGTGTCCATATAAAATAATGGCGGATGTGGTAAGGGATATGGATTTTTTTCCATTTCTTTTATTTATGTTTTTATGTAGTTGTTTATAAAGATGATTTCTTATCGTCAAAGTTTCTCTCCAGATGTTTGAACAAGCTTTCTCTTTTTTATATCAAAACTACTGTATAGTCAGCCCTCCATATCCATGGGTTCCATATCCATGGATTTAACCAACTGCCAATCGAAAGTATTCAGGAAAAAGAAGTTTCAAAAAGCAAAACTTGAATTTGCTGTATCTGCTGGGGCTCCTGGAACCAATCCCCCATGGATACCGAGGGACGACTGTGTAACATTGCCTTCTATTGTAAGTTTTCTTTCTTTGCCCCTAAATTACAATTACTGATCAAAGTTTATCACTTTTTAGACCTTAGTGAATCCTCCATTCCCAGAAGGTTATTAGAAATTGGTGGTATTTATCTCCATGGTTATGACAAAGAAGGGAACAAACTGTGTAAGTATATTTAATTTATGTACTGGCTTTTCAGGATTCAGAGATGTAGTTATCTATCTCAGCTGGATTAATAATAAGCAGAATTTTCTTTCTCCCAATGTAGTACACATCAAGTTTTCTACAATTGGGGATCGTTGGAGCCATCTTGACCAAATGTCCAATATTTAGTAGTTGTAGGTACTGTTTACATTACAATAAAGAAGGCAGTAAAGGCGAATGCTACATCCTGTAGCATAGCCAAAATAATTGAATTCAGAATTATTGTCTTCCTTCTAATTTGACTGATGTTAAGATTCAACCTGGTATTTTTTACGACAAATCTTTTGGACGGTTGCTAAATGGGAGTTTTTTCCTGTGGAAGTTTCCCGGTCTTCTCCCCTTAGCTTCTTCCTAAATTGATGTAACAGTGAGAGGAACAGTAACACTCATCTCTGTTGGTCAGATAACTCCCTTATTACTCTCCTTCATTCCTTGGCCCCAAATCCAACTTGTTTTTGTCCGAAAAACTTGGCAGAGAGTTAGAGCCCCACGCTGAGCAAACGTTCTGACAAGTCAGTTTTGTACACATTCTGTACTCCTCTTGCTTGCCCTCTGTGTAGCATGTGAGCTGTTCCTGTTTTGACAATAAATCTCTTTGTATTTTCCTTTTATCACTGGCTGCTCCTCCTCAATCTTCTCTTTCCTCATATTCCGCCTGTCCCTTAAACGTGTTTCCCAGGGTTCATTCATTTCCTTGGCCTCTTTATTTTTCAGTTGGCACAGCCTCCTTGGGTGATGCCCAATGATGACCCCACACTACCTGCAGGCCATGTGCTCACATCCAGCTACCCAGTGACTACCAGCCTCCTTCTATGCAACGCATATCGAACATCCGCATACCACCACCTGACCTCTCTCTGCAGTTCCCAACTCAGGCCCACAGTAGATAGATACCAGGGGCTCATCACTGGCTCTTCCCTCTAACATAGCCTAAATTTAGCCCCTTTTCCATTTTCACCAGCCACTTCCTAAGTTCAATCCCTAGGCTCCTCACATCCCCCTCCTTCCACCCCTTCTCAGGTAATGGCCTGTTGAGTTTCCTTCTTGACCTCTTCTGAGCTGACCTCTAAACCACTGCCAGGGAGATCTTTTAAAAATACTTATCCAGTCATGCCACTCCACAGCCTAAAACCATGAAGTGGCATTGCGTCTCTTTTAGGAAAATCAAAACACCTTAGCATTTCATTGATAGCCCTTCAAGCCCAGCCCTTTCTCTCTATTTAGCGTCTCCTCTCACCACTCTTCCTATTCGATTTCAGCTGCCACTACACTGGACGGTTTGCCGTTCTCCACCCACATGCATGACCCCTGCTCATGCCTCCCTCCCACCTTTGTTCCCTGCCTCTTCACTGGGTGGAGCATTATTTCTAGGGCTTGACGGAAACAATGGCTTTCTTGTTCAATAAGCAGAATAAAGAGTACTTTTAGGTTATTAGCAAATACTGTTTGGTCCACTATATTTTCTTTTTCCCTTACTAGTAATACTTGTATATTTCTGATGGAAAAAAAAGTTTAGCTTTTGACTATCTTTAAGGTTCCCACGTGCACGCTATTTCTCATTTAAAAGAAGGAAGAGATATTTTTAATCTGAGAAGTAAAATGAATTATAAATGAAGAAGAATGTCAAGGGAAAGGAATTATATATATATGTATATATGTGTAAGGAGCCCTGGTGGTGCGGTGGTTAAGCAGCTGCAACCAAAAGGTCAGTGGCTCGAACCCACCAACCTCTCTGTGGCAGAAAGATGTGGCAGTCTGCTTCCGTAAAGATTACAGCATTGGAAACACTACGGGGCAGTTCTCCTCTGTCCTATAGGGTTGCTATGAGTCAAAATCGACTCAAGGGCAACAGGTTTGGATTTTTGGCTTGGAGTGTGTGTGTGGAGTGGCTGGTATAGAGTAGTCTGCACACATGGGGTCACCATGAGTCAGGATCAACTCAACGGCATCTTAACAACATCGATGTGTGTGTGTATGTGTATAATTTTTTTTTTTTATCTTTTATTCTGCTTAAAGTCTGGATCAGGGTGAAGTATCACGTAAAAGACAGCAAAACTGCATTGGACAAAAAGAAGCTTATAGCATTTTGGTTGGAACGTTATGCTAAAAGAGAAAACGGGAAACCTATTACAGTGATGTTTGACCTGTCAGAAACTGGAATAAATAACATAGTAAGCATTTTTCATTGATGTGATAATTGTAATTCTAAATCATTGTTTATCATGGCTTCCTCCTCCTCTCCTTGTCCTCCGTTTCACCCCTGAACCAAATATTGTTATAAAATTAAGATAACCAACTTGTATTTGGGATTGATTTTTTTTTTCCCTGAATCGTAAGTGAAGTTGAACATGGAATTAGGTTTCAAAGAATGAAATGTACTTCAGTATTTGCCATTGAAGCTGTAGAGTTCCTAGACATGCTTCTGGTCTGATTACCCAGGATATAGAGGGAGATGCTAGCAGGATAGTGAGTAGATGATCACAGAAACGTTTGGTGTCAAAGCTAACATCCTCCAGCCCCTAAATGCTCAGTAAATATTGAATAAATTAATGCATGATGTATATTGTTTAATTATATTCATACCATGTTCTATAGTTGCAAGATGTTCAAATGAGTTTTACACATTCAGAACTTTGTGATTTTGTTATTTTTTTGTTTGTTTGAATTTATTTTTTATTCATTTTTGGTTTGGTTTGGTTAACTTGAAGCCAGTTTTTCTTCAGGTGACTTTGCCAAGCTGAATTGACTCAACAGCAGTGGGTTTACCAGTCTTTAATTGGGCCCTTGCGACCTTAGTAAGGCCCTCGAGCGATGCACACAGTTTACGCTTGGCCACTAACCTGAAGGTTGGTGGTTCACACCCCCTCGGGGAACTGGGGCAGAAAGGCCTAGCAATCTGCTTCCATAAAAAGTTACAGCCAAGAAAACCCTATGGAGCAGTTCTACTCTGTAAACTCATGAGTTGCGTGGCATGAGTCGGCATCGACTCAATGGCAACGGGTTTTTTTTGGTTTGGTAACCGTAGTGATATCTATAACCCTTCCAGCAGCAACTGAGGTCATTTGGCACATTCATTATAGCCATCATCTCTTGTTTTTTAACTTTGGCTAATTCTGGTAGGAGTGAAGTAGGCAGTCACAGACTTGCTAAGGGCAGTGTTCATACGTTTTGAAAATCCACTTGGCAAAGCATGTTAAGAACCTTAAAGTGTGCATATCCCTACTCTTTGCCTGGTAACTAACTTCTGGAAATCTATCCCAAAATAATCCTGAGTACAGAAAAAATCATTGTGTGCACCAAAATGTTTTTCAGAATGTCATTTAAAATAGTAAAAAATTAGAAAAAAGTGTAAATGTTCAACACAGTGAAATGGTAAATTATGGTATTTCTAATTGCTGGAATGAAGGGGCCCTGGTGGCACAGTGGTTAAAGTGCTCAGCGGCTAACCGAAAGGTTGGCGGTTTGAATCCACTAGCCACTCTGTGGAAGAAAGATGTGGCAGCCTGCTTCCGTAAAGGTATACAGCCTTGGAAACCCCATGGGGCGGTTTTACTCTGCCCTATGGCATAGCAGTTAAGTGCTACAGCTGCTAACCAAAGGGTCAGCAGTTCGAATCTGCCAGGCACTCCTCGGAAACTCTATGGGGCGGTTCTACTCTGTCCTATAGGGTCGCTATAAGTCGGAATCGACTCGATAGCAATGGGTTTGGTTTTGGAATTGGAATTGATGAAATATATATAGTTATGTAAAAATGGTGTTTAAATTTGTAATAATAATAGAAAGTACTTTTAATGAAAAAAGTGACAAGGTTATATCCTAGTGATACATAGCCCAAAAAAGGGAAACCTTGGGCATTTAAAAAAAACACCTAGAGAGAAAGGTTAACAAGAATCTTTTTGGGTGCTGAAACCACAGGTTTTTTGTTCATCTTTCGATTTCTGTACTTTTTAAACCTAGTTTCTGTTTCAGCAAGTTTTAGATTACAGAGTGAATCACTGTATGTCCAAAATCAAAATGCCTGGATAAATAAATATTGGTGTAGAAAGATATACATTTCCATAAAAACAAATCATGATTGTTATCTTTGGGTATGATCATTTTCTAACTTGTTAACCCAGAATCATGAAAATAAATGGTAGTGTTTATTATTGCCAAATACAGGGGCAGCGAATCGATTTGAGCTGATTTTTTTAAGTTACTTAAATATGATATCTTTACTTTGTAAATAAGGTTTATTTGCATTGTTGTTAGTTGCATTACTAGGTATTTGAATCATTATTAGTATTGTAAAATACTTCAATCTTACTGGATTTTTAAAAATATTATTTATGTAGAATCCTATCATGATTTATAAAGGATTTCAATCTGCATATTAAGATATATACAGGATTTCAAGGCAAAAAATTTTTTTTACAAAAACATAGAGTTGAGTCACCAATTTGGCTCTAAGCTTCCCAGCTGCCTGCCCAGAGGAAAGACAATCATTTAAAATTAGTCAGTGGTCATACTGTAACACCAGAACTTTAGGAGAAGCACATCTATTCCTAATACTTAAACCAGAGAGAAATGTCTTTCATGGGTCCTCAAAGAGAACACATTTTATAAGCAAATGAATAATGTCCTCGATAACATCCTTCCAGAATGCAGAGCCATAGGCCTCAGTGAGCTATTGTGTGCAGTACCTGCTAACTTTTGTACACCCATGACTTCCTATCAACTTCACTTGAATTAGCAGTAACTTGAGACTATGCAGATTATGCAGGAGCCCTGGTGGTGCAGTGGTTAAGAACTTGGCTGCTAAGCAAAAGGTCGGCAGTTTGAATGCACCAACCACCTCTTGGAAACCCTGTGAGGCAGTTCTACTCTGTCCTTTACAGTCGCTAGGAGTCAGAATCAACTTGACAGCAATGGGTTTGTTTTTTGTTTTGTTTTGGTATTTTTGAGATTATATGAGCATGGATAGTCCATACAGTAAAAGATGAAAACAAGGATATTGGACAAAGAATTTTCAGGCATAATGTCTGGGAACCACAGATTATAAACTGGGTAACCCAAATTTTTGTATACCTCTAGTTATTTTCAGATATTTTCTTTGACTCTTACTTAACTATGATTTATTGAACTCTGTGAACAGTGGAAATAATGACTAGTTGTGAAGGTATAATTATATACTAAGATTTATCCCATAAAATAAGTACTTCAAATAGCTAAGGAGGCTTACTACCGATTTACTCTAGTTAAAGATGCTGCAGCTCACAACGGGATGACTTTATTGGTTCTCATCTCTAGGACAACGCACCTCTCACTAGTTGTGATGGATCTGAGTTTGCCTGGTTGTATCTGTCATCCCACAGTCTTTATCAGGTGGCTGATCAGGATTAGTGAATCAGCCTGTGACCTTGAAATAAAAGGAAATGAAACGATCCACGTGAAAATAACCCTGAGAACCTGATTTCACGTTGCTGTGGTCGTCATGATTCAGAATCAACTCAGCAGCTCATGACAAACAAACAAAAATGCTCAAAGCAGTAGAACTACCTAGACAACTATGTTTATAAAGTCTTCCAGAAATTGGAATAGACGAACAACACTTGAATGAATAGAAACTAGAAAACTAATTCTAGTCCCTACACAAAAAAGTCTGGGAAGCCAGGAGTGGAGTAGATACAACAGGTGATCAGCCAGTGTGATCCCACTAACGGTTGTGTAAATTATTAATAAAGTATATTTTATTGACGCTATTATGAGGTTTAAAAATTAAGTTTAAAAAGTAAATATATCAGCCTTTATATACATGGAAACCCTGGTGGTGTGGTAGTTAAGTGCTACGGCTGCTAACCAAGAGGTCAGCAGTTTGAATCCGCCAGGCGCTCCTTGGAAACTGTATGGGGCAGTTCTACTCTGTCCTATAGGGTCGCTATGAGTCGGAATCGATTCGAGGGCAGTGGGTTTGGGTTTTTTTTTTGGTTTTATATACATACGTATTATCATTCCAAGTAGCTTGCTTGTAAACTGCATACTTGTTTTCAGCAATTCTTTAATTGCTCAATAGATTTTTGGAATTTCTCTTTGGGGATTGCTGTTAGATTCATTTTATAATGTCACATTGCCTTAGTTGCCTGAAGCATGTAACTAGTTTGAGGTAACATGAATGATGTTGAAGTATCAACAAGCATCTGAGTTCTTTAACTCAGTTTTGGGGGATTATTATAGTAACTTGGTGACTTAGAGCCTTAATCCCTAAGAATATTAATATTTATATCAAACATTTATTTGAAATATTTAATAATTGTCTCATTTGGATGTAATAATGTATCACTTTTATAAAATGTGCTATTTAAAGTTCTCTAATGTGGAAAGTCTTAATAATTTTTAATGTGGAAAGTCTTAATAATTTTAATGTATAATCTTTATTTTAGGACATGGACTTCGTACGCTTTATCATCAACTGCTTTAAGGTTTATTATCCTAAATACCTCTGTAAGTAACTTACTACTTTATAAAAATATAACATAGAAACTGTAGACAGTGTCTGAGAATTGTGGAGCAACATAGAAACTGTAGACAGTGTCTGAGAATTGTGGAGCCTTATATTGTTATTGTTATAGATTTTTTCTTACAGACTTTCATACCTGAAACATTGTTTTCTGATGAAGTGTTTTACATGTGTTCATAGAAGTGTAAGTGTAATTCCTCATATGTACAGGGAAAAATCCTTCATCAATGAACATTATCCTTTACAGTTAATTTAAGAGTGTAAGTTCTAAACTGTACGCATGGCGTGCCATATAACTCGTACACACACACCCCCCCACGGACGTAAAAGCATGAATGATTACCCTCTTTTACTAATTTAGAAACTTATTTATTTATTGGGCACAGGAACAGATAAGCAGCATTGATAAATAAAGTACACTGCATGAAAAAACCACAAAACCCACTGTCATCGAGTCGATTCCGATTCATAGCGACCCTATAGGACAGAGTAGAACTGCCCCATAGAGTTTCCAAGGAGCGCCTGGCGGATTTGAACTACTGACCCTTTGGTTAGCCATAGCATTTAACTGCTCCCCCACCAGGGTTTCCATTACTAATCCTTATTTAAAAAGATCCCATTAAGAAAACAGTTGATGAGAAGGCACTATATTTGAATCAGGCATTTGGAGTTCGGGTTTTTGGTGTTGTGCTTTGTTTTGTTAATTGTGACTCTTTCATGAATTATCTGAATGAAGAGCTCCTAAACATGTTGTATTCATTTTTTATTTGTTGAATGTATATGATGGTTATCCCCCGAGAAATGAAATGTGCCACCCTACATAGACAGTCACATATATTTAACCATAGTGGGTTGAAAGGGGAAAAACAGAGGCTGCAGATATCAGAAAATGGAAAAGTTACATACAGGTGTGCCTGAGCAAACCCCTGGCAAATACCTCAATTAGAGTCTTTTGGGACTCGAGACCCCACGATGACACTAAAGCGTAAAATCCCCAAATCATCTTACTTTGGGCATGCTATCGCATTATTAATATTAATGTGAAGTGAGGAGCAGACCAAAAGCATGGTGGATCTCAATGGACAGTACCACCAGTAACCCTGTGCTCAGATCTCTTCAGAGAGTATTGGGGAATGTTTTTAGGTAAAGAGAATGACCAAGCCAACTAGCATCCAACCTGGGGAACCTGTAGGAGCTGCTGTTCCTTATGAATCCTTCCTTTATCTGACACGTACCCAGATTCATTAAGGCATGCTGAGCAGTGCCAGTTAGTGGTCAGTCGGGCATCACTACTCCATATTACTAGCCTTATTTTTCTTCTCTACAAAGTGAAAATAAAATACCTACTGTTTTTTGAAATATCTAAAGGAGTTTGGGATGAACCGCTTATAAATAGTATAAATATCATTATTATAAAACAGGTCCAAGATCCTTTGAGAAAACTCTTAGTTAATTCATGGATGTATATAAAATAAATTGGAATACTATTCATTTCAATTGTTGATGTTGCTAGGTGCTGTCGGGTTGGTTCTGACTCATAGTGACCCTGTTGTACAATAGAGCAAAACACTGCCTGGTCCTGCGCCATCCTCACTATCAGTGCTGTGTTTGAGCCCATTGTTGCAGTCACTGTGTCAGTCCATCTTGTTGAAGGTCTTTCTCTTTTTCACTGTCCCTCTACTTTACCAAGCACGATCTCCTTCTCCAGCGACTGGTCCCTCCTGATAACATGTCCGAAGTATGTGAGACATAGTCTCGCCATTCTTGCTTCTAAGGAGCATTCTGGCAGCACTTCTTCTAAGACAGATTTATTCGTTCTTCTGGCAGTCTGGTATATTCAGTATTCTTTGCCAACTCCATAATTTCAATTAGCTAGAAATAATATACATATTTATCCCCCTATATAATGTAGTTTAGCAGACAGAAGGATCTTAAATTGGTTGTGCTTCAAAAGCTTTCATGAAATATAAATATTATGCCTTAAAATCTTGAACCCAGATCTTTTTCAGCATATCTCAGGTTAAGACAGATATTAAGCCCCAGGGTACCTCTTTGCAGATAACGTGTTCATTACACGTACTTTACTTTCCTACGTTCAGAGAATAAAGTTACATTTTGATTCATCTGGAATAGAAGAATGAATTGGATATCAAAAATCTCCTTTGTGGTTTCTTGTTCTTACAGTTGTTAGCAGGGCTGTTGAATATCTTCATCTCGGTATACAAATAATACTTCTGTACTTCTGTATACTTTGGAATTATTGGCTTCCTGGAGCTCATAATATTAAGAAAAGTAAAAATAATTTTTGTTCCTTAAAACATGAGTCATTTATTAAAAAGGGAGGGGGGGCAACTGTGAGAGTGATTTAACGGTATCCTTAGAAAGTGATACTTGAAGCCATAAATTGGTCTTGGAAATCATTGTTAGCATTTGTTGGCCTTTAGCAGTGACATGATGTGCCACATCCAAAGACTCCACTTGCCCTCTCAATTGTTTTCTTTCATACCTTTCTGCAAACAAAAGTAGTGTATTTGACAGGCTGTTTGTCAGAGGCCAGTGATAGTACAGCATTCATTTTCCACAAGCAGGCATCCTGGGTGAGGCCCTGACTGTTCTGAGGTGTTCCCTTCTAGCACTGCTCGTGCTTCACTGAATGAGGATTCAGTCGACCAGCTCAGCTTTTGGTTACATCTAGGTGTCCATTTGTTCTAGGTCAGGCGTAGGTAATATTGCTATAGAGATACTAAGTCACATTCAGTGAATTTTCTTTTTTTTTTTTGTCTTGTAGCAAAATTGGTAATCTTTGATATGCCTTGGATAATGAATGGTGAGTTTATTGTTTATACTTTCCTAAGAAAGTGTTTGCTTTTCTTTTCTCTTTGCTAATCTAGCTGTATTTCTGCAGTTAAAAAAAAAAAAAAAACACTTATATTGTACTTGGCATGCACTCATGGAATCCGGAGCTAGAAAACCCCAAAGGCTGTTCCTAAGAAAACTTGGCTAATATTCTCTCCCCAGGCTCCCAGGGTGCCCACTAGTGTTCTCTAACAACAGCCTCAAAATATTCAACCACTCAGGTGAAACTATGACAAGAAGCCTCAGTTTGTCACCCACAATTAGGATATGTGATAGAACACAGGCCTTGGCTGAATTTTCTCATGGGCTTCAGCTGTTGAGGTGGGTCAGAGGAATCTGAAATTTACCCCAAATCACTGTAGTCACATGATCGTTATGACAGTCATGATATATTTTCTGATATAAAAAAAAAGTCATTGAAACACTATTTACCAACTTCAAAGTTGGTAAATTGTAAGTTTAATGTGTTCAGAATGGGCATTTTCATTTTTGCTTGTACAAGTCAGAATTATTAAATAGAATCAACAAAACTAAAAGCTGGCTCTTTGAAAAGATCAACAAAATTGACAAACCCTAAGCTAAACTGACCAAGGGGAAAAAGAAAGCTCGAATTACCAAAATCAGAAATGAAAGAAAGGACATCACTACCTTCTTTATTTTAGAGAAATAAAAAGGATTGTAAGGGAATACCATGAACAGTTGTGCACCAACAAATTAGATAACCTAAATGATAATGGGCAACTTTCTGGAGACACACAAACTACCAAAACTGACTTATGAAGAAATAGAAAATCTGAACGGACTATAACAAAGATAATGAATCACTAATCAAAAAATTCCAGCAAAGAAAAGTCTTGGTCCAGACTGCTTCACTCTGGTGGATTCTGCCAACTGTTTAGACAATTAACACCAATCCTTCTCAAACTCTTCCAAAAAACAGAAGAGGAGGGGATACTTCCTAATTCATTCTATGATATCACAATTATCCCGCTATCAAAGCTAGACACAGGCATCACAAAAAAGTAAAGATCAGTATCCGTTATGAATATATATACAAAAGTTCTCCACAAAGTACTAGTCAGTAGTTGGAACAACCCAGATATCCATTGCTTGATGAATGGATAAAGAAATGTTTTATATACGTACAGTGGAGTATTATCAGACATAAAAATGCTACAATATGTATGACGCTTCTAAACATGCTAACTGAACGAAGCCAGTCAGAAGAAGCCATATATCGTATGATTCCATTTATATGAAATGTTTAGAATAGACACATCTGTAGAGACAGAAAGCAGATGAGTGGTTGCTGGGGACTGGGGTGAGGCAGGTATAGGGAGTGACTGCTTCACGGGTACAGGGTTTCTTTTTGGTGTGATGAAAATGTTCTGGAACTAGACAGTGGTGTTGGTTGCACAACTCTGAGTATACTGAAAACTATTGAATCGTATACTTCAAAAGGACGGTGTATGCATTATGTCTCAGTAAAACTGTTATGAAAAAGTCAATTTTTAGTATTTATTTAATTCAAGTAGCATAGCTTTTGAGCAGACTTTTTAAATTGAAAATTTAAAAATGTTATATAAAAAAAAAATTAAAGCCTAGTTAGCCAAAGTAAAGACATAATTTCCTGAACTACTATTTAATGTTTATCATGCTGTTTTATTTCCTGAAATTGTTTTCATTGACATTTTTGCAAATTGAATGCGTTATTCCTCTTTTAATTTCTTAAAATTGTGTTTAGAATAAAAAAAAACAAAACCTAACCAGCTGCCGTCTAGTCAACCCTGACTCACGGCAACCCCATGTGTGTCAGAGTAAACAGCTCCATAGAGTTTTCAATAGCTGATTTTTTGGAAGTGGATTGCCAGGCCTTTTTTCCCAGATGCCTCTGGGTAGATTCGAGCCACCAACCTTTCGGTTAGCAGTGAGCATGTTAACTATTTGGACCACCCAGGGACTCTATTTAAACTATCATGGAGGAAATGAGGTTTAAAAAATTAAGTATATGTAAGAAATGGCATGACAGAAAAAGATCGTAATTACCAAACAGCTGCTTTTTAGTGCAGTTTGTTCTTACAGGTTCCATAGATTCCCCACAATTATATAAGCTGCAGGATATGGGAAAGGCAGAGAAGTTTTAGCTTAGGTAGAGAATCTGGGTAGTTGCTGTCCTCAGTCTCCAGGTGGCTCACACCCGTAATGAGGAGGGTTGCTACCTTCTGTTCCTGACTTCCCATTTGAGTAGTTTTTTTCAGATTGGGGCTTTGTCAGAACCATAAGGTAGGTGACATAAATGACTGGCTGCAAAGTACTCTGCAGTCAGTTCCCTGAATCACACCACATTTTGATTTAGTGTCTGGAAATTTGGGATCATTGATGGATTTGTTCAGGGGCCAGAACCTTGATAAGTTTATTAATGAACATCAGGGTGATTTAATCTTTCTGAGTCTTCATGGACCATTTGAAACCCATAAAGGACAGTGACAATGTAAACACCTATAGAAATTGTTGTTGTTGTTAGATGCCGTCAAGTCGGTTCGAACTCATAGTGACCCTGTGTATAACAGAACAAAACACTGCCCAGTCTGCGCCATCCTCACAATCATTGCTGTGTTCGAGCCCGTTGTTGCAGCCACTGTGTCAGTCCATCTTGTTGAGGGTCTTCCTCTCTTTCACTGACCCTCTACTTTACCAAGCATGATGTCCTTCTCCAGGGACTGGTCCCTGATAACATGTCCAAAGTATATGAGATGAAGTCTCACCATCCTTGCTTCTAATGAACATTCTGGCTATACTTCTTCCAAGACAAGATTTGCTCATTCTTCAGGCAGTCCATGGTATATTCAACATTCTTCATCATATAGACATTAGAGAACATTAATTATCATGCTTTTTAAAGATAAGTATCAACAGGTTACAGCCCAAAGTAATTTCAGCAGACCTGAGTTAGCACATACGATAAATTAATTGAGAAAGAGAATGAAAAGAATTTTAAAATTTTTAAATGAATTCACTGTTTTTCCTTCAGCTGCTTTCAAACTTGTGAAAACTTGGCTGGGTCCAGAAGCAATGAGTTTGTTGAAGTTTACAAGTAAAAATGAAATCCAGGAGTATGTCAGTGTAGAATACCTGCCTCCCCACATGGGTGGAACTGTAAGTATAGTACTGGAAACTTTTTTTTTTAATTATACTGCATAATGGCACATTAGACTCTATTTCCTCAAGGAAAAAGGAGAAGCAGTATCATAACATCCAAAGAAAAATCCCAGATTCCCGAGAGTAGCAAGCAGTGCTGCAGACACTTAATCTTTAATGTTAATTTTTTTGAGTAGTGAATATCTTTACACGATTCTGAACTGAAAAGGTATAAACGAGTATTCAGTGAAAAGCCTCCCTCCCACTCCTATCGCCAGCCACCCTAGTCCCCTCACCAGCTGCATTTCTCTCCGGGGGTGTGTGTTGCTTATGTAAACAAATAAGTGTGTATAATTCTTCCTCCTCTCTCTTTTAAACAGGTAGTGTACATATAGTGTACATGTGCACTATTGTGCATCCTGCTCTTTCTTCACAGCATGTCTTAGAGATCACTGTGTCCAAAGCTTCTTACTCTTGTTCATGGCTACGTAGTATTCCAGTGCCTAGGGCAGAACCCTGTGTTGTTTAGTTTCCTTTTAATGTCTCTAGTTTGCTTCCAATTATTTGCTGTTGAACAATCTTTTAAATTTTAAAAGATATTATTAAGTATATACTATCAAAAACTTATTAATGACTTTACTACCTACAAGTAAGAGACCAAGACTCAGTAGCTCCATGTGAAATTTTTAATGCTACATAACAGTGAAGTTATTGTGATAATGACTTTTTTATGTAAACTGTGCAACCTGTGGATTTGGTATGCTTTGGGTTAACTTGATTGATAATATTTCAATTATTTGATTTCTACAATCTACTTTATATACTGCCTGCCTGGCAAAATTGTATTCAGCCAGAACCAAGGACTAACAAGATGAAAAGTTTTGGTATGTCCTTTTGTTTGTTTTCTTTAAATAGAAGAAAACTCAAGGCAGTATTTTTTAAAGTTTGTTACTTTCCTATTCTGAGGCTTTATATTTCACATTTTATCCTAGAAAAACATAATACGGTTCATTTAAAGTACTTCCGTTAGTTAAAATAGCAATTTTATTTGATTTGCCGATTTTTAATAATTTGCCCATAGAATTGTTGTAACTTAAAATGAATAACCCATTGCCATTGAGTCAATTTCGACTCATAGCAACCCAATGGTATTTAGTAAAAAGGATTTTTATGTGTCGAAAAGGTTTCTCTGTCTTCTCTGTTGTCAGTGGAATATTTTCTTCAGAATTATAGTCAAATTTGTAGCGCAACTACTCTTTAACAATTTATTTAAGTTGTTTCTCAGAAGTTATACATGCACATAAACCATATTGATTCTTACAAGTCTATCTCGTTTTCAAACCATTACAGAACATTCCATTGTATGGGTATAACATTATTTAATTGGCTTTCTCTTGAAGATCTTTAGTTGTTTCCTAATCTTTTGTCGTTACTCCCAGTGCTGCAGTGAATAGCCTTGTAAATAACTGTTGACACACAGGTGCAGCAAGTACATGTATAGGATCAGCCCCTAGAAGTGAAAATGTTGGATCAATAGATATACTTAGTTTTTAATTTTGATAGTTACTGCTAATTTTCCTCCAGAGATTTCCTTTTTCTATGAACTCTGTATCATTTCTTTACCCCTTGAGTTGTTAGTCTTTTTCTTGTTGATTTTCACATGTTAATGAATCTTTTGTTTCTGATATGTTGTAAATATTTTCCCAGTTGCAACCTTTTTAAAAAAGAGCTGTATGTTTTTTTGTTTGTAAGGGTTTTTTTTTGTCAGTTAGTTGGTTGGATATTGTTTGTTCTTTTGCCATTCAGAAATGTTTCATTTTGTTGTGCTCAATTTTTATCAATATTTTTATGGCTTCTAGGTCTGTACAGTTTTTACTAATGCCTTCCCTACTTAAGCATCATATTTTAAATTTCCTTATGTGTTGTTCTAGAGCTTATCTGGCTTTTACACACATACACATACACGTGTTCATTTAAAGTTTTTATCCATCTGAAATTGTTTTGGGGATAAAGAGTTGAAATAAAGACCTGACTCGATTCTTTTATAGATGTGTAGCCATTTGTCCCACACCATTTACTGCTATCTTTCCTTTTCTGGTTTGAAATACTTTCTTAATTTAAATTTTAAATTTCACTATCAAATTAAGCCTATTTTCTTGACCAAAATAATGAATTTTAAATTCATTAAGAGAATTATTTCTCTACCCACCTTTTAGCCGGTTGATACAAATTCTTTTCTTTTAGGATCCTTTCAAATATAGCTATCCACCACTAGTAGATGATGATTTCCAAACACCATTGTGTGAAAATGGGCCTATTACCAGTGAGGATGAAACTTCAAGTAAAGAAGATATAGAAAGTGATGGCAAAGAAACCTTGGAAACAATTTCTAATGAAGAACAAACAGCTCCTGTAAAAAAGGTAATTTTAAGAATGAAATGAAATTGAGTCAAAAGTTGCAGTCTAGCCCCAGTCCTGCCACTAGCTGGCTGTGTGGTTTCGGGTATGTCCCTTAACTTGCTGCCCTTCCGCATCTTTCTATCTAAACAGAAAGAGGGAGGATGGGACTAGCTGACCAGTAGAGTCGTTTTAATGTATAAAAGACTGATCTCCTGCTTTAGTATAAAGGTTGGCAAAATTCATCTGGAAGGAATTGTTTTGTCTAAGATATCCTAATTGATCAAGTTCCTCTCTCTCATTTTTTAAAGAGCACTTGGTTGTCCCTCTTCACATGAGTAATCAGAGGCTTAATAGAGGTACAAATACAATGTGACAATTTAGAACAAATTTTGAAACTCTTTTAAATAGCCTCAGTGTGTACTTTCTGACCTAATGTCCTGCCCATATATCAGTGTGAAACTAAATTTCTTTATCTTTTCTTTTTCATTTTTTATCTTTAGATTAGCCTAGCAGAACCTAATTCCAAAGCAGAAGAGAATGAAAAAGTTGATTCAAAGATGAAAGCATTCAAGAAACCATTGAGTGTGTTTAAAGGGCCCTTATTACACATCAGGTAATAGTTGAGGATCTTATTAGCTGTACTTTTATAACATATCTTGATCATCTTGGGAGCTGCAAAATTAAAACTTTTCTTTTGTACTGTTTTTGAACCTATGAACATACAAAAGCAAGGGTTATCTGAAGACTCGCCTTCATCTCCAGATAGAGCAGCCACTTTTAGCTATCATTTTGTTACTTATTCCACTGAGCGTGTGTGAAGGGCTCTCCTCACAGGTCAGGTAATAAAAGTGAATATTCACATCTTAACCATTAATCTGAATAACGTATTTCTTTTCATGTCACCGATACTGTTCTACTTGCACAAGTTCTGGGATGCCAGAACTGACATTGAAGTAGCCATTTGGCATTTGACCTTCCAAAGGCTGAAACTAAACCATAAAACTAGGTTTTTTACTAAACCCAAATTTCAGCCCATCTTTGTTGTCGTTGTTGTCGTTGTTATTCAGCCCAAAAGATTCAGGATTGTTTCTTTCACCATAATGTGAAAGCCTCTTTTTCACTAATGATGCTTTTGATCGATAACTCTATTAAGCCTTATGTTAATATTGCTACGTCACATCAACTTTTTTTAGTGAAGACTCTAGTATATCACTTTCTATCCCTTTACTTGAAACCTTTAAACATCGTAACTGTGTTTTAGGTATGTCTCTTAGGAAGAATACATCCGGGCTTTTTTTTTTTTTTAAATGTAACCTGAGACTCTGTCAATTGACAATGTTAATCTGTTTATCCGTATTTTGAGAACTATTATATTTGGATTTATTTCCACCATCTTTGTGTGCACAGGTGTGTACTTTCTATTTTTCATGACTTTTCTTTGCCATTTTTTCCTTTTCATAAGTTTTCTTTTTCCTCATTTTTCCCTCTACTTGTTTAGAAGTTACTGTTTTTTCACTGAAAACCAAACCCGTTTCCGTCAAGTTGATTCCAACTCATAGCAGCCCTATAGGACAGAGTAGAACTACCCTACACGGTTTCCAAGGCTGTAAATCTTTACAGAAGCAGACGGCCACACTTTTCTCTCTCAGAGGTAACTGGTGGGCTTGAATTGCCAGCCTTTCGGTTAGCAGCCAAGCATTTAACCACTGTGCTACCAGGGCTCTTTTTTTCAGTGAAGACATGTCAAAAACTTAGGTTCCAGTTTATAAATACAAAGTATGTATGGGAGGAAGACCAGGTGAGGGAGAAAGTGAGACTAGAGAATGGAAGTTTCCAGGTTTGCAGTTTGGACTGTACCTCTCCCTGGCCTTCTCTCCCTCCCAGACAGTGCATCTCCTACAAATATATAAGGACTCAACTTAAACGGCTGTCTCCCCAGAGCTTCTCACAGTTTTTGTGCTGATTTCTAAGAGCAATTTGATGGCATATTCAAGATTGAGTTCTAAAAGCAAGTTAGCAACAGTGCTAGTTTACCATCTTGCCCAGAGCTAGACAAAGCCCTTGTAAAAGAGCGCCTCCTTAAAAATACGTATTCTCCAGATGAATAAGTACCTCTGCTAGGCAGAAATTCTGGATATAAAATGGTTTATTTAAAGGTGTCTATCAAAATCAAGAGTTACCTGAAGATTCACCTTAGTGATTCTTTATGTGAAACAAAAACAGTATTATTCCCATTGGTTTGAGGAATCCGATACAGTGTGGTTAATGTAATTAAACTCCACAAGCTTTGCTTGAGTCATTTAATTTTTATTTTAAGTCATGGTCATGACAGTGGCCAAGAACAGCAAATTTTGAATTTTGAGGCTTGCTGATTTTATTGTTTGATAAGTTCTCCCTTGCAGTTCTCACCACAAATTTTATTTCTGTGTTTATTCCTCCCCTTTCCTATTACAGTCATGCACTGCGTAATGTCCATTCAGGCAGGATATGACTGCAAATATGTCTGTAGTCCCATTAAGGTTAAAATAGAGTTCAGAAATCCCAATCAAAGAACGGGACTTAGTGGACGTAACTGGACATAGCGAGCGCAGCAGCTTCCCACCCTCAACACGTGTATCTCATGTCTCTTGTATACAAAGCCATTGTGCTGCCAGTTGTATTATGGTAGAGTACACTACAGTATCCCATATAGATTTGTTAAGTACAGGCGGTTCCTGGATTATGGACGAGTTCTGTTCCTAAACCTGTCTTTAAGTCAAGTTTGTACATAAGTCAGAACAGTTAGGTATAACTCCTATCTAACATAAGTTAGTCAAATGTTTGTCTTAGTATATAGTATATAATGTACCTTTCTATGCATAAAAAGCATTAAACACTTCCAGATACACTAAAGCATCTTTAACATAATAATACAGTAATAATATTTTGATGTGCATCACAAAATGGTACCTGTTTATTATTACGAACCATTGTATATACCTTGAATTTTTAATATAATAGGCTTTACGGGGGTCGGTCCATAATTAGGGGTTGTACATAAGTCTGACGTTCATAACCCGGGGAGCTGCCTGTATATAATATGGTGTTGGCACAATGTCCAAATCGCATAACATTCTATTTCACAGTAAGTATCGTGGGCGTTAAGTGATGCATGACTGTACTTAGAAGAAGCCTTTATGTTTACTAAGAAATTATTCTGTTACTTGAATACATCCCTAATGAACCTCCTTTTTTAAGTTTTGCTCCTCTCTGTTGGTATATAAAAATAATGCCCTATTCTACTTTGTTTGTAATTAGGTAAAGTTGAAGCAGCATTGCCTTCTTTGCTTTGGTAATTATCTATAACCTTCCTAAGAATTTTAATAAATGCATCTTAAGATTGTGCTGAGTATAGGACTAATTCAGAATCTTCCTAATTCTCTCTTCTTTCCTATTTTGCTTTTGATCTGGGGAAAACCATAGGACTTCTCAAATAGCATATATTGAATCAGTGAGATTAAAATACAAAATACATTAAGTATTCGTTTTGTTGTTTTATTTTTTTGATGAAATCTCTCTCTGTACAAATGGGTATAAAATATTAATGAAATATTTTCCTTCAGGCTTATCATCAGTTGTCATTTATTCTGAGTAATACATATGCTTTATGTTTTTGTCACATCATAGCCCAGCAGAAGAACTGTATTTTGGAACTGCAGAATCTGGAGAGAAGAAAACTTTAATAGTGTTGACGAATGTAACTAAAAACATAGTGGCATTTAAGGTAAATATTTAGAGATATAGTTATAAGAAATCATTTGTGAAAATTTGACATGGGAAGTGATTTTAGCTGTCTATTTGAAAGATTAATAATTCTGAAATTCAGCAATGTTTTCATTTATATTTTAGACACGTTGTACTGCCTCCTAGTTCTAAGCAAGCAGCATTACTTATCTGAAGTGTTCCCTGGGATCTGTGTCTCAATCTTTAATATGCATTAATAGGCTAACGTCCAAATTGATCCCAGGGTTTAATGTTTGTTGTAAATAAAACCCAAGAGAAATTGCTCTTCATGGTATGAATAATCTAATTCATAATAACAGTGAAAGATGAAACTATAAAAATCCAAAGTGCATTTTCCCCCCAAGTGTGGTATATTCTGGAGTGTGGTTTAGCTTGGATTACTAACCTGATGCAGCATAATTAAGAGTTACCCACCACCACCACCACCTCATATTGTAGGTATTGCTTCCTTAAATCTTCTGTTTAATTCATATTAACCACCAGGATCTTCTGGATGTGCTTTGATTATCTACTGTTTTTTTAATGTCTGAACACTGTTCCAATATGTGTTCCAAGGTGCATTGAGTTGTTTGAATTTGTATTATTCAATTTAGGCAGTTAACAGACAGGATAAATATTTAACAGATGGATTGATTTTTTATTAGCAAGCCTAAGTGAAAAATCGGAGCCCTGGTGGCACAGTGGTTAAGAGCTTGGCTGCTGATCAAAAGGTTGGCAGTTCGAATCTACCAGCTGCTCCTCAGAAACCCTATGGGGCAGTTCTGTTCTATCCTATAGGGTTGCTATGACTCAGAATTGACTAGACAGCAACAGGTACGAGTAATAATTGGAGTTAAGAGTATATTTTTAAATGGATGGAGAGACTTTTTTCCTATTGGTGGGGGGAAAGTACATTCTATGCATAAAACCAGTAAAGTTACTTTGTAAACTGTTTGTTCATCAACTGCTAATTTTCTTTAAATTATTTTAAAGCCATTTCCTCCCAAAATGCTTGAAGGGTATTATGTGACTATTGTGTCCATAAACAGGTGAGAACAACCGCTCCAGAGAAATACAGAGTCAAGCCAAGCAACAGCAGCTGTGAACCTGGCGCATCGGTTGACATAGTTGTGTCTCCTCACGGGGGTGAGTTGCAGCACGTTGGCCAGTGTAGGGTGTCATGGGGGGAACCTGGGGCTGGCTGGGAGTTGAGGCAACAAGGCTAGGCTCAAATCTAGAATTTAAGGTACTATCAGCAAGTCACCTCACCTTTCTAACATTAAAATTTGTTTTTAAACAAGTAAGATTGTTTAAAATATCACAGTTGAACTTGGATTTCAAGAAAATAATAATAAAATAATTCTTTATTTTTAGAAAAACTTTTCCTTTTTCAAGATAGTCCCATAATTTCCTTAATGTTGTATTCTAGTATAATGCCTTCAGCCACATGTCCAGCCCTTTGTAAAGGTTCCTGTTTGTGTGATGAATTACCCTTTTGGAATACAGGTTTAACAGTCTCTGCACAGGACCGTTTTCTGATAATGGCTGCAGAAATGGAGCAGTCATCTGGCTCAGGCCCAGCAGAGTTGGCTCAGTTCTGGAAAGAAGTTCCCAAAAACAAAGTTATGGAGCATAGGTATGCTTTTTACTCACAGGCTCTCAAATGTGTGTTGCGAAAAATCAGCAAGAAATGTGCCAACATGGGCGAGGCAGACATTCAGTTGTCTGGTGTGGACACAGAGCTCTGCAAGGCTCTGGGGATGCCAAGATGAAAGAGACCCAGCATTTCTCAGGGAGACAGTTCATAGCAGAAACGTGCCTGTAGGCCAGCACAAGTATCTGACCTCTCCAGCTTCCAGATGTAGATCTCTTGTCCTTACAGTTTCCCTTGTAGGAATGTTCACCTTGTGTACTAGAATATGTGTTGCAGCATTGTTTGTGATAGTGAAAAATTGGAAAGAACCTAGATCATTACCAGGAAAGCAATAGTGAAATATGTTTGATCATATCCCGATGTCTTAGTTATCTATGGTTGCTGTAACACAAATGGGTGGCTTGAACAAGCAGAAATTTATTTTCTTACATTTCAGGAAACTAGAACTCCAAATTCAGGGTGCCAGCTCTAGGAGAAGGCTTTCTCTGTCTTTGGGCTCTGGAGGAAGGTCCCTGTCTCCTCGAGCTTCTGCTCCTGAGTGATCTTTAAGTGCCTTGGCATCTCTCTTCCCCTCTCTGTCCTTGCTAGCTTGCATTTACACTCTTTTATATCTCAAAAGAGATTGACTCAAGATACACCCTACACTGATCCTATCTCATTAGCATAACAAAGACAACTCGTTCCCAAATGGGATTATAACCACAGGCATAGAGGTTAGGATTTATAACACCTATTTTGGGGGAACACAGGTCAGTCCATAACTTTCCACCCTTTGGCCCCCCAAAATTCATGTCCTTACCACATGCAAAACACATTCACCCCATCGCACCATCTCAAAAGTCTTAAATCAACTCCAAGTCCCAAATCTCATCTTCTGAATCATCTAAATAAAATATGACTGAGACTTTAGGCGTATTCCATCCTGGGGCAAAATTCCTATTCATCTGTGAACCTGTGAAATCTAGATTACAAGTTGTCTGTTGCCAAAATACAATGGTGAAGCAGGCACAAGATAGACACTTCCATTACATATGGGAGAAATTGGGGGGAAAGAAGGAATAACGGGCATCAAGCAAGTACAAAGCCAAGCAGAACAATTTACATTCGCTCTTAGGGTTTGAAAATATTTATCTGTTCTCTGAGACCATCTGGGCAATGGCCCTGCCCTCCAGACTCTGGGTATTGGCCATGCCCACTGGATTCTGGGTAGAGGCCCCTTAGCCCTGGGCCTTAGCTCAGCTTCCAGGCCCTCTGAGATGGCAACTCTGCTCCCTAGGCTTTAAACCAAACCAAACCCACTGCCATTGAGTCAATTCTGACTCATAGCGACCCTGTAGGACAGAGTAGAACTGCCCCATAGAGTTTCCAAGAAGCACCTGGTGGATTTGAACTGCCGACCTTTTGGTTAGCAACTGTAGCACTTAACCATGGCCCCATTCTCCTAGTTCATCGAGTGGCAACCCTACCCTCTCTGCCCTGGCAGGCCCCATTCTTCTGCCCCTTGGGCCTGGCACCCCTGCCCCCTCAGCTTTGGACAGTGGACCCATCCATCTGGCACACCTTAATGGCAGCCCCACTCCAGAACCAAGTTGGCAAAGATCTGACTCTTTGAAACCTAGGGGTCTGTGGCCCCACTCTTTGAGATCCAGGAAACCATGGCCCCACTCCTTGAAACCTAGAAGGCCCTGCTTCCCGTGCTCCTTGCAACAGTTCTGTTGATCTCCGAGCTGCTCCAGGGATGGTCCCTTTCTTTTCTTGGAGGACAACAGATATAGCTCCTTTGGCCTGTTTCCTGCCTGTAGAATTAGAAGAGGCAGATAGCATTTTTTCCTTTCATTCTTTCTCTGTCTACTTAAGTCTAAGCTGATGAGTTTTCCGCTGTAGTAGTTGGTTAGATCCATCAGTCACAGGCTTAATTTCTTTAAGAGAAGATTGTGTAACCATGTCCTTGGTGAACATTCTAGGACATGTGTCCTTAGTTTGTACAATAGAATTTTCCAAATCTTTAAGTTCTGTTTTCATTTCGAATAGTTCATTTTTAAGTCCATCTCTTTCCTCTTGCATTTTGCTATAAGCAGCAAGGAGAAACCGCACGGCCCCTTTAAGATCTTGCTTAGAAATCTCATCAGCCAGATATCCAGGTTCATCACTTATAAGTTCTACCTTCCACCAAACATTTAAACATAATTGAAACAAGTTCTTTGCCACTGCATAAAAGCATCACCCTTCCTCCATTGTCCAGTCACGTTTGTCATTTGCTTTTAAAGCCTCACCAGAAAAGCACATTTAACATCCACATTTCTAGTAACATCCTGTTGCTGACACCATATATATTCTATGAGATGATAGAGACTTCCCGTAGCTCTCCTCACTTCCTTCTGAGCCCTCACCAGAATTACCTTTGGCATCCATAATTCTACCAACTGTCTTCAAGGCAGTCTAGGCTTTTACTATTACCCAGTAACCCAGTGCCGTCGAGTCGATTCCGACTCATATCGACCCTATAGGACAGAGTAGAACTGCTCCGTAGAGTTTCCAAGGAGCGCCTGGCGGATTCAAACTGCCGACCCTTTGGTTAGCAGCCGTAGCACTTAACCACTATGCCACCTTACTATTAGTCAACTTAAAACTCCTCAGTCTCTTTCCATTACCCAATTCCAAAACTGTTTCCACATTTTAGGGATCTCTGCAGTATAGGAGACTAGAAGTCCTGCCTCATTAACATAACAACAGCAACCCATGCCCAAATGGTATTATAACCACAGGCATAGAGGTTAGGATTTACAGCACATATTTTGGGGGGACACAATTCAATCCATAACACCCTATTAAGGAATATTCTAACCAAAAAAAAAAAAAACCAAATCCATTGCCATCAAATTGATTCTGACTCAGGAGTACACTCGAGCACTCTACAGCCCTTCAAAAAGATGAGGTACCTCTCTTTGTTCTGACATGGAAAGATATCTGTGATGTATTATTCGGTAGAAAAAAACCTAGTCACAGAAAAATATGTATGACATTCTCCTATTGGGGAAAAACCTGTGAGTGTGTAGATATATGCATATATATGTGCATGCATGGGTGTCACATAGTGATAAATGCCTTGAAAAGATGCACAACAGGTGGAAAGAGAAGGGTCTGTGTTGTGGTTTTGTTTTGCTTATTGGAGTGCTCCTGTTGTTTATAGCAGTGTCCTCAGATGGGCGGGGGGAACGGGAATTTGACAATGCCTGGAGACATATTTTGATTATCATAGTTGGGTGGAAATGGTGCAACTGGCATCAAGTGGGTAGAAGCCAGGGAGACTGCTCAACACAGAGGATTGCCTGGCTCAACATGTCACTAATGCCAGGATTGAGAAACCTATAAAAGGTCGTTAAGGATGGCCACTCTGCTGGCATTTAGCAGAAATTGAAGGAAATGAGAGAGCAGGCCCCGTAGATAACTGGAAAAAAAGAGCTTTCCAGGCAGAAAAAAATGAAAAAGGAGTGTGCTTGGTCCATGTGGAGAATAGCAAGGAGGTCAGTATAGCTTGAGTGGGTAGGGGGAGTGTGGTGGGAGATGAGGTCAAAGAGGTAGCTGGGAGCCAGATTGTGGCCGTAGCAAGAAATTTTGAGTGATAGGAGCAACCATTGGAAGGTGCTGAGCAAAGCTTCAAGGTGACAGGCTTATTTTTATAAAGGATTGTTCTGAACACTGTGTGGAAAATAGACCTTGGGCAGGCAGGCACAGGTGAAGCAATGATATTGAGAGTTAGTTAAACAGAGCTTACTACGTGCCAGCACAGTCCTAAGTTCTTGACATTCATGTGCTCATTTACTCTAAAACAGCCCAGTGAGGTAGGTGCTCTTATTGTCCCCATTTTATAGAGGAGACTCTGGGGAACTAGTAGTGGTCATGACTGAAGGAACTCTTCAAAAAGACATTGAAAGAATGTAGGTGTGGCTGGAACACAGTGAGAGGATCCATGGTAAGAAAGTGGAACAGGTAAGTGAGGTCATGATCATGAAGCCCGTGGTGAGGCATCAACCTGATTGGGTTTGCCGTTGAAAAGGTCACACTCCATTTGTGAATTGGAAGAGAACAAGAGTGGGCCCAGTGAAACAAGTTGTATTTCAGTTGTCCCAGCAAGAGGGGATACAAGTTAGACCAAGCCTGGAGGACTGTTTGATGGCCAAATAGAAGAGAACAACCCAACAGAATTACGAGGCAAAGCAGGGGCTCTGTGGTGACTGTCCTTGAAGGAGGAGAGCACTTCACAAAAGGAGAGACTGGTCTGTTATACCTAATGCTGCCGTGAGGTCAGGAAGGATGAGGCGTGAGCAGTGATCAGTGGTGTTGACATCACAGAGGTGACTGATGACCTTATGGAGAGCTCTTTCAATGGCTGGAGCCAGTACCAAGAGCCATCCTTCAGAAGCTGAAGAGATTGGAAACAGGAAAGTTGTTCGGGAAGTTTGGCTTGTTGGGGAGGGCTTAGGGTAGGATTTGGAAGGAAGAATATGGCATTGATGAAGGGGTCATTTTGTTCTGGGTTTGTTAATGGGAGAGATTTGAGGGTTTTTAAAAGCCAGTAGCAAGGATCATTTGAAGAGGAGAAGTGGAATATATTAGATGATTGGCAGTGCAATTCCTGAGATGGCGGAAAGGGCCAGGACCTAAAGCAGAGGTGGGGGGTAGCCTTGTGTGGAGGAAGGAAGGAGTGCAGAGGTAGGTAAGGCTGGAATTGTATTGACTGTCTTTAGATGGACTATGTATATATTTAAATATTAAAGTTAAATTACAGGAGCACCTATTTATATTTTTATCGAGAGTTTATTTTGTCAAAGCCATGGCTATGGAAATATTTTGAAAGGTTAAGAATCTCTGGTGTAAAAGATGTTGGAGCTGAGTTTAAAGTACTTCTGAAACAGTCCCTCAAAATTGGGGGAGTTTGGGGGGAGTTGAATGTATTTTTGTTTATCAGTTACTACTGGCTTGCTTTCCTGTATGGTCAAAATGGGATCGCTTTTGTTTCACAGGAAGTGGGAGGCTCTCTGGTTTGGTCCTAAAGGCCCAACAAGTGCCATCTCCTGTCTAGAAAGGATAGTTTCCTTCAAATTGTAAGATACTTGGGTGAATTGTACTGAATACCTTATAAAAAGCTTTCCATTGCATGCTATGCGTTGTCAAGCAGTATTTGCGATCTCTTCTGTTCCTTATACCTGTGTGAAAAAGCTGGACGGTACATACACACTGAGCAGCTACCTTGGGTGGGTGTAGGGAGAGGATAAGGGAGATGTGAGTACTTTCACACCTGTTTCATAGACTTCGTGTTTGACTTTTTTCATTTTCTATTTTACTTCTATTAAAAAAATCACACTAACAATGTTTAAAAGTTATGTTTATTTTGGATTTTTGTAGATTAAGATGCCACATTATCGAAGGCAGCAAACCAACCACTCTTACGTTAAAAGACAGTGCTTTTAACATGTCAGATAAAACCAGTGAAGATATATGTCTACAGGTAAGGTTTCGTGCTTCCTAACGAAAACAAAGTTGTCCATGCAAATGAACATTAGAAATCCAGTTTTTCCCACTGACACAAGGAAGAATGTGTCATAGACACGACAGAAATGCTGTCTGCTTTGTGAAGGGAAAGCAAATCAGAAATAGTAAGTGATGAGTTATACTTCTGGAGGTTTTCATTTGGAATAGGGACAGGGTAGCAAGGTCGTGGTGCTTTGTGGAGTAGCAAAGAATTCCATCTAGTGGAAAAAGTACCATGTGGTGCATTTAAATTTGAAAGAAATGGAGAGGCACTCTTTCTGAGTAGCCTGCGGGAGCTCAAGGGGTTCTGTACCACCAGGAAGTGATTGCTTTGCTCCTTTCTCAACTAGAAAATTGTCCTTTTAAAAATCAGAGTAAGCACCAAGCAAATCTAATTCCTCATTGCATTTCCAGCTTCAAGCCCTTAAGTGTTTGGATTTCTGATTTTCTGATTTGTCGTTCCCTTGATTAGTGTACTGTTTTATTAATACACATCTTTCATCCTTTTTTTCCTCTTTAGCTCAATCGTTTACTAGAAAGCAATAGGAAGCTTCAAGACCAAGTCCAGCGTTGTATCTGGTTCCACCAGCTGCTGCTTTCCCTAATGATGCTCTCGCTTGCTTTTGTCATCTCTTTCTTCTACTTGTTGTACAGTTAGAGAAGTGGTGCCCGGTAGGCAGCATGGCTGATTCATTCGTTAGTTGAAACAAGTAACAGACTCAAAACTGCGCCACCAAACGGGAAAGTACTAGAAGCGATTGATGCACACCTGTGCTCGCTAGACAGAAATGCGCAACACTTGGGGAGAGGGGAATAGATACATGTCTTAAAAAATAAACTGTTAGAATAACAAAGTACCCTAAAAATGCTGAAGAAATTGATTATAAGAGATTATATAGTTAGTAAGTAAAGGCACATCCACTGTGTAAATTAATAGTTTAAATATAACTTATTTTTTTCATTTTGGTTTGAATGCTTTGAAAGCTTGTTTAAGTTTTATTATATACATTAGCCGAACTGAAAAATATAAGTAAAATGCTTTGTTGCAGCCAAAAAATGTAGTCTGCTTTTTAGGATGGAATTATAGCTGAGCCAACTCATTTGCTTTTCTATACTATGTATATAGGAGAACATGTATATTGAAAAAGAAAACCGACTTATACAGAATAATTTATGTGATCATGACCTGGTAATTTTGAGAATTTCTTCCAGATGATAGCCGCTATTCTTTTGGAATGTCAAACTCTCTGATGCCAAACTACCTTAAGCCTTTGTTTCTTATCAGTGTTCTTTATTAACAGGCTGCCTTTTATTAATCTGGGGCTTTTTTATGAATACTCTTACTTAGATGACATTTGGAAAACTGAGTTTTGTTGGCTTTTCTTTGAATTCTGTTAGTAAAGTCCAGAAAAAAAATCTCTTCAAGCGGGTTCACTTTCCAGCCCTCTTGACGCACTCACGTGTTGTTGCCTGGGCCTGGACACTGAACCTTTCACCTAATGTGTAGAGAGGCCAGAACCTGCATTGTACTGGCTTCGCTCTCCTTCCTGATCCGAGGAGTCTCTTTGTAGACCCCGAGTTGTACTTCTTCATCCTCTTTCTAGGTAATTTTTTTAAAGTACTGTTTTGAGCTGCATAGCAGCATATTTGACTTACATGAGAAGAGAACTTAGAAAACACTGGAGCATCCATAAGGGTGGAATAAAACTTAGAAGTACCAAATGTCAGCAATCACGTTAAAGAATGAAAACTCTTAACTCCTGATGAACTGTAAAACCTTTCAGTCAGGGAGAATTGACTCGCCTGGTTCTCTGCCTTTGTTGTAATAATCCCCCACGTGGTGGCTAATTCCTCAAAGATACGCTGTGCTCAAGCAGGCCTAACGAAGTGAAGTGTGTCTCAGCATTCATATGCTCATGTTCAGTCCACCTTGACTGAAATGTAAATCTACTCTATATGAGAGGAAAAGTAGTCTGCCTGTAAAATACATTTTGAGTTGGGATGGTGCTGTGCGTAGGGTTTTATTGTTATTATTATTCTGAGGTATAGTGTTGGTGGCTTTCATCTTTAGAGGTACAAATTCAGAAGTTGGGTTACGAAACATGATATAATAGAGTTCCTTCAAAATCGACTTAGGAAATAGAACTTTAAAGGATCCTGGTCTTCTACTTTGTCTTAATTGGGCTGATTTTTCTGTTTCAGTTTACCAGCTCCCGATGTGAAACAGACCGCAGCCCACCCTAAGTACTAGTCAGAGTCTCTCCCTGTGCGTGCACAGTGGCTGTCCCTTACGTGTGAGATTTGGGGCTCTAATATAATCCAATCCCACAGTGTTTGTGTACGGTTTTTGTTCCTCTGCAAATAAATGAGGAAATAATCAGTCAAGATTGGAAATGTATTGTCCTAACAGTGTCCCTTTAATGTTTCATGTGAAAATTCTGTTGAGCCACTAAAATATTCTTGCTTGATGTCTGGGCTCGTCTTTTATTATTGAATTTAGTAACACATCTTGCTAACGTTTGTGTGTTTACTAAATGTGACTAGGCAGAATTAGTGAAAATTAATGATAAAGTCAAAGGCATCTATCTAACTACTTTTGTACTTGTCTTGATTAATCACATATGTTGACATTTGATTTTATTTAATTGCATTTGTATGATTATTTTTGGAACTCTACAGTTTGTTCTATAATTTTTAAGAATTTTTTTGTTAATTGTGTCATTCATTAGCAGTTCATGACCAAATGACTAAGGACCAACATTTAGATTTAGATTTTTGTTTTCACTTGGGAGTAGACATTAATAGATTCTCCTTGAAAACATTAATGAAACATTATTAAATTGATCTGCAAGTAGCCTAATGTGATTGCTGGTAAACCTAGCCTCAAGTTTCATAATAATACCATAACTGTTTTTATATCTTACCACTAATTTTGACTGGATTTAATAGCACTTTATTATACAATTGCAAAAAAAAAAATATATTCCTAGAATTGTTGCCAGTATAATTTCTCTAATGTTCTGGTGCTTTTCATATATTTTCAGTATTTTTATTACTATATTGATATTTTCTTTGTATAAATTGATCAAAGGAACATGTTTTCTATTTTAATATGTTTTAGAAAATAATTACATTTATGAAATAAATATCATCAGGAAAAATCTCTGGTCTCTAATTGATAAAGCATTTTAAAGAGCTACGTTCAGACTCAGTCTGACCTTTTCAAGATCATATTAATTTCTTTTGACTCTGCTTTGCATTTTTTACAAGGACAGCACTGCAGGCTTCTAAAGATGCAATCCCGAGTCCAGGTAAACATGTCCTTCAGTGGAATTCTCCTTACCCCTCCCAATTTAGCAGTAGATGCACGGCCTGGCTTGAAGGTCCATTACCAAACCTAGAGCTAGAGCTGCAAGGAGCCGGAATTGCCCCCACCTTCCCACAATCCTAGTATCTACACACCCTGCCTGCCTGACGGGAGCAAGCAGGAACTGGAGTAACAAGAAGTCCCGCCTGGCTGTGGGGCGCATGGAAGATGGCAGCCCAGCTCTGGAACGTTCCTCCTGTGAGGCACATAGCACACCCCAGGGGGTGGGTGCTGAGTGTTGGGGAGGGGCACAAGGCAGCCCAAGATGGCAATAAAAGAAGTCCCAGGATTGTTAATGTCTGGTCCTCTCACCACAGGAAGACAACCTCCCAAATGGCAGCTACCTCTCCATCAAAATGCAGTGGATAGGACAGGTCAGTCTTCTAAACTTCTAGAGTTACAGGTGGAAATACCAAATCAAGTGGGTAAAGAGTGCAAACAATCTGATAAATTCACGATAGATATAACTACAAAGACAGAACGTTGACCTAACAAGAAACGTTATACCAGCCAGGGACTGTGAAGGAGTGGTTTCCTTTACTAAAAGCCAACTTATAGGAAACAAGAGTGCCTGTTGGGAGTATCTCCAGCTAGGAAAGGCTGATTACAACAATCTTTAGTTCTTCTCTGCTAATGTTCACCACCAACCTGAGGTTCCTTGAACCTCAAAACGATGTGCCCCCCCCCAAAAGTAGAGGGCTCTCCTCCTCTCCCTAACCCAGGGGGACAGAATGGAAGACTTCCCATTTATCCCAACTGAGACACTGGTGGTTGGGAGTGAAGGTGCTAAGGTAAGACTGTCTGGGTTCAAGTCCCCCCTCTGCCACTTCTACCTGTGCAACTGGGGAATGTGAACTAACTTTCAGTCTCAGTTTCCTCGTCCATAAATGGATTTGATAATCATACTACTATTACTTTTTTTTTTTATTACTTAGGATTGGCGTGAGAATGCAATGAGATAATGCCTTTAAAGCCTCCATAGAGAGGCTGCCCTCACTTTGCTAATAGGTTGCCTCCACCCCCTTCCATCCCAGCCTCCTATAACTTTCCACACTCAGGTTGGTCTTCCTGAATATCCCATCTTGTTCAAAGCTAAATGTCAGCTGTCTGGATTTTCGCTGCTTTGTATTCCTATCCTTGCCTTCTTGGCAACTCACTTTGAATTCTGGTTCCCAGGTAAGGGACACACCTAGAAAGTTGGTGATAATGGTCCGCGTTGAATCGTGTGAAGGAGTATCCTTGCAGGCTGAGGAAGGCTTGGTGGGATGCTTCCTAATACCACTGCACACCACATACATGTAGTTGATCTTGCAGTGTTCCGTTATAGTTACCCCTTAACTTTGTAACAATTCAATACAGTGAACACAGAGGATCTTTCACACCTGTATCTGCATTCTGTCTTCATATTGAGCAAAAACTACCTCCCTGTAATTTCCAGGCATTCCCATGCCATCTTACCGGCCTCCTGCCCCACGCCACATAGAGTAAGACTGCTCTGTCTTGCGCATGTTAAAATATTTGAAGACAACTGTGTTTTAAACTAGGAAAGAATTTAAAGGAACATCTCCATGGCCTGTAGCAACAAGATATGTGCACATTTTCAAATCTTTCTACAGTGTGAGTTTGAGGGGTTGGTACATCTGCAAAACCCCTTCTGCCATATAATCTCATCATGGGAGTGATGTCCTGTCTTATTCCCAAGCCCCACCTACACCCAGGGGGAGGGCATTCAGGAGGGTGTGTGTCGGGTTGGACTAGCAAGCTCATCCAATTCAACCCGCTCGTCTCACAGACCAGTAAACAGGTTCAGGAAGCTGAACCAACCTTACCCAGTCCGACTGATGGCTTTGAGTTCACAGGCATTCTTCTAGAACTTCGGAGTTAGGAGTGGGAGTCTGTATGCCTCTGCCTCAGTTGGCTTTCTCCAGTCTCATAGCTTCAGTTCACACAAGTATTCACTCTTTTATAAATAAACTGTTAGGGGAAAGTTTGTCATCACTGTTTTAAGTTTGTTCAATTGCAAAAACACGAGATTCTCACAATGAGCTCATGTACTAGAGCAAAGGGCACTTCCAGTAATTGTGTTCTTTTGTAGAGGAAGTGCTAGTGAAAAACAATTTGATTTTTTAACTTTCCTGTTTCGGAATAATCCATTCATTTCAGGTAGTTTAAGATAGTTTTCTTGGACATAAAAATACTCTGTGAAAGTAACTAAATGAAAATCTTAAAACTATACAAAAAAGAAAAGTCCTTTTCCTACAGAGACCTGCATCACGGTTTCCAGCATTTATATTGCCCAATTTACTTTGGCTCAAATTCCACTGCCTTGAATTTTATTATTCCGGAAAGGCCCTTGCACATTTTCAGGTCTTCCTAGCACTATAGCGTACGTATGTGTGTTGGAAGACTCACTGATTTCTTGTTGAAAAAGCTTAGTGGTCTCCTGATTCATTTTTGGAAGTCATCCAAAACTGTCCTGCAAGAACTTACTATTGCCCCACAAATTCACACTCTTTTTTACACCTCTCTCTAATACCTATCTATCTGTATATCTAAAACCAAGCCAATTGCCATTGAGTTGACTCCGACTCATGGCGACCCCATGTGTCACAGAGTAGAACTCTGCTCCAGAGGGTTTTCAATGGCTATGATCTTTTGGAAGTAGATCACCTGGCCCTCCTTCCAAGGTGCCTCTAGGTGGGTTCGAACTGCCAACCTTCCTGTTAGTAGTTGAGCATTTAACCAATTGCACCACCCATGGGCTCAGATAGATAGATGATAGATAGATAGATGGATAGGTAGGTAAGTAGGTAGAGAGAGAGGGAGAGATTGATGATTAGATGATGATAGATAGGTAGATGGTAGATAGATAGACAGACAGATAACCAAAACTGCAAGCCTATTACCATCAAGTTGATACCAACTCATAGCAACATTCTAGGACAGAGTAGGACTACCCCATAGGGTTTCCAAGGCAGTAATCTTTACAGAAGCAACCTGCCACATCTTTCTCCTGCAGAGTTTAACCACTGCGCCACCAGGGCTCCTGAGTGTGTCGTGTGTGTATCTCCACACCACGTGTTTGTCAGTTTGTCATACTGTGGTAGCTTGCATGTTGTAATGCTGGAAGGTTTGCCACTGGTATTTCAAAAACCCGCAGGATCACCTTTGTTGGACAGGTTTCATCTAAGTTTCCAGACTAGGAAGCAGGACCTGACAGTCCTAGTGGTGCAGTGGTTAAGCATTTGGCTGCTGACCAAAAGGTCAGCAGTTTAAATCCACTAGCCGCTCCTTGGAAACCCTATGGGGCAGTTCTACTCCATCTTGTACCATTGCTATGAGTCAGAATCAACTAGAAGGCAACGGGTTTAGTTTGGTGTGTGTATATATATATATATATAATTTTCTGACCTCTGCAAGAGACTTCCAAAGCCCCTAATATGCCTATCCCTTTTCCTCGCTGGGTGTGGGACTATAATAAGTGAACATTTGTCTTTCCCCATACTGATCTATTTTTTCTGCACCAAGCCCTGCCTCTAAAACCATCACACCAGAGTCACTCAGTAAAATGCACTATTTGCAGATGAATTTGCTCCGAAGTGTCTCCCACTAACATGCGAATGTGGTTGACCAATTTGAGTCAAATAACGGTTCTCAGCTGTAAACTAAACGTCAAAAATGTTTTTCTGGTACTTTTCCAATATTCTAACTCTGTCTCCAACTGCTTCCTTTTAGGGGAATGCAGAGTGAGGAGATTATTGTTAGGGACAATAACAACAGTATGACACAGCCTAGCAAGTTTAAGCTTTTTTTTTTTTTTCATGTGGTTGTACTGATAAGTTGCTAAAAAAGAAAAGATGAAAGAAAATTGATGTAAAAAGCAAAGCTTCTTCACAAATCCGATGTTTACTGCCCTGGGATTTCTTAAACCGCTTAAGATCTTAGCCATTAAATGTGCAGGTGCCTCTTTTAAAGAAGTTATCACCCAAAGTCAGTGCTTAGGGTGGAAGCTAGTCAGAATTTTCCTTAAACATTCTTTAGGTAGGTACCACAATCAAAATGGAAATAGTATCCCATATCTTGGTGAACCCATACTTTCCTTTTAACATCAGATAAAGTATTTGGCTTGCTTTTTATTTATTTATTGGGGTTGGGGGATATAGTACAATAAATGTATGTGTTGTGTCTTTAAAGCTAGAATCGCCATCGGTGAGATTCACTTCCCTCAAGAGGCACAAGGGAATTGGGAATAAGTGAAGGAAAAACCAATTTATATTTGCCATTCTACCCTCATTGAGTGAAATTAAAAAAAACAACACAGTTGCCGTCATGCCAACTCTGACTCCTGGTGACCCCATGTGTGTCAGAGTAGAACTGTACTCCACAGGGTTTTCAACGGCTGACTTTTCTAAAAGTTGTATATTATCTTGAAGACTTTTCTGTGGATTTGCATTTTCCTGTCCTATTTTACCCCCTACAGCTAGTTTCTATTTTAGTCATGGCCAGATTGCATATTGTACAGCCATCCCTTCCTTCTTACCCCTCTCTGTTTTTTTCTGTGGATCCATTAAATGTGTGAAGCTTGTTTGAGACTCGCTGAGGTGGAATCTTATCATGAAGGCCAGCCATTCTTGGTCTTGTCTTGGCCAAGATTTTGGCCAACACACACAGCTTTGGGTCCAAGCTCATAACAGTTTGGCAGTTGTTATCTTCCGGTTTTGATTCACTGAGGGCAAATACAAGTAGACCCCAGGGGCATTATAAGAATCCTAGTTTTGTTGTTTTTAGGTGCTACCGAGTCGATTTCAACTCATAGCAACACCCATAGGGCTTCCTTGGCTGTAAAGCTTTACAGGAGCAGACTGCCACATCTTTCTCCCACAGAGTGGCTGGTGCGTTTGAAATGCCAACCTTTCAGTTAGCGGCTGAGTGCTTTAACCGCTGTGCCACCAGGGCTCGCTTCTAGACACTACTAGTTTAGATGCTACTAGTTTCAAGTTAGGAACCCTGGTTGTGCAGTGGTTAAGAGCTATGGCTGCAAACCAAAAGGTTGGCAGTTCGAATCCACCAGCCAATCCTTGGAAACCCTATGGGGTTATTCTACTGTGTCCTATAGGGTCACTATGAGTCGGAATCAAGTTAAAGGCAACGAGTTTGGGTTTTTTGGTTAGTCTCAAGTTAGTGACATTTTTCTAAGTCTGGGCAGACTTAGAAGTAACTGCATATTATCCTTTCATCTCAGCTTCTCTCTGTGTTAATGCCATTTCCTTTCTGAGTCTTCTTTTTCCATCCTGATGTTTCTCTGAAGACAGAAATTTGGCTGAATACCTCTCTTCATTCCAGTAGCATTTTCTTCTTCTCTCGTATCTTTGCATTTCAATAGCTCTGGCACTGATCTTTGGCTGATTGTACCTATTAACCCTTCCATTTCATGGCCTAAAATCAATATATAGTTTTTCAGCAAAGGTTCAGGGAAAGTAATAATAATAAGGAAAGGTGACCTTGTGAGCTTCCTCTGCGTGAGTGCCTTTCCCCCCCAGGCACATCTTCCCACCACCTATTGAATCTAATGTTCTTTGACTCAATTATAGGTGAACTTTCCTCGTTCCTTTCCTTGCTCATGGTATTCATTATTCAATATTGTATTTTCTTGGCCTCCAGTAAACAGCATTCATAATAGCATTAGACTGTTTGCCATGCCGTCCCGAAGCAAACATGGCTCGCATCAAATGGACTGAAAGTTCAAAGTTTGATGGTTTCAGAAAAGTATGAGAGAGAGAAATATACTTTGTTGCCCCTTAGCAATAAGCTTGAAAAGCCAATCAATTTTAACGGATATATAAAACAAAACAAAATAAAACCTATTGCTGTCTAGTTGATTCTGACTCATAGCTACCCTATAGGACAGTGTACAACTGCCCCATAGGGTTTCCAAGGCTGCAAATCTTTTAAGGAAGCAGACTGCCACATCTTTCTCCTGTGGAGCAGCTGGTGGGTTTGAACCACCAACCTGTTGGTTACCAGCCAAGCGCTTAACAACTGCACCACCAGGGCTCCTCAGTGGGCATATAAGGCACCAAACGGAATAGCACTTCTTAAGTAGGCTCTGGTAACCTTGGAGAGAGATCAATAAGGAGTCCTTGGAACTTTTCAAAGAAAGCGTTTGAGGGAATTGATGAAAAAACAGCTAGAGTGGATTCAGCAAGTCTGGGGTGGCGCCTGAGATTTTACATTTCTAACAAGGCCTTTCAAGTTGATTCTGATTCATGATTACCCCCATGTGTGTCAGAGCAGAACTGTGCTCGTAGGGTTTTGTTTGTTTGTTTGTTTTAGTAAAGCAAAAAGAAAGTTTTGGGGGTGCATATATAAGCGGACAAGCATGATACCAGAGCTAATGCCTGCCTGAAACCAAGGAAATACTACAGAGAAAGCAAGAATGGGAAAAAAGGACAAGCATGCTGCCACAGCCATGTCTGCCCAAATCCAGAGAATATTACAGAATAGGCAAGAATGGGAAAATGGACAAGCACATTTCACAGCCATGTCTGCCCGAGTCCAGAGAACATTACAGAATAGGCAAGAATGGGAAAATGGACAAGCACATTTCACAGCCATGTCTGCCCGAGTCCAAGGAAAGTTACAGAGTCATCAGTATATATTAACATTATAAATGGGCAAAACCATTGAAAGTTTTACCTTTTCACAGATTGGCTAGAAACTGTGATCCTACATTTTGTTTTTTTTTTGTTGTTGTTGTTTTAAATAATTTTTATTGTGCTTTAAGTGAAAGTTTACAAATCAAGTCAGTCTCTCACACAAAAACCCATATACACCTTGCTACACACTCCCAATTACTCTCCCCCTAATGAGACAGTCTGCTCTCTCCCTCCACTCTCTCTTTTTGTGTCCTTTTCGCCAGCTTCTAACCCCCTCCACCCTCTCGTCTCCCCTCCAGGCAGGAGATGCCAACATAGTCTCAAGTGTCCACCTGATTCAAGAAGCTCAGTCCTCACCAGCATCCCTCTCCAACCCATTGTCCAGTCCAATCCGTGTCTGAAGAGTTGGCTTTGGGAATTGTGATCCTACATTTTGAATTGTCTTTTTTTTTTTTAATTTTTATTGTGCTTTAAGTGAAAGTTTACAAATCAAGTCAGTTTCTCATACAAAAATTTATACACACCTTGCTGTGTATTCCTAATTGCTCTCTCCCTAATGGGACAGCACACTCATTCCCTCCACTCTCTCTTTTCGTGTCCATTTGGTCAGCTTCTGACCCCCTTCACCCTCCCATCTCCCCTTCAGACAGGAGATGCCAACATAGCCTCATGTGTCTACTTGAGTCCAGAAGCTCACTCTTCACCAGTATCATTTTCTATTCCACCGTCCAGTCCAAGCCCTGTCTGAAGAGTTGGCTTTGGGAATGGTTCCTGTCTTGGGCTAACAGAAGGTCTGGGGACCATGACCACTGGGGCCCTTCTAGTCTCAGTCAGACCATTAAGTCTGGTCTTTTTATGAGAATTTGGGATCTGCATCCCACTGCTCTCCTGCTCCCTCAGGGGTTCTCTGTTGAGTTCCCCGTCAGAGCAGTCATCAGTTGTAGCCGGGCACCATCTAGTTCTTCTGGTCTCAGGCTTATGTAGTCTCTGGTTTATATGGCCCTTTCTGTCTCCTGGGCTCCTAATTACCTTGTGTACTTGGTGTTCTTCATTGTCCTTTGCTCCAGGTGAGCTGAGACCAATTGATGCATCTTAGATGGCCACTTTCTAGAGTTTAAGACCCAAGACGCCCTTCTCCAAAATGGGATGCAGAATGTTATCTTAACAGATTTTATTATGCCAGTTAACTTAGATGTCCCCTGAAACCAAGGTCACCAAACCCCTGCCCCTGCTACGCTGGCCTTCAAAGCATTCAGTTTATTCAAGAGACTTCTATAGATACAATGCAATTCCAATCCAAATTCCATCGACCTTTTTTTTTTTTTCTCATAGCATAAATTTGTTTAATTACAGTGATTTGGTTTCTCATCCTCTTTCAGGAGAAGAGAAGGGCAGTTTCAAAATTTCAGAGTTCAAACTAAAGAGCATTAACATCGTCCCAGAAAATTCCCTCAGGCCCTTTCCCAGCCAACATGCCATAGTTTGCTTATTCATTCTTCCACTGATGGGTATCTGAGATGTCTTCCGAAAACTGGTATTTCATAAATAAGACTTCTATGAGGATTCTCTTATAAATAAGTCTTGCTTTTGTTAGCATATGTTTTCATTTCTCTTGTGTTAATATCAAAGAGTGAAATTACTGGATCAAAAAGCAG
Organism: Loxodonta africana; assembly: GCF_030014295.1. Lineage (NCBI taxonomy): Eukaryota > Metazoa > Chordata > Mammalia > Proboscidea > Elephantidae > Loxodonta > Loxodonta africana. The sequence continues at coordinate 16,355,656 of NC_087369.1, forward strand.
AGGTGTATTTAGTTTTGTAAGAAGTTGTCAAAACTTTTTCCAAGTAATGTATGAAAGTTTCATTTTCTCCACTTCCTCACAAGCATTTAGGGTCACCTGTCTTCAATGACTTAACCATTCTCCTGGGCGTATTAACCTAGTCATAGTAGTTTTAATTTGCATTGCCCTCATGATTAAAAACACTGAACAATTTCTTATGCCTACTGGCCATTTGTATATATTATTTGTGATGTGACTATTAAAATTTTTTGCTGTTTCCTTTGGTCTTTTTTCTCTTCTTATTGAATTTTAGAAGTTCTTCGTATATCCTGAACACAAGTCTTTTGCTAAATACATTTTTGCAAATATATTCTTGTAGCCTGTATACCCTATTTCATTTTAACATTGTATTTTGATGAAGACATTTTTAATTTTGTCGAAATCCAATTCATCACTTTTTCTTGTATGATGATTGCTTTCTGTTACCCAGGAAAGCGTTGTTTACCCTCAAATCATGAAAATATTCTTTTTTTCTAAAAGCTTTATTGTTTTACCTTTTTTTTTATTAACTTTTATTGAGCTTCAAGTGAAAGTTTACAAATCAAGTCAGACTGTCACATATAAGTTTATATACACCTTACTCCGTACTCCCACTTGCTCTTCCCTTAATGAGTCAGCCCTTCCAGTCTCTCCTTTCGTGATAATTTTGCCAGCTTCCAACTCTCTCTATCCTCCCATCCCCCTTCCAGACAGGAGATGCCAACACAGTCTCAAGTGTCCACCTGATATAAGTAGCTCACTCTTCATCAGCATCTCTCTCCTACCCACTGTCCAGTCCCTTTCATGTCTGATGAGTTGTCTTCGGGAATGGTTCCTGTCCTGGGCCAACAGAAGGTTTGGGGACCATGGCCGCTGGGATTCCTCTAGTCTCAGTCAGACCATTAAGTCTGGTCTTTTTGTGAGAATTTGGGGTCTGCATCCCACTGATCTCCTGCTCCCTCAGGGGTTCTCTGTTGTGCTCCCTGTCAGGGCAGTCATCGGTTGTGGCCGGGCACCATCTAGTTCTTCTGGTCTCAGGATGATATAGGTCTCTGGTTCATGTGGCCCTTTCTGTCTCTTGGGCTCATAGTTATCGTGTGACCTTGGTGTTCTTCATTCTCCTTTGCTCCAGGTGGGTTGAGACCAACTGATGCATCTTAGATGGCTGCTTGTTAGCATTTAAGACCCCAGACGCCACATTTCAAAGTGGGATGCAGAATGTTTTCATAATAGAATTATTTTGCCAATTGACTTAGAAGTCCCCTCAAACCATGGTCCCCAAACCCCCGCCCTTGCTCCGCTGACCTTTGAAGCGTTCATTTTATCCCGGAAACTTCTTTGCTTTTGGTCCAGTCCAGTTGAGCTGACCTTCCATGTATTGAGTATTGTCCTTCCCTTCACCTAAAGCAGTTCTTATCTACTAATTAATCAGTAAAAAACCCTCTCCCACCCTCCCTCCTTCCCCCCCTCGTAACCACAAAAGTATGTGTTCTTCTCAGTTTATACTATTTCTCAAGATCTTATAATAGTGGTCTTATACAGTATTTGTCCTTTTGCCTCTGACTAATTTCGCTCAGCATAATGCCTTCCAGGTTCCTCCATGTTATGAAATGTTTCACAGATTCGTCACTGTTCTTCATCGATGCGTAGTATTCCATTGAGTGAATATACCACAATTTATTTACCCATTCATCCGTTGATGGACACCTTGGTTGCTTCCAGCTTTTTGCTATTGTGAACAGAGCTGCAATGAACATGAGTGTGCATATATCTGTTCATGTAAAGGTTCTTATTTCTCTAGGGTATATTCTGAGGAGTGGGATTTCTGGGTTCTATGGTAGTTCTATTTCTAACTGTTTAAGATAACGCCAGATAGATTTCCAAAGTGGTTGTACCATTTTACATTCCCACCAGCAGTGTATAAGAGTTCCAGTCTCTCCGCAGCCTCTCCAACATTTATTATTTTGTGTTTTTTGGATTAATGCCAGCCTTGTTGGAGTGAGATGGAATCTCATCGTAGTTTTAATTTGCATTTCTCTAATGGCTAATGATCGAGAGCATTTTCTCATGTATCTGTTGGCTGCCTGAATATCTTCTTTAGTGAAGTGTCCGACTACCTTTTTTAATGAGGTGGAGAAACAAACCACCAAACTTTCGGTTAGCAGCTGAGCATTTAGCCATTGCACCACCAGGGCTTACTAGCAAGGCCCTAAAAAACTCAAACCAGTTGCCATGGAGTTGTTTCCGACTCATAGCAACCTGAAAGGACAGAGTAGGACTGTCCCATAGAGTTTCCAAGGCTGTAATCTTTACAGAAGCAGACTGCCAGGTCTTTCTCCTGTCGAAGGCTTAACCATTATGCAGCCAGGGCTCCTCAATAAGGCCCTAGGTTATGCTAATATTGTTGGAGCTGGACCACACTCAGAGCAACAAGGCTTTCGAGATGTTAGAGAAGATGAGTCTATGGACCCACCCCAAACCTGCTGAATTAGAATCCACATGTTCACAAGAACCCCAGGTCCCCAGCTGGTTTATATGCACATTAAAGTTTGAAAAGCACTCATCTAAAGGACTCTTGCCTTTAATTCAAAAGTCCTTTTTTTCTGAGGGCCTTCCCATTTTATTTCAAGCATTCCTTTGGCTGCAGCAGTTGTGGTTAGGAGCTGGTGACGTGATCTTTTGGGGATTTTGCTGGCTAATTAGCCTATGGCCATTTGTAAGCGGTGTATGCTATGTATGGATACTCTCTAGCATGAATTAAACGTTTTTTGAGTGTTTTCTAGGTGCTGTATACAAAAAGGAATAAGATGCAGTCTCTGTCCTCAGGAAATCACAGCCTTAGGGCAGCGTGGCCCTGGTCCACATTTAACATATGAGATCTCTAAGTGTTGCAAGTAGGGTCATCACTTACACAAATGAAAATATTTTTGTCGTAAAATATCTTCATCTTATACTCTGATAATTAAAAGGATGACACTGACATTTTCTAGCGGGCCATGCCCCAGGAACCCATAGATTCTAGATATGTTTACTTGGTGCTACAGTGGTTAAAGAGCTCGGCTGCTAACTGAAAGGTTGGCAGTTCAAACCCACCAGCTGCTCCGAGGGAGAAAGATGTGGCAGTCTGCTCCCTTGAAGATTACAGCCTTGAAAACCCTATGTGTCACAGTTCTACTCTACACACACGGGGTTGCTGTGATTTGGAATCAACTCCACAGCAATTTCTTTTTGTTTTTCCTGTGTCAATGGTGAAGCATCAGAGAATAAAGGTGATGGAGACTCGAGAACATTTATGCAAGCTTAATAACTCTCAATAGCTTTCACAGCAACAACACTACCAGATGGGAAAGCATTGCTTTGGTCTAAAGCGATGCTGGTCCCTTGTCATTTTCTGCAGTAGGTTTCAAGACACTCATACAGTATGGATAGAAATCCTGGAAAATGAGAGTTAAGCCTCATTTATTGAGTCCCTTGTTTGCCACTGCCATAGTGCTGATCAGAATATACACTTGAAATTCTACTGTCAATCTCCTTTAAGAGTCTGATGCTGATACTTTTTCAAAAGAGCTGTAATATTTTTTCAGGATAGAATAAGTATTTCCTATCTTTATCATCAAGGAGCCCTGGTGGCACAGTGGTTAAGCCCAAAAATTTGTCAGTTTGAACCTACCACTGGCTCCATAGGAGAAAGATGTGGCAGTCTGCTTCCAAAAAGATTACAGTCTTGGAAACCCTATGAGGCAGTTCTACTCTGTCCTATAGGGTCGCTATGAGTTGCAATCGACTCGACGGCAATGGGGTATCTTTATCATCAAAAGGAGCCCTGGTGGTGCAGTGGTTAAGCGCTGGACTGCTAACTGAAAGGTTGCGATTTGAACCACCGGATGCTCCGCAGAAGAAATATGTGGCAGTCTGTTTCTGTAAAGATTTACAGCCTTGGAAACCCTATGGGGTATTCTACTCTGTCTTATAAGATTGCTATGAATCAGGGTGACTCAATGGCAAAGAGTTTGGTTTGGTTGGTTTGAATCCTAGACAAGCCAGGTATATCCTGATAAAAGCATTCCATAGATAATGACTGCCCATTAGCAAACACCATCAGGAAGTCCAATTTGACCAGATCGTTTTTTTCCCTGGTGTGTCCCCAGTATGGGAAAGGTTAGATTGCAGACTAGCTGCCAACCCTTTCCTTTGCACTTGCATAGATGTGTCCTGCTGGGAGCTAGCTGATAGAGTGCACTGTCAAGGGTGTAGCATTTCAGAGGGGAAAGGACAAGGGAAATTCTAAGAGGCTTGTCTGGACAAAAAGGAACCCTTGTGGTGCAACAGTTAAGCACTCTGCTGCTAACCTACAGATTGGTGGTTCAAAACCAACCAGCCGTGGGATAAAGACCTGGTGATCTGCCCCTGTAAAGATTATAGCCTAGTAAACCCTATGGGGCAGTTCCACTCAGTCACATGGGGTCATTATTAGTCGAAATCTACTCAAGGGCACCTAGCATTCTAAGAAATCGTAGCCTGGAAATATAGCATCTGAAATAGGGTAAAACCAAATGGATTGCTTTTGAGTCGATTCTGACTCATGACAACCCTATGTATGTCAGAGTAGAACTGTGCTTCACAGGGCTTTCAGTCACTGATTTTTCAGAAGTAGATTGCCAAGCCTTTCTTCTCAGGTACCTCTAGGGGGACTTGAACCTCCAACCTTTTAGTTAGCAGCTGAGTGCCTTAACCATTCGAACCACCCAGAGACTCCATAACAGTTGCCGTTGAGTCAATTCTAACTCATGACAATCCCCCGTGCGTCAGAGTAGAGCTGTACTCCATGGGGTTTTCAACGGCTAATTTTCAGAAGTAGATTGCCAGGTCTTCTGGGTGGACTTGAACTGCCAACCTTTCAGTTAGCAGCCAAGGGTTTTAACCATTTGCACCAAACAAGGTAGGCGCTCAATACATGTTTGCTGAATGAACAAAAATGCAAATCTGCTTTAAGACAAGCTTATAACACTAACTCATAACACATCCCTGCTCTGGCCCTGAAGACGGTAATGATGAACTGGCTTCCACACTGGTGGGAGCATACCATCGCACAGCGTTAATCTCGCTCGCTAAAATGCGCAGGTTGTGCCCTGACCTCTATTTGGCAGGGTCTGCTTGTTAGGACTGTTGGTCCGTTCACTAGTAATAAGTGGCTTTATGTTTATTCTCATTCCAAAAACCACTTTGACATTCAGCTTTGCAAAAGGAATTCAGATGTTTAATGTTCCATTGAGAAATAGTGAATTCATTTAATGGTCAAAAGCCATTAGTAAAACAGAACTTATTCTAGGGACCAATTATTCAATATTCTGAGGCTCTCCAGAGCCCATACAAGAGAACCCTGAACAGGTACTGTTTGCAACTTCTTACCACCTAGGATGGGCCTTGGAGACAGGTAACACTACCCCAACTCTCTCCTGGCAATCAATCACTCCTATTGCATGAGTGTGCTAATTAAATCAATTTGGCTTTGCTGGATTTGTGAAATCACTCCATTTCTCATTTACATCCTTTAGATAAACCATAAATCTACGAACTTGTCTCCTTGTATTTTCTTGCTATTAAAAAGGATTCCCTCAACTAGGGCTCAAACATAGCAATGATTGTGAGGATGGCTCAGGACCGGGTAACATTTCCGTTCTGCTGCGCATAGGGCCCCTATGAGTCGGAACTGACTAGATAGCACCAAACAACAATAAACTAGGACTACTTATCAAGTATATCTTCTGGATGGGAGAGAAGGGCAGGGCTTCTACATTATGAATAGGCCCAAAGAAATATCACTAGAAGGCAAGAGAGGAAAGAAGAGTTGTTTTGTGTGGTAGAACAACCTTGCCTGCCACTTGGAAGGTGAGAATCAAAGGGCAGGTTTGCATCTGCAAATAGGTTCTACAAATAGCCACGGAACCAAAGCAGCAACTCTCGGCCTTTGCCGGCAACTCAACCGTTAGATTTTCTGTTCCCAAAGGAGGAAAGTGCTGGGTTGTACTGAAAGAGCTCCTGGCTTCAAGAATCTTTTGAGTAAATGGGCTCCCCAAGATAGTATGTGATGAATTTGCCTCTCCAGGTTAAGAAACAGAGGTCCTGTGAAATGTGCTCACGCCTGAGCAAATCCGAGCACCTGCCAGAAAGCTCTCTCTCTCTCTCTGTATATATATATATATATATATATATATATATATATATATTCCACCAGTTGTTGTCAACCACCAGTTGCCATCAAGGCAACTCTGACTTATGGTGACCCCGTGTGTTGCAGAGAACAGTGCTCCATGAGGTTTCCTACCTGGTACCTTTGGCAAAGGCAGGAAGGGCGCCTGGGGATATTGTTGGGTTAGCTAAACTACAGCGCCTAAAAAAACATGCACTAGTTGTCCATATCCCTCAGGATAAAGACCCAATCAGCCTTTCTGTGTCTTCCCATGCTTCTCAGGCTCTTCTGAGCCCTCGGATCCTTTGAGGGTCTTGTTAAAAGGCAGACTCTGATTCAGTAGGCCTAGGGTGGGGCCTGAGATTCTGCATTTCCAAAAAGCTCCCAAGTGTTGCTAATGCTGCTGGTTCCTGGCCCCCATACCTGGCATAGCCAGGGCTGGCAAGACCCTTCATGATTTGGCTCCTGCTTCATTTCTATAGCCTCATCTCATGCCACTGCCCCCTCCCAGTCTCAGCTTCAGCCGTGCTGTACTTCCAGTTCCCTGGAGGGTCATGACTAACCTGCTGACTGTCTTGAGGGTGGACCCTCTGCCCTTGGCCTCCCACACTTTGCCCTGTGGATTTGTACTCATTCCTTGGGTCTCAGCTGAGGTAGCACTTCCTCCAGGAAGGTTTTCTAGATGGCTCTACCCTCTCTAATAGATGGAATTTCCCCTTCACTGGTCTTTGGATGGAGTCCTTGGGTGATGAAAATGGTTACCATGCTCAGCTGATAACCAAAAGGTTGGAGGTTTGGGTCTACCCAGAGGCACCTTGGAAGAAAGGCCTGGTGATCTACTTCCAAAAAATTAGCCATTAAAATCCTATGGAGCACAGTTCTACTCTGACCTACATGGGGTTGCCATAAATTGGAATCAACTCCATGGCAACTGAGAAGTCTTTGGATTTCCTAGAATCTAGCCCAGTGCCTGGTTACATGGTGGGTTGTTGAACAAATACATGTTGAATTAATTAATCAATGAATGAATCAAAGAAATGATGTAAGCTGACAAGCCAAAACTGGTATCTCAGCTGGAGTCTTCACAGCCAGCTTTCCTCTGGATAACAGCTATCAATTCTCCTGCTTTTCCAAAGTCATTTACTCCTTCTAAAAATTAAATCAAGATCACCAACAGAACTGCTAAAGACAAATAATGTATTTTAAAGGTGACAGAAAGTTGAACAAGATGTAAGAAAAATAAAGACCAAAGAACAATTTCTTACTATACTGCAAATATTAATTTAATGCATTTTCCCCCCTCCCTTTAAGTCTAATTTACTCCAAATTAGTGCTACTGAGAACTGGGGTGGGAGAGGGGCCCACCATAGAGAAATTGGGTGTGTTTGGAAATTTTTATATCAACTTTACAGACTAATTTTCTTTTTTCACTTGAATCTAATAATAAAAAGGGGGGTTGTATTTTATCCTTTTCTTTTCACTTTATTTTTAAGTAATTCATTTCATTGCATTATTTTCAAAGTATTGCATCACGACAAATTGAAAATTTCTTTAAAAACTGGTTTTCGCTACAGAAATTTGAGAAGTACTGTTCTCCATCTGGGAATCTGAGACAGACCACCTAAAGCTGTGGTTCGCAACTGAGGGAGATTTTGCCTCCCAGGAGACACTGGACAATGCCTGGCGATGTTTTTTGGTTGTCACAGCTGGGCCGGGGGTGGGGTACTACTGGCATCTATTGGGGCAAGGCCAACAATGCTGCTCAACATTCCACAACACTCTGCACAGTCCCTCAACAACAACAACAAAAAAATCTGGCTCAAAATGTCGATAGTACTGAGGTTTAGAAACCCTCATCTAAAGATTTATCTACACCCAGAACCGTAGCCACTTCAGAGCGGAAGACTTTTTTCTGAGGTGTTACTTCTTCATCGGAACCACAAACGGCCAGTTCCCATGTTCACATGCTTTCACAGTTAGATTTGATAAGAACTCTCTGCTCTGCTTCTTTGGGTCAAAGACTTCCCTGTTCTCCCAGCACCCGTGGTTTCTTCACTGCAGAGCAAAACCGGAAGCACAGCAGGATGGTTTTGCTGTGGGAGGCTCTCAGGCCTGTTGCCCAATCATCAGCTCTTCTGACAACTCCTTTTGTGGTTTCTCAGTCTTGTTGGAAGAACGTATGTTAGCACTTATTTGAAAGGAATGCAGCAATGCTGAGAGGTTCACAGTACAAATGCTTCTCTGCTAACCCTTACGGCAACCTTCTCTAGCAGCATTAAATGAAAAACTCCTTTTGGTTGGATTTGGAGTTGCTGGTCAAGCTTCTCGGACATAAGTTTGCAAACACATGTAAACAGGCCCTAACACATTTTACCAATCAAAAATATGGAGCAACTGAATTATTGATGTGTAGAAATCATTTCATTTCAGTTGGTTTTCATTCCATGACCTGATCCTTTTTCTTCGTTTTGGCAGGGTTGACTATTTGTAGGTAGCCATGTCCACTGGCAAGTGGGCTAATTTCCCTTCTTTTCTCTTTTAGATCGGCTGAACTTTTTTTTAGTTGTGCTTTAAGTGTAAGTTTACAATTCGAGTCAGTTTCTCATACAAAAACTTATACACACATTGTTATGTGACCCTAGTTGCTCTCCCTATGATGTGACAGCACACTCCTCCTTTCCACCCTGTATTTCCCATGCCCATTCTACCAACTCCTGTCCACCTCTGCCTTCTCATCTCGCCTCCAGACAGGAGATGCCCACATAGTCTCATGTGTCTACTTGAGCCGAGAAGCTCACTCCTCACCAGTATCGTTTTCTATTTTATAATCCAGTCCAATCCCTGTCTGAAGAGTTGGCTTTGGGAATGGTTCCTGTCCTGGGCTAACAGAAGGTCTGGGGACCATGACCACTGGGGTCCTCCTAGTCTCAGTCAGACCATTAAGTCTGGTCTTTTTACGAGAATTTGGGGTCTGCATCCCACTGCTCTCCTGCTCCCTCAGGGGTTCTCTGTTGTGTTCGCTCTCAGGGCAGTCATTGGTGGTAGCCGGGCACCATCTAGATCTTCTGATCTCAGGCTGATGGAGTCTCTGGTTTATGTGGCCCTTTCTAAGTGGGCTAATTTCTGAATGTGAACAATATTTCCTAAAGTTACTGTAAATGAGATCTTTGCAATCTTTATTGAAGCTGTTCTTAATAATAATCTTCCTTCTCCTACTGTCGCCTGATATTGTGTTTTATAAAGAAGGTAATTTTTTTTATGTTGTTGGTTGACTAAAGCGCTGGTTAGAAAGTTTATTTTCCAAAATAAAAGTTCTGATTGTATGATAAGATCTAATATTTTTGAGTGCTTGCTATCTACCAGGTGCTCTTCTTTCTGCATGTTTTTTGTGTGTGAAAATACACACAACAAAACATACACCCATTCAAGAATTTTTACGTGTACAGTTCATTGAAAATGGTTACATACTTCACACTGTGTTACCACTCTCACTATCTCTGCCTCTATTGTTTCAGCACCACTAACATACACTCTATGCCCCCAAAGTTCTCATCAGTGCTTTAGAGTCCCCATTATCGTTTCAATCGCATATAGGTAATTCTTCAATAGGGCACAATGCTCAAGGCAGACATTCTTTATTTATTGAGCTAAATTGTTGTTTAATTTCAAGATGACTTCATGGGATAGCTTTGGCTCAGGGTTCAAAAGTTGTTTGTAGGAAATTGATTTTGTTGTCCCTCTAGTCTCAATGCGTCCTGTAAATCTGGTTTCCAATAAGAATTCGAAGTTCCATTCCATAATTTTCCTCCTTTTGATCAAGATCCATCTACTGGGTCCCTGAACAAAATGGTTAGTAATGGTAGCCAGGCACCATCCATCTCCTGGTACCAGGTGTTGTTCTTCTAAGCACTTTGCATGTTTTAGCTCATTTAGTTATTATGACAAACCTGTACAATAGGTACTACTGTTATCCCCTTTTTATAGACGGGGAAACTGAGGTGCATAGAAGTGAAGCGACTTGGCCAAAGTTATGAAAGTTGGGAGCAGCAGAGCTGAGATTCAAACCCAGCACACAGGGTCCAGAAGCTGTGGTCTTATCCATCCTCCCTCTCTTGCCAGTTGAGAGTCGTGTAAGCAAGAAATGCAAGCAGAGTAGGAAAGCAAAAGCTATGGTCTGTGAACTCTCATACTGGTCATGTGAAGCCCCATGTGGAAGCTTATGTAAATAAGCTCCCTATCTTTAGGAACCGCATCTTACCTATCCTTGTATTGCCCACTGTCTTCTTGTAGGCTATCACCACAGAGCCTCTCACAGAATAAGCAGTCCCTCAGTGTTTGTAGATTTGCCTCAACCTAGAAGCTCATCCACAACACAGCTGCTCTTCACCACCCACCCACCACCCCATACTCACCTCTCTGTGCATTGCAAGTCCAGGCTAGAACCAACAGCTGCAAAACCATGCCTTCCCTCCCTGGGCAGCCCCTGGTAACATCCCATGAGCCACAGTCACACATGTGTTTGTGCTGTGGTCTCTCTCAGCCTCCAGCTGCCTGCCCATCCTTAGCAGGGCAAGTGGGAGCGGAGTCAAAGTAGATGAAATTGCACAGCCAAGAGTTGCCAGAGCTTTGGTGTTCCATGGTGGATTCCCCTTTCTGAAGAGGGGAGAAATGCTGAAGTATGGTTAGCATAGCTGTCCCTTTGTCATGCTGAGTATTGCATTCCTTCAAGATAGTGTATCTAAAGTTTATTCCTTTCTTCTTCTTGAGGTCCCCGGTGCTATTTCTAGCTTGTAGTTGTTGGGCACTTTCAAGTTGATTCTGACTTAGAGTGACCCTACAGGACAGAGTAGAACTGTCACATAGGGTTTCCTGGGCTGTAATCTTTATGGGAGCTGATTGCCAGGTCTTTTCTTCCTCAGAGCCACTGGTGGGTTCAAACCGCTGACCTTTTGGTTAGCAGTTGAACACTTAACCATTGCAACCACCAGGGCTCCTATTTCTAGCTTCAAAAAAAAACAAAAAAACAAACCCGTTGCCGTTGAGTTGATTCTGACTCATAGCAACTCTATAGGACAGAGTAGAACTGCCCCATAGGGTTTCCAAAGAGCGCCTGGTGGATTTGAACTGCCGACCTTTGGGTTAGCAGGCGAACGTTTAACCACTATGCCACCAGAATTTCCACATTTCTAGTTCAGCAGTCCAAAGTTAAAACGGCAAGTCAGAATGAGTCCAAAGAGGGTGAGTGAGGTACCTCTCAATGCCTCACAAGATGGATTATATGAGCTGTTCTCAAAGTGTGGTCCCTGAATCAGTAGCAGCTTGACTTCGGAACTTGACAGAAATGCAGATTCTTGGGCCTGACTGCAAACCTACTGAATCAGACACTCTGGGGATGAGGCCTAAAAATCTATGTTTTAACAAGCCCTCCGGGGGATTCTAATACATGGTCAAATTTGAGAACTACTGGCCTATATCCATGATTCTCAGCCCTGATTGCGTATTAAAATCACTTTGGGAGTTTTAAAAGTCCGGAAAGCCAGGGTACACCCAACTAATGAGACTCTCCGGTGTGAGAGCCAGGTCAGAATTTTTTAAAGCTCCCCAGGTAATTCCAGTGAAGCTAAGGTTCAGAACCATTGGGTTGATGCAGGTTTCCTCACCCAGGGCCATATGGACATTTGGGGCCAGATGATTCTTTATTTAATCCTGTGCATTTTTGGATGTTTGCAGCATCCCTGGCCTCTGCCCACTAGAAGCCAGTAGTGCCCTCCAGGTTGTGACAATTAAAAATGGCTCCAGACATGGTCAATTGTCTCCAGGAGGCAAAACCCTCCACCACCACCACTGTTCGAGAACAATTGGAGTAGAATTCACCATTATCTCTCCAAGCACGGTCATTGGCCAATTCACAGCACAATTCTCTCCAGGACGTATTAAAAGTGCAGATTCTTAAGCCCACCCCCATGCTTCTCAAGTCTAAATCAGGAAGCTTGTTAGCTTCTGAAATTCTTAAGCACCTTCAAGTTTGATACCCTTTGAGTCGAGTATTCCTTCTTAAAGGCAGATCGAGTTTGACCTTGAAGCTTAGGAAAGCAAAATTTGACTCCTGTGGGATCCCTCTCTTTAACAGAGGTAGAAGTGAATTGATTGATGATTCTTCCAAAGATTCCAGCTTACTCACACAGACCCGCTCAGAGAGCAGGGAGATAAAGTAAAGCTACAAAATGTCCCTCCAGGGACAGGTGTGTCATGTTTTATGTAAATGAACATTTCAGCAACAAAACGATAACTTTTTATTCATAGATTCTTGACTGTAAAGGACACTGGCTGCAAGTGTCAATTTATACATCTTGAAAGTCCCGGATTATGGAATCAGATGTATTTGCAACGTCGATCCCAGTTTATTTTGGGGTATGAACAGCACTGATGACCATTCTCATAAACTACTTTGATGTTCCCATCATACCAGTACCAGTTGCCATTGAGTTGATTCTGACTCGTGGTGACCCATGTGTGTCAGAGTAGAATTGTGCTCCATAGGGTTTTCTTGGCTGATTTTTTGGAAGTAGATCACCAGGCCTTTCTTCTGAGGTTCCACTGGGTGGACTCCAACCTCCAACCTTTGGGTTAACAGCCAAGCATGTTAACCATTGGCACCAACCAGGGACTCCATTTCCATTATGGACAACTGTAAATTCCCTTTTTTATTGAGGTGGGGTGCTTTGTGGCCATGTTCCAAGCATACATCCACTTACTGGTTACTTTTCCTCTGTCCATTGTCTCTGCACCTATGAAACATGCTGCTTGGATTAATCAGAGGTCACCTCCAGCTTCCACCCATAATGTCACCTGTAATCACTCATTCATTTGTTCACTCAGGAGGCAACTTTATCCCTGGCCCTCTGCTGAGGGCAGGGGTGACTATAATAATGAATAGATGCTCGTAGTGGAGCTTCAGCAAGAAGTGAGGAGACCTCAGACCAAGGAGTCATTTTCCTGCCTGGGAAAATTAGCAAAGACTTCACAAATGAAGGGACATTTGAGCTGGCCTTACAGGATGACCAGGTGTTCTTCAAGTAGAGAACTGAGGTCTGTTTTAGGTGTTAAATCTGATATCAAAGATTAGATAAGAATCTGTCCTATTTAAAGATCTTGAGCAATTCATGGTATCATGGCCTGAAAAGAAGGGTACCGTTTTCTCAAGGACATCACAGGCACTTTCAGAAAACATTTCCCCCAAAGAGGAAAACCAGTTGGAGAGTGTAATATTCTGTGATATTAAAGGAATGCAGTTAATCATGTAAAAATTTGAATTCAGCAAAACAAACCCAACACCACCTCTAGTCGTTCTCAGCAGGGAGCTGTTTTGTCCCCAGGGGACATTTGGCAATGTCTTCAGACATTTTTGGTTGTCATGACTGGGGGGTTAAATACTGGTACCCAATGGGTAAAGGCCAGGGATGCTGCTCAACACCCTACAGTGCACAGGACGGCCCCCACCACAGAGAATGACTAGTGGGTAGAGACCAGGGATGCTGCTAACACCTTACAGTGCACAGGATGGCCCCACCACAGAGAATGACTAGGGGGTGGAGACCAGGGATGCTGTTCAACATCCCATGGTGCACAGGATGGCCCCACCCCAGAGAATGATCCGGCCTAAATGTCAGTAGTGCTGTGATTGAGAAACTCTTCTCTGACCTGCACACTATCTAAACTGACATGCTTTCATCTGTGCCATGGAAATTAGTCCTGCTCATCTCTTTGTTCCTTGCACAGTTTAAGTGATGACATGTAAGATTTACCTTGTCCCACCCTCACTGCCACACAGTTTGATCTATAAACAAGGCCCTCGTGAATTTAGAACACTGTGCAAACTCATGTGAATTTAATAACTTTAGTTGAGGGAAAATAAGATAAGAATCAAAGCACAGGGTGAGGACATCATGGCTGCAAGGCTGTGGGCCCATCACTGTCACATTGCACCACGAGTACATTTGTCTGGGACAGAATTGTTTCATTCTGCTAGAAGAAGCAAGGTATTCTAAATACAGCTTGGAGTCTCTGAAGTGAGTAGTCCTACATTTGCGCCAGGTAGAAATGGTGCAGGAATTTAATGTTCAGTTAGCAAACATGCAAAGAACAGGGCTGGGGAGCAAGCTTGTCTTTGTCTAAATCTGGTGGCCACTAACCACATGTGGCTATTGAGCACTTGAGATGTGGTGAGTCCAAATTGAGATGCGCTGTAAGTGTAAAATACACACTGAATTTCCAAGATTTTGTACAGAAAAGAGAATGCAAAATATCTCATTTAATTTGCATATTGGTTACAAGTTGAAATGATAAGATTCTGAATCCATTCGGTTAAATAAAATACATGATTAAAATTAAATTCACCTATTTTTACCTCTTTTTTTAAATGAGGCTACTAGAAAATGGGAAACCCTCAATGAAATGGATTGACGCAATAACCTCTACAATGTACTGAAACATACCAACGATCAGGAAGATGGTGCGGGACCGGGCAACGTTTCCTTCTGTTACACACAAGGTTGCCATGAGTTGGAGCCAAGTTAACAGCAACTAACAACTAGAAAATTTAAAATTACATATGTGGCTTGCATTAAGTATATTTTTATTGGACCAAGCTGGTCTAAAACCACACATTTCTTTTCTTTTTTAATCTTATTATGACGCTCAAGAAAGGACTTCCAGGTTTGGATTTCTAACAAGTATGTCCTTCCATCTCCCGGCCACTGGTTTTCAACCTTGGCAGCACCATGAAATCACCTTGGAGAGCTTTTAAAAAATACTGATGCTTGGACATGGATAGGTAAAATAATAATAATAATAACCCTGACCTAAACCACATATCTTATGCAAAAATTAACTCAAAATGAATCATGTATTTAAATGTAAAACATAAACTAGAAAACGCTGAGAAGAACACATGGGTGAAAATCCTCAGGATCTGGGGCTAGGCAATGAGTTCTTTGACTTGACACCAAAAGCATGACTTATAAAAGGAAAAATAGGTAAATTGGACTTCATCGAAATGAAAAACTTTTGCTCTGTGAAAGCCCATGTGAGGAAGATGAAGATCCATGAGACAGAGGAGGGTGGCTGGAGGGAGGTGGGTGTGCCTATAAAAGGGAAACACACAGGGTCCATGTGATACTGGAACTGTTCAGTGTCTTGACCATGATGATGGTAAAACAAAAAACAGTTGCTTTTGAGTCAATTCTGACCCATGTGCGTCAGGGTAGACCTGTGCTCCACAGGGCCTTCTATGGCTTACCTTTCAGAAGATCTCCAGGTCTTTCTTCCGAGTTGCCTCTGGGTGGACTTGAACCTTCAACCTTTCAGTTAGCAGCCTAGCACTACCCAGGTAAAAGTGCATAAAACCTACATACAACAGCAACAACAAAAACCATTGCCATTGAGTCAGTTGTGACTCATAGCAACCCTTTAGGACAGTGAACTGCCCCATAGGGTTTCCAAGGCTGTAATCTTTATGGAAGCATACTGCCGCCACATCTTTCTCCTCTGGAGGGGCTGTTGGTTTCAAACCACCAACTTTTTGGTTAGCAGCCAAATGCTTTAACCACTATACCTACCACCCAGGCTCCTAAAACCTACATGCGTGATAGTATTGTATAGAACTTAATACACATATACATACACAATGACTACAAGTAAAACTGGGTAAGGAGTCCCCGGGTGGTGTAAACGGTTAATATCTTGGCTGTTAACCAGAAGGTTGGAGGTTTGAGTCTGCCCAGAAGTACCTCGGAAGAAAAGCCTGGCAATGTACTTCGGAAAAATCAGTCATTGAATACTCTATGGAGCACAGTTCTACACTGACACACATGAGGTCTCCATGAGTTGGAATCGACTCAACGGCAATTGGTTAAAACTGGGGAAATCGGTTGTGTCTATCAACGTCAATATCCTGGTTGAGACATTGTATTATAGTCTTGCAAAATAATATTGTTGTGGGGAGACTGGGTCAAGTGTACACAGGGTCTCTCTACAGTATCTCTTACAACTGCGTGCAAATCTTCGATCATCTCAATACAAATTTCAATGGAAAAAAAAATACCACCACACCGCCACCACCACCACCACCACGTTGATTTAAATGGTCTGGAACGTGGCCTGGGCTTGGAGAGTTTTATACTCTCCCCGCGTGATTTCATGTGCAGCCAAGGTTGAAGGCAATGCTTCTGAGATGAAGAGTGTAAGAATTTAAAATAGAGACTGAAGGCAGGTGTTGGAAACTGCTGAGTTGGACTTTCTGACTGAGGGTTATCTTCAAACCCAATCCCCAAATGAAAGAATGCAGCTTGTCCTCAGGAACTTGTATGTTTTGGCACAATGCCCAAGCTAGAGATCTGGCTCTATTTCCTGGAAGGAATAGGATTTGAGCAAACTGACCAGGTGGATGAAATGGTTAGTAGCACCTTCCTATGTTTTCGCTGAGCACCTGTCTGCTTTCCCCACAAACCTCCCTTTCAACCTTATAGGCCACTGCTTTTCAAATATGGCTGCACATTGGACACACCTGGGTTGTGTAAAAAATGCTGATACCTGGGCCCTGTCCCTAAAGAGTCTTACTTATTTGGTGAGGAATGTGGCCTGGGCATCAGGACTTTTTTTTTTTTTAGATCTCCCAGGGGATTCTAGTATGCAGCAAAACTGGACGACCTCTCAAGTCTGCCCACAAGGTGTAGTTGTACCTCAGGAGCTTTTAAATATCCGGTTGCCTGGCGTCCAAATATTCTGATTTAATTAGTCAAGAGTGTGGCCAGGTCATTGGTCGGGATTTTTAAAAGCTCTCCAAGTGATTCTTAGGTGCAGTTTAGGTTTGAAAACCACTAGTTTAGGCATTCATCCTCTATTATCATCAACCAAGATATCAGCTGTGTTCTTGCTCACAAGCATTTAGCAGGCTTCAGGATTGAAAGTTTTCATAGTATAATAGCAGGTGCCATCAAGTCGACTCTACTCATGGCGACTCCATGTGTGTCAGGGTAAAACTTTGCACCATAGAATTTTCAATGGCTGAGTTTTCAAAAGCAGATTGCCCTACCTTTCTTCTAAGGCACATCTGGGTGGACTGGGACTTCCAAACTTTTGGTTGGCGGCTGAGGGCATGTAACCATTTGCATTACCCAGGGACAACCGAAAGTTTTAATAGGTAGGAGAAGACTTTACGTGTTGGGCGTGTGTGTGTGTGTGTGTGTGTGTGTGCGCACGCCTGTGTGTGTAGGGGAGAGTCCAGTCTGGCCTCTCCAAAATCGCCACCTTACTTCTTCTTTTTGTAAGACTGGGCAGGCTTTTCGCTTCGCCTCCTTCGCAGCGCACAGGGAGTATGCACTACCCGCTTCCCCTTATGAAATGAATTGGTGGACCCTGAGCCCACAAGCTCCTCTCCAGCCACCCCTCCAACTGCAGCGTGACTGCCCAAGTCAGTGGTTCTCAAAATGTGCTGCACATTAGGGTCTCCTGGACAGCTTTAAAAAAATACTGAGGCCTGGCTCCCACCACCTGACAGCCTGATGTCACTGGTCCGGAGAGAAACCGGGCCAGCAGGATTTTTTTTTTAAGTCCTAGGTGATTCTAATGTTCAGCGTAGTTTGCAAACCACTGGCCCAAGTGCTATTTCACTTGCTGTTATGCGTTGTCCAGTTGATTGCAGCTCGTAGTGACCCCATATGACAGAGTAGAACTGCCTCATAGGGTTTCCCAGGCTGCAATTTTTAGGGAAGCAGATTGCCAGGTCTTTGCTCTCTAGGAGCAGCTGGTAGGTTCGAACCTCTGACCTTTCAGTTAGCAACCAAGCGCTTAACCATTGCGCCAGCAGAGCTCCTTGCTGTCTTACTTAGTGATGTGAAATTGGCTTTTGTGCAGGAAGATCCTAACAAAATATTCAACAAGGTTAGAAATGGATGGGCAGAATGTCTCAGGTTCAAGCTAAGGACTCAATACAACACAGTGAAGTGCTTTGACACGAGCCATGCAGAGTATGTATAGATGAGTAATTTCTTGAAACACTGTATTCCAAATCCAAACCGCCCCCCCCCCACCAACAGTGCAGCCCCCTCGAGTTGGTAGAGTCTCCTATGTGAGTTGCACAGAGTTCATGGCCATGCCATGTCTACAGAAGTGCTGAAGGGAAAGTAGCTCTTATGTAAAACAGCAACTTTCAACAGCTCTGTACCTCCTGCTGGGCAAGAGTTTCACCAACATCAGATGCAAATTAGAGATAAACTTAATTTAAGTACTAACTGCCTCTCCCTACTCTCCGGAGGGGGCTGGTGTTTGCGATCACACCTCCAAAGCAGAGGGCCACCTGCAGGCTGTCATTTTCATCAGATGCGCATAATAGCTCAGCCTCATTTTGAAGATGTCTGCCCTCATGCATTTCCAGATTCCACCCAGGAGTGGAAGCCAGTTTCCCAAGTTCAAATATCCTCTCCTCCCCCACTCGGAGGGCATTTTCCATTTCCAGATGAGCATCTGAGGAGGGTCACTGCCCCTGCAGCAATCTTTAGGGAGATCTGAAACAGAAAAGAGTTTTAAATGAATGTCATAAGACATTGTGACTAAAAGCTCAACCTCTAGCTGCAGGGGACAGGTGCCAGAAAATGAGTCAGGCTGGTAAGGCAGGTGGGGTGTCATACCAAGGAAGAGGACCTAGCAGGGGCCTTCGAGCCAGGGATCAGGCAGCCAGACAAGTGGGTGGAAAGCTGGTTGCCCCAAATTGTCTCAGGCTGGGCCGAGCATTCTGGAAGCAAACATTTAAACATCTGGGAGATGCCTTGGTGATTTTGCCCAGCTGAGCTCCCTGGGCGCTCCTTCCACTGGCAGATGAAGGTGTGGATTCAGAATATAAATGTGGGTTAGAATGAAAGTAGGATTTCTAAACTCCCCCTTGGCTCTATATGGTTCTTTGCCTACGTAAGGCATGGTGGGTCTGGGGGTAAATCCACGACAAAATCAGGGAGCATAAGGACTCTCTTAGGTTTAGCCTGAAAGCTCTAGAGACTCTGCCTGAAAAACTGTGTATCCAGGTCAGAGCCAGACCGAGTGGCAAGCGAGTGCATTTCATCATATGCACTGGCTTTTCCCGACTGCCTGTGTGTCAAATTCCAGTAGACTTAAAAATCTGTACAAGTGGTCTTACACTTGAGCGTACATCAGAATCACCTGGAGGACTTGTTAAACCACAGATTCCTGGATTATGCTCCCAGAGTTTCGGATTCTTCAGGTCCGAAGGAGGGAGGGGATGGAGGGAAGGGGGATAATTTGTATCTCTAGCAAGTTCCCTGGGTGGCGCAAAAGGTTAAGCACTTGACTACTAACCAAAAGGTCAGCTGTTCAAACTCACCCAGAGGCACCTTGGAAGAAAGGCCTGGTGAATTGGTTCTGCAAGGTCACAGCCTTCAAACTCTATGGAGTGCCATTCTACTTGGCACACATGGAGTCATTCAAGGGCAACTGGTGACAAGTTTCCAAGACATGCTGATGCTCCTAGCCCAGAGACCACACTTTGAGAACCGCTGGTCTGAGGATAAGCTTATAGGTATTTTGTGAATTTAAAGGATGATTTACGCATGACTCTGAGGGCTTATATGCAAGTATTACTTTCTTTGTAGGTATGTGGGCCCCCAGTAAGACCAGTTAGCATGGGGTTTGGAGTCACATGGAAGATGGTGACTTTGGATGTGATTCTTGTGACAGGAACTTCTGGTTTCACAGGGGAAGCAGCAGCTGACTGCAAAACAAGAAAACAGGGGTAGAAGGGGAAACCCGAAATCCCAAATACAGAGGGCAGGGGGGGAAGAGAAACAGTGAAGATGGAAGCATGCTAGTTTGTGGGTGAGATGTTCATCTGTTCCGGGGAGGACAGACGGGCCAGGAGGGGCTGGGCAGGAGGGTTTTGGTTATTTATTTACTAATTTCATGATTAGGATGTCCACAGGGTTCACAGGGCTGTGCCGAGTCACACACCTGAAAGAATGTCCTAGTCCGGAGGTTTGTGATGTTGGGATATGGTGCCAGTGGAGGTGGATTTCATTTTCTCTGAAGATTTAAACGTGGGACTTGTCCATTATTAATGGGTCAGCCAGGGCAGTTTTAGGTACAGACTCTTCTAGATGCAGGAAGATGGATAATTTTTTAATTTTTTTCAGGTTCCGGTCCTTCATCGTGTAAAGGAAAATTAGTGCTTCCGTGGGAAACTAGGCATTGTCTATACCTCACCCATCCCCATTATCTCATTCTATGAAAGCTGTTTGAAAACTCTGCAAGCTGAGGATAACTGAAAACAAAATGATTCTTCTCTATAGAGACATAAATTGTGCCTGGTTGAGGGGGGGTTCAATTGACTTCCCTCCCACACCATGGAAGAAGCTGGTTTTGCCTCCGTTTCCATGTTCATTTCCATATTCCTGACTTATAGAAATGTATCTGTTCATTGGATTGTTCTTTGAACCCATTATAACATTGCCTGGTTCCTTCATTATGTGTTAAATATAGTCTTCAATACGGGTCCATTTTTATATCTGCAAAAGAGTCATGCTTTTACCTTCCTTGAAAATGATCTTTCTCTTAAGATTAGGTATCTCTAGCAGGAGGAATGTCAGAGATCATCTTGGACAACTCCCTCATTTCATAGGAAAGATCCCGAGGTCCAGAGACGATAAGTGTGGAAATAGATGAAGAACAATTAAGAACAAACAAAGGCCATTTATTCAGAGCTTGCTGTAGCAAGGGAATCAGTCACCATCACTTGCATTTGGCAAACTCAAGGGCAGGCAGGAGAGTGGGAAAGCTTTACAGTATAGTGAAAAACAAGGAAGGCCTCAGGTGTACCCTGATCGGAGGCTGTTGGCATGGGAAGCTGAAGCTGGGCTGGCTAGAAGTGCGGCATCCCATGCGATTGGCTAGGGGGAGCATATTTGGCTTTCTCCAGTTGGTTTGAAATTGGAAGCAGAGACACAGAATTAAGAAAGTTATTAGTTATTAATCAAGTCCTGGCCATTTTGGATCCATTGTTACAAGGGTTGTTGTTTAGCTTCCTGGGCTGGTAGCTGCAGGTGGTGAGTCAGAAGTTCTACTTTTCTATACTGGTCTGGCCATTGTCCTTGTGTTCATTCAGTCTCTCATAAGTGAAGTCCCTTAGCCTCACAGGCAGGTAGGGGCTGACCTGGGACTGGAACTTCTGCTTCCAGACTCCTCTAAGTTGTGTTCTTCACCACCACACATCACATAGCCACACCCTTTCCTCCCCTCCCTGCCCTTCAGCCCACCAGCTCCCTGGAGAGAAGGTCAGCAGAGCCGGTATTTACTTGTTGGGAACTCTCAGCTTTTCCTGATTCTTCCATCGCATTATAAACCATGGGGAAGCAAGAATGGGGCCTTGTCTGACTTTGCACCTGCAGTATCTAAGACAATGTAGCACATGGAAAGTGCACAACAGAAAAATGCCCATGGGATGAAGGAATAGTGTTAGTTGCTATGGAGTCAATTCCAACTCATGGCGACCCCATCCGTGCAGAGAACTGCCCCATAGGGTTTTCAAGGCTGCTGTGACCTTTCAGAAGCAGATCACCAGGCCTGTCTTCTGAGGTGCTTCTGGGAGGGTTCAAACCATCAACCTTTCAGTTAGTAGTCGAGCACTTGCCACCTGGGGACTCCTAATGAAAGAATGCGTGAGTGAATAAGAGTAAATAATGATGATTAAGAGTCCCTAGGTGGTGCAAATGGTTAACGCTCTCAGCTACTAAACGAATAATTGGAGATTTGAGTCCACTCAGAGGTACCTCACAAGAAAGGTCTGGCAATCTACTTCTGAAAAATCAGCAACTGAAAACCCAGTGGAGCAGCACAGTCCTACTTTGACACACATGAAAGTCACCATAAGTTGGAGTCAACTCAATGGCAACTGTTTTTTTTTTTTAATAATAGTTAACTTTCATTGAGCATTTGCTATATGCCAGCTAGTTACTTGCCTTGCATTATCACATGTAAACCTCACCACAAACTCTCAAAATAAGGTTTTACTATAATTATTGTTACTTTACAGATGAGGAAACTGAAGCTCACGGAGGTTGAAAAACTTGCCCAAAGTCACCCAGAGGGGAGATGGCAGAACCTGGTCGGTTCATTTCTAAGTTAAGCTCTTAACTGCCCATTGTACATCAGAATCACCTGGAAGGCTTGTTAAAACTCTTTGGGTAGAGCCTGGAATTTGCATTTGTAAAAATTCTCAGGGGCTGCTGCTGAGGTTGGCTCAGAGACCACGCTTGGAGAGCTGCGGCTCTAGACTTGCAGGGGATAAAATGGACAGCACAGTGCCACACAACACAACCCAAGAACAAGGCAGGCCAAGTCTTCAACACCAAGGACAATCTTCTTGCACAGTTTTCATTTTCACCAAGCAGACATGAGCGACACTGGTCTTCATCGATTGTTACTAGGCATTTGATGGGGTGGGATGGAGCATGGAATCAAAGGAAGAGAAGTCCTCTAGCATTATAAAGTATTTCCTTAGACAGAAAAAAAAAAAGCCAGTAAAGTTATCTATTTCTGTGCAGATTTCAAAACTGGAATATGGGGTTGTCTTAAAATCAGAGCATTATGTCAGTGTGTGTCCTGAGAAAATGACAGAGGGGAACAGAAAAAAAATCAAAACTTGTTTTTTCTACCCAAGCTTGTGCCAGCCTGGGTGAAGGTGGTGGTGGTAGTGGTGCCTGCAGAGGCTATTAGGGGAAAGACACAGGCATTGTCGCCAAACCAAAAACCCAACCTGATGTCATTGATTCTGACTCGTAATGACCCTATAGGACAGGGGAGAACAGCCACATAGGGTTTCCAAGGCAGTCGTCTTTTTTTCTTTTTTTTTGAAACCCTAAGGGGCAGTTCTACTCTGTCCTATAGGGTCATTATGAGATGGAATCAACTCTGTGGCAATGGGTTTGGTTTTTTCGGTATATGTAAACCAGTATAGAATGATTTCTATGATCTATTGTTAATTTTTTTAGAAGTACAGAAGATACAGTTTGCTTCCATTTGTTTCTGTAAAGCAGAAGAGGTTTTATCTACATAGAGTATTTCTAGAACGATTCGCAAGACACTTTTTCTAATAATAGGTGGAGCCTTGGTGGCGCAGTCGTTAAGAGCTTGGCTGCTAACCAAAAGGTTGGCAGTTTGAATTCACTAGCCGCTCCTTGGAAACCCTATGGGGGAGTTCTACTACGTCCCATAGGTTTGCTATGAGTTGGAATCGACTTGATGGCAACAGGTTTGGTTTTTGGCATAGCTAAGTTTTTTTTGTGGCATAGTGGTTAAGTGCTACAGCTGCTAACCAAAGGGTCAGCAGTTCGAATCCGCCAGGCGCTCCTTGGAAACTCTATGGGGCAGTTCTACTCTGTCCTATAGGGTCACTATGAGTCAGAATTGACTCGATGGCACTGGGTTCTGGGTTAAGTTTTTTTTTTAATTGTACTTTAGACGAAGGTTTACAGAACAAACTAGTTTCTCATTAAACAGTTAGTATACATATTGTTTTGTGACATTGGTTACCAACCCCACAACATGTCAACACTCTCCCGTTTTGACCTTGGGCTCCCAATTACCAGCTTTCCTGTCCCCTCCTGCCTTCTAGTCCTTGCCCCTGGGCTGGTGTGCCCCTTTAGTTTCGTTTTGTTTTATATGGGCCTGTTTAATCTTTGGCTGAAGGATGAGCCTCAGGAGTGACTTCAGTACTGAGCTAAAAGCGTGTCCAGGGGCCATACTCTTAGGGTTTCTCCAGTCTATGTCAGGCCAGCAAGTCTGGTCTTTCTTTTTGAGTTAGAATTTTATTCTATATTTTTCTCCAGCTCTGTCTGGGACCTCTATTGTGATCCCTGTCAGAGCAGTCAGTGCGGGTAGCCGGGCACCATCCCAAGGCTGTAATCTTCATGAAAGCAGACTGCCATGGTGGGTCCAAACGGCCAACCTTCCGGTTAGCAGCCAAGCTCTTACCCACTGCACCACCAGGGCTCTTTCATTGTTCACCAGCCTACACCTTTTGCAGGAACATAGCTGGCAGCCAGGACATCATGGTTAGCTGCTGCTCTGCTGACTGACTGAAGCCCACACAATTACCCTTAGTCTTTCTCAGTTCCAGGTGAATGGATCTGAACTACTGGAGTGGATATCAAACAGATGTCACAACAGTCTTTTCAATAAGTGCCCACAATGACCAAGGAAGGAAGTTTGGCGAGGAAGAATTGGACTTTTAAAGCAATAGTTCTCAGACCTGCTGGCATGGTGGCATCCATCATTTGGGGAACTTTTTTAAAATCCCAATGTGCAGGCCAGAGCCCAGACCAACTACATCAGAATCTTTGCAGGTGGATCCAAGTACTGGCATTTCTGAAGCTGCCCGGGTGATTCGAATGCACAGCCAAGTTGAAGAATCAGTTTCCTACAGCGGCTTCTCAAATTATAAATTGCATAGGGTTCCCTTGGGGATCACGCTAAGGTGCCGATTGGGGCCCAGCAGATCTGGGGTGGGGCCCGAGATTCTGCATTTCTAATAAGCTCCCAGGGGATGCTATTGCTGCAAGGTATTGCAAGTGTCAGGAAAGCAGGGCGATGAAGCTAAAAAGACTGACTGCAGGACTGTAGACAGACTTTCTACTACCGAGACCTGGCGGCTTGCCTGAAGTCTTAGTGAGTACCAGAGGATGTCAGGAATGCCCACTGTCCCGTCCCCATGGAGAAAGTTCCCATTCTGTCTCTGGTTGTCTAGCTCCAGAACCAGAGCTGAGATTCCAGTTTCTCTTACGTAGCATCACTAGATGAAACACTACAGGATTTTCATCCTCTTTATGAGCCAGAATTGACTTGACCGCAACGAGTTTAGTTTTTGTTTTTTTTCCAGGGCACACAACTAGTCTTTCTCTCCTAGCCTCCTTTGCTGTTGGTGTGGCCATGTGACTAGGTTCTAGTCAATAGAATGTGAGTAGAAGTGATATATGCCACATGTAGACCTGGCTCGTAAAAATCTCCTGCCATGTGATCCTCCAAGATCCCTTTTGGCCCAAATAAGCTCAAGTCTTGGGAAGCAATATGTCAAAGATGGCAGAGGCATAAGGTGAAAGGGAGACTTTCTGCGAATCAGGAACTCTGCTCTTAGGCTTCACTTGATGGAGAAATAGACTTCTTTTGTGTTGGAACCATTCTACCTTTTGTGTTTTGTCACAGCAGCTAGCCATTTCTTACCTGATATTCCTCCCGATCATCACTACATCCTCTGCACAACTCCACCTTCCCTGGAGAAGCAGAGCATTGGAACATGTAAAGAGCGCCATGAGTCACTATGGACACAGTGTGGCCAGCATCCTGGAAAGCAAAGTGTCTACTGGGGGAGTTGGAGAGATTCTCTTCCCCTTCATAAGTCCCTCTCTCTCTGCCTTTCTGGGAACAGGCTATTGTGGTGAAACTTGGGAGAATCCCTCTACTAAGAGAAGAACTATCAGGAGCCAAGGAGGGAGCAAGTTGAAGCTGGTTTCTTGGGTCTGGTTCTTGACTTTAAGAGTGAGAAGGATAAAAAGACAGGTTCACACAATGTCCAAGTAAACTAATTTAAAGAAGGAGACAAAGGAGGGATAATAACAATAATGTTGATGATTTTGCTAATGATTATGGTGATGATAACTAACATTTATTAAGTATTTAACATATGCTACCACTGTTCCAAAATTTTATACACATTGACTAATTACTAATTTTTTCTTCAGGACAATACTTTTAGTGAGTACTATTAGTATCCTTAAGGAGCCCTGGTGGCATAGTGGTTAAGAGTTCAGCGCTAACCAAAAGGTCACTAGTTCAAATTCACCAGCCACTCCTTGGAAGCCCTATGGGGCAGTTTTACTCTGTCCTATTGGGTCTCTATGAATCGGAATCAACTCGACAGAACCTAACAACAGCAACATTAGTATCCTCAAGGAGTCCCTGGGTGGCAGGAACGGTTAAGCACTCAGCTACTAGTTGGAAAGTCGGCAGGTTGGTGGTTTGAACTCACCCAGAGGTGCCTTGGAAGACAGGCCTGGCGATCTGCTTCTGAAAGGTCACAGGCTTGAAAACCCTATGGAGCACAGTTCTACTCTGCACACATGGTGTTGCCATGAGTCAGAATAGATTCAACAGGAACTAGTATCCATATTTTACAATGGCAAAAACAGAGACCCAGAGAGATGAACTTGACCACTCCGCAAGTAGCAGTCAAGGTGCAAACCCAGCAATCTCTCTCCAGATCTCATGCTCTTCTCTATTGTACTATGCTGCTTTAAAGTCTGAGAGAGAAGATCCAACCACTGATGAAAGGTATGCATGTGTCTTTATTTTTTCTCTCTCGAGAATGAAACTCCAGCTGAATGGATCAGGGATTTGGCAGGATCAGGGAACCCCAACAACTGGAGAATCCCCAACACTTCTGGCACAACTACAAGAAGGAACCCTTGGGTAGTTCACACCTGTAATCCTACACGGTCTATTTTTCATCATTGCACCTGGCTGAAACCCAAAGTAACACATTCAAACATACCTTCATACATCAAAGAAGCAAACATTAGAAAAGGTTTGATTTCTTCTATGCCTGTTTCTTTACTCTTATAACTTACCTGTATCTTCATAATTTTTGTATTTTATTATCTTTTAAAAAGTTAATCATGCAGGCAATAAAAGTGTATGTAATGTGTAAGTATATTTGAGGATAACAAAATGCACATCCTTGTACCCACCACCAAGCTGAAGATAAAGAACATTCCAGGATCTTTGGAGTGCTCTGTGTGCCCTGCCCCAGTCTCATCCTTCTCTTCCCTTCCCCCGCCCCAAAGGTATGCAGAATTTTGTGCTAATCGTTTCCTTGCTTTATTGCTTTACTACAGGATTTCTCAACAGTAGCGCTGTGGCTATTTTGGACAAGATAATTCTTTGTGGTAGAGCCTGTCCTGTGCATTGTAGAAAGTTCAGCACCATCCCTGGCCTCTACCCGCTAGATGCTAGTTGCATCGCCCCTCAGTTATGACAAGCAAAAACATCTCCAGACATTGTCAAATGTTCCCGGGGAGGGGTGCAAAACAGCCCCCAGTTGAGAACCACTGACTTATTCTATGCTTAGAAAACCAAAAACCAAAACCATTGCCGTCAAGCCGATTCCGATTCATAGAGACCCTATAGAACTGCACCATAGCATTTCCAAGGAGCACCTAGTGGATTCAAACTGCTGACCTTTTGGTTAGCAGCTGTAGCTCTTAACCACCACACCACCAAGGTTTCCACCTCTATACTTACATACCCCTAAAAAATTATTGTTTCATTTGCCTGTCTTTAAACTTGACACGAATGGAATGGAATCACTACGTGTATTACTCCGGGACTTGGTATTCTGTGATCAGCATTCTGTTTTTGAGATTACTCAGGTTGATGCACATAGCTGCAGTATACTCATTTTCTCTGCTATATAGTATTCCATGGTATCAATATGCCTAGTTTTGCCCTCTCCCTCCACCCAGGGAAAAGGTGGAGGCAGGTGAGTTTCTTTGCTATCCTCTGCATTATACCTTTATTTCTTGCTCACCCTAACTCCAAGGATGAAACCCTTCAGGGTCCCAGCTTTACGGGAGAGTTCTCTTATTAAGATCTCCACCTTGTTATTAGGTGCCGTTGAGTAGATTTCAACTCCTAATGACCCCATGTGACAGAGGAGAACTGCCCCATAGCGTTCCTAGACTGTAATCTTTATGGGAACAGATCACCATATCTTTCCCCTGCAGAGCCTCTGGCTGTGTTCGAACTGCCCACCTTTTAGTTACCACTATGGCGACTATGAGATTTGCCTTGAAAAGGTACGCCATTATGCCACAAGTCCAATTTCTACTCCACTGGTTTGTGTGCAGAATTCCTGATGATGTAAATGGTTAATATGCTGGGCTGCTAACTGAAAAGCTGGAGGTTAAATTGTACCCAGAGGTGCTCAGAAGAAAGGTCTGGCGATCTATTTCCAAAAAATCTGCCATTGAAAACCCTACGGAACACAGTTCTAGCCTGACACACATGGGGTGGCCATGAGTCAGAGTCGATTCGATGGCAACTGGCTTGGTGGTTGGTGTGTGTTTCATGGACTGAAGACCCATGTATCCCAACTTTCAACTCCACATCTTTGCCTGGTTGTCTCAGAGCATCTCAACCTTAATCTGTTGCAAACCGGAGATGTGCTTTCTCTCTATCCTGGTGGGTCCCCTCTCTGCAAATGGCACCACCACCCATCTATCCATCTCTATATCCCAAGTCTGGACAGTTCCACATCTGACACCCCAAACTTTCATCCGTCAGTATCACCCCACCCTTGTTGTGGGATTCTACAACAGTCCCTTAGTCTCTTCCTAAAATATAATTCACAAGAGAGGTCTTTTAAAAACCCAAATCCAGTCATGCTACACCTTTGCTTAAGCATGTCAAAGGTTTCAATTGTTCTCAAGATGAAATTCCAATTCTTACGAGGTGTAAGGTTCTCACCCCTCTCCCAACTCCCATCCACAACCTAGCAAACTTTTTACTCCTTCAGTAACTCTCAGTTTAAGTGTATTTTCTAAAAAACAACAAATAAAGACCTTTTCTGACTCCAAGATAGGTCAGATCCCCATTACGTGTTTTCTTAGCATCTAGTATTTCTCCTTCTTAGCACTTATCACAGAGGTAATAGAGTCATTATAAAGTAATAGTTTTACAAATGATTGTTTTATATATAAAGGTCTGTACTGGGATGCAGACTCTATAAGGTCAGGAGTTTGCCTATGATTTTCCCTTCCTTTCCTACCTTTTTCTGCATCATGGCACAAGCAGAAAAATTATATGTGAAAAGTTGGGACAAACAGAAGATCCCTGGGTGGCACAAATGGTTTGTGCTTGACAAGTAACTTAAAAGTTGGTGGTTCAAATCCATCCAGTGGCTCAGTGAAAGAATGGCCTGGCAATCTGCATCTGTAAAGACTAGTGGCCTCATTTTTTGAATTATTGTACACTGCTATAAAAACAGGAGTCCCTGGGTGGTGCAAACAGTTAAGTGCTGGACTAACCAAAAGGTTAGCAGTTCAAACCCACCCAGAGGTGCCTCAAAACAAAGGCCTGGAGATCTGCCTTGAAAACGCTATGGAGCAGTTCTACTGTGCTCACATGTGGTCTCCGTAAGTCAGAGTCAACTCGAGATGACAACTAGTTTGGTTTGGTTTTTGTTTTTTTAAGTCCAGATCAGGGGTTGACAAACATTTCCTATAAACAGATAGATAGTAAATATTTTAGGCTTTGCAGACCATCCATTCCCTGTGGCAACTACCCAGCTCTGTCCCTGTAGCACAAAAGCAGCCATAGGCAATACGTAAACAAAGGGGCATGGTTGTGTTTTAATAAAACTTTATTTACAAGAAGACGGCAGCCAGATTTGGCCCACAGCAGTAGTTCTGCCCACCCCTTGATAAGGGAGCAAAAGCCCAGCTTCGTACAGAGGGAAGCTGACACAGAAGAGCCTTGCTCACACTCACGGAAAGAACCACTACAAGGTGATGAATGCCTTTAGCCTCAAGGAGTTATAAATGTATCCAAGTGTTAGGAAGGCAGATGCTGGCTTCCAGCTCACTGAGTCAAAGCCTTGAGGGTAAATCACCAGGTCCCCAGATGCGAGGGGCTTGCATGGTGTGCGTTAGGTTTAACTGTATAAAATTACCGATTTTCAATTTTATTGACAAACCAAAATGGCAACTTCATACGGTTGAGCTTATATACAGAGAAGAAACCCTTGTGGCGTAGTGGTTAAGAGCTACAACTGCTAACCAAAAGGTCAGCAGTTCGAATCCATCAGGTGCTCCTTGGAAACCCTATGGGGCAGTTCTACTCTGTCCTATAGTGTCGCTATAAGTCAGAATTGACTTGACAGCAGCGGGTATATGCACAGAAATAACAATAATAATGCCTAGGTTTTATTGAATGCATACTACATTCTTGGCACTGAGCCAGTATTTTACATGCATTCTTTTACAGAATTCTTACATGAAACCTATATGGTCACTATTCTTATTTGCATTTTCCCAGTAAGGAAATTAAGATGTAAGCTGTTTACATACCTTACCCAAGGTCTCACACCTAGAAAATCCTGGAATAGAAAATGCTGGAACTGCACTCAGGCTGACTAAACCCAAAGACCGTGCTCTTAACCATCAAAGGGTTTCATATAGAAAATAAGCTCTTTTGAAGAAGTGTTTAAGGCTATGAAAGAAGAAGGAAAAAGGCATAGTTCTATTCTGACTCACACTCCAGGGTATTATACAGATAAGAGTCATTAATATATTGCATTGTTTTTTCAATTTATATCCATAGCACTTAGTTTCCCACACAACCTCTTTGGGCTAGTTAAAAAAAAAAAAAAGCAATAGACATCAACCCATCTCTTGTCTGTGTTTCATGTTTGCAGTTGTATTGTTTTTATATTTTACATCCTCAGAATGTGTCATTATACTGTTTGTTGTGCAGCCCCTTCCCTGGTTAATCATATTAATACAATCCAAGTGAGACTAGGAAGAAAGAGCTGGTGATCTCCTTCTGAAATCAGCCAGTGAAAACCCTATGGATCACAGTGGTCCAATCTGGACCAGGCAGCATTTCAGTCTGTTGCATGTGTGGTCACCATGAGTCAGGGCTCTCTCAGCAACAGCTGTCGACATATTGTTTCTATCAGGGCAGTCATTCAGTGGGCACAGGTATGAACATATCTTTTGTTTAGTCTATGGTCCTTCTGACTAGTTGGTGGCCAGGCCATTTTGGCTTTGAAATATTTTTAATATCACCTCCGGTATAAAGTTACATATTTTTTTATAGAATATAGACTCATGAACTTGATGTACATCCAAATCATTTAAGTGGCTACATCTGGAGAAAGAGGAACAGGCATGGCTTGGGGAAGGGAATAGAGGAGACTTCAAATTTTATCTCCACAGTTTTTTTTTAATGCAAATATTTTAATATATGTTTATTTTGAGAAACAAGTATATGGTGTCTTAATATTATTTTATGTATCTGTATTGTATTTCAAAAATTTCTTTTTGAAATAAATACCAGATAACAATACCTTGTGTGAGGACCTAGCCTACTGAGCAGAGATACTGAGATCTGAAGCAATTTGACTGTAAGAGCCTGTGCCCTTACCCTTTACACTCATGTCTCAAAGAAAATGTCTCCTCTTTTTTAAGATGTGGATACTTTTAGGCAGGTTTTACAAGCAGTCTTCCTCTTCTCTTTACTAAAGGAGGCCTTGATAGATGCTTTTATTGGTTTCATGGTGTAGGTGAGTTAATTTACCATGAAATACACAATTGTCATTTTGTTTGGGTTTTTAAAAAGCCCCTCTGCTTAAGTCGATAATCTTAACATTCCATTACCATGTTCATTTGGTATTTTATGAATGATATCGGAAGAATGCATTTGGGTCATTATATTTTCTTTTTGATCCAACCGAATGTGGAAATTATAGAACAATATCATTAATATCACACGCAAGCAAAATTTTGCTGAAGACCATTCGAAAACGGCTGCAGCAGCAGTATATCAACAGGGAACTGCCAGAAATTCAGGCCAGTTTCAGAAGAGGACGTGGAACCAGGGATATCATTGCTGATGTCAGATGGATCCTGGCTGAAAGCACAGAATACCCGAAGGATGTTTACCTGTGTTTTACTGACCATGTAAAGGCATTTGACTGTGCGAATCATAAGAAATTATGGGTAACGCTGCAAAGAACGGGAATTCCAGAACACTTAATTGTGCTCATGAGGAACCTTGACATAGATCAAGAGGCAGTTGTTCGGACAGAACAAGGGGATACTGATTGGTTTAAAGTCAGAAAAGGCGTACATCAGGGTTGTATCCTTTCACCATACCTATTCAGTCTGTATGCTGAGCAAATAATCCGAGAAGCTGGAATATATGAAGACGAATGGGGCATCAGGATTGGAGGAAGACTCATTAACAATGTGCGTTATGCAGATGACACAACCTTGCTTGCTGAAGGTGAAGAGGACTTGAAACACTTATTAATGAAGATCAGAGACCACAGCCTTCAGTATGGATTGCACCTCAACATAAAAAAAAAAAAAAACATAAGGAAAACAAAAATCCTCACAACTGGACCGATGAGCAACATCATGATAAATGGAGAAAAGATTGGAGTTGTCAAGGATTTCCTTTTACTTGGATAGACAATCAACAGCCATGGAAATAGCAGTCAAGAAATCAAAAGAAGCATCGCATTGGGTAAATCTGCTGCAAAGGACCTCTTTAAAGTGTTGAAGAGCAAAGATGTCACCTTGAAGACTAAGGTGTGCCTGACCCAAGCCATGGTATTTTCAATTGCATCATATGCATGTGAAAGCTAGACAATGAATAAGAAAGACTGAAGAAGAATTGATGCCTTTGAATTGTGGTGTTGGGAAAGAATATTGCATGGACTGCCAGAAGAACGAATAAATCTGTCTTGGAAGAAGTACAACCAGAATGCTCCTTAGAAGCAAGGATGGCGAGACTGCATCTTACGTACTTTGGACATGTTGTCAGGAGGGATCAGTCTCTGGAGAATGACATCACGCTTGGCAAAGTACAGGGTCAGCGGAAAAGAGGAAGACCCTCAACAAGATGGATTGACACAGTGACTGCAACAATGGGCTCAAGCATAACGATTGTAAGGATGGCGCAGGACCGGGCAGTGTTGCGTTCTGTTGTGCATAGGGTCGCTATGAGTCAGAACCGACTTGACAGCACCTAACCACAACATTTTCTTTTTATGATAAAAAAACCTTGTCATATCTAAACTTAGAATATTAATGTCAATTCAGTATAGATATTTTCTCATTCTCAATTCATTCAATTTATCAATAGATTGCCCGTGTCCTTTTAGATTTTGGCCCAATACAATCATAGTATATATACTCCAGGTCCAGCTCCAAGTAGAAATATAGATTATGCTGTTAGCATCCAGTGGCATAAGGTTGATGAATGAATCCCATCAAATTCTGAAGCTTTTCAAAGAGTCTCTGTACTTTTTCTGTCATGCTGAATTTGTATGAGGACATAATATTTAAATCCATTATAAAATTTTTTCCCTGAATAAAATGAGAAATAAAAATTCTGATGCCCTGGAGCCAAAGTAGTAAGAGTTAGAAAAAGTCACTAAAGTACTTCAGATGTAGTCTTATGGGCCTTCACGTTAAGAGTGGTGAACGTTTGATTTTGAAAGACCATTTATGATGAAAGGAGCCTGAACTGCCGTAAGACTGATGGTGTCTATCAAAGTACTGAGCGTTTACATTTTGTAAAATACCAAAGAGGGCAACTTAGGCCATAACTGTTAAGGAAGGAGGTTCTGGAGTTCATTTGTTTTCTCCAGAACAGTTTCAAACGAGGCCATTGAGGCACCAATAAGTGGATCCTTTGGTACCAATTGATCCTATTCTGTTCCAAGCGTGTTCTAAAGCAAACAGAAACTCTCCAGAGAGAGCTAGAAGAAATACACTTCGTTATTAGGGATTCTTTATCTTTAGGAGAGTTGTCAGAAATTGCCTTCTACAACTAAATGCTCAAATTTTTCATTTAGTCTTGCAAAGCTTTAGTTTGATGAGTTGCAAAATGATCAGAAATTTGTTGAGATTTATGTTCTCATTTATGTGGCTATCCTTTTGCAAATCGTTTGCTATGTAGCCACAGGAGGCAGGGTTCCATCCTAAACCAAGCCCTCTAGAGCATTGGTATTGTTCTCAGATAAGTGCTTTCTCTTTTGGTGGAGTTAGAAGGAGGAAAAATAGAAAGAATGTTTGCAAAGATAAAAGATGATCGAAGGTGTATTAAAATGGATTTTTATAAGTCAGGTATAAAAGACTAAGGATTTGTCTCTTCTAGGTTTTGAATGAGTACGCTTATGCAATATTTGAGATGAAATAAAGTGCTCTGATTAATCAAAATTCTGGTTCCTAGAAGTTTGCAAGGTATGGATTATCTACTTTTAAGAAATAAGGATTCGGGAAGGAAATATTAATGCTATTCTTTAATGAAATCCAATAACGAATGTTATTGAATTCTTGTTATGTGCTAATCATTTAAAAGTATTGTCTCCTTTAATATAATATTACATATATTGCTAACCTTGCCTTCATAAAAATATAATTTAACTAATCCTTATACTTGGGAAAAATAAGATGCATTGATTGATAGAAATTTTCAACTGATAAAATGGTGCTAAGCAAACATACAAGTAATGAAAAAGAGAAGAAAAAATGTCGAAACTACAACTGCATAGAAATTTAAATAATAAATGTGTTAAAGTTAATCAAATTTTAGGTGAATTATTATTTTTTTAATTTTACAGATTTCCAGTCACTATGAACCAACAAGGACATTGAGACCATAAAGTACACGCAGATAAAATTTACACGTTAGTGCTTCAACCTTCTGGGAATGGCGAACCAGATGGGGAGTCAACCTTCCTATTGAAGAAAAAGCATTTTCTAAAATAGTACCAAAGACTTAAAACATAGTGCAAATTCACCAGGCAGAGGAAAGTGGGAAGTTTAGAGTTCAAAGAAACAATACCGAGAAACTTCTGTCCAGAGACATTTGCCTCTCAGGCAAAAAAAAAAAAAAAAAACAAACAGCTGAGAGGCAGAGCCTTTTTGTGTGTATGTGAAAGACATGAAGCTGGAGAAATATAAGTATCAATCCTATGGCTGTCTAAGTTGGAGACCCTGCTATGTCGTACATAGACTGTGTTCACACCACCCCGTAGGAACACTGACCTGCTGCTACTTTGGCCTTGAAAACATTTGCAAAATCTATCCTTAGGTGAATCTGCTTATTTGACTCCCACAAGACACAAGGAATAGGGTCAGTGTTCAGGTCTTCCTAAAGGCTGAGCCCCTAGTATAACATCTCACTGCTCTAGACTGGAATTTCAAGGGTATCACTCTGGAACGAGAATGCTGTTTACGGGAAGATAAGTTTAGATTACCCACAAAAACATCAAGCCTTGGTTCTGGCCTGCTAGCTTTCTCAAGTACCTGGCAAAAGGAAACAAAAATCCTCTGCAGTAGACACTACACCTTAGTCCTGAAATGATTTCTAAAAACAAACAATCAATGATTAAGAGACACACTCTGAGACAAGGCCCTGTGAGCCAGAATCAAATGAAATGATAGACTCACGGGAACGCCAGATATTAAAATTACCAAACACATACTCAAAAATAACCAGGGCCTACTATGTTCATGAATATAAAAGCCAAACTTAAAAATGTCAACAAGGAACTAGAAGTGTAAGAACTTATTACAGAGCTTAAAAAGAATCAGTCAGAAATTATAGGACTGAAAAAGAAAAAAGGCAAAATTAAAATGCAGTCATGGATTAAAAGCAGATTAGATACAACTGAAGAGAGAATTAGTAAACTAGAACATAGAATCAAATAAACCACATGCAAGGAAGCAGAGAGAAAAAAAGATGGAAAATAGTGAAGAGAAGGTATAAAACAGAAAGGATAGAGTGAGATGGTCTAACATGGGAGTAAATGTAAACAAAAATTTAAAAAGTAAATTTTTTTTATATATATATAGCCCCTGGCCCTGGATGGTGCCAATGGTTTATGCTCTACTACTAAACCTTTTTTTTTTTTTTTTGCAAAATACTAAGAAAAAGACAACCCAAGAGGAAAACGAGAAACACTGAATAGGCACATTACAATAGAGGAAAGTCAAATGTTCAATAACATATAGAAAAGTCCTCAACTTCATTGATAATTCCAAAACCAAAACCAAACCCATTGCTCTGGAGTCGATTCCAACTCATAGCGACCCTGTGGGTCAGGGTAGAACTGCCCCATAGGGTTTCCAAGGAGGAGCTGGTGAATTCAAACTGCTGACCTTTTGGTTAGCAGCCTGAGGTCTTAACAACTGTAACACCAGGGATCCCATTGATAATTAGGTAAATGAAAATTAAAACTACAATTTGATGCCACTACATGCATAGCTATCAGTGTGGCAAAAATAACAAGTCTGATAATACACATGTATCAGAATGGTAATTTATTTATTTTTTTAATATACGGCATTGCCAAGTATTAACAAGGATGTGGAGCAATGGGAACTCTCATGCTCTGTTGGTGGGAGTATACGTTGTAAAGTCATTTTTGAAAAAAATCTGACAGTAATTAGGAAAGCTGAAAATTAGCACAACCTGCAACCTAGAAATTCCATATCTGCTTACGTGCACCAGGAAACGTGCACCAGAATGTTTACTGTAGTGTTGTTCGTAGACGCTCCAAAGAGGAGCAACTCAATAGTAGAAGTGATAAACAAATGGAGGCAGGTCACACCATGGTATACTATACAGCCAGAATGTACACTACACACCTCCATACAGCAGCCTGGATAAACCTTAAACACAGAAGGCTGAGCTAAAGAAACCAGACTATACACTGCATGATCCCAGTTACACATATCCCAAAAATGGGTCAAATTAAACTCATAGCCACCCTGTAGGGCAGAGTAAAACAGCCCCATAGGATTTCCAAGGAGTGGCTTGTGAATTTGAACCACAGGCCTTTTAGTTAGCAGCTGAATGCTTAACCATTGCGCCACCAGGGCCCCAAACCATAGTTTTGGGATGGGTAATTATGTAGTACGACTCGAAAGGAACAAAATATCAATACAATGGAAGTCAAGATAGTAGTCACTGGTAGGGGTAGGTTGGAATCACGATCAGAAAGAGGCAGGTGGAGGGTTTCTGGGGGCAGGTGTTGTGCTATAGTTTGACTTAGACGGAAGATACACTGGTGTTTTTTAATAATTCATCAAACATTTATATTTATGCACATTTTTGTATATCACAAAATGATACATTAAAGAAACTTATCTCACCAATACTTCAGAAGGATGGTTTATTTATGCTATAAATACTCTTTTTACCTGTAATTCATTAATTTTATTGCTTCTCACACAAATATTGAATTAGAATGTTTTAATAACTTTCCCCAAGCAAATGTATTTCTCTCCAATCTAAACTAATAACAGCCAGAGAACAAATTCTTTGTAGTCCCTGACGCAAAGAGAAAATTACTTCCGGCCATTATAGCTTGGTAATGACAGCATTTAGTATATACCCCATCAACAAAGTGATCACAAAATCTTCTGGACTGTCAGAAGAATGAACAAACCTGTCTTGGAGGAAGTGTAGCTAGAATGCTCCTTAGAAGCAAAGATGGAAAAACTTTGTCTCACATACTTCGGACATGTTATCAGGAGGGACCGGTCCCTGGAGAAGGACATCATGCTTGGTAAAGCAGAAGGTCAGCAAAAAAAAAGGAAGCCCCTCAACCAGATGGATTGACACAGGGGCTGCAACAATGGACTCAAGCATAATAATGATTGTGAGGATGATGCAAGACTGGGCAGTGTTTCCTTCTGTTGTACAAAGGGTCGCTATGAGTCGGAATCGACTAGACGACAGCTAACAACAACACAGTGTACCTAAGCTCTTGACTGTGCTTAGGTTGGCAGTTCAAGTCCACCCAGAGGCCTTTTGGAAGAAAGGCCAAACAATTTACTTCTAAAAAAATCAGCCATTGAAAACCCTATGGAGTGTAGTTCTACTCTGAAACACATGGGGTCGCCATGAGTTGAAATATACTACTGTACATGGCAGTTTTGTTGGGGGGGGAGGGTGGGAAGATACAGTGTGTCCGGGCCTGTGCTAGAGGCAGCTCACAATTTAAACTAGGTGAGCCAAAAGAGAACAATGGTAGACACTAAAGGAGTTTCACTTCTTTTATTTCACATTATCAGCAAGGAATACAAGGAATATGATTAGAAATTTCCACCTAGAGATGAAAGGAACTGAAAAGTAGGTGACTGAATTGAGCCAAATGACTATTAATGGTTCTAGAAACCTCTAATATCTGGGAGGAAATTTATTTGCTAATGAATTTCCTTCTCGCGTTTGAGTTGTATCCCCAAGCTTGTTTGAAAATTACTTCACTTCTCTCTCCAGTTCATTGTGCTCTTACCATGTCGCCTGTAAGAATGATTCTATTTCCTGAAACTACTGACCAAGCACTTATAAAATTCATTATTTGGAGGAAAATAAAGGAAATCAAATTCAATCATTTTGAAAGCCCCTGACTAAATGTTGGAGCCTACGGGGTAAACACAAAAATCAAACTGGAGAACTTTTGACCCTCCTCACACTGACGTATGTTGAAAGCAATTACGTGAATTTGTATCAGTGGCCTGGGGAATAAAAAAAAAACAACAAAACACTTGGCCACAACTAAATTTCCTGCAAACAGCTTACTGTGCCAGTTCTGACAGCTTCCTCTACTATGGTAATTTACAACCTAGAGTCTGACAAGAGATTTTTTAACAAAGGTTGTGACTCTTGAGTTAAGAAGTTTAGAAGTTGAATCTTGAACAAGGGAGTAGGTCTTTAGTCAAAATGGACTTGTACATCAACCAGTATAGTGGCTACTACCCACTGCCCTTGAGTTGATTCCAACTCATAGCGACTCTGTAAGACAGAGTAGAACTGCCCCATGGAGTTTCCAAGGCTGTAAGCTTTACGGGAACAGACTGCCACATCTTTCTCCCACCAAGAGGCTGGTGGGTTTGAACTGCCGACTAGAAGATCTCAATGTACTAAGGAATCACAATGTGCTAAGGAATCACAATGTGCTAAAGAATCACAATGTGTTAACATTTTATTGTGAGTGGCATAGAAAATGAAATTAGAATGCAATTCCCTGAATTAAATAAAGCAAGCAAACGTGTTGGGCAAACAAGAAATGTAGCATGATGGTCAACATGTCCCATTATTTACAATTATAATCAACATTTATTTTCAGATTCCTTCAACTGTGTGTGTGTGGGGGGGAATTGGATAAACCTGGAACAGATTTCGTTATCATGAAGTCCGTGAATAGACTATGACATCAGCGATGAAAGTATTCTTTTTTTAATTTTCATACAAAAATCTATATATACCTTGCTATATACTCCTAATTGCTCTCCCCCTAATGAGACAGCACACTTCTTCCCTCCACTCTCTGTTTTCGTGTTCATTTGGCCAGTTTCTGACCCCCTCTGCCCGCTCATCTACCCTCCAGACAGAAGATGCCAACATAGTCTCATGTGTCTACTTGATCCAAGAATCTCACTATTCACCAGTATCATTTTCTATCCCATGATCCAGTCCAATCCCTGTCTTAAGAGTTGGCTTTGGGGATGGCTCCTGTCTTGGGCTAACAGAAGGCCTGGGGACCATGACCTCCGGAGTCCTTCTAGTCTCAGTCAGACCATTATGTCTGGTCTTTTTACAAGAAAGTACTCTTATCTCTGTGAAAATACCTTGCTCTGTTCTGTTTAAATACATTTTAAAAACATGTTCTGGGTGGCTTAGATAGTAACTTCAAATCCTTCCATAAAAGCACACCTACTATGATAAGTGTGGGAGTCAGCTATGGTTGCTTAGAGAACACAGTTTTTAAATTAGTTCTACCTTCAAAGGGCAAGGTTAGAAGCGAAAAATCACTCCTTCCTAATTGGGAAAGAGAGGTACGCAGTTTCATACTAAACAGGATGAATTGTCACTATTTGTCTCAGGTTTTGTTTGTATGTTGCTGGAAATCATAGAGAAACATTTTGCACCAAGAGAATGTTAACTAAGAAAAACTAACGCCTGTTCTTTCATTACATATATACAGACAGTTATACTTTCTTTCTTGAAATCTGTAGAAACTTCCAACAGATTAACCTCATAGCTGCCTGAATCTTCTCAATCCAGTGACCTTCATGTCCCCATCCACTTAAGCCCCCTGTCCTTCTGGTCATCTTTTAAAATATAGCATTGCCTGAAACATTTCCACCTCTAAAATCTTGGACTTTCAAACCCCATTCTCAGTTTACAACCTCCTGTCACATGCGTCTTGAACCCTCTTACTCCTACCACAGGACTTGATGTGGGCTGAGGGAATTATCATGTTTTGACTCTCAAGTTTCTGCCTTTAGCATTTGTAAGATTGTGAGGAACATTTACTATATAGGGAACCCTGAAGAAGAAGCGGATTTAGGGAGAGTAAATGATGAGTTCAAGTTTGGATGTAATTAGTTGTACGTGCCTGTGAGACAATAAAGTGTATGTGTCCAGAAGGATGTTGTCTATATGCATCTAGATCTCAGAAGAGAGAATGGATTTGAAGCCACCAACACACAGATGATAATGAGGTCATGGCAGTAGGTGAGATCATCTAGAGAGAATAATGACTAAGAAGAGAAGAGGGCTCATGTCCAGTCTCTCAAGAACTCTAAAATGTTTAAGAGTTCATTTAAAAGGGAAGAGACTTAAAGAGTGGCCAGAGAGGTGTGCTATACATAAACCAAAGAAAGAGCGTTTCAAGAAACAGGGAGTGGACAACAGTGTCAAAGATAGCTGGCAAGATGTAAAGTCAGAAACCTGAAGACTCCATTGGATTTAGCAACTTGGAGGTCACCGATGATACTGGTAAAGCAGTTTTGACAGTATGAGAGGTGATTTGGATTGAATTGTGTCCTCCCAAAACGTGTGTCAATTTGGCTAAACCATGATTCCCAGGATTGTGTGGTTGTCCACCATTTTGTGATCTGATGTGATTATCCTATGTGTTGTAAATCCTACCTTTATAATGTTAATGAGGCAGGATTACAGGCAATTATATTAATGAGGCAGGACTCAATCTGCAGGATTAGGTTGTATCTTGAGTCAATCTCTTTTGAAATATAAAAGAGAGAATCAAGCAGAGAGGCAGGGGACTTCATACCACCAAGAAAGAAGGTCCGGGAGCGGAGCAGGGCTTTGGACCTAGGGTCCCTGTACTGAGAAGCTCCTGGAGCAGGGGAATATTGATGACAAGCACCTTCCCCCAGAACTGACAGAGAGGGAAAGCCTTCCCCTGGAGCTGGTGGCCTGAATATGGAGCGAATGAATTTCTGTTTGTTAAAGGCATACATTTGTGGTATTTCTGTTATAGCAGCACTAAAAACTAAGACAAGAGGTATTAACTCAGGACATGAGCAGAAGAAAGCGAAGAAATGCAAATGGTAGATATGAAGCATTCTTTTGAGAAGGTTGGCTGAGAAGGGGGAAAAGAAAAATAGTACAACTGTTTGATGTGAAAATGCAATAGAGTGAGAGTTTTTTAAGCTGAAAAGGTTTAAACAGGTTTGCATGCTGACAGAGAGAGAGAAACCTGGGATCCAGAGCGTGGGGAGACATCGAGCTTAGAGAAAAGGAGACATTTTGCCATTGTACATTTGATTTGTAAATTTGGTGGGAGTGGTCAATTAGATTCCTGTCTAATAATTTCTCTTTCCTCTTTGACATAAAAGGCAAAGCTATTGGCTCAGTTTGTGGTGAGGCTAGAGGACTTGTCTGGCTAAATGTCAGGCTTTTGGTAGGGTTTGAGCAGGATGCTGACTCCATTTCTTGGTCATTCTCTCTGCCTTTGCCTTCTTCAGGAATCAACATCCTTCCCAGTCAAGTGGCAAAATGGTGGCAACAGTTTCAGGCTTCATGTCTGCACCCCACAGAGTCCATGTAAGGAGAGAGGATTTGTATTTCAGAATTCCCAGAAAAGTCCTCAGATTCATTCAGATTAGACAAACTTGGGTCATGCATAAACAGACAACTATGGCTAGAGAAACAGGATGTTCTGACTGGCTTGTGCTAATTCCTTTGCTTGATCCATGGGTTTAGGAGTAAAGCAAGTGCTCTTAAAACCCATGAATTTCCAGTGGAAGTAAGACATTGTTTGAAAGGTAGAACGCAAGGAGCTGGTGGTGACAAGCAAAAAAAAAAAAAAAGTATCCAATACACAGAATAAAAAAGGGTTCCTGAAAGCCTCTAGAGGGAGAAACAAACCACCACCAAAAAACAAATAAATAGGATACCTATAAATAAAAAAACCCAAACTTGTTGCCGTCAGGTAGACTTTGACTCATAATGACCCTATAGGACAGTGTAGAACTGCCCCATAGGGTTTCCAAGGAGCAGCTGGTAGATTCAAGCTGCTGACCTTTTAGTTGGCAGCCAAACGCGTAACCACTGCTCCACCAGGATACCTATAGAGGAATAAAAATTAGACTGGCATCAGATAAAAAATTTAATTTCTGTAATAGACACATGGGTATATAAGTTACCTATTTCTTCTTGGGTGGGCTTTGGTAGCTTGCATTTTTCAAGGGAATTTGCCCTTTTCACTTAGGTTGTAGACTTTATTGGCATAAAGTTGTTCATAATATTCTCTAATAATCCTTTTAATGTCTGTAGACTCTATAGTGATGTCACCTCTTTCATTCCTGATATTGGTAATTTGTGTCTTCTCTCTTTTTCTCCTGATCAGTCTGAGTAGAGGTTAATCAATAAATGATCTTCTCAAGAAACAAGCTTTTGGTTTTGTTTTCTATTTCATTGATTTCTGCTCTGATCTTTATTATTTACTCCCTTCTATTTTTTTTTTTTTTTTTTTTTTACTTTGAGTTTAATCTGCTCTTCTTTGTCTGGTTTCTTAAGGTGGAAGCTGAGACTTTTCTTCTTTTCTAATGTAGGTATTTAGGGCTAAAAATTTCTTCCAAGTGCTGTGTTACCAGCATCCCACAAATTTTGGTATCTTGTATTTTCACTTTCCTTCCGTTCCAAATGCTTGCTTCTTGATTTCTTCTTTGGCCTAACTGTTATTTAGAAGTGTGTTAGCTAGTTTCCAAGGAGACCTGGTGTATAGTGTGTAAGTGCTCAGCTGCTGGCTGCTACCCAAAAGGTCAGCAGTTTGAACCCACCAACCCCTCCACAGAAGGAAGCTATGGCAGTCTGCTTTACATCCTTGGAAACCCCATAGAGCAATTCTACTCTGTCCTGTAGGGTTGCTATGATTCAGAATTGACTTGATAGCAGTGGATTTGGTTTGGTTTTGGTAGCTAATTTCCAAACATTTGGGGATTTTTCCAGATATGTTTCTCTTATTTATTTCTCACTTAATTCCATTGTAGTCAGGTAACATACTTTGTACAATTTGAATCCTTTTAAATTTATTGCCCCTCGTTTTATGGCCCAGAATATGGTCTATGTTGGTAAATGTTTCGTGTGTACTTGTTGCTGTGGCTGTATGATTTTTTCTATAAATATCAGTTCAAGTTGGTTGATAAGATTGTTACGAATCTTTTTACTCTCACATCCTCGCCCCCCCATTACTTCCACTACATCAGCACCAGTAAATATACTTTATGAAAAGCTTCGCTGTTTTACATTATCCCAGTGCCGCCAGATATTAGGTTATCAGATATTACTGATTACCTGGTATAGGTAATATACATGTAATGAAATAGCTAGATCAGTGTCCACACAAATCTAAATCTTCAAAGTGAAAGGAAATGTCATTACAGTACCAGTCTCTGCTTTGTATATTTCAGTAGGGTTTAACTTACTCTTCGTTCATCTCTTTCACTTTATGAATACGTGAGTAGTACATAAGGTAACCTTGGTTACCAGAATCAAACCCCCTTCATGTGTGAAGGCAAAAGCTGCATATGTTTGAAGTGTTACTCATACCTCTACATCTTAAGATTATTGTACAAATTGGACTTGTCTACGCTGTTCTGCTTCAAGTGGCTTTCGTCGTTATTTGAAAGGCAGGTGCTTCTTCATCCAATGTATCTGCTGGTTCAGTACTTGTAACATTTCCTTGATAGTATACTTAGAGGAAATTCTCCTCCTGCCCTATTGCCTGATGTTTTCCCCTGCATGGAATTCATTTCTGAGTAAATAGCCTAAAAAGCAATTTTATGAGTAAAGGATTACAAAGTAATCCTTTGGCACATTAATTTTGGAAGCATTGGATGACAGCGAGTATGGAAAAAGAGCGAATCTCAAGCTTGACATTTTCTACTCTAGGGAAAAGAGGGCTTTTATCTGTAGATAAAAGCAGGGAGATGGACATTCATTTAATAATAATAGAAACAAAAACATAATGATTATTGAGTGCCAGAAATCATATTATGCA
This sequence comes from Loxodonta africana, assembly GCF_030014295.1. Classification (NCBI taxonomy): domain Eukaryota; kingdom Metazoa; phylum Chordata; class Mammalia; order Proboscidea; family Elephantidae; genus Loxodonta; species Loxodonta africana. The sequence continues at coordinate 16,400,031 of NC_087369.1, forward strand.
AGGTACATACATTTTCTTATTTTTAATAGTCACAACAGCCTGTAGAGAAGATTTTATCATCCCCAGTAAACATCCCAACTGAAATCCTTGAGTGGTGCAACTGGTTAATGCAAATGCCTGATAACCAAAAGGTTGGTGGTTCAAGTCCACCCAGAGGCACCTTGGAAGAAAGGCCTGGCAATCCACTTCCAAAAAATCAGCCATTGAAAACCCTATGGAGCACAGTTCTACTCTGACACACGTGAATCAGAGTCGACTCAACAGCAACTGGAAAAGATCCCAACTAATAACTCCTAGGGGCTGGAGTCTGATACCGAAAATCCCTCTTCTTTCACCTGTGCATCAATCAAACTATTGCTGTTGAGTCTATTCTGACTCATAGAGACCCTCCCTACAGGACAAAGTAGAACTGCCCCTTAGGGTTTCCAAGGCTGTCATCTTTACTGCTACACCTTTCTTCCATGGAGCCACTGGTGGGTTTGAACTGCCAACCTCTTGGTTACCAGCTGCGTGGTTAATCAATGCACCACTGGGACTACTGTGCATCAGTTACTGCCCTGAGTTTTAAAAATAATTACTGAATACCGATATTTATGATCAGTACTTTTTAAGAAACTGGGAACTTTCAAATCTTATCCTTGAGAGATTTGATCTTTTATCTCACTAAGTTATAGTAGACTTTTGCCTCACAATGATTTTTTTCCCCTGCTTCTGAAAAATCGGTAGAACTCATAAAAAATGGCCACTGTTGTCTCAGATGTATTTCATCTTCTGTTATCATAATAAATTGTTGAATGTGTTTTGTTGTTGTTTTGACACAGGTGGCATATCTGAGAAGAATCAATTCATAACTAATACTTATTAAGAAAAATAAAACAACCAGTTACTGTCAGATTGAGTCCAACTCATGAAGACCCCATCTGTGTCAGGGTGGAACTGTGCTCTGTAGGGTTTTCAGTGGCTGTTTTTTCAGAAGTAGGTTGCCAGGTCTTTTTTCTGAGACACCTCTGGGTGGACTTGAACCTCCAACCTTTTGGGTAGCAGCTGAATGTGTTAATCATTTGCACCACTTAGGGACTCTGTATTTATCAAAGCCATGATTATTGACATATTGGCAGGATTTTACCTTACTGTCATCTTCTCTTTTTAAGGACTCAAGTGAACATGAAATTATGCTATCCCAGGTCAGCCCACAGCGAGCTGAGTGAACTTAAGCCTAACCTAACTTCAATTTCCTCACTTATAAAAGACAGACAAAAATGCCAACCTCACTGGGTTTTGTAAGACTCCGGGGAGAAAATGTGGGTAAGAGCACTTTGGAAATGGAAATGTTTTTTATAAATGTTATGTGCTGTTACAATTGCAGCTAAATTTGGCAATACTTCGCCTCTGTTTTACTGTTTTTGAACCATAGTAAAATTGAATCATGGATCCAAGTGGTAATTCTCTTAATTGAGAGGTATTGACATGTTTTAAAAGAAAAAATGCTTACAGTTAGTACCTTCCCACCTCCTTCAGATTCAACCTGAATACTATACCAGGAAAGAGTTTCAAGGTGCAAAAAAATCACAGAAGCATCCCCAAAGTCTAAAAAATGGGAAAGTCATTCTTATCTTTTAAAATGGAATATTTTGGAGACAACAGCAGCTGGTAATAAGCAACGCTATTGTCCAACTACAGGAAACAAACACTAAAGTAAAACTCCAAAGAGTGCCAGAAGATATTAAGTATAAAGTAAGCGTAAACAAAGCTAAACCTCAAGGATTAAAAAAGGTCAAGAGAGGCGGGGCCAAGATGGCTGACTAGATAGAAGCTACCTCAGATCCCTCTTGCAACAAAGACTCGGAAAAACAAGTGAATCGATCCACATACATGACAATCTACGAACCCTGACCATCAAACACAGATCTAAAGAGTTGACCTGAGTGACAGAGACAGAACGAACAAACACGGGGTAGCAACGACTGCTTGCAGAGCCTGGAGCCAGCGTCCCAGTCAGAAAATCTTGGCGCTAGGCTTTGGACTGGGCGCACGGGAGCTGAGCACGGCATCCTGAGGCGGTGCAAACACGGGGCGCAGCCCTAGCCCCCAGAAGTGACCTCGGGGGAAGCCCAGCCAGTGCATGCAGGCAGCGCAGCGACGCGGCTGACAGGAGGAGAAGTCACTGGGAGGCAGCAACTGGTTTTGGAGCCTGGAGTGCGGCATCCCAGCCGGGGAACCTTGGCGCTGGGCTTTGGACTGGGAGCAGAGGAACTGACCATGGCTTCCGAGACAGCACAAGCACGGGACGTGGGCCTGACCCTCGGGGGCAATCTCGACCCAGCCAATGCACACAGGCTACACACCCCTTGGGAATCTCAGGTAAAACAGTCCTCACCAAGAAAGATAAGTAACTTTGTCTATATTCCGGGGTGCTACTCTCTCCTACCTATCTGATCCCTCCCCTCCCCTTCCCAGGCAGCTTCATTAACATTGGAATTCCCTGAGCCAGAGAGTGAAGTGCTCTGCGGGTTTTCTTTTTCTTTTTCTTTTTTTTTTTTGGTCTTTTCCTAACCCATTCTCCAGGCCTGAAAGAAGTAGCTACAAAAAACCGAGGAACCAAAAATCCTTCCCTGACTTCCCAAAACTGGACTAAAAATACAGAACCAGCTCCAGCCAAGCATATGAAATCCACAGTCTTGGGCTTTCATCCCTACAGGGAACAAGGTGGCTATTATAATGCAAAGGCAATTCTGATAGGGATCTGACTGTAATTGTTTTAGCAGATTACTGGAAAGACAAGTTTCCCAGGTCTGATATCTCTGTGTATTAAACAGAGCACTCACTGACCCAAAACGGGGAACTGAGGGCTGAAGCTCCCCCCAGACCACCTAGCCTCCTGCCTTAGGGGTCTGAGGATGGTGACACCTACCAATCTATAGAGGTACATGCATTGGAGGCCTAAGGTACAGCTGCAGAGCCCACCCAGCAAAGTGCTTTAGGAATAGAGACACACCTACCTCACTGGCACTTGGGGGAAGCCTGTCAGCATCCTGCCTCCCCTGGAGTGTGACCCCCTTCTGCTACTAGAATCTGGTGCACACAACTAGCACCACTACTCCTCTAGGTGGATAGATGACAGTTTCCACCACACACTTGGTGACCCAAAATCAGATTCTACTCAAGAATAGTGAATGGACTCTTAGGCTGATATATCTGGTAACAGCCCAAACCAGCTGGTAATAGGACATAAGTGATTCAAAGGCTACAACAATCAAGACAGCACAATCTAGTAGCCCATCTATGTATATTGAAATAAAACAAAACAAGATAAGATTCAGTGAGCAAATATAAAATAAATCACTACAATATCTTAGTGATGGCTCGGAGACAGCAGTCGATATCAAACCACATAAAGAAGCACACCATGATTGCTTCTACAACTCCCCAAATTAAAGAATCAAAATCTTTCCCAAATGAAGATACAATCCTGGAATTGCCAGATGCAGAATATAAAAAACTAATTTACAGAATGCTTCAAGACATCAGGGATGACCTCAGAAATGAAATAAGGCAATCTACAGAAAAAGCCAAGGAACACACTGATAAAGCAGTTGAAGAAATCAAAAAGATTATTCAAGAACATAGTGGAAAAATTAATCAGCTGCAAGAATCCATGGAGAGACAGCATTCAGAAATCCAAAAGATTAACAGTAAAATTACAGAATTAGACAACTCATAGGAAGTCAGAGGAGCAGGATCGAGCAATTGGAATGCAGAGTGGGGGAGCTGGAGGATAAGGCAATTGACACTAATATAGCTGAAAAAAAAATGAGATCAAAGAATTAAAAAAAAATGAAGAAACCCTAAGAATCATGTGGGACTCTATCAAGAAGAATAACTTGCGTGTGATTGGAGTTCCAGAACAGGGAGGGATAACAGAAAATACAGAGAGAATAGTTGAAGATCTGTTGGCAGAAAACTTTCCTGACATCATGAAAGATGAAAGGATATCTATCCAAGATGCTCATTGAACCCCATATAAGATTGATTCAAAAAGAAAATCACCAAGACATACTATCATCAAACTTGCCAAAACCAAAGATAAAGAGAAAATTGTAAAAGCAGCCAGGGATAAAAGAAAGGTATCCTACAAAGGAGAATCAATAAGAATAAGTTCAGACTACTCAGCAGAAATCATGCAGTCAAGAAGGCAATTGGGATGACATATACAGAGCACTGAAGGAGAAAAACTGCCAACCAAGGATCATATATCCAGCAAAACTCTCTCTCAAATATGAAGGTGAAATTAAAACATTTACAGATAAACATAAGCTTAGAGAATTTGCAAAAACCAAACCAAAGCTACAAGAAATACTAAAGGAAATTGGTCAGAAAATCAATAATATCAGATAGCAGCACAACACAAGGTCACAGAACAGAACATCCTGATATCAACTCAAATAGGGAAATCACAAAAACAAATTAAGATTAATTTTTAAAAAGAAAAAAAAGCTCAAAATAGGGAATCATTGAAGTCAATATGTAAAAGATCACAATAATCAAAAAGAGGGACTAAATACAGGTGGCATAGAACTGCCATATGGAGAGGAAAACAAGGCGATATAGGACAACACAAGTTAGGTTTTTACTTAGAAAAATAGGGGTAAATATTAAGGTAACCACAAAGAGGTATAACAATTCCATAACTCAAAATAAATACCGAGAAAAACGTAACGACTCAGCAAACATAAATTCAACTACTATGAAAATGAGGAACACATGATTTACAAAGAAAAACGTCTCAGCACAAAAAATTAAGTGGAAAAATGAAATTGTCAACAACACACACAAAAAGGCATCAAAATGACAGCAATAAACACATACTTATCTATAATTACGCTGAATGTAAATGGACAAAATGCACCAATAAAGAGACAGAGAGTCTCAGACTGGATAAAGAAACACGATCCGTCTATATGCTGCCTACAAGAGACACACCTTAGACTTAGAGACACAAACAAATTAAAGCTCAAAGGATGGAAAAATATATATCAACAAAAAACAAATGAAAAAGAGCAGGAGTAGCAATATTAATTTCTGACAAAATAGACTTTAAAGTTAAATCCACCACAAAGGATAAAAAAGGACACTACATAATGATTAAAGGGACAATAGACCAGGAAGATATAACCATATTAAATATTTATGCACCCAATGACAGGGCTGCAAGATACATAAAACAAACTTTAACAGAACTGAAAAGTGAGATAGGCACCTCCACAATTATAGTAGGCGACTTCAACACACCACTTTCGGAGAAGGACAGGACATCCAGTAAGAAGCTCAATAGAGACACGGAAGACCTAATTGCTCCAATCAACCAACTTGACCTCACTGACTTATACAGAACACTCCACCCAACAGCTGCAAAATATACTTTTTTTTTCTAGCGCACATGGAACATTCTCTAGAATAGACCACATATCAGGTCATAGAACAAACCTTTGCAGAATCCAAAACATCGAAATATTACAAAGTATCTTCTCAGACCACAAGGCCGTAAAAGTGGAAATCAATAACAGAAAAATCAGGGAAAACAAATCAAATACTTGGAAACTGAACAATATCCTGCTCAAAAAAGACTGAGTTATAGAAGACATTAAGGAGGGAATAAAGAAATTCATAGAATGCAACGAGAATGAAAATACTTCCTATCAAAACCTCTGGGACACAGCAAAAGCAGTGCTCAGAGGTCAATTTATATCGATAAATGCACACATACAAAAAGAAGAAAGAGCCAAAATCAGAGAACTGTCCCTACAACTTGAACAAATAGAAAGCGAGCAACAAAAGAATCCATCAGGCACCAGAAGAAAACAAATAATAAAAATTAGAGCTGAACTAAATGAATTAGAGAACAGAAAAACAATTGAAAGAATTAACAAAGCCAAAAGCTGGTTCTTTGAAAAAATTAACAAAATTGATAAACCATTGGCCAGACTAACTAAAGAAATACAGGAAAGGAAACAAATAACCCAAATAAGAAACGAGAAGGGCCATATCACAACAGACCCAACTGAAATTAAAGAATCATATCAGATTATTACGAAAAATTGTACTCTAACAAATTTGCAACCCTAGAAGAAATGGATGAATTCCTAGAAAAGCACTACCTACCTAAAGTAACACAATCAGAAGTGGAACAACTAAATAGACCCATAACAAAAAAAGAGATTGAAAAGGTAATTAAAAAACTCCCCCCCAAAAAAAGCCTTGCCCGGGACAGCTTCACTGCAGAGTTCTACCAATCTTTCAGAGAAGAGTTAACACCACTACTACTAAAGGTATTTCAAAGCATAGAAAATGAAGGAATACTGACTAACTCATTCTATGAAGCCACCATATCCCTGATACCAAAACCAGGTAAAGACACCACAAAAAAAGAAAATTACAGACCTGTATCCCTCATGAACATAGATGCAAAAATCCTCAACAAAATTCTAGCCAACAGAATCCAACAACATATCAAAAAAATAATCCAGCACGACCAGGTGGGATTTATACCAGGTATGCAAGGCTGGTTTAATATTAGAAAAACCATTAATGTAATCCACCATATAAATAAAACAAAAGACAAAAACCACATGATCTTATCAATTGATGCAGAAAAGGCATTTGACAAAGTCCAACACCGATTTATGATAAAAACTCTCACCAAAATAGGAATTGAAGGAAAATTACTCAACATGATAAAGGGCATCTATACAAAGCCCACAGCCAACATCACTCTAAATGGAGAGAACCTGAAAGCATTTCCCTTGAGAACGGGAACCAGACAAGGATGCCCTTTATCACCGCTCTTATTCAACATCGTGTTGGAAGTCTTAGCCAGGGCAATTAGGCTAGACAAAGAAATAAAGGGCATCCGGATTGGCAAGAAGGAAGTAAAATTATCTCTATTTGCAGATGACATGATCTTATACACAGAAAACCCTAAGGAATCCTCCAGAAAACTACTGAAACTAATAGAAGAGTTTGGCAGAGTCTCAGGTTTTACGATAAACATACAAAAATCACTTGGATTCCTCTACATCAACAAAAAGAACATTGAAGAGGAAATAACCAAAACAACACCATTCACAGTAGCCCCCAAGAATATAAAATACTTAGGAATAAATCTTACCAAGGATGTAAAAGACCTATACAAAGAAAAGTACTAGTGCAAGAAACTAAAAAGGACCTACTTAAGTGGAAAAACATACCTTGTTCATGGATAGGAAGACTTAACATAGTAAAAATGTCTATTCTACCAAAAGCCATCTATACATACAATGCACTTCCGATCCAAATTCCAATGACATTTTTTAATGTGATGGAGAAACAAATCACCAACTTCATATGGAAGGGAAAGAAGCCCCGGATAAGCAAAGCATTACTAAAAAAGAAGAAGAAAGTGGGAGGCCTCACTCTACCTGATTTTAGAACATATTATACAGCCACAGTAGTTAAAACAGCCTGGTACTGGTACAACAACAGACACATAGACCAATGGAACAGAATTGAGAACCCAGATATAAATCCACCCACATATGAGCAGCTGATATTTGACAAAGGCCCAGTGTCAGTTAATTGGGGAAAAGATAGTCTTTTTAACAAATGGTGCTAGCATAACTGGATATCCATTTGCAAAAAAAAATGAAACAGGACCCATACCTCACACCATGCACAAAAACTAACTCCAAGGGGATCAAAGACCTAAACATAAAGACTAAAACGATAAAGATCATGGAAGAAAAAATAGGGACAACCTTAGGAGCCCTAATACAAGGCATAAACAGAATACAAAACATTACCAAAAATGATGAAGAGAAACCAGATAACTGGGAGCTCCTAAAAATCAAACACCTATGCTCACCTAAAGACTTCACCAAAAGAGTAAAAAGACCACCTACAAATTGGGAAAAAGTTTTCAGCTATGACATCTCCGACCAGCGCCTGATCTCTAAAATCTATATAATTCTGTTAAAACTCAACCACAAAAAGACAAACAACCCAATCAAGAAGTGGGCAAAGGATATGAACAGGTACTTCACTAAAAAGGTATTTAGGCAGCTAACAGATACATGAGAAAATGCTCTCGATCATTAGCCATTAGAGAAATGCAAATTAAAACTATGATGAGATTCCATCTCACTCCAACAAAAAAAACACAAAATAATAAATGTTGGAGAGGCTGCGGAGAGACTGGAACTCTTATACACTGCTGGTGGGAATCTCAAATGGTACAACCACTTTGGAAATCTATCTGGCGTTTTCTTAAAAAGTTAGGAATAGAACTACCATAAAACCTAGAAATCCCACTCCTCGGAATATACCCTAGAGAAATAAGAACCTTTACATGAACAGATATATGCACACTCATGTTTATTGCAGCTCTGTTTACAATAGCAAAAAGCTGGAAGCAACCAAGGTGTCCATCAACGGATGAATGGTTAAGTAAATTATGGTATATTCACACAATGGAATACTACGCATCGATAAAGAACAGTGAGGAATCTGTGAAACATTTCATAGCATGGAGGAACCTGGAAGGCATTATGCTGAGTGAAATTAGTCAGTTGCAAAAGGACAAATACTGTATAAGACCACTATTATAAGATCTTGAGAAATAGTATAAACTGAGAAGAACACGTACTTTTGTGGTTACGAGGGGGGAAGGGAGGGAGGGTGGGAGAGGGTTATTTACTTATTAGTTAGTAGATAAGAACAACTTTAGGTGAAGGGAAGGACAATACTCAATACATGGAAGGTCAGCTCAACTGGACCAAAAGCAAAGAAGTTTCCAGGATAAACTGAATGCTTCGAAGGTCAGCGGAGCAAGGGCGGGGGTTTGGGGACTATGGCTTAAAAGGGGACTTCTATTTCAATTGGCAAAATAATTCTATTATGAAAACATTCTGCATCCCACTTTGAAGTGTGGCGTCTGGGGTCTTAAACGCTAACAAGCGGCCATCTAAGATGCATCAATTGGTCTCAACCCACCTGGATCAAAGGAGAATGAAGAACACCAAGGTCACACGATAACTATGAGCCCAAGAGACAGAAAGGGCCACATGAACCAGAGACTTACATCATCCTGAGACCAGAAGAACTAGATGGTGCCCGGCCACAACCGATGACTGCCCTGACAGGGAGCACAACAGAGAACCCCTTAGGGAGCAGGAGAACAGTGGGATGCAGACCCCAAAGACCAGACTTAATGGTCTGACTGAGACTAGAAGAATCCCGGCAGTCATGGTCCCCAAACCTTCTGTTGGCCCAGGACAGGAACATTCCCGAAGACAACTCATCAGACATGGAAGGGACTGGACAATGGGTTGGAGAGAGATGCTGATGAAGAGTGAGCTACTTGTATCAGGTGGACACTTGAGACTGTGTTGGCATCTCCTGTCTGGAGGGGAGATGGCAGGGTAGAGAGGGTTAGAAACTGTCAAAACAGTCAAGAAAGGAGAGACTGGAAGGAGGGAGTGGGCTGACTCATTAGGGGGAGAGTAAGTGGGAGTATGGAGTAAGGTGTATATAAGCTTATATGTGACAGACTGACTTGATTTGTAAACTTTCACTTAAAGCACAATAAAAATTATTTTAAAAAAAAGGTCAAGAATTGTCGAGACCATATCAGGAAAGCAGAAGAAATTTTGAATTGCCACCAGCCTCTCAGACAACCTGTTAAGCTCGGGATCCTGTTAGGAGACTAGACCAGTGACAAAGGTTTTTCTCTCTTTTCTGATTTCAACCTGGGACTACAAACATACATCATGGAGACTTCTTTCTGAGTTGCTGAGGTACAGTGATGTCCCAGGAAATTCACTGTGCTTTGGAAAAGAAAAATGAAAAGTGTGGGTGGTGGTGGCTAGGTAAGGGGAGGACGGGAGCACTGGACTGGGAATCAGGAGACCTCAGTTCTAGACTCAGTTCTGAATCAACTAGCTCTGTGACTTTGAGCCAATCACTTAACCTCTCTGAACCCAAAGGCCTAAGGCAATGTAGCTCATTGGTTATGGGCAAGACTTGGAGCCAACCACCTCTGCTCATAGTCAGGCTCCACGTACTGGCTGTGTTAACTTGGGCAGCCTTTCTGTGCCTTAGTATCCTCCTCTGGAAAATGGGGATAAAAAATAGTAACTGCCCCACAGGACTGCTGTAGGGATTCAGTGAATTAGTGTATGATGCTGTATCCAATATCTGCTTGAGGGCAATAAAAGCTGGGTGACCTTACTTCATAGAGTGCTGTGACATATGGGAAAAGGTTTGGAAAAATATAAAATACTCCATCAAAGTGTTGGCGCTGTTGTAATGAAGAATAATCAACAACAACAGAGCTGTCTATAGCCGCAATTCATCTATCATCAGGTTGCCTGACTTTTTTTTTTAATTAACTAAAAAACAGAACAAAAATAGTTACTGTCAAGTCAATTCCAACTCATGGTGACCCAATGCATGCCAGAGTAGAACTGCTCCATAGGGTTTTTATGGCTATGACCTTTTGGAAGGAGATAGCCAGGCCTTTCTTCCAAGGTGCCTCTGGATGGGATTGAACTGCCAGCCTTTTGGTTAGTAGCCCAGTGCTTAAACCGTTTGCACCACCCAGGGACTCCTTTATTCACTAAAACCTAGGCTTTATTTGGATCTCACCGGTGTTTCCACTACTATTCTTTTTGAATCCCAGGATTTCATCCAGGACACCACATCTCATTTAGTCATCATGTTTCCCTAGAGTTTCCAGTCTGTGACAGTTTCTCTGACTTTCCTTGCTTTTCATGATGTTGACAGTTTTGAGACATACTAGTCAGGTGTTGTATAGACTGTCCCTCAGTCTGGGTCTGATGTTTCCTTGTGATTACAACTTAATATCTCAATTCAGAGGGAAGGAGACCACAGAAATGAGGTGACCTTCTCATCCCATCATGTCAGGGGTACCTGACATCCACATGACATATCACTGGAGAAGCTTACCTTGATCACGTGGATAAGGTACTGTTGGCTAGGTTTCTCCACTGTATGGTTCCTATTTTTTCCTTTTCCATACTCTACTCATTTTTTACTCATTAGAATGAGTCACTAAGCTGAGTCCACACTGGGGGAGAGAAAGATAAACTCCCCCCCACCCGCCCGGAGACAGGAGTATCTGCAGATATTATTTGGAACTCTTCTGTAAGAAAGACATGTCCTTTCTCCCCCATTCATTTATTCATTCATTTATTTACATCCATATAGATGGTTGGCTGTCTTATACTTTGGGTAATAAACCACTGCTACTGTATTTTGTTGCTCAGATTGTTCCTGCCTTGGCTATTGGGAGTACATTCAAGTTGGCTCCTGGGTCCCTTTGACGTGCCCCCATTCTTTCGTTTTTTGAGTATGCCTTTGTTTGCTGGCACTACAAGACGCTCCTGGTTCATCTTGTCTTCCTTGCCCCAGCCTGAGAATCAGCCCCTTCTCCAAGAAGCCTTGATGCCTTTTAGTGGAGAAGGGTAGATGGCCTCACTCTTAACCCAGGGGAATTAATGTGGGGACTGAGGTCTTGGTTTGAGTCCTGGCTCCCCGCACATAGCAGCCGTGTAGCAGGGGGCAAGTTCCCTAATTGTCAAATGGGGAAAAGGAGACAAAGCCCCTCTTAGCACTTAGCACAGTGCCTGGCACACAGAGCGCAATCAATCAATGTTACTTATTGTACTAGTTTCTTACTGCTGTTATAACAAATTACCACTGATTGACTTAAAACAACACAAATTTATTATTTTACAGTACTGGAGATCAGAAGTCTGAAATGAGCCTTACCAAAAAACCAAACCCATCGTCGTCGAGTCAATTCTGACTCATAGTGACCCTACAGGGCAGAGTAGAACCGCCCCCCCCCACAGGGTTTCCAAGGAGCGCCTGGTGGATTTGAACTGCAGACCCTTTGGTTAGCAGCCGTAGCACTTAACCACTACACCATCAGGGTTGCCAAAATAAGTCTTAAGGGGCTAATAATCAAGGTGTTAGCAGGCCCCAGTCCTTCCGGAGGCTTCTGGGAAGAATCTGTTGTGAGAATCCCTTCCTTGGCACTTCCAACGTCTAGAAACTGCAGGCATTCCTTGGCTCCTTCTTATGTAGCCTTCTCCTACTACTGACTTCTGCCTCCCTCTTATAAGGATCCTCAGGATGACATTGGACCTGCCTGGTTAATGCAGAACACTCCATCTACCTCAAGATACTGAACTTACTCACATCTGCAAAGTCCCTTTCACCATGTAAGGTACCTTATTCATAGGTTCCAGGGACTAGGACTCAGATATCTGGGGAGAGGCAGGAGTAGGAGACATTATTTAGCCTACCACACTTATTATCTTTGTTGTTATTATTTCAGGACTTGATTTGTCAAAGTAAGACTGTGGGAGAGGAGAACAGAAAATTAAAAAAAAAAAAAGGTTGCTGTCGAGTAGATTTCTACTCATGGTGACCCCATGTGTGCCAAAGGAGAACTATGCTCCACAGGGTTTTCAGTGGCTGATTTTTTGGAAGTGTTCTTTCGAGGTGTCTCTAGGTGGACTCGAACTGTCAACCTTTCAGTTAGCAGCCAAAGCCATTAACCGTTTGCACCACTAGGGACTCCACTGAAAATAAAAGGAGTGAAAAGTTCCAGATATTCATTCTCATGGCAAAATTAACAACATTCAATAACTGTTAGCTTACTAATAGTTTGGAACATTGCCACAAGAACCTCAGAAATGGATTTTTTGAGGTTACTTGCCACATTTGGCTTTTTATTCTTTTGGGGTTCCGAAGGTGAGGAGTTCTTTCTCTTTGCCAGAGTAAACGTTCACCTCCTTAGAAAGTTTTTTTTTTTTTTTGCAATTCTTTCTTTTTGTCTTTTCTCCTTATAGTCTATCAAAGGGTCAGATGTCTTTCTCGTGATATTACCTGACTCTTTATCTGGCTTGTATCCAATCTTCTTATTTTCCCTCTGCTATGCTCTTTTTTTTTTTTATGCTCTTAGAAAGAGTTGTGTAACCAGCTGTCTCAGTTAGTACTTTTTAATATTTTACTATCGTTTTTGTCATTAAGTGCCATGGAGTCGGTTCTGACTCATAGTGACACTGTGTACGACAGAACGAAGCACTGCCCGGTACTGCACCATCCTCACAATCGTTGTTGTGCTTGAGCCCATTGTTGCAGCCACTGTGTAAATCCATCTCCTGAGGGTCCTCCTCTTTTTTGCTGGCCCTCTACTTTACCAAACATGATGTCCTTTTCCAAGGACTGGCCCTGATAACACGTCCAAAGTAAATGAGACAAAGTCTCACCATCCTCACTTCTAAGGAGCACTCTGGCTGTACTTCTTCCAAGACAGATTTGTTTGTTCTTCTGGCAGTTCATGGTATATTCAATATTCTTCACCAACACCATAATTCAAAGCCATCAATTCGTCTTCCATCTTCCTTGTTCATTGTCCAGTTTTAGCATGCTTATGAGGTGATTGAAAATACCATGGCTTGGGTCAGGCACACCTTAGTCCTCAAGGTGACATCTTTGCTTTTTAACACTTGAAAGAGGTTTTTGCAGCAGATTTGCCCAATGCAATAATGTAGTTTGATTTCTTGATTGCTGCTTCCATGGGCATTGATTGTGGATCCAAGTAAAATGAAATCCTTGACAATTTCAATATTTTCTCTGTTTATTTTATTACATTTACATTACATTTATTACACATACAATATATGCAGTATGTTATATGATATGTAATTATTTGTTAATAATTAATGAATACTTAAAATCTGATTTTGGTCTCCTCCTTTCTGATGAAAATACACACTTGAAGGTAGTCAATGGCCTCTTCAATCACCAAATGCAACAGCCATTTCTTTATTCTTTCTGGACATTCTTTAATTATCCATTTTGGAACTCTTAAATGTTTTTCTGATAGGAGCTCTGGTAGTGGAGTGGTTAAGTGCTTGGCTGCTAACAGAAAGGTCAGAGGTTCAAACCCACCAGCAGACTCCTCGGGACAAAGATGTGGCAGTCTGCTTCCATAAACATTACGGCCTTGGCGGGGGTTAGGGGACTATGGTTTCAGGGGACATCTAAGTCAATCAGCACAATAAAATCTATTAAGAAAACATTCTGCATCCCACTTTGGAGAGTGGCGTCTGGAGTCTTAAATGCTAGCAAGCAGCCACCTAAGATGCATCAATTGGCCTCAACCTACCTGGAGCAAAGGAGAATGAAGAACACCAAAGACACAAGGTAATTATTAGCCCAAGAGACAGAAAGGGCCACATAAACCAGAAACTACATCAGCCTGAGACCAGAAGAACTAGATGATGCCTGGCTACAACCTATGACTGCCCTGGCAGGGGACACAACAGAGAACCCCTGAGGGAGCAGGATACCAATGGGATGCAGACCCCAAATTCTCTTAAAAAGACCAGACTTAACGGTCTGACTGAGACTTGAAGGACCCTGGAGGTCATGGTCCCCAGACCTTCTGTTAGCCCAAGACAGGAACCATTCCCAAAGCCAACTCTTCAGGCCGGGATTGGACTGGATTATGGGATAGAAAATACTACTGGTGAAGAATGAGCTTCTTGGATCAAGTAGACACATGATACTATGTGGGCAGCTCCTGTCTGCAGAGGAGATGAGAGGGCAGAGGGGGTCAGAAGCTGGCCGAATGGACACGAAAATAGAGAGCGGAGAGAAGGGGTGTGCTGTCTCATTGGAGGGAGAACAAGTAGGAGTATATAGCAAGGTGTATATAAGTTTTTGTATGAGAGACTGACTTGGTTTGTAAACTTTCACTTAAAGCACAATAAAAATTAAAAAGAAAAAGAAAAGATTACAGCCTTGAAAACCCCACGGGGCAGTTCTACCCTGTCCTCCAGGGGCACTATGAGTCAAAATTGACTAGACGGCAATGGGTTTAAATGTTTTCTGATTGATTTATTGAAGAATGTGTGTGTGATAAATTAGATTACTGTTTAGCAAATATTCACCTCCACCCCCATCATCCTGTTTCCTTGGAGAAATAGTATTCTTCCCATCCCCCACTGATGTTGGACTTGGCCAATGGAAAGTAGGCAGAACTGATAGGAAATGAGTTCAAACACTGGGACCTAAAATGCCTTGTATGCTTCTTTTCATTTCCCTGTGAGTCTCCAACTCCCACCATGAGCAGAATGTTCCCACATAGCCACTGACCTTTTAGGCTGAGTCCCAGTGAGGTGGGCCTTACAGAGCTGCCCCATCCACCCTGCAGATCCACAGCCTGAAAGAGAGGGGCCCAGCCCATTTGTAGACCTGTGGATGTGAGATTAGAGATGGCTGCACATTTGGGGACTTCCAACTTCCAGCATCTAAGTTTCTTTGCCCAAGAGCTTTCTCTGGCCACTGGGGCCCACACTGCCTGTGTTCACACAAGCCAGAAATGCTGGGAATTATATATCCCTGGTAGTAGCCCTTAACGAATGTCTGACAGCTACTGCTGTATAATACCCAGCTCCTTACCCCTTGGGCAGGAAAACCTGAGGCTCATGTTCTATAATGGCTCCCGGAATTTCCCGGAGGACTGAGTCTAACTTCCCCAAGGGGAAACTTGCCTGCTAATGCACTCTTTACTGGTTGTCTTCACTTCCCTGTCTCACTTCCCTACTCTTTTCCACCATTTCTTGGGATCACCTGCCAAAAAAAATTACTTCCACTGAAATCCTTATCTAAGAGTTGCTTCTGGGGGAACCACATTAAGACATCAAATGGATTTGATCCATCATATTGATATGTCACCCAAGATGGCTGCCGGCCCAGTGAGGTAACCCCAGAAACAAAAGGCTTTGTGAGCTGAGGGGAGGTTGGGAGAGACCAAACATACAAATGCTATATCACTTCACAAGAAAGTCAGCATTTGGCTCCTGTGGATGTCTGCCATAGGAGTATCAATGGCCAGAAGCATTAGCTAGAGATGCTATGATAACCAAAAAGGACCACAACAGTCGCTTTAAATAAAGAGGCATTTGTTTCTGGAAGTGGAATGAGAAAAGCTGCGTCTCAGAGCCTATTAAGCTCCTCCCTAATCGTAGTAATCATTGTCTCAGCTTAGCTTGTACTGGGGAGAGAAAGAGAGGAAGAGATGAGCTGTAAGTCTAGGATCAAAGCTGTAGCTTGGGCTGGTCTTGAAGTAAGCGAAAGCCACCAGAAGGTTATGGAATTTTCCAAGATATCTGTCATGCTATTCACTGTTGACCAGGGAAGGGACATTTGAAAGCGCATGGTTGAAAGTAGCGATTTGAGAGGAAAAAGCAATCTAGTTCATGTTTATACACCTTCTCAATAAACTAGTTACAGGAGTAACTTCAGAGATGAATAAACACAAGTGCCTATGTTGGAAATAGTATTAACCTAAAAAAAAAAAAAGTCTGGCCAAAACGTATCTCATAATGTTGAAGTATAAATCAAGCTTGCATCTCCCCATACACCATCTCAATGTGAAAGTCAAAATGTTTGCCTATGAGGACGTTCACAGTTAACATCGGAAGTTCCCCTGATGCAAGCTCTGTGCTGAGGAAGTCATTTGTGGTGCAGAGAAACAGCTACTATCAAATCCTCGTCATTCTATTGTCAAGTTATTTCAGCTCTTTAAGGTCAAGAGTAAAATCCTATTGGAAAAACAAGACGAGAGAGTGCCTGTATAGCTGTTCAGGGTTCTTAACCCCATGTGAGAATATTGAGCCAAGAAAGCTTAGAATTATAGGGTTTAGCCGACTTAACCTTTCCACTAGCCCTGGAAAGAAAGAGATATAATGGAGGGATTGAAGGGGATGGAGTTATCATATCCCATAAAGTGGCGGGTTCACAAAGGTCTTTTCATGAAATGAGGCTTTTTCCTTCAAAACTGAAAAGAATGAGAAGTGCTTCTAAGGGGACATAGCCATATTGATATACAACATAAAACATTACAGCTGGAAAAGTCCTTAGAATGATCTAATCTAACCCTCTATATTTTTACAAATTAAAAAGCACAGCCTCTCAACGCCAAGGCTACTGCTTTTATTACCCACCACGCTGTCACTTCAAGGAAAACGTATTCTTTGGGTTGCAGCCTCGTGATGATGTCACCAGAAACCCTCTGTCTGCTTTTAGGGGTCTTGGGAAAATAAGGGCACTCACACTGGAATAAATGAAGTTGCTTCTTTCACACAAGCAGATTCCACAGACATTTGGTTGCCTAAAGATAAGAAATTTCTTGTTGCTTTGGAGAACACATTCTACAACAATCTTTCTACTAACTGGAGGAAGAGGAGCATGTGGGGTTTTAAAGAAATGCCTTATTGTTCTGCCTTCTAGATATTTTGTGGGTAGGTGGGGAGCACTTCCCAGAAACCTTGAGAGAAGAGGTAGTGGAAACTTTTAGACTAGGGTCTGTCTCATTTATCAAGCCTTTTTATGTGCCCATGTATCATTCCTGTTCTGTTTCCCAGTAGTGATACTAGCAAGTCTTCCTTAAACTAGGATGCATATTGTGATTGCCTTCAGACTAAATGACTGAGACACTAACAGATATTTTAAACTTAGACAAGGCCCAGTGAAAAAATAATCAGACCATGTTTAGCTCTGGAGCCTGTTTTGGGTGAGAAAGCAAAAAAAAAAATCTTCAAAATGGAAAATGTGTGAGGTGGAGCCAAGATGGTAGAGTAGTCAGATGCTTCCTGTGGTCCCTCTTACAACAAAGACTCAAAAAAGTAAGTAAATCGATTATATATGACAATCAAGGAGCCCTGAACATCAGACAATGTTGAGAAATCAGACTGAGTGGCAGGGAGGGACAGAGGGTTTAGAAGCAGCGAGGAGTTGCCGGAACTCACCTGGCTGGCACCAGCACCCTGCAGGCTGGATCAGCTGGCGTGTGCAGGGTGAGGCAAACAGTGGCACTCAGGATGTGTTTTCATATCAGGAGAGACAGAACAGTGGAGAGTCTGCTCAACCCTCCAGAATCAGCGAGAAGTGGCGCTGGATTGGAGAAAGATAAGTACACGTGTCTAACCTACTGTGTGGATCAAACTCCCCCCACTTTTGGGAAGTACCTCTCTCCCATTTACCTGCCCCCTCCTCCCTCTGCTCTGGTCCCAGTCTGGCTTCAGTGACTGCTGCGCCCCCTGAGCCAGAAGTAGTATCCATCACGTGCCCTGAGCCATTCTTCTGCCTTTGGAGAGGGAACAAATTAACAAACAGGAAAAAATAATCTGCCAGTTCCCCTAAGCTGGGAACTCAGGGCAGGCACAGTCCCTTTGCCTAGGCACAGGAATAAGGGGTCCATGGACTTTGAATGCCTTTCACCCCTGCATAGACTCTCTGTGGGCCCATTTCAACAGCATAGTTCCTCATTAACACTGTACAGCAGGCTATATACCTGAAGCCTATTTTCAACTGCCTCAGCTATAAGGGGGAGTGACAGATTTTGACATTTGGCACCACTTTGCCCACTAATCAGGGTCCTCACCTACCCACATCAGGGGCCTGAGGACTGGTGGCCCCACCTACTTCTCCTAGCCATCCACAACAGGGGTCCAAGAATAAGTGACACCTCCCAGTCTTTACAGCCAGCAGCACTGGGTGCCCATAATCTGACTGTAAAACCCACCCACCTACGCCTTCTAGGGAACAGAGACATGCCTTCCATCCAGACACTCAGGAGCAGCCATCAACCCCCCACCTAGCTCAGCATGTGACCCCCTACTGCAGCCAGATATCTGTGCCTACTAAATCACCCCTGCCCATCTAGGACTGTAGGTGAGGGCCTGCAGTACACAGTTGGTGACCGATTACCTGGACACCTGAGCTGAATCCACACAAGAAAAATAAATTGACTCCTGGGCTCGCATACCTAGTAAGAGCTCTAAGCACCTGGCTACAGGATGTGAGAGCTTCAAAGATGCCAATAATCAAATTAGCTTATATGACCAGCTTATTTGGACATATTGAAACAAAACAAGAAGCTAGGACACAGTAAGCAAATGTAAAATAAATATAATAACTTATTGATGACTCAGAGACAACAGTCAATATCAAATCACATAAAGAGGCAGACCATGATGGCTTCAGCAAGCCACCAAAACAAAGAACCAAGAAACCTTCTGGAAGAAGATAACTTCTTGGAATTACTGGAGGTAGAATTCAAAAGATTAATATATAGAGCTCTTCAAGAGATCAGGAAGGAGATCAGACAAAATGCAGATCAAGCCAAGGAACACACGGACAAAGCCATAGAGGAACTCAAGAAGGTTATGCAAGAGCATAATGACAAATTTAACAGGCTGTAAGAATCCATAGATAGACAGGAAACAGAAATCCAAAAGATTAACAGTAAAATTTCAGAATTAGACAACTCAACAGAAAGTCGTAGGAGCAGAACTGAGGCAATGGAAGTCAGAACTAGTGAGACTAGAAGCTAAAGCACTTGACACCAACTTATTTGAGGAAAAATCAGATAAAAGGATTTTTAAAAATGAAGAAACTCTAAGAATTATGTGGGACTCTATCAAGAGGAGTAACCTATGAGTGACTGGGGTACCAGAACACGAGGGGATAACAGAAAACACAGAGAGAATTGTCGAAGATTTGTTGGCAGAAAACTTCCCTGATATCATGAAAGGTGAGAAGATACTTATCCAAGAAGCTTATCGAACTCCACGCAAGGTAGATCCCAAAAGAAAGTACCAAGACATATTATAATCAAACTTGCCAAAACCAAAGATAAAGAGAGAATTTTAAGAGCAGCTAGAGATAAATGAAAAGTCTTCTACAAAGGAGAGTCAATAAGACTAAGCAAAATGGAAAAGGTGGCATAAGTTAAAAAGCAGTGGAATAAGGCCATGGATTTCATAGGATAAAAAAGAGCAGTAGGATGAATCCCTGGGTGGTGCAAATGGTTAAATTCTGGACTACTAACCAAATGGTTGGCAGTTCAAACTCATCCAGAGGCACTTAGGAAGAAAGCCCTGGCAATCTGCTTCCAAAAGGTCACAGCCTTTAAAACCCTATGGAGCAGTCTCACTCTGCACACATGGGGTTGCCACAAGTGGGGATTGACTCTGTGGCAACTAACAACAACAGAAGGGGAGATAGTCAAGGACTGAGGGGTCCTCTGGGGTCTTAATTGCCTGAAGGTGATGTTTGAGAGATGCCTGATCTTTCTCTCCAGGGCCCCCTAATTCTTTGTCTCTTTGGTGATGCTCATTTTAGAATTCTTCCAGAGTAGTTATGTCTCCCAGTTCCTATTTTAGAATTCTGGCTCTACAAGCGACTTCAGGCTGTGAGGTACGAGCATATTTCTTGCTTTTATGACACTTACTGTAGAGCGTGAACCTTAATGAATGATGGTCTCTATTTCCTCTAGCCCTATGATCTTGTAAGCATGCCCAGAGGCTCATGTGTGATGGAACTGACTAATAAATATGATAAACTCCATTTTTACAATGTTTTCAAAATCAGGCACATTGATTACACAAATCTCTAGAAGTATTTTTGACAGGCAAAACCATTTCTGAGTAAAATTCGTCATTCTGCAGCCCATTTTTATGGACATAGAAAATGCATCAGGCCCTGTGGGAGACAGCAGGGTGAGACACAGGCTCTTAGCTGCTTTCCAAAGCAACCTGCTTTTGCAAGAATGTGAAGTTTATGAGAGAGCTATCTTTAGATGCCTGGAAAAGCTAAAGCATATTTTGCATTCAGACATGGCTCAAGAAGAAGAAGAAGAAAAAAAGAGTATTGTTGTGGTGTTCTAAATCTCCCTTTATCTCAGAAGAATCTAAACTGGAATTTGTTGAATAGTAGTTGTGCCTCTCAAACTGAGAAGTTATTTCCCACTGCTAAAGGAGTAACTGGAAATGGTGTAAGAAATATGAGTTTTAAAGTGGTTATGTAAAAATGTTCAAGATCAAGAATAGTTGTATCTGGGGAATAAGGACATTATGAATAAGAGATGTCCACATTCTTATCACAAACAAGCCAAGTGCCGAAGAACTCTAAGAAAAGGGCAATACATATGCCATCAAAAGAAAATCAGCAAGAGTGGAAAATAAGAAATTGGAGACCAATCTTCTGCACAATTTCTCCCCATTGAAATAACCTAGAATGAATAAGATCTTTGAGGGAGAGTAGATGGCCCTCAGAGAAAATGTGAATTTATCATCACCGTTACTTGTAAGTGATGTTTTTGTGTCTGTTCCCATATCACCCATTCTCACCGTTGCTATGTTGGGCACTGAATGACACACTCACAGAGTATATGAGCCATTAGGAGAAGGCTGAAGTGAAACGATGAATAGTTGACGACGCTTTGCATTTATCGTTGTTGTTTTAGGTGCCGTCGAGTTGGTTCTGACTCATAGTGCGAAACAGAACGAAACACTGCCCAGTCTTACACCATCCTCACAGTCATGGCTGTGTTTGAGCCCATTGTTGCAGCCACTGTGTCAAACCACCTCGTTGAGTGTCTTCCTCTTTTTCACTGACCCTCTGCTTTACCAAACATGATCTCCTTCTCCAGGAACTGGTCCCTCCTGACAACACGTTCAAAGTATGTGAGATGTACTCTCGCCATCCTTGCTTCTAAGGAACGTTCTGGCTATTCTGGCTGTACTTCTTCCAAAACAGATTTGTTTGTTCTTCTGTCAGTCCATGGTATATTCAATATTTTTCACCAACACCATAATTCTGATACATTAGTTCTTCAGTCTTCTTTATTCATTGTCCAGCTTTAGCATGCATAGGAAGTGACTGAAAATACCATGGCTTGGGTCAGGAGCACCTTAGCCCTCAAGGTGATATCTTTACTTTTTAACACTTTAAAGAAGCCTTTTGCAGCAGATTTGCATTTGTAGGTTATAGGGTCACTATAGGGTCGCTATGAGTCGGAATCAACTCGACTGCACTGGGTTTGGTTTTTTTTTTTTTGGTTAGGTTGCTTACTTTACATTATTTTCAGACAGGCAGAGAGACATTGTGAAACATATTGTATCAGTCAAAACACTTTCAATTGAAAATCATAGAACCCAACTCAAAATAATTTAAGCAGAAGAAAAAAAAAACCGAAGATACAGGATATACAGTTATTAAGAAGTCAAGGGATGCAGCTCATCAGGTCCAGGACTTCAAGTGATGTCATCCACGTTCTGTCTGTTTCGCCATCTCTTGAAAGCTCTCTCCACGTGTAGGCCAAGACGGTGCCACTAAGCCAAGGCTCATGTCCTGACAGTTTAGTAACCTAAAGAATGGGAAGTAGTTTTTCGCAATCATCCAGGGAGGATGCTGATATATTAGGCCTGGTACAATATGTTCATCCCTGAATTAATCACTCAGCCAGGGAGATGAGGAACTTTGATTGGCCAGGGCTTCCAGACAGATATTTAATACCACACTCTTAAATACAAGTAGACATCAAGAATTAGCAGACATTCAAGGAAAGCCTCTAACATGTAATATTGAGACCAACATACCAGGTTGTTCTGGATAGAATGGTTACAGTGACTATGTAGGGAAAGGACAATTTCCAAAAAAATTTTTAAAAATTACAAGCATAAAATAAGAATAGGATATTATATACATATATAAAGGAACATTCAGAGGACAAATATACCTCTTAGAAATCAAAAAAAAAAAGAAAGAGATAGCACAAATGAAAACCTCAATAGTTGAGTTGGGAGATATATTTCAGGAATGCTTCCAGAAAGTAGCTAAAATAAGATACAGAGATAGAAAAATAACAGAATAAAAGAAATTAAAGGGTCAGTCCAGCAAGTTCAAAATCCAAATAATTGCCTTCAAAAGCTGGAGAGAACAGAGAGGCAAAAATTGTATATAAAAAAAAAAAAGCTCAAGAAAATGTTCAGAATCAAAGGATATGGGCTTCCAAGTTGAAAAATCTCACAAAGGAAATAGCATAATAGATAAAAAATAAGCCCACAATAAGACCCATCGTTGATAAAATTATGAACCTCAGTATGTAAAGATCCTATATGGAAGTTGAGAGTGACAGATATATATAGGGAGAGAGAGAAAGAGAGAGACAGAGACAGAGGAAGGCGGGAATAATGAGGTCACATACTAATAATCAGAAATTGGAATAATTTCAGACTTCTCAACAGCATTCCTGGAAACTAGAAGACAATGGAATAATGCTTTCAAAATTTTTTCCAACCTAGAATTCTATACCCAACCAAATTATCAGTCAATTGGGAATACATACATGGTCTCAAAAAATCATCTCCCATTAAATATTCTTTATTAGGAAGCCACTTCAGGATGCGCTTTACCAAATGAAACCATTCCTGAATACAGGACCCAGGGGAGCTTCCACAGGAGAGAGGTGACGACATTCTCCAGGATGGTAGTATTGCAGCAGGCACAGAGGGCAACCCATCCAGAATGGCCCAGATAAGAAGGCAATGGGAGAGAGTTCTAAAAGAAAAACGAGCATGGCAGAACATCTGATGCGACTGGACTTCTTGAGAGGAGATTGAGACAGTTGCCAGAAAGTATGGAATTTAATGTTTAATGCTAAGTACATAGAAAACTAAGCATTCCTAAGCAAAAATGAGGCAATTATCGATCACAAGAGAATTAAAATTGTGTATGAAAGGAAAAGTAATTACATTTTTACTACAAAGTTCACCCATGAATACCATTTACATAGCCACAATAAGGTAAGCACCAGTATTGATCTAACTAGAATTAAGATATAAGAATATTGAGAAAAAGGAAGTATGTTAAGTGCTCATTTCCCACAGTGGGAAGTCAATGAATAATGCCTGAACTGAAAAATCAAGAAGTAGCAATTATTTAGAGAAACATGTTATTTAGGGAAATGTAAGAGTTAAATAACAATAAATGAGCTGTAAGAGGAGAAAAAATTTTTTTTTTTTTTAAGAGGAGAAAGCAGTTCTGTCTTGGGGGAAGGAAATGGCAGGGCAGACTTCTGGTTTTTATATAAATATGTAAAAACATTGTGATGGTTAAGGTTGTGTGTCAGCTTGGCTGGGCCACAATTCTCAGTGGTTTGGCAGTTGTATGATGTTGTGATTACTTTCATAATGAGATTTGATATATTGTGATCACTTCCATGATGGAATCTGCTCTGAGTAGCCAATCAGTTGAAACGGACTTTCCTTGGACTTGTGGCCTGCATCAAATAAAAGTGGACATTTTGGCAAGGCTCATGTGCTTTGCTTGCTCTGGACCCTGCAGCTGGTTCCTGTTAGTCTGACCTCTGGTTCTTGGGACCTGAGCTAGCAGCTTACCTGCGGTCTTGCCTGTGGATCTTGGGATCCATAGATCTTTGCCGCCTGTGACCAAGAGCCCTGCTCTCTGACCTGCCAATCCTGGGTTCACCTGCCCCTGCAGCTACATTAATCAGTAGACGCCTCTATCCTGACCCACGCACTTGGGACGTTCCAACCTCTACAACGACATGAGCCATTTCCTTGATATAAATCTCTCTACTTATATATTTATAGGCTTTACTGATTTTGCTTCTCTAGAGAACCCTGCCTAAGACAAACATGTGCATTAAGTGCGTATTATAATTTTGCACATAGAAATGTCACTTTGATGAGCATTGTTGTTGTTGTTAGCTGCCTTCTAGTTGATTCTGACTCATGGTGACACCATGTGTACAGAGCAGAGCTGCTCCATAGGGATTTTAAAAGTTGTGGCCTTTCAGAAGCAGATCACCAGGCCTTTCTTCCAAGGTGCCTCTGGGTGAGTTTGAACTGCCAACCTTTTGGTTAGTAGTCAAGTGCTTAACCATTTGTGCCACCCAGTGATTCCTTGATAAGCATAGAAGTTAAAAAATAAAATAAAAAACAAATCCTGTGCTCTGCCTGGTTTATTCTCTACTCTTGGAAACCTTAAGCTCTAAATCTCTTTGGAATTGATAGCTTTCATGTCAACAATTAGATAAAAGAAGGTGAAAGCAAATGGATTGTTTTTCTTTTGAGATGTAAATTTAGTAATACTGACATATATAAAAAAGAGATGTTGGATAAAGTATGTTGACAGTAAAATAAACTATTTTACACCATAGTCCATTTATTTACACTAACACCAAGGCTTTTTTTTTTTTAAAGATGGATTTTCCACAGTAGCTAAATACTGGAAGACTATGATAGTCTTTCTCTTGAGAGCTACCAATAAAATTACCTTGTAACAATAATTTAAAAACTTTTATACTGTATGATATGTGAAAACAGAACAATGCCTTCTAAAATTGATATGTGCTCAATAACAAAATCTTTTACAAACCAAGTTTTCAGAATCAACTCACTTTTATCAGGATTATAAAAAAACTGTGAAATTAAAAACAATTTATCCTATCTTAGAAATAAAAATTATGTAATTTTTTATCCAGCTGTGTGGGAGCATTGATTCAGTGGTAGAATTCTCACCTTCCATGCAGGAGACCTGGGTTTGATTTCTCCCCAGTGCGCCTCATGCACAGGCACTTCTTGTCTGTCGGTGGAGGCTTGAGTGTTGCTAGGATACTGAACAGGTTTCACTGGAGTTTCCAGACTAAGGTGGACTAGGAAGAAAAGCCTGGTGATCTACTTTTGAAAATCAGCTAATGGTCTGATCTGCAACTAATCATGGGGATGGTGCTGGACCAGGCAGCATTTCATTCCGTTGTACATGGGGTCGCCATGAACTGGGGGTTGACTCCATGGCAGATAACAATGACAACAACATCCAGCTGTACACAAATTGCAGCCCTCAAGTTGCTCACAGTCCACTAGTGAATGGGGAGATAGAATGTGTGTAAAGAGAAAATCATAACGCAAGATGGCCAGAGTTCAAATGGAAGCAAAGGAGAAGGTATACTAGCTTCCTGAGGATGGGGAGGGGCTATTTCAGGCAGAGAACTCCTTTCTGAAAGGCCAGGAGGTTGGAAGCAACAAAGTGTGAGCTGCTGGTACCTAGTGGCTCAGTTTACAAATGGACAACTGTATAAAGGGACCCAATGCAAAGTCAATCCCGGACGAAAAGGAAGTCATTTAACAGGGAGGGGAACCATTCAATAGTGTGCAGAGGGGCAGGGTGGTCCTGGGCAATGCAAAATGAACAAGAATGGTTGAGGTATAGGCTTGGGAATCAAGCTCAGAATGTTGGCAGATCAGGAGAGAATAAAGGGTTTAAGGGATATATCTAGAGAGAGTAAGAAACCATTCAGTGTCAGGATCAAGTTAGAGCTGGAAGCAGAACCTGGAAGTAGGTCATTTGCTACTTCATGCCTGGCCTCAACCTTCCTGCTGTCTCTTAAGACTTATTCTCATCTTAGATTTTTCCCTCTATGTTGGGAGAATCACCTGATGTTTACAAGGCCAGCATCTCCCACTGGAGTCCTCCCACTTGGAGGAATTCGGAACCCCAAACCAGGCACTTTGAAGTTCCGAGTATAGAGATTCTCCAAAATCTGTTAGCACACTGGGGTAGAATTCCGAAGTACATTTCTTTTCCTAGAGCACTTGAAACAACATTTGTGATAGCCAAGGGGCTGCATGAATCAGTATCTGGTTTGAAAGAAGATCAATACAGCTTTGTGTTCTTAATAAAATAAAAACAGAGCCAATTTAATTATTATATTTCTGTTGAGCTTTCTATCCACAAAGCTGATTATTTTTCAGTAAGGATCTCCACCTTGATTATATCCCTCATTACATAAAATGTAGAATTCAGCGATATTGCGTCTAGCTTTCAGGAGTCAGGCTTAGCAAGCACATCTTTTATTAGTCAAAAGTTTTGGTAAAGGCAGAAGCCCCAAGGGAAGCAAGAGGGCAAGTAAGCAAGAAAGGGAGAGAGAGAAAGAGAGAAGGGGAGGGAGGGAGAGGAGCGAGAAAGAGAAAGAGAGGGAAGTCGGAACAGAGGGAGGGAGATGGGAGAGAGGGAGAAAGAGAAACTAAACTTCGGGGGAGAAGGCTTTAAGAATTTCTTTCAACATGAACAGATGTCCCACAAATTACATGTTAGCCTCACTCTACTCTGTTTCAGACACTGTGGCTTCATCTCTGATGAATGGATTTAAACCACAGGAGATGCTGAATGAAGTCAATATGCTGGCTGTGATTACAATCAGCCTCATTTGGTCCATCTTCTTTGACACCATCTCTCTACACCCCTTCCTATGAGTCCTTAAGCAGATGAAGGAAAGAGAAGTAATTACGGGAGGGGACGGTACCCTCTAGCATTTCCCCTGAAACCTGATGTTTCAGGTTTTACTGGTGCAAAGTAAAGGTGATTTAGAAAAATGGAGTGGGTTAAGGTGCTCAGCTGCTGACCAAAATGTTGGAAGTTTGAGTCCACCCAGAGGTTCCTTGGAAGAAAGGCCTGGAGATCTACTTCTGAAAAATCAATCATTGAAAACCTTATGGAGTTCAATTCTACTCTGACACACATGGGGTCACCATGAGTCAATTACAATTCCAACAACTAAGAATGAAACAATGCTAGAAGACTTCCTCCTTCAATTGATATATTTTCTTTCCTTTTTCAGTGGGGCATTTTAGGTGGTGGAACTTGGAGGCGTGCGTGCCTTCTTGGGACGTGCCTTTGGTACAGAAGAGCCAGAGGGCCTGGAGTAGTGTCAAGGTAAGAACAATTGGGGCTCTGGCTGCTTGGGGCTGGCTATGTCCTATAAATGTGTGATTCCCAGACCAGCAGTATCATCTCCTGCGAACTGATTAGAGATGCAAATTCTTGGGTTTTATCTACCCCCACCACCCCCCCGCAAAAAAAAACAACCAGTTGCTGTTGAGTTCTGAATCATGGCAACCCCATGTGTGCAGAATAGAACTGCATTTCATAGGGTTTTCAAGCAGATCTCCAGGTCTTTCCTCTGAGGTGCCTCTGGGTGGGTTTGAACTGCCAACCTTTTGGTTAGTTGAGCACTTAATGGTTTCAGCCAACCAGGAACTCAAGGTTTCAGGCCTCCTGAATCAGAAACTCTGGGGATAGGGCCCAGTGATCTATGTTTTAGCAAGCCGTCTAGGTGATTCTGATGCACGTTCAAGTTTGAGAACCGATATTCTAGGCTTTGGAAAAGAGAGGTGGATCTTACATTTTTCATGTTAGATGAGGAATGGTGCCTCTGGAGGCAAATGACTCCCAGCAAATTTCTTCAAGGCTGTCTGTAAATGGACATCAGCCCTTAGAGTTGGCCTTCCATGGAAGAAGCAGTGAGAGAAGGCCAGAGCCACACTGGAAGCCATATTGGCATGTGTGTGCACAGCTCAGTTGCCCTGTGTGTGCTTGGCCCATAGTAGGTGTTCAATAAATAGCTACTGAGCTACGAGCAAGGAAAAATATGTAGAGGACCAAAGTCCTCAACCCTCTCTATTCCTTAAGCCACCACAGTCTTTTCTTCATGCTCTTGCGAATCCTGGAACAAGCAAGTTTTTATGTTAGGCCACCCTCCTGCACATCCGGGAATGTCTGGTAGGTAGAGACTGGATATTAGATTTCTGCTTCTTTGGGCGCCCAGAGTGGGCACAGGGCCTGGCCTGGTGTAACTCTTGCGTTGAGCAGACACATGATCCTCTTCAGGTTAGGGATACAGCCACCCATCATCTAAACTATCCGTGTAGCCAGCCCCCACCCAGTACACACACAAGCACAAATTTCCGCAGTACTAGAGACTTATGGAGTCGGGAGAAGACTGTCTGAAGAGCCCCCCTCTTTCCCAATGTACTCATGTTCAGTGTAGCTCATTGCTGTTAATCACACACACACCTCAGACTCCACGTGGAAGTTGCGATAGTTAAGAAAAAGCTGAAATGCTTGTACTTGTGTCCGTACTTTTGTTTTAAGATACGAAAGCATATGGGAGTCCTGTTGGGCACAAAGGACTCAATATTTTTCTAAATCTCTGTAAAACAAAATGCATAAGTGAGAATTTTTGGCTCTAAATTCCATATGACCTTAATTAATTCACGAAATGAGTAAATGTATTTTCCATTTAATGGAAAAGGCTTTTGGCACTAGGACCACTTACTCTGCACTAGTTAATGGTGCATTAAGAAAAAGACAGAGAAATATTAATCATATTTGAGAACGTGGCTAGCTTTGGGGCTAGGCTATTAACCACTATAGAACCACTTACAGAAAGGATACAACATATTCAAAGAGAATGTTTGTCCTACTATTAATGCTATCTTACTTAAAAACTAATAAACTGATATGCAATATTCTCTAGAAACAAACAAAAATGCTCTAATCTGCTATTGCATGATGCCATCTTCCCATTTAAAGTGTCTTATTTCAAACATGAGACTTTACCAGTTGTCACATCTGCTCTAAGCAAAAAAAGAAATAAAAGAGTACAAATATTTAGAATTCTTGGTCACAAGATTTGTAGGAAACCTTGTTTGTTCTTTAAAAAAAGAGAGACACTGTAAATTCCCCAACAACAAAGAAAGTTACTGCCTTATGTTTCCTAAGACACTTCATCTTTCATATTACTACCGATCTCTATCCGTATAGTGAGGACACTATGTATAACATCAAGGTCATTTCACCCCCCACCTTATGAAGGTTGACTTTCACAGTGAACACATGGAACAGCTGATCAATGCTGTGCTCATTTAGAGCATATGGGAACATCTTGGCAGAATCCTAAACTGCATTTGGCAAAGTATGTGAGAACAGTTCTTGAGGAACGAGATGGTTTTGGGCGCATTCCAAGATAGTCCAAGTTAGTGTGCACTCAACCGACTGAGACAGCACAGATAGGATTCTTCTAGCTTGGAGAATGTAGCTTCTTTTCATTGATTCATTCATTCAGTGCAGTTATTCATTTATCAAACAAGTAAATGTGAATCTCAACTGTAATAATTGTAATTCAGGAAAGATATGTAGGGCAATGAAAGCTTGTTATTACGCAGATTTAGTCTGGTCAGGGAAATCAATGAAAACATCCCTGAGGAAGTAATAATTCAGCCAAGATCTGAAGAATTAGTAGGCAGGAAATAAGTGAAAAGGGAAGGAAGTGTTTTAAGAGAAAACGGTATATACAAAGAATTCCATGTCAAGGAGTACATGTGAAGGAACAAATGAAGGCCACTATGGCCAAACCAGGAAGGTGGAAGGGAAGTCTGGGACCAGATGAGGCTGGAGAAACTGATAGGTGCCAGAAGGGCAGGACCTTATGAGGTAGATTAAAGGGTTTGTGTGTATATTTGATGAGTAACGGGAAGCCATTAAAATATTTTAAATGTGAGGGAGGGGGTGAGGGTGGAAGTCATCATACCACCTTAACTATAGTGTTGAAAATGGATAAAAGCAGTAGAAAGAAAGTGGGCAAATGAATTAGGAGGTATTTCTGGAGGTTTAGGTGATGGTGTTGCAGAGACAGAAAGGAGTCAACAGGTTCAAAAATATTTAAGAGATAAATCAAAAGGATTTCATTAATGATAGATATGATATGTGTGCTGGGGGATGGTGATGACAAAGAGGGATAAATTGAGAATGATTACTAGGCTTCTTTCTTTCAAAACTGGGTGGGTAGTGTCAACATTCCCCAAGACAGAGATAAATAGGAGAGTACGGGGTTTTGGCAGAAAAAATCATATCTTCCTCTAGATCATGTTGAGTTTGAGGTGCCTTTAAGACATCTAGGAGTTATGAAGTAGGCAATTAGATATGCAGGTCTGGGGTGCAGACAAAAGGCTTGAGTTGAAGATAAAAATGTCTAAGACATTTCATTAGGGTTGGTAACTCAAGATGAAGATGTGGATGAAGTCAGTCAGAGAGGGTACAGTGAGAAGAGGAGTAAGTGTAGAACTGAGCCTTGAGGAACCTCAATATGGAATGCTCAATATGACAGAGATGAGCCCACAGAGGAGACCAAGCAGGAACAGGTAGAGAGGTCAAAGGAAAACCAGTGGCACATAGTGTCAAGGAGTCAAAAAAGTGTTGCAAGAAGATGGATGCAGTCGATTGGTGTAATGTCACTGAGATGCTAAGGAAGGGTTGAAAATGCCCTTTGGGTTCATTGACATGGAGGTCTTCAGTGGCAGGGTGAGGCAAACCTACATGGGAGTGGTTGGAGAATGATTACCAAAAGTCCATTGCCATCGAGTCGATTCCAACTCATAGCGACCCTATGGGACAGAGTAGAACTGCCACATAGAGCTTCCAAGCAGCACCTGGTGGATTCAAACTGCTGACCTTTTGGTTAGCAGCCATAGCTCTTAACCACTACACCACCAGGGTTTCCAAAACCAAACCCATTACTGTCAAGTTGATTCCGACTCATAGCAACCCTATAGGACAGAGTAGAACTGCCCCATAGTGTTTCTAAGGAGATCTGGTGGATTCGAACAAGGAAATGAAATAGAAATGGGTGTGTCCCCCCACTAGGATGGCTAAGATTAAACTAAAAAAAAAAAAAAAAAAACAGAAAATAACAAATGTTGGTGTCTTAGGCTGGGTTATCTAGAGGAGCAAAACCAGTGAAGCTTATATTATCTAAGGAAATGGCTCACAGGGCTGCAGGAGCTGACGAATCCCAAGATCTGCAGATCAGGCAGAAGGCTGCTGGCTCACAGGGTTGCAGGAGTTAATGAATCCCAAGATCTGCTGGTCAGGCAGCTGGCTGCTGGCTCATGTCCCAAGAACTGAAGGCCAGAGAATGATCAGTCAGATGCAGGATCCAGTGCATGCAAGCTTTGCCAGAACACCCATATATATTGATGCAGACCACTTTCCCAAGGAAGCTCCCTTTTCAATTGATTGGCTGCTCACATCAGATCACAAAATGGAGAATGATCACATCATTACATAACTGCCAAATTACATCATTACATATCTGCCAAACCACTGTGAATCATGGCCCAGGCAAGTTGACACACAACCTTAACTATTACAGTTGGTGATGATGTGGGGAAATTGGAACCCTTAACCATTGCTGGTGGGAATGCAAAAATGGTACAGCCGTTGTGGAAAATAGTGTGGCAGTTCCTCGAAAAACAAAAATAGAACTACCGTATGACCCAGCAATTCCACTCCTAGGTATATACCCAAAAGACTTGAAAGCAGAGACTCAAACAGACCTGTACGCCAATGTTCATTGCAGCACTATTCACAATAGTCAAAAGGTGGAAACAACTTAAATGCCCATCAACAGGTGAATAGATAAACAAAATGTGGTACATACATACAATGGAATACTATTCCGCCAGTAGGAGAAATGAAGTCTTGATACATGCTACAATATGGATGGAGCTTGAAGACATTATGCTGAGTGAAATAAGTCAACCACAAAAGGACAAATGTTGTATGACCTCACTTACATAAAAAGACAAGAAAAGGCAAACTGTAGAGACCGAAGTTTATTAGTGGTTATCAGGGGTGGGAGGGAGGGGAAAGGTGAGAATAGTGGTGATGGAAATATCACATTGATTAAGGGTAGGGCTCCCCTCCAAAAAAAAACGATGTTGTTGTTGAGTTGATTCCAACTCATAATGACCCCACAGGACAGTATAGAACTGCCCCATAGGGCTTCCAAGGAGCGACTGGTAGATTCCAACTGCTGACCTTTTGGCTAGCAGCTAAGCTCTTAACCACTGCACCACCAGGGCTCCGTAAGGGTAGGGTAGCACAGCTGATTATTGTAAGTGCTGTCAGTAAGTGGTACACCTGTAAAAAGTTGAATTGGCAGAAGCTGTGTGATAGATATACGTACAACAATGACAAAAAAAATAGCTGCTGAGGCTGCTTGTGTACAACCAAAAACCTCATGGGATTTGGTTCCTTGGTTTGGAGATTTGGGGTCATGGTTTTATGGGGCATCCCAGTTAATTGGCCTAAGAACATGTTTAGAGCTTCTGTTCCATCTCCTAGTCCATTGCGTAGTGCCTGGGGTCTTAAAAGCTTGCAAGCAGCCATCCAAAGCACAGTTGGTCTCTACTTGCCTGGATCAACAGAGGAAGGAGAGTCAGGACTAGGAGGAGGGCATGGAATGTGTGGCTAATTGTCTCTATGAACAACTGCCTCCTTTGCCGTGAGACCAGGAGAACTGGATGTTTCTTGGCTACCAATACTGAACATTTTGATCAAAGGTGCTGTAGAAGAAGCCTTATTAAAAGGCGAAGAAATGTAGAATAGAATTTCAAATCCTCATGGACTCCAGACTTTCTGGAGCCCTGGTGGTGCAGTGGTTAAAGAGCTTGGCTGTTAACCGAAAGGTCAGTGGTTCGAACTCACCAGCTGCTCCATTGGAGAAAGATGGGGCAGTCTGCTTCTGTGAAGATTTACAGCCTTGGAAACCCCATGAGACAGTTCTATTGTGTCCTATAGGGTTGCTATGAGCCAGAATTGACTTGCAAGCAGTGGGTTTGGAGGCTGGATGAACTCCTCAAAACTATTGCCCTGAGATAATCTTTAAGCTTTAAACCAAAAATACCCCCTGAAGTTTTCTTATAACCAAAGAACAGTTTAGCTTAACTAGTAAAAACGTCTGCATTGAGCATTATGCTCTTTCAGGAACTATGTATATGGGATCAAATTGACAATGGCAACTCAGAAGATTAGAAAGGAACCTTAGGGGGCAGTGAGTTTATGTTGATGGGGGAGGAACAACTCAAAAAAGGAGGGTGAGAATGGTTGCACAACTCGAAGAATGTAATCGATGTCACTGAATTGTAGATGTAGAAATTTTTGAATTGGTGTATGTTTTGCTTTATATATTCTCAACAACAACAAAATAAAATCTAAAAAAAGAAATGGGTGTGTTTTAGTCAGGAGAGAGGTGAGAAGAAAAAGGAAAGAAGACAGTAAAAAGTGAGACACTAAGCAGATTATTGCTGTGGGCACCTGGGGTTCGGCCCTGCTGGCGATCTCTGGAGATGATCTAGAGCAACCTCAGAGTTATCCTCACTGCAACCCAGGAACTAAACCAAAACCAAACCCGTTGCCATCAAGCTGATTCCAACTCATAATAACCAACTCTGTCCTATAAGACAGAGTAAAACTGCCCCATAGGGTTTCCAAGGAGCACCTGGTGGATTCAAACTGCTTACCTTTTGGTTACCAGGCAAACTCTTAACCACTCTGCCACAAGGGTTTCCACCCAGGAACTAGAAAGTGGTATTTATCCTCCAACTACCATTCATCATTGGCTAAGAGAGCTCCCAGTGGCACACATCCCCTAACACTCCTGGTGTCCCTGCACTAGACTGGAGAGAAAGCCTTAGGTGGAGTGTCCCACGTACCTGAAGTTGGATGCCACTTGCATGTACTGGAAGCTGAGTGCTGAAGAGGAGCAGGTGGGAGACTGACTGCATTTGCCTTGGGGCAATATGGATAAGTCAAGACTTTTGGAGATGAGTGATAGGAGGGAAATTTGGAGTTGGCTGGAGTGAGATATAAGC
The DNA here is from genome assembly GCF_030014295.1 of Loxodonta africana. NCBI lineage: Eukaryota > Metazoa > Chordata > Mammalia > Proboscidea > Elephantidae > Loxodonta > Loxodonta africana. The sequence continues at coordinate 16,434,467 of NC_087369.1, forward strand.
TTGAGAGAGAATATTTTGTTATTTTAAATGGAGAGATTTAAAAGTTCTTTGGAAGGAAATGAATGAGAGAGAGGATAAATGTATGAGAAAAAAATATGATCACTTAGACATACTGACTGCATGTCTTTTGGACCATTGTTGATAGATACGTCAACATCTATACTCCATATTTTCTTCATTTTCACACCATCTGTAATCATGGTTATTACCTATATGTATTAGCTGGCAGAATTTCAGTAAACGAGATGAAAATCATTACATGCACTAAATGACTTCTTGTACAGTTTTTAAAACAATCTGCTGAGAAGCTAAATTGGAAGGATGAAGGATGAAGTGTGCTGGATAAGCTTTAGAAAAAAGCATGGGGCATCAGAGGCTGTTATAAGGGTATTTACGTGACACTGATGTGGGAGAATTTCATTTTCAAGTGAGAGTAAAAGACCAACACATTCCTTAACAATGCTATGTATATTCTTTGGGGAAATTAAGATATACTAAAAGATGATGTAAGTGGAATTTTTAGATCAGTCTCTTCAAATTTGCACTGAATTACTTATTCTAGTCTCGCTACTGAGTTTATCCCCTGCCAAAATACCTCATATCAGAACCAGAAAAGCTTTTAGTCTCTGCTTATTTGCATCCCATTTCTTAAATTTAGCATATATCCGCCCAAGCCAAATATGAGTTTGGCAGTTTGCAACATCTCTGCATACTTGCTGATCTTAGGCATTAAAATATGTAGTTTTATGGAACGGTCATCGGTGTGTCCAATAAGGTAGATCTTGCATTTTTAGTTTTGTATTTCTGTTCCTATTCATAATTTATTTATTGGTTTATTCAGTCATTTTAATAAGTGTTTATTGAATGCCAGTCAATGTGATCTGTGCTTGGGATAAAATAAGGAATAAGAAAAAATATAATAAATGAGTCAGTTATGTTTGAACGTACATCGGTATTCATTCACCCACTTCTTCATTTGTTGTGTCTTCTTTAGGTCGTAGAAAACCCAACTAACATAAAGACACTTATTGTTTATTAACACAAAGTCTGTTGGTAGGTGGTTCAGAGTTAGCTCAGCAGTACAACAATGTCATCAAGGATCTTACCATCCCTGTTCTTATTGGCCTATTCCATCATGAACTCAAGATGGCTACCCCAGCTCTAAATATAGCCCTCCAAAGACAGTGTCCAAAGAAGGAAGGGGAGAGAGAGGCAAAAGGGCTTTCCCTCTATGTAGAATTTAACTTTTGCTTCCCTAGAAGTTCACCGACAGACTTCCCATTCTATCTCACTTTCCAGACTTGGTCACACACTCATCCCTCAACAAATCACTGGCCAAAGGGTAACAGAACTGCCATTTTTGGCGTAGACCCATCATGGTGCATCCCCTAGTGAGGGGTATGATTCTGCCCAAGTAAAATTAGAGTTCTGATAGCTATGAAAAAGGGGCAATGGTGTTAGGTAGGCAGCTAAAGATGTCTACCACAGATTGAATATTTTTTCTAAACATAGTTATTATTGTTAGTTGCCATCAAGTCGATTCCAACTCATGGCAACCTCATGTGTGCAGAGTAGAACTATTCCATAGGGTTTTCAAGTCTGTGATCTTTCAGAAAAAGATTGGGAGGCCTTTCTTCCAAATTGCCTCTGGGTGGGTTCAAACCACCAACCTTTCCGCTAGTGGTTGAGCGTTTAAGCATGTGCACCACCCAGGGTCTCCTCTAAACATGACAGTCAATATTTATTGGCTATACGCACACACGAGTGTGCACAGTTCCATAAAGGGATCACTACAGATGTTGTCTGCTGCTACCAGCCAAGAACTAGAACCATGGCCTCCTCCTTATTTAGATTGCCCTGTTGTGAATACAGTCCTGTCGTGATTCCACTGGACAATGTTTTCCTTACTGAATCATTGGCAGCAACAGTACAGTTCAGTCAAATATCTAGAAAGAAAAGGCCATTTGACCACAAGGTTAGGAATCTTGGTCTATAAAGTGTATGCAAAATAACTACACAATACTACTATATGGCAGGTTTGTTTGTTTTTCATTTTAAGAGCAGAATCTTATTCATAACTAAGAGTGCTCTTTTTCATCTTGCTGATCCATTGGGAGAACCTATGATCCCTTTTCCTCTGCAGTCTCTGACTTTGAGAAACTCGTTGGAGTTACAACCTCATTGCATTCTTGGCCACTTCCTCGAGTATGGTAGTGCTTACACATTTAACTCCCTAATCTCCTTCCTTCATTTTAATTTGTCCCCCAGTCATTTTTTCTTTGTTCATTCTTGCATTCTTCTCATCTTTCATCAGCCATGTGGGAGCTCTATTTTGTGTCCCATATCTTTTGCTCTGTTTACTAGAAACCATCTTTGTACTCAAATCCGTCATCAGATCCATCCTGCCCTCATTTCAGTTCAGATGATACTTATTCCCTTGGTTTGGGTCTCAGTCTTCTTCCTGAGCACCAGTCAACCCCTGCCCCCAAGACCAAGGATAGGTGCCGACATTTGGTGAAACTACTGCTGCTGTCCTAATGCTAGATAAAATCAAATGCAGACTCAGGACTAGAGGCCTAGTCTAATGGTACTCAAATACTTATAAGTATCCATTCCTGAAATTGGAGTTGCAGAAAGGTTTGTGGCTATAACAGATCCTGTTGGTGTCCAGACCATACCCCCTTGACCTACCCTGTAGGTCACCTGCAGACACTTCTGAGGCTTCTCATTTCTTTCTATTTGAGAGTGTTCTTTGGCCTTGGGAACATGTAGGCACGATGAGTTAGGCAGGAAATGCCCCTGGGTAACCCTCAACCAATGAGGGCTGGGAGTTGCCAGTTAAATACCACAGTTTCCTTGCCCCTCGGTGGGAACATTCTGAGGTATATTCCATACAGTCTCCTCAAGCTTCCCCAGTGGAACCGAGCCCCAGTTGCCCACTTCAGTCATCTACTCACGAACTCATCCATTACCGGATTTCTTCTCTTCGCAATCTCATTTTCCTACTCTCTCACAAAGCTTCCTGGGATCACCTCCAAAATAAATTCCTTACATGCAAATCTGATCTCTTGGATGCTATGGGGGGAACCCAAACTACTACTACAGTGACAAAAAACATAAGAAAAGTATTGAAGTCACAGAAGATAATCTGAACGTTGCATACTTTATTTCATCTGAAATCTATACAAGGGAATACATTTATTCATTTATTTGCAATCCAATGCGGTGAGCAATGGCCTTCAGGTAACCACAGATGCTTCCACTTGAACCCCAACCTCTTACCACAGACCCTTCTCTGGGCTCTGGAGCAGCTGTTGACTAGAGAATGCACTATTGACCAGCCGGAAACCCAACAGCACCGAAAAGCCAACCAGCACAGCAAGGACCCTTAGGCCTAAAATTGTATTCAACACTCCAGCTCCCAAGTCCTCAAGGCCCAAAGATTCCTCCTTGTGGCAAATGTGAGCATGCCCTTGTCTTGATGCCTGGGGTTTTACAACAGAAAATATGTTCACATTTTAGTCCTGTGGACTCTCCTCGAAAAAGGTCTCACGGTGATGAACTGAGAGAGCAAAGCCAGATCACTGCCAATTGGACTGTTTTCTCATCATCTACATCTCTGTTCACATGTCATCTCCTCAGAGAGGCTGCTTCTGTTGAGACGACTTGTGCTACACACAATAGAAAAACCAACTCAAAATGGCTTAAATGAGAAGGGGTGTGTTATCTCATATTATAAGACGTGTGGAGGTAGTGTGGCTCCAGAGCAGGTCAATTAGGTGGTTCAAGTACTTCTCCTGGGGCCCAAACCAAAAAAAACAAACCCATTGCCGTGGAGTTGATTCCACCTTATAGCGACCCTATAGGACAGAGTAGAACTGCCCCATAGAGTTCCAAAGGAGTCCCTGGTGGCTTTGAACTGCTGAACTTTTGGTTAGCAGCTGTAGCACTTAACCACTACGCCACCAAGGTTTCCTTCTGGGGCCCAGGTTCCTTCAGTCTTTTTGATCTGCCATTCTTAGGCTTCCCCCTCACAGTCGCAAGATGTCCCCAACAACTCCAAACATCACACCCTCAAACATCTCAAGCCTGGAGGAGAGAATTTCTCTTCCTTTTGTCTTGATTTATAGTCTCTGGGTGGCACAAACAGTTAAGTGTTTGGCTACTAACAGAAAGGTTGGCAGTTAGACTCTACCTGGAGGCACCTCATAAGGCCTGGGTACCTATTTCCAAGAGGCGACAGCCACTGAAAACCCGATGGAACACAGTTCTACTCTGAAAGGCATGGGGTCGTCATGAGTCAGAATTACTTGATGGCAACTGGTTTGGTTATTTTGGGTTTTGGTTTTGGTGTCATTATTTAAAATGGAGGAAAATGGCCCCAGAAGTTTCCAGCCAACTCCTCTTTAAATCTTATTGGTCAGGATTGCCCCACTATCCCATTCTTAAACCAGTCACTGGCAAGAGGGATAGAAAAACCACAATTGGTTCAAGCTAATCAAGATTTACCCTCTTGGGGTAGAGACAGGCCTAGCTTCCAATGAAGCACAAAGCTACTTGATTTGGAGGAAAGCCAGAGTTGTTATTTTTTAAGCAAGGAAGTGGGTAATATAGCTCTTGTGGAGACAACCAACAGTGCTACAGACACTTTCCACGGCTGTCATGGGTTGAATTGTGTCCCCCAAAAATATGTGCATCAGTCTGGCCAGGCCAAGATTCCCGGTATTATGTGATTATCCTCCATTTTGTCATCTGATGTCATTTTCCTATGTGTTGTAAATCCTGTCACTATGACATTAATGAGATGGATTAGTGGCAGTTACGTTGATGAGGTCTGCAAGATTAGATAGTGTCTTAAGCGAATCTCTTTTGAGATATAAAACAGAGAAGCGAGCAGAGAGACAGGGGGCCCTCATACCACCAAGAAAGCAGCACTGGGAGTGGAGCGCATCCTTTGAACCTGAGGTTCCTGTGCAGAGAAGCTCCTAGACCAGGGGAAGATTGATGACAAGGACCTTCCTCCAGAGCCTACAGAGAGAGAAAGCCTTCCCCTGGAGCTGGCACCCTGAATTTGGACTTGTAGCTTCCTAGACTGTAAGAGAAAAAATTTCTCTTTGGTAAAGCCATCCACTTCTGGTATTTCTTTACAGCAGCACTAGATAACTAAGACAATGGCCAACCTAAACTTCTCCTCACCTCAATTTATTCCTTATTATCCTGCTCTTTTTGGTTTTCCTTTATAGCTCTTATGCCTTTTTAAAACTGTATTGTTTGTTCACTCATTTATTTTCTGCTTCCACCACTGTAATGTAAGTTCCAAGTGGAAAGAGAGTTTGTCTGTGTATGTTCAATACATATTTGTCGAATGAATGGATGAATGAATGGATGGATTGGTCTGCTCAACAAGTGTTTCCCTAGATGGTCCTTGTAGGATGGATATCAGAAAGAAGGGACTGGTGGTGGGAGAAGAGGATGGGAATGGTAGGGTGTGAGAGAGACCATAATAGAATCACAGTTGCTTTTCTGTTGATTGTCTTGTTAGCTGCTGTGGAGTTGGCCCCCAATTCATGGCAACCGTGTGCACAACAGGATCAGACCCCTGTGATCCAGAGGGTTTTCACTGGCTGATTTTCAGAAGTAGATCTCCAGGCCTTTCTTCCTAGCCCATCTTAATCTGTAAACACTGCTGAAACCTGTTCAGCATCATAGCAATAGGCACGCCACCAATGACAGTTGGGTGGTGGCTGCACGTGAGGTGCACTGGCCAGGAATTGAACCTGGGTCTCCCACATGAAAGGGGAGAATTCTGCCACTGAACCACCACTGTTCCACGTTGATTGTTTCACTTTCAGGTAATTCCGCATCTAAATACATCTTCGTGGCTTCCGCGGGGCTTCGGCTTTAATCTTCTTAAAGATCTCCCCACCAGCTTTTGTGCAATGTGATCTGGTAAAAGCCTGGCTAATTGTTTTTATTGCTACCCAGAACAAAGCTGATGTTTTCTTTGCTAGTGAGCACTGAAATTACTTTGGTCTTTCAGTCTATGTCCCTGGACAACAATGGCTGTTGATAATACATCATATTTCCATTTCCTGGATTTACTACGACTGTAATAGAGCCTATTTTCCTGTCTCTTTCCGGGACTTTCCACAAATAACATACTGAAGAATGTGAACCACAGATCACGGATAAATAAGCAGTAAGGAAAATACAGAGGATTCCTAAATCATGGAATTCACTTTCCAGTAAAGGTAGAGACATAATAGCGCAATCCCACTAAACACAGTGGCTCAATTCTTAGAAAATAAAAGAGAAAGAAAAAAAATCGTACAAAGCGTGAATTATTCCACTTTCCAAGAAATTTAAAAAGATATCATTTCTTATTTTCCACTCAAAATAGCAGCAGGTAATGATATAGTGTTGTCGTTGTTAGGTGCCGTCGAGTTGATTCTAACTCATAGAAACCCCCGTGTAACAGAATAGAACTGCCTATAGGTTTTTCTAGGCTGTAATCTTTTATAGGAGCAGACCATCAAGTCTTTATCCTGAGGAGCCGGAGCCGTTGGGTGAGTTTGAACCAGCCACCTTCAGTTAGCACCCAAGTGCTTAGCCATTGTGCCACAAGGGCTCCTTAGTGATGCAATACTACTCACCTTTTATTCTTTCCCAAGTTCTCAAACGAAGACCACTGTGTTCCACTGTGTTGTTGTTGTTAGGTGCCGTCGAGTCAGTTCCGACTCATAGCAACCCTATGCACGACAGAACGAAACACTGCCCGGTCCTGCCCCATCCTTACAGTCATCGTTATGCTTGAGCTCATTGTTGCAGCCACTGTGTCAATCCACCTCGTTGAGGGTCTTCCTCTTTTCCTCTGACCCTCTACTCTGCCAAGCATGACATCCTTCTCCAGGGACTAATCCCTCCTGACAACTCCTCTGTGTTAGTGCCATTGTTTTCAGAGATGCAGCGACAGTTCCCTCAGCAGGGCTCTTGCTCAGGTTGTTCTTTCTGCAGGCAGCTCCTTCTCTCCTGTCACGTATCAGCCTCAAAAGGCATCTCTTCAGAAATACCTTCCCTGACCATCCTATCTAATGTTACCTTGCCCTGTCCTCTCCCCATCATACCACCCTGTTTGATTTTCTTTGTGGCACTGTTCGCTCATTGATGTCACCATTTGTACCTTTGTCACTTTACTTGTCTGTCCTCTCTTGCAATAGCCCTGGCCTGTAGACTAGTGCCTGGGACGCAGCAGGCTAAAATGGGTGCCAAAATGAGAAAGCAGCATCTGCAGGGCTAGAAATAATCCAGGGGCAGTGAGTGACAGACAACACATCCCTGCAGACAAAGAAATGTAGAGGTGTTAGTGGTGCTAGTGGGTGAAGCAAAGAGGGAGACCAGCAACGATAATGCCAAGGCTCAAGCCCAGACCTCTGATTTTGCAGTTTAGTGATACCACCCTGTCTTAGTTTCCTAGTACTGCTGTAACAGAAATACCACGAGTGGGTGGCTTTAATAAACAGACGTTTATGTTCTCACAGTTCTGGAGGCTGGAAGTCTAAATCAGGGTCTTGGCCATGTCGATTCCTTCCTTGTCAGTAGACCCCTGGCATTCCTTGGTTCCTCGAAGTTACTTGATTTGTAAACGATCCTTACATGGCTCCTGTCTTCCCCATGTGTGTCTCTGGGTCTAATCTGCTCTTTTTATAACTCAGAAGTGATTAGGATCCACTATACACTGACATGACCTCAACTGATTGATTAGATTACATTATGGACAGTGATAACATTACATTAGATTAGATGTAAGGTACTCACACTACATTATATTCACAGGTATAGAGGTTAGGATACCAGCACATATTTTGGGGGGACACAATTCAATCCATAACATACTGACATTCTGTGATTGCCCTTCCTCAGGTTGCAGCTTCTCCCAGTGTTGTGGTTTTCTAGCCCACAGTGGATTGGATGTGAAAAGTGAGGCCACATAGACAGCCATGAGGAATGTTGGCTTGCCGTCCGATAGTCAGCAAGAAGGGAGAAAATAAAGGGGCAAGGTATTCCCAAAGAGGCGTGACCTGGAGCCACCACCATCCATCTCAATACTCATGGAAGTCCTCTCTTTTATTACTCTGTGCAAAGACGGATGTTCTCACTGGACCTGAGTCCTTAATGGAAGCTTTTTGGAATGAAATAAACCGTGCTTGTTATTGTCTACTTACAAAGACAAGAAAATATACACCTTACTTTACTGATTCCAAGATGTAAGCCCTTCCCCCCCCATTTCCCATCTGTGAACCTGGGTGCAGCTGCCATTTGTGGCATAGTTTCAAGGTCTGAACACACTCAGACTGGGTTGTGACAGTTGACATTTCATCACCGCCATGAGTCCCATGTGTGCATTGTTGGTATCTCACATGCTGAGCTGCACTGCCACTTTCCACAGGTCTTCAGAAATGTACACTATGATTTGGGATTGGAAGACATAGAAACAGTCATGGGGTATGACTTTGTTACTAGAGAAGCAAATGCTTGAGGAGGAGGAACAGCCACCAATTCCACACTTCATGCAGAACAGCCACCAAGGGCTTTATGGGGGCAAAAAGGAAGCTGCTCACGAGTGGATGAAACTTCGTTACACCCTGCTGTTGAGATATGAGGAAAAGTGTTGTCTACAGACTTCAAGTCCCACAACAGAGACCAGTGAAATTGCCAAATCTTTTGGAAACGATGAAAGACATTTCAAAGGGACGAGAAGCTGCCATGACCAATTCAGGTGGTACTATCGTCAAGGAGCTGGATATCAACTTGTCAGAAACTTACCGCTGACTTTGAACAGAAGCTGCTGTTAAACTTCCAGTTATACATCGTGTAATAGAGGAAAAATAAGAGTGTGAGTCAAGTAGGAAATGCTAACAGCACCCAGTGTTCTTCGAGGTGCCACAAAATCATACCGCCAATACTAAAGATCAGAAAGAGTTCCTTCCACAAGTATAAACTAAAAATTTAAATTCATGGGAAAGCATTGGATCGATTTAACTGGCAGTGTTTTTTGGTCATTCTTAGTGGTACATAAGGGTCGGTCTTGACATCTTTGATTCATCACAGTATAGAACATTCAAAAATATTCCATTAAAAGAAAATTTTGTATTAAAAAATATTTTAACAAAGTTTTGATTGACAAACTACGTTGTTGTTGTTAGGTGCCGTTGAGTCGGTTCTGACTCATAGCAACCCTGTGCACAACAGAATGCAACACTGCCCCGTCCTGCGCCATCCTTATAATCGCTGTTATGCTTGAGCTCGTTGTTGAAACCACTGTGCCAATCCACCTGGTTGAGGGTCTTCCTCTTTTCCGCTGACCCTGTACTCTGCCAAGCATGATGTCCTTCTCCAGGGACTGATCCCGCCTGACAACACGTCCAAAGTATGTAAGACACAGTCTCGCCATCCTTGCCTCTAAGGAGTATTCTGGCTGCACTTCTTCCAAGACAGATTTGTTCGTTCTTTTGGCAGTCCATGGTATATTCAATATTCTTTGCCAACACCACAATTCAAAGGCGTCAACTCTTCTTCGGTCTTCCTTATTCACTGTCCAGCTTTCACATGCATATGATGTGATTGAAAATGCCATGTCTTGGGTCAGGCGTACCTTAGTCTTCAAGGTGACATCTTTGCTCTTCAACACTTTGAAGAGGTCCTTTGCAGCAGATTTGCCCAATGCAATGCGTCTTTTGATTTCTTGACTGCTGCTTCCATGGCTGTTGATTGTGGATCCAAGTAGAATGAAATCCTTGACAACATCAATCTTTTCTCCGTTTATCATGATGTTGCTCACTGGCCCAGTTGTGAAGATTTTTGTTTTCTTTATGTTGAGGTATAATCCATACAGCCTTCAGACAAACAATAGACTCGGAAAAAAATATTTGTAACACAGAGCATAGAATATTGTTTGGCATGGCAACTACTTGGATGTTTTATATTATATGTGATTCTTTTGGGAAATTTCTAAGAGATAGATTTCTAATGGAGTCCTTATGAGTAAACAAAAGCAGTTTTGCAAAATAGGGATGAATCGAGGTTTGGGGACAGCTTGCTTTTCACAACTAATGAAGCATCTGAAGGAAGATGTTTTGGTCACCTCCTATGTGCTGTGGTGACCAATTCCACACAGGTTTTAGCAACTTCACATAGGTGCCACCTGAGAGTGCCTTGCCATATGCCATGTCTCTTACTTCCTGCTTCCTGCCTTGAGGCCTCAGTAATGCCACAGCATGAGCCACTCCAGGGAACCCACTTGGCCCTCCTGCCAATGCAACTGGAAGTGCTGTGTGTTATGTCCACTGCAATGTATTATGTTCACAAGTTCTTAGTGAAGACGGGTTGGAGCAGAGGACAGACCAGACACTGTTCTGATGGCACAGTCAACAGAATCAACAGGACAGGGATGAGTAGAAGAGCAAACATCCTCATCAGCCAAGGTTCCCCAAGGTTCGGATCCTGTCCCACAGTGTAATGTTATATCACATCCAAGCTTGCCCTACTTCACATCATGGGAGAAGAATGCCAAAGCCCCTCTCTCCCGGAGTTAATACACTACCAAGCAGCCATGTCTACGTGCCAAACAGCACGTCCAGAGAGCAAGTAGGAGAAACGGATAACAAAAGGGGAAAAAAAGGGGGGTAATAAGAGTGGAAGGCCCCCTACAGGCAATGGACATTACATACTCATTGCCCCTGGTCAGGGGGGTTGACCATCTCCTGACTAGCTATTCTAGTTTCACTGGTGTCAGAGAACAGCTCTTCCTCCTTTACCCCACTGAGACAGCTTAACAGGGTTCTGGGTTTCTTCAGAGGCCAGTTATCTCCCCCTAGGGTGCACACTTTACTTTGTATCCATTGGTAGCTATGGAGATGATGAGGTGGTAATTATAGTATAATACCCCTGTGCACCTAGCATCTACCCTTGCCTGATGGGGTTGAGAGCTAAGGATACAGGCTCTTTCCTTTGTGCCCTGGGCCGACAGTTCTAAGATGCATCTCATAAGGCTTCTGGGAAGGTCCTGGGAGATCAAGTGCAAGTAGCCTATAGTAGGAGCCAACTAAATGACACATCAAAAACAAAAGCATTTCTTCCTTGATTTACACCCCTCCCACCCACCCCCATATTTCTCTCTTACATCCTTGGATCAGTTCTTAAATACATTTTCTGCACACAAGCCTTTTTCTCAGGCTCTACTTTTGAGCAATCCCAGGCGAAGCTATGCAGATACCCGCCAATTCTCTCATTTCATTCTGTTATATCCCCATACCCTCTTTACACACCCGCCCCCATCCAAATAGTTTAACAGCATTTCTTTATCATTGAAAAAACCCATAATAGCATTTTAACCTCAAAGAGGAGAGAGATTATATTACTCAGTCACAAATAGAAATGAAGTCCTGATACACGTTACAACATGGATGGGCCTTGAAAACAGGATGCTGAGTGAAATAAGTCAGACACAAAAGGATAAATACTGTGTGGTCTCACTTATCCGAAACATCTAGACGAGGCAAATGGGTAAAGATCTAAGTTTATTCGTGGTCACCAGGGTCAGGAGGGAGGGGAAAGGGGGAGTCATTGTTTAGGAAGCAGCGAGTATCTGTTAATGGTGATGGAACTTTGGCAATGGGTGTGGTGATGGTTGTGCAACATAACTGACGTGACTGATGTCACAGAATTGTAAATATAAAAAAGGGTGAATTGGCAAATTCTTGCCACAATTTCAAAAAAAAGAAAAAACGGAGAGAGATTAACTAGAAAGGGCAAAAGAGAGGCTGACTGCAGAATTGGTGGTGAGGTCTTGCCTGGCACTGAGGTCCCCTGAGTGTGGCAGCACTCCCATGCATGTCAAGACTTCCAGGGCAACAGGGCGTTCAAAATGAAAAGGCAGGTCCAGAGAGGGGCCTGGGGAAAGGCCCACAGGAATCTGGAAAGTTCACTCAAGAGGAAAATACAGTGTGCACAAATTAGCTTATTGATTTTTCACTAAATATAAGGAGCTCTCTGATGGCTAAATTTACTTTGATGCGTTTGGAAATGAAGTGCATGTTCCTCAGCGCTCCCACCCCCATTCTGAAAATCATACATAGGACCAGCCTCATGAAACCTTTGATCTGCTTGATTTGGGTCCAGCACTGAGTGCCAAGGATGAGGCTGTGGCCCAGCATGGGAGCAGTGTTATAGACAGGGAAGATCCAGTTGCCATTGACTCAATCTCAACTAAGGGCGACCCCATCAGTATCAGAGTAGAACTGTGCTCCATAAAGGTTTTCAGTATCTGTGACCTTTCCGAAGTAGATCACCAGGCCTTTCTTACAAGGCTCCTCTGGATGGATTCAAACCCCCAACCTTTTTGTTAGTAGCTGAGTGCTTAACCATTTCTGCCACCCACAAAAGGGGGAATTATAAATTCCAGTTTTGCCTTCTTTAAGGTTGTGTGGGGGTAGTTTTCTGTTGTGTTTGCTTTGGCCTCAGTAAGTTAACCTCTGTACAGGAAGAGCTGGTAGTGGAGCGAGGAGAGCAGGAGAATAGTAGGCAACCCTTCATCTCTTTCCTTCCCTTTCTTCTGGAGTTCTACGTACAGATGTGTGTGCTGGGGGTGAGGACAGAGGAAGAGGCGTTGGTCAATGCTAAATTTCCTAGATCCAACAGAAGCTGCCAGATGAACTCAGAACTCTTACATCTTGTTGGGGAGGAGGACCTCAATAGGATTGTCTCATTATAACCCAGTCTTGAGATGATACTAGCCTGCAGGTGTTTTACACCTAAATATGTTTCATTTTCTGTGTATTATAGAGTAAGTCTGGGTGCATGCACAATACAGCAGTAGGGATAAATTTCAACAGTAGTTTTTATTTCAAAGAAGTAAAAATAGTGGCTCTTTTTATTTTTGATCCCAAATAATCATTCCAAGGTGAATAGAGCAGATTCCATAAAAAGCCTGAATTTGTCTGTTTTCCTCCCTTATTTCAGATCAGGTCAAAGTATAAAACACTGAAGAGATATAATGTATAGGTTGGCTAGAATTAGAAGCCTTCACATAGGGTATGAGAATTTCAATTTCAAAAACGTATTTTAAAGTGGTACTTCTTAAGGAATAGATTGATGTTTCAATGATAATAGCAAATTTATTTCTCTCTTCTTAATTAAACATTGTGTGGTGTTCAGTCCCTAAGATAAGAAAAACACAAAACTGATAGAAAATAGCAAATCTATATTCGATTTATGTAAGTCATGTTAGTTCCTCTGGAAAGGAAAAAGGAGATGGAATAATTTGGAGGAGATATTTCTGAAATTTTTTATTAAAACAGCATAGTGTGTATCTCTTCCTATATAAAATTATCAGAAGAAAACATATTCAATTTAAATGAAATAAGATAATGCTACTACAGATTTTCCTGGAGAGATTTAAACGCAATTGCCAAAGTTGAAACTAATTTTTTCTATGTTCTTACAGAACATCTGTAGATAGGAGAACAAATGGGCCTGTTCAGAGTTGACTGAACTTATGATTAAGATGAGGAAAAATTACAAATATACTGCATATTGGCACAGCTAATTTGGCTACGCTTAAAAATTAAATTGAGAAGTTGAAGACAGATCTTAAAGCTGAATATTTGCATATTAATATAAAACCTCAAAGACTGGCTTGTGAAAGAGATGCCACACAATTTTTCATGTCCAAAAAAATTCATAGTAATGAAAAGCATTATCGTGGATTGACCCTTTTAATTCAGAAATGAGAACAATTCTTTTCCAAGCGATTTCGAAGTTGCTGCTGCCCTCTGGGATTCTGGGGGCTTCACTATAAAAGGCTCCTGGAGGCATCTAAATATTTCCAACAGAGGTACTAGAGAGTGAGGAGCAGATGGATAGAGAAAACCAACAAATGACGTATTTTTAATAGATTTCTAGAGTTATAAAGGAGTCCCTGGATGGCACAAATTGTTAAGCACTTGACTATTAATGGAGAGGTTAGAGGTTCAATTCTACCCAGAGGTACCTCAGAAGAAAGGCCTGGTGATCTACTTCTGAAAAATCAGCCCTTGAAAATGCTAAGGACCACAGTTCTACTCTGACACACGTGAGGGTGCCATGAGTTGGAATCAACTCGATGGCGATGGGTTTTATCGTTATATAATGTACCCAACACTGGTGACTCGGCTTTGGAAGTCTGACTCCTCTCCAGAGTCCCTGCCCATATGCTATTTTCCCTGTGATCCCAGGTCATGGCAGTCAGAGCCTCTGTCTTCCTTCTTTACCACTCCCAGGGTGTCAACTTTCAGGACCACTGAATAAGGCCAGGGTTTGCACCAACCACACCAGGCAGTATGGGGGTGGGGTGGGAGCTGGGGCCTGGCACTAACCCTGAGAAGGCACAGGAGGGGTAAATTGGGCTGTCAGAAGAGGTTTGGCCACCAGGCATGGACAGCATTCGAAGGCACGTGATCTCTGCCTCAGTTCAGGCAAATGCTCACACCCAGGACCCAGGGGAAGTAATACCTATTCTCCCTGGAGGATGAAGCCCTGCAGGGGTGACCCTTGATCTCAGTCCTTGGAAGATGCCACCAGCAAGTGTCTGGGTGTCTGTCCATAGGCAGTTGTGCCTCATCCAATGACAGGGTATCCGATGAGTAAGGTCAGGGAGGACTATACCACGCTCCGGTTTTTGAAGACGCAGTGAGAACTAGACATTGCTGGGAAAGGAATTTCAAATGGAGAGCAAAGTAGAAGCAGAAGCACTGCTCTGTGATCTGAAGAACCTGGGTGCTGGAGATAAGGAAGAACTCAGGCTGGGAATCCACTTACCAGCAATTAGACACCGGCAGGGAGAAGGAAGACTTGGTACAGAGAGAACACAGGAGCACCGTGGTCTGCACTCATCAGATCACTGCAGAGGCCTCTTAGGGGTAATGAAGGAGTTTCCGAGGACCACATTCCAGATCAATCTCTTGACTCAAGTGCCCAAATACTTCCTGTCTAGTCCTGAATCACTCTGGAAAGTGGGACACCGATGCCCCATTCAGAGCAATGCATAAAGCTGCCAAGGAACCAGGAAAGACAGAGGCAGGTAATCTGTACACTCGTTGCTTTGTTGCTGTTGTTAACTGCCATAGGTTTAGCCCTCAACTCATGGTGACCCATACACAACAGGATCAAACTGTTGTGAGGCAAAGGGTTTTCATTGGCTGATTTTTTGGAAATAGATTGGAGGGCTTTTCTTCCTAGTTCGTCTTAGTCTGGAAGTTCTGCTGAATCCTGTTCAACATCACAGCAACATGCAAGCCTCCACTGAGAGACGGGTGATGGCCATGCATGAGGCGCACTGGGTGGGAATCAAACCCAGGTCTCATGCATGGAAGGCGAGAATTCTACCACTGGACTGCCATTGCCCCCATACACACGTTTCTACTCCATGTTGAAGCTTTTCACGTAAGTCTCATCCACAGAAGGGAAAGGAGGAGGACCCTGTCTGAGCATGTGTGTATCTCCCCAGAAAGCACAGTAGGTACTCTTTGCACGGTAGGTGCTTGGAAAATATGGTGGTGGATTTAATTTGGGGGTGGGACTATGCAGATTCCTTGCCTATGTCAGCCAACCTTGCATTTTTTCACTTAATACATCTCAGCAATAATTCCAAAGCAATATTTTGAGATTTTTCACATTCCTTTTCACAGCTGCACTGTTTTCCATCGTGTGGTTGTATCCCAATTTATTCAACTCATCTCCTAACGATGGGCATTTGGTGTTTCTAGTCTTTTGCTATTATAAATAGAGCTGCTGTGAATAGCCTCATGCATGTGTCTATTCATATTTTGGCTAATATATATATGAGGTAGATTCTCAGAAGTGAGTTTGCTGCAGGAAAAAAAAACAGGCTTATTTAAACAACATAGAATGAATACTCCTATCAAAGCTAGTTTATTTATTATTTTTTTATACACACAATTTCCTTTTGAGATCTAACTGAAAAGAGTCTGTTCATGCAAAAATCATCAATATATGAATAGATAGGAGTTGAATACCAGTTTCAAATCACAGCAAAATCTGGAATTATATTACCTGTGTTGAAACAGGGTCACCTTCATTAGGAAATGGTGCTGGCCCACTCCGAAAAAGTCCTGCATCACTTCAACACTGGGTATTGAACATTCTAAGGACATTGTGGATTTAGTTTGACTTGTTCTTTCTGGAAAAGAAGAACGTCCTGGTACAATGAGTTGAGCTTATGTTCTAATGACATTTCTCTCATCGCTATAACTAGCATTTAAATGAAATATGAGCTTTACTTATTTCTCATCTATTCTTGTGGACATTCAACTTGCTAACCTGCCTTTTCACACTATTTCTTTCTCAAAATGGAAAACATCTCATACCTTTAAAACTCTCAGATTCAGAGCAATGCAGGACACTGTGCAGACAACAAAGTTCCCAGATCATGTATTATTCAGATGACATTCAAAGGGACACTCGAGCAAAATAATTCCATCAGGCCAAAAATTAGTGGAGCAGACTCATCTTTGAGCAACATTCATATTTACTTGTCTCTCTGCGAACATTTTGTTCTTAATCTCATCTTCCTGAGCAATAGCTGGAAGCTCTTTCAAACCACATTAATTCTCATAACATTCCTGTAGAGGTTGGGTGGGTGAAAACTACAGTACTGAAATTTCCCAAACAGAGACAGACAAATCCACACTTCGTATACCACACAAGACAGATTTGATTTAAACTTCTTTGTCATGATTGAGACTCAGTGCCCACAGCTTGGGAAAGAAGAAACAATTCCCATGCTTTCCTTGTCTCTCCCCACAAGGCTGATATTTTAATGCCTAATAGTGTTCTAAAATTAGTGAGCTGAAATGGACTGGTACTGGCCATTTTGAATCAGATGATCATATGGTCTACTTATGCCAGGAATGACAAATTGAAGAGGAAAGGCATTGCATTCAATGTCAGAAACAACATTTCAAGATTTATCCTGAAGTACAACGCTATCAGTAACAGGATAATATCCATATGCCTACAAGGCAGACCAGTTAATACGACTATTATTCAAATTTATGCACCAACCATTAAGGCCAAAGATGAAGAAATTGAAGATTTTTAGCAACTTCTGCAGTCTGAAACTGATCAAACATGCTATCAAGATGCATTGATAATTATTGATGATTGGAATGCGAAAGTTGGAGACAAAGAAGGATCTATCGAAAATATGGCCTTCGTGATAGAAACGATGCTGGAGATCACATGATAAAATCTTGCAAGACCAACAGCTTCTTCATTGCAAATACCTTTTTTCATCAACATAAATGCTGACTATACACATGGCCCTTGCCAGATGGAATACACAGGAATCAAATCGTCTACATCGGTGGAAAGACACAATGGAAAAGCTCAATATCATCAGTCAGAACAAGGCCAGGGCCCGACTGTGGGACGGAGACCATCAATTGCTCATATGCAAGTTCAAGTTGAAACTGAAGAAAATTAGAGCAAGTCCACAAGAGCCAAAGTACAACCTTGAGCAAGCATATCCCACCTGAATTTAGAGACCATCTCGAGAATAGATTTGACGCGTTGAACACTAACTAATGACTGAAGGCCAGATGAGTTGTGGAATGACATCAAGGATATCATGCATGAAGAAAACAAGAGGTTATTAAAAAGACGAGAGAGAAAGAAAAGACCTAAATGGATGTCAGAAGGGACTATGAAACTTGCTCTTGATCGTCAAGTAGCTAAAGCTAAAGGAAGAAATGATGAAGTAAAAAAGCTGAATAGAAGGTTTCAAAGGGCGACTGGAGAAGACAAAGTAAAGTATTATAATGGAATGTGCAAAGACCTGGAGGTAGAAAACCAAAAGGAAAGACCACACTTGGCATTTCTCAAGCTGAAAGAACCGAAGAAAAAATTCAAGCCTCGAGTTGCAATGCTGCAGGATTCTATGCAGAAAATATTAAACAATTCGGGAAGCATCAAAAGAAGATGGAAGGAATACACAGAGTCACTGTACCAAAAAAAAAAAAAGGTCTCCCACATGGAAGGCGAGAATTCTACCACTGCACCACCACTACCCTCATCACTGCCTGTGAGTCCTGCCAAATTACACAGACTCTCTGAGCATCACTGCTTCACGTATAAATCAGGACTAACAGTGCCCATCTCGAAGGATAGAATGCTATAACCCAGAATTTAATACTATGGCATATGAAAAAGTTTCCGCTCCAGCCATGGCTCTCATGGCTCTTGGTAAGCACACAGTGTGTGAGAGCTTTTCGTAGTGTGTTAATGTTCGCAATTTCCAAACTTGAGAATTTAAGTAGTTTAAAGAATGTGGTTATGGCCTCTGCTGTGCCTTTGCAAATTGTGTGGCCACGTGCTTACAGTCCCCAGGATTTATCTCCTTATAGGTAGAATGGAAACCCTGGTGGCATAGTGGTTAAGTACTACAGCTGCTAACCAAAAGTTCAGCAGTTCAAATCCACCAGGCACTCCTTGGAAACTCTATGGGGCAGTTCTACTCTGTCCTATATGGTCGCTGTGAGTCAGGATCGACTCGACGGCACTGGGTTTGGTTTTGGTTTTGGTTATAGGTAGAATGGCACCACTGGACTGGAAGGCTGGTGATGCCCCCCTACATCATCTGCTCTGCCCCCTGCATAATGGGTCTAGCCACTTCTTACCCTTGGTGTCAACAGAGCCAGTCAGCACCTGATCAAGCCTTTTAACTCTCCTTTCCTATAAAAATATAACTGTTTACAAGTCAGTATACATTAATAATGAACCCTAATAATTCCCATTTGAAAAACAGGTAAAAAGACGGAAAAACTCAGAAAGAACTAAGTACAAACATGTAGCTGCAAGTTAAGAAGCTTTTTGGTTACTCTTGTACTGAGTGTGTTTGCCCCATTCAGACTTCCTTACCTGAGAAGCCTTTTGCTTTCTTTCCCATTTTAGAAAATAAAAATCCTGGGCTGCAGGCTGTGGCCTCTCCAAAGTTTCCAGAAGGCTAAGGAGCCCTGGTGGTGCAGTGGTTAAGCACTCAGCTGCTAACCTAAATGTTGGCAGTTGAAACCCACCAGCCACTCCAAGGGAGAAAGATGTGGCAGTCAGGTTCCATAGAGATCACAGCCTTGGGAACCCTATGGGGAAGTTCTACTCTGTCCTATAGGTTTGCTATGAGTCAGAATCAACTCAATGGCAATGGGTTTCGATTTTGGTTTTTAAGGGTGTCTACGATTCTCCTGGAAATGTTGGTGGCGTAGTGGTTAAGAGCTACGGCTGCTAACCAAAAGGTCAGCAGTTCAAATCCACCAGGTGTTCTTTGGAAACTCTGTGAGGCAGTTCTACTCTGCCCTGTAGGGTTGCTATGAGTCAGAATCAACTCTACAGCAATGGTTTTTTTTAAACGGTGCTCCTGGAAACCCTGGTGGTGTAGTGGCTAAATGCTACAGCTGCTAATCAAGAGGTCAGCAGTTCAAATCCACCAGGTGCTCCTTGGAAACTCTATGGGGCAGTTCTACTCTGTCCTAAAGGGTCGCTATGAGTTGAAATCAACTCGACGGCTGTGAGTTTGTTTTGGTGAGTCATGATGCTCCTATCTCTTCTCACTGAGAAACTTTACCATCAAAAGTCTGGTCCTCACAAGTGACCTTTCTGAGGTGAGGCATTCATTTTCCTCTTTTTATTTCATTTTGAAGTAGTGTCCAAGGAATGAGTCCTGGTGGCACAACATTTAAGTGCTTGACTGCTAACTGAGAGGCTGGCAGTTCAAACCTATCCAATAGCTCCACGGGAGAAAAGACCCAGAGATCTGCACCTAACAACTACAATGAAGCATCCAAGGTACTTACCTACAAGGTGCCTTCTTTTTCTCCGTTTACAACGTTCTTTCTCTCTTTCTAATTCTCCGAGGCAAGACCATACTTGGCTTTCTATATTTTAAAACCTTAGTCCCTGTTAAGGGACAAGTAGTACCCTCACACCAAAATGAACTTCATTAAGGCAGAATTCTGTAAAAGGTTGGGGGGGGCAGGGTGCTACCTGCATCACTTGTCACACTTTGGATATAAGAACCAAGGCTTTAAGAATCACGTAGATTCCAATGAATCCACGTGTTCAGCCTGCAGGGATGGCTGGATTTGCTGAAAATGCTAAATGGATTTGTTGTGTATGATGCTTTGCTCTGGATGAGAATGCTATACAATGTCCTATGTACATACACACTACAAACTAAAGCAGACGCTTGCCCACTGACTGCATGTTAGAATCACCTGGGGTGTTTCCAAAAACGCAGACACCTGGGCCCTTACTCCCAGAGGTTCTGTTTCAGTTGGTCTGGGGCGGAGGCCAGCCAGAGGCTCCCATGGTAACTCTAAGTACAGCCAGGAGTATGAACAACTGTGGTAAAGTCAGCCTCTGCCTTAGTTATCTAGTGCTGCTATAACAGAAATACCATGAGTGGATGGCTTTAACAAACAGAAGTTTATTCTCTCACAGTTTATGAAGCTAGAAGTCCAAATTCAGGGCGTCATCTACAGGGGAAGGCTTTCTCTCTAGGTTCTAGGGGAAAGTCCTTGTCATTATTCTTCTCCTGGTCTAGGAGCTTCTCAGCACAGGGACCCCAGGTCCAAAGGACTCGTTCTGCTCCCAGCACTGCTTTCCTTGTGGTTCGAAGTCCCCCTGTCTTTCTGCTCACTTCCCTCTTTTATATCTCTAAAGAGATTGACTCAATCTAATCCTGTAGATTGAGTCCTGCCTCATTAATATAACTGTCTTTAATCCAGCCTCATTAACATCATAGAAGTAAGATTTACAACCTATAGGAAAATCACACCAGATGACAAAATGGTGGACAATCACCCAGTACTGGGAATCGTGGCCTAATCAAGTTGACACACATTTTTGAGGGACACAATTCAATTCATAACAGCCTCTGTCTCCTTCTCAACTAGAAACTGTGCTTGGGCTTATTTACTAGGGGGATAAGACTAGGCAGAAGTCCCTGAATGGTTCAAACCGTTAATGCGCTCGGCTATACTAACCGAAAGGCTGGCAGTTTGATTCCACTCAGAGGCACCTCAGAAGAAAGGCCTGGTGGTCTATTTCCAAAGCTGAGCCACTGAAAACCCTGTGAAGCACAGTTCTACTCTGATACACGTGGGGTTGTCATGAGTCGGAATCCACTCAACAGCAACTGGTTTAAGATTAGGCAAATGCTAGTCTGACTACTGAAAGTTCTTGTCTCTCCTTATCAGCACTTGGAATGGCTGCCCGACATACCTCTGCACTCTAAACTGTGCGCCTCCTGTGTTGTTGGCCGTGGTGGCTGAGGGTCTCTATGCACACACCCTGTGACAAGGGGAAACAGTGCAGAGCTTCTTTGGAGGGAGGCGGTGTCTTCCTGCTGGAGTCTGAACTGAAAAGGGATCACATGTTAGTCTGCACCATTACTTTTTATGGGTGACACAATTAAAAACCTTCCCTCAGTACAAGCTTGGAACATTAATGTTTAATCCCTTCATCCCCAGAACGTGGTGCTTTCTTGCACTCTACATCAGAAAGATTGTTGTGGGGGAGTGGGGGTGTTGCCAGAGGTGGATTCTTGTGTGTGTATAATAAAGCCCATCTTTTTCCAATTAAGAGAAGGTTTCCTTAGCAACTGTGCACCTATATTACTCATTCCTCCCGCTTTGAAGTTCAATATTTGTCTTCAGCGTTTCCTACATCCATTAAGACAAAATCCAGTCTTCTTTGAATTAAGTAGTCACTGCTTAATTCAGTAGTGCACCATCATGTCCACCCAAATCAGTGGGGAATCCTGAAATTTGAGAACCCAGCTCTTCAAGTTACTGTTGTGGGCTAGGAGTCCCTATTTTGTTTGCTGTTTCTGGCTGCTGCTTTTGGAGTTTCGCCTGAGAGTTTCCACGGAACCTTGGCTTTTCCAATGGACGTTGGCCTGTCTGGCTGGCTGACTGGGTGTGTAGGGCTGTCTCTGGCAGAAAAGCCTGCTCCTGCCCAGTCCCCTGGAATCCAAGTTGAATCCCAATCTCTTAGCCTGCATTCTAGACCAGCCAGCCTGCCCTTCCAGGGATGGAACTGGGAAGTGAGATTTCAGCCAGTGAGAGGACCACGAAGTCAACCGTCCCTCTTTTGGTCCCTCCCTCAACACTCCAAGGGGCCCTCAGCACACCTAGTGCTCCTTGTCCTCTGAGGAGAGTTTCTGTTTTCAGATTTTCATTCTCATCACCACCAATATCCTCAATGTGATCTCTCAGCTAGCCGGTTTTAAGGCAAAGCATCTGTCACGGATTGAGTGGTGTCCCCCCAAAAATGTGTGTGTCGATTTTGCTGGGCCATGATTCCCAGTATTGTGTGGTTGTCCTCCATTTTGTGATTGTAATTTTATGTTAAAGAGGATTAGGGTGGGATGTAACACCCTTATTACTAAGGTCACATCCCTGATCCAATGTAAAGCGAGTTTCCCCGGGATGTGGCCTGCACCACCTTTTATCTCTGAAGAGATAAAGGAAACAGAAGCAAGCAGAGAGTTGGGGACCTCATACCACCAAGAAAGCAGCACTGGGCACTTGGACCCGGGATCCCTTCACGGAGAAGCTTCTAGTCTGGGGAAAGATTGATGAGAAGGCTGACAGAGAGAGAAAGCCTTCCCCAGAAGGTGACGCCCTGAACTTGGACTTTTAGCCTACTTTACTGTGAAGAAATAAACTTCTCTTTGTTAAAGCCATCCACTTGGGGTATTTCTGTTATAGCAGCACTAGATGACCGAGACAGCATCTGATAGTCTAATTCAGGCAGAGTTAATCACTATTAATGACCATGCTTCTACCCTTTCTACTTGGAGCTATGGTAGAGGGTCAGCAAAAACAAGGGAAACCTCCAATGAAATGGACTGACACAATAGCCACAACAGTGGACTCTGGGCAACTGGTGTGTTCTGTTATACACAAGGTCCCTATGAATTAGAGCGTACTCAATGGCAACTAACAACAACCACAACCTGGAGCTGTATTTAAACAGGGGACAGTACCTGTTGCTCACTGGTAAACCTCCTCATTCCAGAGGGGTGAGGAATGTCCCCGCAGGTGAGGCACATCAGAATTCTTGGGGGACTTACTTTAATTAAAAAACCAAAACTAAAAACCAAACCCATTGCCCAGTAGAGTCAATTCCAATTCATAGCTACCACATAGGACAGAGTAGAACTGCCCCATAGAGTTCCAAGGAGCGCCTGGTGGACTCGAACTGCCGACCTTTTGGTTAGCAGGTGTAGCATTTAACCACTAGACCACCAAGGTTTTCCAATTTAATTAAAGGGTTGTAGAAAAAACAAATTTGTGTTTCAATGAATAACCAGTTATTTGATTCTAGCCTTTCATTGTCTTTGAGCTCATTTACAATTCTGTGAATTGTAGGTGTTGTTGTGGTTGTGTGCCATCTAGTTAATTCTGACTAATCTCCATTGCTATCCAGTTGATTCTGACTCATAGAAGCCCTATATAGCGGCCCTATAGGGCAGGGTAGAGCTGCCCCATAGAGTTTCCTAGGCTGTAAATTGACTGGGGTGACCCTGCTGGCATAGTGGTTAAGAGCTATGAGTTGGAATCAACTCGACGGCAATGCGTTTAATCTTTACTGGAGCAGATCACCAAGTCTTTTCTCCTGCAGAGCCTTTGGGTAGGCTTTAACCTCTGACCTTTTGGTTGGCAGCAGAGCGCTTAACCATTGCACCACCAGGGCTCCTTAAATTGTGGGTAACTGATAGCAACGCAAAATTCTTATGGAGATTTAAACTCTGTCTCTGGTAGAGCACGAGTTGACTTTTCTGCCCTTGCAGAAAAACCAATTTTACTTCTGTTTGCACACTTATTTCAAGTTGCGTGAATATAAAAAAAGTGTGCATATTTCTTTACTCCATATAATATGTGCTTTTCTGACTTTTCCTTTGAACTGGTTTTAACATCTGCAGCGATTAAGAGCTCAGCTGCCAACCAAAAGGTTGACAGTTCGAATCCACCAGGTGCTCCTTGGAAACCCTGTGGGGCAGTTCTGCTCTGTCCTATAGGCTCACTATCAGTTGGAATTGACTCAATGGCAACAGATAGTTTCCTCTTCAGTTAAAAAAAAATCCATAAATGTTCATTGTTAGATCTGTATGAGAGTCATGATTTTACCTTTTCCTGAAAACTATCTTGTAACCTAGGGCACTCACCCTAGTGGTAAGTGACTATCACTCTTATTGATGGTAGCATATAATAACCTTAAGGTGTGTTGGTTGGACAAAAAATGAGGACTATTTAACAAAATATAATGGTTTACTAAAGTGGAAGTTTACTCATTAGAGCTGGCAGGTATCCATCCCTAATTCTTTTTTAATAACAATTTCTGATGCTTTCTTTGAGCCATACCCATCCCCCACTCCAAGTCCATTGAAGTTTCTGTGGAACTGATTCTCCTCTGGCTCCATAGGTAGACATGGGATGCAGACCTAAGCCAAACCCAGCACAGAGAGTACCACCACCACCACCAGTTGCCGTGGAATCGATTCTGATTCACGATGACCTCACGTGTGTCAAGAGTAGAATTGTGCTCCATAGGGGTTTCAATGGCTAATTTTTCAGAAGTAGATTGCCAGGCCTTTCTTTCAAGGCACCTCTGGGTGAATTTGAACTGCTGAGTGCTTAACTGTTTGTGCCACCCAGGGACTACCCAAAATTTAGTGAGGTAGGTGCTGCTGTATAACAAATGTGATGGGTGTTTGAGCCATTTGAGTGTTTCCAGCTGACCCATAGCTCTAGTGTTAGCCACAGGCTACACTAGCTAGTCATGGGATAAAAACTTCATAAATGATTAAAAACTATTTTTAAACCAACCCCTGGTGGTCCTATGCTTATTTTTTTTAATAACTTTTATTAAGCTTCAAGTGAACGTTTACAAATCCAATCAGTCTGTCACATATAAGTTTACATACATCTCACTCCCTACTCCCACTTGCTCTCCCCCTCTTGAGTCAGCCCTTTCAGTCTCTCCTTTCTTGACAATTTGGCCTGCTTCCCTCTCTCTCTATCCTCCCATCCCCCCTCCAGACAAGAGTTGCCAACACAATCTCAAGTGTCCACCTGATATAATTAGCTCACTCTTCATCAGCGTCTCTCTCCCACCCGCTGACCAGTCCCTTTCATTTCTGATGAGTTGTCTTCGGGGATGGTTTCTGTCCTGTGTCAACAGAAGGTCTGGGGAGCATGGCCGCCGGGATTCCTCCAGTCTTAGTCAGACCATTAAGTTTGGTCTTTTTATGAGAATTTGGGGTCTGTATCCCACTGATCTCCTGCTCCCTCAGGGGTCCTCTGCTGAGCTCCCTGTCAGGGCAGTCATCGATTGTGGCCGGGCACCAACTAGTTCTTCTGGTCTCAGGATGATGTAGGTCTCTGGTTCATGTGGCCCTTTCTGTCTCTTGGGCTCTTAGTTGTCGTGTGGCCTTGGTGTTCTTCCTTTTCCTTTGATCCAGGTGGGTTGAGACCAATTGCTGCATCTTAGATGGCCGCTTGTTAGCATTTAAGACCCCAGACGCCACATTTCAAAGTGGGATGCTGAATGATTTCATAATAGAATTATTTTGCCAATTGACTTAGAAGTCCCCGCAAACCATGTTCCCCAGACCCCCGCGCTTGCTCCGCTGACCTTTGAAGCATTCATTTTATCCCGGAAACTTCTTTGCTTTTGGTCCAGTCCAATTGAGCTGACCTTCCATGTATTGAGTGTTGTCTTTCCCTTCACCTAAAGCATTTCTTATCTACTGATTAATCAATAAAAAACCCTCTCCCACCCTCCCTCCCTCCCCACCTCATAACCACAAAAGTATGTGTTCTTCTCAGGTTTACTATTTCTCAAGATCTTATACTAGTGGTCTTATACAGTATTTGTCCTTTTGCCTCTGACTAATGTCGCTCAGCATAATGCCTTCCAGGTTCCTCCATGTTATGAAATGTTTCAGAGATTCATCACTGTTCTTTATCGATGCGTAGTATTCCATTGTGTGAATATACCACAATTTATTGACCCATTCATCCGTTGATGGACACCTTGGTTGCTTCCAGCTCTTTGCTATTGTAAACAGAGCTCCAATAAACATGGGTGTGCATATATCTGTTTGTGTGAAGGCTCTTGTGTCTCTAGGGTATATTCCGAGGAGTGGGATTTCTGGGTTGTATGGTAGTTCTATTTCTAACTGTTTAAGATAGCGCCAGATAGATTTCCAAAGTGGTTGTACCATTTTACATTCCCACCAGCAGTGTGTGAGAGTTCCAATCTCTCCGCAGCCTCTCCAACATTTATTATTTTGTGTTTTTTGGATTAATGCCAGCCTTGCTGGTGTGAGATGGAATCTCATTGTGGTTTTAATTTGCATTTCTCTAATGGCTAATGATCGAGAGCATTTTCTCATGTATCTGTTGGCTGCCTGAATATCTTCTTTAGTGAAATGTGTGTTCATATCCTTTGCCCACTTCTTGATTGGGTTGTTTGTCTTTTTGTGGTTGAGTTTTGACAGAACCATGTAGATTTTAGAGATCAGGCACTGGTCGGAGATGTCATAGCTGAAAATTCTTTCCCAATCTGTAGGTGGTCTTTTTACTCTTTTGGAGAAGTCTTTAGATGAGCATAGGTGTTTGATTTTTAGGAGCTCCCAGTTATCAGGTTTCTCTTCATCATTTTTGGTAATATTTTGTATTCTGTTTATACCTTGTATTAGGGCTCCTAGGGTTGTCCCAATTTTTTCTTCCATGATCTTTATCGTTTTAGTCTTTATGTTTAGGTCTTTGATCCACTTGGAGTTAGTTTTTGTGCATGGTGTGAGGTATGGGTCCTGTTTCATTTTTTTGCAAATGGATATCCAGTTATGCCAGCACCATTTGTTAAAAAGGCTATCTTTTCCCCAATTAACTGACACTGGTCCTTTGTCAAATATCAGCTGCTCATACGTGAATGGATCTATGTCTGGGTTCTCAATTCTGTTCCATTGGTCTATGTGTCTGTTGTTGTACCAATACCAGGCTGTTTTGACTACTGTGGCTGTATAATAGATTCTGAATTCAGGTAAAGTGAGGCCTCCCACTTTCTTCTTCTTTTTCAGTAGTGCTTTGCTTATCCGGGGCTTCTTTCCCTTCCATATGAAATTGGTGATTTGTTTCTCTATCCCCTTAAAATATGACATTGGAATTTGGATCGGAAGTGCATTAAATGTATAGATGGCTTTTGGTAGAATAGACATTTTTACTATGTTAAGTCTTCCTATCCATGAGCAGGGTATGTTTTTCCACTTAAGCATGTCCTTTTGAATTTCTTGTAGTAGAGCTTTGTAGTTTTCTTTGTATAGGTCTTTTACATCCTTGGTAAGATTTATTCCTAAGTATCTTATCTTCTTGGGGGCTACTGTGAATGGTATTGATTTGGTTATTTCCTCTTCGGTGTTCTTTTTGTTGATGTAGAGGAATCCAAGTGATTTTTGTATGTTTATTTTATAACCTGAGACTCTGCCAAACTCTTCTATTAGTTTCAGTAGTTTTCTGGAGGATTCCTTAGGGTTTTCTGTGTATATAATCATGTCATCTGCAAATAGTGATAACTTTACTTCTTCCTTGCCCATCCGGATACCTTTTATTTCTTTGTCTAGCCTAATTGCCCTGGCTAAGACTTCCAACACGATGTTGAATAAGAGCGGTGATAAAGGGCATCCTTGTCTGGTTCCCGTTCTCAAGGGAAATGCTTTCAGGTTCTCTCCATTTAGAGTGATATTGGCTGTTGGCTTTGCATAGATGCCCTTTATTATGTTGAGGAATTTTCCTTCAATTCCTATTTTGGTAAGAGTTTTTATCATGAATGGGTGTTGGACTTTGTCAAATACCTTTTCTGCATCAATTGATAAGATCATGTGGTTTTTGTCTTTTGTTTTATTTATGTGATGGATTACATTAATGGTTTTTCTGATATTAAACCAGCCTTGCATACCTGGTATAAATCCCACTTGATCAGGGTGAATTATTTTTTTTGATGTGTTGTTGGATTCTATTGGCTAGAATTTTGTTGAGGATTTTTGCATCAATGTTCATGAGGGATATAGGTCTATAATTTTCTTTTTTTGTAATGTCTTTACCTGGTTTTGGTATCAGGGAGATGGTGGCTTCATAGAATGAGTTGGGTAGTATTCCGTCATTTTCTATGCTTTGGAATACCTTTAGTAGTAGTGGTGTTAACTCTTCTCTGAAAGTTTGGTAGAACTCTGCAGTGAAGCCGTCCGGGCCAGGGCTTTTTTTTGTTGGGAGTTTTTGGATTACCGTTTCAATCTCTTTTTTTGTTATGGGTCTATTTAGTTGTTCTACTTCTGAATGTGTTAGTTTAGGTAGGTAATGTTTTTCCAGGAATTCATCCACTTCTTCTAGGTTTTCAAATTTGTTAGAGTACAATTTTTCATAATAATCTGAAATGATTCTTTTAATTTCATTTGGTTCTGTTGTGATGTGGTCCTTCTCGTTTCTTATTCGGGTTATTTGTTTCCTTTCCTGTATTTCTTTAGTCAGTCTAGCCAATGGTTTATCAATTTTGTTAATTTTTTCGAAGAACCAGCTTTTGGCTTTGTTAATTCTTTCAATTGTTTTTCTGTTCTCTAATTCATTTAGTTCAGCTCTAATTTTTATTATTTGTTTTCTTCTGGTGCCTGATGGGTTCTTTTGTTGCTCACTTTCTATTTGTTCAAGTTGTAGGGACAGTTCTCTGATTTTGGCTCTTTCTTCTTTTTGTATGTGTGCATTTATTGATATAAATTGGCCTCTGAGCACTGCTTTTGCTGTGTCCCAGAGGTTTTGATAGGAAGTATTTTCATTCTCGTTGCAGTCTATGAATTTCCTTATTCCCTCCTTGATGTCTTCTATAACCCAGTCTTTTTTCAGGAGGGTATTGTTCATTTTCCAAGTATTTGATTTCTTTTCCCTAGTTTTTCTGTTATTGATTTCTAGCTTCATTGCCTTGTGGTCTGAGAAGATGCTTTGTAATATTTCGATGTTTTGGACTCTGCAAAGGTTTGTTTTATGACCTAATATGTGGTCTATTCTAGAGAATGTTCCATGTGCGCTAGAAAAAAAAGTATATTTTGCAGCAGTTGGGTGGAGAGTTCTTTATAAGTCAATGAGGTCAAGTTGGTTGATTGTTGTAATTAGATCTTCCGTGTCTCTATTGAGCTTCTTACTGGATGTCCTGTCCTTCTCCGAAAGTGGTGTGTTGAAGTCTCCTACTATAATTGTGGAGGTATCTATCTCACTTTTCAATTCTGTTAAAATTTGATTTATGTATCTTGCAGCCCTGTCATTGGGTGCATAAATATTTAATATGGTTATGTCTTCCTGATCAATTGTCCCTTTTATCATTATATAGTGTCCTTCTTTATCCTTTGTGGTGGATTGAAGTCTAAAGTCTATTTTGTCAGAAATTAATATTGCTACTCCTCTTCTTTTTTGCTTATTGTTTGCTTGATATATTTTTTTCCATCCTTTGAGTTTTAGTTTGTTTGTGTCTCTAAGTCTAAGGTGTGTCTCTTGTAGGCAGCATATAGATGGATCGTGTTTCTTTATCCAGTCTGTGACTCTCTGTCTCTTTATTGGTGCATTTAGTCCATTTACATTCAGGGTAATTATAGATAAATAAGTTTTTAGTGCTGTCATTTTGATGCCTTTTTATGTGTGTTGTTGACAATTTCATTTTTCCACATACTTTTTTGTGCTGAGGCGTTTTTCTCAGTAAATTGTGAGATCCTCATTTTCATAGTGCTTGACTTTATGTTAGTTGAGTCGTTACGTTTTTCTTGGCTTTTATCTTGAGTTATAGAGTTGTTATACCTTTTTGTGGTTACCTTATTATTTACCCCTATTTTTCTAAGTAAAAACCTAACTTGTATTGTTCTATATTGCCTTGTATCACTCTCCATATGGCAGTTCAGTGCCTCCTGTATTTAGTCCCTCTTTTTGATTATTGTGATCTTTTACCTATTGACTTCCATGATTCCCTGTTATGTGTATTTTTTTTTAATTAATCTTAATTTGTTTTTGTGATTTTCCTATTTGAGTTGATATCAGGACGTTCTGTTTTGTGACCTTGTGTTGTGCTGATATCTGATATTATTGGTTCTCTGACCAAACAATATCCTTTAGTATTTCTTGTAGCTTTGGTTTGGTTTTTGCAAATTCTCTAAACTTGTGTTTGTCTGTAAATATCTTAATTTCGCCTTCATATTTCAGAGAGAGTTTTGCTGGATATATGATCCTTGGCTGGCAGTTTTTCTCCTTCAGTGTTCTGTATATGTCGTCCCATTCCCTTCTTGCCTGCATGGTTTCTGCTGAGTAGTCAGAACTTATTCTTATTGATTCTCCCTTGAAGGAAACCTTTCTTTTCTCCCTGGCTGCTTTTAAAATTTTCTGTTTGTCTTTGGTTTTGGTCAGTTTGATGATAATATGTCTTGGTGTTTTTCTTTTTGAATCAATCTTAAATGGGGTTCGATGAGCATCTTGGATAGATATCCTTTCGTCTTTCATGATGTCAGGGAAGTTTTCTGTCAGGAGTTCTTCAACTATTTTCTCTGTGTTTTCTGTCCCCCTTCCCTGTTCTGGGACTCCAATCACCCGCAGGTTATCCTTCTTGATAGAGTCCCACATAATTCTTAGGGTTTCTTCATTTTTTTTAATTCTTTTATCTGATTTTTTTCCAGCTATGTTGGTGTTGATTCCCTGGTCCTCCAGATGTCCCAGTCTACATTCTAATTGCTCGAGTCTGCTCCTCTGACTTCCTATTGCGTTATCTAATTCTGTTATTTTATTGTTAATCTTTTGGATTTCTACATGTTGTCTCTCTATGGATTCTTGCAGCTTATTAATTTTTTCACTATGTTCTTGAATAATCTTTTTGAGTTCTTCAATAGTTTTATCAGTGTGTTCCTTGGCTTTTTCTGCAGTTATCCTAATTTCATTTGTGATATCATTAAGCATTCTGTAAATTAATTTTTTATATTCTGTATCTGATAATTCCAGGATTGTATCTTCATTTGGGAAAGATTTTGATTCTTTTGTTTGGGGGGTTGTAGAAGCTGTCATGGTCTGCTTCTTTAAGTGGTTTGATATGGATTGTTGTCTCCGAGCCATCACTGGGAAACTAGTTTTTCCAGAAAATCCGCTAAAAAAAAAACTGCAGTCAGATCCCTATCAGAGTTCTCCCTCTGGCTCAGGCTATTCAGATGTTAATGAAGCCGCCTGGGGAGGGTGGGGGAGGGAACAGAGAGATAGGAGAGTAGCACCTCAGAATATAGCCAGAGTTGCTTGTCTTGCTTGGAATGACTATTATATCTGAGATTCCCGCAGGCGGGTCGCCTATGTGTGCTGGCTGTGTGGAGATTGCCCCCGGGGGGTCTGGCCCGCTGGAGTCACGGTCAGATCCTCCGCTTCCAGCCCCACGCCCAGCGTCAAGGCTCCCCTACTGGGACGGTGCACTCTCGACTCCAAAATCAGTCGCTGCCTCCCGGGGACTTCTCGTCCCTCCAGCCGCGTGGCCGTGCCGCCCCCGAGAACCAGTTGGGCCTCCTCCCGGGGTTAGTTCAGATGGGTGGAGCAGCTCCCCGTGCTTGTGCCGTGACCGAGTGTCCTGGCTGGGACGCTGTTCTCCCTGCTCCAATACCAGTCGCTGCCTCCCGGCGACTTCTCCTACCGACTGAGTCCCACACCGCCCGTGCGACCCAGCTGGTCCCCTTCCCGGGGTTAGTTCAGGGGGGTGGAGCAACTGTCCGTGTTTATGCCGTACCTGCGTCCAGTCCAAATCCCTGCGGGATGGTTCCCCGGCTCGGATGCTGCTCTTTCTGCTCCAAGACCAGTCACTGCCTCCCAGGGACTTCTCCTACCGGCTGCGTCCCACGCCGCACGCGGAACCGGCTGGTCCCCCTCCCGGGGTTAGTTCATGGGGGTGGGGCAGCTCTCTGTGCTTGTGCCGTACCTGACTGGTACGCTGGCTCCAGGCTCTGGAAACAATTGCTGCTTCCCCGTATTAGTTCGTTCTCCATCTCTAAATCTGTGTTTGTTGTCCAGGGTTCATAGATTGTTATGTATGTGATTGATTCACTTGTTTTTCCATGTCTTTGTTGTAAGAGGGATCCGAGGTAGAGTCTGCCTAGTCCGCCATCTTGGCTCCGCCCCCATGCTTATTTTTAGCAGCAGTGGCAATGGCTGTTGGAGCAATGATGTACCCTAATCACGAATTCCTGGGGCACCGTCATCACAGAATACAAGGGAAAAAGGAAATCTTAGAAACCAGACACATTTATATATATTTATTCAAGTTGTGTATTTTGCATCAAGTGGACCTTCTGTCTGAAGGTCAGAAATATTGGTAGGAGATGGGAATTGCTATTATGTCCATTTTCCAATTTTAAATGCATAGTTGGAATTTAGAAGTGAGAAAGACCTGTGGAAAGAACACATCAAAATCATTAAAAACTAGAAAAAACCTCAGTTTCATTGGAAACAAAGAAGAAGGATCAGTAGTTGGAAAATATGGCCTTGGTGATAGAAACAATGCTGGAGATCTAATGATAGAATTTCGCAAGACCAACGACTTCTTCATTGCAAATGCCTTCTTTCACCAACATAAACAGCAACTATACACATGGACCTCGCCAGATGGAACACACAGAAATCAAATTGACTACATCTGTGGAAAGAGACGATGGAAAAGCTCAATATCATCAGTCAGAACAAGGCCAGGGGCTGACTGTGGAACAGACCTTCAATTGCACATGTGTAAGTTCAAGCTGAAACTGAAGAAAATTAGAGCAAGTCCACGAGAGCCAAAATATGACCTTGAGTATATCCTACCTGAATTTAGAGACCATCTGAAGAATAGATTTGATGCATTGAACACTAGTGACCGAAGACCAGATGAGTTGTGGAATGACATCAAGGACATCATCCACAAAGAAACCAAGAGGTCACTGAAAAGACAGGAAAGAAAGAAAAGACCAAGATGGATGTCAGAGGAGACTCTGAAACTTGCTCTTGAGCGCTGAGCAGCTAAAGCAAAAGGAAAAAGTGATGAAGTAAAAGAACTGAACAGAAGATTTTGAAGGGCGTCTTGAGAAGATAAAGTATGATAATGACACGTGCAAAGAACTGGAGATGGAAAACCAAAAGGGAAGAACACACTCAGCGTTTCTCAAGCTGAAAGAACTGAAGAAAAAATTCAAGCCTCGAGTTGCAATAGTGAAGGATTCCATGGGGAAAATATTAAACGACGCAGGAAGCATCAAAAGAAGATGGAAGGAATACACAGAGTCATTATACCAGAAAGAATTTGTCGATGTTCGACCATTTCAAGAGGTGGCATGTGATCAGGAACCGATGGTACTGAAGGAAGAAGTCCAAGCTGCTCTGAAGGCATTGGCAAAAAACAAGGCTCCAGGAATTGATGGAATATCAATTGAGATGTTTCAACAAACAGATGCAGTGCTGGAGGTGCTCACTCATCTATGCCAAGAAATATGGAAGACAGCTTCCTGGCCAACTGACTGGAAGAGATCCATATTTATGCCTATTCCCAAGAAAGGTGATCCAACCAAATGTGGAAATTATACAACAATATTAATAATATCACACACAAGCAAAATTTTGCTGAAGGTCATTCAAAAACGGCTGCAGCAGTATATCGACAGGGAACTGCCAGAAATTCAGGCGGGTTTCAGAAGAGAATGTGGAACCAGGGATATCATTGCTGATGTCAGATGGATCCTGGCTGAAAGCACAGAATACCAGAAAGATGTTTACCTGTGTTTTATTGACTATGCGAAGGCATTCGACTGTGTGGGCCATAACAAACTATGGATAACACTGCAAAGAATGGGAATTCCAGAACACTTAATTGTGCTCATGAGAAACCTTTACATAGATCAAGAGGCAGTTGTTCGGACAGAACAAGGGGATACCGATTGGTTTAAAGTCAGGAAAGGTGTGCGTCAGGGTTGTATTCTTTCACCATACCTATTTAATCTGTATGCTGAACAAATAATCTGAGAAGCTGGACTATATGAAGACAAAGAGGGCATTAGGATTGGAGGAAGACTCATTAACATCCTACGGTATGCAGATGACACAACCTTGCTTGCTGAAAGTGAAGAGGACTTGAAGCACTTACTAATGAAGATCAAAGACCACAGCCTGCAGTATGGATTACACCTCAACATAAAGAAAACAAAAATCCTCACAACTGGACCAATGAGCAACATCATGATAAACAGAGAAAAGATTGAAGTTGTCAAGGATTTCATTTGACTTGGATCCACAATCAACAACCATGGAAGCAGCAGTCAAGAAATCAAAAGACGCATTGCATTGGGCAAATGTGCTGCAAAGGACCTCTTTAAAGTGTTGAAGAGCAAAGATGTCACCTTGAAGCTTAAGGTGCGCCTGACCCAAGCCATGGTATTTTCAATCGCATCATATGCATGTGAAAGCTGGACAATGAATAAGGAAGACCGAAGAAGAATTGACGCCTTTGAATTGTGGTGTTGGCAAAGAATGTTGAATATACCATGGACTGCCAAAAGGACGACCAAATCTGTCTTAGAAGAAGTACAACCAGAATGCTCCTTAGAGGCAAGGATGGCGAGACTGCGTCTTACATACTTTGGACATGTTGACAGGAGGGATCAGTCCCTGGAGAAGGACATCATGCTTGGCAGAGTACAGGGTCAGCGGAAAAGAGGAAGACCCTCAACGAGGTGGATTGACACAGTGGCTGCAACAATGAGCTCAAGCATAACAACGATTGTAAGGATGGTGCAGGATGGGGCAGTGCTGCGTTCTGTTGTGCACAGGGTCGCTATGAGTTGGAACCGACTCAACGGCACCTAACAACAACAACAACAAAGCAGACTGAACAGGATTCTAGTTGGTTCAGTACACAAAGCATGGATGCATTTGTTGGCCCTGATGGCTGTTTGTGTTTGTCTTAGGAGAGAGCCTATATTAAAAAAAAAAAAACTCATAGCAACCCCATGTGTTACAGAGTAGAACTGCTCCACAGGGTTTCCTGAACTGTAATCTTTACAGAAGCAGATTACCAGGCCCTTTCTTCTCTAGTGCCACTGAGTGGGTTCAAACTGCCAACCTTTCAGTTAGCTGCCGATCACAAACAACTTGCACCAACTGAGGAACTTCAGCTAAAACTCTGCTGGGTACATGACAGGTATCCAATAAATACTCCATTTAATGCTGTGTCGAGGTTTAACATTTTATAGACTCTATCTTTTCCAGAAAATGTTTTTCCTTTTCTCCTAATGAAGAAAGGATTAAAAAGAGTGTTGGGATGGGTGGCTACGTTGCTCTATCAGCTAGGATAGGTTAAATTGTGCTGCAAAAACAGGGAACTCCTAAATCTCTGGTCAGCTAGGGGCTCTTCTCTGAGTCATTATCTAGCACCAGGCTTACAGAGCAGCCACTCTCTAGAACATGGCTTGTCCCCATAGCAGACAGAAAGTAAATCTTTAGATCAGGGTTTCTCAACCTGGACACTACTGACATTTGGGCCAGATCATTCTACATTGCATTGTCGGATGCTGTGCAGCATCCTGGCCTCTGCCCTCTAGATGCCAGTAGCAACCCCAAGTTGTGACAACCAAAATGTCTCCAGATATTACCAGGTGTCACCTAGGAGGCACAATCACCCCTGGTTGAAAACCACTGCTCACTTGTCTCAAATGTCAGCTCTTCCAAGAGGTATCCCTCACCACCCTATCTAAAATAGAGCCTCTCTCTCAATCACCCTCTGCTTTATTCTTCTACCAGCCCAGAACCAATATTTGGTTTGTTCATTGATGTATTCTAAACTGGTGGTGCAGTGGTTAAGCACTTGGCTGCTAACTGAAAGGTTGGTGATTCAAACCCACCAGCTGCTCCACGGGAGAAAGATGTGACAGTCTGCTCTCGTAAAAATTGCCGCCTTGGAAATCCTATGGGGCAGTTCCACTCTGTCCTATAGGGTCACTATGAGTCGGAATCGACTTGATAGCAATGGGTAGGTAAGCTCCTAGCACCGTGCCTGGCAGAGTAGGCTGTCTGGAAATATTTGTTGAATTAATAAATCAATCAATAAATGAACCAATAGAACCAAGGCAAATTTACACACAAAAAAATACAAAGCATACATAAAATATATGAAAATGTAAATGTAATCGATAAATGGATTTTTTTCCCTTTTTGCTGAAATAAAATTGCTTCTTGAAACATGAGTAAGGAGCAGAATCCTATGGGGCCAGCTCTTTTGAGCTGGGCCTACCTCTTCTTCCATGTGACTCATGAAGATTGTTGAAACAAAATTCCTTAGATCAATTAATCTGAGCACAAGTCAGAGTTTATTAGTATTAATGAGGGAACTAGCAGATGGAGAAAGCCAATTTGAAAACAAAGTTTGAGGAGCAGAGACATATGCCCTAAACAAGGGGCGGATTCCTCACGTGGTTTGGTTGCTAAGTGACGATTCTGTTTTTTTTTTCATAGGGTGCTAATCTTATCAGAGCCATAAACTGGCCATTTCTTTACCAAATGGGTTAATATTTAGGGCATAGGGTCTTTAGAACCATTTTTCTGAAAGTGCTAGACAAGAGCCAATCATCAGAAATAACAAGTAATATGTAAAAAAAAAAAAGACGTAAATAGGAAGCCAACTATCTGATACTATTACTTAGATGTACCGAGTAACAAGGTTTGATCCCCAGACAAACAGGCAATTAGCACAACAGCACCAAATGGTGCCAGGCAAAAGCCAGCCAACGTAGACACAGAGTCCTGCTTTTCTTCCAAGCAGCTATCCGATTTCTCCAGCAAAGACACTGAACACCCAGGTTGCTTAATCATCAGTTTGGGGATAATACTTTTAGGGTTTATGGAATTTTCCAGCGCACATCTCTCCTGGGACTACTAAGAAAATTTGTTCATATCACACTGGGACTTAACAGGCTTTTATTCAGCTCTAATTAATGATTTATATATTAAGCCCATCCCCATGTCTCCTCATTGTTGTTGATGTGTGCCGTAGAGTCAATTCTGCCTCATAGCAACCCCATGTGCTATATAGTGTAGAACTGCTCCATAGGGTTTTCTTAGCTATAATCTTACAGAAGTAGATCACCAGGCCTTTCTTCCACGGTACTACTGGGTGGGTTCGATTCACCAATTTTTAGGTGAATTGTTATTGTCGTTGTTAGGTGCCGTCTAGTCAGCTCTGACTCAGCAACCCTGTGTAAAACAGAACAAAACACTGCCCGGTCCTGTGCCATCCTCACAATCGTTATGCTTGAGCCCATTGTCGCAGCCACGGTGTCAGTCCGTCTTGTTGAGAGTCTTCATCTTTTTCACTGACCGTCTACTCTTTCAAGCATTTAGGTTAGCTGTTGAGTGCAAGCTGTCTGCACCACTCAGGGCCTTCTCCTATTTCCAAACAGGGCCATATTTATAGGTACAGTGGTTAAGGAGTTCAACATATCTTTTTTGGGGGACACAATTCAATCCATATTACCAGCATATTCCTACTCAGTAGCTCTTCCTTAAAACCAAACTCATTACCATCGAGTCAATTCCAATTCATAGCGACCCTATAGGATAGCGTAGAACTGCCGCATAGGGTTCCCAGGGCTGTAAATCTTTACGGAAGCAGACTG
This sequence comes from Loxodonta africana, assembly GCF_030014295.1. NCBI lineage: Eukaryota > Metazoa > Chordata > Mammalia > Proboscidea > Elephantidae > Loxodonta > Loxodonta africana. The sequence continues at coordinate 16,472,271 of NC_087369.1, forward strand.
CCACATCTTTCTTCCACAGAGGAGCTTGTGGATTTGAACTGCCGACCTTTAGGTTAGCAGCTGAGCGCTTAACCACTGTGCCACGAGGGCTCCTTAGTTTTTCCTTATGGTCCTCAAATTAAACCCTATGAATTGACATTGACTCCTATTGTTTGATACCTGAGGCCACTTTGTCTGCCATCTTTGTCTGTATTAGACCCCAAGACATTATTAAGTTAATTGTGTCCTTCTTCTGCAGAGATTCTTTAAAAACTATCACTTGAAGGCATCCCCAGTCACTTCTTGTGAAGGGACTTTATGACATGACAGAGATGTGCACTTATCTGCAAAGACAGACACTTACCTCTGAGATCCAAGCATAAGGCACTTCCCAGAAGAACTCGCTAACACAGGGGTTTCACAAATGACATTTTCTTTATGTCAACAGAACTGTGGGCTTCCTTTTCGGAAGATAATCTAAGCTCCAAGCTGAAAATGGGCAGCACTCTGAGATTGACTTCAATGCAGATGTTTTGCAGTTTAACACTAAAGGATTTTGACAGGATAGATTGAAATCACAGCGTTTTCTCCTTCACAGTTACAAAAAACTACCCAATAAAAAGTATGTGACTCCAGACAGGACAATATTTTGGATACTTGGTGGCTCTAGATAAGCGAGAGAGTTATTTAATTAACGTGATAAAAAATGTTTTATTGTGTTTTAAGTGAAAGTTTACAGTGCAAATTAGTTTCTCATTCAAAAATTTATACACAAATTGTTCCATGACACTGGTTGCAATCCCTGCAATGTGTCAGCACTCTCTCCCTTTCCCTTTCCACCCTGGGCTCTCTGTGTCCATTTGTCCAGGATTCCTACCCTTCCTGCCTTCTCCTCTTTGCTTTTGGCAGTTGTTGCCCTCTTGGTCTCTTATACTTGATTGAACTAAGAAGCACGTTCCTCACGTGTGTTACTGTTTGTTTTATAGTCCTGTCTAATCTTTGATTGAAAGACGGACTTATGGAGTGGCTTCAGTTCTGAGTTATCAGTGTGACGGGGCCATAGTCTCAGGGTTCCTTCAGTCTATGTCAGACTAGTAAGTCTGGTCTTTTTTGTGAATTTGAATTTTGTTCTACATTTTTCTCCTGCTCTGCCTGGGACCCTCTATTTTGATCCCTGTCAGAGTGGTCAGTGGCGGTAATTGGACACCATCTAGTTTTTCTGGGCTCGGGCTGCTGGAGGCTGTGGTTCATGTGGTCCGTTAGTCCTTTGGACTAATGTTTCCCTTGTGTCTTTGATTTTCTTGATTTTCCGTTGCTCTGAATGTGCTGGGACCAATAGATACATTTTAGATGGCTGATTGCAAGCTTTTAGGACCCCAGACGCTACTCACCAAAGTAGGATGTAGAACATTTTCTTTATGAACTATATTATGCCAATTAACCTAGATGTCACTCGAGACCATGGTCCCCAGCCCTCAGCCCCAGTAACTCAGTCCTTCGAGGTGTTTGGATGTGTCTAGGAAGCTTCTATGACTTTTCCTTGATCAAGCTGTGCTGACTTCCCCTGTATTGTGAGTTGTCTTTCCCTTCACCGAAGTTAACACTTGTCTACTATCTAGTTAGTGATTTCCCCTTCCCATCCCTCCCCTCCCTTGTAACCATCAAGGGTTGTTCTTTTCTTGGCTTTTTATAATAGTGGTCTCATACAATATTTGTCCTTTGTGATTGGCTTATTTCACTCAGCATAATGACCTCCAGATTCATCCATGTTATGAGATGTTTCACAGGTTAGTCATTGCTCTTTATTGTTGCATAGTATTCCATTGTGTGTATGTACCATAGTTTGTTTATCCATTCATCTGCTGATGGGCATCTAGGTTGTTTCCACCTTTTTGCTATTGTGCATAATGCTGCAGTGAACATGGGAGTGCACATATCTATTCGTGTGATGGCTCTTACTTCTCTAGGAGTGAGATTGCTGGATCATATGATATTTCTATTTATGGCTTTTTAAGGGAGCACCATTTGTTTTCCACAGTGGTGTTACTATTTTGCATTCCCGTCAGCAGTACGTAAGAGTTCCAATCTCCCTGCAACCTCTCCAACATTTGTTATTTTCTGTTGTTTTTTTTTTTTTTTGATTCATGCCAGTAATGTTGGGGTGAAATGGTATCTCATTGTAGTTTTGATTTGCATTTCTCTTTTAAAGGCTAATGATCACAAGCATTTCCTTATGTGTCCTTTAACTGCCTGACTGTCTTCTTTGGTGAAGTGTCTGTTTGTATCCTTTGCCCATTTTTTAGTTGAATTATTTGTCTTTTTGTTGTTGAGGTGTTGAAGTATTTTGTAGATTTTAGAGATTAGACCCTTGTTGAATATGTCATACCCAATTTTTTTTCCCAGCCTGTAGGTTCTCTTTTTACTCTTTTGTTGAAGTATTTGATGAAACATGATAAAATTTTATTCTTTTTTAAAAATTTAAATAGAAAGTATCCTCTCTGTCTTAGGCTGGGTTCTCTAGAGAAGCAAAACCAGTAAAGTGTATAGACAGAGGGAGACAGAGAGAGAGAGACTTATATCAATGAAATGGCTCAGGTGGTTTTTAGAGGCTGTGCATCCTAGGTCCACAGAACAGGAAAGAGGATTCTTCTGATTCATGTAGCAGCAGGGGCTGCTGAACCCAAGATCGGCAGGCCAGAGAGCAGGGCTGCAGCAGGCTGTGAAAATCAACAGATCTCAAGCTCAGCAGGCAAGCTGCTAGCTCAAGTCCTAACGACTGGAGGTCAGATGAACAGGAGCCAGATGGCAGTTGGAACCCACCACATGGCTCACTGGAGAAAGACCTGGTCATTGACTTCTGTAAAGACTGTTGTTTGTTAGGTGGTGTCAATTCAGTTCTGACTCATAGCGGCCCTATGTAACACAGAACAAAACACTGCCCATTCCTGCACCATCCTCACAGTCGTTGCTATGTTTGAGCCCATTGTTGCAGCCACTGTGTCGATCCATCTCTTTGAGGATCTTCCTCGTTTTTGATGACCCTCTACTTTACCATGTGTGATGCCCTTCTCTAGGGACTGGTCCCTCCTGAGAACATATCCAAAGTACCTGAGACAGAAAACCCAACACCTCTACAACAAAAAGACAAATGATCCAATTAAAAAATGGGCAAAGGAAATGAACAGGCACTTCAACAAAGAAGACATTCAAGCCATCACTAGCCATTAGAGAAATGTAAATCAAAACCACAATGAGATACCATCTCACTCCGGCATTACTGGCATGAACCAAAAAAACAGAAAATAACAAATGTTGGAGAGGCTGCAGGGTGATTGGAACTCTTACGTACTACGGGTAGGAATGCAAAATTACACAACCATTTTGGAAAACAATATGGCACTCCCTTAGAAAGCTAGAAATAGAAATACCATATGATCCAGCAATCCCACACCTAGGAATATATCCTAGAGAAATAAGAGCCATCACACAAATAGACATACACACACCCATGTTCATTGTAGCTTTGTTCACAATAGCAAAAAGGTGGAAACAACCTAGATGCCCATCAGCAGATGAATGGATAAACAAACTATGGTACATACACACAATGGAGTACTACACAACGATAAAGAACAATGATGAATCTGCAAAGCATCTCATAACATGGATGAATCTGGAGGTCATTATGCTGAGTGAAATAAGTCAATCACGAAAAGACAAATGTTGTACGAGGCCACTACTATAAAAATTCATGAAAAGGCTTACACACAAAAAGAAACAATCTTTGATGGATATGAGGGAGAGGAGGGGTGGAGATGGAAAAACACTAAATAGACAATAGATAAGTGGTAACTTTGGTGAACGGTAAGACAGTACACAATACTGGGGAAGCCAGCACAACTTGTACAAGGCAAGGTCACGGAAGCTCCATAGACACATCCAAACTCCTTGAGGGACCAAATTACTGGGCTTAGGGCTGTGGGGACCATGGTCTCGGGGAACATCTAGCTCAATAGGCATAACATAGTTTATAAATAAAATCTTCTACATTCTACTTTGGTGAGTAGAGTCTGGGGTCTTAAAAGCCTGTGAGCAGCCATCTAGGATACTCTACCGGTCTCACCCCTTCAGGAGCAGAAGAGAACGAAGAAAACTGAAGATGCAAGGAAAAGATTAGTCCAAAGGACTAATAGGCCACATCTACCATGGCCTTCACCAAACTGAATCCAGTACAATTAGATGGTGCCCAGCTACCACCACTGGCTGCTCCGACAGGGATCACAATAGAGGGTCCCGGAAAGAGCTGGACAAAAAAGTAGAACAAAATTCTAACTCAAAAAGAAAGACCAGACTTACTGGCCTGACAGAGACTGGAGAAACCGTGAGAGTATGGCCTCCAGACACCTTTTTAGCTCAGTAATGAAGTCACTCCTGAGGTTCACCCTTCATCCAAGGATTAGAACAGGCCCATAAAACAAAATGAGACAAAAGGGGCACCCCAGCCCAGGGGCAAGGACTAGAAGGCAGGAGGGGACAGGAAAGCTGGTAATAGGAAACCCAAGGTTGAAAAGGGAGAGTGTTGACTATCGTGGGGTTGTTAACCAATGTATGTGTTCTGTTTAATGAGAAGCTTATTTGTTCTGTAAACCTTCATCTAAAGTTCAATTAAAAAAAAAAAAAGACCTGAGATGAAATACCATTGTCCTCACTCCTAAGGCGCATTCTGGCTGTATTTCTTCCAACACAGATTTGTTCTGTTCTTCTGGCAGTCCGTGGTATATTCAACACTCTTCACCAACACCATAATTCAAAGGCATCGATTTTTCTTCGATCTTCCTTATTCATTTTCCAGCTTTCACATGCGTATGAAGCAATTGAAAATACCATGGCTTGGGTCAGGTGCACCTTAGCCCTCAAAGTGACAACTTTTTAAAAAAAAAAACACTTTAAAGGCACCTTTTGCAGCAGATTTGCCCAGTGCAACGTGTCCTTCGATTTCTTGACTGCTACTTCTATGGGTGTTGATTGTGGATCCAAGTAAAATCAAATCCTTGACAACTTCTATATTTTCTCCATTTATCATGATGTTGCTTCTTGGTCCAGTTACAAGGATTTTTGTTTTCTTTATGTTGAGGTGTAATCCATCCTGAAGGCTGTGGTCTTTGATCTTCATGAGTACGTGCTTCAAGTCCTCTTCACTTTCAGCAAACAAGGTTGTGTCATCTGCATATTGCAGGATGTTAGTGACTCTTCCTCCAATCCTGATGCCACGTTCTTCTTCATGTAGCCCAGCTTCTCAGATTATTTGCTCAGCATACAGATTGAATAAATATGGTGTAAGCATAGAACCCTAACACTAACACCTTTCCTGATTTAAACCGCTCAGTATCCCCTTGTCCTGTTAGAACGGCTGCCTATTGGTCTATGCACAGGTTCCTCATGTTCACAATTAAGTGTCCTGGAATTCCCATTCTTTGAAATGTTATCTATAATTTGTTATGATCCACACAGTCAAATGCCTTTGCGTAGTCAATAAAACACAGGTAAACATCTTTCTGGTGTTCTCTGCTTTCAGCCAAGATCCATCTGACATCAGCAATGATATGCCTGGTTTCACGTCCTCTTCTGAATCCAGCTTGAATTTCTTGCAGTTCCTGATGTACTGATGCAACTGCTTTTGAATGATCTTCAGCAAAATTTTACTTGCATGTGATATTAATGATATTGTTCATATGAGCAATTGACGGTCTGTTCCACAGCTGGCCCTGTCTTTATTCTGACTGATGATATTAAGCTTCTCCATTGTCTCTTTCTATAGATTTATCGATTTGATTCCTGTATATTCTCTCTGTTGAGGTCCACATGTATAAAAAAACAAACCAAACCCATTGCTGTTGAGTTGATTTTGACTCATAGTGACCTATAGGACAGAGTAGAACTGCCCTGTAAGGTTTTAAGGAGTACCTGGTGGGTATGAACTACCGACCTTTTGGTTAACAGGCATAGCTCTTAACCACTATGCCACCAGGGTTTCCACAGTCACTGTTTATGTTGTTCAAAAAAGGTATTTGCAATGAATAAGTCATTGATCTTGCATAGTTCTATCATGCAATCTCCAGCATTGTTTCTATCACCAAGGCCATATTTTCCAACTACCAATCCTTTGTTTCCAACTTTCGAATTCCAATCACCAGTAATTATCAATGCGTCTTGGTTGCATGTTTGATCAATTTCAGACTACAAAAGTTGGTGAAAATCTTCAATTTCTTCCTCTTTGACATTAGTGGTTGGTGCATAAATTTGGTATAATAGTCTCCTAATAACTGGTCTTTCTTGTAGGTGTATGTATATTATCCTATCACTGACAGCATTGTACTTTAGAATCCATCTTGAGATGTTCTTTTTGACAATGAATGTGATGCCATTCCTCTTCAATTTTTCATTCCCGGCATAGTGGACCATATGATTGTCCAATTCAAAATGGCCAATACCAGTCCATTTTAGCTCACCAATGCCTAGCATATCGATCTTTATGCATTCCGTTTCATTTTTGACAGCTTCCAATTTTCCTAGATTCATACTTCATACATTCCAGGTTCTGATTATCAATAGATATTTGTAGCTATTTCTTCTCATTTTGAGTCGTGCCACATCAGCAAATGAAGGTCCCGAAAGTTTTATTCCATCCACGTCATTAAGGTCGCCTCTACTTTGAGGAGGCAGCTCTTCCCCAGTCATATTTTGAGTGCCTTCCAACCTGAGAGGCTCAGCTTCCCGTACTATATCAAACAGTGTTTCGCTGAAATTCATAAAGTTTTCACTGGTCGATTCCTTCAGACTGGACTGAGAGGTCCTTCTTTTTAGTCTGTCTTAGCCTGGAAGTTCCACTGAAACATGTCCACCATGGGTGACCCTTGCCGGGTTTTCAAATACCGGTGGCATAGCTTACAGCATCACAGCAACATGCAAGGCACCACAGTATGACAAACTGATAGGCAAGTGGTGGTCTAAAGATTAAAGATTACAGCCAAGACAACCCTATGGGAAAGTTCTACTCTGTCACTTGGAGTTGCTATGAGTCCGAACAGACTCGATGGCACAAAACAACAAAAACTTTTTTCCAGAAGAATTCAGTTGCTCAATCTATGCATCTGTTGTTTTTGGTTGTCATTGACTTGATTCCCAGTCGTGGCCAAGCCATGTGTTACAGTGTAAAACTGCTTCATAGGGTTTTTCTTGTTGTTGTGCGCTGTCTAGTAGATTCCAGTCATAGCAACCCTGTAGGAGAGAGAACTGCCTCATAGGATTTCCAAGGAGTGGCTGGTGGATTCGAACTGCAGACCTTTTGGTTAGCAGCTGAGTTCTTAACCACTGCACCACCAGGGCTCCTCACTCTAGTTTAGCACACACAAACATAGGGAGACCCCATGACCATTAGGCAGTTCTCTCCCAGCCAGAAGCAGATTGCCACATCTTTCTCCCACTTCACAGGTATAAGAGGTAAGATTCCAACACACATGTTCGGGGGACACAATTCAATCCATAACATGTGGACATCGGCAAATGTTATATAAATCAAGGGTTTTTTTTTTTTGTCCAGAGAGCCAGTTTTTAAACATTCTCCAGCATAGCATTGGATGTTACCAAGCTGTCCACCACATCACAAGAAAATCCAGCCAGTTGCTTGGTCATATAGAACTTCACTGGACAGACTGAATGGAACATGTGCTGGTGAGGAGGAAGGGAGAAAAATGTATTTGTTGGCTCTCCCATAACTCTTGTCCCTTGGAGTGTTAACTGCCCAGGCTCCATGCCCTGAGGTAGAGCCCTTCAGCTGACTCTGGAGGAGTCTGAGCCTCGAGATGAGGAGGGGTCAGAGTTTGTTTGGGCGCTGAACTGCTGCACCTCTCAACGAGTTGACGTGTTGTGTGTGATGGAGGTTGTTCCAGAGCCCGACCCTCACTGCGAGTGAGACCAACAGCACGTTGGGAGAAGAGGCAAACATGGTGGTGGCCGGTCTCCCATTAAGCAAATAGCCAAGGGCTGGTGAGGCAGAAGAGGCCAAGAGAATATAGGTGGGTGCACAACGTGGGTGGGACACATCATCATCTTTCACTGAGGAATACATTTTAGACAAGATTTTTAACTCTTTACCAAACTTCATGCTCTCTTCAAATAATGCAAAAAAAGATTGTCAAAATTCTACTTGGTCAGAGAAAAAACAGCAGCGGCAAATTGTAAACAGTGACCTTGTGAAAACTGGATACATCATATACCCCTCCTGATTGTCCATCCACATTTTCTTTGACGTGCATCTAATGGTGCTTACATTAAAAATTTGCATATCCTAATTAATTGTCAAATACCAACAACTGTAAATCATGGAAGGCCAAATAATTCCAAAACAATACACAGAAATTACTTATTCATCTGGAAAGGTCAGCCCAATTATAGTAGATAAAGGCTTGTATTATCTTATGTCCCTGGTTAATGTCAGGAATCTGCTGTTCCACACATTCAATAAAAATGTGTTGACTGTCTACCATGGGCCAGACATGCAGGAAATACTGAGAAAATTAGTCCAATCCCTTGCCCTTGAGGAATTCATAGTCCAATAGGGGAAAAAAGGCATGTAAATAAATAGTCTTAATGCAGAAAGATAAGGAGAAGACATATGCTAATTTGAAGGCATATTTTCTCAAATGAAATGGCAAAGCAATGCTTAATGCCATATACAGAACATGCAATTTATTCTGCAGGAAGGTAATATGAATGTTTAGCAATTGCAGAGTGGTCTTCTCATCCATTGCTGGCAGTGCCTGTGCTGCATGGTAAACAGCTGGGGCTTAGTTGGTGGGGTACACTCTGGAGCCCATCAGATTTTACAGATTCTGGACCGCATGTACGAACTAAACCACAGCATTAGCACTTGCCAATAGCAAGTGGTTTGCATGTTTGTGTTCAAATTCTTCCCAGGCCCCCATGTGGTAGGGACTACTATTACTCCTATTTTACAGATAGGAAAGTGAGGTTTAAGGTGGGTAAGAAGTGCGTACAAGGTCACACAGTAAGTGGCATTTGAACCCATATCATCTTACTCCGAAGTCCATCTAGTTGGCAGATTGGCTGCCTACTAGCAAACTTTCGTTACTGATCTGTGATGAGATAAAGAGCTTGCACCAGAATGTAAATCAACTATGCCACATTATTTAGTTCATCTAACTTTTTTTTTTGATAGCAAGATTTTCTTGATAAAGGAAGCAGTGTGTTGATTCAACATCTGGTGCAAGCTCCTTATCTTGTTAGCACTTTGCCTAGCACTGAGCTGAACTCTACTGATTCCTAGAAAGACAATATCTTAGATTTCTATAGGGAGTTTTTTTTTCACATCTATAGAGGAAAAAAATTAAAGTGTATTTGGTGTTGGCAGTTTGAGTCCATCCAAAGGCACTTCTGAAGAAAGGCCTGGCAATCTACTTCTGCAAAATCAGCCATTGAAAATCCTATGGAGCACAGTTCTACACTGACACACAAGGGGTCGCCATGAATTGGAGTCAACTCAATGGCAACTGGTAATTTGTCTTGGGACATAAGTATCTCAGAGGACCCCAGCTACCATTCTAGGGAGTCTGCTCCAAAATCTCCAAACGAGCTAATTAAATAAAAATAGTCTTATACTGAACATGCTGTACATTAAGACTATTTTGAATATTATGCTTCCTGCCTCCCACCGAATTTACAACTTTTAAAGGGAATTGGCAACCTTAAAATTAGCCGTGGGAATTCTTTGAAATGGATTTATTGGTCAAGCTTCTTGACACCTTGTGAATATTCTGTCCCTATTACACACTCTCTTGGCTGCCTCCATGCCCAGGACAACAGAGGTGACCAGGACCTGCTCTCTCACTCCCTTGGCACCCATCAGCATCTATCTCTATACTCAAGGGCTCAACCAATTGTTTTCTTTCCTCATATGATTTTCTATCCTCACTTAAGGCTTATATTTAAATGTACGCCTATCCCATGATCCAGCAATTCCAAGAGAAATGATTATATATGTCCAGGAAGAGATATGTATAAGAATATCCGTAGCACTTTTATTCGTAATAGCCCCAAAATGGAAAACACTCCAAATGTCCATTAATAGGAGAATGGAGATATGTTTGTTACCAATTGCCAATCTGACACAAAGGGTCCTTGTCTTTTCCCAAGCAAGAATACATGCAAAAGACAAACTTTATCTTCAACAGACTTTATTTTGCTAGGCTCAAGCAAAGGGAGTCAGCGAGGGACTAAACCTCTCCAAAAGGCTGACTCGAAAAGAGAAGCAAGTCTAGGGCTTATATGGGTTTGGTGGAGACAATGTTGTTGTTAGGTTCGTCGAGTCGGTTGACTCATAGCGACCCTACGTACAACAGAACGAAACACTGCCCGGTCCTGAGCCATCCTTACAATCACTGTTATGCTTGAGCCCATTGTTGCAGCCACTGTGTCGATCCACCTCATTGAGGGTCTTCCTCTTTTCCGCTGACCCTGTACTTTGCCAAGCACGATGTCCTTCTCCAGGGACTGATCCTTCCTGACAACGTGTCCAAAGTATGTAAGACGCAGTCTCACCATCCTTGCTTCTAAGGAGCTTTCTGGTTGTACTTCTTCCAAGACAGATTTGTTTGTTCTTCTGGCAGTCCATGGTGTATTCAATATTCTTCGCCAACACCACAATTCAAAGGCGTCAACTCTTCTTCGGTCTTCCTTATTCATTGTCCAGCTTTCACATGCATATGATGCGATTGAAAATACCATGGCTTGGGTCAGGCGCACCTTAAGCTTCAAGGTGACATCTTTGCTCTTCAACACTTTAAAGAGGCCCTTTGCAATAGAGTAATGATTATTTACTGGACTTCTTTCAAGGGGTGGGTATTTCTCAGAATGTTGGTGCATGTTAATTAGGTTGTACGTGCATCTGGAATCCAAGATGGAACCCACTGATGTTCAAAATGGAGTCCTCTCGGCAGCCCTTGGTATCACTTATTATGGGATATAGTGCAAGCACACTGATCTTTGGCACTACATCGCCATCTTCGGAGGGCTAAGGAAGGTTAAACAGCAGTCACACTTTGTTCTTCTGTGCATGCGGTAGCCTGTAAAAGGGGAAACCAAAACCAAACCAAACCCATCGAGTCAATTCTGACTCTTATCGACCCTATAGGACAGAGTAGAACTGCCCAATGGGGTTTCCAAGGAGTGCCTGGTGGATTCAAACTGTCAACGTTTTGGTTAGCGGATGTGGCACTTAACCACTACACCACCAGGGTTTCCGTAAAGGGGGAAAGGACTAGAAAAACACCAAGAAAAAAAAAATTAAAAAATTACCAAGAAGGAGGTAGTAATTCACAGGTTGTTTCAACCTCATCTCATGTTGACAGGGTGTGGTACCTGTTTACCCAACTTCTAGACGGTAATCTTTTAACAGCTCTTTTGTTCCACCAGCACAGTTAACCCTATCTGTCTCATATTCAGACACATTCAGACAACGGAGTCCTGTACGGCAATAACAGAGAACAAAGTATTGATACATACATGACACGGATGAATTTCACAGACATAATGATGAGTGAAAGCAGTCACACACAAAGTACATACTATATAATTCCATTTGCATGAAGTTTAAGAAGAGGCAAACTAATCTGTAGGGATATAAGTCAGAGTAATGATTACTTCTGGAGAAGATGTGGAATGGGTACAGATTGGCAAGAGGCAAAAGGGTGCCTTCTGGTCGGCTGAAAATGGTTTATATCTTAATCTGGGTAGTGATTACTCTGATATATATATACATATATATATAAACATTTATCAAGGTGTACAGTTTAGATTTGTAGACTTTGCTATATATATTTTAAACCTTAATAAATAGAAGCCTTAAAAAAAGTACTGCAAAAAAAGAAGAAATATTTAAAGGATTGTTGGACTTAGTTAAAAATCTATAGTCTTTAAATTTAAAATGTACACACCCTTTAGCCCAGCAATTACACATCTAGAAATTTCTCTTAAGGAAATAATCACAAATATGCATGAAGATTTAGCACTAACATACTTGTAGAGCTCTGTTTATAATTGAGAAAATGTTAAAGAAATTATGATATAGTCATATAACAAACTACTAGGTAGAAATAAAACATGAGGTTGTAGGGAATATTCAGTGCCATGGAAAACATTAACGATACTGTATTAAGTGAAAAGTGGTAGGTTACAAAGCAGCATGTACCCTCTGGCACAGCACCAACTGTCTAAGATGATGGCAACTCCTTAGCCTGAATCCCTAACCCGAGCCTCGTACCAGTGGTGACCTGCTTCCCGTGAGTCTCTGCTCTCACGTGCACTGGGTTTCGAGCTCCCTACCCAGCAGCTCTCGCGCGGCCTGGCACAGCAGACACTCGGGACTCCAAAATGGTGTCGGTCGTGCTACTGAAGAAGAAATTTCTCGGATTCTTTCAAATTAGGGGTGCTGCTAAGCTGGATTCTGATGCGAGGTTTCATGCCTAAAGGTATCATTGCAGCGTTTCAAAGGGGTTATGACCTACGGTATTAAAACAAGTATGTCAGTGTGAAGAAGGGAGCATCGCCAGGGTTTTTATGGTGCTGACAGTTTACGTGGTTTTCAGCTACTACCTTTCTTACAAGGAACCCTAGTGGCACAGAGGTTAAGCGCTGGGCTGCTAACGGAGGTTCAGACCCACCAGCCACTCCGCAGGAGAAAGATGTGACAGCCTGCTCCCATAAGGATTGCAGCCTTGGAAACCCTAAGGGGCAGTTCCACTCTGTCCTGTAGATCACTATGGAGGGCACACAACAACAACACCTTTCTTACAAGGAACTCAAACATGAGCAGCAACGTAAGTCTCATTGAGAGGAAGCCAGTGGAGAGGACACCGTCTGCAGTCCTGACTCAGGGTCACCTTTGCCCTGGCACCCGTCTCACCTTGAGGAACAGTCATTGCTGCATCCTTTCCAATCCTAATTGAGAATTGTTGTTGTTGTTAGATGCCGTCGAGTCGGTTCCGACTCATAGCGACCCTATGCACAGCAGAAGGAGACACTGCCCAGTCCTGCGCCATCCTTAAAATCATTGTTATGCTTGAGCTCATTGCTGGATCCACTGCGTCAATCCACCTCATTGAGGGTCTTCCTCTGTTCCGCTGACCCTGCACTCTGCCAAGCATGATGTCCTTCTCCAGAGACTGATCCTTCCTGACAACATGTCCAAAGTATGTAAGACGCAGTCTCGCCATCCTTGCCTCTAAGGCGCATCCTGGCTGCACTTCTTCCAAGAGAGATTTGTTCGTTCTTTTGGCAGTCCATGGTATATTCAATATTCTTCGCCAACACCACAGTTCAAAGGCATCAACTCTTCTTCGGTCTTCCTTATTCATTGTCCAGCTTTCACTTGCATATGATGCGATTGAAAATACCATGGCTTGGGTCAGGCGCACCTTAGTCTTCAGGGTGACATCTTTGCTCTTCAACACTTTGAAGAGGTCCTTTGCAGCAGATTTGCCCAATGCAATGCGTCTTTTGATTTCTTGACTGCTGTTTCCATGGCTGTTGATTGCAGATCCAAGTAAAATCAAGTCCTTGACAACTTCAATCTTTTCTCCGTTTATCATGATGTTGCTCATTGGTCCGGTTGTGAGGATTTTTGTTTTCTTTATGTTGAGGTGTAATCCATACTGAAGGCTGTGGTCTTTGATCTTCATCAGTAAGTACTTCAAGTCCTCTTCACTTCCAGCAAGCAAGGCTGTGTCATCTGCATAATGCAGGTTGTTAATGAGTCTTCCTCCAATCCTGATGCCGAGTTCTTCTTCATATAGTCCAGCTTCTTGTATTATCTGTTCGGCATACATATTAAATAGGTATGGTGAAAGAATACAACCTTGACTCACACCCTTCCTGACTTTAAACCAATCAGTATCCCCTTGTTCTGTCCGTACAACTGCCTCTTGATCTATGTAAAGGTTCCTCATGAGCACAATTAAGTGTTCTGGAATTCCCATTCTTCGCAGTGTTATCCATAGTTTGTTATGATCCACACAGTCGAATGCCTTTGCATAATCAATAAAACACAGGTAAACACCCTTCTGGTATTCTGTGCTTTCAGCCAGGATCCATCTGACATCAGCAATGATATCCCTGGTTCCACATTCTCTTCTGAAACCCTCCTGAATTTCTGGCAGTTCCCTGTCGATATACTGCTGCAGCCGTTTTTGAATGACCTTCAGCAAAATTTTGCTTGTGTGTGATATTAATGATATTGTTCTATAATTTCCACATTTGGTTGGATCACCTTTCTTGGGAATAGGCATAAATATGGATCTCTTCCAGTCAGTTGGCCAGGAAGCTGTCTTCCATATTTCTTGGCATAGACGAGTGAGCACCTCCAGCACTGCATCTGTTTGTTGAAACATCCCACCTGAGTTTAGAGACCGTCTCAAGAATAGATTTGACGCATTGAACACTAGTGACCGAAGACCAGACAAGTTGTGGAATGACATCAAGGTCATCATCCATGAAGAAAGCAAGAGGTCACTGAAAAGACAGGAAAGAAAGAAAAGACCAAGATGGATGTCAGAGGAGACTCTGAAACTTGCCCTTGAGCGTCAAGCAGCTAAAGCAAAAGGAAGAATTGAAGTAAAAGAACTGAACGGAAGATTTCAAAGGGTGTCTCGAGAAGACAAAGTAAAATATTATAATGGCATGTGCAAAGAGCTGGAAATGGAGAACCAAAAGGGAAGAACACACTCAGCGTTTCTCAAGCTGAAAGAACTGAAGAAAAAATTCAAGCCTCGAGTTGCAGTAGTGAAGGATTCCATGGGGAAAATATTAAACGACGCAGGAAGCATCAAAAGAAGATGGAAGGAATACACAGAGTCATTATACCAAAAAGAATTAGTCAATACTCAACCATTTCAAGAGGTGGCATATGATCAGGAACCGATGGTACTGAAGGAAGAAGTCCAAGCTGCTCTGAAGGCATTGGTGAAAAACAAGGCTCCAGGAATTGATGGAATATCAATTGAGATGTTTCAACAATTGAGAATTAGTGTCCAATAAAAGATGCCTGGTATGTGTAAAAAAAAAAAAGCAGTGTGTACAATATGTCTATTTTTATTTAAAAAGTTTGTACATAAGACACATATATATGTATCATTAACATATATTTATATATAAAACATTGGAAGGCATTCACCCATATGTTAAGCTCAAGAGTTATATTGTGAGTGGTAGTTTATTTCCATCTTTGGGCTTTTTGAATTTATCACCTATTTCCAACAATGAGCATTTATCACTTCTGTCATCAGATAAACATTAAAAATAAAGTTTGTAGGCTTTGTGCCTATTAAATAAAGTCGGTAGGTTTCTAATAACATGAAAATATAAATGAGGTTATTAGACAAAAACAGAATTGCACCATTAGTTGTGACAAAATGTAAAGCCATTACCCAAATATCAAATGGATAAGTTAAAGCACTCTGAAACTAGTGATTGCACCCTGAGTGACCCTACAGTAGAGTGCCTTCACCGCTTTGGAATAATAATATGTAGCCTGGTGTCAGTGGAAACCCAGGTAGCATAGTGGTTAAGTGCTACAGCTGCTAACCAAAAGCCGGCAGTTCAAATCCACCAGGCGCTCCTTGGAAACCCTGTGGGGCAGTTCTGCTCTGTCCTGTAGGGTCACTATGAGTCAAAACTGACTCGAAAGCAATGGGTTTTTGTTGTTGTTTTTGCTGATGTCAGTAATTCTCATTACAGGAATCAAGAGCTCAACCAAATGCATACTTGAAAAACACCCATGATGCTCCAGTTGCTATCACTTACAAAACTTTGTGGAGATAAAAAGATAATCATAACTCAGTTTTAGACCAAGATTTTTTTTTCCTTTTATCTTATCGCTTCTATCTCAGAGAAGTTGTCGATCAAGCCAAAGGGAAATTTCATAAAACAGAGGCCCACTGGTATCAGGGAGTTAGAGGCCTGTATTGCCAATACCTTCTATTCATTACCAAATACTCAGAGACCTTAAGAGAGAGGTTTTTGTTCTTTTAAGAAAAAAAATAATGGGTATGGAACTATAGGAAACTATAGGAAAATCAACCTCACTGACAGTCTGTTTTAACAATTGCAGGCGAATTTTCACTGATGCCGAAGCATCCTGAAATGTCAGATAAAACCATGCCCAGGTGCTTTGCTATAACAGGAGACAGGGGCCTATCTATGGAAAATAGTGCCTGTGGTAATTAGTTCTAAATTGTTGAATGATTTCTCACAACTGGTGATGGAAACTGTGATGGTCAATAGAAACTGCTCATTAGCGCCTCTCCTCAAGCTGCGCCCAGGACAGGGGCCCTACCTGCCATACCTTAGTTACGCCTCTGCCAGGAGGGATAGTTGTGGGCAGTTGAATTTTTTCCAGTGGGAGAAAGGTAACTATGGTAACTATTTTTTTCTACTAACAGTATAATTTTATGCTGGCTAAAGCTGCCTACAGCTTTATTTGTAATCATCAGCTATTAAGGGAATCCTTAAGAACGCTCTTCTAGAAGCACCAGTCCCTCTGTTCTTCCTTTACCTGCTAAGTAGTCATTAAAAGAAAATTACACAGACCCAATAACCCAGTTAGAGTTCTCAGGGCTTTTTAATCCATTGCTTTAGCTGCTGGTGGGTGATTTGTTTTAATGTACCTCATCTTTTTGCAAAACAGACATTTCCTTGACTGTAGACACACAGGAAAAAATTACATAATATTGTGATCTTTATACTGTATTGTGTATTTCACTTTTTTTTTTTAATACATCAAGGGACGATAGTTAGCTCTGTCTCTCTTTTTCTCCATCTCTAAGACTCTGGGTTAGGTTTTGGGGTGATGAGTCTGGAGTCAAACTTGAAAATACAAGCTATTTAGCCTGGAGGCCAGGGGAAGGAACGAATGGAGGCTCCTGACTGGCCTTCGTTCCCCAGACAGTTGATAGCGATTGTTTTTAGGGCATGGGATGTAGATGGCTTCCTTTCACCTTCGTTTATACACTCACCTAATTCAGTATTTGCCTTGGATAAATATAGGCTCACCAATTACATTTGAATTCCAGATGTTGCTGCTGTTGTTAGTTGTCATGGAGTCTAGTCTGACTCACGATGACCCCACGTGTGCAGAGAAGAACTACTCCATAGGGTTTTCAAAGCTGTGTGTCCTGGCTTCAGAGGCATCTCTGGGTGGGATTGAAACGCCAACCTTTCCGTGAACAGTCCAGCTCTTAATGATTTGTGCTACCCAGGGACTCCTTGAATTTCAGATAAACAACAAAGAATTCTTCAGTTTAAAGTAGGCCCCAAATATTTCCTGGGACATATGTATACTAAAAAGAGAATATTTATTGTTTACCCGAAATTCAAATTTAACTAGTCAGCCTATGTTTTTACTTGCTAAATCTGACAACCCTAGCCTTGAGCATTTCTTACTTTTGTATGTGTAAAAAAAAAAAGAGTGATAATTAAAAAAAAGAGTAAAATAAAGTTATTGCCATTATTAACTCTCTTTTCTTTATTCCCTTTTTTGGTTATTTGTTTTAGTTGCACAAGGGATGCAGAGCTGTATTTCCACAACAAGGTAGGAGAGTATCTGCTTTTCTACACTTTGGTCACCCCTGGATGTTACCGTTCTTATAATTTTTGCCAATCAGTGGCATGACAGTGGTATCCTTATTTTTGCTTCTTTGTTTTCAAATGAAGCTGCCTTTTTATTATTAAAGTAATATATACACAGTGCAAGAAATTTCAAACATTCTAGAAAGATATAAAATTGATATTAAAAGTCTCCCTTAACCCACCTTTTACTCTCTAGTTGCACAACTTAAGAAGTAACTGCTTTTAAGACTTTCTTCTTTCTTTCTGTGTGTAAACCTTTTCTTGGGTTTTTATAATGGTGGTCTCATACAATGTTTGTCCTTTTGTGCTGACTTATTTCACTCAGCATAATGCCCTCCAGATTCATCCATGTTGTAAGATGTTTCACATAATCATCATTGTTCTTTATCGTTGTGTAGTATTCCACTGTATATATGTACCATAATTTGTTTATTCATTCATTTGTTGATGGGCACTTAGGTTGTTTCCATCTTTTTGCTATTATGAATAATGTTGCAATGAACATGGGTGTGCATACGTCTATTCGTGTGACAGCTCTTATTTCTCTAGGATGTATACCTAGGAGTGGGATTGCTGGATCTTGGGTGCCATGTTGTTTTACATAGTGGTTGTACCATTTTACGTTCCCACCAGCAGTACATAAGAGTTCCAGTCTCCCTGCAACCTCTCCAACATTTGTTATTTTCTGTTTTTGTGATTAGAGCCAGTAATGTTGGGATGAGATGGTATTTCATTGTAGTTTTGATTTACATTTCTCTAGTGGCTAATGGAAACCCTGGTGGCGTAGTGGTTAAGAGCTATGGCTGCTAACCCAAAGGTTGGCGGTTTGAATCCACCAGGTGCACCTTGGAAACTCTATGGGGCAGTTCTACCCTGTCCTATAGGGTCTCTATGAGTGGAAATCGACTTGATGGCAACGGGTTTGGGTTTTTTTTGTTGTTGTTGTTGTTTAATGGCTAATGCTCATGAACATTTCCTCATGTGTCCATTAGCTGCCTGAATGTCTTCTTTGGTGAAGTGTCAGTTCGTATCCTTTGCCCGTTTTTTAGCTGGGTTGTTTGTCCTTTTGTTGTTGAGGTGTTGAAGTATTCTATAGATTTTAGAGATTAGATCCTTGTTGGATATGTCATAGCCTTTTTTTTTTCCCCAGTCTGTAGGTTCTCTTTTTACTCTTTTGTTCAAGTCTTTTGATGAGTGTAAGTATTTAATTTTTAGGAGCTCCCAGTTATCTAGTTTATCTTCTGGTGTTTATGTACTGTTAGTTATGGTTTGTTTTGTATTTATGCCACGTATGAGAGCCCCTAGTGTTGTCCCTATTTTTTCTTCCGTGATCTTTATCATTTTAGTTTTTATATTTAGGTCTTTGATATATTTTTAGTTAGTTTTTGTGTATGGTGTGAGGTATGGGTCCTGTTTCATTTTTTTACCAATAGACATCCAGTTTTGCCAGAACCATTTGTTAAAAAGACTGTCTTTTCCCCCATTTAATGGACTTTGGGCCTTTGTCAAAGATCAGCTGACCATAGGTGAGTGAATTTCTTGTGTATTTTGTCTAGATTTTTGTATGCATATACAAGCACGAATTTTGTGTCTATATCTATTTTTTATACAGATGGGATCATATAACACATTATTCTTTATCTTGGGTTTTTTTTTCTTAATAATATATCTTGGACATTTTCCACATCTCAGTATGTAACTCTACCTCAGCATTTTTAAAACTAAGCTCTATAAAAAAAAAAAAAGCTCTATAGAAGAGAATAAAGTTATCAGGGATGTCCCTAGTGTTGACTTTAATTATATCTAGTTTTATGTGTGAATTATTTATGCAACATTATGGTAGAAGTAAACTTCTTATGCATACAGGCTTTATATAATTATAAAGCCAAAATAGGCTTACAAATTAAAATTAAACTGCTGGAAAAATTTAATTGAACAACATTAACTTATTACATGATGTAACTGCTGAAACATAAATTTTATTATGGAAAACATATTCAGTTGTTTTAATGGTATACTGGTGATCAACCTGATTTTATTTTATTTTAAGTATGATGGGCCATGACTTGAATCCTTGTCATCATCATTAATGCTACTTTTCCTTTTTCACAAAAAAGTCTTTAATCAGTTCTGTATTATTTTAGGCCAATTAATTAATAGTAAGAAACAAAATAGGTTTTTTTTAAAAGGCTACTTAACAGTTCTCCATTGCATATTTACTGTTATAGTTATTGAAAATAAACCTGTTGTTAAGTACAAAAAAAAAGAGACATTCACATCCCATCTGATGATAGAGCAACTATCTGATGATAGTACTTACTATTAGGGCACAGTTTCTTTATTCCTTTTTTTTTTTTTAATCTCTCGCTCTTTTTAAAATTTTTATTGTGGTGAAATACTATTACAAAATATTTGCTGTTTCAACCATTTCAATGTGTATAATTCAGTGACGTTAATTATATTCACCATGTTGTGCAACCATCACCACTATCTGTTTCCAAATATTTTCATCCCCCTTAACAGAAACTCAGTACCCCTTAAGCAATAACTTCCTTCTTCCCCCTCCCACGTGCCCCTGGTAACTACTAATAAACTTTGGTCTCTATGCGTTGGCCTATTCTAGATATTTCATATAAGTGGGATGATACAATATTCATCCTTTTGTGCCTGGCTTATTTCACTCAGCATAATGTTTTCAGGGCCCATCCTTGGTGTAGCATGTATAAACTTCATTTCTCTTTATGGCTGAGTAATATTCCATTGTATGTATATACCAAGGAGCCCTGGTGGCACAGTGGCTAAGCTCATGGCTGCTAACCTAAAGGTTGGGGTTCTGTTGCCACAATCAAATAAGGTTCTTGCCTCTCACTGGTCAAGAATGAGCAGGTAAGGCACAAAGAGTTTTCCACACAAGCAAAGCTTTATTGAAGAGGCTTGCAAGCAGAGATGAGGAGGGCCTAAGCAATGCATACCCCTGTCTCACAGAACAAATGACTTGTCTGGGTTTTCAAAAGTTTTTGGGTGGGAAAAGATTCATGTTTATTCATAGGCATAGGCAGGGATATGTTAACTACGGTGCCCTTGCGCAGCATCTTTCTAAGATGGCTCCTGTCCAGGAGGCCTCTGGGATTTGTAGCAGGACTTATTATGGGGTGCCGCGCCTGCACAGTCTCTCCCTCCCAGAGTTCCATTCCCTGGCTACGGCTGCAGCCCCTTACTGCCCCAGTGGAAGGTCACACAGCGGTCACAGGTGGATGTTCTGCGCATGTCCCTGGGGCTGGTTTCATCCAGCTGCTTCTGAAACACAACTTTAAAGAAGTTTGTGGGCTGTTTTCTGATACCCTGCCCCATTGTGTTCTGGGGAATGGCTTTGTTTCTGCACCCTGGCCCATTTCCTGTTACTTTGTTTGCAGATTTGGGGGCCCCTCTGTTCCCTGTCTTAGTTCGAACCCACCAGCCACTATGCAGGGCAGAGATGTAGCATTCTGCTTCTGTAAAGGTTGTTGTTGTTGTTAGGTGCTGTCGAGTTGGTTCTGACTCATAACCACCGTAGGAAAACAGAACAAAACACTGCCTGGTCCTGCACCATCCTCACAATCTTTGCTGTGTTTGAGCCCATTCTTGCAGCCACTGTGTCAGTCCATCTTATTGAGAATCTTCCTCACTTTCTCTGACCCTCTATCAATCATGATGTCTTTCTCCAGGGACTGGTCCCTTCTGATAACATGTCCAAAGTACCTGAGATGAAGTATCGCTGTTTTCGCTTTTAAGGAGCATTCTGGCTGTACTTCTTCCAAGACGGATTTGTTCGTTCGTCTGCAGTCCATGGAGTATTCAATATTCTTCACCAACACCATAATTCAAATGCATCAATTCTTCTTTGGTCTTCCTTATTCATTGTCCAGCTTTTGCATGCATATGAGGCATCTGAAAATATCACGGCTTGGGTCAGGCACACCTTAGTACTCAAATCGACATCTTTGCTTTTGAATACTTTAAAGAAGTCTTTTGCAGCACATTTGCCCAATGCAATATATCCTTTGATTTCTTGACTGCTGCTTTCCATGGGTGTTGATTGTGGATCCAAGTAAAGTGAAATCCTTGACAACTTCAATCTTTTCTCCATTTATCATGATGTTACTTACTGGTCTAATCGTGAGGATTTTTCTTTTCTTTATGTTGAGGTGTAATCCATACTGAAGGCTGTGGTCTGTGGTCTTCATCAGTAAGTGCTTCAAGCCCTGTTTGCTTTCAGCAAGCAAGGCTGTGACATCTGCGTATCACAGGTTGTTAATGAGTCTTCCTTAAATCCCGATGCCACATTCTTCTTCATATAGTCCAGTTTCTCAGATTATTTGCTCAGCATACAGATTGAATAAATATGGTGTAAGGATACAACCCTCACACACACCTTTCCTGATTTTAAACCACACAGTATCCCCTTGTTCTGATCGAATGGCTGCCTCTTAGCCTATGTACAGGTTTTGCATGAGCACAATTAAATGTTCTGGAATTCCCATTCTTCACAATGTTATAAGTAATTTGTTGTGATCCACACAGTCGAATGCCTTTACATAGTTAATAAAACACGAGTAAACATCTTTCTAGTATTCTCTGCTTTTGGCCAAGATCCATCTGACATCAGCAGTGATATCCCTCATTCCATGTCCTCTTCTGAATCCAGCTTGAATTTCTGGCAGTTCCCTGTTGATGTACTGCTGCAACCACTTTGGAATTACCTTCAGCAAAATTTTACTTGCATGTGATATTAATGATATTGTTCAATAAATTCCGCATTTTGTTGGATCATTTTTCTTTAGAATGGACACAATTATGGATCTCTTCTGGTCAGTTGGCCAGGTAGCTGTCTTCCAATTTTGACAGAGGAGTGAGCTCTTCCAACACTGCATCCATTTGTTGAAACGTCTCAATTGGTATCCCGTCAACTCCTGGAGTCTTGTTTTTTGCCAGTGCCTTCAGTGCAGCTTGGACATCTTCCTTCAGTACCATTGGTTCTTGATTAAACGCTACCTCAAAAAAATACATATACATATATATTTTTTTTTCCTAAAGTGGTTGAATGTTGAACAGTTCTTTCTTGTAGAGTGATTCTGTGTATTCCTTCCATCTTCTTTTGATGCTTCCTGTGTCATTCAATATCTTGCTCATACAATCTTTCAAAAGTACAACTCGAGGCTTGAATGTTTTCCTCAGTTCTTTTAGCTTCAGAAAGGCTGAGTGTGTTCTTCCCTTTTGGTTTTCTAACTCCGGGTCTTTGCACATTTCATTATAATACTTTACTTTTTTTTTTTTGTCTTCTTGAGCCGCCCTTTGAAATCTGTTCAGCTCTTTTATTTCATTATTTCTTCCATTCGCTTTAGCTACTTCTACGTTCAAGAGCAAGTTTCAGAGTCTCTTCTGACATCCATTTTAGTCTTTTCTTTCTTTCCTGTGTTTTTAATGACCTTTTGCTTTCTTCATGTATGATGATGTCCTTCATGTCATCCCATAACTCCTCTGGCCTTCCATCATTAGTGTTCAGTGTGTCAAATCTATTCTTGAGATGATCTGTAAGTTCAGGTGGAATATACTCAAGGTCATACTTTGGCTGTCATGGACTTGTCTTAATTTTCTCCAGCTTCAACATGAACTTTCACATGAGCAATGGACAGCCTGTTCTGCAGTCAGCCCCTAGCCTAGTTCTCTGACTGATGATGTTGAGGTTCTCTGTTGTCTCTTCCAACAGATGTAATTGATTTGATTCCTGTGTATTCCATCTGGCAAGATCCATATGTATAGTGGCTGTTTATACTGTTCAAAAAGGGTATTTGCAATGGATAAGTTGTTGGTCTTGCAGAATTCTATCACGCGATCTCTGGTGTTGTTTCTATCAACAAGGCCATATTTTCCAACTACCAATCCTTCTTTGTTTCCAACTTTCACATTCCAATCAGCAATAATTATCAATGCATCTTGATTGCATGTTTGATCAATTTTAGACTACAGAAGTTGGTAAAAATCTTCAATTTCTTCATCTTTGGCCTTAGTAGTTGGTGCCTAAATTTGAACAATAGTCATATTAACTGATCTTCCTTGTAGCCATATGAATATTATCCTATCAATGACAGTGTTGTACTTCAGGATAGATCTTGAAATGTTCTTTTTGATGATGAATGCGACACCATTCCTCTTCAAGATGTCATTCCCAGCTTAGTAGACCAATTCAAAATGTCCAATACTAGTGCATTTCAGCTCACCTATGCCTAGGATATTGATCTTTATGTGTTCCATTTCATTTTTGATGACTTCCAATTTTCCTAGATTCATACATTGTACACTCCACATTCTAATTATTACTGTATTGAATAATGCTGCTGCTATGAACATTGGTGTACAAGTATCTGTTGGAGTCCCTGCTTTCAATTTTTTTGGTATATACCTAGGAGTGGAATTGCTGAATGACATGGTAATTCTATGTTGAACTTTTTGAGAAACCACCACACTGTTTCCCACATCTGCTGCATGGTTTTACATTCCCACCATCAATGGACAAGTGTTCCATTTTCTTCCCACCGTCCATAACACTGTTATTTTCCATTTTTCTGATAATAGCCATCATAGTGGGGGTGAAGTGGTATTTCATTGTGGTTTTTATTTGTATCTCCCTAATAACTAATGACATTGACCATCATTTCATGTGTTATTGGCCATTTGTATATCTTCTTTGGTGAAAGGACAGGTTCTTATGAGTTTGCTCTGCCTGTGAGAGAGAGCCATGCAGTGACCCAACTCTTGCCCCAGTATTCTCTGATAGCCCTACTGCAGAATTTTTGCATATGCATGCACTGTGATATTATTGGGCAAAAATATATCATTTTTGCCTTACGTTTTCTTCTGTACATTTCTCATTAAAAAAAAAATTTCTTCTGTACATTTCTCATTAGCCTGTGACAATTAAAGTAGTATACACTATGTTGATTTCATTGTATCAAACCACTTTCAACTTATTAAATAACTTACAAAACAAGTCTTATTTTATGAACTGTTGCAAATGTAAATTATAACTGCAAAAGGTACATTTTTTACTTGTCACTATAAATAAAATTAAACAAGAGCACAATGGTGGTCAGAAGACGGTTGTTGCCATTTTACCATTAGAATAGTCTAACCACCAGGTAGTCAGATCTGCTTGTCAGCCAGCACATTAAGTGTTAAATGCAGTCACTGTAGGCACCAGTGTGATTGGAAACAGAAATGCAAGTATGTTCTGGGCTTGTTTATAATATGATCATACAGATCAGGGTTCAGCAGACATTTTCTGTAAAAGATCAGGTAGTAAACATGTTCCACTTTGCGGGCCATAGCATCTCTATTATACCTGCTCAACTCTGCAGTTGTAGTCAGAAAACACCATATACAATACATAAATACATGAGTATGGCTATGTTCCAATAAAACTTTATTTACAAAACCGACAGCAGCCTGGACTTGGCACGTGGGCTGTAGTTTGCAAACTCCTGATATAAATTATCCAGAATATACTTACATTATTTTTACAGATATCATAGAATTGAAACACAAAATTGAGTTGTTTTTAGAGACTGCAGAGAATTCTCCTGAAGAATTTACTTCATTCTGCTTAATTCATTCTGTATAGTACTTAAAAGTTCCCAATTGTGCAGTGAGTAAATTCTTTAAATTTTTTTTTTTTGTTCATTATTGCATTTTCTAATAGGTTGTGGCTGGTTTGGAAGAGAGCTATTGATTTTTATATGTTGATCTTACATTTGGCTTACTTACTGAACCCTAATGTTTTATTAGGGCTTTAGTTGATTGAATTGGGTTGTCTAGGTGGATAATGATATAAACTGAAAAATTATGATAATTTTTGATATTCATACATCTTATTTTTCTTGCCTAAATGCTCTGGTTAGTAACTCCCGAATAATGTTGAGAGCAGCCACACTTATCTTGCTCCTTTTTTTTTTTTTTAACATTTTGTTCAGTTTTTTTTTCTTTTCTTTGTAAGTGACTTTATTAAAGTTTTCAAAAATTCTTCTGGGGCTTTGGTATGAAGCAGGCATGAGGGGCCTACATTTGTATATGTCAGGATTCTAGATCCAAGCCCTAATACCAATTGCTGTGGCTTATTAAAAATGCCAGCACTGGCCCAATGTTTAATTAATTTGCTGAAGGGCATATAAAATTCTTAGGTCGCACATAAAATAGAAAAAACTCATTTCTATACCAATCACTTGTAAGGGTTATGGGTTTGAGCTCAGACGAATCTTTACAGACCGTGGGATGGTATGGCATCAACTAGCGTGGCCATCAGAGTGGTTAGCTTCTGAATGCTGAGTCAGGTAGCACTTCAATTTCGTAACCAACTCACACTCTAAATGGGGTTCCTTCTGAAACCTTCAGTGCCAGTTATTAAACTATTGTCTCCCAGCTCCAAACTACCCTTTCATACTTGGCTGTATGATGCTGGGGCTGGGACTTGGCAAAACACATTTCTGCTTTAACAGCTGTTCCCTGTTGAGCTTTGTCACTAAGGGGTGCTACAGGGAGACTGTAAGGCAAGAGAAAGGAGAGGGACTTGCTTTCTCCTATCTTCTTCCTACTTCTTCTTATGTTGTTCCTGTTGGATTCCTGTTCCTATCAACACCATCCCAGCTTGACTCCTTTACCCTGGCTGGCATTGACAATTCCTTACACCATCCCAGCTTGACTTCCTTACCCTGGCTGGCATTGGCAATTCCTTTTTGTAGCAGCAGCCAAATTCAGTTTTGTACTTTTTTCAATGCCTGCAGAGCCAATCTTACTGAACTCCACCACCATCCTGGGACACCAGCACCCACCAAGCAGTGTCCCTTTTTCAGGGCTCAGAGTTTTAATTCCATGAGCCCCTCCTCCACCAAGCTTCTAAATTTTTATAATCCCAACCACTTTCCTTTGTTCCCCCAAGGGTAGTAGTCACTTCCTATAGTTGCTGTCTCTATGATATGTCAGTGTTTTCTCTTTTAACTTTTTCAATTACCTAGTTAACATTCTATACATAGTTAACAGTTCTTTACATTAAATTCTCTATGTTAAAATTACTGGTGTGATTTCTGTCTCCTGATTGAACCCTGACTGGTACTACAGAAAAAGACTCCCTTATTGGTTGCATGGATTCATGTTAGCACTAAGACCATAGGGCTTTTCCTGACATCACTACTGCTTTTGAAGATCCTTTTACTTGTTCAGAGCAGAAGGCTCTAGCTGAGTAGCTGAGGATCACACATTACCCATGATTTAGGTTAAGCACTGGGCTGCTAACCTTTCAGTTGGCGGTTCGAAGCCACCAGGGGCTCTGCAGGAAAAAAGACCTGGTGATCTGCTCCTATAAAGACTTAAGCCTAGGAAACCCTATGGGGCAGCTCTACTCTGTCCTGTAGAATCACTGTGAGTCAGAATCAACTCGACAGCACTCAACAACAGCAACATATATATATATATATATACACACACACACACATATACACATATATCCTTATTTTTAACTAGTTTCACTAATACCAAGTTCTTCCTAATACTTTTAAGACTTTTCTGCCCTCTAGAGATCTGAAAGCCAAATGATATTTCATGAAGTGCCAATTTTAACAACAATTGGAAAGCAAAACCAGTTTGGAGGCCAATAAATATCTAAGTTTTCCAAGTATGTAGTGCAAAGACTGCTTTCACCAAAATAATTAAGTTTTACCCACCAGAGAATATTATTTGAGGAGAGAGAAAAATGAAGATTCAGGACAGAGCACATTATATTAGTGATGAAGGAAAAATATGAGAACTGAGAGAATTTTTTTTCCCTGTGGAAGTAAAAGATCTTAGAGTGATATATATCATTGTCAACATATCTAATAATTAATATGTTGAGCAAAATCACCTTTGTGTGAAAAAGAAATTATTTTGTTCCCATAGGCTCAGGATTGGGAAGAAGTCATTGAAAAAGAGCTCAGTCAAGTTGAGTGAGAGTGAAACATCAGCACCTTGGTGGGTGTTCCCGACTTGCCTCAGGCACAAAGAGGCTTAAACTGGAAAGTAATAAACTAAACAGTGAGTGAGGAATACTTGGCATTGAGAGCAGTCAACACAACAAGTTTAGGTCCCTACAGAGAAGCCCAGCACACATTTACCGTGATAAAAAAGGAGTGGGGGAGTTCCCTTCTTCCTGTTCACCGATATTATCTGATCCTGTGGACCCAGTGCCTCCTAATTCTCAAGGTCGTTGTTGTTAGGTTCCATGCAGTTGGGTATGACTCATGGCAGCCTTGTGTATAACAGAACCAAGTGTGGCCTGGTCCTGCACCATCTTCATGATTGTTGGTACTCAAGGTCTTAAAGTCTCTAAATTGGGTGGGAGGATCTAGAGAGTTGAGCATCCCACCTCAACTCCATGTACTGAAGTGAATAGCACAACTTGGAGTACCTTAGTCTGCACTTGTTAATTAGTAGCTCAATTCAGCAAGCCTTCCAGATACATACAGATAGGAATATGTGTGTTTATACAAAGCTTCTATGTCTTCTATATCTTTCTCTCCATCCATCCATCCATCCATACCAGACAATGAGCTAGGCACTGAAGATTAAAAAAAAAGTCTTTCATCTCCTTGCCCCCCTTTTCTTAAACTTTGCCTGTGGTTCCAGGGGTGTATTAATTTCCCACAGCTGCCATAACAAAGTTTCACAAATTGGGTGCTTTATAAGAACATAAATTGATTGTCTCACAGTTCCAGAGGCTAAAAGTGGGAGTTCTGGTTGTCTCCAGGGACATAGTCTCTCTGAAAACTCTAGGGGAAGATCCTTTCTTATCTCTCCCAGCTTCTGATAGCCCCAGGCTTTCCTTGGCTTGCAGCATCACAAGGCATTCTTCCCTCAGCGTCTGTGTCTCTTCTCTTTCATACGGACATTACTCGCATTGGATTAGGACACACCCTATTCCAGTATGACCTCGTGTTAACTGATCAGATCTTCAAAGACCCTATTTCCAAACAAAGTTCCATTCACGAGTACTGGCGACTAGGACTGGAACATCAGTATTTTGAGGGGACACGATTCAATCCATCACAAGGGGTGAGTGGGCGAGTAAATTCTGCATGTAAACATAAACATTTTGCAAAGAAAGAAAAGCGCTTCAGAGCATTCTAGTCCCTCCCCCCACCCCCTTATGAGTAATTGTTGAAAGCTCAGGGAAAAGAAAAAAGGACTTGATGCTCTTTCAAATGCCCTGATGTTCCCTTCCCTGAACCCTTAGCTCATGCTTTCTATTATGCCTAGAAGAATCTGCCAACAATCACTTCTTTGCCTGGCCAGTGGCTACTCGTGCCTCAAGATTCAGTCCAGCCAGAGTTCCTCTTCTGTGCTCCCATGGCCCTTTGTTACAGCACATTCCTCACTGTATAAGAATAACCCATTTAAGTGTTCTGTCTCCACCTGTAGACCATGAACTGTTCCTGGCAAAGACCTTGTCTGACTTGATTTTATATCTCTGGTGCATACGTTGGAAACCCTGGTGACATAGGGGGTAAGAGCTACAGCTGCTAACCAAAGGCTGGCAGTTCGATTCCATGAGGTGCTCCTTGGAAACCCTATGGTGCAGTTCTACTCTGTCCTATAGGGTCACTATGAGTCGGAATTGACTCAATGGCAACAGTTTGTTTTTTTGGTGCTTATGTTGGAAACCCTGGTGGCGTAGTGGTTAAGAGCTATAGCTGCTAACCAAAAGGTCAGCAGTTTGAATCCACCAGGTGCACCTTGGGAACTATATGGGGCAGTTCTACTCTGTCCTATATGAGTTCTACTCTGTCCAATATGAGTCTGAATTGACTCGACAGCAATAGGGTTTTTATGGGTCCTTATGTTACAAGGAGCCCTGGTGGCACAGTTGTTAAAGCCTTGGCAGCTAACCAAAAGGTTGGTGGTTCAAACCCATCAGGGGCTTCGAGGGCAAAAGACGTGGCAGTCTGCTTCCATAAAGATTACGGCCTTGGAAACCCTATGGGGCAGTTCTCCCCTGTCCCATAGGGTCACTGTGAGTTGGAATCAACTTGATGGCAGCAGGGTTTTTGTTTTTGTTGTTTTGTTTGTGCTATGTCATCACCTGACATGTAATAGGTGCTCAGTAAATGTTTGCTGTTCTGAGCAAGTTCACTGGCAAGTTGAAGATTTAGGCAAGTAAACATGCGAATGTCATCAGAGTTCTCTGCCTCTTCTGTTTTAAATGCCTGTATCCTCCTTCCCCAACTAGACTGAAAAGGGCTTAAGGCAGAGCCAACATCTAGTCTTTCCTTTATTTAACTTTTTTCTTTCCTATTTCCTGCCAGTGCTAGTTTAGTGCCTTTGTACATGCTGAACAAATCTGTAGGTTGCAATTTTTCATTTAGACTACCTCGTTGTAAATGTTTTTCTCAATCATATCCAAAGATGAATACTTTTATTTCCCTAAAGAAAAATGCCTTGCATTGTATAATGAAATACACTTTCAAGGCTCTTTCTCACTCAATGGTCCAAGCCTTTATTCAGAGCCATTTTTGAATTTCAACAAGTTCCCAGAAACAACTGCCAACGCTGCCTTCTGGGATATAACAGTGCCTTCAATGCAGTTTGCAACTGCCAATGTGCACATAGAGCAGACCCTTTAGTGTCGAAAAAGTTAGAAATAGAAATGCGATGAGCTGGGCTCAGTCAACATTTCTAACTTTCATGTACACAAAGGAGTTCAGAAGAACTCATATATTTCCTCTGGCTGCAAGTGGGTTTCTTCCTACCTTACCTTCTCTCAAATTGGCTTCACTAGGCAGTACTTTTTAAAAGCAGTACTTTAATAGGACAGAAAAGGGCTAGAAGCCCAGCAGTCAGAATAAATAACAACAAGAAGTGTCTCAGGGGAAAGTGGAAACGTGATAACTCTGTGCCCCCCTTTAAGCTTGTTAACAGCGACACAGCGAACAGGTGGCACAGTCTCACAGGAAACACATTGTCACATGCTCATCCCCAAATTCAAGGCCAACCATCTTCTGTTGTTACTTAGATCCTCAGAGGGAAGGAAGCAGGTCTAAAACATAGTTCTGAATACTAATGTAAGTAATACAGATTTTATGGAGGGTAAAACTGTTTAGAAATAGATCTATCTTTGGCCATTCTTGATCTGGGAGAATGATTCAAATTCTAACCCTGAATCATGTGAGACACCGACACACAATTATACACTCTAAGAGGAGACATTTTTATTTCTACCCAAGGTCCATTCATGAGCAGAGAAATTTCTTTGTTGCCTCATTATGCTAATAGGTGGAACTTTTCAACTCTTTCACTATATGTGCAGCCCTTTGAGAATCTTGGCTTCAGGCAGGGATTTTAGTCCCTGCCACCTGCCTTGCATAAATTGAAGACCTTCTCTCCAGTCACTGAGTGGATGGTAAAGCCCAAACCCCTAAGTTACTGTCTTATTTACACAGCACTGCTATATACAGAACTACAACAAATGGATGGGTTTAAAGAACAGAACTTTATTTTCTCACAGTTCAGGAGGCTAGAAGTCTGAATTCAGGGCATCCCTTCAAGGGGAAGGCTCTCTGTCTGTAGGCTCTGTGGGAAGGTCCTTGTCTCTTTCAGCTTCTGTAGCCCCAGTGTTCCTCAGTTCCTTGGTAGTCTTCGAGTGGTATCTATCTTCCCCCATTTTGTGCTTGCTTCTGTGGCTAACCCACTCTTTTTATGACTCAGAAGTGATTAGGTTTAAGACACACCCTACACTGATATGACCTCATTCACATAACGTAGAAAACCCTATTCCCAAATAACATTACATCCACAGGTGTAAGGGCTAGGATTCTAACACATATTTTGGGGGACACAATTCAATCCATAACAGTTATCAAGACCGAAATCTCCTTACCACTCTGGTAAAATGTTTACCACTCTGGCTTTCAGTCCCATCATAGGGGTATAGGGAAAAATATGAGATAAATATGTATTATTTTCATCTCAAATAAGCAATTATGCATCAATAACATTTAACATACACACTTACTCTGGCACGCTCATTCAGTCATTATGTCAGATAGTCATGGTCAGCCCATAGATATTGTGATGGAAGAGGTGGGTATCATAACATTGAGGGATTGGCACTTTTTTATTCAGCATTGGCACTTTGTAACTTATTGCTGTTTACGTGATACAGGATGTCATCTAATTTTATTTTATTAAAAAAGACCTTTAAACAGTAGAATCTTTGTAGTGCTTTGTAACAAAATGCTGAGTGTCATGGTTTGAGTTGTGTCCCCCAGAAATATGTGTCAACTGGGCTTGGCCATGATTCCCAGTATTGTGTGATTGTCTCTCCTTTTGTCATCTGATGTGATTTTCCTATGTGTTATAAATCCTATGTCTATGATGTTAATGAGATGGGGTTAGTGGCAGTTATGTTAATGAGGCAGGACTCAATCTACAAGATTAGATTGTGTCTTAAGCCAATTACTTTAGAGATATAAAAGAGAGAAGCGAGCAGAGAGACATGGGGACTTCATACCACCAAGAAACAAGAGCCAGGAGAATAGTGCATCCTTTGGGCCTGGGGTCCCTGCACTGAGAAGCTCCTTGATTGGAGAAGATTGATGACAAGGTTCTTCCCCCAGAGCCAACAGAGAGTGAAAGCCTTCCCCTGGAGCTGGCACCGTGAATTTGGACTTGTAGCCTCCTAGACTGTGAAAGAATAAATTTCTCTTTGTTAAAGCTATCTACTTGTGGTATTTGTTATAGCAGCACTAGATGACTAAGACAGTGAGTAACCATCCATTGTTTTTGCTTTAGAATTTTCTGGTTATCTTATAGCAAAGTACTTAAAAGTGTTATCAACTTAAAGATGAGTTATATATTTTTCTTTACAAGAAGACTAGTATTCTGGTCTGGCCAAGAATATAGATGTTTTGGGTGATGACAAGTGGCTGTTAGTAGCAGATTTAAACAAAATTAATGTGCCAGTGTGTGTCTTCAAGGTAAATATTAACATTTTAGCAATGAGTGAGAAGGTAACTGATTTTCCAGAGAGATGTTTTATGGAGAGAGCATTTTCAAAATAGACGTTCAGAAAATTTTCCATCATTATGTAATTTTGTTACCAAAAATGATATAAGCATATCACTTACAAATATAATAAATGTATACAGAAAAGCATTGAAACAAAATTTACTAAATAAAACAAATCTTTGAAATGCAAAGGTTCACTGGCTTTTGAACTCATTTAAAAATATATTAAGATGTGACAGTTTCATAAATTTGCAATAACAACTGATTTGTATTTGTATCATAGAAAATGGAAATTAATAACCGAATTTCAACAAAAACTTTGGCATCACTGGTAAATGGGATTTTAAAAAATGAGAATCATGAATCAGCAGCAGTAGAAAATAAAGCCCTTCTTATAAAATACAGTGATGGATTTCAGAGCACAGAAGCTGAGGCCAGCACTTCGTAGTTGAAGATCCAAGAGGCGTATTTTCATGGTAACCACACCAGTACACTAGACACACCTGCCAAGTTCTGTGCTAGGTTTGGGGTCACTGGGACAAGTGAGATCGTTCCTGCCTTTCATAATAAGTTTGCTGGCACCAACCTGCGTCAGCATCTTCAATGTTTGTGCACCACCCACCCACCCAGTTGCTGGTATGGAGGGACATGTGCACTTCACACAGCCTGTCCACAGTGAAGGCTGAGAGTATACTTCATTAGCCTACTGTGCCAATATCATGGGAGGCTGAAGGGAGGAAGAAAAATCCAATTTCACAAATACTTCTCTCAGAATTTTTCAAATGCTTTTTTCTTCCTTGTATTTCACAAAGTACTTGGTCCACAACCAAATATCATTGGGAAAATGAAAGGTCCGTATATTCATATGGATAAAGTTGAATTTTGTAATAATTTATTTTATTTTTTGTTGTTGTTATTGTTGAGAATATACAAATAAAACGTAGACCAATTCAGCAATTTCTACATGTTCAATTCAGCAACATTGATTACATTCTTCAAGTTATGCGACCATTCTCACCCTCCTTTTCCAAATTGTTCCTCCTCCATTAGCATAAACTCACTGCCCCCTAAGGTTCCTATCTAAACCTTTCAAGCTGCTGTTGTCAATTTGATCCCATAGAGATAGTTTTCAAAAGAGCACCATGCTCAAAGTAGACATTTCTTTACTGGTTAAGCTAAACTATTGTTTGGTTTTAAGAAGACTTCAGGCAGGGGATATTTTTTGGTTAAGATTTAAAGATTATCTCAGGGTGGTAGTTTCAGGTTTTTTTTTTAATTAATACTATTTCATAACTGTCTTGATTTCCTCAGGCTGCCATAATAAAAACCACAGGGTGGGTGGTTTTAAAGAACAGAAATTTCTTGTCTCAGCTCTGGAGGCCAGAAGTCCAAATAAGAGTATTGGCCTTGTTGATTCCTTCTAAGGACTCTGAGAGAGAAACTGTTCCATGCCTCTCTACCAGCTTCTGGTGTCTCCTGGTAATCCTTGGCATTCCTTGGCTTGCATTTGCCTCCATGGTCACATGGCCATCCTTTGGTCTATCTCTGTGTCTGTGTCTTTTCTCCACTTTTATAAAATACCAGGATTAGGACTCGGCCTACTCTGGTGTGACCTCATGTTAACTGACAACATCTATAAAGTCCTCTTTCCAAACAAGGTCACAGATACCAGAGGTTAGAGCTTCAGCATATCTTGGGGTGGGGAGGGGCGGAGGCAGCAGGAGGGAAGCACACCTCAATCCATAACAATAGCATATTGGACTGTTTTCCAAATCCTTGACCAAACATGATGCTAGAAATGAGTACATTACCTCTACTAGATGTTTCTCCTGGAAAAATGTTCTGTTTTGTGCTACACTCCACAGTTGAATTTTTATTACATTTTATCTATCCCACAG
Source organism: Loxodonta africana (assembly GCF_030014295.1). Classification (NCBI taxonomy): domain Eukaryota; kingdom Metazoa; phylum Chordata; class Mammalia; order Proboscidea; family Elephantidae; genus Loxodonta; species Loxodonta africana. The sequence continues at coordinate 16,506,911 of NC_087369.1, forward strand.
GCTGTGCTCAAATTGGCTGCCGGGCGAATGTCCTCGGTCTAACTTCATTTTGTTGATTAATGATTCCAGCTTTCAATATAATTATCAAATTTCCTGATATGGAACTTAAAAGACACACACAGTAGAAAGTCTAAGAATTCTTAGCATTGACCATATGCTAAAATAGTGATACCCAACCTTTATGAAATGACAGTAGTTCCTAATACTCTAAGTAGTTTGGATTTCCTAACACAACCTTCACTCCATGTCCTCTACCATTTTTAAAAAGTATTTTGTGCATCTATTCATTTTGAAAAGTATATTTATTTTAAAGTTACATTTGTAACATTTGATCAGTTAAGATAACCAAAGATAAATTAAGGTATATTAAAAAAGAAGGCCTAAATTAAAGGACAAGGTACAATTACATTGCTTTCTTCTGTCAAGTATAATATTTGTTGTTGTTGTTGTTAATTGCTGTCAAGTCAGCTCTGACTCATGATGGTCTTATGTATAATAGAACTAAATGTTGCCTGGTCCTGTCTCATCTTCATGTTTCTTAGTATGTTTGAGTCCATTGTTGCAGTTATTGTGTCAGCCAATTGATAGAAAAGGGCATCATGTTTGGTAGAGGTCCAGTGAAAACAAAGTAAACCCTCAATGAGATGGATTGACACGATAGCCGCAACAATGGCCTCAGGCATAGTATGTTGTTTTCATTAGGTGCCGTTGAGTTGGTTCTGACTTACAGCGACCGTATGGAAAACAGAACAAGATGTCTGCCTGGTCCTGCGCCATACTCACAATGATTGCTATGTTTGAGCCCATTGTTACAGCCACTGTGTTAATTCATCTCATTGAGAGTCTTCCTCTTTTACACTGACCATCTACTTTACCAAGCATGATGCCCTTCTCCAGGGACTGTTAACCTCGTGATAACATCCAAAGTATGTGAGATAAAGTCTCACTATCCTCACTTCCCATTCTTCGCAATGTTATCCATAATTTGTTATGATCCACGCAGTCAAATGCCTTTGCATAGTCAATAAAACACAGGTAAACATCCCTATGGTATTCTCTGCTTTCAGCCAGGATCCATCTGACATCAGCAATGATATCCCTGCTTCCATGTCCTCTTCTGAAACCAGTCTGAATTTCTGGCAGTTCCCTGTCGATATACTGCTGCAGCCGTTTTTGAATGATCTTCAGCAGAATTTTGCTTGGGTGTGATATTAATGATATTGTTCTATAATTTCCACATTCAGTTGGATCACCTTTCTTGGGAATAGGCATAAATATGGATCTCTTCCAGTCAGTTGGCCAGAAAGCTGTCTTCCCTATTTCTTGGCATAGACGAGTGAGCACCTCCAGCACTGCATCTGTTTGTTGAAACATCTCAATTGATATTCCATCAATTCCTGGAGCCTTGTTTTTCGCCAATGCCCCCCAAGCAGCTTGGACTTCTTCCTTCAGTACCATCGGTTCCTGGTCATATGCCACCTCTTGAAATGGTTGAACATCGACTAATTCCTTTGGGTATAATGACTCTGTGTATTCCTTCCATCTTCTTTTGATGCTTCCTACATCGTTTAACATTTTCCCCATAGAATCCTTCACTACTGCAACTCGAGGCTTGAATTTTTTCTTCAGTTCTTTCAGCTTGAGAAACGCCGAGTGTGTTCTTCCCTTTTGGTTTTCCATCTCCAGCTCTTTGTACGTGTCATTATAATATTTCACTTTGTCTTCTTGAGACGCCCTTTGAAATCTGTTCAGTTCCTTTACTTTATCAATTCTTCCTTTTGTTTTAGCTGCTCAACGTTCGAGAGCAAGTTTCGGAGTCTCCTCTGACATCCATCTTGGTCTTTTCTTTCTTTCCTGTCCTTTCAATGACCTCTTGCTTTCTTCATGGATGATGTCCTTGATGTCATTCCACAACTCGTCTGGTCTTCAGGCACTAGTGTTCAGTGCATCAAATCTGTTCTTCAGATGGTTTCTAAATTCAGGTGGGATATACTCAAGGTCATATTTTGGCTTTCATGGACTTGCTCTGATTTTCTTCAGTTTCAGCTTGAACTTGCATATGAGCAATTGATGGTCTGTTCCACAGTTGGCCCCTGGCCTTGTTCTGACTGATGATAATTGTGCTCATGAGAAACCTTTACATAAATCAAAAGGCAGTTGTTCAGACAGAGCAAAGGGATACTGATTGGTTTAATGTCAGGAAAGGTGTGCGTCAGGGTTGTATTCTTTCACCATGCCTATTCAGTCTGTATGCTGATCAAATAATATCAGAAGCTGGACTATATGAAGAAGATTGGGGCATCAGGATTAGAGGAAGACTCATTAACAACCTGCGTTATGCAGACAACACAACCCTGCTTGCTGAAAGTGAAGAGGATTTGAAGCACTTACTAATGAAGATCAAAGACCACAACCTTCAGTATGGATTGCACCTCAACATAAAGAAAACAGAAATCCTCACAACTGGACCAATGAGCAACATCATGATAAATGGAGAAAAGATTGGAGTTGTCAAGGATTTCATTATACCTGGATCCACAATCAACAGCCATGGAAGCAGCAGTCAAGAAATTAAAAAGATGCATTGCATTTTGTAAATGTGCTGCAAAGGATCTCTTCAAAGTGTTGAAGAGCAAAGATGTCACCTTGAAGACTAAGGTGGGCCTGACCCAAGCCATGGTATTTTCAATGGCATCATATGCATGTGAAAGCTGGACAATGAATAAGGAAGACCGAAGAAGAATTGACGCCTTTGAATAGTGGTGTTGGCAAAGAATATTGAATATACCATGGACTGCCAAAAGAACGAACAAATCTGTCCTGGAAGAAGTGCGGCCAGAATGCTCCTTAGAGGCAAGCATGGAGAGACTGCATCTTACATACTTTGGACATGTTGTCAGGAGGGATCAGTCCCTGGAGAAGGACATCATGCTTGGCAGAGTACAGGGTCAGCGGAAAAGAGGAAGACCCTCAACAAGGTGGATTGACACAGTGGCTGCAACAATGAGCTCAAGCATAACAACGATTATAAGGATGGCTCAGGACCAGACAGTGTTTTGTTCTGTTGTGCATGGGGTCGCTATGAGTCAGAATCAACTTGACAGGCACCTAACAACAACAACATCTTCACTTCTAAGGAGCATTCTGTGGCTGTTGGTCCTTTTTCTGTGATGGAAGAATAGATGACCTTAGATGTTATCTGGAAAGGTGGAAGTGGAAAGGATCTTGAAAATCATCTTGGTTCCCTGTTTTTAAACATTTTAAGCATATTGCTATTGGGCAGCAAGCCACACCAGACCTTCACTTACATTAAGTTTCTAGCCCATGTTTTCTTCTTGCTTTTGAGATTGGGCTGAGTACAAGTAAACAAGGGCTGGCAAGGTGGTTAAAGTTATTTGGGATGACACTAATAGGATTCACCCAGCTGTGTTTGTTTACACAACCTAACCATTCTTCTTTTATGGATTTTTATCTGATAGCTTTGAAGTGCTCACACAAATGAGGAGTGAACTTAGTACTCTGAGAAACCCTGAAGCCAAGATTACAGACTTTCTTACATGATTTCATAGTGGTCTATGCCAAACCCAAGAACCAAGCCAAAACCGTTGCTGTCAAGTCAATTCTGACTCATGGGGAACCCATGTGTTACAGAGTAGAACTGTTTCATAGGGTTTTCTTGGTTGTAATCTTTACAGAAGCAGATTGCCAGACTTTTCTTCTGTAGTGCTGCTAGGTGGGTTCAAACCACCGAACTTTAGGTTAGCAGTTGAGAGCAAACCATTTGCACCACCCCAGGGCATACTGGTCTATGCCAGAGGTCAGCAAACTACAATCCTATGGGCCCAGTTAAGACCACCACCTACTTTTGTGGAGGCGGTGGTGGCTCAGTGGTAAAATTCCTGCCTTCCATGCAGGAGACCCAGGTTCAATTCCCAGCCAGTGCACCTCATGCACAGCCACCGCCTGTCTGTCAGTAGAGGCTTGGGTGTTTCTAGGATGCTGAATAGGTCTCAGCTAAGCTTCCAGATTAAGATGGACTAGGAAGAAACATTAGCAACCTGTGATATGCTGATGACACGATCTTGCTTGTTGAAAGTGAAAAGAACTTGAAGCACTTACTGATGAAGATCAAAGACCACAGCCTTCAGTATGGATTATACCTCAACATAAAGAAAAGAAAAAATCCTCACAACGGGACCAATAAGCAACATCATGATAAACGAAGAGAATATTGAAGTTGCCAAGGATTTCATTTTACTTGGACCCACAATCAATGCCCGTGGAAGCAACAGTCAAGAAATCAAATGACATATTGCATTGGGCAAATCTGCTGCAAAAGACCCCTTTAAAGTGTTAAAAAAAAAAAAGCAAAGATGTCACTTTAAAGTGTTAAAAAAGCAAAGACTAAGGTGCACTTGACCCAAGTCATAGTATTTTCAATTGCCTCATGCGTGTGAAAGCTGGATGATGAATGAGAAAGACTGAAGAAGAATTGATGTCTTTGAATTATGGTGTTGGCAAAAAATATTGAATATACCAGCGACTGCCAGAAGAATGAAAAATCTGTCTTGGAAGAAGTACAACCAGAATGCTCCTTAGAAGCAAGGATGGTGAGACTTCTTTTCACTTATTTTGGACATGTTATCAGGAGGAACCAGTCCCTGGAGGAGGACGTCATGTTTGGTAAAGTAGAGGGTCAGCGAAAAAGAGGAAGACCCTCAATGAGGTGGATTGATACAGTGGCTACAACAGTGGGCTCAAAGCATAGCAGCAATTGTGGGGATGGCACAGGACCAGGCAGTGTTTCAGCCTGTTATACTTTGGGTCACTATGAGTCAGAACGTACTCGATGGCACCTGACAACAAACAACAGGAAGAAAGGAAGGAGCCCTATGGAAACATAGCATCAGCCTTGGAAACCCTATGGGACAGTTCTACTCTGTTCGGTAGGGTTGCTGTGAGTTGGAATAGACTCCACAGCAGCGGGTTTTAGGAAAAAAGGCCTGGCAATCTATTTCCAAAAGTCAGCCAATGAAAACCATACGAATCACAACAGTCCCATCTGCAACTGATCATGGGGATGTTATAGGACCGGGCAGCATTTTGCTCTGTTGTGCATGGGGTCTTCTTGAGTCAGGGGCAGAGGCCTAGCTATGAAAAATAGTGCCTAGGGCAATTAATATTAAATTACTAATGATCTCTCACAGCTGGCAATAGAAACTGTGATAGCCAATAAAACAAAACAAAACAAAAACCTGTTGCCATCGAGTCAATTTAGACTCATAGCAAACCTATAAGACAGAGTAAAACTGCCCCACAGGGTTTCCAAGGATTGGCTGGTACATTCGAACTGCCCAACTTTTGGATAGCAGCCTGAACTCTTAACCAGTGCACCACCAGGGCTCCGTGGTGGCCAAAGAAAAAAAGCCAAACCAAACCCGTTGCTGAGTCGATAGAAGCTGCTACTGGCATCCTGCCTCAAGCAGCACCCAAGGCACACGCATGACATCCAGGGCATGAGGCCCTACCTCCCTCCCCCCAGTTAGATCTCTGGGCCAAGTTCACAGCAGCTAACAACCAAAAATCCCAAACCTGTTGCCATCAAGTTGATTGTGACTCATAATGACCCTATAGGACTGAGTAGAACTGCCCCATAGGGTTTCCAAGGCCACCGCGTGTCTGTCAGTTTGTCATACTGCGGGGGCTTGCGTGTTGCTGTGATGCTGGAAGCTATGCCACCGGTATTCAGATACCAGCAGGGTCACCCATGGAGGACAGATTTCAGCTGAGCTTCCAGACTAAGACAGACTAGGAAGAAGGACCTGGCAGTCTACTTCTGAAAAGCATTAGCCAGTGAAAATCTTATAAATAGCAGTGGAACGTTGTCTGATATAATGCTGGAAGATGAGCTCCCCAGGTCGGAAGGCACTCAAAAGATGAACACAGTGGCTGCAACAATGAGCTCAAGCATAACAACAATTGTAAGGATGGCTCAGGACCGGGCAATGTTTCGTTCTGTTGTGCATAGGGTCGCTATGCGTCGGAACCGACTCGACGGCACCTAGCAACAACAATCTTTATGGAAGCAGACTGCCACATCTTTCACCTGTGGAGCAGCTGATGGGTTCAAACCACTGGCCTTTCAGTTGGCAGCCGAATGCTTAACCACGGCACCACCAAGTCTCCTGTTGCAGCTAACAAGGATCATCTATTTTTGTAAATAAAGCTCCGTTGGAACACCACCACACTCATTTGTGTATTGCCTGTGGCTTCTTTCACGCTGCAACCAAGGTGTGGAATAGTTGCAGCTGTTACTCTATGACCCACAAGGCCTAAAATAGCTGCTCTCTGGCCCTGGCCCTTCATGGAAAAACTTTGCTGACCCCTGGCTTATGCAGTCTCAGTATATAAACTAATGTGGCAGACAGTGGCATTGAACACATGATTTACTCATGTGGGTCTCATTAAAAACATATGAACGCCAGACTTAGACAGTTTAACATAAAAAATCATAATTCTCAATACTTCTTAAAGAACGAATGCTGCTTGGTAGTTTTTAAGTTCAGTGCAATAAAAAGAAAATACAAAACACCTCAAATATGCTTGTCCATTCTGAACATCACAGAAATGTTATGAAGATAAAATAAGTATTTGTGAAGTACTTCACACTCCTTAAAAAAAAGGATATAAAGAAGCACAGAGAAAGAGATAAATAGACCATGTGTCATATGCTTCAAAGTAGAGAGTCTAACGCCAGTAAAATTATTCCACCCTAATTCTCTTTATTGCTGAACATCAAAAGAGGGTGGAAACTTGAAAGCATAATAGGATGGAGTACCTGCTTGGAAACCACTGTCAGGAGAAACAGAATAGATATTACTTTGACAATTCGCATCCCCCTTCTTAAATGTATGCAGGAATTAAAAAAATCAAATCATCCATTTATCTTCTGCTAAACGTTTTTATAGACGCAAGAGTTAAAATGGCTTCCCTGGGCCAAGAGCGAAACAAAAATTAGTCATAAGGCCGTTTATAAAAACAGAATAGAAAATTAAGCAAGTCTTCCTTATCAGCATGAGTCAGCAATATTTATCAGCATGAGTCAGCAATATTTATCAGCATGAGTTAGCAACACTCATTCAATAAACCAGCTTAGCATTCAGTGACCAACTTTCCCAAAATAAAAGGAAAACTAAATGTGATTAACCAATCAAAGCAAAAGCAAGAGACTAACTCATTTAAGATTTAAAAGGGCGTTATAAATGTGTAAATTCAAGCCCCCTCACCAATTTCAATTTGAGGTGCTCCTTGTATCCAGTTTCTCACTCAGTAAACCCTGTGAACTCCAACTGTCTTATTGGTCAAATTTTTCCTTTCCACACCTTTAAATAAGTAAAAAAACAAACAAACAAAAGCACTGCCGTCAAGTCAATTCTGACTCAGCGACCCTATAGGACAGAGTAGAACTGCCCTATAGAGTTTCCAAGGACAATAAGGTAGTTTCATAAAGCTTCCTAAAACTGTAGCCAAACTGCCAGTCTGTCTTAGCCAAGCTCGGAGTTAGGTGCTCCACCTTGGATTTGAGAGACGAGAAACATATTTTCAGCCCTGAGGAGGTAATGGTTCTATTACTAATCTGATCAGGTCAACGCTAGCTGATTTGTGTGTCCTGTAGAAAAGCTCGTGGTTGTCACTTCTAGTGTAAACTGCTGCATTCTGTTCCCAAGACATCTCATTCGCATATTAATTAAACTTCCTAATAAGCTGAGAGGCTTGGGCTAATTGAGGAAATTGGGTTTACCACACAGTATCATGGCTGATGACGCTGGTGATTCAGTGGTAGAATTTTTACCTTCCATGTGGGGGACCTGGACTCGATTCCTGGCCAGTGCACCTCATGCACAGCCAGCACTGGTCTGTCAGTGGGGGCTTGCATGTACTCTGATTCTGAACAGGCTTCAGTGGTGTTTCCAGACTGAGATGGACGAGGAAGGAAGGCCTAGTGATCTACTTCTGAAAGTCAGCCAATAAAACAGGGCTAACCACAACTGATCATGGGGATGGCAGTTTTTTTTTTTTTTTTTAACCACAACTGATCATGGGGATGGCACAGGACTAGGTAGCATTTCATTTGGTTGTGCTTGGGGTCGCCATGAGTTGGGCTTACTTGATGGCAACTAACAACAACAACATCATGGCTAGCAGGTTAGGCCCTGAAATTAGGCAACGCTGGTGCCCTGTACTAGATTTTATGCAAACCAAATTCCTTGAGGCTCAGTGTCCTCATCTGTAAAATGGGTAGAGTAATAGCACTAGCTCAAAGGTTTTTGTGAGGATTAAATAAGAGGAAGCATATAAAGTGCTTATAGAAAAGTACCTGTACAGAGGAAGTGCTCAGCACTTCTAACTATTTGATTAAGCATTGTCTTCAACATCATTTTAATAAAGCTGATATTAATAACATGGCCATATTTGTAATAGAAAAATATGAGATGAAAGGTTGAAGGGTGTGTGTGTTCTCATGAGAGATCCTTAAACATAACAAGATCTAAACAATTCCTCTAATCTTCAATTTAACTGGATTTTTTTACATTAACTGCACATTGAAACCACCTAGGGAGCTTTAAAATGCCTGATGCATTGCCTCCTCCCCAGACCAATTAAATCAAAGTTTCTGGGTGTGGGGACTGAGGCATTAGAATTTTTTAAAGTTCCCAAGTGGTCCCAGTATGCAGCCAAGATTCAGAACTACTGGTCTAAAAAGATCTTTCCCATGGGACGTTAAAGGAATATTGACATAAAAATACGACTCTTAGCTGAGATGCAAAATGGAATTCAGCATCTCCATTTTCTCACCAATCTCCTCAAATAAATAGTTTTTTTAAAAAAAAATCCTATTCTTCCTCTTGAATTTCCTACAACTGAATGGTATCCCCAGGGTTATCCTAAATTTCATCTTCTGCCTCAGTCCTCAATTCCGCTGAAACCCCAAGTTTCATCAGTTATGCATCTCAGTATTTACTGGATCCATCTCTCCCTCTCCATTACCTCAGCTCCACCTGAAGTTCAGGGTCTTATTTTCTGTGCCTCAGAAAGAGAAGATTATCTCACAGTTGGTCTTTATGTCCCTGGTGTGTTCCACTTTGACTCAGCTGTCTTGGCCTAGGCTCCCAGAAGCAGATCCAGAGACAAGGATTCAAGAGCAAATAATTTATTTGGGTGGTAAAGCCAGGAAATACCAGTAGCGCAGTGGTTTTCAATCAGGGGTGCCATTTTGCCTCACAGGGACATTTGTCAATATCTGGAGACAGTTTTGGTTGTCACAACTGGGTGGAGTTTCTGGTATCTAGTGGGTAGAGAACAGGGATGCTGCTACACATCCTAAAATGCACAGGACAGTCCCCCACAAGAAAGAATTATCCAGTTATAAATGTCAGTAATGCTGTGGTTGAGAAACCCTACATAAAGAAGGGAAGTGAGAGAGGGAGGAGAAAGAAGCCAAATAAAGGATACTTATCAAGCCAGTTAGCACTATGGGCAACTACCGCTCATTTTCCTTGGGACTCTAGGAGACAGTGTAGACCACTTGCCTCAGAGTTATCCACCCAAGGGGTGAGGGAGCTGGTGTATTTATATACCAACTCCTGTCAGTCATTGGTGGCTGCTGCAGTAGTGAGGATGGGGGTTGCCTAATTCTGCCATACTTCTAGTCAGCTATGGATAGGAACAGAGAAGGAACAGGGATTCTTCAACCAGAGAAGTCCCTCAGGCCATTGGTTGGAAGTCTACAATGGTAAAGTCCAAGGAGATATGGGTGGGACAGGATCTGCCACAACATCCTTAACATATATATGCCAGACAAATTTTCTAGAAGCTTAATCAGATCAATCTTTCAATGGCTTTCCATCACCTTTAAAATAAAATCTGAATTCTTTATGGTGGTGTATAAGAGTCTTCATGATTGAACCCTGTCCATCCCATTGGCTCTGAGTCCCCTGTAGCAAACAGAACTGGACTTTGTAACTCTAGCTTCCATGCCTCACTTATCTCTAAAATAGTGGTTCTCAAACTTGTCTACATGTTAGAATCACCTAGGATGCTTTAAAGAAACACTGATGCTTGTGTGCCACCCTCAGACTTTGATGTAACTGACCTGGGGCATGACCTGGGCACTGGCATTCTTTATAGCTCCTCCTGCGATTCTTAGGTACAGCCATGGTTGAGAAACAACGTGTTCGAATGTTGCCTCCTGGGATGGGGTTGTGTCTTGTATCTTTCTGTTCTCTCCATGACCTTCCAGAAAGTGAATCCATAATACATGTTCAGCTGATGTTTATTGAATTAATGCAGTGAAACCTGTGAGAGCTGGAACTTGAAGGGACTGCTTTGTTTTTCTGGATCTCGCAAGTTTTCCACCTTTGACAGGGTGCAGTCTTTCCACTTTTCTATCACTTGTTTTAGTGGAAAATATTCACGTTTTCCTTCTCTGACAGGTTTCTGCCTTACACAGGTTTCAGCTTTTGAAGATTTTACTGTATAATGGAGAGAGTGAGAGCAGCAAGTCTTGTGTAAAGAGGGACAAAGGATTAGACTCAACATTGGTTGAATATCTATGCAGTAATATTCATTACTACTTTACATGCTTTTATTTATTACAGCGGCCTTTTGTAAGGTAGGTATTATTCTGCTTTATTTTTTCTGAGAAAGAATCTGATATTCAGAATAGTTAAGGGACTCATCTCAGTTCACAGAACAGAGCCACAACTCAAACCTTGACCTCCTAATTCCAAAGACAGGTCCTTTTCAATACATGATCCTGCCTCAAATAGGAAATGGGGGATAGGAATCCCATAAGAGCTCAATTCCTTTCCTATTACAAAGCTCTGAAAGAATAACCCAGGAAATTTCTGGGAGCAGCGAAGTTGGAATCTTAACCTGCAAGAGGCCGTCATGATTCTGGCACCCTAAAGCACTCCTGCTGACACTCAGCATACCCAAAGTTGGAGATTGTACATTGAACATTAGTGCCATGGTGGTGGTGGTGGTGGTGGTGGTTGTGCCATGGTACACAATGGAAAATCCGAAACCACCATCTGCAACGGGAACCATTCAGCATTACATAGATATGACCACGGGATTGTCTTCAATGAGACTCAAGTCTTGTGCAATTGCTTTCTTACTGCTTAGGCCATGGCAAATGCCGGAATGACTCAGTAAGCAGAGGGAGGATACATAACTCTGTGACTTCAAGCCTGTGAATCAGAAATAATACAATAAAAGCATCACCAACCAGAAACAGGAAACCCTGGTGGCGTAGTGGTTAAGTGCTATGGCTGCTAACTAAAAGGTCGTCAGTTTGAATCCACCAGGCACTCCTTGGAAACCCTGTGGGGCAGTTCTACTCTGTCCTACAGGCTCGCTATGAGTCAGGATTGACTCAACAGCACTGGGTTTGGTTTTGGGGTTTTTTTGGTTTTTTTTTTTTTGAACCAGAAACAAAATTGCAATGATAGGCTGTAAAGTGTGCCTAAACAAACAGGGGATGTTTCCTTTTCTTAATGTCAACAGTTTAACAAAATCAAAACATGGCAGAGACTGCTATGCCCCCAGCTTTCTGCATTCTGGAAAAGGTGGTGAAGAAAAGCTAGTAGTCCACACACATGTAATTTAAATACACATGGTTTCCATTAGTCTTGGCATTAACTTTTTCCTCCATTACATCCACAGAAGAATGCATATTAATGGACAGGACTTGTGTAGAAAGGCTCAAGTCTGAAATATGACCTCTAAGCGTATTAACCAAAAACCAGACCCATTGCCATTGAGTTGATTCCGACTCATAGTGACCCTGTAAGACAGAGTGGAATTTCCCCATAGGGTTTCCAAGGGGCTGCTAGTGGATTCGAACTGCCAAGGTTAGCATTATGAGTTGTTAACCACTGTGCCCCCAGGACTCTATAAGTGTATTCAGTGGGCTACAAATTTCCGGTTGCTGTTCAATAAACTTTGTGGAGAAGGAAAAACAGTAATGACAGCATGTTACCTTTGGTTTCACAGACTTACATATTGTGAGGTACAAATGGAGACACTTCGAACAATACAGGCATAACCTGGCGATTAACTGTGAAACCAGAAAACATTGCTGTGCATTTTAATACAGAGAGTTCTCCCTGCTCACACTGCTAAGCTTTTCTTCCTACAAAGTCTGGGGAACAAAGACTTGACAAGTCAGACAGGGATACAGAATCTCTAAATTTCTGTGCCTCCTGACTTGCTGACAACCTTTTGATGATGTGTGAAGTTTCAAATCTGAAATGCATGGTGGATTTCACAAATGCAGTGATGCTCCCAATTTGACGCACTTTCTGAGGAATATATCTATGTCTGGGAGCTGCAAGAGCAATTTGATTTCTATGTGTAATTTAATAATGTGTTTCAGAAAGAAGACAAATATAAAGCTTCTTTTTACTATGACACTGTCATTATCTCAGTGAGATTAGAGACATGACATTAAAAAGCATTGTTAATACATGGCCAAGAAAATGTTAACTTTTACGTCAATGTATAATAGTATGTCCCATGTCAGCATGAAATTGTCCATTAGAAAACCCCCATGTCTAAGGTTGATTGCAGTGTGCATGCTGGTCCACTGTGTGTTCTGAAATCAAAAGTCTTTCAAGCACAGTAATCAGTAAGTGTTGGGTTCCTTTCACAATAGCTTTATGGACGAGAATCAGCATAAAGCCAATTTCCAGAGGGCGGAGATCAATCCTATTCCCACTTTCCCATTTCTCCATCATTTCTGACACCAGCCACCCACAAGGCACTCTCTCTCTCTCTGTTCCTAGCCACCTCGTGCTAGGTCAGACCTGGTAAGAGGATACCCTCCTTGGGTTCGTTAATTTGCTGGAATGACTCACAGAACTCATGGAAGGTATTGTACTTACGACTACTGGTCTTATTATAGTAAAAAAATATAAATCAGAATCATCATAGGGAAGAGATGACAGGCGAGGTCTAGTAAAGTTCCCAATGCAGAGCTGCTGTGTCTCAGAAAGGGCACGTTACACTTCCTTCACCAACCAGGAAGCTCTCTGAGCCTTAGCGTTTTGGGCTTTTATTGAACAGTCCTGCGTGATAGGCTAAATCATGCCACTGAGGCTAGTTAATATCAACTTCCCAGGTGAGTCTTTTCTGGTCCACCCAGCCCCTACTTGCTAGCACAAATCCTCATATGTGGCCTGGAAGTCCAGACCAAGGTCCCCCAATTACTCCAAGGGTTATTCTCCAGAATCGAGGACAAAGGGCTCCTTACTGAAGGTACAACTAGGTCCTTTACCCGGACCAAACTCTACTCATGTCTCCTGTTATGCCTATTTACGATGCCCAAATCAAAAGACAAAAATGCAGTAAACAGGCTGTTGAGCCTCTCCCAGCATACATGGAACACAGAGAGCATTTATCATAACAGATATAAATATATCACTCTCCCAACTGTCTCAGGCAGGCAGGCCATAAAATTGTTTTACTTTCCAGTACTAAAATAGCTGTTATTAGGAAAGTTTTTTTTTTTAATTTCACAAATCTGTATTTTTAATTTACTCTTTCATTGACATAAAATACGTATATTTGAGGTAACTATAGCAACCATCCAGAAAGTTTAGAGGAATACTCATGCCAGAAAACCCCTTAGTAAAAAGACTTTGGAGCCGAATTTCTGGAAACTAAATTTTACGAGGAGAATGTAAATATGAGTACAAAAATCACTCAGTTCGTTTGTGACACTATTTAAATAGTTAAACTTATGTTTCTGATGCAAACAAGTCTAGAGAAAGGAAAACAGAAGACTCCAGGCTGATCATTTGGGAGCACTAATAATCAGTGAGAACAGGAAAATATGAATCAGCAAAGTATTCAGAAAGAGCAATTGGAAAGCAAGGCACAGTTGCCTTTGGATCCGCTAACCAAAATGTCAGCAGTTTGAATCCACCAGCCACTCTTTGGAAACCCTATGGGGCAGTTCATCTCTGTCCTGTAGGGTTTCTATGAGTTGGAATTGACTCAACAGCAGTGGTTTGTTTTTTTTTTTTTAATTCTACCTGGGAGTTCTATGGAGAGGACAGGGCCTCCTTTCTCAGGGACACATGTCTTCTCACTCCTTGCTTCCCCTCCAACTCTTGATCTAGTTCTGTCTGGTGAATCTTTATCTAGTCTTCTTGGCAGGAAGCCTAGCTCTGTCTTATCACAATTTATTTTGCATCTGTGCTCTGAGACCCCTCAGGACCTAAATTTGTAAAACTTAAATTTTTTGTCCTGCTTTTTTTCCTGTTGTTACATCCCTTTGTATATGTGTACCTGCTCAAATGATAAAGAACACCTAAAAGGATAAGGAATATAATTTTAAAAAGCAGGGGAGCGTTTGGGAGCCTTGAGTGCAATTCTCTCTGCTAACCCCTGTCCATGGGCCTCTGCCCAGGCTTCCTCCAGGGTTCATGCAACATCTGTGGCATTCACTGCATATCAACAGTCTCTCTCAGGGTACGTACTTGGTAGTATGAAACTCCTTTGAGTGGTACTCTTTGGTGCACTTCACAGTTTACAGTATGTGTGGTTTATTTATTTATTTTTCTTTTATTGTGCTTTAAGTGAAAGTTTACAGTTCAAGTTAGTTTCTCATACAAAAATTTGTATACACATTGTTATGTGACCCTAGTTGCTCTGTCTATAATGTGACAGCACACTCCTCCTTTCCACCCCAGATTTCCCATGTCCATTCAACCAGCTACTGACCCCTCTGCCTTCTCATCTCTCCTCCAGACAGGAGCTGCTCATTTAGTCTCTTGTATCTACTTGAACTAAGAAGCACGTGCTTTACAAGTATCATTTAATGTCTTATAGCCAGTCTAATCTTTGTCTGAAGAGCTGGCTTCGGGAATGGTTTTCATTTTGGGCTAACAGAGAGTCTGGGGGCCATGACCTCTGGGCTCCCTCCAGTCTCCGTCAAACCATTAAGGCTGGTCTTTTTACTAGAATTTGAGTTCTGCATCCCACTTTTCTCCTGCTCCATCAGGGACTTTCTGTTGTGTTCCCTGTCAGGGCCATCATTGGTGGTAGCGGGGTACCATCTAGTTCTTCTGGTCTCAGGCTGATGGACTCTCTGGTTTATGTGGCCCTTTCTGTCTCTTGGGCTCATATTTTCCTTGTGTCTTTGGTGTTCTTTAATTCTCTTTTGTTCCAGGTGGGTTGGGACCAATTGTTGCATCTTAGATGGCCGGTTGCTAGCTTTTAAGACCCTAGACACCACTCACCAAAATGGGATGCAGAACATTTTCTTAATAAAGTTTGTTATGCCAGTTGACCTAGATGTGCCCTGAAACCATGGTCCCCAGACCCCTGCCCCTGCTACTCTGTCCCTCGAAGTGTTTAGTTGTATTCAGGAAACTGTTTAGCTTTTGGTTTAGTCCAGTTGTGCTGACTTTCCCTGTATTGTGTGTTGTCCTTCACTTCCCCTAAGATAATTCTGGTCTACTATCCAGTTAGTGAATACCCTTCTCCCTCCCTCCCTCCCCCACCTCATAACCATTATCTATTGATTTTTATTGAGGAATAACACACATACAATAAACTGTAAAGTGCACCAAAGTGTACCACTCATAGGAGTTTCACAAATGTGTACACCTATGTAACCAGCACCTAGATCAAAATCTAGAACATTTCCACCACCTCCAGGAGGCTCCTTCATGCCCCTGCTTTGTCATTACCTCCAACCACATACACTGCCTCCCAGGGGTAACCACTATTCTGACTTCCATCACCATTGATTATTTTTACCTCACCTTGAACTTACCGTACAACACGCACTCTCTGTCTGTCTTCTTTCACTCCCGTAATGTGTGGGAAACTCATCCATGCTGTTACATGTATCAGAATTTCTTTCTTTTTCATTGCTGTGGAGCATTCCGTTGTATTAATATGCCACAATTTATTGTCTATTCTGCTATTGCACATTTGTTTCCAAGTTGGGCTGTTACAGATGAAGCTGCCATGAGCTTTCTTGGCTGTGTTTTTTTGATGGACGTAAGCACTCATTTCTCTTGAGTACATATCTGGGCGCGTGAAATTGCTTGGTCATAGAATGAGACAGGCATTTATTTAGGGTTAGTAGACACAAGGCTCCATTTTGAGTTACATTCCCTTGTGGCAATGCATTAAATTCCTTTACAACCATTTGAGTCATTTGACTTCAAAATGCAATTGCCAACAGTAAAGATTTAGATAGTTATGCAGAAACTGAATGAATATAAGCCAGGCAGCAAAGCTATACACGTTTCTTCCAGAAAGTAAGCCCTCTTTATTTTCCATCAATGGTATATATCTATAGGTTTATCCCCATGAAGAAAAATTATAATCTTAAGCATTTGGGATTTTATCTTCCCCAAATTGCAATCTAATTATGCAGTATACCAAACTTATAAACAAGTTTCAGCTACTTGTAGCTTCACCAAGACATTTAATTAGCTATTTCTGTTCTTCTTGCCCCACTCCCTCTAAAGATGTACAGGTAGTAAAAT
Organism: Loxodonta africana; assembly: GCF_030014295.1. Taxonomy (NCBI): domain Eukaryota; kingdom Metazoa; phylum Chordata; class Mammalia; order Proboscidea; family Elephantidae; genus Loxodonta; species Loxodonta africana. The sequence continues at coordinate 16,523,482 of NC_087369.1, forward strand.
AAATAAGTTAAAAATCTTTAATATTCACTTGGTAAAATGTTCCATTCATCCTGCAATTAAATGAGTAGTTATATATGATGCTAGCCAGCCTATACATATTTCAATTTTTTCCCAAATCAGTTGCCTTTTTAAATCCATGGAGTATAGATTCCTCAGACTACTTACACTAGTCTTCTTATGTTTACATCTTTTTTTAGGTCTCTGTAAATTCTATGTGGGATTGTGGAAAAAAGGGGGGAAGGAAGGAAAGAGAGAGTGAGGGAAAGAAGGGAGGGAGGGAGAGAGAGATGGAGGGAGGAAAGAAGGGTGAATCCATTTTTCATGCAGCAATTTCACACTTATATTTCAACTTAAAGGAGCCCTGGTGGCTCAGTGGTGAAGCGCTTGGCTGCTAACCTTGAGAGAAAGATGTGGCAGTCTATTTCTATTCTGTAAAGTTTTACAGCCTTGGAAATCCTATAGGGCAGTTCTACTCTGTCCTATAGGTTTGCTGTGAGTTGGAATCAGCTTGATTACAGTGGGGTTTTAGTACTTCAACTTAGGGTGTTCCTTCCCCACCCCACCAGTGTAATGATTCCTATTATCAGAAGGGTTCAGAGTAGCAAGTTTTTTATTACAAACTTTGTCCTCAGAAATCTCAATGACTGTTGGCTTATTGTGACCTGTATCACCTCCCCAGCCACTCATCTGTCAGTCTGATGTATTGTGATGGCTTGCATGTTGCTGTAATGCAGGAAGCTATGCCACCAGAATTTAAAACACCAGCAAGGTCACCCCTAGTGGACAGGTTTCAGCAGAGCTTCCAGACTAAGACAGACTGGGAAGCAGGACCTGGCGATCTACTTCTGAAAAAATTGGCGAGTGAAAACCTTACAAATAGCAGTAGAACACTGTCTAATATGGTGCTTTGAGATGAGCCCCTCAGGTTGGAAGGCACTCAGAATATGACTGCGGAAGAGCTGCTTCCTCAAAATGGAGTTGACCTTAATGATGTAGATGGAGTAAAGCTTTGGGGACCTTCATTTGTTGATGTGGCATGACTCAAAATGAGAAGAAACAGCTACAAACATCTAATTATAATCTGAACATGGAATATACAAAGTATGAATCTAGGAAAATTAAAAGTTGTCAGAAATGAAATGGAACACTTGAAGATTGATATCCTAGGCATTAGGGGGCTGAAATGAATTGATGTTGGCCATTTTGAATCAGACAATCATATGGTCTACTCTGCTGGGAATAACAAATTGAAGAGGAATGGCATCACATTAACCATCAAAAAGAACATTTCAAGATCTATCCTGAACTACAGTGCTGTCAGTGATAGAATAATATCCATACACCTACAAGGAACACCAGTTAATAAAAATTTAAGCACCAACCACTGATGCCAAGGATGAAACAACTGAAGTTTTTACAGACTTCTGCAGTCTGAAATTGACCAAATGTGCAGTCAAAATGCATTGGTAATTACTGCTGATAGGAATGCGAAAGTTGGAAACAAAAAAGAAGGGTTGGTAGTTGGAAAATATGCCCTTGGTGATAGAAATAACACCGGAGATCACATGATAGAATTTTGCAAGACCAACAATTTATTCATTGCAAATGCCTTTTTTCGACAACATAAATGGTGGCTATATATGGACCTCACCAGATGGAATACGTAAGAATCAAATCGACTACATCTGTGGAAAGAGACAATGGAGAAGCTCAATATCATCAGTCAGAACAAGGCCAGAAGTAGACCATGAAACAGTCCATTAATTGCTCGTATGCAAATTCAAGTTGAAGCTGAAGAAAATTAAAACAAGTCCACGCATGAGAGCCAAAGTAAGACCTTGAGTATATCCCACCCAAATTTAGAGACCATCTCAAGAATAGATTTGATGCATTGAACACTAAAGACCGAAAACCAGATGAGTTGTGGGATGACATCAAGGACATCATACATGAAGAAAGCAAGAGGTCATTAAAAACACCGGGAAGAGGCTACCACTGCTGACCACTCTGACAGGGATCACAATAGTGGGTTCCAGATAGCGCAGGAGAAAAATGTGGAACAAAATTTAAATTCACAAAAAAAGACCAGACTTAATGGACTGACAGAGACTGGAGGAACCCCCACGAGTCTATGGCCCTCAGAACTGAAGCTACTCCTGCAGCCCAGTTTTCAGCCAAAGATTAGACAGGCCTATAAAACAAACAGTAATGCACATGAGGAACGTGCTTCTTAGTTCAGTCAAGTATAGGAGACCAAATGGGCAACTCCTGTCCAAAGACAAAATGGATGAATGAACACAAGTAACCCAGGAAAGGGGGTGAGTGCTGACACATTGCAGGGATTGAATGTGACAAAATGATTTGTGTATAAATTTTTGAATGAGAAACCTAATCTGTGCTGCAGACTTTAACTGAAAGCACAAAAAAAATTAAAAACAAAAACACAGGAAAGAAAAGATCAAAATGGATGTCAGAAGAGACTCTGAAACTTGCTGTTGAACTTAGAGTAGCTAAAGCAAAGGGAAGAAATGATCATGTAAAAGCTGAACAGAAGATTTCAAAGGGCAGCTTGAGAAGACAAAGTATTATAATGACATGTACAAAGAGCTGGAGATAGAAAACCAAAAGGGAAGAACACACTCAGCATTTCTCAAGGGAAAGAACTGAAGAAAAAAATTCAAGCCTCAAGTTGCAATTTTGAAGGATTCTGTGGGCAAAATATTGAAGGCTGCAGGAAGCATCAAAAGAAGATGGAAGCAATACACACAGTCACTGTACCAAAAAAGAAGTGGTCGGTGTTTAACCATTTCAGGAGGTAGCATATGATCAGGAACTGACGGCACCGAAGGAAGAAGCCCAAGCTACATTGAAGGCATTGGCAAAAAACAAGGCTCCAGGAATTGACAAAATACCGATTGAGATGGTTCAACATATGGATGCAATGCTGGAAGCGCTCATTAGTCTGTGCCAAGAAATTTGAAAGAGAGCCACCTGGCCAACCAACTGGAAGAGATCCATATTTGTGCCCGTTCCAAAAAAAGGTGATCCAACAGAATGTGGAAATTATCAAACAATATCATATAATATCACACGCAAGTAAAATTTTGCTGAAGATAGTTCAAAAGCAGTTGCAGCAGTACATCAACAGGGACCTGCCAGAAATTCAAGTCGGATTCAGAAGGGGACATGGAATAAGGGATATCACTGCTGATGTCAGATGGATCTTGGCTGAAAGCAGAGAATACTAGAAAGATGTTTACCTGTGTTTTATTGACTATGCAAAGGCATTTGACTGTGTGGACCATAACATATTATGGATAACATTAAGAAGAATGTGAATTCCAGAACACTTAATTGTGCTCATGAGGAACCTGTCCACAGACCAAGAGGTAGTCATTGCAACAGAACAAGTGGATACTGCATGGTTTAAAATCAGAAAAGGTATGGGTCAGAGTTATATCCTTTCACCATACTTATTCAGTCTGTATGCTGAGCAGATAATCCACTGGACTATGAAACTGGACTATGTGAAGAACCCACCATCAGGATTGGAGGAAGATTCATTTACAACCTGCAACATGCAGATGACACAACTTTGCTTGCTCAAAGTGAAGGAGACTTGGAAGCCCTTACTGATGAAGATCAAGGAATACAGCTTTCAGTATGGATTGCACTTCATCATAAAGAAAATAAAAATCCTTACAACTGGACAAATAAGCAACATTGTGATAAAGAGAGAAAATATTGACATTGTCAAAGATTTCATTTTACTTGGATCCACAATCAATGCCCCTGGAAAAGTCTATCAAGAAATAAAATGACACGTTGCACTGGGCAAATCTGCTGCAAAAGACCTTTTTAAAGTGTTAAAAAAGCAAAGATGTCGCTTTGAAGGCTAAGGTGTTCTTGACCCAAGCCATGGTATTTTCAGTCACCTCAAAAGCATGTGAAAGCTTCACAGTGCATAAGGAAGATAGAAGAAGAACTGATACCTTTGAATTATGGTGTTGGCAAAGAATATTGAATACACCAGGGACTGCCAGTAGAATGAACAAATCTGTCTTGGAAGAAGTACAGCCAGAATATTCCATAGAAGTGACATAGAGTACTTTGGACGTTTTATCAGGAGGGATGAGGCCCTGGAGAAGCACATTGTGGTTCTTAGAGAGTCAGCGAAAAAAACGAAGATCCTCAGTGAGATGGATTGACACGGTGGCTGCAACAGTGGGCTCAAACATAGCAAAGATTGTGAGGATGCCACAGGACTGGGCAGTGTTTCCTCCTTTTGTTAATAGGGTCGCTATGAGTCTAAACCAACTTGCTGGCACCTAACAACAACAACGTCACCTCCCCATGAACTCTAAAAGATTTCTAAATCAATATAGGTTATATAAAAATTTTAAGTATCACAGAGCCTTCTCTTGTAAATAGAAGCAATAAATCAATAGATTAGATAAATTCCAAAATTACTTAAATCCTACATATCCACCCAGTGAAAAGTGAAGCAATGTTCCTAGGTAAAATAGGTGTAGATTTTTGCTGGCTCACACTTTTCAATAGATGCAGAAGTGCAGAAAACTGATAGAGGTGAGAATTGCAAATCATGGAATAAAAAATAGTGATGAAATGCGCACCAAAATACACTGGGCTCCAGACTGCTAATACTTAAGTGGGAAGTTCAGAATTGGTCCACCAATTCTAACGCTCCCCAGAGAAAAGTTCAGTGAGGATATGAAGAGCATCCAGTTGGGAGGCAAAGTTCAAGTCAACAGTCCTGATTTATTCTTCTCCACTGAGGAATGAGCAAATTAACTGAGATGTCTTTGATGAAAGAAGTTGGCACAAGGACAGTCGAGTTGGTGATGACTTGAGATATCACTCATGCTCTTTTAGAAATAATGTGATGTCCTAGAAGCTGTGTCAATTTCATAAGTCAAACAACAAGAAATGTTACAAGGCAGGTGATCAGAGTTGCATTTGCAGAAGGTAGGATACAAGAACAAAAACACGTCAAATCATAGAGCTGGGAGAGAAACTTCAGACATCACCAAACATGAGGTAACTCTTGGGGAAGAGGTGAAATAATTTTCCTAAGAGAGCAGGGAAAAGAAAATTAATATGAACTGAGCAGCTATAATGCCCAGGAAGTTTACATATCCTGGCAGTTATATAAAATATATAGCATATTATATATATTTTCAAATATATGTTTCGTATTTATACATTCGTGTGTGCGTATGTATGCTGCAACATAGGTATGTGATTTTTCCTAATTTACAAAGTAGGAGACAGTTAACAATGGTTACCTCTGAAGGTAGAAGGCAGAAATGGGAAGGTTAGTGTCTTAGCCTGGGTCATCTAGAGAAGCAAACCAGTGAAGCACCTAGAGAGAGAGAGAGAGATTTGTATCAAGGAAATGGCTCACACAGTTGTAGAGGCTGGAAAGTCCCAAGTCAGTGGATGAGGCTGGAGGCCTCTCCTGTCTCACACAGCTGCAAGGGCTGGTGAAACAGGCTTCTAGCTCACAGGCTGGCAAATCCCAAGATCCACCGGTAAGCTGACAGGCAGCTAGCTCACAGACTGCGGAGACTGACAAATCCCAAGATCGGCAGGTAAGCTGCTAGCATAAGTCTCAAGAACCAGAAGTCGGATGAACAGGAGCCAGCTACAGGATCCAGAGTGAGAAAAAGCCCAGGAACTTTGCCAGAAAGCCAGCCTATATTCGAAGCAGGCCACACCCCCAGGAAACTCCCTTTCAACTGATTAGCTGCTCACAGAAGATCACATCATGGAGGTGATCACATTACATCAGATCTCATTATGATTATTATATGACTGCCAAACTATGTCATAACTGCCAAACCACTGAGAATCATGACCCAGCTGAGCTGACACACAACCTTAACAATCATAGTATTGTTTTTATTTTTACTTTATAAACCTCTTTTCAAATTTGTTTTTTAAAATTGATTGCTTGCATACAAGAATAATATATTATTTTAAACTTAATTTTTATATAATTTAAAAACTTGTTATCAAGTTTGAAAGAAAGATAGAAAATTCAGACACCATAAAAGATTGATACATTTGACTATTAAAAAAAATAGGAAGCTGGGAAAAATATATGCATTATTTACAACATTATGACATTACTGTCAAAGAACTCATTCTAATTAGTAAGAAAAAGCAGGACAACCAACAGAAAAATGGAAAAGGGATATGAACAGGCAATTACCAAAAATAAATTATAAATAGTCAATAAACCTGTGAAAACATGCTGAAATTCACTTGTAATTTTAAAAAATGCAAACCAAAAGAAAACATTTTTCATGCATTACGTCAGCAAATATTTTATAGATATGGTAATACTCAGTGTTGTTGAGTGTGAGAAAACGTGTTTTCATGCATTACTAGTTGGAGTGTAAAGAAATTTTTTGGCAGGAAAGTTGCTAATATCTTTCAAAAATGGAAGTATTTGGACCCTTTTATCCAGCAACTTTATTGCTCAGAACTTGTCCTATGTGTCTACTTTTCCATGGATAGGTAGAAGGATACTCATGACATCATTTCTCTAAATGACAAAGAACTGAAAATACTTCAAAAGTCCATCAGTAGGGTGCTGGTTAAGGAAAGTATAGTGCATCAATCCTGTGGAAGTTTATGGAGCTTTAAGAGAATGAAGTAGACTTGTGTGCTTATCAGAAAGTTGGAGAAAACATATTATTAAGTGAAAAAGTAAGATACAGAACAGCTTATATAATTTATTCCTTTGGTGTCAAGGAAGAAAAAGTGTGTAGTGTGTACCTGTATTGCTATAAAGAGAGATAATCACACACATACATATCTGAAAATATATATATTTGTAGATTGGGATTGGCGTGAGGTAAGTGAAGCACTTGCCTCTGGTGCAAAATTCAAGGGGGAGTAAAAAAACTCAGTTATCAAAAAAATATTTTAATACAATATTTTAAAGAAAGTTAATGGAGAAAAAAATCCATGATGAGCAAAATATCGACATTTTAATTAAGACCGGCTGTTGTGGTTGGTTTGTTTTGTGACCCTGTGAGGTTGTGCAAAGTTGTTTGTATAGTCTTGGAAGATAGAAATAGTGTTTCTTTCCAGGACAGGCAGCAGGTTTGTTTGCTATAAGTCAGAATCGACTTGATGGCACTGGGTTTGGTTTTTTGGTTTTTATAATAAAGATAATGTCCCCTCTGGGGCAAAGTTCAGGCAGGTTTGTTTGTAGCCCATTAGAAAAGATTGAGGTTCCTAAGATCAGGGTTCTTCAGCTGTGACACAAACCCACTGTATGTGCAGCATCCACCTGGTCCTCTCTGTGTCACCTTCATGGGACTTGGTGGGTGGGGGGCAAGGGACACTGGTATAAACATGAAGCTCATGCTTCTTGATGTGCCACAGGTAATAAAGTCCTTTGTTTCTGATCCAGGAATCTCATCTCTTCTGCCTAAGCTTCTGCCTGCATCCATGAAATTCGGATTAACTTGTCATCTTGCTAGTAGCATAAAAACACAGACCCTTCAACTTTTTGATGAGAAGAAGTCTTCTCTTCTCCCATTTCAGGAAAAAAGAATATAATTTGTATAAGGATTTGAGATTCCAAGGGGAGCAAAAGCTTGTTTTAAATGAAAAGTAGAGTGCATGAAGGGAAATCATCGGAGATATAGAGGGGGATTGAGGCTGTGTCTGAAAGAATCTCATGTACTATGCAAATGATTTGGATTTTGACCCAGAGGCTTCATACAGCCAGTGGAATGTGTTAAGGCAGAAAATAACAGTATTAAATTTTTGTTTATTTTAAAGATCATTCAGTTGCAGAGTAGAGGGCTGACTGGGGTGAGAAAGAACCATTAGGAGGTCATTGAAATAGTAATTAAAATAAATAATTAGAATTACTAATAAGTATTGGTCCCTGAGTGTCAGATACTGTGTTATCCTCCCCAGATAAGATTATTTTATCCTGTGAGAAAAGAAAATGTTATCTGTATTTTATACATGAAGGAAATGAAGTTTAAAGAAGTAAATTAACTTGTACAGGTAAATGCTAGAACCAAGACTGGGGCTCGAACTGACTCCTGATCCCAAGTTATTAACCACTACGTGAGTATGGTTTTGATTAAATGTATTCAACTTTTATTTAAATTCCTATGTTGTGATTTTCTGTCCAGTATCAAACTAGGCTCTTTATCTCACACTAAACATTTACTTCTGCCCTATAATTTCTAATTCTCTTTGACCACACTATCTTCCAAATATATTATTGTCACAGTTATTTTATTTCCTCCAGATAATATTCCCTTGTCACTGAATAGGTTAAATCCTCTAGTTTCATTCTTGTGCACATTGACCTAAACTCTCCAGATCTATTTATATAATTTTACTGGCCTTCCTGGTGTGTGTAAAACCTTCTAATTTGGTATCAGTGGAGAATTTAATGAGCATGCTGTTTATGCTGTCTTCCAATCCATTAATGAAGACTTAGAGTAAAATTTCCTTTTTTGTGTGTGCCATCATGTGTTATAAATTAATGCAATCCTCAGAATGCTAGGAGGTTCTGTTTTTGTTAAGAAATGTAAATATAAAATGCTAATTAGGCATGCCTGTGAAAGATTACCAAACCTAATGCATACTGATTGTTTCATATGGATTATTTTATTAATAAATGATATCAACTATTCCCAAATGTGAAATTCCTCAGAGAATATATATGTGAAAATTGGGAAATAATTCCAAATTCAGTCCATTCATTTGTCAACTCATTATGATTTAAATCAATATTTGTTTTTTTTTAAACAAAGGGGAAGTTTCTATGATACAGAAAAACATACTTTAATCGGAAACAAAATGAAAAAAATCAAAATAGAGAGACTCAAATTTTCATGGAGAAAAATATCAAATATACGGTTTTAGAAATATCTAACTCCATTCTCTACTTCATGGTAGGGACCATAGTCTTGTAGTTTATTTGGAAAATTGGACTATTTGATGTTGGTAGATATTTACTCTTTTTCTGGTAACAACTTTATTGAGATATAATCTACATTCCGTAGAATTCACCCCTCTAAAGTATACAATTCCAGGTTCTTAGTATATTCATAGAGTTGTGCAGCTATCATCACAATCAATTTTAGAACCTTTTCATCACTGCAAAAAGAAACCCCATACCTTTCAGCTACCACCCTCCAATCCTCACATCCCCTAGCCCCCAGCCCTAGGCAACCACTAATCTACTTTCTGTCTCTATAGATTTGCCTATTCTGGACATGTCATATAAATGGAATCATATAATATTTGGTCTTTTGTGACTGACTGACTTTCACTTGGCATAATGTTTTTAAGGTCCATCCATATTGTAGCTTGTTTCAGTACTTCATTTCTTTTTATGGTCAAATAATACTCCACCACATGGATGTACTCGAATTTTGTTTATCCATTCATCAGTTGATAAACATTTGGGTTATTTCTCTTTTTTGGATATTATGGATAATGATGCAATGAATATTTGTGTACAAGTTTTTGTTTGGATGTCATTTCTCTTGGATTTATACCTAGGAGTGGAATTGCTGGGTCAAATGGTAACTCTATGTTTAATTTTTTGGGGAACTGGCAGTCTGTTTTCTAAAATGGCTACACCATTTTAAATTCCCACCAGCAGTGTATGAGGTTTCTGATTTCTCTACATCCTTGTCAGCACTTGTTAGGATTCTTTTTTTTTTTTTTTAATTATAGCCATCTTAGTGGCTTTGGTTTTGATTTGCATTTCCATGATGATTAGTGATGTTGAACTTCCTATCATGTGCTTGTTTGCTGTTTGTATATCTTCTTTGGAGAAATGTCTATTCAAGTGCTTTGCACATTTTTTAATTGGGTTATTTATCTTTTATTATTTCATTGTAAGAGTTCTTTATACTCTAGATACAAATCCCTTATCAGATATATGATTTGCAAATATTTTTTCCCATTGTGTGGGTTGTATTTTCACTTTCTTGATAGTGTCTTTTTATACATAAAAGTTTTTAATTTTGATGAGGTCTAACATCTATTTTTTCTTTTGTTGTGCTTTTGGTGACGTATCTAAGAATCCAGTGCCAAATCCAAGGTCCCAAAGATTTACCTGTTTTTTTCCAAGATTTCCATAGTTTTAGCTCTTAAATTTGGATCTTTGATGCACTTTAAGTTAATTTTTGCATATGTTGTGAGGTAGGGGTCCAACTTTATTCTTTTGCATGTGACTATTCAGCTGTCCCAGCACCATTTGTTGAAGAGACTATCCTTTCCTCATTTAATGGTCTTGGCACCCTTCCTGAAAATCAGTTGACCTAGATATTTACTTTTTTTTTTAACTTTAGATGAAGATTTACAGAGCAAACTAATTTCTCATTAAACAATTAATACACATACTGTTTTGTGACATTGGTTGCCAACCCCACAACATGTCAACACTCTCCCCTTCTCGACCTTGGGTTTCCCATTACCAGCTTTCCTGTCCTCTCCTAACTTCTCTTCCTTGCTGCTGGGCTGGTATGCCCATTTAGTCTCGTTTTTTTTTTTTTTTATGGACCTGTCTAATCTTTGTTTGGTTGTGGGTCTAATCTTTGGCTGAAGGGTGAACCTCAGGAGTGACTTCATTACTGAGCTATAAGGGTATCTAGAGGCCATACTCTCTGTGAGACCAGTAAGTCTGGTCTTTTTTGGGTATGTGTGAGTTAGAATTTTGTTCTACATTTTTCTCTAACTCTGTCCAGAACACTCTACTGTGATCCCTGTCAGAGCAGTAGGTGGTGGTGGCCAGGTGCCATCTAGTTGTGCTGGACTTGATTTGAAGATATTTACTTTTAAAGTAATCTGCCTATACTCATTTTTATTTTTTTATCCATCAAGCTTATACTTACCCTATTTCTGGTAATATTACCTCTATTTTCTAATTTCTTTTTTGATCATAGCTCTTTGAAAGAGGAAGCACAATCAGAATACATAACTCATCACTGGCCAATCAGATCATTTCATTCCACTGACCACAGAGATTAGTTCAAAGATAGATATGTGACTCAAGTGAAGCCAGTAGTCCCAGTCAGAGTCAATCCATTGACTTGGTGGGAACTATAGAAAAAAATTTCTTTGGATTTGAGTCTGAGAGGATGAAGACCTGGAATTTTGGGGTGCCATCTTTTCAACACAAGGACTCTGGGAATATAGTCAGCATGGAAAAGGGTAGAGCCAAGGGATAGGGAAGAAGTGAGTCCTAATGATATGATCTAAACCCTTGTTCAGCCTTTTCTGATACTCTGTACTTTTCAGTTAGGTGAGCCAATAGTTTTCTTCTTAGGCTTAACCCATTTCGAGTTGAGTTTTCATCTCTCACAGCAAAAAAAAAAAGTCCTAGCTGATACATAAGCCAAGTAGCCTTTTAAATAGACAGAGGTAAAGAGTTTCTTCTCATCCCTTCCTCTCTGAAAAGATGCCAGTGGAAAATTTCAAGAGGCTCATAAGGTCCTTATTGGACAGTATGTAGGCAGGGACCACATATTTTCAGAATGACCATGATCTCAGCTCCTTATACCAAAGCAGAGAAATGGCCCTTCAAATTCTAGGGTATAAGTTTGTTTCTCACTGCCAAGTTTTATTTGTGTCCCTGGCAGAGTGCTTGGCACATTATAGGCTTTCAATAAAGATAATGGTTGTATGGACTAATAGAAAAAGCATTCCCTCTGCTTGTAACCTCTTGACACAAAAGTATTAACCCCAATCAGTTCTTATCAGCATCATGGCCCTGTGTATGATCCTGCAACATTTCACCTCAGGGTCTCTTTTTGAGAATACCTGACTTCCCAGTGATTGCATTGGTCAGTTATTGCTGCATAACAAACAACCTCTATAAGGATTCATTTCTCATGTGTTTTGTCTCTGAGTTGGCTGAGGTTGGATGTTCTAGGCTGGACTCTAGTGGGCTGCTCTGCTTCAAGCCGCAGGCTTTCCTTGCTATGGGCTGGCCTCTGGTCTACACCATGTAGCCCAGGCTGAAGAGGTAGCAATGCCACAGGGAAGGCTCTTCTCATGGTAACAGCAGAGACACAAGAGTATAAGCCCAAACCTCAAGTATGTTTAAAAACCTTGCTTACATCATGCTTGCTAACATCTCATTGGCTAAAGTAAGTTACATGGCTGAGTCCAACAGCGAAGGAACAGGGAAGTGTATTCCTCCAGTGTGGGCAAGGAGATGGGAGGGAATGTTATGAACAGTAAGCTACCACAGTGTTGTAGAACTCTTTTCACTTCAAGAGTTAAGTAGTTCCTTTTTCTTGAAAAAAACACCTTTGATTGCTGTAAGTCACATTGTTCCATTAATTAATTCATTCAAAAACAGCTTACTGAGCACCTACCAAAGCCTGGTGCGTGTGTATTTGTGTATGTATGTCTATGAGTGTATGTGTGCGTGTGCGTGTGTGTGTGTGTGTGTGTGTGTGTGAATGAGTGAGTGAGTGAGTGTAGGAGAGAAACTGGAAAGTTGGAAGGATGTCTCAGAATGAATCTACAGCTACATTCAGGTGCTGACCTTTTTCATAAACTTGCTTTTGTTCAAAGACAGTTCCAACACCATCCTCTCCCGGACAGTGAGTCAACATACTGATGATCCTCAAGGAGGAATACAAGGGAAGCAGGGGGGGAAACACGGATAGGATGACAACATGCATTGTTTCTCAACCATTATACATTTGAATTATCCCAGTGTTGAGAAAGCACTACCTCAGTTCCCAAACTAAGCCCTCATTGTGTTCACTTGTGCTGCCAACATAATCCAGTGTGGCTCCTTTGTGTTCCACAATAAAGAAAAGCTTCCAGAAATCCGCTAGCTTTTCAAGGGGAAGCTGTAAGAGCAGATGCGCAGTCTGGGATGGTTTCCAGGAGCTGACAGTGCTGAGCAGGCAGCGGCTCCTGCTGCCACCAGGAGGGCTCCACCTACATAGATGCAGTAGCATACGCCCCCAGGTTTTAGCCATTGCTCGCGGCTGCTGGAGCACCTAGGATTGGCTCTTCCCACTTGCAGGCTCTTCCGACAGCTCTCTTCTTTTCCCCAAAGACAGGGCTAGAGTCTCCAAAGTACAAGCCATTCAGTACAGGCATGCTGACTCTGCTATAGACAAGCTCGTGAGGGACAAGTGCTAAAATTTCAGGAATTTTGAGAGCCAGTAGCTAAATATAGCCTTATTAAAATCAAATTAGGTAAACTTGCAACTAAATAAATTATACTCAAAACTCATCACTTTCCAATTATTTTACTGCGTTATATGATTATGGTCTTAAGGTCATTTACATCTTTGTGTCTGCATGGGGGAAGTACTATATAAAGGTGTGCTACTGTGCTGTGCATCTAAGGAGCCCTGGTGGTGCAATGGTTAAGTGCTCAGCTGTTAACCAAAAGGTCAGCAGTTTGAACCGACCAGCAGCTCTGCTGGAGAAAGATGTGGCAGTCTGCTTCTATAAAGATTACAGCCTTGGGAACCCTATGGAGCAGTTCTACTCTGTCATATAGGGTCACTGAGAATCGACGCCATGGCAACGGGTACTATGTATTTTTTCCCAGCTTTGCATTCAATGATCATTCATTGGTACCTTGAAACTTGCCATGGTGGAAGTGTTTGTTGTTGGTGTTGTTATGCTGTCAAATTAGCCCCCGACTCACAGCGACCCCATGCACAATGGAATGAAACACTGCCTGGTTCTGTGCCACCCCTGTGATTGGTTGCAGATAGGACCATTGTGATCCATAGGGTTTTCATTGGCTAATTTCTCAATGGGGATCAACAAATACGACAAATCAGGGCTTTATTTTTATTTTATTTTTTTGAGAACTGGTTAGTCAATATCATCTGCTTTTTTAAACAAATACTTATTTGCATTTCACTGTATCAACTCCTTTTAATCCCCATAGCAACCCTGTGGGATAGGCACTATTGTTAGCTCCATTTTCCTGAGGCATAGAGAAGTCAAGTGGTTTGCCCAAAGTCACACAGCTAGTAGGTAGGCAGTTTGGTTCCAGGCTCCATGTGCTTAATTGTTGGGTGTGCAGCCTTCCCTTTTCTGAAAATTAAGCAAATACTAGAAAATACTCCAACTTCACCTGTAATTACAGCTTGAGTGGTTTTCATCGTCTCCAGCTTTCTCAGTGTGCCCATCCCTGATCCTAGGCCTGCTCTGGTAGCTAGCTAGTCTGAATTTACAGAGTCCAAGTCCAGATCCAGATGTGGCCACTCGTGTCCCTAAGAGCAGTGGGATTTCCCCACCACTCCCTCTTAACCATCTCACCGTTTCCCTTACCTCATGATGCTTGTCTAGTTTGCTAACATCGCTACTACTTTCAGCTTTGCTTGCAATTACTAGCATTGCGATCTTGTGTACATGTGCTAAAACTATCCGAGTCTTAGTTTCTCCATCTGTAAATTGGGCTCATAATCAAGTGGTAACATATATGCAGAAATTGTGCTCTGTGTTAAACAAATAAGAGTTCATTTAGGATGAGCTCCCACCTTCTCACATGCTCCCCTTTTAACTTGTGCTGGAGAATCCACTTTGCTAACTTCATCTGGCCTAAGATGCTTTCTCGGGTCATCAGGAAAGCAATGGAGGCCAGCTTCCAGACAGGGTTTCTGGGAAAGTAGTATTTCCTGCCAAGAAGCAGGATTGCTTCATGGGTCTGTGGGATCAATAGCAAGCCTTGTCCCCAGCAGGAATGCAATCCATTTGGGCTGCTTCAGTGGGTCTCCTGGGGCTTAGACACTATCCAAAGATTTTCACTCTATGAGCTCCCTTCCGGCCCACTCCATTATCCCACCTCTCCAAGTCCCTTCTGCCAAAAGTCAGCCTCTTCCTTCCTCTTAGTGACAGAAACTATCTGTGGGGCTTTCAAGGCTGCAATGCCCCCTCTTCTCACTCTGAGTTTTTACCTCTGACTCAATGTTCCATATTCCATTACCCCCACACCCAACTACTTCCTTGTGCTGTGCTCAGTTCAAACTTGTTAGCTCCCCCCCCAAAAGTGGGTAATCTTGTAGCAATTGGAATTAGCTTTCAAAATGAGCTCTTTCAAACAGAACAGGACTGAAACCCTTCATTCCTCTGCAGCAGGGATGGGCAGACTTTTTCTTTAAAGGGCCAACCCAAAAACCCGTTGCCATCGAGTCGATTCTGACTCATAGCGACCCAATGGGACAGAGTAGAACTGCCCCATAGAGTTTCCAAGGAGCACCTGGTGGGTTCAAATTGCCAGCCTTTTGGTTAACAGCCGTGGCTCTTAACCACTATGCCACCAGGGTTTTATGTAAGGGGTGAGATAGTGAATATTCTAGGCTTTGTGGGCTGTTGAGAAATAGGCCATAGACAGTATGTAAACAAATGGGCATGGTTGGGTTCCAATAAAACTGTGTTGATGGACATTGAATTTGAATGGTATATAATTTTCACATGTCACCAATATTATTATTCTCCTTTTGATTTTTTTCAACCATTTAAAAATGCAAAACCATGGCTTGTGAGCCATGGGTATCAGGCCAGATTTGGCTCGTGGGCCATAGTTTGCCAACCTCTACCTTTCTAGAGTTCCAGACACCGGGGTTTCACACCTATGCCTGAGCCAGTGTACTTATTTATGGGATAACATCAGTTTTGGGCAAGTACGTCTTGCCTGTCCTTCTAAAAGTGTCTGAAATGCAGCACAGGTATGTTTACCAGACTTAGGTTATTCAGTTAATTATCCTTTAAAACACTAACTGCTGTGTGTAGGTCACTGCCAAGCCCCTGTCCTAGGTTGGGTTCCCTATAGGCAGAGTCCAGATTTAGTTTTTGATGCACGTGGTTTATTGAGGGAGTGCTCTCCGCAGAAAGGGAGTGATGGAAGCAGGATGGGGCAGGGGGAAAAGTAAGCAAGGACGTGGACTTGGCTGGAGACTAGCTTCAGCATGGTCCCACAGGAAGCTCTGGAGCAACAGTAAGATCACAGAGTTAGTCTCAGCTTGAGGCATGAGGGCTGGCCTTTTGGAACCCCAGGTCAATAAGTCATTAGGTCTGGGCCCTGGAGGTGGGAAGGGTGGGCTTAATCTCCCAGGTGAGGCTGCTGCTATTTGTTGTTGTTAGGCAACATTGAGTAGGTTTCGACTCATAGCGACCTCATGTATAACAGAACGAAACGTTGCTTGGTCCTGTGTCATCCTCACAATAGTATGTTTGAGCCTATTGTTGCATCCACTGTGTCAACCATCTCTTTCTTGAGTGTCTTCCTCTTTTTTGCTGGCCCTCTACTTTACAAAATGTGATGTACTTCTCCAGGGATTGCTCCCTCTGGGGGCAGCTGTGAGCCATTAGCAGCCAATGCTCCCAACAGCTGGGGGCTTGGAGTCCTGGCTCAGTAGAGGAGTTCTGGGTAAGACACCAAAAGAGCCCAATACTTGCCCTTTTCTACCAGGCAAAGAGTCCTTGGATAGTGCAAATGATTATGTTCTCTGCTGCTAACCAAAAGGGTGGAGGTTTGAGTCCACCCGGAGATGCCTCAGAAGAAAAGTCTAGTGATACACTTCCAAAAATTCAGCCATTGAAAACCCTGTGGAGCACAGTTCTACTCTGACACATGTGGGGACACCATGAGTCAGAGGTGACTCCATGGCAACTGGTTTGGTTTGGTTTTGGCTTCTACCAGGCAGCCACATTTTTTATTTTGAAGGTTGTGGCCAGCTTACAACAATAAGACTACATGGATAGCCTCATGCTAAATTTCCCAGAAATAGGAATGGACAGGCTTGGATGGAAGTGTTATAGTTCTCACATTCCTAAGAGTCTCTGGCTACCTCAGCTTGGAGAAGCTTCATTTATTCTGAAGTAAATGAATGGTTCACAAGCCAATGGGAGGGAAATTATTTATTTCAGTTGTCACTCCTCTCACAGACAACCTCCAGAAGATGCCATCTTGTCTAACCTCCTACTCTAGCTGTTTTCCCAGGCAGGTGTTTTTACCGCCAACCTTCTCTGGAACCTGTTTTTAGCCAATTCGCCTGATGTCTCTGTCAGACCTCCCATAATGCCTTGCTTACATGGGTGGGTCTTCTATTTATCCTTTTAGTGGGGACATGTTCAGTTATTTTGTTGGGAGTGCTAAGTGGTTCACACACAATGGATGACAGATGCTTAAACTTATAATGCAAACAGAAAATTAGCTAAGGCTCCACAGAGGGTTCACAAACCTTGAGGATATAATAACTGGCTTAGAATTACAGCCAAATCTTATTTACAACCCTGATAGGTTTATCTTAAGAAGAAAATCTTGTCATGTATGTAAATGCAAATTGAAAGTGTAGGAAACATTCCTCCCCCATCCTTGGGGGTAGCCCAATGTGTCTCCTCTCCTTGAGCCTAAGGGCACAGTTGGAATATCCGTGGAATAGAAATGCTATAAATCTGTACCTTTCCTTCTAGTGCAATAGTGACAGGAAGTGTTTACAATATACTGGTAAATAGTCTTTCTCTAAACATGCACTAAGGGCTGTTTACAGATGTTAGAAGAAAAAAGGGGAAAAACCTTTCGATTGGTCTCCCCTTGTGCCCTCTCATCCTCCCATCTCTGTACTGCCACCGCAAAGAGCCTTTCACTACACAGACTTGGTCATGTCACTTGTCTATTTAGCATGCTTCGGTGACTTCCTGTGGTGCTGAAAATGAAGTCCTGAATTTGTCCCACGAATGCCAAGACCCTGCCTAGTTCAGCCCAGCTTTCCTTTTTGGTCTTAATTCCTACTTCTCTTCACTCTCTATATTCCAGCCACTGGGGCCGAAAATGACCCATGCTTCCTCCTGGCCACAGGGCCTTTGCACATGCATCATACATCCAGGAACACAGTTGCCTCCACTCTTCTCCCAGTTAATATCTACTCATCCTTCAGTCCTCAGTTCTCATGTCACTTCTTCGCACTATCCATCATCAACTGAGTGGAGCAGTTGAGATTCTCAGGGAACAAACTGGGTCAAACTTTGAAGTGGCCAGCAATGAACCCCATTGACTAGTATGGCTGTGTGGTGTGGTTTGGTCATAGGTAGAAACGACATTGTTGAAGAGGTGGTAGACTTACATATGTATGTTAGGCAAGTATATTTAAGGACCAGACATCAACTTCCTTCATACCATTAACATAACGTGTGGAAACTTAGAATAGACCATGAATTCTAACTCTAAAAGAGAACAAAAGAAATCTCAGTCAAAATTCCTTTTGTTTCCTGGGCTTTTTCATTTTGCTTTTTTTTTTTTTTCATAATATATGGATGAACACAGTTTTAGAAGGACCTGCTAATTTTTCAAATTGTGCCTACTGGCATGTGGTTAAACGTGTTCTTTCTTATTCCACTCTAATTTTTGGGTCGTTATTTTTGCCCCTCATTTATATGTTCCAACGAGAACAATTTGTGTCTGAATTTGGGGAATTGAGTAATTTTGATTTGATGGGATCCTGGAGAAGAAGACACTGCATATGGATGATATTTTTTTTCAGAGTGTAGTTATCAGTGTTTATGTAAGGAAGAAATGAGAAAATCAATCTTTTCTCCACAAGTAAGTGGAAATAGATTTTAGTTGTATTAATGAGGATCAGGCTAAAAGCTTTTGTTTGTAGATGTGTCTGTTGTTAGTCTTTCTTTTCAATATTTGCTGTTTGGGAGCTCCATAATAGCCCAATTATTTCCCAAAGGTAGAGTCTCAGTAAATTCCAGTCAGATTGGATATTCTAGGGAGTTGAGTGGAGACATTTTAAAATAAAGCTTCTGTATTGGTTTTCTTGTCTGTTCCAGTTGGGAACCCTGGTGGTGTAGTGGCTAAGAGCTACGGCTGCTAACCAAAAGTTCATCAGTTCGAATCCACCAGGTGCTCCTTGGAAGCTCTATGGGGCAGTTCTACTCTGTCCAATAGGGTTGCTATGAGTCAGAATTGACTGAATGGCATTGGGTTTTGGTATTGGTTTTCTTGTCTGTTTCAGATATTCAGAATAATTATATGGTATCTTTATGCTATGATTATGTTATAGCTGCTGTGGTAATAAACACTAAAGCAAATGAAAAAACGGAAAATAAAAACCCAAAGTGTTAGGAAAATCATATTTAATTCTTAAGCTCAGAAGTGGTCTATGCCAGGTCTTGTTAGAGAAAAGGGGTTGATCCCTCCCCTCTTCGACCCATGTGGGAATCTGGAAAACTGTTAGGAGAGTCTAAGGTTAAGGTTATGCACTTCTGTAATTATCGCTCAGAACAGTGAACAAAGTGTGGCAGACGGTGTCCAGTTGGCACACAATAGCCATCTCCATCCCCTTCTCCTTTGCCACCTTCTACTAAATAGGTTGAAAAAAAAACAGATACTTATATTCCTGGTCTTTCCTATAGCTAGAGGTGTCTGTGTAACACAGTTCTGTTCAGCAAGATGGAAGAGGAAGTCTGCTGGGGTCACTTCTGGAAAAGATCTTTCTTCTTCATAAAGAGACAAATGTGTAAAAAATACTCTGGTATAGCTCTTTCTCTCTTGTTCTTACCTTAACTGTAGACATGGGATGCTCTGATGCTTGGAACTGCAGCAGCCATCTTGTGACCATGAGGCAGTAACCTAGGTTGAGAATGACAGAACAGAATGATAGAAAGAGCCTGCATCTTTGAAGGCTTCATTGAGCCATACCACCAAACCTGGGATCACCAGACTTCTTGTTATATAAAATAATTGAATTTCTTTGTGATTTAAATTGCTCTTAGCTGTGAAATCTGTTACTGTAGCCCAGAGAACTCCTAGTTGATATAAAGAAGCTAGAACTAAGATCTTGTGACACGCTAGCTCTGGGTATGTTCAGAGACCAGGAAATCACCGTAATGCCTTTCACCCCCTTATGCAGAAAAATAAATAAGAAGGCGTGATCTTAGCTGTTTATAAAAGTAGAGAGTGATACACTCCATAGAGACTCTGTTGAGCTGCTAAGAATGAGTAATAATCATGAAGTATTGGATGCAATATTAGCATAATGGTTGTGGTAAATTGCATTATTGACCCCAATTCCTCACTACTCTCTATATCTCTTTGTAGTAACTCTCATCTCCCTCCCCACCCCTTGACATCAGACTTGGACATGTGACTTGCTTTGGCCAATGGGTATAAGTGGCCATGACATAAGTGGGGTCTTGAAATTTGCTTGCCTAGTGAGTCTTGCTTTCTTGTGCTTCTGCCATCACCATGAGAAACATATGTCCTGGCTACTATGCTGGTTCCAGTTGGGGCAGCTCTTCTGAGGCCATCTCAGATCAGCCAACCCCTTGCTCACCTGCAGATATTCAAGAAATAAATTCTTTTTGTTGAATACCACTGGTTTTCTGTAGCAGCATTAGCATAGGAACAGATAAGTGATACTATGGTTAAAAGAATAAACTTTAGCGTCAAACTGGCGGATATTGAATCCCTGCTCTGCACTGTGTGAGTGGGCAAGGTAGAATTTGAAATAAGTAACTTAATACTGGAGCCCTTACCTATAACTACTATTTAATATTAACCTTTTTTTTTCTACCAGGTACACACTGGTAGAAATATATGGAAGGCTGATATTCAAATCGTGAGCTTCATAAGAGCAGTTGTCCAAATTTAGTGTTGATTCCTGGAAGGGGGACACTTTAACTGTGAGTTTCTGAAAAAGAACTCTCCAAAAGCATAAATAAGTTATATAGTCTATTGTACAGTGGGTTTTGTTTTTAATATGGGCATGTTAATCTTTATATTTGACAAAGTGATGACATGTCAAAAGGTGATGGTACATGAATATCTTGAAACACCTGATTAAGGAAATGTGGCATATAAAGTCCTGAGAAAGTTGGAGGATGGCTTCTTGGACTTGATCCGACCCACTGCAGGAAAGAGCTACTGGTTACACAAGCTCGTGCATAACAGAGGGATGGAGGGGAGACCAAGGTAGTGTCTTTAAGCCAACTACAGGTGCTAAATATCCCATCCTTCCATGCTGCTTTACTTGCAGCAGTATAAACATCTCTGTACCTGTGTCCTTACTCATCCTAAACAAAGTGAGCTGTTTGATTGATTGACGTGTGTGAGTCCGATCATTGGTGTGCAATCCATCAAACTACTCTCCCCGTAAATCTACTTCTAAGAATTTTTCCTATAGATATATGTTTGCAAAGTGATATGTAGGAGGATTTTCACTGCAGCTTAGTTTGCAAAGCTCCTGAACGAGGAACTGGTTAAATAATTAATATATAGCCTGTTTTTTATATATAAGGAATGAATGCTAATCATCTATTTAAAAGAATAAAGTAGATCTATATGTATTAATATGCAAGATATATTGCTAAGGGTGAAAACGGCCAACAGAATGCAAAACATCTTGTAACATATGTTCTCTTTTATGTCAAACAAAAACATAAACTTATCCACATATGTAGTTGGGTCACAGATTTACAAATACATACGAGTGTCCACAGCAAAATGTATCCTCTTATAACTGATTTAATCTTCCTCTTGACCCCTCACCTAAAGGAATGTAAACTTGCTAATTATTTCTCGCTCATAAATATTTTATTTTAAATTTGTGTTTTGAAATAATTATAGATTTATAGGAAGTTATTAAAAATACATATGGGCAAGTCCTGTGTGCCCTTCAGCCAGCTTCCCCCAATGGTAACATCTTGCATACCAACAGTAGAATATCGAAACCAGGAAATTTACATTGATACAATCTCTTGACCTTGTTCAGATTTCAGTATTTTCATACACTCATTTGTGTGCAATTTTAGCATACACATAAGCTTCCTGTACTACCTCCACAATCAAGTTACAGAACTGTTCTGTCATCGCAAGACTCAGTTGCTACCCATTTATAGCTACATCTATGCCCCTGCTTCCATTCCTAACTCCTGGAAACCATTATTCTATTATCCATCTCTATAATTTTGTTATTTCAAGGATGCTATTTTTTTTATATAAATAGATTCATATAACCTTTGGATATTGGCGTTTTTCACTCATCATAATTCCCTTGAGGTCCATTCAAGTTGTTGTGTGTATCAATAGTTCATTCCTCTTTTGTTGCTGTATAGTATTCCATGGTATGGATATGTTAAACAGTCAACAGATTATTTGATAATTCACCCATTTTAAGACATTTACATTCTGTCCAGTTTTGTGGCTGTTGCAAATGAAGTTACTATGGACATTAGTATTTACATTTTTTTGTGTGGATATCTCATTTTTCTGGGATAAATGCCCAAGAATGAAATTTTGGGATCATATGATAAGTGTATGTTTTATAAGAAACTACCAAACTGTTTTCCAGGGTGGTTATAACATTTTACAGTCCCACCAGCAATATATCAATGATCCAGTTTCTCCAAGTCCTTGCCAACTCACAAAGAATTTAAACATTCCCTTTGTGGTCGATTCTCTCTTTAGAGTCTTCTTCCTCCCCTCATTTTCTCCTTTCACATTGTCATTTGGGAGTGTTTACTTTGACCTCATGAGACAGATAGGAACTAGGAAGCCTGCGATCTATGGGGGAAGTTTCTAGGATGTTCTGTGGGGCTCACCATCCAGTAACCTTGTTCAATGGTCACTGCTCACCCTACTGGCATCTGCTAAAGTTTACAGTAGGTGATTTTGTGATCTGAGGGCCTAGGGGTCTCCCAGAAGAATTTGATCCCTTTGATTCTCCCCAGCTCTGCATCCCATGAAGTGTTGTTACAACACTCATCCAATAGCCAGCCCTGATGTTGTACCATGCAATCATCCACTACTTGCTCACTTTGTTTCCCCTATGGCAACACTTCTGGTGAGTTTACCCAAAAATAACACCAGCTACTTTATGTGCCCCTACCACACCCCTAGGGTTATTAGAACTTTTGGGCTACCGTGCTACATAAGAGACAAGAAGTTCCTGCACGTGAATTCAGGCCTGACTTCTGCCTGACCTTGCCACAACGTTGTTTTTTTTCTCTCAGTTAGCCTCCTAGTGTTGCTGCAAGGGCATCCTGAGGTGTGACCTCTTCCCAGAATCCCAAATGGGAAAAAGGAAAAAGCCCCTGTGCTTTCAGATTCCTCCTCAACCCATCTACTACCAGCGCCACCACTGATATTCTGGAATTTGGCACAGGTCTGGGAAGCCATAATGCATGTGTCTGACTGTTCACCACCCCTATCCTGCACATAATACTCCAGGACTGGAGAAAGAGACTACCTGTTCCTCTTCCTGTTGGAGTGGGATTTTCTCTACATCATATCCTCTTCCTTCCCATAGTGATGTTCATTTTGCTCCTTTTCCAGAGACCATATTGCTTCTTTTTTAGTTTAGTGTGTTAGTGAAAGCTCAGCCCAGAGCATAGAGAAAGGAAATATAAGAGAGAGAAAATGGATGGAGCCCAGTAAATTCATGCAATAATTAAAGATCCAGAAAAAACAAACTGGAGAGTCAGAAAAATTGTTACATTTTAAAGCATGGGATATGGGAAAGAATGCGCATTCATTTTATAGGATTTGGAACATGAATTTACTATTTTATATTATCCTAGAAATTTAAATTTTTTCCTTAATTTTGATGGCACTTTTCTAGTCATTTGTTTGATAATATAGATTGGACCAAAGATCTGACTCCAACTATAAATTTATCTCTCTGAGCAAAACTTCCCTCCTGGACTTCTAGGGGAGCTAAAGAGCCTCCCGAGCCCCGGAGAAGTTACCCTATTGCCCATGCACATTCTTTGGGGTTGGTAGCAAAACCCCAGGTACCTCTAATTGTAACATCAACTTTTTCCCCTGGACTGGAGAAAACTGGGTTTGAAATGTGTTTCATTTATTAAGTCAGGACAAGGTAACATTCCAGGGGTTGCCCAGAAGAAAGCATCAAGCACTTCAAAGTTTTCAAAAACCTGTGTCCTGTTGATTTCATCCATAAAGCATTACCTGGAAGCAAAGTGCCTACATTAACAAAGAAGCTGATGTTTATAACATGCAACAGAATCCTTCTGCCCTCGATACGGCTAGGATGCCAGAGTCTCAGTAACAGCAAAACAATCAACAGGTGTCTGCAAAACTGTTCATGGTGAAAGGTTGTGCTAATGAGGAAAGCTGCTAAGTGTCAAGATGGCAAGTACAAGGAAGCCATGCATTATCAGAAAAGAAAATGCATTTGGAATTCCTTGGAGTAACCTTGGCATTTTGTGACTGTAACTATGCTTGAGTCGCAGAATTCTAGCTTCATGGAATCTTAGGGCAGGCAGATCCCTTAAAAGTAATTTAAGCAGATTAATGGTTGCTTGAGGCTGGGGATGGGTAGCAGGGAATGATTGCAAATGGGCACAAGGGATATTTTGGAGGTTATGAAAATGTTCTAAAACAATTCTACAAATCTACAATTCTAAATTCTATTTTTAGAATTCTACAGTTCTAAAAATCATGGAATTGCACACGTAAAATAGATGAATTTTATAGTATGTAAATTATACTTTAGTAAAGCTATTTTTTAAAAGTAATTCAGTCCAATATTCTATTATATGATATAATATATAAAATGCATAAAAATTGATATCCTAGGCATTAGTGACCCGAAATGGGCTGGTATTGGCCATTTTGAATCGGACAATGATATGGTCTCCTATGCTGGGAATGACAGCTTGAAGAGGAACGGCGTTGCATTCATCCTCAGAAAGAACGTTTCAAGATCTATCCTGAAGTACAGCACTGTCAGCGATAGGATAATATCCATACGCCTACAAGGAAGACCAATTAATACGACTATTATTCACATTTATGCACCAACCACTAAGGCCAAAGATGAAGAAGTTGAAGATTTTTACCAGCTTCTGCAGCCTGAAATTGATCAAACATACAATCAGGATGGAATGATAATTACTGATGATTGGAATGGGAAAGTTGGAAACGAAGAAGGATCGGTAGTTGGAAAATAGGTCCTTGGTGATAGACATGATGCCAGAGATCACATGATAGAATTTTGCAAGACGAACGACTTCTTCCTTGCAAATGCCTTTTTTCACCAACATAAAAGGCGACTATACACATGGACCTTGCCAGATGGAATACACAGGAATCAAATTGACTACATCTTTGGAAATGGATGGTGGAAAAGCTCAATATCATCAGTCAGAACAAGGCCAGTGGCCAACTGGAGAACAGACCATATGCAAGTTCAAGTCGAAGCTGTAGAAAATTAGAACAAACCTCAAAGCCAAAGTACCACCTTGAGTATATCCCATCTGAATTTAGAGGCCATCTCAAGAATAGATTTGACACATTGAACACTAATGAAAGAAGACCAGACGAGTTGTGGAATGACATCAAGAACATCATACATGAAGAAAGCAAGAGGTCATTAAAAAGACAGGAAAGAAAGAAAACACCTGAATGGATGTCAGAAGAGACTCTGAAACTTGCTGTTAAAAGTCGAGTAGCTAAAACAAAAGGAAGAAATGATGAAGTAAAAGAACTGAACAAAAGATTTCAAAGGGCAGCTCGAGAAGACAAAGTAAAGTATTACAATGACTTGTGCAAAGAGCTGGAGACAGAAAACCAAAAGGGAAGAGCACACCTGGCATTTCTCAAGCTGAAAGAACTAAAGAAAAAATTCAAGCCTTGAGTTGCAATACTGAAGGGTTCTACAGAGAAAATATTAAATGATGCAGGAAGCATCAAAAGAAGATGGAAGAAATACATAGAGTCATTATAGCAAAAAGAATTGGTCGACGTTCAACCATTTCAAGAGGTAGCATAGGATCAGGAACCAATGGTACTGAAGGAAGAAGTCCAAGCTGCATTGAAGGCATTGGCGAAAACAAGGCTTCAGGAATTGACAGAATAACAATTGAGATGTTTCAACAAATGGATGCAGCGCTGAAGTGCCCACTCATCTATGCCAAGAAATTTGGAAGACAGCTACCTGGGCAACCAACTGGAAGAGATCCATATTTACGCCTATTCCCAAGAAAGGTGATCCAACCAAATGTGGAAATTATCAAACAATATCATTAATATCACACGTAAGTAAAATTTTGCTGAGGAACTTTCAAAAGTGTCTGCAGCAGCAGTATATTGACAGGGAACTGCCACGAATTCAGGCTAGATTCAGAAGAGGGCATGGAACCAGGAATATCATTGCTGATGTCAGATGGATCCTGGCTGAAAGCACAGAATACCAGAAAGATGCTTGCCTGTGTTTTATTGACTATGCAAAGGCATTCGACTGCGTGGATCATAACAAATTATGGATAACATTGCAAAGAATGGGACTTCCAGAACACTTAATTGTGCTCATGAGGAACCTGTACATAGATCAAGAGACAATTTTTCGGACAGAACAAGGAGATACTGCATGGTTTAAAGTCAGAAAAGGTGTGTATCAGGGTTATATCCTTTTACCATACCTATTCAATCTGTATGCTGAGCAAATAATATGAGAAGCTGGACGATATGAAGAATGAGGCATCAGGATTGGAAGAAGACTCATTAACAACCTGCATTATGCAGATGACACAGCCTTGCTTGCTGAAAGCAAAGAGGACTTGAAGCACTTACTGATGAAGATCAAAGATCACAGCCTTCGGTATGGATTATACCTCAACATAGAAAACAAAAATCCTCACAACTGGACTAATACACAACATCATGATAAACTGGGAAAAGATTGAAGTTGTCAATGATTTCATTTTACTTGAATCCACAATGAGCACCCATGGCAGCAGCAGTCAAGAAATCAAAAGATGCATTGCACTGGGCAAATCTGCTGCAACAGACCTCTGCAAAGTGTTGAAAAGCAAAGATGTCACCTTCAAGACTAAGGTGTGTCTGACTTAAGCCATGGTATTTTCAGTCACATCATATGCACTCGAAAGCTGGAAGACTCAAGAAGAATTGATGCCTTTGAATTGTGGTGTTGGCAAAGAGTATTGAATATACCATGGATGGCCAAAAGAACAAACAAATCTATATTGGAAGAAGTACAACCAGATTGCTCCTTTGGACATGTTGTCAGGACATCATGCTTGGTAAAGTAGAGGGCCAGCGAAAAAGAGGAAGACCCTCAATCAAGTGAATTGATACAGTGGCTGCAACAATGGGCTCAAGGATAACAATGATTGTGAGCATGGTGCAGGACCAGGCAGTGTTTTATCCTGTGGTACATAGGGCTGCTGTGAGTCAGAGCCGACTTGACAGCACCTAACAACAACAACGATTCAGTCCAGTCCCGCTCCCAATATTTCTATCCCCTTGTGTCAGTTGCCCCTCCGTATTCCCTTGGGCTTTCTTTGGTAGACAGAGCTAGCTTTGCCCACGCTCTCCACAAAGGGGATGTCAGATAATTTAAAAAAAAAAAAAAAGTTGCCATGAAGTGGACCTTGATTCGTGGTGACCGGATGTGTGTCAGTGTAGAACTGTACTAAATTAGGGTTTTCAATGGCTGATTTTTCAGCAGATCACCAGACCTTTCCTCCAAGGCACCTCTGGGCAGATTTAAACCTCCAACCTTTCAGTTAGTAGCCGGGTGTGTTAATTGTTTATACCACCCAGAGACTCCAAATATTTTTTCTTTTATGTTCTTGTTGTTAGTTGTCATTGAGTTGGCTTTGACTCATGGCAACCTTATGTATGACAAAATGAAATGTTACCAGGTCCTGGGCTATCTTCATAATCAATTGATGCATTTGGGTTCATCGTTTCGGCTATTGTGTCCAGTCCATCTCATTGAGTGTTTCCCTCATTTTCTCTGACCTACTTTACCAACCATTATGTCAAACATGCAGTCAAGATACATTGATAATTACTGGTAATTGGAATGCGAAAGTTGGAAACAAAGAAGAAGGATTGGTATTTGGAAAATATGTCCTTGGTGATAGAAACAACGCTGGCGATTGCATGATAGAATTTTGCAAGACTGATGACTTACTCATTGCAAATACATTTTATCAACAACCTACATGGTGACTATACACATGAACCTCACAGGATGAAATACACAAGAATCAAATCGGCTGCATCTGTGGAAAGAGACAGTGGAGAAGCACAATATCATCAGTCAGAACAAGGCCAGGGGCTGACTGTGGAACACACCATCAACTGCTCATATGCAAGTTCAAGTTGAAGCTGAAGAAAATGAAAACAAGTCCATGAGAGCCAAAATACTACCTTGAGTATATCCCACCTGAATTTGGAGACCATCTCAAGAATAGACTTGATACATTGAACACGTATGACCAAAGGCCAGACGAGCTGTGGGATGACATCAAGGACATCATACATGAAGAAAGCAAAAGGTCATTTAAAAGACAGGAAAGAAAGAAAAGACCAAAATGGATGTCAGAAGAGACTTTGAAACTTGCTCTTGAACATAGAGGAGCTAAAGCAAAAGGAAAATATGATGAAGTAAAAGAGCTGAACAGCAGATTTTGGAGGGCGGCTCAAGAAGACAAAATAAAGTATTATAATGAAATGTTTGAAGACCTGGAGTTAGAAAAACAAAAGGGAAAAACATGCTTGGCATTTCTCAGGCTGAAAGAACGAAGAAAAAATTCAGGCCTCGAGTTGCAATTTTGAAGGATTCTATGGGCAAAATATTGAAGGACTCAGGAAGCATCAAAAGAAGATGGAAAAAATACACAGAGTCACTGTACCAAAAAGAATTGATGGACGTTCAACCATTTCAGGAAGTTGCATATGATCAGCAACCAATGGTACGGAAGGAAGAGGTCCAAACTGCCCTGAAGGCATTGGTGAAAAACCAGGTTCTAGGAATTGACAGAATACCAATTGAGATTTTTCAACATACGGATGCAGTGCTGAGGTGTTCACTCGTCTATGCCAAGAAATTTGGAAGACAGCTACCTGGTCAACCGACTGGAAGAAATACATATTTGTGCCCATTCCAAGGAAGAGTGATCCAACAGAATGTGAAAATTTTTGAACAATATCATTAATATCACAAGCAAGTAAAATTTTGCTGAAGATCATTCAAACATGGTTGCAGCAGTACATCTACAGGGAACTAACTACCAGAAATTCAAGCCAGATTCAGAAGAGGATGTGGAATAAGAGATATTGCTAATGTCAGATGGATCTTGGCTGAAAGCAGAGAACACCAGAAAGACGTTTACCTGTGTTTTATTGACTACGCAAAGGCATTTGACTGTGTGGATCATAACAAATTATGGATAACATTGTGAGGAATGGGAATTCCAGAACACTTAATTGTGCTCATGAGGAACCTGTGCATAGACCAAGAGGTAGTTGTTTGAGCAGAATAAGAAGATACTGTGTAGTTTAAAATCAGGATAGGTGTGTGTCAGGATTGTATTCTCAGAACACTTAATCTGTATGCTGAGCAAATAATCTGAGAAGTTGGACTATATGAAGAAGAAAGGGGCGCCAGGATTGGAGGAAGGCTTATAAGCAACCCACGATATGGAGATGACACAACCTTCCTTGCTGAAAGCAAAGAGGACTTGAAGCACTTAACTGATGAAAATCAAAGACTACGTGTACAGCCTTCAGTATGGATTATACCTCAACATAAAGCAAAAGTCCTCACAACTAGACCAATAAGCAACATCATGATAAATGGAGAAAATATTGACTTTGTCAAGGATTTGATTTTACTTGGATCCGTAATCAACGCCCATGGAAGCAGCAGTCAAGAAGTCAAAAGACGTATTGCATTGGGCAAATCTGCTGCAAATGACCCCTTTAAAGTGTTGAAAAGCAAAGATGTCACTTTCAGGACTAAGGTGTGCCTGACCCAAGCCATGGTATTTTCAATTGCCTCATGTGCATGTGAAAGCTGAACAATGGATAAGGAAGACTGAAGAAGAATGGATGCCTTTGAATTATGGTGTTGGTGGAAAATATTTAATACACCATGGACTGCCAGAAGAATAAACAATTCAGTCTTAGAAGTACAACCAAAGTGCTCTTTGGGAGCAAGGATGGCAAGACTTTGTCTCATATACTTTGAATATGTTGTCTGGAGGGATCAGTCCCTGGAGATGGACATCATGCTTGGTAGAGGGTCAGCGAAAAAGAGGAAGACCTTTGATGAAATGGATTGACACAGTGGCTGCAACAATGGGCTCAAACATAACAAGGATTGTGAGAATGATGCAGGACCGGGCAGTGTTTCATTCTGCTGTACATAGGGTTGCTATGAGTTGGAACTGACTCAACGGCACCTAACAACAACAATTGTAATGTTTTGGGGTGCCACGAACTGCGTCCATATGATACTGCGACCTTAATTGATGAATGTGCGTGCTCGGACTTCTCTACAGACTGGCTGTTCCCCTGTCTCTCTCCCTCTCCTCAGACCTCCCTATTCCCTGAGACACAGCAATATTGAAATTAGACCAATTGATAACCCTACAGTGACTTCTGTGTGTTCAAGTGAAAGGAGGAGTCAAATGTTCTCGCTTTAAATCAAGAGCTAGAAATGATTAAGCTTAGTGAGGAAGGCATGTTGAAAGCCGAGATAAACCGAAAGCTAGGCCTCTTGCACAAAAGAGTTAGCCGAGTTGTGAATGCAAAGAAAAAGTTCTTGAAGGAAATGAAAAGTGCTACTCCAGTGAACACACAAATGATAAGAAAGCAAAACAGCCTTATTGCTGATACGGAGAAAGTTTTAGTGATCTGGATAGAAGATCAAACCAGCCACAACATTCCCTTAATCCAAAGCCTAATCCAGAACAAAGCCCTAACTGTCTTCAATTCTGTGAAGGTTGAGAGAGGCGAGGAAGCTGCAGAAGACGAGTTTGAAGCTAGCAGCGTTGATTCATGAGGCTTAAGGAAAGAAGCCGTCGCCATAACATAAAAGTGCCAGGTGAAACAGCAAGTGTTGATGTAGAAGCTGCAGGAGTTATCCAGAAGCTCTAGCTATGATAATCGATGAGGGTGGCTACAATAAAAAACAGATTTTCATTGTGAACAGAACAGCCTTATATTGGAAGAAGATGCCATCTAAGACTTTCATAGCTAGAGAGGAGAAGTCAATGCCTGGCTTCAAAGCTTCCAAGGACAGGCTGCCTCTCCTGTTAGGGGCTAATGCAGCTGGTGACATTAAACTGAAGCCAGGGCTCGTTTACCATTCTGAAAATCCTAGGGCCCTTAAGGGTTATGCTAAATCTACTCTGCTTGTGCTCTGTAACAAAGCCTGGATGACAGCACATCTATTTACAACATGGTTTACTAAATATTTTAAGCCCGTTGTTAAGACCTACTGCTCAGACAAAAAGATTCAAAATATTACTGCTCATTGACATTGAACCTGGTCACCCAAGAACTGATGGAAATGTACAAGGAGATTAATGTTGTTTTCATGCCTGCTAACAAACATCCATTCTGCAGCCCTTGGATCAGGAGCAATTTTGACTTACAAGTCTTATTATTTAAGAAATACATTTCGTAAGGCTGTAGCTACCATACGTAGTGATTCCTTTGATGTATCTGGGCCAAGTAAATTGAAAATCTTCTGGAAAGGCTCCACCATTCTAGCCACCATTAAGAACATTCGTGATTCATGGGAAGAGGTCGAAATATCAACATTGACAGGAGTTTGGAAGAAGTTGTTCAACCCTCATGGGTGACTTTGAGGGGTTCAAGACTTCAGTGGAGGAAGGAACTGTAGATGTGGTGGAACTAGCAAGAGAACTAGAAGTGAAGCCTGAGATGTGACTGAATTGCTGCAATCTCACGATCAAACTTTAACAGATGAGGAGTTGCTTCTGAGAGATGAGCAAAGAAAGCGGTTTCTCGAGATGAAATCTGCCCCTGGTGAAGATGCTGTGAACATTGTTGAAATGGACAACAAAGGATGTAGAATATTACATAAACATAGTCGATAAAGCAGCAACAGGGTTTGAGAAGACTGACGCCAGTTTTGAAGGAAGTTCTACTGTGGGTAAAATGCTGTCAAACAGCATTGCATGCTACAGAGAAATCTTCTGTGAAAGGAAGAGTCAATCGACGCAGCAAACTTCCTTGTTGTCTTATTTTAAGAAATTGCCACAGCCACCCCAACCTGCAGCAACCACCACCCTGATCGGTCAGCAGCCATCAACGCTGAGGCAAGACCCACCACCAGCAAAACGATTACAAGGCTCAGATGATGGCTAGCATTTTTTAGCAATATTTTTTAATTAAGGTATGTACATTGTATTTGTAGACATGATGCTATTCACACTTAATAAACTACAGCATGGTGTGAACATAACATTTACATGTACTAGGAAACCAAAAAATTCACGTGACTCACTTTATTGCAATATTCGCCTTATTGCGGTGGTCTAATTTTTTTTTTTTTTTAGAGCCAAACCCACAATATCTTCGAGGTATGTCTGTACTCTCTTAGCTGTACGATTGTCAGGTTTTGGTCATTTAATATTTAGATGGCAAACTACTAACCTTTTTCAGCTGAAGTATTCTAACCCTGAAATAAGCAGTGGACCTCATTCTGAAATAAGAAAAAAAAATCTGAAAAATCTTCTATAAAAGGAATAATTCCCATGCCCAGAGCAAAAACCATACTTTTTGCCAACTGCTTTCGATGATTCTTAACCAAGAATGGTGGTTAAGGTTGCATTTTCTGAATGATGCTGGAACATTCCACATCCCTTGCTCTATAGCATTAGCACTCTCGAGTCACGGATGTTAAAGGACTCACACTACAGGAACTGCACTTTTGAATGTAGCCTTTGGATTGCCTGAGATAAAAGATGAGATGCATTATGGTAACCGTGAATGGCCATAAACCCTAAGTTATTATTAATATTAACAAGCCAGATTTAGAATGTGCGTATGAACCTCTCCATTTTCTTTGCTTGCAAAATGATTTCCAAAAAATCAAAATGTTAAATTTATTTTGCACATTTATTGCGTTGAAATGGAAATGATCTTTTGTTCTCTTGTTGTCTTGAAGAGAACAATACCTCCCCTACACATGGTGTTTCCGATTTAAAAAAAAAAAAGGTCCGTAGAAAATCCTCTGGGATAAGTTAATATCATAACATTAATGAGAAAAAAAATTTTAATTTGTTAATTATTTCTTTCTAGAGCTCTGATTAATCTTTTATTATCATTATACAGTTTCCTATTTATGGGAATGTTTACAGATTAAAACTTGCTTGGTCTTCCGCTAAACACCAGAAAGCCTTTTATGAATACCCTTCCCCCATCTCTACCAGAGAGGGCCCCAAAGCATACATTTGTCTGGGCTCTCAGGGGGGCCATCTCAAGCTGTCCCCAGCTGCTGTTTCCTCCTCACCCCAGTGATTCTCCAGGCACATGTGTGGGCAAAGAGAAGAGAAGGTAGGTGTCTTAGGCTGTATTCCTTCAGAAATGTACCTTGAGACAAGTAATATATTGGCAAGTGCCTTAGTTATCTAGTCCTGCTGTAACAGAAACACCACAAGTGGATGGTTTTAAAGAACAGAAATATATTTTCTCACAGTTCTGCAAGCTAGAAGTTCAAACAGGGTCTCAGCCACAGGGATTCCTTCCTTGTTGGTAGACACAGGCATTTCTTGGTTCCTTGGTTCGCAGATGATCCTCATATGGTGTCTGTCTTCCCCTGTGTGCATGCGTGTCTCTGCGTCTATGCTGCTCTTTATGTAACTCAGAAGTGATTAGGTTTAGGATCTACTTTATGCCAGTATGATCTCAACTGACTGATCACATCACATTAGATCACATGATGGAACGTGATTACATTACATTATGGAAGATCATTACGTTATATCCACAGGTATAGGGGTTAGGATTCCAACACATATTTGAGCGCGGATAGACACAATTCAATCCATAACAGGGAGGCCCTGGTGAGGGAATAGAGAAGTGAGACAGGGAAGGGTAGGAGCCAATGCTAGATCATTGGGTAGATCATTGCTATGGGCAACTGGGGCTCAATCTAGCTTGAGACCACTGGAGATGGTGTAGAACATGCCTCAGAGTTGTTACCTGAGGGGCAAGGAAGCTAGCTATTCATCTTGTGAGTCCTTGGTTGAAGATGTTCCTAGAGGCTGAATTGCCTGGCACACATGGTCTGCCCAGTACATGGCAAAGCCAGATTCCGTAGCCAGAGAAAGCCCTCAGGCCCTAGAGAGTCCTGGTATTTGCCGTAGAAAGCCTTTTATGAGTGTATTGGTCTCCTGTTGCTGCTGTAACAAATTACCATAAGTTTAGTGGCTTAGAAAACACAGATTTATTACGGTACAACTTTAGACATCAGAAATTTAAATATCATTGTCAGGGCTACGTTCCTTCTGGAGACTTAAGGGGAGAATCCATTTCCTTGCCTTATCCCTCTTCTAGAGACCACCTGCATTCCTTGGCCCCTTCTTCCATCTTCAGAGCCTACAATTTAACAACTTCAATCTCTGTTTCTATCATCACATCTCCTTCTGTGGCTCTGACCCTTCTGCTTCTCTCTTATGAGGATCCTTGTGATTACAGTGGGCCCAGCCAGCTAATCCAAGGCAATCTCCCCACCTCAAGATCCTTAGTTTAATCACATCTGCGAGGTTCCTTTTGCCAGGTAAGGTAACATATTCACAGGCTTTGGGGATTAGGACGTGGACATCTTGGGGGCCATTATTTATCCTACCATAGGGGGTACAAGAGTGTTGACTACCCAGTGGATATGTGGGGCACTGACAGTGTTTCCTTCCAGACAAAGATAGGAAAGTTGCAGGATATATGTGGTTAGGTCTTTTAACACTTTATGGAAAGGAAAAGTAGGTGCTGTGTAAATACCTTTTACTTTTATTCAGCTAACAGAGACTGACTCCTCCAGGTTTCCTGTAATGTTGCAAAGCCCTAATATACATAATATCAAGGGGGACTATCTAGCTGTTATTTTCCCGTTAGAGTTAACATGTTTTGAGACCCAGGATCACAGAGGAAAATAGAATGCCTGAATTTCAATGTTTTGTCAGTTTCACAGGGGAAGAAAAAGCCTCAAGACAATCACATCTTATTTTAGGGGCCCATCTAATTTCAAGAAGTTTCATCAAAAGCAAAAAAAAAATTGTGTTTTCCTGGGGAACATTGCTGTTCAGTTTATGAAAACGAAAGCAGCAAGTAGCCACACAGGTGTTGGGAAATGTGGGGAGATGAAAGCCAGAGTAAAAACTTTGCCTGTCATGATGGGTTTCTGCAAGATGAACCAATAACTTCAAAACTCAGAAAACTCACCACTTGCCAAAAAGAATGAGGGTGGATAAGGAGGAGGGGAAGAAATCCTGCAAAATGTCCACCAACAAAAGGGATGGCTGTTCTTTGCTATTATCTCTCCCTCTTTCTTATTGTTTAAATGTGGCTTTGAGAGAATTATTTTCCTCATTTTTTTTTTGGTTCCATAATGATCTAATGAGTAATCTATTTCCAGAATAATTTATTGAGTACCTCATATAAATGCAGGTTTTATGCTAGGTGTGGAAATTCAGAGGTGAATAAGAATTGAGCTCTGTCCTTAGGTTGATCAGTCTAGTTTGGGTAGATTCAGGTAAACAAACCATTTTAGTACATCGTGATACTTCCTAGATCCCTGGGTGGTTAAACACTCGGCTGCTAACCAAGAGGTTGGCGGTTCAAACCCACCGAGAGTTGCCTTGGAAGAAGGTCCTGGCAATCTGCTTCTGAAAGTTCACAGGCATGAGAATCCTATGGAGTGTAGTTTTACTCAGCACACATGGGGTCACCATGAGTTGGAATCAACTCAATGGCAACTGTGTCTTTTGTTTGTTTACTAATGTCATTATGTAGATAATAAGCCAAAAAAAGTAAGAAAAATTGTGGAAGATTCAATTCTTGGCCCTAATTCTTCTCTCACCTGACATAGCATTATATTATCCACAGCCTTACCACATCTCTTGAAAGACAGAGTTGTTTTCCTGCCAACCTTGAGTTTGGGTTTGACCGTGTGATTTGCTTTGGCCAATAGGATGTTAGTGAATGTGACGCAAGCAGAGACTTGAGATATGTTTGCTCTGTTGACTTTCTCCTTTTGCAGCCTGGTAAGAGGCCATGAGAAGAACATGCACCACATACTGACTCTTCAGCCTGAGCTCCAAAATGAAATATTCACCATGTCCAAGGAGGAAGAGAGGCATGCCAGACAGACGTGAATTCACTTGGAGCCTAGAGCTGGAATTCTGGAACCCAAATTAGAACACTGATTAGATTTCTACATTTCAGTGACAAAAGTATATGAAAATTCTTCCCAGGCAATATTTTTGAAATACCTTCATCAAACCCACATTGCAGATATATTAAAAAACAAATAAGATGTCCATGCTAAGGTCTGCATGCAAATATGAAGATGTGCGAGTACATGTATGTTAAAATTAATTTATGTGCTAGGAGAGATCCCGGGTGGTGCAAATGGTTAACACGCTCGGCTGCTAACTGAAAGGTTGGAGGTTCCAGTCCATCCAGAGGTGCCTAGGAAAAAAGTCTTGGTGATCTATTTCTGAAAGAAATCCGCCACTGAAAACCCTATGAAGCATAGCTCTGCTCTGACATGCAGTGGGTGGCTATGAGTCTGAACCGACTTGACGACAGCCAGTTTTATGTGCTGGGATCCTTGAAATGTTTTTTTTTATCATAAGAGCTGAGTCATTTTTTGCCCAAATTATAACTTTGTGTATATGTTTGATATCTCTGGATTACTAGCTCTTATCACCTGAGAAAAAGGTTGTTGTTTTAGGTGCCATCAAGTCGGTTTCGACTCATAGCAACCCTGTATACAACAGAACGAAACACTGTCCAGTCCTACGTCATCCTCACAACCATTGCTATGTTTGAGCCCATTGTTGCAGCCTCTGTGTCAATCTATCTCATTGAGGGTCTTCCTCTTTTTTGCTGACCCTCTACCAAGCATGATGTCCTTTTCCAGGGACTAATCTCTCCTGATAACATGTGCTAAGTACGTGAGACAAAGTCTCACCATCCTCGCTGCCAAGGAGCACTCTGGCTGTATTTCTTCCTAGTTCACATGCGTCAATTCTTTTCAGTCTTCCTTATTCATTGTTCAGCTTTCACATGGCATAGGACATGATTGAAAATACCATGGCTTGGGTCAGGTGCACCTTAGTCCTCAAAGTGACATCTTTGCTTCTTAACACTTCAAAGAGGCCCTCTGCAGCAGATTTGCCCAATGCAATATGTCCTTTGATTTCTTGACTGCTGTTTTCATGGCTGTTGATTGTGGATCCAAGTAAAATGAAATCCTTGACAACTTCAATCTTTTCTCCGTTTATCATGATATTGCTCATTGGTCCTGTTGTGAGGATTTTTGTTTTCTTTATGTTAAGGTGTAGTCTATACCGAACACTGTGGTCTTTGATCTTCATCACTAAGTGCTTCAAGTCCCCTTCACTTTCCGCAAGCAAGGTTGTGTCATCTGCATAACGCAGGTTGTTAATGAGTCTTCCTCCAATCCTGATGCCCCGTTCGTCTTCATATAGTCCAGCTTCTCAGATTATTTGCTCAGCATACAGATTGAATAGGTGTGGTGAAAGGATACAACCCTGACACACACCTTTCCTGACTTTAAACCAAGGTAGAGATTAAGAAAGTTTCCCCTATGCTTCACACACGTGCACACACGCAAGCACACGTACACCCACACATGCAGAGAGCCATACAAGATGAATTCACAGAGAGTGCTTGAAAAGCTCAGCCCAGCAGCCCTGAAGATTTTTATTGTGGTGATTCCCACCCCCGCTCGGTGCCTTCCAAACCCTGTACCACCACGGACCGGCATGTTTATCACGTTAATCACGCTTCAAAAGAGGTGTCAAGGTTTGACCTTTCTAATCAAGCCTTCAGCTCAGATTCTGAAAGATGTATAGTACAGGTCTGTAGAGAAAAGGTCATTCTGGAAAGGTTTTTAATCAAATATGCCACACCATTCACCTACAGCCAAGTTGTTTTATGTGGGTGGATTACACAACCCCTCCTTCACTTCCTTCTTTAGATAACCTCTTTGCAGTTCCAATTGAGATCTTCAAGATGAGACTTGGCTATTTAATCTAGCAACTGACCACAAACCATATCACGGGCAGAAAAATAGAAGCAGCAGAGAGCTCACTTGTCCTGAGTTGATTAAATGTCTGAAGAGAATTTTTTTTATTTAATCTTACAAGGAAAACTAAACTTGGAAATCAAAAGACGGCTGTTCTCTGCTGTGAAGGCAGCATTGCAAAAGTTAAGAAGAAGGGCCAGATTCATTTTACACAATTCAGTATAAAGGGTGACTCCTTTCTGCCCTTTCCCACTTGGGTTCTTTGCTTCTGAGTGAAAGTGTCTGCATTATGAAAGATGAGCACAGAGCCCTTGGTTTTCAGTGTCTGAAAATGGTTTGTGTCACCTTGTACAATTGTCTTTGCAGATATGATACCGTATCTTTGCACTCAAGTCCACTGAGACCAGTTTGAATGTAAGCAAATAGAGCTCACAATGTAGGTGGCACATTTGTCTGGACAGGGTTTTGTGTTATCGGAGGACCACTTACAGTCCCATTCTTCAGCCCTTAGGAGTGTCCTCCCCTTTCCAGAAATGGAGCTCCTCACAGTTCTTTCCCCACTCCTGCTCTCAGGGATTTCTTTCCAATATGTTTATCCAGTTCTATACGTCCTATTTTTAATTGAAATGCACCAGGTCTTCTTCGTTACCTTCCTACTCACCAATCCTCACTTAAAACAGCCCACAGAGAGATGAGGAAGTATAGTATGGGCTAGTAGAAGGAACATCAGATCCAAAGCCTAGATCGAAATCTTACTTCGCCACCTAGTGGCCGTGTGGTCCTTGGCCAGTCACCTTCGGAATTGCATTTTTTTCAGTTGAAATATTGGGATAGTCAATTTGGCCTAAGAGGATTATTTGAGGATAAAGTGAAATAATACATATGGAAGTGCTTTGTAAATTGTCGACTACTAATTTGAAGTTATGGGAACTCATAAATCCCCTTTTTATTGCCTGTTTGGGTTGGGATTTTCTCTTATTTGAAAACATAAGTGCCTCAAAGTTATAGCTTCTAATTGCTACTCTATGTCTAGTCTTCAGCCACATCTACCCTTTCCATCTGCTGCCATCTAAGGCTTGGGTCAGGCTAGGATTTAGGAACATGGGCTAAGTCCCCTAGTGGCAGAGATGAGCCAATAAATTGACATTAAGAACTGGGAAGAACCACCTGGTAGCCCTAAAGTTAGCAGGAAATCCAGAGAAAAAGGTACATTTAAAGCATTCTAGGCTTGGAATCCAGGAAGACAAACAACTAGCTGAGACAGTGAGCCATGGCAAAGAGTTTCAAACCAAGCCTTGTGGTATATCTGAGACCAGCCTTGTTTTCTTAAAGATATCAGACTGAAACGTCTTTCAACTGAGCTGTGGATGTTCTGTAGAAGCAAAAAAAAAAAAGACTATTTACTGAGGAAGAAGCACAGTTCTGTAATTTTGTTCTGAATATGTTTTCTACCCTGAAATTCCTTACCCATCAGGGAAATAGATTCTTGTACTTTGAACAGCTGGCTGAGCGTGTGATGGGAAATTTATATAAAGCTGAGGCTCTGAGGAGACCTAAGGGATAAAGCCATATCCCCAAGGCTGTAGTTTTATCAATTTTTATCTCTTGTCTGGTGGTTATGGATGCAACTAGCCATGAATACAAAAAGGCTTCTGTTCAGAGGTGCTGCTGGCATTTTTTCCTAGAACAATTCTTTCTAAAATAATGGCTAGAGCACTGACCACTTACACAGTTAGACTCTGTCCAGCTATAGTTCTAGTCATTGACCTCAGTCAAAGGGGCATGTGTCTGAAGATCTCCTCCCATCACTAGTGCAATGATATTCGCTGGTTTGGCACATGACCATTTTGATGGAGTGGAGAGAATTGTTTTTAAGGACACTAGCACCACCGTCTGTTTCCATAGCCACATGCAGAGTGGACCAGGTCTTACTCTTCCAGGGTAACGCAGTTGGAAGCACTTTGAAATCACCTAAGGATATCCCTTTGGGTAAGGTAGTAGCCAACAAATAAATAATTTCATTTTTGGCATATGTTGTTGTTATTAGCTGCTGTTGAGTCAGCCCCAACTCATGGTAACTCCATGCACAAGGAAACAAAACGCTGCCTGGTCCTGTGCCAGCCCCATGATCAGTTGCGAATTGGACCGATCCATAAGATTTTTATTAGCTGATTTTCAGAAGTAGATCTCCAGCCTTTTCTTCCTAGCCTGTCTTAGTCTGGAAACTCCATTAAAACCTGTTGAGCATCATAGCAACACACACAAGCTTCCACTAACAGACAGGTGGTAGCTGCGCATAAGGTGCATCAGCTGGAAATCAAACCCAGGTCTCCCCCATGGAAGGTGAGGTAGGTTGGGAAAGTGAAGGTTAAGAGTTTTTTTTTAAATAATTTTTATTGTGCTTTAAGTGAAAGTTTACAAATCAAGTCAGTCTCTCACATATAAACTTATATACACCTTACTACATACTCCCACTTACTCTCCCCCTAATGAGTCAGCCCACTCCCTCCTTCCAGTCTCTCCTTTCTTGACTGTTTTGACAGTTTCTAACCCCCTCTTACCCTCCCATCTCCTCTCTAGACAGGAGATGCCAACATAGTCTCAAGTGTCCACCTGATACAAGCAGCTCACTCCTCATCAGCATCTCTCTCCAACCCATTGTCCAGTCCAATCCATGTCTGACGAGTTGGCTTTGGGAATGGTTCCTGTCCTGGGCCAACAGGTTTGGGGACCATGACCACCGGGATTCTCCTAGTCTTAGTCATACCAGTAAGTCTGGTCTTTTTATGAGAATATGGGGTCTGCATCCCACTGTTCTCCTGCTCCCTCAGGGTTCTCTGTTGTGTTCCCTGTCAGGGCAGTCATCGGTTGTGGCCAGGCACCATCTAGTTCTTCTGGTCTCAGGATGATGTGAGTCTCTAGTTCATGTGGCCCTTTCTGACTCCTGGGTTCATAATTATCTTGTGACCTTGGTGTTCTTCATTCTCCTTTGATCCAGGTGGGTTGAGACCAATTGATGCATCTTAGATGGCCGCTTGTTAGCATTTAAGACCCCAGATGCCACATTTCAAAGTGGGATGCAGAATGTTTTCATAATAGAATTATTTTGCCAATTGACTTAGAAGTCCCCTTAAGCCATGGTCCCCAAACCCCCGCCCTTGCTCCGCTGACCTTTGAAGCATTCATTTTATCCCGGAAACTTCTTTGCTTTTGGTCCAGTCCAGTTGAGCTGACCTTCCCTGTACTGAGTAT
The DNA here is from genome assembly GCF_030014295.1 of Loxodonta africana. Taxonomy (NCBI): domain Eukaryota; kingdom Metazoa; phylum Chordata; class Mammalia; order Proboscidea; family Elephantidae; genus Loxodonta; species Loxodonta africana. The sequence goes on from NC_087369.1 coordinate 16,564,827, forward strand.
TGTCCTTCCCTTCACCTAAAGTAGTTCTTATCTACTAACTAATCAGTAAATAACCCTCTTCTACCCTCCCTCCCTCCCCCCTCGTAACCACAAAAGAATGTGTTCTTCTCAGTTTAAGCTATTTAGGTTAAGAGTTTTTTGTTGTTCTTATTGTTGTTTTAAACCAGCAAATCATTGCAAGTCAGAAATGAAGTAGAAATGTTTTGAAATAAAAACTATTTATGGTCTGTTTGGATACAAATTCCATTTCCTTCTTTCCAACAAGAGCTCAGGTAATAGTTTTAGGATTTCAGGCCCCTCTCCGCCAAGCATGTTAACTGATGGACTCTAAATATCTCAAAAATATTAATTTATTGACCTTTTTTTTTTAAATAGCTGTATCCCATGCTAACCTTAATTTTGGGTGATTTCAAATTATTTATCTTTAATTTACATAGAGAAAAGTACAAAAATCAACTGGAAGAAAACAAAATCACCCAGTATGGTACAGACAGTTTCTCTTGAGGGTGACATTAGGGCTCAGTTAGAGCTAAATCAAGTAGAGACAAGAAGCATCAACTATCCCATCAACCTGATCATCCCTTTGCATAGTAAAATGTGACCTTGGGCCAACCAGACATTTATTCATAGATGCTATGTGCACTGCACTGGAGAGGAAAAACATAACCAAACCACACTCAGTGTTCTCAAGAAATTTATGGCCAAGCTGACAGCATTAACTGTGCCTCCTCTATAAAGGGGAATAATATAACCAGCTTTAAAAATGAGTTATGAAGATAAAATACTATGAAATGTGACTAAGTTAAGTAATATGACTAAATAAAATAATACGAGATATAAAACTAATGTGAAAGCTTGTCAGTTCTTAAGCTCAATACTAGTGTTAGGGATCATTCCTGCCTGTGAGTGATGTTATGAAGAAACTTGGCAGGTGTTCCAGAAAGGATTACAGATGGTGAGGTTACGAGTTGATTCTCTGCAACAGGAAGCTCTGCTTGACTTGTTCCTGTGATGCTGTGATGACTATATTAGGAGGAGTCAGTGGGTTAACATTATTTGCGCTAAAATAAATTCCAGCTAGATGAAAAGGATTCAATATAAAGCACACTGACAAACAAACCAAAAAGGAACTGTGAAAGTACTAGAAGAGAACATAGGTGTGTATTGTTATTTTGTGTATTGGGGAAAGCATTTCTAAATATGACAGAAACCCCAGGTGAAAATATTTGGATTAAGATAAATTTGTAAAACCATGACACTTCTACATTTTCAAATGTTACCAGTGTTGAAAGACATCTGGTAAACTAGCAAAAGGTATTTGCAACACCTATGAGAGAAAAACTTCCTTCAAATCGCCAAGATAAAGGCAAATAACTCAATAGAAAGATAATCAAGGACATAAACAGACAATTTACAAAAGAAAAAAAAAGACTAAAGATAGGCAAACATTTTAAAAGATGTTTAATCTTGCTAACAATAAAAGGCAAATTACAATAAAGAATTAGAAAGCCATTTATCAACGAGTTTGGCAAAGCTTTAAAAAATGTATCATATCCAAAGAGTGTTTGAGGAACCACACATCTTCACATATTTTGGGGACAAATGTATATTCATATAGCCTTTTGTTGTTCAAGTTGGATCCACAGTCAACATCCATGGAAGCAGCAGTCAAGAAATGAAAGGAATAACTGAATGAGAAAAGCATAGTTATTTCAACAAATGGTGCTGGAACAACTGGATATCCACATGCAAAAGAATGAAGGTGGAACTCTGCCTCCCACTATATAAGAAAATTAACCCAAAATGGATCAAAGACCTAAATGTTAGAGTAAAACAATAAAACTCTTAGAAGAAAACATAGATGTAAATCTTTGTGACCTTGGATTACACAATATTTTCTTAGATAAAATACTAAAGTACAACCAACCAAAAAACACACAAAAAAGATAAATTGGACTTCATCAAAATGAAAAACTTTTGTGCTTTGAAGAACACTATCAAGAAAATGAAAAGAAAATCCAATGAATGGGAGAAAATATTTTCAAATCATTTGTCTGAAAAGGGACTTGTATCCAGAATATATAAAGAACACTTACAACTCAATGATAAAAAGACAAATAACCCAATTAAAAAGTGGGCAAAGGATTTGACTAGACATTTTTCCAAAGAAGGCATACAAATAGCCAATAAGCGTAGCAAAAGATGCTCAGCATCATTAGAGAAATGCAAAAAAATCCATAATGAGATACCACTTCTGCCCACAATGAGGCTATAATAAAGCCTGACAATAACAAGTGTTGATGAAGAAGTGGAGGAATTGTAATTCTCATCCGCTGCAGGTGGGATTATAAAATGGTGCAGCTGCTTTGGAAAAGCTGAACATAAAATTTTTTATTATATATATTTCACCACAATGTTTTTATTAGGTGCTGTCAAGTTGGTTCCAACTTATGGCAACCCTATGTACAACGGAACGAAACACTTCCCGGTCCTGTGCCATCTTCACAATTATTGCTATGTTTGAGCCCATGGTTGCAGCCACTTGTGTCAGTCCATCTCATTGAGGGTCTTCCTCTTTTTCCCTGACCCTCTGCTCTACCAAGCATGATGTCCTTCTCCAGGGACTGGTCCCTCCTGATAAGATGTCCAAAGTATGTAATATGAAGCCTCACCATTGTCATTTCTAATGAGCATTCTGGCTGTACTTCTTCCAAGACAGATTTGTTCGTTCTTCTGGCCAAACCACCACTGCCGTCGAGTCGTTCTTCTGGCAGTCCACAGTATATTCAATATTCTTCACCAACACCATAATTCAAAGGCATCCATTTTTCTTTGGTCTTCTTATTCATTGTCCAGCTTTCACATGCATATGAGGTGATTGAAAACACCACAGTTTGGGTCAGCCACACATTAGTCCTCAAAGTGACATCTTTGCTTTTTAACTCTTGAAAGAGGTCTTTTGCTACAGATTTGCCCAATGCAATGCACTGTTTGATTTCTTGACTGCTTGCTTTCATAGGTGTTGCTTGTGGATTCAAGTAAAATGAAGTTCTTTACAACTTCAATAATTTCTCTGTTTACTGCTCTGACAGAGATCGCAATAGAAGGTCCCAGACACAGCTGGAGAAAAATATAGAACAAAATTCTGACTCAAAAAAAAAAAAAAGACCCAGACTTACTGGTCTGACAGAGACTGGAGAAACCCAGTGTGGCCCCTGGACACCTTTTTAGCTGAGTAATGAAGTCACTCCTGAGGTTAACCCTTCAGCCAAGGATTAGACAGGCCCATAAAACAAAATGAGACTAAATGAACACATCAGCCCAGGGGCAAGGATGAAAAGGCAGGAGGGGACAGGAAAGCTGGTAATGGGGAACCTAAGGTCGAGAACAGGAGAGTGTTGACGTGTCTTGGGGTTGGCAACCAATGTCACAAAACAATGTGTATATTAATTGTTTAACGAGAAGCTAGTTTGCTCTGTAAACCTTCATCTAAAGTAAATTAAAAAATAAAAATAATTTTGCAAAAAAGAAATCAAATGACTCATTGCATTGGGGAAATCTGCTGCAAAAGACCTCTTTAAAGTGTTGAAAAGCAAAGATTTCACCATGAGGACTAGGGTGGGCCTGACCTAAGATGTGATATTTTCAATCACCTCATATGCATGCAAAAGCTAGACAATGAATAAAAAAGAGACAGCCTCAACGGCACCTTACAATGACAACAGTTCTCCTTGGTAATATATATAACCCCTTGGTGGCATACTCTTTGACCAAGAAATTATTCTTCTGGGTATCTATCCTAAAGTAGTATTTGGAATGATGTACAAACATGCAGATTTGAGGACATTCACTGCTTCTGTAGTACAGCAAATTGGAAATACTTTAAATGCCCATCAATAGAGAATCTGTTAGGTGAATTGTGGTACATCTGTTTTCCAGAATTCTCTACCTCAGCACTATTGACATTTGAGGCCAGATCATCCTTTGCGATGGGGGTTGTCGTGCGCATTGTAAAATGTTCAGCAGCATCCCTGGCCTCTACCCACTAGATGCCATAGCACCCCTCCCCTGGGTTGACAGCCAAAAATGTCTCCAGACATAGCCAAGTGTCCCCTGGGTGGCAAAATCACTCTCATTTCCCCTTAAGAGCCACTCATTTAAGTGACTACGATGCAGCTTTTAAAAAGAATGTATCAGAGCCATATATATTGGCAAGAAAAGATAAGCACAGTGTATTGTTAAATTAGATAAGTGATTGCTGAATATTATGTACTATACCATCTGATTTTCATAAATAAATAATTGTGCATGATTATCTCTGCATACTGCTATTATGTCACTAGGAAATAAATCAGGAGAGTTCTGGTAAATCGTTGGTCAGCAGGGAGCAATCCTAAAACGCTCACCCTGGGCATGGCGGAATGTCTATTGGACATGACCTCCCTGAATCTCAGGTTCCCTCATCTCTGCACAAGGTCACATGGTAAAGGATTCGTGAGAAAGATATTCAAAAAGTGACAGAGAATCATTTTGTGAAAGCATTCTGTGCCTCTGAAAGGGATCTGTCTTTGGCTTTGGGGCCACAGGTCTTAAGCTTTTGCAAAATAGATTCTTAATGATTTCTAGAAGAATTTGTGTAAGTGTAAAATTCCTGTTTCTGAAAGCACCAACCAGAACTCTGCACGCCCCTGCATTCTCCCCAACCCCAGGCTTCCCTTCTGCTGTATTTACTTGGTATTTCTCTTTGTTGCAATTTATTTATTTTTCTCACTGACCCTTTTTTTCCCTTAAAAAAAAAGAAAGAAAGAAAAAGTGCCTTCGAAACTTTGGAGAGAAGAGCCATTGAAAACATGAAAGTCTCTGGTGTTTTTTGTCCAGTGCTGATATCTATCTTAAGGTCTATAAAGAAGAACTTTCCAGCTTTTCATTGGTTAAAAATAGGCAGCGATGACAAGAAGACTTGGAATTTATAATGTCTGCAGCTCAGAGAATGATGGAAGTTAGGTAGCAAATATCTGGTGCCCTTGCTTATCCATCTTTAAATGAACAGAGAGGGTGACTCCATTAGCTCTCTAATTCACTGGGTCTTCAGTGTCAAATAAAAAATTTATTTGATTGAGAGATTTCTTTAACATGAGGCCCCATCTGTGATAGAAAGAACAAAATTAACTGGTATGCTTCATTTATTTTCATTATCTACAAAACAGCATGTCTCTAAGATCAAACAAATTGCATTTGTTTCTTCTTAATGCAACTGTAGCAAGTGTCTCTGAGAAGAGAAAATTCTACTTCTTTGTGCAGGCCAGAGAGCTTTTAGGAAATAAAGTCAGAAGTGCATTAGATCTAGGCTTTTAACACTAATATATTAGATAATATGATCATATTTAAAGGAGAAATTGTTCAATGGACATCCCACAAACTTCTAGAAATACCACATGTAAAATGGGCATTCCCAGGAAATAAAAAAAGATTGGGTTGTTGGAAAGAAGAAGATTAGGCAGAAACTCCAATTGCGTTTAAACCAGCCCATTGCCATCAAGTCGATTCTGATTCATAGCGACTCTATAAGACAGAGTAGAACTGCCTCACAGGGTTTCTGAGGAGTGCCTGGTGGATTTGAACTGCCAACCTTTTGGTTAGCAGCCATATCTCTTAACCACTATGCCACCAGGGTTTCCTATGTTCAAACAAGGAGAGGCATATTCTACTGAATGGCATGCTCTTTGTACAGCAACTGGTGACTTCCTCCCTTTAGTAGGAGCCCTGGTGGTACAGTGGTTAAGAGTTTGGCTGCTAACCAAAAGGTTGGCAGTTCGAATCCACCAGCCGCTCCTTGGAAACCCACTGGGGCAGTTCTACTCTGTTCTATAGGGTCGCTATGAGTTGGAATCAACGGGACAGCAACACATTGGGTTGGCTGGTCCCTTTAGTAGCTTCTGTTATTTTATGTCAGAAGGAACTTTGAATCATTCAAAGTGAATTATAAAATAATTAGCATATAATGGACTTAACCAGGCACTAGGGTTTTGTATACCTTAACTCAGATAAAATAATAATCTTGAAAATTATATATCATTATCCTCATTTTACATATTAGGCAATTCAGGCCATTCTATTTGGGATTATTGTACAGCAAATATTCAGTCTGCATCCCTCCCACCGTGGATGAATATACTTTCCCGTCCCATTGCCGTTGAGCATGGCCATGTGACTCTCTTTGGCCAGTGGATGTTAGGGAACATGATGTAAGTTAAGACTTGAAACATGCTTGTTCAGTGGAGCTAGACATTTTGTGCTTTGGCCATCGCCAAGGGATGAGCATTCCCAGGGCAGCCTGCTGGTCTCTGAAGAATGAGAAGCACATGGAGTGGAGCCATCTTAGCTGTCCCACAGACCTGTTGTTTGAAGCAGAACCACCCCAGCCAACACACACATCTGTCAGCATGACAATAAACGCTCCCTGTTGTGTGCCACTGAGTGTTGGGGTGGTTTATACCCAGCTGACTAATACAGAGGCTTAGAAGAATTGAAGTAGATCATGAGGTTTGTCTTGTTCATCAAGGTCTTTCCAGTACCATGTCAGGAAAAGAGTGCTCATAGTTCTTTTTAATGAATGAAGTCACATGGTTAATAGGGAGAGGATCCAGGATTCAAATTCAGATCTGACTCTAACTCCATTAGGCTCTGCCCTATTCACTGTGGCACTCTTCCTTTCAATTACTGTTTGCTGAATGAATAATGAATGGTGCAATGTCAGGTATAGAGGATTTAAATAGATGTTTATGAATGACTTAGAAGATGTACTTGATTATATTCCTAAGCCTAACATAAATATTTGGATCGTCTGGTGGTTTAATGATCTATTCATCTGCTTTTCTCTGCTCAATATTTCTTGATTTCTTCCCTTGGCGTAGTGAGCTCCTTGGTCTCCTAGCTTTCTTCTTCCTCACTGATCACTCCTTGTTGGTCTCCTTTGCTGGCCCTTGAATATTGAAGAGTTCCTCTGAACTCTTCTCATCCACACTCCTTGCATCAGTGGGTCTCAATAAAAACAGTGTTTCACCCACCAGGCATTTTGGAAAGTCATGGAGGTGTTTCAATGTCACAGTAACTGTTTGGGGAGGTAGACAGTTCTGGAAGTTGTGAATGAAAGTTCAGAATCTTGCATTGTGTGAGACTGTCCTATACAACAGAGATGCCCTCCATCTCACAAAGGTTTTGAGTGAACAACTGGTCATTCACATAAAGAACAAAAAACAACACTCTTAGGTAAACCTGGGATCTAACTCAATTGACGTGGAAGCACAAAGTATTGTAACGTAAAGGAAAGCAATCACTGGTATAAATCTAAAGAAGATTGTTGTGTATTTTGGTTAGAACTTTACTGAGAGTTGCCCTCCATTTGGAACATCATTTCATCAAAACCAAAGGTGCCCTGGGGGGGGCGGAGCCAAGATGGCAGACTAGGCAGACGCTACCTCGGATCCCTCTTACAACAAAGACACGGAAAAACAAGTGAATCGATCACATACATAACAATCTATGAACCCTGAACAACAAACACAGATTTAGAGATGGAGAACGAACTAATACGGGGAAGCAGCGATTGTTTCCAGAGCCTGGAGCCAGCGTACCAGTCAGGTACGGCACAGGCACAGAGAGCTGCTCCACCCCCCTGAACTAACCCCGGGAGGGAGACCAGCCGGTTCTGCAGGCGGCGTGAGACGCAGCCGGTAGGAGAAGTCCCCGGGAGGCAGTGACTGGTCTTGGAGCAGGAAGAGCAGCATCCCAGCCAGGGAACCGTCTCGCCGGGATTTGGACTGGACGCAGCGGATTTTCTGGAAAAACTAGTTTCCCAGTGATGGCTCGGAGACAACAATCCATATCAAACCACTTAAAGAAGCAGACCATGACAGCTTCTCCAACCCCCCAAACAAAAGAATCAAAATCTTTCCCAAATGAAGATACAATCCTGGAATTATCAGATACAGAATATAAAAAACTAATTTACAGAATGCTTAAAGATATCACAAATGAAATTAGGATAACTGCAGAAAAAGCCAAGGAACACCGATAAAACTGTTGAAGAACTCAAAAAGATTATTGAAGAACATAGTGGAAAAATTAATAAGTTGCAAGAATCCATAGAGAGACAACATGTAGAAATCCAAAAGATTAACAATAAAATAACAGAATTAACGTAATAGGAAGTCAGAGGAGCAGACTCGAGCAATTAGAATGCAGACTGGGACATCTGGAGGACCAGGGAATCAACACCAACATAGCTGGAAAAAAATCAGATAAAAGAATTTAAAAAAATGAAGAAACCCTAAGAATTATGTGGGACTCTATCAAGAAGGATAACCTGCGGATGATTGGAGTCCCAGAACAGGGAGGGGGGACAGAAAACACAGAGAAAATAGTTGAAGAACTCCTGACAGAAAACTTCCCTGACATCATGAAAGACGAAAGGATATCTATCCAAGACGCTCATCGAACCCCATTTAAGATTGATCCAAAAAGAAAAACACCAAGACATATTATCATCAAACTCACCAAAACCAAAGATAAACAGAAAATTTTAAAAGCAGCCAGGGAGAAAAGAAAGGTTTCCTTCAAGGGAGAATCAATAAGAATAAGTTCAGACTACTCAGCAGAAACCATGCAGGCAAGAAGGGAATGGGACGACATATACAGAACACTGAAGGAGAAAAACTGCCAGCCAAGGATCATATATCCAGCAAAACTCTCTCTGAAATATGAAGGCGAAATTAAGATATTTACAGACAAACACAAGTTTAGAGAATTTGCAAAAACCAAACCAAAGCTACAAGAAATACTAAAGGATATTGTTTGGTCAGAGAACCAATAATATCAGATATCAGCACAACACAAGGTCACAAAACAGAATGTCCTGATATCAACTCAAATAGGGAAATCACAAAAACAAACAAATTAAGATTAATTAAAAAAAAATACACATAACAGGGAATCATGGAAGTCAATAGGTAAAAGATCACAATAATCAAAAAGAGGGACTAAATACAGGAGGCATTGAACGGCCATATGGAGAGTGATACAAGGCGATATAGAACAATACAAGTTAGGTTTTTACTTAGAAAAATAGGGGTAAATAATAAGGTAACCACAAAAAGGTATAACAACTCTATAACTCAAGATAAAAGCCAAGAAAAACGTAACGACTCAACTAACATAAAGTCAAACACTACGAAAATGAGGATCTCACAATTTACTAAGAAAAACGCCTCAGCACAAAAAAGTATGCGGAAAAATGAAATTCTCAACAACACACATAAAAAGGCATCAAAATGACAGCACTAAAAACTTATTTATCTATAATTACCCTGAATGTAAATGGACTAAATGCACCAATAAAGAGACAGAGAGTCACAGACTGGATAAAGAAACACGATCCATCTATATGCTGCCTACAAGAGACACACCTTAGACTTAGAGACACAAACAAACTAAAACTCAAAGGATGGAAAAAAATATATCAAGCAAACAATAAGAAAAAAGAAGAGGAGTAGCAATATTAATTTCTGACAAAATAGACTTTAGACTTAAATCCACCACAAAGGATAAAGAAGGACACTATATAATGATAAAAGGGACAATTGATCAGGAAGACATAACCATATTAAATATTTATGCACCTAGTGACAGGGCTGCAAGATACATAAATCAAAATTTAACAGAATTGAAAAGTGAGATAGATACCTCCACAATTATAGTAGGAGACTTCAACACACCACTTTCGGAGAAGGACAGGACATCCAGTAAGAAGCTCAATAGAGACACGGAAGATCTAATTACAACAATCAACCAACTTGACCTCATTGACTTATACAGAACTCTCCACCCAACTGCTGCAAAGTATACTTTTTTTTCTAGTGCACATGGAACATTCTCTAGAATAGACCACATATTAGGTCATAAAACAAATCTTTGCAGAATCCAAAACATCGAAATATTACAAAGCATCTTCTCAGACCACAAGGCAATGAAGCTAGAAATCAATAACAGAAAAACTAGGGAAAAGAAATCAAATACTTGGAAAATGAACAATACCCTCCTGAAAAAAGACTGGGTTATAGAAGACATCAAGGAGGGAATAAGGAAATTCTTAGAAAGCAACGAGAATGAAAATACTTCCTATCAAAACCTCTGGGACACAGCAAAAGCAGTGCTCAGAGGCCAATTTATATCCATAAATGCACACATACAAAAAGAAGAAAGAGCCAAAATCAGAGAACTGTCCCGACAACTTGAACAAATAGAAAGTGAGCAACAAAAGAATCCATCAGGCACCAGAAGAAAACAAATACTAAAAATTAGAGCTGAACTAAATGAATTAGAGAACAGAAAAACAATTGAAAGAATTAACAAAGCCAAAAGCTGGTTCTTTGAAAAAATTAACAAAATTGATAAACCATTGGCTAGACTGACTAAAGAAATACAGGAAAGGAAACAAATAACCCGAATAAGAAACCAGAAGGACCACATCACAACAGAACCAAATGAAATTAAAAGAATCATTTCAGATTATTATGAAAAATTGTACTCTAACAAATTTGAAAACCTAGAAGAAATGGATGAATTCCTGGAAAAACACTACCTACCTAAACTAACACATTCAGAAGTAGAACAACTAAATAGACCCATAACAAAAAAAGAGATTGAAACGGTAATCAAAACACTTCCAACAAAAAAAAGCCCTGGCCCGGACAGCTTCACTGCAGAGTTCTACCAAACTTTCAGAGAAGAGTTAACACCACTACTTCTGAAGGTATTCCAAAGCATGGAAAATGACGGAATACTACCCAACTCATTCTATGAAGCCACCATCTCCCTGATACCAAAACCAGGTAAAGACATTACAAAAAAAGAAAATTATAGACCTATATCCCTCATGAACATAGATGCAAAAATCCTCAACAAAATTCTAGCCAATAGAATCCAACAACACATCAAAAAAATAATTCACCCTGATCAAGTGGGATTTATACCAGGTATGCAAGGCTGGTTTAATATCAGAAAAACCATTAATGTAATCCATCACATAAATAAAACAAAAGACAAAAACCACATGATCTTATCAATTGATGCAGAAAAGGCATTTGACAAAGTCCAACACCCATTTATGATAAAAACTCTTACCAAAATAGGAATTGAAGGAAAATTCCTCAACATAATAAAGGGCATCTATACAAAGCCAACAGCCAATATCACTCTAAATGGAGAGAACCTGAAAGGATTTCCCTTGAGAACGGGAACCAGACAAGGATGCCCTTTATCACCGCTCTTATTCAACATCGTGCTAGAAGTCCTGGCCAGGGCAATTAGGCTAGACAAAGAAATAAAAGGTATCCAGATTGGCAAGGAAGAGGTAAAGTTATCACTATTTGCAGATGACATGATTATATACACAGAAAACCCTAAGGAATCCTCCAGGAAACTACTGAAACTAATAGAAGAGTTTGGCAGAGTCTCAGGTTATAAAATAAACATACAAAAATCACTTGGATTCCTCTACATCAACAAAAAGAACACCGAAGAGGAAATAACCAAATCAATACCATTCACAGTAGCCCCCAAGAAGATAAGATACTTAGGAATAAATCTTACCAAGGATGTAAAAGACCTATACAAAGAAAACTACAAAGCTCTACTACAAGAAATTCAAAAGGACATACTTAAGTGGAAAAACATACCTTGCTCATGGATAGGAAGACTTAACATAGTAAAAATGTCTATTCTACCAAAAGCCATCTATACATTTAATGCACTTCCGATCCAAATTCCAATGTCATATTTTAAGGGGATAGAGAAACAAATCACCAATTTCATATGGAAGGGAAAGAAGCCCCGGATAAGCAAAGCACTACTGAAAAAGAAGAAGAAAGTGGGAGGCCTCACTTTACCTGACTTCAGAACCTATTATACAGCCACAGTAGTCAAAACAGCCTGGTACTGGTACAACAACAGGCACATAGACCAATGGAACAGAATTGAGAACCCAGACATAGGTCCATGCACGTATGAGCAGCTGATATTTGACAAAGGACCAGTGTCAATTAATTGGGGAAAAGATAGCCTTTTTAACAAATGGTGCTGGCATAACTGGATATCCATTTGCAAAAAAAATTAAACAGGACCCGTACCTCACACCATGCACAAAAACTAACTCCAAGTGGATCAAAGACCTAAACATAAAGACTAAAACGATCAAGATCATGGAAGAAAAAATTGGGACAACCCTAGGAGCCCTAATACAAGGTATAAACAGAATACAAAACATTACCAAAAATGATGAAGAGAAACCCGATAACTGGGAGCTCCTAAAAATCAAACACCTATGCTCATCTAAAGACTTCTCCAAAAGAGTAAAAAGACCACCTACAGATTGGGAAAGAATTTTCAGCTATGACATCTCCGACCAGCGCCTGATCTCTAAAATCTACATGGTTCTGTCAAAACTCAACCACAAAAAGACAAACAACCCAATCAAGAAGTGGGCAAAGGATATGAACACACATTTCACTAAAGAAGATATTCAGGCAGCCAACAGATCCATGAGAAAATGCTCTCGATCATTAGCCATTAGAGAAATGCAAATTAAAACTATGATGAGATTCCATCTCACACCAGCAAGGCTGGCATTAATCCAAAAAACACAAAATAATAAATGTTGGAGAGGCTGTGGAGAGATTGGAACTCTCATACACTGCTGGTGGGAATGTAAAATGGTACAACCACTTTGGAAATCTATCTGGCGTTATCTTAAACAGTTAGAAATAGAACTACCATACAACCCAGAAATCCCACTCCTCGGAATATACCCTAGAGATACAATAGCCTTCATACGAACAGATATATGCACACCCATGTTTATTGCAGCTCTGTTTACAATAGCAAAAAGCTGGAAGCAACCAAGGTGTCCATCAATGGATGAATGGGTAAATAAATTGTGGTGTATTCACACAATGGAATACTACGCATCAATAAAGAACAGTGACGAATCTGTGAAACATTTCATAACATGGAGGAACCTGGAAGGCATTATGCTGAGCGAAATGAGTCAGAGGCAAAAGGACAAATATTGTATAAGACCACTATTATAAGATCTTGAGAAATAGTAAACCTGAGAAGAACACATACTTTTGTGGTTACAAGGTGGGGAGGGAGGGAGGGTGGGAGAGGTTTTTTTTATTGATTAATCAGTAGATAAGAACTGCTTTAGGTGAAGGGAAAGACAACACTCAATACATGGAAGGTCAGCTCAATTGGACTGGACCAAAAGCAAAGAAGTTTCCGGGATAAAATGAATGCTTCAAAGGTCAGCGGAGCAAGGGCGGGAGTCTGGGGACCATGGTTTGAGAGGACTTCTAAGTCAATTGGGAAAATAATTCTATTATGAAATCATTCTGCATCCCACTTTGAAAGGTGGTGTCTGGGGTCTTAAATGGTAACAAGCAGCCATCTAAGATGCATCAATGAGTCTCAACCCACCTGGAGCAAAGGAAAATGAAGAACACCAAGGCCACACGACAACTAAGAGCCCGAGAGACAGAAAGGGCCACATGAACCAGAGACCTACATCATCCTGAGACCAGAAGAACTAGTCGGTGCCCGGCCACAATCGATGACTGCCCTGACAGGGAGCACAGCAGAGGACCCCTGAGGGAGCAGGAGATCAGTGGGATAACCCCTGAGGGAGCAGGAGATCAGTGGGATACAGACCCCAAATTCTCATAAAAAGACCAAACTTAATGGTCTGACTGAGACTAGAGGAATCCCGGCGGCCATGCTCCCCAGACCTTCTGTTGGCACAGGACAGGAACCATCCCCAAAGACAACTCATCAGACATGAAAGGGACTGGTCAGCGGGTGGGAGAGAGACGCTGATGAAGAGTGAGCTAATTATATCAGGTGGACACTTGAGATTGTGTTGGCAACTCTTGTCTGGAGAGGGGATGGGAGGATAGAGAGAGAGGGAAGCCGGCAAAATTGTCAAGAAAGGAGAGACTGAAAGGGCTGACTCAAGAGGGGGAGAGCAAGTGGGAGTAGGGAGTGAGATGTATGTAAACTTATATGTGACAGACTGATTGGATTTGTAAACGTTCACTTGAAGCTTAATAAAAGTTATTAAAAAAAAAAAAAAAGGTGCCCTGATATTTGAGCAGCCAGTTTGACACACTTGACATTCAACATCAGTTGGCATTTCTGTGTTTTAAAAGGAAGGGTAAATCCATATGTATATGGTATATGAATATACTTATTTAGCCCTTATTACAAAAGATAAATTAAGTCAGAGTGCTGAGAGTTGAAAGTTTGCAACTTGGTTTTACAGGTTTACCCAAAAGTGCATTTATCATTTTTTATGAACCAGTAAAGCTGCCAATATTAAGTGAACATTATAATGAGAAACAGGTGGATAAATTCACAAAATACGTCATACTTCTTTAAAGGAAAATATGAAACCATGATACTCTCCCTGCTGCCCTTTTAACTCAGGTGCACAGAATTTGATTCATCATTTTTTCATGTATTCCACTTTGGAATATTTTAAAGCATTCAGAACAAATGAGCTAGAGTGACACAGAGCAATATGGATGCTTTTTAGTTTTCATACAAGAAGTAATAAGTAACTCCCAGAAAATTACCATAGTTTTTTTTTATGATACTCTGTAAAGTTAAAAATCCTTAAAAATATGAATACTGTTTAGGAATACAGATAGATGCAATGAAACTATATAAAAAGGAATGCAAGTAAAAGATGAACATGGAATTAAACCCAATGCCTGCTTTGGGTAAGAGGGAAAGCAGGGGATGTGGGATGGGGTTGGAATGGGAGGGGGCGCCATATTCCTAGATGTAGATTAATGAAAATGTCCTAGCTTTTGTTTGGATGATGTGTTTGTGGATGCTGATTACATTATCAAGAATCAATAAATGAATAAACAAAGAAGTCTATTCATGGACCAATGATTAGAGTGCATCATAATATTCTTATCATAAACAAATAAGCCTGGTCTCCTATTATCTATTCCAACGCTGTTTTTTATCCTGGTATCTGCTGTCTCTCTGTTCTTTCATTTTCTCTTTCTGATTGTAAAGGGTGGTTTCTGGTCATATTCTGCTTAAATCCAGCGTTGTTCAATAGACCTGGTCAGCAGTAGCAACTTCCTCAATCCATGAAACCTAGTGACAAAACAGGGAGCTAGTATGAGCCTTTCCTGACTCTTCCTGCCCCTCTAGTCGTTTTGTAATACTCAATCCTTGTATTAAATTCCTTGAGTACCTAAAGTGATTTCTGCTTTCCCTTCAGAATCCTGACTGATAATGCTCCCTTCACTAACATGTAATATCTATGAGGGAAACTACTTTATCTTGTTCATTGTCATATCCCCAGTATCTAGAATAGTGCCAGCTACATATTGAAGACATCAACCAACCAATTAATGGTAATGGACTGGTGAGTCTCCATTGGTCTTTCCCCTTCTCTGCCTTCCTGTATGACCTGGGAGGCATCACCTCTGCTCCTTTGCCAGATGGTTTCCTTTGTGTTCAACCAATGGCAGATACTGCTGGGACATCAAAGATGGGAGGTAGTTCTTCCTATTTCCCTCCATTCATCACTGTTTAAGGTTGATGCTCTGTGAGCTCAATCAATCAGGATTTAAGTTTTCTTTTCAGGGGAATTTTTTTCTATTACTTTTTTAAATTCTTTTTTTTCTCCACCGTTTTTTCTGACCTAAACTCCTAGTAAATGGACATTATGTGGCCTGTTCTTTCTTCCATTTCTTTTCTTTTTCCTCTCAAAATTTACATCTGTTTGTGTTCTTAGTTTTCTCTTATGTGAAAAAATCCGTGATTTTGTCTTCTAAATTATATTCTTTTTTTAGTCGTGCCCAGCGTCACCAGCAATTCTAAGGAGTATTTTAAATGGTTAGTTATTTTTGACTTGCCAAGATCTTGTTCTTTTCTGGTAGAATCTTTATTTAAGCTGTATTTTTTTTTAATGAGTGTAATATTTTCAAAACTTCCTGAGATTACTAATTAGACTTTTTTTTCCTCCTCTTTTCTAGCTTCTCTTCATTCATACTTAACTTTGCTCCCTGTGGATTCATTGCTGTGCGGCTTTACTTCGGAGCCCTTCTTTCGTGCTGTTGGTTATTCTTGGCTGCCCGTTACTGTCTCTAAATAATGGTATAGATTGATCCATATCCGTATTGAGTGAAGGTTTCCTCAGTAAATGGTGAATCAATGCTTCCTGGCATTTCTCCCCTGACTTCCCCCCCCACACCTCATTCTGTGAGTGACAGGGTGGATTACTTGATTTGTGCTTCAATTCCACCCTATCTGTGGTATCTGAGTGGAACATGGCAAGGTGGCCTCACCCCACCTGCCACCCCAGAATACACAGCTCAAGGGCAGAACAGAGACTGAAGACACCCTCAACCAAGAAAGTAGAAAGGAAGTTTTCCTGCAGTTGAGTTCTTGAGGAGTTTTCACCACCCCAGAGCACCTCTCTTTTCTTCTCCGTGTTTGATGTGACCACAAGGACTTCCCTAGAACCTCTTTTCTCTCTGTCCCTGGTGACCATACAAGGGAGCACCAACAGGTCCCCCACTTTACAAAGAGGGCTGATCCCCACAGTTGTACCCCTCTATTGACCCCAGTTACTCCACCAGTCACCCAGTCATTTACTTTTACTCTAAACTCTGTCCCTCTGCAGCTCTAAACTTTCCTGAGAAGTCCTGTCTACTCACTTTCCTGCCATCTCACTGTCTGGGCTGCTGTTAGGGATTGAACTGTGTCCCCCAGAAATATGTGTTGTAAACCCTAACCCCTATGCCTGTGGTTATAATCCCATCTGGGAATAGGGTTTTCTTTGTTATGTTAATGGGGGCATATCGGAGTAGGGTGTGTCTTCAACCTAACCACTTTTGAGATATAAAAAGAGCAGATTAGGCACAGAAGCAAGGAAGTACTAATGGAGGAAAGATAGGAGCCACCTGGAGATCTCCAAGGAATGCAGAGGATGCTGAAGGAGCTGACAAGGATTCCCCCAAGAGTGGACAAAGAGCCCTCCCCTAGAGCCAGCACCCTGAATTCAGACTTCTTGCTTCCTAAACTGAGAAAATAAATTTCTGTTCATTAAAGCTACCCACTTGTATTTCTGTTACAGCAGCAATGAGAAACTAAGACAGTTGGCTTGAGGGTTTTTCACCTCTTTTCACAGAATAAATTATTCACTCCTAGTCCCCAGAAACCTACAGAGCTACAGTAAGCATGTCCTTTCTTATCCTTTTTGTTTTTTCCTATATGGGAAGTTTGAAATCCTCTATAATACATCAGTTTCTGAAGTTCTTTTGGTAAGAAGAGACAGTTATCTGTTTAAGATTAATAAATAATATGCACTTTAATGATAGTTTTATATTAATCTTTAGTAAAGCATGAAATTTAATCTCCTCAGTGTGATAAACTTAAGGAGTTGATGAGCTCTGACTGTGGGGGCCACATAACAAGGCGGATGCCTCCAGAAGACATATTGTGCGTGGAAGGCTTCATATTAATTTCTGAAGTATTTGGGTTAATGATGTTTCATTAAGAATCCCTTAAATGCACAGTGTTCGCTTTCATGGAGGGATTTAATGGGAACTTAATGGATTTATTCTATTACTTTGCTCATTTTTTAAAAATGCTTTAATTAGATATTACTATTAATGGACCTATTGCACACATTTCAAGGAGTCCCCCCAGTTATTCAGAATTTAATCATTAAAATTTATCAAATCAGATGGGGGAAGCAAAGATGAAAATAGTGACATATTTAGATAAGCACCTTCAATTTTAAGAGTGATGTTACGGAGAAGCAGCTGAGATGGAACAAGAAGGGGAGGGGAGTTTCTCTCATTCACATTTTGCTATTTTCCTTACAAGAGTTTAGTTATTTATTTATTCCAGAAACATTTGTTTAGCGCTAATAATATGTGAGCTACCATGATGATTAAAAAAAAAAATCCAGAAGGATTTCAGAATCCAATGAAAGCAGAGCTAGGCAGTTAAACAGATAACTACACTAGACTGTGGGTCACGCAAAAGTAGAGGTAATGACAAGGTGCCAAGGAGCACAGAAGGGTGATTCACCCGACTTGACTGGGAAGAGAGGAAAAGGCATTCCAGAGAAGGTGACATTTAAGCTGAATCTTAAATGCCGATTTAATATTATTAACCAGGCGCACAAGATAGAGGCTATTCTAGATTACGTGCTATGCAAGGTGCAAATTGTTTTATTTACACTTCACCCCCCTGTGCCTAACTAGATCACCAGGCCTTTCTTCTGAGGCACCACTGGGTGGACTCAAACCTCCAACCTTTTGGTTAACAGTGAACGTGTTAACTGTTTACACTACACGGGGACTCATATAATGTTGTTGTTGTTAAGTGCCATCTAGTTGGTTCCAACTCACAGCGACCCTATAGGACAGAGTAGAACTGCTCCATAGGGTTCCCAAGGAGCAGCTGGTAGATGTGAACTGCTGATCTTTTGGTTAGCAGCCAAGCTCTTAACCACCACGCCACCAGGGCTCCTCCTATAGTGTTGTTGTTTGGTGCCATCGAGTCGGTTCCAACTCTATATACAACAGAATGAAACACTGCCTGGTCCTGCACCATCCTCACTATTGTTGCTATGTTTGAACCCATTGTTGCAGCCACTGTGTAAATCCATCTCATTAAGGATCTTCCTCTTTTTCACTGACCCTCTACTTACCACGCATGATGTCCTTCTCCAGGGACTGATCCCTCCTGACAACATGTCCAAAGTATGTGAGACATAGTCTTGCCATCCTTGCTTCTGAGGAACATTCTGGCCGTACTTCTTCCAAGACAGATTTGTTCGTTCTTTTGGCAGTCCATGGTGTATTCAATATTCTTCCCCAACACCACAATTCAAAGGTGTCAATTCTTCTTCAGTCTTCCTTATTCATTGTCCGGCTTTCACATGCATATGAGGTGATTGAAAACACCATGGCTTGGGTCAGGTGCACCTTAGTCTTCAAGGTGACATCTTTGCTTTTCAACACTTTAAAAAGGTCTTTTGCAGCAGATTTACCCAAGGCAATGCATCTTTTGATTTCTTGAGTGCTGCTTCCATGGGTGTTGATTGTGGATTCAAGTAAAATGAAATCCTTGACAACTTCAGTCTTTTCTGTTTGTCATGATGTTGCTCATTTATCCAATTGTTAGGATTTTTGTTTTCTTTATGTTAAGGCGTAATCCACACTGAAGGCTATGGTCTTTGATCTTCATCAGTAAGTGCTTCAAGCCTTCTTCACTTTCAGCAAGCAAGGTTGTGTCATCTGCATAATGCAGGCTGTTAATGAGTCTTCCTCCAATCCTGATGCCCCGTTCTTCTTCATATTGTCCAGATTCTCAGATTATTTGCTCAACATACAGATTGAATAAATGTGGTGGAAGAATACAACCCTGACCCACACCTTTCCTGACTTTAAACCACTCAGTATCCCCTTGTTCTGTTCAAACGACTGCCTCTTGATCTATGTAAAGGTTCCTCATGAGCACAAGTAAGTGTTCTGGAATTCCCATCCTTCGCAATGTTATCCATAGTTTGTTATGATCCACACATTTGTTATGATCCTTAGCATAGGCAATAAAACACAGGTAAACATCTTTCTGGTATTCGGTGCTTTCAGCCAGGATCCATCTGACATCAGCAATGATATCCCTGGTTCCCCGTCCTCTTCGGAATCTGGCTTGAATTTCTGGCAGTCCCCTGTCAATATACTGCTACAGCCACTCTTAAATGATCTTCAGCAAAATTTTACTTGCATGTGATGTTAATGATATTGTTCAATAATTTCCTCATTAGGTGGGATCAGCTTTCTTGGGAATAGGCATAAATATGGATCTCTTCCAGTCAGTTGGCCAGGAAGATGTCTTCCAAATTTCTTGGCATACACAGGTGAGCACTTCCAGCGCTACATCCATTGTTGAAACATCTCAATTGGTGTTCCTTCAATTTCTGGAACCTTGTTTTTCACCAATGCCTTTAGTGCAGTTTGGGCTTCTTCCTCCAGTACCATCGGTTCCTGATCATATGTTACCTCCTGAAATGGTTGAATGTCGGCCAATTCTTTTTGGTATAGTGACTCTGTGTATTCCTTCCGTCTTCTTTTGATGCTTCCTGCATCGTTTAATACTTTCTCCATAGAATCCTTCAGTATTGCAACTCAAGGCTTAAAATTTTTTTTTCTGCAGTTCTTTCAGCTTTAGAAATGTCAAGCATGTCCTTCCCTTTTGGTTTTCTGTCTTCAGGTCTTTGCACACGTCATTATAATACTTTACTTTGTTTTTTTCAAGCCACAATTTGAAATCTTCTGTTCATCTGCTTTTTACTTTATCATTTTTTCCTTTTGCTTTAGCTACTTGACATTCAAGAGCAAGTTTCGGAGTCTCTTCTGATATCCATTTGAATCTCATCTTTCTTTCCTGTCTTTTTAATGACCTCTTGCTTGAAGATTGAAGATTTTTACCAACTTTTGTAGTCTGAAATTGACTGAACATACAATCAGGGTGCATTGATAATTATATGTGATTGGAATGTGAAAGTTGGAAATGAAGAAGGATCAGTAGTTGGAAAATATGACCTTGGTGATAGAAACAATGCTGGAGATCACATGATAGAATTCTGCAAGACTAGCAACTTCTTCATAGCAAATATTTTTTTTTTACCAACATAAATGGTGACTATACACGTGGACCTTGCCAGATAGACTACACAGGAGTCAAATCGACTACATCTGGAGAAGGAGATGGTGGAAAAGCTCAGTATCATCAATCAGAACAAAACCAGGGGCTGACTGTGGAACAGACCATCAATTGCTCATATGCAAGTTCAAGTTGAAACTGAGGAAAATTAGAACAATTCCATGAGAGCCAAAGTACGACCTTGAGTATATCCCACTTGACTTTCGGTACCATCTCAAGCATAGATTTTATGTGTTGAACACTAATGGCTGAAGACCAGACAAGTTGTGGAATGACATCAAGGACATCATACCTATAATGTTAAGGTGATGATATTATTATCACCATTTTTGCAAAGAAGAAATCTAACATTAAACTGAGCCATTCAAAGTCACACAAAACTGAGTGGCAGAGCTCTTCGAGTTTAGGTACCATTATCTTCTGCCTCTCTGTGATAAGCCAATTAGCGCAGGAGGACAAAGGTCCTGAGAAAGGAACTGTGGTGCAATTTGGATGATCAAGTTGTTCTTTATCTTCAAAAAGCTGCTACACTTATTATTCACTATTAAGGAGAAAAGGAAGTAAAAGGAAAGCAAAACAAAAATGAAGCTTCTGTGAGGGGCAGCGGTTTTTTCCTTGTGCAGACAAGAGTACCAAGGCACACAGGAGGTACTGTTCCTGAGAGTCTGGCAACTTAGGAACAGAACAACAGGCTGCTGAGAAGAACCTTTGTCGTGTGGCAGCCACATTTCCTCCTAGGAAAACCAAGTGGACTCCTCAGTGGGAGGTACTGATGAGCTTCTGTTTGCTAGCCTGGAGGCTCATTTATTTTAAATCTCAGAGATAGGAAATACTGGAAACCCCCACTTGACAGAATACACCTTCTTTCCCTAAAGCAGTGCTTCCCAACGGGGCAGTTTTTGTTTGTCACACCTGGGGGCAGGATGCTACTGACATCTAGTGGGTCAAGGTCATGGATGTTGCTAAACATCTTAAAATGCACAGGACAGCTCTCACCACAGAGAATGGTTGGCAGACCCTGCCCAAAAGAAGGAGCATGCTGGCTTCACTGGTTCAGACACCACCCTGAACATTCACAGGGAAAGAAGAGTGTGAGAGGAGAAGAGGATTGATGGATATCAATCAACGCAAGCATCACCTGAAGCATCCTTTGATGAAGTGGCTTCCTCAAAACAGTCAACAAGATCAATGGGGCCCCAAATTCGCTTCTGTCTTAAATTATTGGAGTTAAGCATCTCTTAGAAAAATGAGATCTCTGGCTCATAGTTGGCACCAATAACAGAATCATGCCATAAAGTGTAGCATCTAAACCACCTTTCTTCCCACACCTGCAACATCCACAGTCAGCAATAAGATTTATCAGGCATCTTTGCAAAATGCTGGAACATCCATTTTTCTGGCTTCTAAGTAGACACAGAAATATGGAAAACCTGAGGTGCTTCATTATTCAGCAGCAAAATTGATTCACTGAGAGCCCACGAGCTTAACTACTTTAACTTAACAGGTGCATTAGTATAATTTGACTGCACAATAGCAAAGCCAAAAAGCTATTCAGTCATTGACAGATACAAACAGACCCAAGAAATGTAAAAAGAACAGCCTCCCCAGAATAAAACTCAAGCATGCATTGGGGAAATAAAACAATCCTGCCAACAAAAGATCCTTCTGAAGCGATAATAGAAGAGAGAGAGGACACAATTTATTAAAGAATGTGTACTAACAGATTTACATGCATGTAAATTAGCACAGAAGGTCTCTGGATGGCACAAATGGTTAAGCACTCAACTACTAGCCCAAAGGTTGATGGTTCAAACCCACCCAGGGATGCCTCAGAAGACAGGCCTGGTAATCTGCTTCTGAAAAATCATCCATTGAAAATCCTGTGGGACAGTTCTACCCTACACACATGAGGTCGCCATGAGTAGGAATTGACTCAACAGCAACTAACAACAAGGTGGCATAAAAGTGTCTGCAAAGTCTGGTCGAAATTTCATACAAGTTTCCACAGTGAAGTAGAAGAAAGAACAAAGAAATCTTCTCTCCTTGAGAGATAAATGGACTTACCTTTAATAAAACAAACAAACAAACAAAAAACTCATTGCCATTGAGTCAATTCCAATTCATTGCAACACTATAAGACAGGGTAGAACTGCCCCATAGGGATTCCAAGGAGCAGCTGGTGATTTCAAACTGCGAACCTTTTGGTTAGCAACTGAGCTCTCAACCACCACACCACCAGGGCTGCTTGCCACCTTGTGATAGTCTCTTGTAAACCACAGAAGAGATGGCCCCTGGTCTTGCATTGGAAAATCAAAAAGTTGGGATGTATTATGCTTCCAGGAAACACTCTAAGAAGGGGAGAGTGGGGAAGCAGCCACCTCCCTCCTCAAATAAAGTTTCATTATTCTGCCCTTCCACATACAGAGAGAAGACAAAGGAATAAGTATTTCTTTAGCTCCAACGAAGGACCAGGCATTTGAAGTATATTCTCCTGTTTAAACCTTACAATGACCTTGTAAAGTAAGTGTTTTCATCTCTATTTCATATAAAAGCAGTAGGTATAAGACTTAAGTAGGTGGTCCATCTGTGGGTGGACAATTCTTGGGTTCCCATCGTATTATGCCAACTCCAATCTAGGACTTAAAGTCTACAGATGTCATCTATACCGCAGCAGTTAGGCAAAAGGGAAAAGAGCAGTGGGCAGAAGCAGGAGTTGTTCCTTGGCTCCTACTAAGACCTTTTCTTAATACAGTTAAATGCACCCTCTGGTTACCACCTTCATGCCCTCTTCTATGTTAAAAGGAGCAGCTAAGTGGGTATCACCTTTCTGGAAAAGGAATGAAGCAACATCTAAATGGGAAAGTTGAGGGCTGGCCAGAAACGGGCTACTTTACAAAAACTTTAAGTGCTCCTCCTTAGCCAAACCTCCAAGTGACCTGAGATGGTGACTCTGAGGATTTCATGTCATTAGAGTCAGCTGGCAGAAAGGCTAGCAAGTTCTCCAACTTAATGTTTCCCTTACCTTTTCAGAATGGGTAAGTTCTCAGCCTAAAAATGGCGTATTTCACTAGTCTGACTTTCTGAAATTTCTACTGGGGTTTCAGACATCCCAGGAGCACTTTCAAAGACCTTGAGTTTTCCGGCTCATCAGTGGCACAATACCTGCTTTACCTTGATGGAAATAAACAGAGAGCACCCAAAGAAGAACAAGCAGTACTCGCTTCAGCAGCACCTGTACTAAAATTGGAACGATACAGAGAAGATTAGCATGGCTCCTGCACAAGGATGACACGCAAATTCGTGAAGCATTCCATATTTTTAATTTAAAAATGGGCAAAAGATATGAACAGACACTTCACTAAAGAAGACATTCAGATAGCTAACAGATACATGAGGAAATGCTTGCAATCATTAGCCATTAGAGAAAGCCAAATCAAAACTACAATGAGATACCATCTCCAACAAGGCTGGCATTAATCCAAAAAACACAAAATAATAAATGTTGGAGAGGTTGTGGAGAGACTGGAACACTTATACACTGCTGGTGAGAATGTAAAATGGTACAACCACTTTGGAAATCGATTTGGTGCTTCCTTAAAAAGCTAGAAATAGAACTACCATATGATCCAGCAATCCCACCCCGGGAATATATCCTAGAGAAATAAGAGCCTTTACATGAACAGATATATGTACACCCATGTTCATTGCAGCACTGTTTACAATAGCAAAAAGATGGAAGCAACCAAGGTGCCCATCAACAGATGAATGGATAAATAAATAATGGCATATTCACACAATGGAATACTACGCATCGATAAAGAACAGTGAGGAATCTGTGAAACATTTCATGACATGGAGGAATCTGGAAGGCATTATGCTGAGTGAAATTAGTCAGTTGCAAAAGGACAAATATTGTATGAGACCACTATTATAAGAACTCAAGAAATAGTTTAAACAGAGAAGAAAATATTCTTTGATGGTTAAGAGAGGGGGAAGGGAGGGAGGGAAAGGGGGATTCGCTAATTAGATAGTAGACAAGAACCAAAGGAGAACAAGCGAACACTATTTATTCAGATCACTATAGCAAGGGTGTCAGTCACCATCACTTGAGTTTGGCGAAGACTTAAAGACAGGCCAACTACCAGTTGCCGTCGAATCGATTCTAACTCATGGTGACCATATGTGTACAGAGTAGAACTCCATAGACTTTTCAAGGCTCGGTCTTTTCAGAAGCAGATTACCAGACCTTTTTCCAAGGTACCTCTGAGTGAGTTTGAACCACCAACCTTTCTGTTAGTATTCGAGTGCTCAACTGTTTGTGCCACACAGGGACTTCTCAAAGGCAGGCCCAAAAAAACTCATTGCCATGGAGTCGATTCTGACCCATAGCAACCCTAGAGGACAGAATAGAACTGCCCCCAAAGGGTTTCCAAGGAGGACTGGTGGATTTGAACTGCCGACCTTTAAGTTAGCAGCCGTATCACCTAACCACTGAACCACCAGGGCTGCAATCCCAAAGGCAGGCAGAGGAGTATAAGTGGAAAAAAGAGGGAGGCTTCAGTTATGCCCTGATTGGAGGTTGTTGCCTGGGAACACTGGAGGCAGGCAAACTAGAAGCAGGGCATCCCGTGTGATTGGTTTGGAGAGTATGTATGCCTTTCTCTGGTTGGTCCTGAGTTAGAGGCAGGGTGAGAGGGTGCAAGAATTAGGGGAGCAGGCAGTTAGTCAGTCCTGACCATAGCATTTTGGGCTGATTGCTACAAATGTGGCTTGGCTTTCTGAACTGGCTGCTAAAGATAGGAGTCAGAATTTCTGTTTTTATATGTGGCCTGGCCATTGTCCATTTTTTTAATTCTTACTCTCACCTTTATATGGAGTCACAGCCTCCCCTGCTCTGAAGGTCAAACCCTTGGTCCTCCTTGTACCCTCTGTAACCTTCCTATCATCTCTCTCCTCCCATTGTACTAATTCTCTAAGTGAAAAAAAATGTGAGTTGCATCGTTGAAGCTAGTTTGGTGCTGTGCCATCTTTTGGAGACTTGTTAAAAATTTTTATAGAGGCAAGAAGTAAAATGACTTCCCTGGGCTAAGAGCCAAACACAAATTAGTCATAACTCTATTTACAAGAAACAACAGCTTAAACAATACATGTATAAATTTTTGAATGAGAAATTAACTTGAGTTGTAAACTTTCACCTAAAGCACAATAATAATAATAAAAACAGCTATATGTAGAACTGAAACTTAAAAAGTTTTTTCCTTATCAGCATGAGTTGCAATCCTCACGAGTATGAGTTGTCAACACTCACCCCATCAAGATAAGCCAGCCTCACATTCAGTGACCAGCTTTCCCAAAACAAAAGGAAAATTAAATGTGATTAACCAATCAAAGCAAAGGGCCAGATACTTACTCATGTAAAATGGTGCCTTTAAAAGGGCATTGTAACTGTGTAAACTGGAGTCCCCCCACCATTTTCAGTTTGGAGTGCCCTCTGTTCATGAACAATTTCTTGTTCAATAACTCATGTTAACTAATTGACTCTTTAATCAAATTCCTGCCCCCCTTCCTTCTTCAGTGAAGGGAACACTGGTTCTCCTGGCCCCAACCATAGGAAGACCCCCAGTGACCTGAGGTTGGACCACCCCATGTCAGGGGAGCAGGGGATTTCAGGACAGTGGTAGGAACCCAAGACATCATCAGTTGGAATAGCCAAAGAAAAGAATGCTAGAAGGGCTATGTTTGTTAGCACACAAGAGAAGCTCCAGGAATCCCTAGTTTTTCCTGGAGTAACAGGAGGGATTTCAGGAAAGCATTGGTGTCATCAGTTCTGAGTACGGCATGAAGACAGACTGCTCTATAATTATTGTGAGACCCTACTTTTCAACAGGTCTGGTGAAATGTGAACCATGTGTAAAGTCAGCAAGGTGCTCCCCAGGACTCAAAGAAAGGTGTTGTTCTATTATTATTTGTTGTTGATAGGTGCCATTAAGTTCTTTCCAACTAACTGCGATGCTGTGTACAACAGAATGAAACGTTGCCCAGTCCTGTGCCATCCTCACAATCGTTGCTATGTTTGAGCCCATTGTTGCAGCCACTGTGTCAGTCCATCTTGCTGACAGCCTTACTCTTTTTCGCTGACCCTCTACTTTACCAAGCATGATGTCCTTCTCCAGGGACTGGTCGCTTCTGATAACATGTCCAAAGCACATGAGACAAAGTCTCTCCATCCTCACTTCTAAGGAGCATTCTGGTTGTACAACTTCCAAGACAGATTTGTTTGTTCTTCTGACAGCCCATGGTATATTCAATATTCTTCCCCAACACCGTAATTAAAAGGCATCATTGTTCTTTGGTCTTCCTTATTCATTGCGCAGCCCTCCCATGTGTATGTGGCAATTGAAAATACCATGGCTTGGGTCAGGTGCACCTTAGCTCTCAAAGCGATAGCTTTGCTTTTTAACACTTTAAAGAGGTCTTTTGCAGCAGATTTGCCCAATGCAGTATGTTGTTTGATTTCTTGACTGCTGCTTCCATTGCTGTTGATCGTGGATCCAAGTAAAATGAAATCCTTGACAAGTTCAATCTTTTCTCCATCTATTATTATGTTGCTTATTGGCCCAGTTGTGAGGATTATTTGTTTTCTTTATGTTGAGGTATAATCCATACTGAAGGCTGTAGTCTTTGATCTTCATCAGTAAGTGCTTCAAGTCATCTTCACCTTTAGCAAGCAAAGTTGTGTCATCTGCATAATGCAAGTTGCTAATGAGTCTTCCTCCAATCCTGATGCCCTGTTCTTCTTCGTGTAGTCCAGCTTTTCAGATTATTTGCTCAGCATGCAGAATGAATAAATATGGTGAAAGGATACAACCCTGATACACACTTTTCCTGATTTTAACCCATGCAGTATCCCCTTGTTTGGTCAAATGACTGCCTCTTGGTCTATGTACAGGTCCTGCATGAGCACAATTAAGTGTTCTGGAATACTCATTCTTCTCAACGTTACCCATAATTTGTTATGATCCACACAGTTGAATGCCTTTACATAGTCAATAAAACACAGATAAACATCTTTCTGTTATTCTCTGCTTTTAGCCAACATCCATCTAACATCAGCAATGATATCTCTTGTTACACATCGTCTTCTGAATCCAGCTTGATTGGGCTGGGATCTCTAGAGAAGCAAAACCAGTAAAGCGTATAAATATGTATAGAGAGAGATATCAAAGAAACGACTCACACGATTGTAGAGGCTGGAACGTCCCACGTCCGTGGATCAGGATAGAGGATTCAAATCATGTAGCCACAGGGGCTGGTGAACCCAAGTTCAGCAAGTCAGAGAACAGGGCTCCCACTCTCAGGCTGTGAAGACTGATGAATCCCAAGATCTGCAGATAAGTTGATAGCTCAAGTCCCAAGAGCTGGAGGTCAGATGAACAGGAGGCAGCCACAGGTTCCAGAGTGAGCAAGAAAGCCAGAACTTCTGCTTATATTTGGATGCAGTCCACACCCCAAGGAAACTCCCTTTCGACTGATTAGCTACTCATAGCAGATTCAATCACGGGAGTGATCACACTCAGTGATCACACTGAGAATCATGGCCCAGCCAAGTTGACACACAGTCTTAACCATCACACTGTGGCTGTACTGCTGCAATTGTTTTTGAATTATCTTCAGCAAAATTTACTCGCATGTGATATTAATGATATTTTTGATAATTTCTGCATTCCGTTGGATCACTTTCTTTGGAATAGGCACAAATATGGATCTCTTCCCGTTGGTTGACCAAGTAGCTGTCTTCCAAATTTCTTGGAGTGGACGTTGCATCAATTTGTTGAAACATTTCAGTTGGTAATCCATCAGTTCCTGGGGCCCTGTTTTTCGACATTGCCTTCAGTGCAGTTTGGACTTCTTCCTTCAGTATCATCAGTTCTTGATCATGTGCTACCTCCTGAAATGGTTGAACATCAACCAATTCTTTTTGGTACAGTGATTCTGTGTATTTCTTCCATCTTCTTTTGATGCTTCCTGCGTCATCCAATTTTTTGCCCATAGAATCCTTCAACATTGCAACTCAAGACTTTAATTTTTTCTTCAGTTCTTTCAGCCTGAGAAATGCCCTTTTGATTTTCTAACTCCAGGTCTTTGCACATTTCATTATAATACTTTACTTTGTTTTCTTGAGCTGTCCTTTGAAATCTTCTGTTCAGCTCTTTTACTTCATCATTTCTTCTGTTCACTTTAGCTACTCTACATTCAAGAGCATGTTTCAGAGTCTCTTCTAACATCCATTTTGGCCTTTCCTTTCTTTCCCGTCTTTTTTGTTTTCTTCTAAATTTTACTTGCTTTGTTTTCGTTGTTGAGAATATACACAGAAAAACATACACCAATTCAACAGTTTCTACATGTGCAGTTTAATGACATTGATTACATTCTTTAAGTTGTGCAACCATTCTCACCCTCCTTTTCTGAGTTGTCCCTCCCCCATTAACATAAACTCACTGTCCCAAGTTGCTATGGTCAATTGGATCCCATATAGATAGATCTCAAGAGACCATAATGCTCAAGGCAGACCTTTTTTACTAGTTAAGCTAAACTATTGTTTGGTTTTAAGATGACTTCAGGGATATTTTTGGTTTAAGGTTTAAAAGATTATCTCAGGGCAGTAGTTTCCAGGGTTCATCCACCCTCTATGGCTCCAGGAAGCTTTGAGTCCATGAGAATTTGAAATTCTGTTCTCTGTTTCCCCCCTTTTAATCAGGATTCTTCTATGAACTCTGTGATCAAAATGTTCAGTAGCCGGGCAACATCCGGTTCTTCTGGTCTAATGGCAAAGGGGCAGTTGTTCATGGAGGCAATTAGCTGCGCTTTTAAGAACCCAGGCACTAAGAAATGAACTAGAAGGTAGAACAGAAGCACTAAACACATTATTAGGCCAATTAACTGGGATGTCCCATGAAACCATGCCCCTAAACCTTCAAACCGAGGACCCAAATCCCATGAGGTATTTGCAGCCTCAGCTACTACTCTTTTTTTTTTTTGTCATTTTTGTAAATACGTCAATCGCACCACTTTTGCTAGTTTAACTTTTTACAGGTGTACAACTTATTAACAGCAATTACAATAATCTGCTATGCAACCCTACCCTTAATGCGATTTTTCCATCACTATTTAAGCCCCCTTTTCCCCCTCCCTCTCACCCCTAGTAACCACTAATAACCTTTGCCTCTATACATTTGCCTTTCTTGTCTTTTTATATGTGAGGTCATACAATATTTGTCCTTTTGTGATTGGCTTATTTCACTCAGCATGATGTCTTCAAGCTCCATGCATACAGTAGCATGTATCAAGACTTCATTTCTGCTACTGGCTGAGTAGTATTCCATTGTATGTATATAACACATTTTGTTTATCCTTTCACCTGTTGATGAACATTTAAGGGATTTTCACCTTTTGGCTATTGTGAATAGTGCTGCAATGAACATTTGTATACAAGTTTCTTTTTAAGTCTCTTCTTTCAAGTCTTTGGGGTATACAGTAGCTCCCCCTTATCCACAGTTACACTTTCCACAGTTTCAGTTATCCGCAGTCAACCACAGTCAGAAAATGTTAAATGAGTATCATAATGAAATCTCGGGCCATCCTGCTCCATTCTCCCTGGGGACCACATTCATATAAATTTTATCACAATATATTATTATAATTGTTCTCTTTTATTAATTAAAAACTGTTAATTTCTCACTATTCCTAATTTATAAATTAAACTTTATCACAGGTATGTATGTATAGGACAAAACATAGTATATATAGGGTTCAGTACTATCCATGGTTTCAGGCATCCATAGGGGTCTTAGAACATATCCCCCTTGGATAAGGGAGGACTATTGTATATTTAGGAGTGGAATTGCTGGGTCATATGGTAGTTCTCTTTTTACTTTTTTGAGAAACTGGCACACTGTTTTCCACAAAGGCTGTACTGCTTTGCATTCCCACCAGCAATAGATAAGGGTTCCAGTTTCCTCAAATCCTCGCCGACCTTTGTTATTTTATGTTTATGTTTGTTTGAATCTTAGTCTTTCCTGTCTTTTTAATGACCTTATTCTTTCTTCATGTTTGATGTCCTTGATGTCATCCCACAACTCATCTGGTCTTCTGTCATTAGTGTTTAATGTGTCAAATTATTCTTGAGATGGTCTGTAAATTCAGGTGGGATATGCTCAAGGTCGTACGTTGGCTTTTGTGGGCTTGTTTTAATTTTCTTCACCTTCAACTTGAACTTGCATATGAGCAGTTGATGGTCTGTTCTGCAGTTAACCTCTGACCTTGTGCTGACTGATGATATTGAGCTTCTCCATTATCTCTTGCCACAGATACAGTCAATTTAATCCCCTCATATTCCACCTTGAGAGGGCCACATGTATAACTGCTGTTCATGTTTTTGAAAAAGGGTATTTCCAATGAATAGGTCGTTGGTCTTGCAAAATACTATGCGGTCTCCAGTTGTTTCTATCACAAAGGCCATATTTTCTAACTACTGATCCTTCTTTGTTTCCAGCTTTCACATTCCAATCACCAGTTATTATCAATGCATCTTAATTGCATGTTTGATCAATTTCAGAGAGCAGAAGTTGGTAAAAATCTTCCATTTCTTCATCTTTGGCATTAGTGGTTAGTGCATAAATTTGAATAGCAGTCATATTAATTGGTCATAGCCGTATGAATATTATCTTATCACTGACAGCATTGTACTTCAGGACAGATCTTGAAATGTTCTTTTTGATGATGAATGCAACACCATTCCTCTTTGTCATTCCCAACATAGTAGACCATATGATTGTCTGATTCAAAATGGCCAATACCAGTCCATTTCAGCTCACTAATGCCTAGGATGTCAATCTTCAAGCGTTCCATTTCATTTTTGACAGTTTCCAATTTTCCTAGATTCATACTTCCTACATTCCATGTTCTAATTACTATTGGATGTTTGCATCTGTTTCTTCTCATTTTGGGTCATGCCACATGAGGAAATGAAGGCCCTGAAAGCTTTACTCCATCCATATCATTAAGATCTACCCTACTTTGAAGAGCCAGCTCTTCCCCAGTTGCATTTTGAGTGCCTTCCAACTGAGAGGCTCATCTTCCAGCACTGTATCAGACAGTGTTCTGCTGCTATTCATAAGGTTTTCACTGGCCAGTTTTTTCAGAAGTAGACTGCCGGGTCCTTCTTCCCAGTCTTAGCCTGGAAGATCCACTGAAACCTGCCCACCATGGGCAACCCTGTTGGCATTTGAAATGCCGGTGGCATAGCTTCCAGCATCACAGCAGCATGCAAACCGCCACAGTATGACAAACTGACAGACAAGTGTAGTTCTATTAGAGTAAGTCAAAGTATGGCACCATTTCTTTTTGCTCTGCCCTGGAGAGGGCTGTGGCTGTGTACATTGGTACAGAGCTGTTGATTGATATATTCTCATGGGAACTGGTTGGAAACATCTTAAGATTAAAATACGTGGCCTTAATTTTGGGAAATGGAAAATATTTACTATCAATCATATCTGATCCCTACATTTCAAATAGGCTTTTTATAAAAGCATTGGTAGTTTAAAGGAAATTGAGGCTAAAGGATATGAGAGATGAAAAGAAATAAATTCAGAAGGATCCTTAATATTCTTCCCATATTCTTGTTTGACACCCAGTTGAGGATTGGTTACAGTTTTTTATTATAAACTCCGTAATGTACAGAGTAAGTGTTCATAAATACCTAATCCAGATCTTTAAGAACATTTTGAAACAACTTCAGTGAAAAACAGGAAAACACTCAAAAGGAACTGAATAAACCTTGTTTTTTCCAAATGTTGATGTTCCCAACTAGATAACTATCTAGAAATTTTGAGCTTAAGAAGCAAAAAGGTTAAGAAAAGAGGTCTTATTCCTGAATTCTCTACATAAAAAAAAATTTTTTTCAGGAACAGGAATGCTTAACAAAATGTGTGTGGTTAAGTATCACATAACGGTTTGACCATAATACATAGTGGCTTTTCTTAGGTACCATCCTTTGATGAAGTGCTATAATTGAGATCACAATAAAATTCGGTTGGTTTTTCTGTTTTGTTTTGTTGAGAATAAAGCAACTAAGTAATTTTTAATGACTCTCAAGGAGTTTTAATACCTGTCTATAAGTGATTTGGGTTCGTTTAAAAAGTTGTTATCAATAGAAAGAGACATGTTCCCTTTTGTCAAATTCAGGTTGTAAAACTGCAAGTAACGAAGACTGGTTAGGAGACAAATTGCATGAAGCTCTAACTCTGGCTTATTAGGACCACATCTTACTCGTGAATCAACCATGGTGCCTAGAGCAACATCTTGCACCTAACTGGTGTCTAATAATCCTTGCTGAACGAATTAATGAATGAGTGAATGCACTGGCGATGACTAGAGGACCAGGGGAGGCAAGAAGTGACAGCCTCACCAATGACAACCAATAGGACAACCAAAAATGTCACTAAATAGAGTAAATAGTAAGTGCCAAGCCTCCTTCTCCTCCTCCCACCAGTGCGCACACCTGGCTTGAAGAAGGGACTGAGTGGGTTCACAAGGGAAGCCCAGTGTCCCGCCCTGCCAGTACAGCAGTTGGATGCTCCCTCCCTGAGGCCACCTGACCTGTCATATGGTGTGAGGGCTGTGTGGGGAGGGGCGTCCTGACTCTTTGCTCATGGGTGTGTGGTTCACCAGAGATCCTGGGTGTTTTGGGGGGAAGGGACCAAAATCTGGCCATGGCCATCTAAATGAATAATTTCTTTCATAAGGATCAGGCACAAAGCTGGTTCATATGAGGCAGAGGTTAAATATATTCCAAATGCCCAACTTCTGTGTCCCTCTGTCATCTCTAATGCCAACTACTCCTCCCTCCCCCCCACCCCACCACTCTCCCTCTCATCTGATCTTTGGGTTTTGTAATTCTCTGAAATGTCTCACAGAAATCACAAACCATACTTACAGTTAAGTGGTTTATTAGAGAAGTAAAAGGGTACAGCTCCGGATTAGAAACGAATCAGAAGTAGCAGGAACAACTCAGGATACAGTACTTGATCCGGACAGCTTCTTCTCATCCACTGCTGCTGGGCCCTGCACAAGGCTTTCTCAGGCAAGGGTTACAACTCTTAGTTCTGTGGGTCAGCAAGCCCCCACCACAGCTGTCTAACGCTGGTCTCCCGGTTCCTGCTGTCTCATGCCATTATTGATCTTGCTACTGCTGTCTTCCATGTTACAGCTCCCCTCACCCCATGTCTTCCTTTAAGCCCATTGGGATGGCAAAACTGACCAATCCCCTCATCAGGGGTCCATACACCTTATTTGCATGGCCCCACTCCTGTATGGGCTCCGTGCACCATATTTGCATTAGCAGCAAGCTGTCCAATCCCCTTGATGGGCTACAAGCACTTTATTTGCATAGTCCCACCCAGTCATTGTATGAGAGTCACAAAGACTATGGCTAGAAGGGCCATATTAAGTAATTCACTGCACCACACTGTGCCTGACACCACTCAGTTGCCCATGTGTCCTGCACCCCACCAGGTCAGTTGTGTATGTGACCATTGCTGCAGCCACTCAGTGTCACAACCCAGAATGAGAAACTCATTAAACCTCTGTGGCCATGGGCCGGGAGGTAATAGAATAAGTGCAGTAAGCCAGATTCATTTTTATCTGGGTGAAGGATAAACTCTAAGAGGGGGGAAGAATGGGGTTAGGAAATAAATTGAACTCCCTTCCTGCAGTAGCAGTGAAAATCGCAGTTGCCAAGTTAGCTTAACTAAACTGCTCTTGCCTAGGTAATTATGGTGTGTCATTATTTGCTACCATATTCTCCCATCGTATCAATATTTACTAGACCTGAATATAATGACGCCATTACCTTATCTCTACAGGGGGTACAGGTACTCAGGAGAGGAGTTTAAGACAACCCCTTTTATGATGCCCTTAATGTCTAATTATAAGACTTAAATTTCATCTTGAGGTTTCTCTTATTTCTAAAAAGCTTTTAAGCTATAGTGGATAAAGTACCTTGTGCTTTTGCTATTTGATGGCTTACACTTGAAGGGGACTCTGGAAGCCAGGAGAATATCATTGCTGCTACTACCCATTGATTCAGCAAACATTTTCTGGGCTCCTTGAACGTGATTGGCTGTGAGCTGGGTGCTAAGGATACGGATAAATAAGCTGTAGGACCCACTCATAAGCACTTCTAGTCTCAAAGTCATAAACAAACATCCACGTAAACAAATAACTCTAGAAAGAGTGACACAAACTGTGATAAATGTGTGTACAATGTACAGTGAGCCCCAAAGGAGGCCATCATCAGTTCTGCCTAGTAAGGAAAGCTTCATAGAGGAGATGAAATTGAACTAAGCCCTGAGGAATGAGTTGGCACCATGGTAGCTCTACCCCTTACAGTGAAGCGATATTCCTCCAACTTAAGTGATACAATGATAGAAAAAATGGTTTGGCCTTTCAGAGTTGACCTACAGTATTTTTTATTCTAATGATATTTTGAAATGTATATATATATAACTAAGTATAAAATCCTTATGCTCTTAATCTATTATAAAAGCAAAACAAATTTACAAATTACATATGATCAAAGCTACAGTACCAATGGAATTCAAATTAGTCACATTTCATTTAAAGTAATGGATGATGTTCTTTTCCTGAAACCAAATTGCTGATGTTGCATCTTCTGTTTCTCTTACTTATCGAACTAATCTGTGCAAGGTAATATGCTAAAAAATAACATAGCACAGAAGGGCTTATGATGAAA
Source organism: Loxodonta africana (assembly GCF_030014295.1). NCBI lineage: Eukaryota > Metazoa > Chordata > Mammalia > Proboscidea > Elephantidae > Loxodonta > Loxodonta africana. The sequence goes on from NC_087369.1 coordinate 16,600,459, forward strand.
ACCTGAAGGTGTCTTCCCTGGAAGAAACTGCTGTCTCTGATTTTGTTTCTCTGATAAATAGGCGATGCTATATTTCTCAATAAATTGCTTACGCTGATATACATTTTTAATAATTTATTTTATTTGTTGTTGTTGAAAATATACACAGCAGAACACACACCATTCAACAATTCCTACATGTGCAATTCATTGACATTGATTATATCCTTCATCCTCCTTTTCTGAATTATTCTTCCGCTATTAACATTAACTCACTGTCCCCAAATTTCACCGTTAGGGATTGTTCGGTATAGTGGAATATAATCCCCTTAGGTCGAAAGGCACTACGCAGTAGCCACAACAATCGACTCAAATATACCAAGGATCATGACGACGGCACAGGACTGAGCAACGTTATACATACGGTTGCCATGAGTCAGAGCTGACTCGACGGCAAATAACAACAACAACATTGCCCCTAAGCTTCCCATATAAACTTTTGAGTTGCTGTTGTCAATTTGATCCCACATAGATAGTTCTTTAAAAGAGCACAATCCTTCAGGCAGACATTCTTTACTAATTAAGCTAAACTCTGGTTTAAAGACTTCAGGGGATATTTTTGGTTTAAGGTTTAGAGATTATCTCAGGGTAATAGTTTCAGGGGTTCCTCCAGCCTCAATGGCTCCAGAAAGTCTGAATTACATGAGAATTTGAAATTTATGTTCCACATTTCCCTCTTTTTGATCAGGATTTATCTATATACTCTTTGATCAAAATATTCAATAATGGTAGCCAGGTACTATGCTGATATTTTTATGTATCATCCTTAAACATTTTCTATTGATTTCTTGATTTTTAGATGCAGACTTAACCCATTATCTACTCCGCACTTCCCCTCTATATTCCACCCAATATAGTGACAAGAGTGGTCTCCTCTGCAATTAAACAGCATTTTAAACCTTCATGTCTGGGAACGTCAAAAATAGGCTCTTTCTCTTTTCTCCCTATATTGTTGGACAAAGACAGTACTACCCCATCCTTCCTTCCATCTCTCCGACCTCCCTTTCATCTCCCAACCATTGTGAATTACATCTTTCTTTTGCATAATATTTAAATCCTGACTTGTGTAACCATATTTAAGTCTCTCATGATTTGTCTCTAGTTCGATCCTAAGGATTAAAACCTGTAGGCTGCGTTAACATTGGTGTATTAGTTTCCTAGGATTGCCATAACAGATTACCACAAACCTGGTGGCTTAAAACAACAGAAAATTATCCTCTCACAGTTCTGAAGGCCAGAAGTCTGAAATCAAGGTGTTGACAGGTCCACGCTCCCTCCGAAAGGCTCTAGGGGAGAATCCTTCGTTGCCTCTCCCAGCTTTCGGTAGCTCCAGGAATTCCTTGATTCGTGGCTCCATAACTCCAGTCTCTGCCTCCATCTTCACAAGGCCTTCTCCTCTTCTCTGTCTCAAGTATCTCTCTTCCTTTCTCTTATAAGGACATCTGTTGTTGGATTTAAGGCCTACCCAGATAATCCAGGATGATTTTATCTTGAAATTCTTAATTTAATTACATTTGGAAAGACCCTTTTTCTAACTAAGGTCGCAGCCACAGATCCCAGAGATTAGGACATGGATATATCTGTTTTGGAATGTCATGTCTGATAGGAGTGTTTAGGGTGGAAGCTGGCCACATCAGATTTTTGTTAGACAGGGAAGAATTAATGCTGATTTCAAAGACACCAAACTGGCATCCAGGGGAATAGGCCAAAACAAGATAGTTAAAAAGATATCTTCTCCATATTTTTCCTTTCCTTCTCTAGTTTCTTCTTTCTTAACCACACATTACCAAAACATTTCTACCCTCACTGTCATGGACTGAATTATGTCCCCCCAAAAATGTATATATCAATTTGGCTGGGTCATGATTCCTCATATTGTGTGGTTGTCCTCTATTTTGTGATTGTAATTTTATTGTTGGAGAGGATTAGGGTGGGATTGTAACACCCTTACCAGGTCACATTCCTGATCCAATATAAAGGGAATTTCCCTGGGGTGTGGTCTGTACCACCTTTTCTCTCTCAAGAGATATAAGGAAAGGGAAGCAAGCAGAGAGCGGGAACATCATACCACCAAGAAAGCAGCACCGGGAGCAGAGTGCATCTTTTGGACCTGGGGTCCCTGCGCCTGAGAAATTCCTCGACCAAGAGAAGACCGATGACAAGGACCTTCCTCCAGAGCCGACAGAGAAAGCCTTCTCCTGGAGCTGACACCCTGAATTTGGACTTTCAGCCTACTAGACAGTGAGAGAATAAATTCCTCTTTGTTAAAGCCGTCCACTTGTGGTATTTCTGTTAGAGCAGCACTAGATGACTAAGACATTCACATTCCAGGGTAGCTTGCAAGTCTTGGAGTACGGTATGAAAACATTCCAAGGTCATAAGAAATTTCCAGTTGATTGTGCCACTTGAAAGAAGTAGAAGAGTTAGTCAAAGAGTCTTGAGAAAATGAAATATTAAAAATCCTCTCCTGGAATCCTGTGGCCGCCACTGCACAAAATGTTCCCTTTTAGTGCGGGAAAGTGGAGCCTTGGGGACCCCAGTGGTTTTTCAGTTCATTTAAGCATTTAGCCTGCGGGCATTTTAAGAGGGATCCTAAGGGTTTCTCCATAGTTCCTTCCCACGGTTATTTCCTTGACACAGTGTTGGCAGACATATATGCTGGAGTGTTTAAGGCCCATCTCATAAAGGCCCATCTCTGGACAATTCTGAAGGGCCATTCCAGCTCCAAAGTCCACATGGGATTAGCTGATGCCTCTCTTTAGGCTTCATCCCATCTCAACTTCTCACTTGCCCAGTCTTGCTTCTTACCTCTCCCTTCCACAGGTGTTGATCCCAAGCACTCCCTAATAAATGCCCTGGACCTTAACTCCTGTACCATCTACAAGTCTACTTCCTGGGCAACCCAACTTACAACAAATGGGAAGAGCTTAAGTGTAAGTGCCTTGCCAGAGGACATCCTGGTACTATTGAAATCTGTGGGCACAACGTCTTGACATTCTTTTGGTGCTTCCAAGGTTACATAGAGCTTCCACTCATTAGAATATCAGATGCACTCTGTGAGTTAGGGGTAACTTTATCCCCATTTTACAGACTGGGAATGTGAGTCTCAGAGAAGTTAAGTGACTGATACATGGCCCAAGTTATTAAGCCATTGGTGGTAATCCTAATGATGATGGTGTGAAGAATAGCCTTAAGGTTGGGAGCAGCCAATTTTGACTGTTACCTCTTGTATTAGTTTTCCATTGCTGCAGTAACAAATTACCACAAACCTAGCAGCTTAAAACACCACAAATTTATTATCTCACAGTTCTGTAGGACAGAAGTCCCAGTTGATTTAGCTTGTTTCCTGGCTTACACTTTCACTGGGCCAAAATCAAGATGCCAGATGACTGGGCTCTTATTGACTCTGGGAAAAATTAGCTTCCAATCTCATTCAAGTTGATGGCCAAATTCAATTTTTTGTGGCTGTAGGGCTGACGTCCCCATTTCCTTGCTGGCTGTCAACGAGAGGCCAGTCTTCGCTGCCTACATTTCTTCTTATGCTTTTCATGTTACCCCTCCAGCATGGACAGGTCAGGCCCTTCTCATGCTTCCGATCTCATCACCTTTCTCTTCTGACATATCTATCTGACTTCCTTTTCTGTCACATGTCTCTTCTGACTCTTTCTTTGTAAGGGCTCGTGTGATTAGATTGGACCCAACTGGATAATTCAAGTTAACCCCTCTATTTTAAGGTCCAGTAACTGAAATTACGTTAGCAAAGCTCCTTAGTCATAGTACCTAGATTAGTGTTTGATTGAATAACCAGGGAATGGGAATCTTGGAGGTGGGGAGCATCGTGAGAGTTCTGGCTACCACAAATCATGACTTATGTGTCTAAAGCAGATGGTCCCAGTGCCCAGGGAGTAGGTTATATGTGACACATTTGAGTTTGCTAACTTTGGTTGTTGCTTCTGCAAGGCTCACACCTCTGAAATGAGGCACTATGAACGACCAGCAAAATTACACAGCACTCTTCCCACTCAGCCCCCATCTACTTGACCACTCTACCATCCAGATATCACTGATAGTTCTTTATGGGCAGGGCTTCCCAAATGCACCTAACAATAGCATTTACCATTTTCCCAGGGCCCTCCTTTCTAGAACTGGATTCGGTGCTTCTGGGATGGAGCCCCAAGAATTCATATATTTTTTTAAAGTACCCCCATTTCACTTTATCCTAAGGGAAGATGGAGATACACTATTCTAAGACTCGGGCCCTTTCCTGCCACTAGGCTTTTTCATTTGCTGTTCTCTGACTAGGTTAGGAGCCCCTGGGTGGCACAAAGGGTTATGTGCTCCACTACTAACCAAAAGGTTGGTGGTTCAAACTCACTCCGAGGCACCTTGGAAGAACAGCCAGGTGATCTGCTTTTGAAAGGTCACAACCTTGAAAACCCTATGGAGCACAGTTCTACTCTGCACACGTAGAGTCGTCATGAGTTGAAATTGACTCCACAGCAACTGGTGTTTTGTTCTTTTGCCCAGATTACACCTTTCCCTGCCCTTTGCATGTCTGTTTCCTTCAGGTCTCATTTTACATGTTGTCTTCTAAAAAGGGTCTTCTCTATCTATTTTAGATTGTTCTCTCCCTAATTATGTTTCAGCCCCTCACTGTTTTCATTTCCTGTACAGTGCTGATTATAATCTGCACATATTTTATTAAATAATTTACTTGTAGCTTATCTACCTCCTAAACTGTCATGTAATATTGGACAACGCAAGGACCCTTTTGTGCCTATCCTTTATGCTTAGCATCCTACCTGATGCCCAATAAGAGTTCGATGAATGAATGAACAGACTCTAGCAAACTCACTAGCATGGTGCCACATTCCAATAAAAGCCAAAGTACACCAAGGCAAAAACATTTCCTAGGAACTCATCTGGTGATTTCTCCATTTTTCCAATAAAAATATATGAAAAAAAAATTTGTGTCCAATCAGAATAATAAACTTCCGCGCAGGGGTTGCAATAGTCAGTCAACTGAGAAAAGATTTGTTTAAGGCCAGTACCACAAATATTAAGGAAAACAGAAAACATTTTGTTTGTAATACTGATATTCCATGTGCTTGTCACAATTCTCTGTTTAAACCTGTACTCAAATGTGTAGACTTCCATGTAAACTTTAATGGATAATTTAAACTTTGGGATTAAAAACTACTTCAAGCACTACTCAGTCACTGTAAGTGCAGGTCTATGTCCTACCATTTGGAAGCTAAAGCTTCCATGAAACTGATTTTGTTTGTGTATATTTCAGGATTGACTCACGAGTGAGTAAGCAAAGTGAGTTCCTCCTTCGTCCTTCACTAGCAACTAGATCTCTTCTCTATCCTTCAAAACACCAGTTGCCTTGGAGCCAATTCCAACTCATGACGACCCCATATGTGCAGAGAACTGTGCTCCGTAGGTTCTCAAGGCTGTGACCTTTTGAAAGCAGATCACCAGTCCGTCCTTCCAAGGTGCCTTTGAGTGGGCTCAAATCACCAACGTGTTTTGTGCCTGGGAGGCTGACCTCTCTGGACTGCATCATTCTGAACCATTTGTCTGTGATGACAGCTCTGGGAGCAGGGGTCCCTCTTCTATGGTTCCAACTATCGCTGTGCCTGGTAGCTCTGTTCCCTCCCTTTGCTCCATCAGGGCTAGGGGTGCTAACAACTTTCCAATGTTTCTATGCTCTGGTGTCCCAAATCCCTTAATGGTTCCCTTAACTCTACTCACACCTCTAAATAGTTTCTTCACTCAGAAGATCTCTTCAAGGTAAGACAGTATATACACTGCTGGGGAAGCCAGCACAACTTGTACAAGGAAAGGTCATGGAAGCTTCATAGACACAGCCAAACTCCCTGAGGGTCTGAATTACTGGGCTGAAGGCTATGGGGACCATGGTCTCGGGAAACATCTAGCTCAACTGGCATAATGTAGTGTATAAAGAAAATGTTCTACATTCTGCTTTGGTGAGTAGTGCCTGGGGTCTTAAAAGCCTATGAGGGACCATCTAAGATACTCTGCTGGGCTCACCCTGTTGGGAGCAAGGGAGAATAAAGAAAACTAAAGACTCAAGGGAAAGATCAGTCCAAAGGACTAATGGACCACAACTACCATGGTCTCCACCAGACTGAGCCCAGTACAACTAGATGGTGCCTGGCTGCCACCACTGACTGCTCTGACAGGGATCACAATAGAGGGTCCCAGACAGAGCTGGAGAAAAATGTAGACCAAAATTCTAACTCGCAAAAAGACCAGACTCACTGGCCTGGCGGAGACTGGAGAAACCCCGAGAGTATGGCCCCTGACACCCTTTCAGCTCAGTAATGAAGTCTCTCCTGAGGTTCACCCTTCATCCAAAGATTAGACAGGCCATAAAACAAAACGAAACTAAAGGGGCACGCCAGCCTAGGGGCAAGGACTAGAAGGCAGGAGGGGACAGGAAAGCTGGTAACAGGGAACCCAAGGTTAAGAGGAGAGAGTGTTGACATGTTGTGGGGTTGTAAACCAATGTTATAAAATAATATGTGTACTAACTGTTTAATGAGAAGCTAGTTTCTTCTGTAAACCTTCATCTCAAGTACAATAAAAAAAAAGAAAAGAAGAAAAAAAATCTCTTCAAAACTCCCAGCTGAGTGTACTGTTTTCTGCTGGCACGCTGACCCATACACTCATTTTCCTTGGCCCAATTTCCCATTTCACATGTGTGATCACAAGACTAGAGAAGCTGAGAGGGCATTCCAAGGATAGCTGCTTTTCCTGCCTATTTAGGACCATGCCAGGCAAATGGCTGTCACCAGTCTTTTTTCTGTCTTCATAGTTCAGTGTTTTAAGACTGAGAAAGGCAAAATAAATTCTTTTTTCCTTAGTTGAAATTAGAGTTAAGAGTTTAAAGCTAATTTGAATTTCTTTAAACGGCAAAGCTCACCTTGAGTACTTACTTAATTTTTCAGCCTTCGTGCCTTTTCATTGATTTGTGAATGATAATAAATCATTTCAGGGGCCTGTTTTGTTTATAAAGTACCTCATTTGGCTGTGTTTCAAGAAATGCAGCATGGCAAACAATACTTGTGATATGAATGGTTCAGAAAACAAACAAATAAAGGCTAATAAAGTTGCCATTCTTTGGGCTTTTTAAATGAGTCCTAGCTCTTGAACAAAGCTCATCTGATGAGAATTTACCATTGTGCCTAACTGCAAAGAGGAGACTTTCTACAAATGGGTTGTAAAATACTTATACTTATCTATGCCACTGTCTTAGTTATCTAGTGCTGCTGTAACAGAAATACCAGAAATGAGTGACTTTAACAAACAGAAATTGATTTTCTCACAGTTTAGGAGGCTAGAATTTCAAATTCAGGGCACCAGCTCCAGGGGAAGGCTTTCTCTTTCTGTCGGCTCTGGGAGAAGGTCTTTGTCATCGATCTTCCCCTGGGTCTAGGACTTTCTCAGCACCGGGACACCGGGTCAAAAGGATGAGCTCTGCTCCCTGCTCTTCTTTCTTGGTGGTAAATTTTAGGCATTACATGAAACATTAGTTCAATCATAGATGGAAAGGAGACACTGATATGGCAAAAACATTGGACCAGGATCTATTCCTAGCTCTGACCCTTCCTAGAAATGAAACTTTCAAGAAGCTACTTTACCTATCCATGCTTCAGTTTTCTCATCTTTAAAACAATAATGCTAAAACCTTTCTGCTTCATAAGTAATGAGCAAATGCATCAGTGTGTGTTCCCTCCAAAGCAGACCCTGAGACAAGGGCTAGGAAGCGAGTGGTTTGTTTGGGAGGTAGCCCCAGAAAGCAGGAGTGAGAGAACAGGGTGAGACAGGGAAGGAGGACAATACAATTGAAAGCACATGAATGTGCTTGTTAACCACTATGGGTAACTTGAACTGGAGACTTTCTGAGGATCCATGTAGAATCTTCCTCAGAATTGTTCCTCTAAAGGAATGGGGTCGGGGGGGGCAGAGGGGATATAGTGGCTAAAGCATTTATCCAGAAAATTACCACTGGTCGAAGGTTGCCACCAGGTGTTAATGCCTTAGCATCTCAGGTTATACCTATCCAGAGGCTCAGATGGCTTCTGGGACCCATGGCCAGAAAAGAAGAGTAACACTGTGTGTCCTTGAGGTTGGACACCTTTAGGGTACATGGAACTGTCCACCATAATGGTGCTGAAGCCAGAGGTGGCTTGAGGGATGTGACATGGGACGGAAAAAGCTGTCTCTTATAGGAAATATACTTTCAGTGTTTTTGGTTCAGGACCTGAACTAAGGAAGCTCTGGTTGGGATGGAGAGGGAGTAAGGATTCAAGAGACTTCTGAGGTATAAATGACAAGACTCATAACTAGCTAGATGGAAAAATTCTAAATGAACTTGATACTTCTAGCATACAAAGCTGGATAGATAATCGAGTTGATCACCAGGGTAGTAAATACAGTGCCAGTACTGTTTTGTAGAAGGGAAATAAAGAGATCTGTGTTAGGGGAAACTTGGTTCAGAATAAGGATTCTGCTTACTTTCTAGTTTCCAGAATGCTCTGGGAAGTGAGTCCCTTACCATCATGATATCATTCCACAATTCTCTCATTCCTTTGGGCACTAGCATTCTCAGCCTAGGCCAGTCAGTGGAGAACCAACCAGTGGGCCGTCCCTTTTCTATAGCAGAATAGGAGGTAAGGTAAATCAGTGAAGAGGTTTCGTAGTGAGTAAGATTAGGTGTGGGAGTACTCAGTCCTCCTCATGTCTAATGTTAGCTCCACATGGAAGGATATTCATTAGTGTAGCCCTCCTGGACTCTCTATCTTAGAATGACTTAATTGTATGGTATGGAATAATAAGATAGGGTTGCATAACTCCACTCCTTCTTCTTCATCCTCCTCTCTTGGGTCAGCCTACCTTCAGAGAGTATATGATTTTGATTTCCTTCCACCCTACCCTTGTATTAGAGGCCTATGTTTTTGCAAGGATGCCAGTGACTGGGTGGGTACATAATTCCAACTGATTCTGGAGATTAGTGTTAAGAAGCCCACTTGTCCACAGATATAACGTGCATTCTCGAATGTCCTAAGTGGTGGTTTTCCCTGTAGATTTAGAGCCCAGGCAATAAAAAGGTTGCTATTAGGGCTTCTTGAACTCCCACCATGAAGGCCATTCAACTAGAAAGAGTCACCAAAGGTCTGTCCACAGATTGCAGATCATCTCAGAAAGGCCTTGGTGGTAAACAAAGAGACTTGATAACGACTTAGGAATAGGGCAGGCTTCCGAAATGGGAGAAATGAGAGCATACACATTTCCAGAAATTAAAGAGGTAGCTGGACATCTGTGCACAGCTTGTGCCCTTGAACAACCCCACTGACCAAACACACGATTATGTGTGTAATCAGAGTGCATAGGTGAAAGACACTAGAATATTGGGAATGGAAAGGAATGGAAAAACAAAGTATTTCCTTTTGGAACAGAATGTCTTTATAAGACATATGAACTAATTCACCAGAAGAGACAGTGTTTTCTGGCTACTTCTCTTTCAGGGTCAGACAGCCAATTTTCTCTGTTATCAAGCATCCTGGCAGAATTATTATCTTTGTGCTAGAAGGGGCCTTAGAAAACAAATCCAGTCCCTTATTTTCTGTGCCCTCTAAAGCAGAGGTCAGCAAACTTTCTGTAAAGGGCCAGATAATAAAAACTTTGGGCTCTGGGGGCCATAGGTTTTCTGTTGCAACTACTCAGCTCTGCCACTGTATGGGGAAAGCAGCCATAGACAAAATGTAAATGAATGGGTGTGGCTGTGTGCCAATTAAACTTGATTTGTAAAAACAGATGGTCTTCTGGGTTCGGCCTACAGGCCTTAGTTTGCCAACTCCTGCTGTAAAGCAGCACTAAAAGTGTGGTCTACGGATTGACGCCCATCCAAAAAAATGCTTGTCATGAGCCTACAGTGAGATAGGTACAGAAACGGACAGCAAGCATTTGGAAACTTTTATTGCAACTTGACATTGTCAGCATTCAAGAACATGGTCCTTTTTTGAGTAATTCATTCCTGTTGTATTTAACAGTAATTCATTCTTACTGTATTTATCAGTCAGTGATGAGTTAGATGTAAAACACCTGGTCCTCCACCTGGACAATTTGAGAAGACTTCAAATTCCTTGCTTGTCCTTATTTTACAGATAGGAAAGGTGGCTCAGAAAAATGGAGTTGTTCAGTCATCCAGCTAGTTAGAAGCAGAGCCAGAATTGGAATTCGGGTTTCCTTGACTGCTAACGAAAAGGTTGGAGGTTGGAGTTCACTCAGAGGCACCTCAAAAGAAAGGCCTGGATGTCTACTTCTGAAAAATCAGCCATTGAAAACCCTATGGAGCACAGCTCTACTCTAACACACATGAGGCCTCCATGAGTTAGAATTGATTAGACAGCAACTGGTTTCCTAAATCCTAGTCCAGTGATATTTCTCCATATGGCAAAACTTTCACAGTTTGTGTAATGACTTCTTGCCTACAACCCTACCACAAGGCCACAGCTAAAGCTTTGAGCCCTTTGTCTGCTCATATGCCAGGTAATTTTCTGTCCAAGTGGAGAATGGAGCTCTCCAGGTTCTGACCTTCTAACCCTGTGTATGGTATTAGCTGGGCCCAGGTTGTTGCTCCAGGCCAGTCTGCCCTTAGCCAATTATTTATTTAGGGTTCTGCGACTTCCAGACTAAACAGATGTGAGAAAATAAAAACAGAAATTAATCCCAGTATCGCTTTATCTTCACCCATACAAAGATGCTGTGTTGTGAAAAGGTCCCAGTGGCTCTCAATGAAACAAAAGGCACATTATCCCAAATTTTCTGCCTCTTCTGCCACTCCCTACCATCCATCTTCATGATTTTCAACCCTCACTCACATAGAAAAAAATAACTACTTATAAACCCAAAGAGAGTCTGAAGAGCTATTAAAAATGCAGTGAGTGATGGGGGCAAGTGCAATGTCAGTGGAAGATGGAGCAGCTGACATAATTTGTAGAGGTCTCTTAAAGGCCTACAAGTCTAAATGATGCCAAAGATTCATTGACCTCGTCAGCAACTTCAGCTCAAGGAATGTTTACTCTAAAATGAATGAAAAATATTGATTCAGAAATGAGGAAGAAGACTTCTGCTAACATATTCTAGCCCATTGGGTAGAATGGCCACACCAAGGTCAAGGATCAGTATTACAGCCAACGGCTTGAATTTTATTTACAGGACACTTAAATGCATAACAGTCTCAACTTAAGATTTCATTGAACTAGTGTCATTGGGGGATGATTTAGGACTTGGGCTAAAGTCTGTGCTGAGTAAACTCTACATTGATTGGAAACGATTAATATTAGATACTTATTATGGGCTTAGTTCATACTTACAGAATTATTGCTATTTTTCTCTTTGCTAAGTGACATGGCAAGTTTATTTATTTTGTTTCTAAATAGCTTCATGCATTTATTTTTTAAATGTCCTATAACTTTTTTTTTCTTATGGATCTGAGTGGCCTTTTCTTTTAATTAACCCAGATCAGTGTTGAACAGGATTTTTGTTTAAATCACTGTATTGTTAATTTAATCTAGGGCAATGAAAACATTCAGGCTTACATTCACTCAAAAATACTCACCAAGTTCTACGTATACCAGCATGGAGGCTTAAGAGGCAATGTGCTGCAGTGGGAAGACAGCATAGACTGTGGCACAGGTAGACCAAGGTTTAACTACCAAAAAAATTCCAAGCCTGTTGCCATCAAGTTGATTCCGACTCATAGCGACCCTATAGGACAGAGTAGAACTGCCCCATAGGGCTTCCAAGAAGCGCCTGGTGGATTAAGAACTGCTGAGCTTTTGGTTAGCAGCCGAACTCTTAACCGCTACACCACCAGGGTTTCCGAGGTTTAGCTACAACTCTGTTATTTACTAGCTCTATTATACCAGGGGAGCCCGGTAGCACAGTGATTAAGAGCTCAGTTGCTAACCAAAAGGTCTGCAGTTTGAATCCACCAGCAGGTCCTTGGAAACCCTATGGGGAAGTTCTACTCTGTCCTATAGGGTCGTTATGAGTCGGAATCAACTTGATGGCAACAGGTTTTGGGGGTATGGTGTTTTATTATGCCAGGAGGAATTCCTTGGGTGGCATAAAAACGGTTAAGCACTGTGCTACAAACTGAAAGGTTGGCAGTTCGAACCCACCCAGTGGCACCTTGGAAGAAAGGCCTGGCGATCTAGTTCCAAAAACTCAGCCATTGAAAACCCTCTGGAGCACAGTTCTACTCTGACACACATGGGGTCACCATGAGTTGGAGTTGACAGCAACTGGTTCTTTATTATATCAGGTAAGTTAAGGTATATCTCTAAGCTCCAGCTTCCTCATCTATGATGTACTTAGCTTGGAAGACTATTGATAAGACTAAAAGTGATCATCAATGCAAAGCTTCAGGTGTGGTCAATAAATGAAGGCTACAGCGATGATATTGACAAGATGATGATGGTGATGACAACTTGTTGCGAGGTGCTACAGGAGGAAAAAAAAGAAGAAGAAGAAAAGAGAATTCCTAACCCTAAGGGCCTTTTAGTGTTTGCTTTTTCCCTTATTTGTTTTTATGCAGCAGATTAGGGAAACCCTCCAGTTTTTCTTAGGATTCTGTAGGGAGCAGGTGGCAAACTTAGTCCCTTATTTTATAAGAGAGTCATTTAAAATGATGAGCCCACAGCCTCATATTGTTGCAGAGTCTTCATTTCCCAGGAGCAAAATAACCTTCTCAAATAATGACCTGAGCCTGGCTGCTGCTAAATTTTGCAGAGGTTGGCCAGGGAAGAGACGGCCTGTGTTCCAAGGCCAGGAGGAAACCCTCCACACCACACTTTGCCCACTCGGTCCTTGGGGACATTCATTGCCGTGCTCATACTTGTTAGTTGTGCAGCCTGTTTGTTTTATGACTTCTAGTCTCAGATTATAATGCCATTTGTTATAGCCGCTCCAGCATTTGTCTTACAGTTTGGATTACTTTTGTGGTCCTCCTTTTGAAATTTTCATCTTAGGAAAAGCCTTTCATGGAGTATCATCATTTGTGCTGTAAAGAATTTTTTTTTTGTAAAGAGTTTTTTAATACAGTGTACTGTGTTATCATAGAATGTGAATAGGTAGAAAATACAAAGGATCAGATAGCTAAAGAGTGGAGGTTTTTTTGTTGCTGTTGTTTTTTCTTTGCATTTTTTTTGTCACCTTATGTGATAAATAAAAACAAGATTCTAAAACGAGTTTCAGATTTTGATTATCTAGGCCAGGGGTCAGCTTTGTGGGTCACACAGCCTCTGTTGTAACTATTCATCTCTGCCACTGTAGCAGGCAAGCAGCCATAGACAATATGTAAACAAATGAGTGTGGCTGTGTGCCGATAAATCTGTATCTCTGGACACCAAAATTTGGGTTTCATATCATTTTCACATGCCATGAAATATTCTTCTTCTTTTGATTTCTTTTCAACCGTTTAAAAATGTGAAAATTATTCTTAGCTCCCAGGCTGTACAAAATTTGACCACAGGCCAGATTTGACCTATGGGCCATAGTTTGCCAACCCTGATCTAGATGTTGTCCATATCAAGAGAGGTCCTCAATGTCCACAAAATAAAATCCACACATCTTAGTCTAGCATACCAGCTTTCATTATGTGACCTGAATCTCTTTTCCTGCTGCCGTGCTCCTGCCATCCTCCATCCAGATAGATCTGGTTTTTTCATCATTTCCTGAATATACCATGGATTGTCATACCACCATGCTTTTTCCTCTGCCTCTTCTTTCCCCACCATTTCTACATGGTAAAAACCCATTCCTGTCTTAAAGTACAGCTCCAGGGCCACGTTCTTCAGGAAAAATCTCTTAATATACTCCTTTCCCTTTCCCTCCAGTCAGCGCAAATTGTTCATGTCTTTCTGGTCTACAGCCCTTGTTGTGTATCTCACCAGTGGCATATATATTGATGTTTTGTATCATCATGATATTGTCTGTATTCTAATCAGATGGTCATCCCTGTGAGAACAGAAAATGTATCTCATTCATAGCTGTGTCTTCCCCGCAAGTCAACTCTTAACACGATGCCTTGTATGCAACAGGTGTTCAATAAATACTTGTTGATGAATGGACTTAATAATGCTTTCAGGCACAAGATCAGAGAAGCTGTGTAATATGCCAACAAACATACTCTATCCTTGTTCCCTTGGAGCCCTACTGGGATGGGAATGGAGAAGAGCATTCTTCCAAAGAAGAGACAATTCCTGAAGAGCTGCCAAACATATTGGACTACTTACAACCTGAGTCCTTACTCTTGCTAGCAGCAGGTGAACAGAGCTTTCATGGCTTCTGAAATAAGAGTTGTATCACAAGAAGTATTTCGAAGAACCTTAACAAGTAGAGCTGTGAAGTACCTGAGAAACCACCTAATCCCACTGTTACAGATTGAATTGTATCCCCCAAAAGTGTGTGTCAACTTGGCTAGGCCATGATTTCCAGTCCTGTGTGATTGTCCACCATTTTGTCCTCTGATGTGATTTTCCTGTGTGTTATAAATCCTACCTCTGTGATGTTAATGAGGCAGGATTAGAGGCAGTGATGTTAATGAAGTAGGACTCAATCTACAAGATTATGTTGTGTCCTGAGTCAGTCTCTTTTGAGATATAAAAGAGAGAAGTGAGCAGAAAGACAAGGGAGGCTTCATTACCACTAAGCAAGAAGAGCCAGGAGCATGCATCCTTTTGACCTGGGATCCCTGCACTGAGAAGCTCCTAGACCAGGAGAAGATTGATGACAAGGACCTTCCCCCAGAGCCAAAAGAGAGAGAAAGCCTTCCCCTGGAGCTGGCACCCTGAGTTTGGACTTCTAGCCTACGAGACTGTAAGAGAATAAATTTCTCTTTGTCAAAGCCATCCACTTGTGGTATTTCTGTTATAGCAGCACTAGATGATTAAGACACCTACCAAACCTCGTAAAATGAGAAGATGTTGCTCAGAAAGATGACAGAACCCACCGAAACCCCCATTCAAGGATTGGATACAGCTTTGAGCTGAGACTGGCTCAACTCTACTTTGTTGGAGCCTAACATTTAAAAAAAAAATTTATTTCTTTCTATCATTTTTTAAAGCTCTTTATTCTGGAAAATTTCAAGCATATTCAAAATATAATAGCTCCCCATGTACCCATCACCCTGCTTCAACAATTATCAACATTCTTATTTCATTTCTATTTCAACTACCCCCAGTCTCTCTTTCTCTCTGTTACACACACACGATTATTATTATCATTTTCTTATTATTTTTTGGTAAAATTTACATGTATCTGCCTTAGTTATCTAGTTATCCAGTGCTGCTATAGAAATACTTTCTAGAGAAAGGCTTTCTCTCTGTGTTGGCTGTGGGGGAAGAAGGTCCTTGTTTCTTTGGTGATCTTCAGGTGCCATAACATCTATCTTCCCCCATCTCTGCTTGCTTGCCTGCTTAGTCTGCTCTTTTATAACTCAAAAGAGATTGATTTAAGACACACCCTACACTAATACTGCCTCATTAACATAAAGAAATCTTATTTCCAAATGGGGTTATAACCACAGGTATAGGGGTTAGGATTTACAACGCATATATTTGGGGAACACAATTCAACCCATAACAGTATCAGTAGTTCATTTATTTTAATTACTTAGTAACATTCCATTGTATAACCATACCACAATTTATCCGTTCTCCTGTTGATTGAGATTCGGAGTGTTTCTAGTTTGGGGCAATTGTGAATTAAGCTGCTGTGAATCTTCTTCTACAAGTCTTTCTATGAACATACATTTTCATATCTCTTGGGTAAGTACGTAGAAGTAGAATTGCTGCTTCAAAGCTAACTGTGTGTTTAACTTTGTAGGAAAACGTAACTGTATGTGGCTGTGCCATTTTACATTCCACCAGCAATGTATGAGAAATACACTTCTTCCACATCCTCACCAATCCATGATATGGTCAGTTTTTTAAATTTCTGCCATTCTGTTGGATGTATAATGGTATCTCATTGTGGTTTAAATTTACATTTTCCTTATGAATAATGACGTTGAAAACTTTTTTATGTGCTTATTGGCTACTTGCATATCATCCTTAGTGACGTTTCTGTTCAAGTCTTTTGCCAATTTTTTATTGGGCTCTGTTTGTTTTTTTTTTTTTTAATTGGGCTATAGGAGTTCCATATCCTGTCGTATTTTTAAAGTAGTCTTGAAAATAGTTTTCATAATACATGTATTCTGGGTCACACTGTTTCATCAATGCTTCACTCATATATACCTCACATAATATTCCTAAGTAGTGATAAACCCGTTGCCTTTGAGTCGATTCCAACTCATAGCAACCCTATAGGACAAAGTAGAATTGTCCCATAGGGTTTCTAAGGCTGTAATTTTTGCAAAAGCAGACTGCCACATCTTTTTCCCATGGAGCGGCTGGTGGATTCAAACCACTGACCTTTTGGTTAGCAGCTGAGTGCTTAACCACTGCGCCACCAGGGCTCCTAAGCAGCAGTGGTGTTATCTAGGGTATTGCACTGGCCCCGGCCGTGTGGCACCACTGAGCAGTTTCTATTAACCTGGTACTGCCCAATGTCCTTCCTCAAGCACGGTAATGCATTAATTAAAAGATTAATAAGCTTGACTTGTATTTTTGAGCTGATATTATGGTAAAGATATCTAGAAGAGCGGTGTCACGTGTTTGGACAGGGGCATGATTTCAGTGCGTGCCACAAGCACCATTTTCCGCAGATACACCACTGACTATACCGGGTTAATAGAAATTGCTCGGTGGTTCCATGCACCCAGGGCTGGTGCAATACCAGCCATACCCTCGTTATGCCTCTGCTAAGCAATGATACCGCTTGTATATCTTTGCTCACTAATGTATATTTTCAACTTGCAGCTGAAAGATTCCATTTTTTTGAGATTCTCGAAAAAACCACAACCCACCCCCCCAAAAAAAAATAGAATGAAAATAGATGTGGAATAGATTGAATTTCTTATATTGTCATCAGGCCTGTTGACTAAAATGTATTTCATTTGCAAAGCCCTTCCTTGGTAGATGGGTTGGTGTTTGTTTTCATGAATTTGGCTGTTCTAAATTGACCAACAACAAGCCTTTATTGAGCACTCTAAGTCATCTCTATAAGGCAGTTCGTACATTACATATTAAATTCTTTCACAAATACAATTCCTCTTTTTTGCCTTAAGTTTTTTTGCTTTCTTTTGAAAGCCTGTATTAAGCCTTTTCTTCATCTTTAACAGCCAGATATTCAATAGGAAAAGCAAATTTTTCCCTGAAGCTTGACATCATCATAATTCCAGTACTAGTAACAATAATAGTAACACTAATATAACATTTCAGAATAATTCATAACATGTGCACAGAATTCACTTCTACCTAACTCCTATTCCATAGGGTAGAAATTACCTTTCTGTTTCACTGATAAGGAAATAGTTTCAGGGGGTAATGCAACTCATCTGAGGTCATGTAGCTGTTGACTAATAAGGAGAAATTCAGAGCCCTTGTCCCAAAAAAGGGCCCACTGGCCTTTCCACAGTGTGAGAAATCTCTTCCAATGGTGAGGAGTCTATTCCAAATTTAGACATTGTATATCAAATCTAGGAAACCCTGGTGGCGTAGTGGTTAAGTGCTACAGCTGCGAACCGATGGGTCAGCAGTTCAAATCAGACAGGCAGTCCTTGGAGACTCTATAGGGCAGTTCTACTCTGTCCTATAGGGTCGCTATGAGTCAGAATTGACTCGACGGCACTGGGTTTGGTTTTTTTTTGTTTTGGTATATCAAATCTAGTTCATTTTTAACAGTGCTAAAAATCAGGTAGCCTGTGAATTCAGTTCCTTTTTTTAAGCCCATGTAAAAAATATTTTAATAACAGTTTCTCATCATTTAAAAAGAATAGTCAATCAGAAAAGCTCAAAGAAATGAAAAAACAATTGACATCACACCACAGTTAAGATATTTGAAATATTGGATCACCTTTCCAATCACTTACTTGCTCTCATCTCCCCTCCACTTTTTTTTTTTTAATAATATTTCATTGTGTTTTTGGTAAAAGTTTGCATGGCATATTAGGTTCCCATTTGACAATTTCTACACAAATTGTTCAGTGACATTAGTTATATTTTTCACAATGCGATAACATTGTCTTTAATTCCATTCTGGTTGTTGAGTTTCCAGTACTCCAGTTTTCCTACCCCCTTATCTTCTCACCTTTGCTTTGTAGTAATTGTTGACCTTTTGGTCTCATATAGGTGGTTTTCTAAGGAGCACCATACTCATGGGTAAAAAACAGAAAAAAAAAATTTTTTTTTCTCTTTTTTACTCATGGGTAATACCCTGTATTTTGTGTGCTAATCTGTTAGTTCCCTAAAAGGTGACTTTAGGGGATGGTATCAGTTCAAGGTTTAAAGAGTATCTCAGGGCAGTAGTCTCAGGGAGTCCACTCTTCTCAACCGGCCCAGTAAGTCTGGACTTTTTAAGAATTTGAGCTCTGTTCCACGTTTTTCTCCCATTATATCAGGGTCTGTCTGTTGTGGTCCTGATCAGAACCCCTGCACTTTGTTTTGAATAGTTTGTGTGTACATGTGAACATATACATCCCTGGTGTGGAATTACTGGGATCATGCACCTATTTATACTTTATTGCCAAGTGACAGCCACCAGCCATATCAGAGGTTCAAGGATCACCTAACACACGCTGAGGAGTACTATTCCACTCTAGCACCCCTGTTACATGGCGAACCTGCTGCTTCCACTGCCAGTGAGTAATGTGAGCTGGAATCCAGCTCTGGCTATCCTTGCCAGGTGACTGCTACTTCTGCCCCACTCTTGACTTTTTGGAAGGGTTCACTATTATCCCATCTTGCTCTTCATCACAAGTAAGGGCCATACCCTCTTCCATATCCCACCTCACCGTATCATAAGCCAGGCTATGCCTTTGCACAAGATGTTCCTGTAAAACTGGTGACAAAGAAAAGCAAAAACAGAGACTAGTTTGATAGTAGTGCCCAAATGAAGAAACATCTTCAGGGTCCCTCATAAGGTGAAGTCTCAGCCTTGCTCCCAGCCAGCCTCCACATAGCCAGGAGCAGCTTATCTCCCATGACTCAAAGCTTCTGAGTCCATCAGTCTGACCCTGGGCTCCAGAAAGAGAACGATCCCTTACTCCAATCTCATGGCACCTGACCAGTCCTCATTTCACACCCCAAATTAATTTCTTTGCATGATGATCAAGAGTGAGAATGACATGATTTCCAGGTGGAAATTCTTATTCAACTGCAAAGATGTGGTTTAGTCTTATAGTCCCAACAGGGCTAAGATGACACCTATTAAAAGAATACTCTGTTATACATTAAACTTGAGAACATAAGTGCATCTACCGACTGACTCTGGGCCCATTGGAATCTTAAGCAGCCCATCCCAAACTTGTTTGAAACCAGCTTCCCAGCATCGGTGACATAAAGCCTAAAGGTAACCAATCACAATGAGCCTGCCTCCTGAGCCAACCAGAGAGCTGTACTCATGACTTGCCTTATTTGGTCTCCTTCCTCCTTTTTGCTCTGTATCTCACCCTTTTGATTTCAGCTCAGACAGATACACTGAACTCACACACAAACAATAAATTCAGTTACTGAACTACTTTTTTGTTTTAACCGATTATCACAGTTCCCAAAGTTTCCATTACTCAGTCTAAAATAAAACCACATGGAAGAAGGAAGAATTCCTCATTTCTGATTGAACTTCACCAAACTTATTCTCACCTGAGTCTTTTATTAGCACTTTCTCACTGAAAACTTAAAATTTTATGTATAGTGAAAGGCAACAACAGCAAATACTATTACATACACAATCCTGCATTAACAGGAATAATGAACAATAAATTATGAGCAGAAACATAGGTAGATATGTAAGCTGAACAGGTGTAGGATGGCATATGGGAGTATACCCATGAGCATATATAGGTTTGGCAGAGAACATTTCTACATAAATAGTTGTATGTGCTGCAAGTATACCCATGTATATAGTAGAGCACACAGGGGCACAGTTATGAAAACTTCCTAACCATAACCACACACCTGGAGGGTCAGAGTTACTGGACTTGGGGGCTTAGGACCATAGTTTCGGGGGCCATCTAGGTCAATTGGCATAACATAGTCCATAAAGACAATGTTCTATGCCCTACTTCGGTGAATAGCTACTGGGGTCTTAAAAGCTTGTAAGTGGCCACCTAAGGTACAACTATTGGTCTCTTCCCATCCAGAGCAAAGGAGTGAAGAAAATCAAAGTCTCAAGGAAACAATTAGTTCAAAGGACTAATAGACCACACGAACCACAGCCTTCACTAGCCTGAGACCAGAAGAACTAAATGGTGCCTGGCTACCAATATCTACTGCTCTGATCGGGATCACAGTAGAAGGTCCTGGACAGAATAGGAGAAAAACGTAGAACAAAATTCAAATTCATTTAAAAAAAAAAAACTAGACTTACTGGTCTGATAGAGACTATGGCCCTTAGATATCCTTCAAACCTGGAACTGAACCCACTCCCGGAGTTCACCTTACAGCCAAACAATAGACGGGCCTATAAAGTGAACGGTAACACCCGTGAGGAAAGTACTCCTCAGAACGATCAACCGTACCAGATCAAAAGGGCAGAATTTTCCCAAAAACAAAACTCAGAAGGCAGGAAGGGACAGGAAAGGTGGGCGAATGGAAACGGGGAACTCAGGGAGGAAGTGGAGAGAGTGCTGTCACACTGAGGGGATTGCACCTAATATCACAAAACAAAATGTGTATAAATTGTTGAATGGGAAATTAATTTGCTGTGTAAACTTTCACCCAAAACACAATAAAATGTTCAAAAAATTATATATATATATAAAATATATATACACACACATATATACATATATATTTAAATGGAACCATACTACAAATATTGATTATTTTTTTCTCAATAGTGTGTCTTGTAATGAAATATGAACATTTTGCATGCCATCGTATATTCTTTTAAAATATTTAAGGGCAACATTACATTTTTGGATAAGCAAAAGCAGTCCTCGTTACTGCATGAACTACATTTATAGCGCTTGATCAGTAATGATGTTGAGTATTTTCTCCATATTTTTGTTTGCTATGTATATTGCATGTTTTCTGATTTTTATGTCTAGGGTCTATTTTTTGCTATAAGGATTTTAATGTTTTATTTATTTGATACCTTCACTCTTCAAAGGTAAAAGACGCCTAAATTGCATGCTGCAAGAAACCTCTAGTATATTTATCTGATAATCCAAAGAGGAAAATGAAGGCAATCAATTTTGAGCAGCAAATTTTCTCAACCCCTTCTAAAACCAGGGGCACATTATCATGAAAACTATGTTGTCTTTATGAAAACAAAATGTGTCTTCCATCAGTGGACACAAGGGAGAAGCTAATTAGCTTCCACTAGAAAACCAACTATATTTAATCTTCTTGGATAAAATTATGTGAACTAAACTCAGTCAGTTCAGATTTGCTCAGCAGGCTCTTAATCTCATAAGAAGTTTGTTCTTGCTTCTCTTTGTTTGAAAGAGTTCCCAATGCAGACAGAGAATGACTTGGGATATGAAACCCTATGCCTCCAGACAGGAACAATATTAAAAATATTTCATGACTAATCAAGCATGGGAATCAGCCAGTCGGGATGGATGCCAGCAATAAGCAATGAATCCAGCCACGTGGGCTCGATGCAGCTGACAGAAGCCATGCCTATGAGAAGCCTTCTTTCATAGGATGAGGATGAGGACAAGCCAAGGGACCTCCAGCTCCTTTCCTTTTCTTTGAATCCCATGATTCTCCTTTGAGTTGTTACTCCAACATCAGTTTAAAACCCTTAAACATATTTAAAGAAAAATAACTGGAATTTGTAGAGAAGGAATTAAAATGGGTGGAAATAGAGGAAATAATTCCAGGCAATTATCTGAATTCAATTATTACATATAACTTAATATCTATAAGTTTATAATTGTTATGAAAGCTTGCACAGAAGCCAGTATCTAGAGTCTGGAGAACCAATCAAAAATTCAAGCATTAAAGGGTCTGTGTAGAAGCCTTCTAGAAAGGTTAGCTATTTGTGGATTGGCTAAGAATGCATGTCCATGAAAATTAATGTTTTCCTCCAAAATTAAAAAAAAATAAAAACTTAAGAATATCAAATAAAGGAGAAAAAAAACTCCCTAATATTGAAAACAAACTGAAAGAAACTAGCCTAGTTATATATAAAATTGGCACTATAACCAGAGAAAATAACTCTTTCAAGTGTCTTTAAAATACAGTACTTTGACTTTGCATCCTTAAAACCAGTTGCTGTCATATCAGTTCTGGCTCATGGCAATCCCATGTGTGTCAGAGTACAACTGTGCTTCATAGGGTTTTCAGTGGTTGATTTTTTCAGAATTAGTTTGCCAGGCCTTTCTTCAGAGGCGCCTGTGGTGGACTTGAACCTCCAACCTTTTGGTTCCAGGAACTGCACCACCCAGGAACCATGCATCCTTAGGGCATGCATTATAAGAACACAAAAATTGCAAAGGGATCTTACATTTTATTCAGTAGTTTCATGGCCAGTGGTAATATTATATTGTTATTTTGAAACTATTTTTACATATTAAAGGATAAAGTAAATAAATGACAGAATTCAAAATTTTTCAGTGTGTGTGTATATACACATATATATATTTATATACGAGAAAAGAGCCATAAGTATAAAACCAAATAAGTAAAAATGCTGTAATGTGTAATGTTAGATACAAACTGGAAATAGCAATATAAACTCATTGTGTGTGTATGTGTATTATAAAAACACCTGGAAACAACAGCATGCCAGAAACCATAATCTCTAAATGCAGCTAACTACTGAAAAGAAGCAGGACTCTTTAGAGAAACAGCTGATTTCAGGTATGGGTATGGGGAATGCAAGGTGAACCAGGGACAGCCTGTTGATCCAGAAAGCAAGGATGCACTCAAAAAGACTAATGACATTGAGTCAATAGAACACAGAAGCTAGTTTGAAAGCATTCCTGCTGACCAAATTTGGGACCATTTAAAAATCAAAAACTATAACAGGGATGTATATTCGAAAAATGCAAACTAATTTTAATAGTAGTTTAACCCAGATTAGGTGGGAAGTTTATACATCTCTGTTCTCTGAATAAAAAATCAAAAAGATACAGTTACTGTCATTGATTGAATACGTTGAATATATTAATATCTATGAGTTTGTGAGAACAAAACAACAAAAGACACATTTACCATCATTGGAGGTGATTATTACACCTACTCCTTACCCTGGCATTTATATTAAAGAAAAAGAAACTTTTATCCTGCCTCACAAGAGAAATTATATTTCAGAGTCACTGAATTGACACAGTTGATGAGAAAGCTCTTTCTCAAATTAGAATGCTCACCAACAAGTGTAGAAGGAATGACAGATTTAGAAAACCACTAAGGGAGTCCAGCTGGTATCTCAAAGTGAAGAGGACTCGAAGCAGTTACCAATGAAGATCAAAGATGGGTCGGTATGGATTACACCTCAACATAAAGAAAACAAAAATCCTCACAACTGGATCAATAAACAACATCATGATAAAACAGAAAATATTGACGTTGTCAAGGATTTCATTTTACTTGGATCCACAATCAACACCCATGGAAGCAGCAGTCAAGAAATCAAATGACATATTTCATTGGGCAAATCTGCTGCAAAAGACCCCTTTAACATGTTAAAAAGCAAAGATGTCACTTTAAGGACTAAGGTGCTCCTGATCCAAGCCATGGTGTTTTCAGTCACCTTATGTGCTTGTGAAAGCTGGACAATGAATAAGGAAGAACGAGGAAGAATTGATTCCTTTGAATTATGGTGTCGGTGAAGAATATTGAATGTACCACGGACTTCCAGAAGAATGAACAGATCTGTCTTGGAAGTACAGCCAGGATGCTCCTTAGAAGCAACGATGGCAAGACTTCGTCTCACATACTTTGGACATGTTATCAGGAGAGACCAATCCCTGGAGAAGGACATCATGCTTGGTGTCATGGATTGAATCGTGTACTTCAAAAATATCTGTCAACTTGGCTAGGCCATGATTCCCAGTATTGTATAATTGTCCACCATTTTGTCATCTGATGTGATTTTCCTATGTGTTGTAAATCCTGCCACTATGATGTTAATGAGATGGGTTAGCTGCAGTTATACTGATGAAATCCACAAGATTAGATGCTGTCTTAAGCCAATCTCTTTCGAGATATAAAAGAGAGAAGTGAGCAGAGAGATAGGGGGACCTCATACCAACAATAAAGCAGCACCGGGAACAGAGTATATCCTTTGGACCCAGGGTTCCTGCGCGGAGAAGTTCTGAGACCAGGGAAAGATTGATGACAAGGGCCTTCCTCCAGAACCAACAGAGAGAGAAAGCTTTCTTCTGGAGCTGGTGGCCTGAATTCGAACTTCTAGCCTACTATACTGTGAGAGAATAAACTTTTGTTTGTTGACACCATCCACTTGTGGTATTTCTATTATAGCAGCACTAGATGACCAAGACACTTGATAAAGTAGGTCAACAAAAAAGAGGAAGACCCTCAACGAGATGAATTGATACAGTGGCTGCAACAATGGGCTTACGCATACAAAGATTGTGAGGGTGGCGTAGTGGGACGGGGCAGTGCTTCGTTCTGTTGTACCATAGGGTCGCTATGAGTCAGAACCCACTCGACTGCACCTAACAACAATAACAACAATGGAGTCCTTCATTCAGGAAAGTATTATCCACAGATGTTAAAACCATTAAGTGAGCTGTTGATGGGGAATTGAATAATCACACAGGGGCAGATTAACCGGTAAGCAAAGTTCACACAGGCTTACAGTAAGCAAGGTACACACGGGCTTAATTGTGTTTTTTTACTAATCTGTAGTGCACAGTTTCACGTGTTTTTCACCACATCTTTGGTATATATCAAATCTAGATCTTTAATGTGGTGAAAAACAGGTGAAATTGTGCACTATGGATTAGTAAGTAAGCACAAGTAAGCCCGTGCCTACCTTGCTTATTGGGTGATCCATCCCTGCATAATATCAAAGAGTCATCCCAACAGTTACAAACTACTTGCCAGGGGCAAAATGTAACTTCACAAGGGAGGGCTGGTTGTCACCACCTTAACCCAATCATCAGTTGTTGCATAATAATGAGACAGTCCTACCTTATAAGCTCCCTGAGGTAATTCAGTAAGAAATACACACCATCACCTATGAAGGATTGTTCCGGTAAATGTTTTATTGCTGTCGTTAGGTGCCGTTGAGTCAGCTTCGACTCATGGAGACCTTAGGTGTAACAGAAAGGAACGTTGCCCTGTCCTGTGCCATCTTCACAATCGTTGGTATGCTCAAGCCCGTTGTTGCAGCCACTGTGCATTTTGAGTGCCTTCCAACCTAGGAGGCTCATAATCCAGCGCTATATCCGACAATATTTTGTTGTGATCCATAGGGTTTTCATTGACCAATTTTCAGAAGTAGATCACCAGTCTTTCTTAGTCTGGAAGCTCTGCTGAAACATGTCCACCATAGGTGGCCCTGATGGTATCTCAAATACTGTTGGCACAGCTTCCAACATCATGCACGCCACCACAGTACCATAAACCGACAGACATGGGTTGACATGTTTAACGAGAATTAAACTCAAACCTGAAGATATGACTTCCAATTTACAGGAAATACAGGGAATAGAGGAACAAGCAAAACAAAAGAAAACAAAAAAAGATGTTTCTAGATTAAAAGAGATTTAAGGGAGACAACAGCCACATGCAGTGCATGTTCCTTGATTGGATCTTGATTTGACAGTTGTAGAAATTTGAAAATGAATTCAGTGCTAGTTGATATTAGGGAAATATTGTTAATTTTGTTAGACTTACAAAAATATTACAATCGTGATATAATGTAACGACCATTATATTTTTCAGAGATGCATTCTGAGGTATTTAGGGATGAGACGTCATGATGTCTGTAAATTACTTTAAAATACCTCAGACAAAATAAATGAAGCCAATATGGGAAAATGTTAATAGTGGTCAGATGTTGTTATGGATTGAATTGTGCCCCCCCTCCAAAAAATGTGTTGGAATCCTAACCCCTATACGTCTGGATACAATCCCATTTGGAAATAGGGCTTTCTTTGTTATGTCGATGAGGTCATGTCAGTGTAGCTATGTCTTAAACCTAATCACTTTTGAGATGAAAAAAGAGCAGATTAGGCACAGAAGCAAGCAAGCAAGCACAAGTCGGGAAAAGATAGATGCCATGTGGAGATCACCAAGGAACACCAGAAGCTAGAGAAGCTGAGACAAGGGTTTCCCCCAGAGCCGACAGACAGCAAGCCTTTCCCTAGAGCAGATGCTCTCAATTCAGACTTCCAGCCTCCTGAACTGTGAGAAAATAAATCTCTGTTCATTCAAGCCACCCACTTGTGATAGTTCTGCTACAGTAGCACTAGGAATCTAAGATGTTGTTGTTAGGTGCCGTAGAGTCAGCTCCAACTCATAGCGACCCCATGCACAACACAACAAAACACTGCCTGGTCCTGAGTCATCCTTACAATCGTTGTTATGCTTGAGCTCATTGTTGCAGCCACTGCGTCAATCCACCTCGTTGAGGGTCTTCCTCTTTTCCGCTGACCCTGTACTCTGCCAAGCGTGATGTCCTTCTCCGGGGACTGATCCCTCCTGACAACACGTCCAAAGTATGTAAGACGCAGTCTCGCCATCCTTGCTTCTAAGGAGCATTCTGGCTGCACTTCTTCCAAGACAGATTTGTTCATTCTTTTGGCAGTCCATGGTATATTCAATATTCTTCGCCAACACTACAATTCAAAGGCGTCAGTTCTTCTTCGGTCTTCCTTATTCGTTGTCCAGCCTTGACATGCATATAATGCGATTGAAAATACCATGGCTTGGGTCAGGTGCACTTCAGTCTTCAAGGTGAAATCTTTGCTCTTCAACACTTTAAAGAGGTCCTTTGTAGCAGATTTATCCAATGCAATGCGTCTTTTTAATTTCTTGACTGCTGCTTCCATGGCTGTTGATTGTGGATCCAAGTAAAATGAAATCCTTGACAACTTCAATCTTTTCTCCGTTTATCATGATGTTGCTCATTGGTCCAGTTGTGAGGATTTTTGTTTTCTTTATGTTGAGGTGCAATGCATACTGAAGGCTGTGGTCTTTGATCTTCATTAGTAGGTGCTTCAAGTCCTCTTCACTTTCAGCAAGCAAGGTTGTGTTATCTGCATAACGCAGGTTGTTAATGAGTCTTCCTCCAATCCTGATGCCCCTTTCTTCTTCATATAGTCCAGCTTCTCAGATTATTTGCTCAGCATACAGATTGAGTAGGCATGGTGAAAGAATACAACCCTGACTAACACCTTTCCTGACTTTAAACCAATCAGTATCCCCTTGTTCTGTTCGAACAACTGCCTCTTGATCTATGCAAAGGTTCCTCATGAGCACAACTAACTGTTCTGGAATTCCCATTCTTCGCAGTGTTATCCATAATTTGTTATGATCCACACAGTCAAGTGCATTTACATAGTCAATAAAACACAGGTAAACATCCTTCTGGTATTCTGTGCTTTCAGCCAGGATCCATCTGACATCAGCAATGATATCCCTGGTTCCACGTCCTCTTCTGAAACCAGCCTGAATTTCTGGCAGTTCCCTGTCGATATACTGCTGCAGCCGTTTTTGAACGATCTTCAGCAGAATTTTGCTTGTGTGTGATATTAATGATATTGTTCTATAATTTCCACATTTGGTTGGATCACCTTTCTTGGGAATAGGTATAAATATTGATCTCTTCCAGTCGGTTGGCCAGGAAGCTGTCTTCCATATTTCTTGGCATAGATGAGTGAGCACCTCCAGCACTGCATCTGTTTGTTGAAACATCTCAATTGATATTCCATCAATTCCTGGAGCCTTGTTTTTCGCCAGTGCCTTCGGAGCAGCTTGGACTTCTTCCTTCAGTACCATCGGTTCCTGATCATATGCCACCTCTTGAAATGGTCGAATATCGACTAATTCTTTTGGGTATAATGACTCTGTGTATTCCTTCCATCTTCTTTTGATGCTTCCTGCGTCGTTTAATATTTTCCCCATGGAATCCTTCACTATTGCAACTTGAGGCTTGAATTTTTTCTTCAGTTCTTCCAGCTTGAGAAACGCCGAGTGTGTTCTTCCCTTTTGGTTTTCCATCTCCAGCTCTTTGCACATGTCATAATGCTTTATTTTGTCTTCTCGAGATGCCCTTTGAAATCTTCTATTCAGTTCCTTTACTTTATCAATTCTTCCTTTTGCTTTAGCTGCTCGACGCTCAAGAGCAAGTTTCAGAGTCTCCTCTGACATCCATCTTGGTCTTTTCTTTCTTTCCTGTCTTTTCAATGACCTCTTGCTCTCTTCATATATGATGCCCTTAATGTCATTCCACAAGTCGTCTGGTCTTTGGTCACTAGTGTTCAATGCATCAAATCTATTCTTCAGAGAGTCTCTAAATTCAGGTGGGATATACTCAAGGTCATATTTTGGCTCTCGTGGACTTGCTCTGATTTTCTTCAGTTTCAGCTTGAACTTGCATATGAGCAATTGATGGTCTGTTCCACAGTCAGCCCCTGGCCTTGTTCTGACTGATGATATTGAGCTTTTCCATCGTCTCTTTCCACAGATGTAGTCAGTTTGATTTCTGTGTGTTCCATCTGGTGAGGTCCATGTGTATAGTCACCGTTTATGTTGGTGAAAAAAGGTATTTGCAATGAAGAAGTCGTTGGTCCTGCAAAATTCTATCATTTGATCTCTGGCATTGTTTCTATCACCACAGCCATATTTTCCAACTACTGATCCTTCTTCATTGTTTCCAACGTTCTCATTCCAATCGCCAGTAATTATCAATGCATCTTCATTGCATGTTCAATCAATTTCAGACTGCAGCAGCTGATAAAAGTCTTCTATTTCTTCATCTTTGGCCCTAGTGGTTGGTGCGTAAATTTGAATAATAGTCGTATTAACTGGTCTTCCTTGTAGGCATATGGATATTATCCTATCACTGACAACATCGTACTTCAGGATAGATCTTGAAATGTTCTTTTTGACGATGAATGCAACACCATTCCTCTTCAAGTTGTCATTCCCAGCATAGTAGACTATATGATTATCCGATTCAACATGGGCAATACCAGTCCACTTCAGCTCACTAATGTCTACGTTATCGATGTCTATGCATTCCATTTCACTTTTGACGATTTCCAATTTTCCTAGATTCATACTTTGAACATTCCAGGTTCTGATTATTAATGGATGTTTGGATCTGTTTCTTCTCATTTTGAGTTGTGCCACATCAGCAAATGAAGGTCCCAAAAGCTTTACTCCAACCACATCATTAAGGTCAACTCCACTTTGAGGAGGCAGCTCCTCCCCAGTCATCTTTTGAGGGCTTTCCAACCTGGGGGGCTCATCTTCCAGCACTATATCAGGCAATGTTCCACTGCTATTCATAAGGTTTTCACTGGCTAATGCTTTTCAGAAGTAGACTGCTCAGTCCTTCTTCCTAGTCTGTCTTAGTCTGGAAGCTCAGCTGAAACCTGTCCTCCATGGGTGACCCTGCTGGTGTCTGAATTCCGGTGGCATAGCTTCCAGCATCACAGCAACATGCAAGCCCCCACAATACCACAAACTGACAGACACGTGGTGGGGGTGGAGTGGAATCTAAGACAGATGTACATTATGTTTCTCTCTACTTTTCTTTTTATTGGGGTATAAAAACAGCATGGAGGCAATGTCTGAACTCCTCCAACCCCACAAGTGGGAAGGAAAACCAAGATCAACAGCCCAAGACTGAGTGTATGAGGTGGGAGCCAGACAAGCCTCCTCTCTTTGCCATCTCTACCAATTCTGACACCAACCATCCCTCCCACAGCACTCTTTACGGGATTGGATAATTCATTGCAATGGCCACACAGAACTCACAGACAATACTCATAATTATGGGGTTTATTAGGGACATAATAGTTACAATTCAGGCTCAAGAACACTCAGGATACAGTTCTTCCATTAGGATAGCCTCTTCCCAGCCATGCTTGTAGGCACACCGCTCCCCAGCCTCCAGTCTCTGCCCAAGGACAGTCAGCTTTCTCTTTCCATGGGCCAGGAAGGCCATGGCACAGTCTCCTGCTGCCAGGTTTCTGCTGCTGGGATCTCTCCTGCTTGTCTCTCCTTCCTTGGTGGTGGTGGGTTCCTCCCCTCTGCCCTGGAATTGGCTCCCTTTTAAGGCAAAACTGACCAGTCCCCTTGGTGGGCCACAGTTACCCTATCACACAGTCCTGCCCAATCACCTGGGTGGGAGTTACAAGACCATGGCTAGAAAGGCCACACAAAAGTAATCAATCAGCCAGACTTATTGGTCAGACTGGGCCTAGAAGGACCCCAGAGGTCATGATCTCCAGATCTTCTGTTAGCCCAAGATAGGAACCATTCCCAAAGCCAACTCTTCAGACAGGGATTGGACTGGAATATGGGATGGAAAATGATACAGGTGAAGAACAAGCTTCTTGGATCAAGTAGACACATGAGACTATGTTGGCATCTCCTGTCTAGAGGGGAGATGAGAGGGCGGAGGGGGTCAGAAGCTGCCCGAATGGAC
Organism: Loxodonta africana; assembly: GCF_030014295.1. Taxonomy (NCBI): domain Eukaryota; kingdom Metazoa; phylum Chordata; class Mammalia; order Proboscidea; family Elephantidae; genus Loxodonta; species Loxodonta africana. The sequence goes on from NC_087369.1 coordinate 16,631,278, forward strand.
ACGAGGAGAGAAAGTGGAGGGAAGGATTGTGTTGTCTCATTAGGGGGAGAGCAATTAGGAGTGTATAGCAAGGTGTATATAAATTTTTGTATGAGAGACTGACTTAATCTATAAACTTTCACTTAAAGCACAATAAAAATTAATTTTAAAAAAAGTAATCACGAGAGGCGGGGCCAAGATGGCGGACGAGGTAGATGCTACCTTGGATCCCTCTTGCAACAAAGACTCGGAAAAACAAGTGAATCGATCACATACATAACAATCTACAAACCCTGAACAACAAACACAGATTTAGAGATGGAGAATGAACAAATACGGGGAAGGAGTGAATGTTTTCAGAGCCTGGAGCCAGCGTACCAGTCAGGCGGCTTCATTAACATCCGAATTGCCTGAGCCAGAGGGAGAACTCTGATAGGGATCTGACTGCATTTTTTTTTAGTGGATTTTCTGGAAAAACTAGTGATGGCTCGGAGACAGCAGTCTATATCAAACCACATAAAGAAGCAGACCATGACAGCTTCTACACCCCCCAAACAAAAGAATCAAAATCTTTCCCAAATGAAGATACAATCCTGGAATTACCAGATACAGAATATAAAAAACTAATTTACAGAATGCTTCAAGACATCACAAACGAAATAAGGCAAACTGCAGAAAAAGCCAAGGAACACACTGATAAAACTGTTGACGAACTCAAAAAGATTATTCAAGAACATAGTGGAAAAATTAATAAGTTGCAAGAATCCATAGAGAGACAGCATGTAGAAATCCAAAAGATTAACAATAAAATTACAGAATTAGACAACGCAATAGGAAGTCAGAGGAGCAGACTCGAGCAATTAGAATGCAGACTGGGACATCTGGAGGACCAGGGAATCAACACCAACATAGCTGAAAAAAAATCAGATAAAAGAATTAAAAAAAATGAAGAAACCCTAAGAATCATGTGGGACTCTATCAAGAAGGATAACTTGCGTGTGATTGGAGTCCCAGAACAGGGAGAGGGGACAGAAAACACAGAGAAAATAGTTGAAGAACTCCTGACACAAAACTTCCCTGACATCATGAAAGACGAAAGGATATCTATCCAAGATGCTCATCGAACCCCATTTAAGATTGATCCAAAAAGAAAAACACCAAAACATATTATCATCAAACTTGCCAAAACCAAAGAAAAACAGAAAATTTTAAAAGCAGCCAGGGAGAAAAGAAAGGTTTCCTTCAAGGGAGAATCAATAAGAATAAGTTCAGACTACTCAGCAGAAACCATGCAGGCAAGAAGGCAATGGGATGACATATACAGAGCACTGAAGGAGAAAAACTGCCAGCCAAGGATCATATATCCAGCAAAACTCTCTCTGAAATATGAAGGCGAAATTAAGATATTTACAGATAAACACAAGTTTAGAGAATTTGCAAAAACCAAACCAAAGCTACAAGAAATACTAAAGGATATTGTTTGGTCAGAAAACCAATAATATCAGATACCAGCACAACACAAGGTCACAAAACAGAACGTCCTGATATCAACTCAAATAGGGAAATCACAAAAACAAACAAATTAAGATTAATTAAAAAAAATACACATAACAGGGAATCATGGAAGTCAATAGGTAAAAGATCACAATAATCAAAAAGAGGGACTAAATACAGGAGGCATTGAACTGCCATATGGAGAGTGATACAAGGCGATATAGAACAATACAAGTTAGGTTTTTACTTAGAAAAATAGGGGTAAATAATAAGGTAACCACAAAAAGGTATAACAACTCCATAACTCAAGATAAAAGCCAAGAAAAATGTAACGACTCAACTAACATAAAGTCAAACACTACGAAAATGAGGATCTCACAATTTACTAAGAAAAACGTCTCAGCACAAAAAAGTATTTGGAAAAATGAAATTGTCAACAGCACACATAAAAAGGCATCAAAATGACAGCACTAAACACTTATTTACCTATAGTTACGCTGAATGTAAATGGACTAAATGCACCAATGAAGAGACAGAGAGTCACGGACTGGATAAAGAAACACGATCCATCTATATGCTGCCTACAAGAGACACACCTTAGACTTAGAGACACAAACAAACTAAAACTCAAAGGATGGAAAAAAATATATCAAGCAAACAATAAGCAAAAAAGAAGAGGAGTAGCAATATTAATTTCTGACAAAATAGACTTTAGACTTAAATCCACCACAAAGGATAAAGAAGGACACTACATAATGATAAAAGGGACAATTGATCAGGAAGACATAACCATATTAAATATTTATGCACCCAATGACAGGGCTGCAAGATACATAAATCAAATTTTAACAGAACTGAAAAGTGAGATAGACACCTCCACAATCATAGTAGGAGACTTCAGCACGCCACTTTCGGAGAAGGACAGGACATCCAGTAAGAAGCTCAATAGAGACACGGAAGACCTACTTACAACAATCAACCAACTTGACCTCATTGACTTATACAGAACTCTCCACCCAACTGCTGCAAAGTATACTTTTTTTTTCTAGCGCACATGGAACATTCCCTAGAATAGACCACATATTAGGTCATAAAACAAACCTTTGCAGAGTCCAAAACATCGAAATATTACAAAGCATCTTCTCAGACCACAAGGCAATGAAACTAGAAATCAATAACAGAAAAACTAGGAAAAAGAAATCAAATACTTGGAAAATGAACAATACCCTCCTGAAAAAAGACTGGGTTATAGAAGACATCAAGGAGGGAATAAGGAAATTCATAGAATGCAATGAGAATGAAAATACTTCCTATCAAAACCTCTGGGACACAGCAAAAGCAGTGCTCAGAGGCCAATTTATATCCATAAATGCACACATACGAAAAGAAGAAAGAGCCAAAATCAGAGAACTGTCCCTACAATTTGAACAAATAGAAAGTGAGCAACAAAAGAATCCATCGGGCACCAGAAGAAAACAAATACTAAAAATTAGAGGTGAACTAAATGAATTAGAGAACAGAAAAACAATTGAAAGAATTAACAAAGCCAAAAGCTGGTTCTTTGAAAAAATTAACAAAATTGATAAACCATTGGCTAGACTGACTAAAGAAATACAGGAAAGGAAACAAATAACCCGAATAAGAAACCAGAAGGACCACATCACAACAGAACCAAATGAAATTAAAGAATCATTTCAGATTATTATGAAAAATTGTACTCTAACAAACTTGAAAACCTAGAAGAAATGGATGAATTCCTGGAAAAACACTACCTACCTAAACTAACACATTCAGAAGTAGAACAACTAAATAGACCCATAACAAAAAAAGAGATTGAAACGGTAATCAAAACACTTCCAACAAAAAAAAGCCCTGGCCCGGACGGCTTCACTGCAGAGTTCTACCAAACTTTCAGAGAAGAGTATAACACCACTACTTCTGAAGGTATTCCAAAGCATGGAAAATGACGGAATACTACCCAACTCATTCTATGAAGCCACCATCTCCCTGATACCATACCCAGGTAAAGACATTACAAAAAAAGAAAATTACAGACCTATATCCCTCATGAACATAGATGCAAAAATCCTCAACAAAATTCTAGCCAACAGAATCCAACAACACATCAAAAAAATAATTCACCATGATCAAGTGGGATTTATGCCAGGTATGCAAGGCTGGTTTAATGTCAGAAAAACCATTAATGTAATCCATCACATAAATAAAACAAAAGACAAAAACCACATGATCTTATCAATTGATGCAGAAAAGGCATTTGACAAAGTCCAACACCCATTTATGATAAAAACTCTCACCAAAACAGGAATTGAAGGAAAATTCCTCAACATAATAAAGGGCATCTATGCAAAGCCACAGCCAATATCACTCCAAATGGAGAGAACCTGAAAGCATTTCCCTTGAGAACGGGAACCAGACAAGGATGCCCTTTATCACCGCTCTTATTCAACATCGTGCTGCAAGTCCTAGCCTGGGCAGTTACGCTAGACAAAGAAATAAAAGGTATCCGGATTGGCAAGGAGGAAGTAAAGTTATCACTATTTGCAGATGACATGATCTTATACACAGAAAACCCTAAGGAATCCTCCAGAAAACTACTGAAACTAATAGAAGAGTTTGGCAGAGTCTCAGGTTATAAAATAAACATACAAAAATCACTTGGATTCCTCTACATCAACAAAAAGAACATCGAAGAGAAAATAACCAAATCAATACCATTCACAGTAGCCCCCAAGAAGATAAAATACTTAGGAATAAATCTTACCAAGGATGTAAAAGACCTATACAAAGAAAACTACAAAGCTCTACTACAAGAAATTCAAAAGGACATACTTAAGTGGAAAAACATACCTTGCTCATGGATAGGAAGACTTAACATAGTAAAAATGTCTATTCTACCAAAAGCCATCTATACGTATAACGCACTTCCGATCCAAATTCCAATGTCATATTTTAAGGGAATAGAGAAACAAATCACCAATTTCATATGGAAGGGAAAGAAGCCCCGGATAAGCAAAGCATTACTGAAAAAGAAGAAGAAAGTGGGAGGCCTCACTCTACCTGACTTCAGAAGCTATTATACAGCCACAGTAGTCAAAACAGCCTGGTACTGGTACAACAGGCACATAGACCAATGGAACAGAATTGAGAACCCAGATATAGATCCATCCACGTATGAACAGCTGATATTTGACAAAGGACCAGTGTCAGTTAATTGGGGCAAAGATAGTCTTTTTAACAAATGGTGCTGGCATAACTGGATATCCATTTGCACAAAAATGAAACAGGACCCATACCTCACACCATGCACAAAAACTAACTCCAAGGGGATCAAAGACCTAAACATAAAGACTAAAACGATAAAGATCATGGAAGAAAAAATAGGGACAACCTTAGGAGCCCTAATACAGGGCATAAACAGAATACAAAACATTACCAAAAATGATGAAGAGAAACCCGATAAGTGGGAGCTCCTAAAAATCAAACACCTATGCTCATCTAAAGACTTCACCAAAAGAGTAAAAAGACCACTTACAGACTGGGAAAGAATTTTCAGCTATGACATCTCCAACCAGCGCCTGATCTCTAAAATCTACATGATTCTGTCAAAACTCAACCACAAAAAGACAAACAACCCAATCAAGAAGTGGGCAAAGGATATGAACACACATTTCACTAAAGAAGATATTCAGGCAGCCAACAGATACATGAGAAAATGCTCTCGATCATTAGCCATTAGAGAAATGCAAATTAAAACTACGATGAGATTCCATCTCACACCAACAAGGCTGGCATTAATCCAAAAAACACAAAATAATAAATGTTGGAGAGGCTGCGGAGAGATGGAAACTCTTATGCAGTGCTGGTGGGAATGTAAAATGGTACAACCGCTTTGGAAATCTATCTGGCATTGTCTTAGACAGTTAGAAATAGAACTACCATACAACCCAGAAATCCCACTCCTCGGAATATACCCTAGAGAAATAAGAGCCTTCACACAAACAGATATATGCACACCCATGTTTATTGCAGCTCTGTTTACAATAGCAAAAAGCTGGAAGCAACCAAGGTGTCCATCAACGGATGAATGGGTAAATAAATTGTGGTATATTCACACAATGGAATACTACGCATCAATAAAGAACAGTGACGAGTCTGTGAAACATTTCATAACATGGAGGAACCTGGAAGGCATTATGCTGAGCGAAATTAGTCAGAGGCAAAAGGACAAATATTGTATAAGACCACTATTATAAGATCTTGAGAAATAGTAAAAACAGAGAAGAACACATACTTTTGTGGTTACGAGGGGGGAGGGAGGGAGGGAGGGAGAGGGTTTTTTATTGATTAATCAGTAGATAAGAACTGCTTTAGGTGAAGGGAAGGACAACACTCAATACATGGAAGGTCAGCTCAACTGGACTGGACCAAAAGCAAAGAAGTTTCCGGGATAAAATGAATGCTTCAAAGGTCAGCGGAGCAAGGGCGGGGGTCTGGGGACCATGGTTTGAGAGGACTTCTAAGTCAATTGGCAAAATAATTCTATTATGAAAACATTCTGCATCCCACTTTGAAATGTGGTGTCTGGGGTCTTAAATGCTAACAAGCGGCCATCTAAGATGCATCAATGAGTCTCAACCCACCTGGAGCAAAGGAAAATGAAGAACACCAAGGTCACACGACAACTAAGAGCCCAAGAGACAGAAAGGGCCACATGAACCAGAGACCTACATCATCCTGAGACCAGAAGAACTAGCTGGTGCCCGGCCACAATCGATGACTGCCCTGACAGGGAGCACAACAGAGAACCCCTGAGGGAGCAGGAGATCAGTGGGATGCAGACCCCAAATTCTCATAAAAAGACCATACTTAATGGTCTGACTGAGACTAGAGGAATCCCAGCGGCCATGGTCCCCAGACCTTCTGTTGGCACAGGACAGGAACCATCCCCAAAGACAACTCATCAGACATGAAAGGGACTGGTCAGCGGGCGGGAGAGAGATGCTGATGAAGAGTGAGCTAATTATATCAGGTGGACACTTGAGATTGTGTTGGCATCTCTTGTCTGGAGGGGGGATGGGAGGATAGAGAGAGAGGGAAGCTGGCAAAATTGTCACGAAAGGAGAGACTGAAAGGGCTGACTCAATAGGGGGAGAGCAAGTGGGAGTAGGGAGTAAGATGTATGTAAACTTATATGTGACAGACTGATTGGATTTGTAAACGTTCACTTGAAGCTTAATAAAAGTTAATAAAAAAAGTAATCACACCACATGGGTGTGTGCGTATATATTATGTACATATGTATATGTAAGTATGTGCATATGTATGTATATATATGTGTATATGGGGGTGTGTATATATATGTATATGTATGTATATATGTGTATATATAAAACTTCCAATGAATTTGTAACGTGAATTAAATCAAGCCCGCAGATTTAATGATATATATTTTAAATTAAATATATATTTAACGTATAAAAATACTTAATAAATATATCTTAACTAAATATATATTTAATATGTATATAAATAAATATAAAAGAATATTATTTATAGCAAGTATTAAATGATTGGTTTGGTTTTTTTTTTTGTATTAAATGATTGCAAGCAAGCTGAAGGCTTTAATTAAAATAATTAAGGTGTCAGTGGAAGTCTAAGCAGGATCTGAATTAATAAATGTGCTAATTGGATAGCCCTGCTGAGAACCTCAGCTCATGTGGATTTAACTGTGGCATACATTATCCCTAGTAGTAGATTTAGTATTTGTACAGCACTTTATTTTCACAGCTTTGTTTTCAAACATCATCAAAATACTGAGAAGCAAGCATTCCATCCACTGTGTGCTCCCAGTCGCCTCCGCAGATGAAGGCCACCATCAATAGGTTTCTTCCAGAATTTTTCTATGTGGATGCATTGCTAGCTTCGTAGACTTATAATTATTCACCTTGCTTTTTCGTTTTAGGTTTGTTTAGTTTTCATCTTTTTTACTATAACTTTTTTAGCTTTAGCTTTTAAGTTTTAGTTTTAACTTTTTATTAGGGAAAATTTCAAACACACACACTAAAAGAATTGTATAATGAAGCTCCATGTACCTATCACCGACCTACAATGATCTTCAGCTCAGGGCCAATCTTGCCTCATCTACATTCTCCTTCCTTCCCACTGATTAATAGATTATAGATCTTCATAATTCATAGATCATTACAAAGGACATCCTGAACACCATACCATTTCATCCAGAATGCTTCAGTATGAATCTTTAAAAATACAAGGGTTCTTCTCTGAACATAACTTCAATATCATTATCAAACTTAAAATATCAACACTATTTAGTATCAACAGAATATCCATTACTGGTATCCAATGTCTCCAATTGTCTCATAAATGCATTTTTGTAATTGGTTTGTCATAAGGATTCAAACAAGGCCCCCACATTGCATTTGGTTTATACATCTCTTAAGTCTCTTCCAACCTCTATATACTCTGTTGTTTTAATCAATAATACTTCTTAGAGATCATTTCAATGATCTATTTTCTTTATTGACTGCATAGTACTCCATTGTACAAGCATCCCATAATGTATCTGGCCCTGTTGAAGGATGGTTGGCTTTTTTTTTTAGCCTCTTAGCATTATAAACCGTGCTGCAATACCCTCATACATATAGCTTTGTACACATATGCAAGTGTGGTTTGCAAGTATGTGTGTAAGACAAATCCCTATACAAGGGATCGTTGGGGTTAAATGGTGTGGGTCTTTGCAGTGTAGACAGAACTGACAAATGGCCTTCCCAAGAGATTGCCCTAACAGTACACCTGTTTTCCCACACCCCCACCAACAATTGGGTACTCTAAAATCATGTGCCAATATGATAGGTGAAAAATAACTAATTGATGTTTCATTTTCTTAACTAGGAGCAAAACTGATTATTTTTGTATGTTCATAAGATATTTGTCCTTCATTTTCTATGAACTAACTATTCATGGCTTTGACCGTTTTTCTAGTGGACCCTTGATCTTTTGTTATTGACTTGCATGACCAATTTATATAGTAGGGACATTAGTTCTTTCTGATGTGTGTTGTACTTTTTTCTTTCTCATTTTATTGTTTGTCTTCTATTTGTGGCATTTTTTGATACACTGGATTTCTTTTAAAATGTACATATTCTAATTTATTTTACCAACTCCACAATAATAAAATTTCTACCATGTTTTCCTCTATACAGAAGGCATTAAAATTTTCAAAGCTTTATGCATGTTTCCTCATATGTAACTAGAAAAGAGTGTCGAGAGTTGGCTAAGTGACTCTACTCACATCTTTCATCTTCATTGTTAGCACTGTCTGGTGAATATTAATAAATGTGCAAGCATGTGTTTCCCCCAAAATTCATCCCAGATCTGTTCCACAAAAATTGAATATTTTGGTCAAATCATTTTTAAAAATACTGAATACTGGATCTCTTCCTGGAATGGTCTCTATTTTCTCTTATTACATTTAACAGCATAGCTGAGAGTAATTGAAAGAAATGTTGGGTAATGCTATTTCTCCTGAATATTAATAGAATTTCTAGCAGTGGTTAATTTGAGCTAGGTAGTCAGTGGAATTGGTTAACTAAAAAGGCCTCCTGAAACAAAAACAAAGAAGAGTTTTTCGTGGGACAAACCAGACGTCAGGTTTGTTTAGCTGCTTAATGAATAATACTGGATAATTTCATCGCTTCCATTAAAATAGTTCTAAGGGAAAAAATGAGAAGTTAATCAAAAGTTACGAGAGTTGCCCAAGGTCACACAGGTAGTAAGTGGTGGATCCAGGATTCGTACCAACTTCACAGCCACTCTTCTGTGTTTTCTCAAAAGAAGAATCCAAAAACAGAGGGGGTGTTACTGTGAGACAAGTATACAGTGAAAGTAAATTTTGAGGTGTCACAGTTCCTCATTTATCTTGAAAGATAGTAGTTTATGCCTCTAATCTAAGCAATATTGTTTATACAACCCAGTGAAGCATTTGTCTTGTAAAAACATTCTATTTTTTGCATGTAATCTCCCACTTTCCCACAGTTGTAGAGATGCTTGGTATTTGCTGAATGGACTCCTATTGTCACTCAAAATTAGAGATAAGTCTCATCGCAAAGAAAATTCAGTGATAGGTTGTTACTGATGAATCCTGACTTTATATGTACATGCACACATATATGTCAGATGCTCACACCAGTAAAATTAAAAAAAAATTGCCATTGATTCTGACTCATAGTGATCCTATAGGACAAAGTAGAACTGCCCCATAGGGTTTCCAAGGAGCGCCTGGTGGATTCTAACTGCCAACCTTTTGGTTAGCAGCCATAGCTCTCAACCACTACTCTACCAGGGTTTCCAGCCATCAATAAAATAGCCTCTTTTTTTTTTAATGTGAAGATATTAAATCATTTGATTAAGGAGCAATTTTCATTGTTAAATATGAGACAGGGCTTGAGCTAAGCCAAAGATGTAAAACACAGGTTATTTTTTTTAATAATATTTTATTGTGTTTTCGGTGAAGGTTTACACAGCAATTTAGGTTCCTATTCAACAATTTCTACACAAGTCGTTGAGTAACATTGGTCACATTCTTCACAATGCATGAACTTTCTCATTATTTCTCTTCTGGTTGTTCTGTTTCCATGAATCTAGTTTCCCTACCCCCTTACATCCTTATCTTTGTTTTAAAGTAATTGTTGACCATTTGGTCTCATATAGGTAATTTTTTTAAAGGAGCACAGTACTTATGGGTGATACTCATTATTTTGTAAGGCAATTTATTATTTAGCTACAAGGTGACCTCAGGGGTTAGTTTCTGCTCAAGGTTTGAAGAGTATCTCAGGGCAATAGTCTCGGGGGAGTCCTCCAGTTTCAACCAGTCCAGTAGGTCTGGAAAAACACAGGTTATTTTTTAATAAGCAAAATTAAGGCAGTTCTATAAATAAAATGTGGAATTCTGCAACCCCTAAAGAAAATAACTCAGCCCGCAGAAATCTTTTGATTATAAATGACTTTTACTGGACATTCTCCATGTGCTAGGCACCGAACTAAGTGCCCTATTTGGATGATCTCATTTCATCCTCATAACAATCTCGCGAGTCACACACTAACAGTTTCCCCATTTTACAGATGAGAAAACTAAGGCTGGGAGGCTAGGGTGGATCTAGAACTCAGAATTAGGGTTATGCAATGTTGATTGCCCAGTCGCTCCCAGTTGCTAAGTGCTGAAATGATCTGCTAGAGCTGACAGACCCAGCTTTGTCAATACGGCCCCAGCTTATCCTCCAGTCTGTGGTATGATCCAGTTAGAGAAGGTTTCAATAAGGACTTGTGCTTGAGCTAAATCTTAAAAATGAGGGGACATGTGAGATTTGAATTAGCAGAGAGAAGAAGGAAGGGCCATCCATCCAAGGGAAGAGAAATAACATGTGGGGAATTATAAACATAAATATTTGACCAGTAATTCATGTATTAACTTCAAAAATGTGATGTCACTGGCTCTTTTTTTTTTTTTTAGGAGTAATAGCTCTAGGCTTTCTTTTCCATTCCTAACAGATCCAATTAGTTACCAACTTATCAAAAACCTCTAAGATCTCCTCCTTCTCTAAGGCGCAAATTCCAGGCTTGTTAAGGGGGGTGGTGTATTATGCATGGTTAAAGGTTGTTGTTGTTATTAGCTGCTGTCGAGTCAACCCCCAATTCATGGTGACCCCATGGACAAAAGAACCAAACACTGCCCAGTCCTGATCCGTAGGGTTTTCATGGGCTAACTTTCAGAAGTACATGATCAGGCCTTTCTTCCTAGTTCATCTTAGTCAGGAAGGTCCACTGATATCTGCTCAACATCATAGCAACACACAAGCCTACAGTGACAGATGGGTGGTGCCGTGCTTGTTGCACGTGAGGTGCATCAGCAGGGAATCGAACCCAGGTCTCCCGCATCGAAGGCAAGAATTCTACCACTGAACCACCCATTTGTCCTTTATTAGAGATAATAAAAGGTAAAACTGAGTCCCTTTTGAACCTTTCAAGGGAAAAAAATCAGAGGCTTCACATAGATAAATATGGTCCGAAAGTTGAAGTGAATTTAGCATGTAAATGTCCTTCATGATGTAATCAGTCATATCAGTTACAGCAACAGTGGCCATGAGCTCTTTGTGAAGAAATGTCAATAAAAATACTGAAATAAGCTTTGTACAAGACGGGAGTATCATGACATCTGTTCTCAAAATTACCCTGCTGTAATTGTTGAATCTCATTATAGTTGGTAAAAATTGTATTCTTTCACCTGGGCTGAGTGTCTGTGATTTTAAATAGCATCACTTCAGAAATGACGATTCTGAATTCATCCTAATTACAATTTGTGCCATGCTTGTCAAAAAAGGAAGGTTCTTACCCATGATTCGTGTCAGTTAGGATGTTTATGGCAGTGGGCAGCAATGAACTTCCCATCCAGTTGACTTAGAAACCAAAAAAAAAAAAAAAAACCAAACCCATTGCTGTTGAGTCAATTCTGACTCATAGCGACCCTATAGGACAGAGTAGAACTGCTCCATGGGGTTTCCAGGGAGTGCCTAGTGGATCCGAACTGCCAACCTTTTGGTTAGCAGCCATAGCACTTAACCACTACGCCACGAGGGCACGGAGGTAATGTCACAGCACATGGAACAGGAAGTCCAGAAGTAGGGTAAGCTCAGGGATTCAACAGGGTCATTAGGGATTTGGCTTCTTTCTGTTTCTCCCCTATGAGGCTTTGAAATTTGCAAAAAGGAAGAATTAGTTTCTTTTTGAGCCCGTAAGGTTGACTTCATCCTACAGCTTACCAGTTCCTTTGGAGTCAACTCCTACTCATGGCGACCTCATATATGTCAGAGTAGAACTGTGCTCCATACGATTTTTGTTGGCTGATTTTCAGAAGTAGATTTGCAGGACTTTCTTCTAAGGTACCTATGGGTGGACTCTAACCATCAACCTTTTGGTTAGTAGCTGAGGTGTTAATCATTTAACCATTCAGGGACTCCTCATCCTATGGTAGGCTCCCCCTTGTAGTTGCAGAATGGCTGCAGGTAGGAATCTGCATCCCATGTGCCTCCTTTCATGTCTAGCAGGTGAGAACAAGGCTTCTCTTGGGTAGCTCCTAAGACTGAGGACACTTCTTGCTCAAATGCCCTCATAAGCCTCTCCTGGCATCTCATTGGTCCAAACTGGCTTAGGCCTGCCCAGCCCTGAATTAATTGCTGGCAAGAAGGATGGCATTTGCATGATTGGCTTGAAAACTAATTGGCTGTGGTAGAATGGATTCTGGAGAGTTTAACACAATACCCACTGTCTTAGTCATCTAGTGCTGCTATAACAGAAATACCACAAGTGGATGGCTTTAACAAAGAGAAGTTCATTTCCTCACAGTAAAGTAGGCTAAAAGTCCAAATTCAGGGCGTCAGCTCCAGGGGAAGGCTTTCTTGTCTCTGTCAGCTCTCTCATCAGTCTTCCCCTGGACTAGGAGCTTCTCCACACAGGGACCCCGAGTCCAAAGGACGTGCTCTGCTCCTGGCACTGCTTTCTTGGTGGTATGAGGTCCCCCGTCTCTGGTCACTTCCCTTTCCTTTTTATCTCTTGAGTGATAAAAAGTGATGCAGGCCACACCCCAGGGCAACTCCTTTTACATTGGATCAGGGATGTGATCTGTGCAAGGGTGTTACATCCCACCCTAGTCCTCCTAGACCACAGAGCAACCCTCAACAAAATCCAAAACATTGAGATAATACAAAGCATCTTTTCTGACCACAATGCCATGAAAGTAGAAATTAACAACAGGAAGAGTAAGGAAAAAAAAATCAATTACATGGAAACTGAATAACACCCTGCTTAAAAACCACTAAGTAATAAGTTAGAAATAGAACTACCATATAACCCAGAAATCCCACTCCTCGGAATATATCCTAGAGAAATAAGAGCCTTTACACGAACAGATATATGCATACCCATGTTTATTGCAGCACTGTTTACAATAGCAAAAAGCTGGAAGCAACCAAGGTCTCCATCAATGGATGAATGGATAAATTATGGTATATTCACACAATGGAATACTACGCATCAATAAAGAACAGTGACGAATCTGTGAAACATTTCATAACATGGAGGAACCTGGAAGGCATTATGCTGAGCGAAATTAGTCAGAGGCAAAAGGACAAATATTGTATAAGACCACTATTATAAAAAACAAAAAATTATAAGATCTTGAGAAATAGTTTAAACTGAGAACACACTCTTTTGTGGTTACGAGAGGGGGGAGGGAGGGAGGGTGGGAGAGAGTTATTTACTGATTAGATAGTAGATAAGAACGACTTTAGGTGAAGGGAAGGACAACACTCAATACAGGAAAGGTCAGCTCAACTGGACTGGACCAAAAGCAAAGCAGTTTCCTGAATAAACTGAATGCTTCAAAGGTCAGAGGAGCAAGGGCGGGGGTTTGGGGACTATGGCTTCAGGGGACATCTAAGTCAATTGGCAAAATAAATTCTATTAAGAAAACATTCTGCATCCGACTTTGTAGCGTGGCGTCTGAGGTCTTAAATGCTAACAAGCGGCCATCTAAGATGCATCAATGAGTCTCAACCCACCTGGATCAAAGAAGAATGAAGAACACTAAGGTCGCAAGATAATTATGAGCCCAAGAGACAGAAAGGGCCACATGAACTAGACCACCCTGAGACCAGAAGAACTAGATGGTGCCCGGCCACGACCGATGACTGCCCTGACAGGGAGCACAACAGAGAACCCCTGACAGGGAGCACAACAGGAGAACAGTGGGATGCAGACCCCAAATTCTCATAAAAAGACCAGACTTAATGGTCTGACTGAGACTAGAAGAATCCCGGCGGTCATGGTCCCCAAACCTTCTGTTGGCCCAGGACAGGAACCATTCCCGAAGACAACTCATCAGACATGGATTGGACTGGACAATGGGTTGGAGAGAGATGCTGATGAAGAGTGAGCTACTTGTATCAAGTGGACACTTGAGACTATGTTGGCATCTCCTGTCTAGAGGGGAGATGGGAGGGTAAGAGGGGATTAGAAACTGGCAAAACGGTCATGAAAGGAGAGACTGGAAGGAGGGAGCGGGCTGACTCATTGGGGGAGAGTAAGTAGGAGTATGTAGTAAGGTGTATATAAGTTTATACGTGAGAGACTGACTTGATTTGTAAACTTTCACTTAAAGCACAATAATAGAAGAAATCAAAAATGAAATTTAAAAAATTCCTAGAATCAAATGAGAATGAAAACATGTCACACCAAAACCTTTGGATACAGCAAAGGCAGTGCTCAGAGGTCAATTTATAGCAATAGATGCGCACATCAAAGAAGAAGAAAGGGAAAAAATCAAAATGTTAGCTACACGACTCAAACAAATAGAAAGAGAACAGAAAAAGAAGCCACAGCCACCAGAAGGAAAAAAATGAAGATCAGAGCAGAAATAAATGAAATAGAGAATAAAGAAACAGTAGAAAGAATCAACAAAACCAAAAGTTGATTCTTTGAAACAATGAACAAAATCGACAAACCTGGCCCAACTGACAAAAGAAAAACAGGAGAGGATGCAACTAACCCAAATAGAAATGAAATGGGGGACATTACAGCAGACACAACTGAAATAAAAACGATCATAACAGAGTGTTATGAAAAACTATATTTCAACAAATTTGAAAACCTACGGGAAATGGGCAAATCTCTAGAAACACACTACCTACCTAAACTAACACAGACAGAGGTAGAACAACTAAATAAACCTATAACAAAAGAAGAAATTGAAAAGATAATTTAAAAATCCCAGCAACAACAACAAAAAAGCCCTGGCCCAGATGGCTTAACTGGAGAATTCAACCAAACATTCAGAGAAGAGCTTATAGCAGTACGACTCAAACTATTTCAGAACATAGAAAAGGAAGCGATACTTCTGAATTCATTCTATGAAGCCAGCATAAGCCTGATACCAAAACCAGGCAAAGACACCACAAAAAAAGAAAACTGCAGACCAATATCTCTCATTGATACAGATGCAAAAAATCTCAACAAAATTCTAGCCAGTAGAATTTGGCATCGTATCAAAAAAATAATATACCACAACCAAATAAAATAGGACTCATACCAGGTATGCGAGGATGGTTCAACATTAGAAAATCAATCAACATAACCCACCACATAAATAAAAGGAAAGAAAATAATCACATGATCATCTCAATTGATGCAGAAAAGGCATTCAAAAAAGTCCAACACCCATTCCTGATAAAAACTCTCAATAAATAGGTATAGAAGGGAAATTCCTCAACATAATAAAGGGCACCTATGCAAAACCAACTGCCAACATCATTCTTAATGGAGAGAGGGTGAAAACATTCCCCTTGAGAACAGGAACAAGACAAGGATGCCCTTTATCACCACTCCTGTATAACATTGTGCTGGAAGTCCTAGCTAGAGCAGTAAGGCAAGAGAAAGAAATAAAGGGCATCCAAATTGGTAATGAGGAAGTAAAACAGTCCCTATTTGCAAATGATATGACACTATACATAGAAAACCCAAAAGACTCCATGAGAAAACTATTGGAACTAATAGAAAGATTCAGCAGAATAGATAGATACAAGATAAACATACAAAAATCAGTTGGATTCCTATACCAATAAAGAGAATGCCGAAACGGAAATCAGGAACACAATACCATTTATAATTGTTGTTGTTGTTAGGTGCCCTCGAGTCGGTTCCGACTAATAGTGACCCTATGCACAACAGAACGAAACATTGCCCGGTCCTGTGCCATCCTTACAATCGTTGTTATGCTTGAGCTCATTGTTGCAGCCACTGTGTCAATCCACCTCGTCAAGGGTCTTCCTCTTTTCTGCTGACCCTGTACTCTGCCAAGCATGATGTCCTTCTCCAGGTACTGATCCCTCCTAACATGTTCAAAGTACGTAAGACACAGTCTCACCATCCTTGCTTCTAAGGAGCATTCTGGTTGTACTTCTTCTAAGACAGATTTGGTCGTTCTTTTGGCAGTCCACGGTATATTCAATATTCTTCGCCAACACTACAATTCAAAGGCGTCAATTCTTCTTCGGTCTTCCTTATTCATTGTCCAGCTTTCACATGCATATGATGCGACTGAAAATACCATGGCTTGGGTCAGGTGCACCTTAGTCTTCAGGGTGACATCTTTGCTCTTCAACACTTTAAAGAGGTCCTTTGCAGCAGATTTGCCCAATGCAATGCGTCTTTTGATTTCTTGACTGCTGCTTCCATCGCTGTTGATTGTGGATCCAAGTCAAATGAAATCCTTGACAACTTCAATCTTTTCTCCGTTTATCATGATGTCGCTCATTGGTCCAGTTGTGAGGATTTTTGTTTTCTTTATGTTGAGATGTAATCCATACTGAAGGCTGTGGTCTTTGATCTTCATTAGTAAGTGCTTCAAGTCCTCTTCACTTTCAGAAAGCAAGGCTGTGTCATCTGCATAACGCAGGTTGTTAATGAGTCTTCCTCCAATCTTGATGCCCCTTTCTTCTTCATATAGTCCAGCTTCTCATATTATTTGTTCAGCATACAGATTAAATAGGTATGGTGAAAGAATACAACCCTAACGCACACCTTTCCTGACTTTAAACCAATCAGTATCCCCTTGCTCTGTCCGAACAACTGCCTCTTGATCTATGCACAGGTTCCTCATGAGCACAATTAAGTGTTCTGGAATTCCCATTCTTCGCAGTGTTATCCATAGTTTGTTATGATCCACACAGTCAAATGCCTTTGCATAATCAATAAAACACAGGTAAATATCCTTCTGGTATTCTGTGCTTTCAGCCAGGATCCATCTGACATCAGCAATGATATCCCTGGTTCCACGTCCTCTTCTGAAACCAGCCTGAATTTCTGGCAGTTCCCTGTCGATATACTGCTGCAGCCGTTTTTGAACGATCTTCAGCAGAATTTTGCTTGCGTGTGATATTAATGATATTGTTCTATAATTTCCACATTTGGTTGGATCACCTTTCTTGGGAATAGGCATAAATATGGATCTCTTCCAGTTATTTGGCCAGGAAGCTGTCTTCCCTATTTCTTGGCATAGACGAGTGAGCACCTCCAGCACTGCATCTGTTTGTTGAAACATCTCAATTGATATTCCATCAATTCCTGGAGCCTTGTTTTTCGCCAGTGCCTTCGGAGCAGCTTGGACTTCTTCCTTCAGTACCATCGGTTCCTGATCATATGCCACCTCTTGAAATGGTCGAATATCGACTAATTCTTTTGGGTATAATGACTCTGTGTATTCCTTCCATCTTCTTTTGATGCTTCCTGCGTCGTTTAATATTTTCCCCATGGAATCCTTCACTATTGCAACTTGAGGCTTGAATTTTTTCTTCAGTTCTTCCAGCTTGAGAAACGCCGAGTGTGTTCTTCCCTTTTGGTTTTCCATCTCCAGCTCTTTGCACATGTCATTATACTTTACTTTGTCTTCTCGAGAGGCCCTTTGAAATCTTCTGTTCAGTTCTTTCACTTCATCAATTCTTCCTTTTGCTTTAGCTGCTCGACACTCAAGAGCAAGTTTCAGAGTCTCCTCTAACATCTACCTTGGCCTTTTCTTTCTTTCCTGTCTTTTCAGTGACCTCTTGCTTTCTTCATGTATGATGTCCTTGATGTCATTCCACAACTCGTCTCGTCTTCAGTCACTAGTGTTCAGTGTATCAAATCTATTCTTCAGAGAGTCTCTAAATTCAGGTGGGATATACTCAAGGTCATATTTTGGCTCTCGTGGACTTGCTCTGATTTTCTTCAGTGTCAGCTTGAACTTGCATATGAGCAACTGATGGTCTGTTCCACAGTCGGGCCCTGGCCTTGTTCTAACTGATGATGTTGAGCTTTTCCATTGTCTCTTTCCACAGATGTAGTCAGTTTGATTTCTGTGTGTTCCATCTGGCGAGGTCCATGTGTATAGTTGCTGTTTATTTTGGTGAAAGAAGGTATTTGCAATGAAAAAGTCGTTGGTCTTGCAAAATTCTAGCATTTGATCTCCAGCGTTGTTTCTATCACCAAGGCCATATTTTCCAACTACTGATCCTTCTTCTTTGTTTCCAACTTTCGCATTCCAATCGCCAGTAATTTCAATGCATCTTGATTGCATGTTCAATCAATTTCCCCCACGTGTCTGTCAGTTTGTCGTACTGTGGGGACTTTCATGTTGCTGTGATGCTGGAAGCTATGCCACCAGTATTCAGATACCAGCAGGGTCACCCATGGAAAACAGGTTTCAGCTGAGCTTCCAGACTAAGACAGACTAGGAAGAAGGACCCGGCAGTCTACTTCTGAAAAGCATTAGCCAGTGAAAACCTTATGAATAGCAGCGGAACATTGTCTGATACACTGCTGGAAGATGAGCCCCCCAAGTTGGAAGGCACTCAAAAGATGACTGGGGAGGAGCTGCCTCCTCAAAGTAGAGTCAACCGTAATGATGTGGATGGAGTAAACTTTCGGGACCTTCATTTGCTGATGTGGCACAACTCAAAATGAGAAGAAACAGATCCAAACATCCATTAATAATCGGAACCTGGGATGTACGAAGTATGAATCTAGGAAAATTGGAAATCCTCAAAAATGAAATGGAACACATAAACATCGATAACCTAGACATTAGTGAGCTGAAATGAACTGGTATAGGCCATTTTGAATTGGACAATTATATAGTCTACTATGCTGGGAATAACAACTCGAAGAGGAATGGTGTTGCACTCATCGTCAAAAAGAACTTTTCAAGATCTATCCTGAAGTACAACGTTGTCAGTGATAGGATAATATCCATACGCCTACAAGGAAGACCAGTTAATACGACTATTATTCAAATTTACGGAACAACCCCTAGGGCCAAAGATGACGAAACAGAAGATTTTTATCAGCTGCTGCAGTCTGAAATTGATCGAACCATTTATAATAGCCCCTAAAAAAATAAAGTACTTGGGAATAAATCTAATCAGGAATGTAAAAGACCTGTACAAAGAAAAACTACAAAACACTGCTGTAAGAAACCAAAAGAGATCTACATAAGTGGAAAAACATACCATGCTGATGGATAGGTAGACTCAACATTGTGAAAATGACCATTCTACTGCAAATACAATGTAATCTCGATCCAAATACCAGCAACGTTCTTTAAAGAGATTAAAAAAAAAAAACTAACCATTAAATTTATATGGAAAGGGAAGAGGCCCCAGGTAAGTAAAGCAGTATTGAAGAAGAAGAACAAAGTAGGAGGACTGGCACTACCTTACCTCAGAACCTACTGTGCAGCTACAGTAGTCAAAACAGCCTGGTACTGGTACGACAATAGATACATTGACCAGTGTAACAAAATTGAGAACCCAGATGTAAATCCATCCACTTACGGTCACCTGATCTTCAGCAAGTGCCCGAAGTCCATCAAATGGGAAAAAGACAATCTTTTTAACCAACGGTGCTGGCAAAACTGGGTGTCCATCTGCAAAAAAATGAAACAAGACCCATACCTCACAGCATACACAATAACTAATTCAAAATGGACCAAAGACCTAAATATGAAACCATAAACTATAAAGATCACAGAAGAAAAAATAGGATCAATGCTAGAGCCCCTAATACAGGGCATTTACAGGATACAAACCATAACTAACAACACACAAACTCCAGAAAATAAGCTAAATAACTGGGATCTTCTAAAAATTAAACACTTATGCTCATCAAAATTCTTCACCAAAAGAGTAAAAAGAGAACCTACAGACTGGGGGAAAAAATTGGCTATTACAAATCAGACAAAGGTCTAATCTTTAAAATCTACAGCAAAATCCAACACCTTGACAGAGTGAGTCCAGTACAACTAGATGGTGCCCAGCTACCACCACTGACTGCTCTGACAGGGATCATAATAGAGGGTGCTGGGCAGAGCTGGAGAAAAATGTAGAACAAAGTTCTAACTCACAAGAAAAGACCAGACTTACCAGCCTGACAGTGACTGGAGAAACCCCAAGAGTATGGCCGCCGACACCCTTTCAGCTCAGTAATGAAGTTGTTCCTGAGGTTCACCCTTCATTCAAAGATTAGACAGGCCCATAAAACAAAACGAGACTAAAGGGGCACACCAGCCCAGGAGCAAGGACTAGAAAGCAGGAGCGGACAGAAAAAGCTGGTAATAGGAAACCCAATGCTGAGACGGGAGAGTGTTTACATATTGTGGGGTTGTTAGCCAGTGTCGCAAAACAATATGTGTTACTGACTGTTTAATGAGAAGCTAGTTTGTTCTGTAAACCCTCATTTAAAGTACAATAAAAAAAAATAAAACAAAAAGGAAAAGTGGTAAGACTGCACCCTGTCAAAGGTGGAAAACTTTCGAGACCCAGAGAAACAAGGCAGTTCTGTTGAGTTCCAGCTCTCACGGGTTCCACTGTAGTTTGTTTATTCGTGCTAACCAATATATTCAATCAATGCACGTAGTATAATCCTCTATTGATAAATAATCAGGGTGTTTCCCAGTTGTTTTGTAATAACAACGATGCTACAATGCACATTGTTCAGAGCTCTCTTGGTGCTCTAGATTTTTCTCTAGGATTTATCGCTCGAAGTGGAGTTGTAGAATTCCAGGCCACACACATTTTTAGCTATAATCAATATTGTCAAAAATTTATTATAAAACGGTCATGCCCATTTACATTCCCACAGGCAGTGATGGAAGTTACTTTCACTCCACATCTTTCCAGTTCTTGGCATTGTCAGATGTTTTTTATGACTGTCAGTTTGAGGGGTTTGAAGTAGCATCTCATTTTAATTACTGAGGTAGAGCTTCTTTTCATATGTTTATTAGGCATTTATGTTTCCTGTTAGGCAAATTGCCTGTTTCTATCTGTATGTATTAGTTTCCTATGGCCATTGTAGCAAATCACCACGCACTTACTGTCTTAAAACAATACTCATTTGTTATACTTCTGGAGGTCAGAAATTCGAAGTGGATCTCATTGAGCTAAAGGTGTCCGCAGGGCTTGGCTTCTTCTGGAGGCTCTAGGGAGAACCTGTTTCTTTGCCTTTTCTAGTTTCTAGAGGCTGCCTGCATTCCTTGCCCCTGTCCCTCTTCCATCTTCCAAGCCAGCAACTGCATCTCTGCTTCTGTAGTCACATCTCCTCTGACTCTGCCTCTCTGCCTCCCTCTTTCATTTGTAAAGACCCTTGTGATTGTATTGGGTACACCTGGATAACTTAATCACATCTGCAATGTCCCTTTTGGTATCCAAGGTAACCTATTCACAGGTTTCAGGGATTAGAACATTGACAGCTTTGGGGAAGCCATTATTCTGCCTCTCACAATATCCTTTATTCATTTTTCCATCAGGATGCTTGACTTATTCTCGTGTATTTCTAGGCATTCTTTGTGCATTATTGATATTAATCTTTTGCCTTTTATACGTATTGCAAATGTCTTCTTCAGTCTGTTGTCTTTTAACTTCATTTCAGGGGTCTTTTTTCAACTAGACGTTTTAAACTGTAATATGGCCAAAATTATAAAAAATTTTCTTTCTGGTTTCTGCTTATATCTTGTTTAAAAAATCCTTTCCATCGCCAAGGCATATCCATGATGTCTGGTTCAAAACCTCACTCTATCACTTACAAATTGTTGAGCTGCAATAAGTTACTTAAGTTCTGTAAGCGTCAGCTTTTCTTATATGTAAAACGGAAATAGTAATTTTTTGTATAGTGTCTCCTTTCCCTCTAATTTTTAATTCTCCCTCAGTCTCATACCAAGTTAGTATTTCTGTATGAGTCTTTCTGAGCTTTCTCTTTTCTTCCATTTCCTGTACCATAAAGATGTATTTTCTTCCAGTAGTTCTAAAGTTTTATTTTTGACATTTAAACCTTCCGTCCACCTGGATCATATATAATACGAGGTAATAATCTAATATAAATTTTTTTGCATGTGAAAAACCTAAGCATGATTCTAGACCAGGGTTTCTCCACTTTGGCACTATTGACATTTTGGGCCGAATAAATCTTTGTTGTGGGGGGCTGTCTTGCGCATTATGTTTAGCAGCTTCCCTGGCCCCTACCCATGACAGCCAGTAGCCTCCTGCCTGTCCCTTCCAGTTGTGACAACCAAAAATGTCCCTAGACTTTGCAAGTGTTCTCACAGGGCACAGTCATCCCTGGTTGAGAACCACTGTTCTAGTGCATTACTCTGAACCACTCTCCTTTGCCTTCTGTGATACTAACCGAAGGTCCTGCCAGGCACGGAACTGGACACAGCGATGGGAAAGATCGTCTACCTTCTGGATTTTTTAGAACCTTGTAGGGAAAGATTGTCTATCTTCTGGACTTTAGAACCTTGTAGGCAAATTAGACACGTACACAAAACACTTCAAATCTTGGCAAAATGAGATAACCTGTCAAAAGAGGTATAAAGGCAATAAAAAAATGAAACAAATATGAAGCCTATAGTCTATATCATTTTGTATTTGAGAATGTGAGCATGGATGTTTTCAGTTATGATAAGTTTGGAAATAAGACTTCTTATTTTTCTGGGTTATTCATATGGGAACATTATCTCAATATGCCATATACACAATTTAAGTGAAAACCTCTTTTCCATTTTAATCTCATTTTATATCAAAAAGAAATTATAATCACTTATGTATAATGGACTAAAATAGGTTCTTTTAGATTTCACCGTGAACCTGAAATTTAACTGAGAAAATAATTATGATTTGAGCAACAGTTTCCATATACAGTCATGCGTCAATTAATGTCCATGATATGTTCTGTGAAATAGGGTGTTATGTGATTCGGTGGTTGTGCAAACATGCCTAAATCGAGAGCAATCCCATTCACTGACTTTCCACCTTCATATTGTTTAATAGCCTTTTATTTCACTTTCAAATCGATACTTCTCCTTTGCCTCTTGCTGCTGCTATTACTAATACTGGTTTTGCTGTGTTTGGGAGCCATGGCGTACCTCATGGTAATATTTTTGAAAGAACATTAAACAGAGATAACAGTACAACACTCAAGAGACACACAATACGTGAGATTATATGCTGCTGCCTACAAGTCAAAGCATACACTGTTATACAGTAAACTTTATTTGCAAATAGGGAAAGTTCACATTAAAATAATGATAGAAAGTACAGCACAGACATATATAAGCCAAGTAACATCGACGTTTATTATGGCCAGCAAGACATATGCATTATATGTTATATATTCACGGTGCCATTATACATAATCACTTTGTATACAAGGGACATGAGATACACGTGTTGCATGTGGGAAGCTGTTGCACTCACTACACCCAGTTACATCTGCTATGTACCTTTCTCCAGTCGGAATTTCTGGCCCTTACGGGGCCACAGACGTATATGTGGTCAGACATTACCCAAACAAACGTTATGCGGTGCATGACTGTCATTACAGGATCTTTCTATAACCTCCACAGTTTCCCCTTTTAAACAGCCCAAAACATCAGTTTGGTTTGTATTATTAAATTGGTCCTGAAGACTCAGGACAGCTGCAGTTAAAATTTGGCCTCTCTATCAGCTATTTTTTTCGCACTTGTATAGCACCAAAAGACCTAGATTGAGGCTCCTAGATAAGTCTTTTCTTTTTTTTTTTTTATTAACTTTTATTGAGCTTCAAGTGAACGTTTACAAATCAAGTCAGACTGTCACATATAAGTTTATATACACCTTACTCCGTACTCCCACTTGCTCTCCCCCTAATGAGTCAGGCCTTCCAGTCTCTACTTTCGTGACAATTTTGCCAGCTTCCAACGCTCTCTATCCTCCCATCCCCCCTCCAGACAGGAGATGCACACACAGTCTCAAGTGTCCACCTGATATAATTAGCTCACTCTTCATCAGCGTCTCTCTCCTACCCACTGCCCAGTCCCTTTCATGTCTAATGAGTTGTCTTCGGGAATGGTTCCTGTCCTGGGCCAACAGAAGGTCTGGGGACCATGACCGCCGGGATTCCTCTAGTCTCAGTCAGACCATTAAGTCTGGTCTTTTTATGAGAATTTGGGGTCTGCATCCCACTGATCTCCTGCTCCCTCAGGGGTTCTCTGTTGTGCTCCCTGTCAGGGCAGTCATCGGTTGTGGCCAGGCACCAACTAGTTCTTCTGGTCTCAGGATGATGTAGGTCTCTGGTTCATGTGGCCCTTTCTGTCTCTTGGGCTCTTAGTTGTCGTGTGACCTTGGTGTTCTTCATTCTCCTTTGCTCCAGGTGGGTTGAGACCAATTGATGCATCTTAGATGGCCGCTTGTTAGCATTTAAGACCCCAGACACCACATTTCAAAGTGGGATGCAGAATGTTTTCATAATAGAATTATTTTGCCAATTGACTTAGAAGTCCCCGCAAACCATGGTCCCCAAACCCCCGCCCTTGCTCCGCTGACCTTTGAAGCATTCAGTTTATCCCGGAAACTTCTTTGCTTTTGGTCCAGTCCAGTTGAGCTGACCTTCCATATATTGAGTGTTGTCCTTCCCTTCACCTAAAGCAGTTCTTATCTATTAATTAATCAATAAAAAACCCTCTCCCACCCTCCTTCCCTCCCCCCTCGTAACCACAAAAGTATGTGTTCTTCTCAGTTTATACTATTTCTCAAGATCTTTATAATAGTGGTCTTATACAATATTTGTCCTTTTGCCTCTGACTCATTTCGCTCAGCATAATGCCTTCCAGGTTCCTCCATGTTATGAAATGTTTCACAGATTCGTCACTGTTCTTTATCGATGCGTAGTATTCCATTGTGTGAATATACCACGATTTATTTACCCATTCATCCGTTGATGGACACCTTGGTTGCTTCCAGCTTTTTGCTATTGTAAACAGAGCTGCAATAAACATGGGTGTGCATATATCTGTTTGTGTGAAGGCTCTTATTTCTCTAGGGTATATTCCGAGGAGTGGGATTTCTGGGTTGTATGGTAGTTCTATTTCTAACTGTTTAAGATAACGCCAGATAGATTTCCAAAGTGGTTGTACCATTTTACATTCCCACCAGCAGTGTATAAGAGTTCCAATCTCTCTGCAGCCTCTCCAACATTTATTATTTTGTGTTTTTTGGATTAATGCCAGCCTTGTTGGAGTGAGATGGAATCTCATTGTGGTTTTAATTTGCATTTCTCTAATGGCTAATGATTGAGAGCATTTTCTCATGTATCTGTTAGCTGCCTGAATATCTTCTTTCGTGAAGTGCGTGTTCATATCCTTTGCCCACTTCTTGATTGGGTTGTTTGTCTTTTTGTGGTTGAGTTTTGACAGAATCATATAGATTTTAGAGATCAGGCGCTGGTCGGAGATGTCATAGCTGAAAATTCTTTCCCAGTCTGTAAGTGGTCTTTTTACTCTTTTGGTGAAGTCTTTAGGTGAGCATAGGTGTTTGATTTTTAGGAGCTCCCAGTTATCTGGTTTCTCTTCATCATTTTTGGTAATGTTTTGTATTCTGTTTATGCCTTGTATTAGGGCTCCTAACGTTGTCCCTATTTTTTCTTCCATGATCTTTATCGTTTTAGTCTTTATGTTTAGGTCTTCGATCCACTTGGAGTTAGTTTTTGTGCTTGGTGTGAGGTACGGGTCCTGTTTCATTTTTTTGCAAATGGATATCCAGTTATGCCAGCACCATTTGTTAAAAAGACTATCTTTGCCCCAATTAACTGACACTGGTCCTTTGTCAAATATCAGCTGCTCATATGTGGATGGATTTACATCTGGGTTCTCAATTCTGTTCCACTGGTCTACGTGCCCGTTGTTGTACCACTACCAGGCTGTTTTGACTACTGTGGCTGTATAATAGCTTCTGAAATCAGGTAGAGTGAGGCCTCCCACTTTCTTCTTCTTTTTCAGTAATGCTTTGCTTATCCGAGGCTTCTTTCCCTTCCATATGAAGTTGGTGATTTGTTTCTCTATCCCCTTAAAAAATGACATTGGAATTTGGATCGGAAGTGCATTGTATGTATAGATGGCTTTTGGTAGAATAGACATTTTTACTATGTTAAGTCTTCCTATCCATGAGCAAGGTATGTTTTTCCACTTAAGTATGTCCTTTTGAATTTCTTGTCGTAGAGCTTTGTAGTTTTCTTTGTATAGGTCTTTTACATCCTTGGTAAGATTTATTCCTAAGTATTTTATCTTCTTGGGGGCTACTGTGAATGGTATTGATTTGGTTATTTCCTCTTCGATGTTCTTGTTGTTGATGTAGAGGAATCCAAGTGATTTTTGTATGTTTGTCTTATAACCTGAGACTCTGCCAAACTCGTCTATTAGTTTCAGTAGTTTTCTGGAGGATTCCTTAAGGTTTTCTGTGTATAAGATCATGTCATCTGCAAATAGAGATAATTTTACTTCCTCCTTGCCAATCCGGATGCCCTTTATTTCTTTGTCTAGCCTAATTGCTCTGACTAGGACTTCTAGCACAATGTTGAATAAGAGCAGTGATAAAGGGCATCCTTGTCTCGTTCCCGTTCTCAAGGGAAATGCTTTCAAGTTCTCTCCATTTAGAGTGATGTTGGCTGCATAGATGCCCTTTATTATGTTGAGGAATTTTCCTTCAATTCCTATTTTGCTGAGAGTTTTTATCATACATGAGTGTTGGACTTTGTCAAATGCCTTTTCTGCATCAATTGGTAAGATCATGTGGTTTTTGTCTTTTGTTTTATTTATGTGGTGGATTACATTAATGGTTTTTCTAATATTAAACCAGCCCTGCATACCTGGTATAAATCCTACTTGGTCATGGTGAATTATTCTTTTGATATGTTGTTGAATTCTATTGGCTAGAATTTTGTTGAGGATTTTTGCATCTATGTTCATGAGGGATATAGGTCTGTGATTTTCTTTTTTTGTTATGTCTTCACCTGGTTTTGGTATCAGGGAGATGGTGGCTTCATAGAATGAGTTGAGTAGTATTCCGTCATTTTCTATACTTTGAAATACCTTTAGTAGTAGTGGTGTTAACTCTTCTCTGAAAGTTTGGTAGAACTCTGCAGTGAAGCCCTCCGGGCCAGGGCTTTTTTTTTGTTGAGAGTTTTTTGATTACCTTTTCAATCTCTTTTTTTGTTATGGGTCTATTTAGTTGTTCTACTTCTGAATGTGTTAGTTTAGGTAGGTGGTGTTTTTCCAGGAATTCATCCATTTCTTCTAGGTTTGCAAATTTGTTAGAGTACAATTTTTCGTAATAATCTGATATGATTCTTTTAATTTCAGTTGGGACTGTTGTGATGCGGCCCTTCTCGTTTCTTATTCGGGTTATTTGTTTCCTTTCCTGTATTTCTTTAGTCAGTCTAGCCAATGGTTTATCAATTTTGTTAATTTTTTCAAAGAACCAGCTTTTGGCTTTGTTAATTCTTTCAATTGTTTTTCTGTTCTCTAATTCATTTAGTTCAGCTCTAATTTTTATTATTTGTTTTCTTCTGGTGCCTTCTGGATTCTTTTGTTGCTCACTTTCTATTTGTTCAAATTGTAGGGACAGTTCTCTGATTTTGGCTCTTTCTTCTTTTCGTATGTGTGCATTTATGGATATAAATTGGCCTCTGAGCACTGCTTTTGCTGTGTCCCAGAGGTTTTGATAGGAAGTATTTTCATTCTCGTTGCATTCTATGAATTTCCTTATTCCCTCCTCGATGTCTTCTATAACCCAGTCTTTTTTCAGGAGGGTATTGTTCATTTTCCAAGTATTTGATTTCTTTTCCCTAGTTTTTCTGTTATTGATTTCTACTTTTATTGCCTTGTGGTCAAAGAAGATGCTTTGTAATATTTCGATGTTTTGGACTCTGCAAAGGTTTGTTTTATGACCCAATATGTGGTCTATTCTAGAGAATGTTCCATGTGCGCTAGAAAAAAAAGTATACTTTGCAGCAGTTGGGTGGAGAGTTCTGTATAAGTCAATGAGGTCAAGTTGGTTGATTGTTGTAATTAGGTCTTCCGTGTCTCTATTGAGCTTCTTACTGGATGTCCTGTCCTTCTCCGAAAGTGGTGTGTTGAAGTCTCCTACTATAATTGTGGAGGTGTCTATCTCACTTTTCAGTTCTGTTAAAATTTGATTTATGTATCTTGCAGCCCTGTCATTGGGTGCATAAATATTTAATATGGTTATGTCTTCCTGATCAATTGTCCCTTTTATCATTATGTAGTGTCCTTCTTTATCCTTTGTGGTGGATTTAAGTCTAAAGTCTATTTTGTCAGAAATTAATATTGCTACTCCTCTTCTTTTTTGCTTATTGTTTGCTTGATATATTTTTTTCCATCCTTTGAGTTTTAGTTTGTTTGTGTCTCTAAGTCTAAGGTGTGTCTCTTGTAGGCAGCATATAGACAGATCGTGTTTCTTTATCCAGTCCGAGACTCTCTGTCTCTTTATTGGTGCATTTTGTCCATTTACATTCAGCGTAATTATAGATAAATAAGTGTTTAGTGTTGTCATTTTGATGCCTTTTTATGTGTGCTGTTGACAATTTCATTTTTCCACTTACTTTTTTGTGCTGAGGCGTTTTTCTTAGCAAATTGTGAGATCCCCACTTTCGTAGTGTTTGACTTTATGTTTGTTGAGTCGTTATGTTTTTCTTGGCTTTTATCTTGAGTTATGGAGTTGTTATACCTTTTTGTGGTTACCGTAATATTTACCCCTATTTTTCTAAGTAAAAACCTAACTTGTATTGTCCTATATCGCCTTGTATCACTCTCCATATGGCAGTTCTATGCCACCTGTATTTAGTCCCTCTTTTTGATTACTGTGATCTCTTACGTATTGACTTTAATGATTCCCTGTTATGAGCATTTTTTTTTAATTAATCTTAATTTGTTTTTGTGATTTCCCTATTTGAGTTGATATCAGGATGTTCTGTTTTGTGACCTTGTGTTGGGCTGGTATCTGATATTATTGGTTTTCTGACCAAACAATTTCCTTTAGTATTTCTTGTAGCTTTGGTTTGGTTTTTGCAAATTCTCTAAGCTTGTGTTTATCTGTAAATATCTTAATTTTGCCTTCATATTTCAGAGAGAGTTTTGCTGGATATATGATCCTTGGCTGGCAGTTTTTCTCCTTCAGTGCTCTGTATATGTCATCCCATTGCCTTCTTGCCTGCATGGTTTCTGCTGAGTAGTCTGAACTTATTCTTATTGATTCTCCCTTGAAGGAAACCTTTCTTTTCTCCCTGGCTGCTTTTAAAATTTTCTGTTTATCTTTGGTTTTGGCAAGTTTGATGATAATATGTCTGGGTGTTTTTCTTTTTGGATTAATCTTAAATGGGGTTCGATGAGCATCTTGGATAGACATCCTTTCGTCTTTCGTGATGTCAGGGAAGTTTTCTGTCAGCAAATCTTCAACTATTTTCTCTGTGTTTTCTGTCCCCCCTCCCTGTTCTTGGACTCCAATCACACGCAAGTTATCCTTCTTGATAGAGTCCCACATGATTCTTAGAGTTTCTTCATTTTTTTTTAATTCTTTTATCTGATTTTTTTTCAGCTATGTTGGTGTTAATTCCCTGGTCCTCCAGATTTCCCAGTCTGCATTCTAATTGCTCGAGTCTGCTCCTCTGACTTCCTATTGCGTTGTCTAATTCTGTAATTTTATTGTTAATCTTTTGGATTTCTACATGCTGTCTCTCTATGGATTCTTGCAACTTATTAATTTTTCCACTATGTTCTTGAATAATCTTTTTGAGTTCTTCAACAGTTTTATCAGTGTGTTCCTTGGCTTTTTCTGCAGCTTGCCTTATTTCATTTCTGAGGTCATCCCTGATGTCTTGAAGCATTCTGTAAATTAGTTTTGATAATTCCAGGATTGTGTCTTCATTTCGGAAAGATTTTGATTCTTTTGTTTGGGGGTTTGTAGAAGCTGTCATGGTCTGCTTCTTTATGTGGTTTGATATCAACTGCTGTCTCCGAGCCATCACTAAGATATAAAAATATAGTAGTGGTTTATTCTATAATTGCTCACTGAGTCTTATCTTGTTTTGTTTTCTTTCAGTATATGTGGATGGGCTACTAGATTGTGCTGTCTTGTTTGTTGTAGCCCTTGACTTACTTATGACCTATTACCAGCTGGTTTGGGCTGTTGCCAGATATATACGCCTGAGTCTATTCACTATTCTTGAGTAGAATCTGATTTTGGGTCATCAAGTGTGTGCTGCACCCTAACACCTATCCACCTCGAGAAGTAGTGGTGATAGTTGTGTGCACCAGATTCTATTAGCAGCTGGGGTTCACCCTCCAGAGGGGGCAGGATGCTGACAGGCTTCCCCCAAGTGTCAGTGAGGTACGTGTGTCTCTATTCCTATAGCACCTTGGTGGGAGGGCACTGCAGCTGTATCTTAGGCCCCCAATGCAAGTACCTCTACTGATTGGTAGGTGTCACCCTCCTTAGACCCCTAAGGCAAGAGGCTAGGTGGTCTGGGGGGAGCTTCAGCCCTCAGTTCCCTGTTGTGGGTCAGTTAGGGCTCTGTTGAATAAGCAGAGATATCAGACCTGGGAAACTTGTTTTTCCAGAAAATCCGCTTAAAAAAAATGCAGTCAGATACCTATCAGAACTGCCTTTGGATTATAATCACCACCTTGTTCCCTGTAAGGATAAAAGTCCGAGATTTGGATCATATATGCTTGGCTGTAGCTGGTTCTGTGTTTTTAGTCCAATTAGGGATGGATTTTTGGTCACTGGGTTTTTTGTGGTTCCTTCTCTCAGGCCGGAAGAATGGGTTAGGAAAAGACCAAAAAAAAAAAAAAAAAAGGGAAAAGCAAAGCCGCCACAGAGCCGGAGCCGTTTTCCCTCTGGCTCAGGAAATTCCAATGTTAATGAAGCCGCCTGACTGGGACGCTGGCTCCAGGTTCCAAAAACAGTCACTGCTTCCCCGTATTTGTTCGTTCTCCATCTCTAAATCTGTGTTTATTGTTCAGGGTTCGTAGATTGTTATGTATGTGATCGATTCACTTGTTTTTCTGAGTCTTTGTTGCAAGAGGCATCCGAGGTAGTGTCTACCTAGTCCACCATCTTGGCCCCGCCTCTCCGATAAGTCTTTTCTTGATCAAACTGATTTTAATATTTTTTGTTCATAAGATATGTCCAGATATGCTATGATCAACGTAGTTACCATATTTTATGCAAATACTGCACACCTTCTGTGTTTGTTTGCCAACCATGCTGTTGTTGTTAAAAGAATAGCATATTGCACTTAAAAGAAATACCTTGCAGGAGGAGGGCGCAGTTGGCAAGCAAACACAGAAGGTGCACGTTATTTGTGTAAAAATGCAGTACGTGCATCACTTATGAACATTTTTGCCATTCCTGTTGAACACGAGGAGCCCTGGTGGTGCAATGGTTAAAGCACTCGGTTGCTAACCAAAAGGTTAGCAGTTTGAACCCACCAGCTGCTCTGCCAGAGAAAGATGTGGCAATCTGCTTCTGTAGAGATTACAGCCTCAGAAACCCTATGGGACAGTTCTACTCTGTCCTACAGGGTCACTATGAATAGGAATAAACTCGACAGCAGTGGGTTTTGGGTTTGGTTATTGAACATGCATCCCTGGGTGGTGCTAACGGTTAGTGCACCCAGCTGCTAACCAAAAGGTTGAAGGTTCAAGTTCACCCACAGATGCCTCAGAAGAAAGGCCTGGTGATCTCTCTTCAAAAAATCAGCCATTGAAAACCTTATGAAGCACAGTTCTACTCTGATACACATGGAGTTGTCAGGATTTGGAGTCAACTCCATGGCAACTGGTACTGGTACTGGTCTTGAACCAGGGCTTCAAGTTGGTTCATTCCAGTTCCAACCCGTGCTGGGAATTTGCATTTCCACCCCAGATATACTGAATCAGAATATACAGTTTAAGAAGATTCCCAGGTGATTCTTATGCGTTATAACTTTTGAGAACCACTGCTCAACTAGTGGTTCTCAGAATTAGTCCCTAACCAGCATCATTAGCATCACCTGGGAACTTGTTAGAAACAGAATTCTCAGCAGGAGTTCGAACCAGAACAAACTGGTTCAAAGCCCAATATTGAACACAAAGCTGTGAATTAACCCTGAGGAGCAGGGGAGGCTGGGCCTCAGTTAGCAGGGCTGACGGAGACATCGTGAGCAAGCTTGCGCATGCCTACAAGAAATGAAGAACTGGAAGAAGAGGGCTGGGAGGGGGCCATGGACCTTAGCTTCTGGGCAGATCCAGCGGCTCTAGCACTTCCTTGTTTCCACTCCTGAGAAATGAGGGATGAATGGTCGTGGAAAGGCACGAATGCCATCCTGTTCAGATTGGCTGCATGCTGCAGGAGCCCAGACCACACATACACCCAGAGGTGCCTTCTCTGAGTATCAAAGAGGCTTTGATGCAGGGGATGAGGGCGAGCGAGCAAGCAGGGGAGAGCAGACATCTCCGCAGGCAGCTGCTGGCTTCTCCAATCCACAAAGGGTGAGAGGGCCTTTCTGAAATATTGGCTCTGAGGTTAGAATTTAAACGCATTCCACTGGCAGAAACTGGAACTTTTTTAAGGCCAATCTATAACATCTTTCTAGAGCAATGTACATGTTAAATATTAATAATGACTGATTTTGCCAAGGCCTTCTGCCCAATTTGCAAAGTCATGGAGACCATTAAAACATAATATATGGAATGTTGCAAGGTGGTTACATGTACAGGAAAAGAGACCAGGATGCATCAGCAGAGGGTGAAATCTCTTTCAGCATGGAGGGAGTAGAGGGGTAAGTGGGGAGAGCAGTGAGGTAGCGGGGAGAGAGGAGAACAGGCCAGAACTGAAGGGCTGCAATCTCCCTGCAGAGGCTGACTTTATGGGAAGGAATGGAGAGTTGCTGAAAGGTGGGAGGAAGCTGGGTGGGTGGCGGGGAATGGCATGATCAGATTTGTTTTGTTTTGTTTTGTTTTTATTGAGGTGAAATCCACATAGCATACCATTGACCATTTTAAAGTGTTCAGTAGCATCTGGTATATTTCCAATGTGCAACAATCACCTCTATCAAAGTCCCAAACATTTTCCTCACCCCTGAAAGGAAGCCCTGTAGCCATTAGCAGTCACTTCCCCTTTCCCCAGCCCCTGGCAACCACTAGTCTGCTTTCTGTCTCTCTGGATTTACCTATTCCAGATATTTCATAGAAATTAAATCTTAAAATAGGTGACACTTTGTGTCCGGCTTCTTTAATTTAGTTTTCAAGTTTCGTTCCTTTTTATGGCTAAATAATATTCCATTGTATGGTTGTAACACGTTCTGTTTATCCATTCCTCTGCTGATGGATTCTTAGGATGTTTCTACCTTTTGGCTGTTATGGATAGCATTGCAATGAACACTGGTGTACAAGCATCTGTTTGGGTCGCTGCTTTCAAGCCTCTTGGGTATGTATATACCTAAGAGTAGTATTGCTGGGTCACTTGGTAGCTCTATAGTTAACTTTTTGAGGAACCACCAAACACTTTTCCACAGCAGCTGCACCCTAATGACATTCCCACCAGCAAAGGAGGAGAGTCGGATTTGTTTTTTAGATTAATCACTATGGCTGCATGTAGACCACAGATTGACCAGTCAGAAGGTAGGCATCCAGGTAAAAGATGATGGAGGATGGGGAAGGAGGGTTGGAGTTAAATGAATTGTATTCAAGAGCTCCCTGTAGTGGGAATGGAAGGGACTGAGATTTATGCCCACCCTTCCAACCAGCCCTCCCTGATCACGCTCGCCTGCGGGTGGCAGGTCTTCCTCACTGTGCTTCCCAGAACCTCAGCTATGCTTCTGCTCTCACCCCACGTGCATTCAGTTTCAGCCATAGGTGAGGAGTGGGGTGCAAGGACAGAGGCCCAGAACCAGAGTTGAGAGCCCTGGTTTAGGATTGCAATTCTACTATCCATTAGCTCTGATGTCTTAGGTAAATTGCTTAACGCTTCTACTGCATCTCTGTTTCTGTATCTATAAAGGGGGAGGTTTTGCCTCATGCCATGAAGTTGGTCAGGGGCCCAAGTATGATCCCGGTATAACATATTAGACAATTGTGTTTAACTATTTCCATGTCTATCTCTTATACATATGTACACACACACACTACATGAAGGAGAACAGCCTAAAATAAAGGGAAACAATGTCAACCAAGAGTCCGAGTCCTAACTTTGCACCTAACTAGATCCATGACTATGGGCAAGTCATAGCCCCTTTATGCCTTGAATTAATAAGAATAGCTAATAGTCCTAAATAGAATTAAAGCCAACATTTTCTAAATAGAGTAAACCAGCTTTAACTGCTTGGCATGTGTTAATTTATTTAATCCACACAGCAACCCTATGAGATAGGTACTATTATTATTCTTCCCATTTTATACATGAGGAAACTGAGGCACGCAGACAGTGAGTAACATGCTCAAGGCTACACAGCTAACAAGTGGTGGAGTTGGGATTCAAACCCAGGCAGTCTGTTCCAAGAGCTCACATCTCTTACCAGTATGGTCTCTTCCAGCTATAAGAGCATGATTCCATGTTTGTACCTTGTAGAGTTATTTGCACATGGATGTTTCACTCTTTTTTAAGGAATGGATTATTTGTGTTCTCCGTTTTCATCTTTAGCTCTTTTTGGTAATTTGTCAACATTTAGATTTGTATCACGAATTTCCCTGGAATAATCTCCCCATCAGTATTTCCAGGCTAGGCCAACTCTAGTAAGACGTGCTATGAGTCGTCCCTCCCTGTTTCAAATTGCCTGATGCTTGGTGACTTCAACTCTTTCTCAAGGGAGCCTAGTTTCTCATTTCATATCCCAGTAAGCCTTCGAATGAAACTCATTTCTAAATTCACCCTTTCAATTTCTTTTATCTCTTGTTTGTGGTCACCAGTTTTATTTGGCCCTTCCTACGCCTTCTTGGACACAATCACATGTGACCCCAGCTAGCAGCCCTTCATCCTGGTAATCCACAGCATTACTCAACCCCTGATCTAATATCTAAAGAGAAATAGAAAATGCAAACTTGACTTTAATGAATATTTCATTCAATGAATATTTTTTCATGCTCCCTCACATGCATAAAATACAGTGAGTTCTGGGTCTTTTCGAAGCGCTTTAAAAATAGATATTGAGACACACCCACCTACTTTTAAATTCTTTCACCTTCATCAGGCACCAGTGAAAGATTTTCTAAAACTTAACAAACACCTCTGACGTGGAAACCACAGGAGAACATATCCAGGAGCCCTCCCCTTGGGTTGGTGTGGAGCCCTGAACCTGTTTATAAACAGCCTCTCTAATTGAGCATAGTCACAAAACTAAATCACAGTTAAAATTTGGCCAACAGTCATTTCAAAATGTGTTTAGATAGTAGCTAACCTAATCACTCTCAACTGGGAGTGATTTGGCTCCCTCGGGGACATTTGCAATGGCTGGAAACAGTTTCGTTTGTCCCAACTCGGTGGAGAATGGGAACCAGCATTTAATGGGTAGAGGCTGGAGATGCTGCTGAATGCCCTACAGTGCACAGCACAGCCCCCATCACAAAGAACATTCCAGCTCCAAATGTCAACAGGGCTGAGCTTGAGAAATCCGGAAAACCTCTGTCAACATTTAACACAGGTGACGTTTGCACAATTCAGTGTCCTAAAAACGTACTCTCCTAACAATTACATAACATTTCAGCCGTAGACAACTTGGGTGCAATTAAAGTTCCCCTCATAAGTTATTCACTTTGAAAATAAAAGCACAATTACTATGAGGTTGTAAAGACAAGCCAGACCAAGAACCTTAAGGAACCAGCAAAATCTGCAATCCACGAACCACTCTTTGTTCTTAAAATTCTTCGTTTTCCAAAACAAACAAGCCAATCTAAAAAAGCAAGCCCAAATTTCCTCTTGTAATTTAATTTCCTCTTTTCAGATTTTTGAGTTTCTAAGACTTGGTGTCATCTGATCTCACTGTCAGCATGATTTTGTTTTCCTATGAAAGGGTATGAGGTATCAGCCCTCTGTGGTATCAGAATGAGAGAATCTAATGTTCTGACATGTGACATAGCATAAAACCGCACCTCCAGATGAGATCTAAATCGGAGTATTCAGAAAGAGGCTACGCTGGAAAGCGCTATGTCTTTTCAGTTCTCATACCAAAAAATGCTATTTATTCTCATCAACCTCATTTTCAAACTGAATAGCCATTTGAAGAAAATGGCGCCCCTCAGTAATGCACAGCCACGGCTTTCTAAACCCAGCCTAATAGGCCCTTTTTGCTTGGCCACATGCCACCAAGGACTGTTGGCTCACCCCGAAATCAATCCTCTCAGCTACTCTCCTATTTTCATTTAGTAAATTTAGAATATTATCAAGAACCCTTCTAACCCCTCTCTGGGATGATATCCAGGAGCCACTTTGCCTAAACAAAGTCATTGATTTTAATGGAACAAATGAGAGAGCCAATTTGTATTCCGTGGCGCCCTGACAAAGATGGAAAAATCCTAGGACTGAGTTCTTCCAAATTCCATCCCTGATTCTAACAGCAACTCTGCAACCAAAGCAATCTTTGAAAAAAGAAATTAGATCATGTCACTCTCAGGTTAACCATCTTCCATCACTTTCCATTACTATTAGGATAAATTCCCAAATGCACTACACATCCTGTAAGGCTGAATATATTCTAGGCCCTGCCTTTCTCCCCAGTCTTAATGCACACCCCCTCCATCGAATTCTGTGCTTCCCTCTTTTGGATCTCATTGTGTATGCTTCCCTCTTCCTGGAAAGTTCATCTTTTCCGTGTCTGCCCCCTTCCTTTGCCTACCTAACCCTCCCTATCCTTCAGATCTTGGCTTCAATTCATTTCCTTAAGAAAACTTTTCTGCTTGCCCCAAATCTGCTAAAAAAATTCCATTGGCTAAAACAAGTAACATGGCCAAGACAAGAACACAATCAAAAGGTGAATATATGTATGATAATAAGGCCAAGGCAAGAGTATAGATCTAGGGCTATTGTTGTTGGGTGCCGTCGAGTCAATTCTGACTCATAGCGACCCCATGCAGGGGCAGATTATCCAATAAGCAAGGTAAGCGCAGTGCTTAAATTGCTTACCAGATCATCTGCAGTGAAGAGTTTCACTACAGATTAGTAAGTAAGCACAAGTAAGCCTATGTTTACCTTGTTTACTGAGTCATCTGCCTCTGTCAGGGATTGTAAATTTAAAAAGAGGTTTTGATTTTGTAGGAAGGTGCTGTGGGGTTGGGAGAAAGGTAGATGCCAGCCTTACCTAGAAGCAGAATCTTTGGTGTGGTGAAAAAATGTGAAATTATTCACTACAGATGATCTGGTAAGCAAGGTAAGCACTGTGCTTACCTTGTTTATTGGATAATACACCCTTGACCCCATGTGACAGAGTAGAACTGCCCCATAGGCTTTTCTTGGTTGTATTCTTTACAGAAACAGATTGCCGGGTCTTTCCTCCCATAGAGCTGCCAGATAAGTTTGCACTGCTAACTTTTTTGTTAGCAGCCAAGCACTTAACCTTTATGCCACCAGGTCCCTTAGAGATGTGGAGGAGGAGTTGGGGTCAATAAAGTAGTCGCCATATTCCTCTTCCACCTGTGTACAGGCGATAATTAGGTATGTAACAATGCTCACCTGGACACTGGCAACTCACACACATGATGGAATATAGAGTCAAATGGTTGCCTCTTCAGGTGCCTTGTCTAGGCATGTCCTCCCCCTGATGCCCCATCACACCCCAGAGCACCCTGGTAAGACCTGAGAAGGTTCCTTTTTCCTCCAAAACCCTCGGCAGCTCATTCTTTCTCTGACGTTCCACTGAAAGTCAACCTAATACCAGAGGCTAGGGGTAGGACCTAAAGCCCTCCCGAACAAGGAGGCAGCCGTGTGCCTGAGAAAGCGAAAAACTACCCTGTTGGAGCCAACCATGATATAACTTCCAAAATATGAACTCTGCTCACGCCCTGTGACCATGTCTGGAACAAGGACAATCTATACCACAAAATGATTAAACACCCGTCTCTTCTGATCAGCATGAGTGACTGCTGCTTCTTTACCAATGGCCACTCCAAAACAAACCAAACCAGTTGCTATCAAGTCAGTTCTGGCTCATGACAACCCCATGTATGTCAGAGTAGAACAACTGTGCCCCATAGGGTTTTCAATGGCTGATTTTTTTTTTTTTGGAAGTTGATCACCAGACCGTTCTTCTTAGGCACCTCTGGGTGGACTTGAACTTTCAACCTTTATGGTTAGCTGCCGAGCATGTTAACCATTTACACTACTCAGCGACTCCAGTGACTACTCCAGCTCTGCTTTAATCCTCCTGCTCCTAGATAAACATTATTAAGATACCTGATCACCAAATTGCCCCTGCTTCTTGATAACAGACAAGCTGGAAGAGGCCCTGATCCTTTCAGTCCTTAGAGAATTTAGCACAAGCCAAAGCGCTCTAAGGAGGCCCTTCAGTTCTGTCTTACTGAGACATCCATGGTTCTTTGGGAGGATATTCTCTTTGTCATAAGCCGTGTGACAAGCTTTGTTTGAGTACAGGTGTGTTTCTGAAGGTGAAGGTGTTTGGTCAGTGGCTTTCAGTTCCCTCCTTTTGGTAAAAAAAAAAAAAAAAAAAGAACAACCTTTGCCACCAAGTTGATTACTATTCAAAGGATGAAGCGCTCTGACATAGGTCTGGTCTGACACCCACTGAATTTCAAGCACAGTTCAGCAGTGGAAAGGAGACTTCAGCAGTATCACCAAGCGAATTTAGGATTTGCCCAGGCTAGACAATGTGCTAGTACTGTACCAGTATAGGAAGTAGCTGCTGATAGCGCACCAAGTTCCTCTGCTATAAATCTGAATAGAATATTCAGTGATGTATTCAGAGTGGCTGACTGTACTGACTTTCCCATTAGTGCCTAGATGTCCAACAAGATAAGGTAAGTTTCCATAGGATAAAATGTTTTTCCTCCGTATTAGCTCCTTATCAGACTCAAACCTGCACAGAGTGAGCAGAATCAGTTATTACAGGGCCCAGACCCTCTTTCTTTAGAGTTAGTGTGGCCTGAATTCCTGGCTCATTTACCTTCACGTTTGTTTTTGGGTTTTTTCCCAATGAGTATTTTATACTGTTTTATATGACATGGCTTTCATTTGTGGTCACTGAAGAATGGAAATGAACAGTAAATTCTCATTTCTACCAATTTGCCAGATGCCATCAAAATTGTCCACTTATGATGTTACTAGAAGACGTATGCCACCGTTGCAGAAATATCATTAATCATAGGGCTATCATTAATTGGTATATTTTTTGAAAGAAATGATTTCGAAAAAAATAGATATGTATTCAGTATCAGCCTTAATACTTTACCAGATAAGAAGTGTTAAATCCTATTGAAATATCTCCCCAGGTAGTAAACCAAAATAGCTCTAGAAGCAACAACCTTCCTTTCCAGCATACTCTAAGTTCTCCAGCTCTATAAATAAAGACTACAATTCTTAAATGAGGAAGGGGGTGGATGAGTAATTAGCAACTACTGATTAAGCCGTATGAGGTTTGCCTTAGTGGTCTGAGCTCTAGTGTTCTCACATGGCTCTTCTTTTTTCCTTTCTTAATTGGAAAGTAAGTAATGTGGTAGACATTGTGACTGCTTGCAAGCTCTCCTTTCTCTGGCCACATAGGCTGTTTTCCCCCACACTCTTGAACTCAGGATGACTGTGAGACGTGCTTTGGCCAGTGAAATGTGAAAAGGGACACATGTTACTTGCTTCCAGGGGGAAGGGTTTAAATTGTCCCCGGGAGACCCCATAGCATTTCATTCCTTGCCATGGCAACCAGCGGGGCTCCCAAGATGGTGGAAGCTCCGTCAGCCTGGGTTCTAATGTGAGGAGACTTGGAGCAGAGCACCCCCA
Source organism: Loxodonta africana (assembly GCF_030014295.1). Lineage (NCBI taxonomy): Eukaryota > Metazoa > Chordata > Mammalia > Proboscidea > Elephantidae > Loxodonta > Loxodonta africana. Next base: position 16,671,672 of record NC_087369.1, read on the forward strand.
GCCAACTCCTGATGAACGTGTACAACGTGAGAGAGAAATAAGCATTGGTTGTTCAAGTCAGTGAGATTTTTAAGGGCTGTTTGTGATCACACATAACCTACACCGTAACCAAAACAGGCGTTTTTATGTGTGCCTGGTAAAATATATATAACAGAACATTTGCCATTTCAACAGTGTTTACATGTACAACTCAGCGACCTTAATTATATTCATCATGTTGTGCCACCATCACCACTAAGACTTTTTTTTGTAAAAAAGTTTTTCGAACAATAAAAACCTAGAGAGAGCTGCATGTCTAAGACAGTAGCCACTAGCCCCGTGTGGCTATTTACATTTAAAGTGAAGTAAAATTAAAGATGCATCGGCTCAGCCTCACGAGCCACATTTCAAGTGCTCAAGAGCTACATATCACTAGTGGCTGTTGGCCTGGACAGCACAGATATGGAACATTCCCGTCATTGCAGAAAGTTCTGTTGGTCAGCGTTGAAGAGTTAAACAGCTAAGTGTCCCAAATCCCTGCCCACCAACCCCTCCCTAAAGGTTATCAGTCCCTCCAAATTGTTGTGTATCATTCCAGTCCTTTGTCTAGATTTTATTACTTTTCTAATGCTTTTACATCATAAATAGAAATATGTCTACATATATACATGTACAGTAAAACCTGCAACAGCTGGAACCTGTGTCAGGAGGAAACCTGTCAGAAAAGGATAACCCAAATGTATTCCACTAAAATGAGCAATAGAAAAGTGGTAAGACTGCCCACTGCCAAAGGCGGAAAACTATTGAGACCCAGAGAAACAAGGCAGTCCCGTCAAGTTCCGGCTCTCATAGGTTTCACTGTACATATTGCTTGGTGACTTGCCTTTTTTTATTCCACTCACGAAATGTCCTGGAGATCATTCCATGTAAAGTACATATGACCAGTTGTTGTTGAGTCAGTTCCAACTCACAGGGACTCCATGCGTGTTAAAGTAGATCTGTGTTCCATAGTGTTTTCAGTAGCTAATTTTTCAGATTAGATCATCAGGCCGTTCTTCCCGGGCACCTCCGGGTGGACTTAAACCTCCTTTGGTTAGCAGCTGTAGAAGTTAACAGTTTGCAACACCCAAGGACTCCAAATGCATATGTTGTTAGTGGTGATGGTTGCTGTTGAGTCGATTCCAACTCAAGCTGACCCCCTTAATTCTCCTTTCAAGGCTGAATACTATTGCATTTAAGGAATTTTCATAATTCATTTAACTGTTTTTCTTCTGCTGGACTCTTAGGTGGTTTCTAGAAGTAACCACTCTTACCATATTAACATAGGCCCTTCTAGTTCTTTGTCCATGTTTTGTTTATTTATTTTTTGTTTTGACGTTGTTGTTTTTAGGTGCTGTTGAGTCGACTCCGACTCATAGCGACCCTACGTACAACAGAACGAAATGCTGCCCAGGCCTGCGTCATCCTCATAATCATTGTTATGCTTGAGCCCATTGTTGCAGCCATTGTGTCAATCCATCTCATTGAGAGTCTTCCTCTTTTTTCCTGACTCTACCAAGCATGATGTCCTTCTCCAGGGACTGGTCCCTCCCGATAACATGTCTGAACTATGTGAGACAAAGTCTCAATGTCTTCGATTCTAAGGAGCATCTGGCTGTACTTCTTCCAAGACAGATTTGTTCCTTCTTCTGGCAGTCCATGGTATATTCAATATTCTTGGCCAGCACCACAATTCAAAGGCACCAATTCTTCTTCAATCCTCCTTATTCATTCTCCAGCTTTTAATGCATGGCTTGGGTCAGGCCCACCTTAGCCCTTGAAGTGGCATCTTTGCTTTTTAACACTTTAAAGAGATCTTTTGCAGCAGATTTGCCCAATGCATTGCGTCTTTTGATTTCTTGACTGCTGCTTCCATGGGCGTTGATTGTGGATCCAAGTAAAATGAAATCCTTGACAACTTCAATCTTTTTCCATTTTTTATGATGTTGGTTATTGGTCCACTTGTGAGGATTTCTGTTTTCTTTATGTTGACGGGTAATCCATACTGAAGGCTGTGGTCTTTGATCTTCATTAGTAAGTGCTTCAAGTCCTCTTCACTTTCAGCAAGCAAGGTTGTGTCATCTGCATAACACAGGTTGTTAATGAGTCTTCCTCCAATCCTGATGCCCCTTTCTTCTTCTTATAGTCCAGCTTCTCCGAATATTTGCTCAGCGTACAGATTATGCTGTGACATAATATTGACATGTGTGTTTGTGTGTGACTTCTGTTTCCCATTTAAATAACAATAATGATTGGACATTATTTTACCTTAATCTATATCTTCTAAATCTTCTCTAACACTTTCATAATTTTGATTTTATATTTAGCTCTTGAATCAAACTAAAATTTGTTGTTTAGTAAATAATTTAAATAAATGTATAAAAATAAAATGGTATAAAATAGGAATCCAAAATACTGGTTTTTCCATATAGATAGCAAATTATGTCAATTTTCTGACTAGTCCCATCTTTGCCCATTAAGTTCAGTCATATGCTAATTACAAATGCACATTTATCAGTTTCTGAATTCTCTTTTCTGTTTTATTAATCTATTTCTGCTGGTTTTAAGTACTATAATTTTATCTGAAGTCCTACAGCTTTATTTTGTTTCTGATATGGGAAGCTCTCCTCAATATTCCCTTTTAAAACATTCTTGATTCTTTTTTTGTACATTCTTCCTGCTCTATGAATTTTGAGGTTGATTGTCAACTTTCTTTAAAAAATTCTTGTTGGGATTTTGAGTTGGAAAACACTAATATATGAATTTGGCAAAGCTTATATTTCATACATTTCAGTAAAAAAAAATTTTTTTAATGGTCTTCACCCAAGTCTTACAAATTTGTGTTAGAGTTAACGCTGGTTTTATTTACTTATTTTTTTTAATAAATATATTTGCTATTGTTGTTGATTTTCTGAATACTTTAGATGAAGGTTTACAGAGCAAATTCATTTCTGATTAAACAATATGAATGTAATTTTTTAAGTTCTATTTTATTGCTAGTATAAGCAGGCTATTATTTTTATATTTTTATTTTGTATTTATTTGTATGAGCATTTTTAATAATTTTTTAAAATAATTTTTCAGGTAAACCTTTTGGATTTTCAAAGCATATAATCAATATTATCTTCAAGCAGAGACACTTTTTTCTTCTTTCCATTATTTATGCCTCTGGAGTTTTTTCCTCTTTCTTCCCACTTTAGTAATACAGCATTGAGTGGAGATGGTGAGAGTGGGTATTTTGAATTCTTCTTGGATTTGATAAAAATTTTTCTTACATTTTTCCATTCAGAACAGGAGGAATCTTAAATTATTAAGTGATTTTTCAGCATGCATGAGATGATTACCAAGTTTTACTTCTTGAATCTGTTACTATCATAAATAACATTTATAAATGTTCAAATTCCAAACCATCCTCGATACCAGGGCCAGTACCAGCTGCTGTTGAGTTGTTTCCAAATCATAGTGACCCCACATAGTCAAACAGTGTCCTGTAGGGTTTTCAGTGACTGATTTTTCAGAAGTAGATCACCAGGCCTTTCTTCCTGGGTACCTCTGAGTGGACTCGAACCCCCAACTTTACTCTTAGCAGCTGTCTATGTTAACTGTTTATACCACCCAGGAACTCCATTCCTAGGATAAACCCTACTTAATCATTATGTAATACTGATTTAACACACTGCTGGATTTCAAATGCTAAATTTACTTGGCTTTTCCATATATGCTCATAAGTGAGATTGGCCAAATGCGTGTATGCATGAGTGAGTGAGTGTGTGTGTGTGTGTGTGAAAGAGAGAGTGAGAGATTTTCTGATTTTTCTATCAGTATTTTTTTTTTCATACCAACCTCAAAAGGTGAGTTCAGAAGCTTTTCATGTTTTTATGTGTTCTGCAATAGTTTACAAAGCATGTAAGCTATCTGTGCTTTGAGGTTTTGAAGAAATTACTCAAAAAATGGTACCTGGGTGTGGACCATTTCTGGGGGTAGACTGTGAAATCCCATTTCAATTTATCCTGTGATTATTATTTTATTCCACCTTTCTCTCTCTTTTTGAGTCAATTTCAGAAATTCATATATTCTAAAAAAACTCCTTAATTTCTCTAAATTTTAAAATTTGTTACTACAAAGTTGTATATTGACTCGTCTCATGGAAATTTCCTTTGTATCTCATGTATATCCTTTTTTGTTTCTAAGATTATCTGTTTGTGCCTCCCTTATTTTTCTTGACGTCAGACTTGACAAAGGATAGACTATTTGGGGGAGGGTCTTTTTAAAAAATCAGGTTTGTGTTTTATTGATCAATTCTATATTTTTTTCAAATAATACCATTAACACCTAATCTATATTTATAATTATTTCTACTTAAGGTTTTTCCGTTGCTTTTTATTGAGCTCTATATTTCAGTGCTAATTTCATCCTCTCTGCTTATCTAAGAAATACATTTATAATGTTTTTCTTTGAGCACTTTTTTGGCTATACTCTACATGTTTCGTTTTTCTGCTGGATTAAGGTATGTGAGGGCCCTAAACACTAATAATCTGTAGTGCCCTCTCCTCTGTTTACTCACCGATGTGAACAAGATGTGTGAGTTATACATATATGTATATATATGTTGTTGCTGTTGTTCGGTGCCATCGAGTCAGTTCCAACTCATTGTGACCCTGTGTACAACAAAACAAAATACTACCTGGTCCTGCGCCATCCTCACAATCGTTGTTATGCTTGAGCCCAAAATTCTAGCCACTGTGTCGTTCACCTTGTTGAGGGGCTTCCTCTTTTTCACTGACCCTCTACTTTACCAAGCATGACGTCCTTCTCCAGGGACTGGTCCCTCCTGATAACATGTCCAAATTATGTGAGATGAAGTCTCTCCATCCTTGCTTCTAAGGAGCATTCTGGTTGTACTTCTTCCAAGACAGATTTGTTCATTCTTCTGGCAGTCCATCATATATTCAATATTCTTCACCTACACCATAATTCAAAGGTGTCAATTCTTCGGTCTTCCTTGTTCATGATCCAGCTTTCACATGCATATGAGGTGATTGAGAATACCATGGCTTGGGTCAGGCACACCTTAATCCTCAAAGTGTCATCTTTGCTTTTTAATACTTTAAAGAGGTTTTTTGCAGCAGGTTTGCCCAATGTAATATGTTGTTTAACTTCTTGACTGCTACTTCCATGGGCGATGATTGTGGATCCAAGTAAAACGAAATCCTTGACAACTTCAATCTTCTCCATTTATCACAATGTTGTTTATTGGTCCAGTTGTGAGGATTTTTGTTTTCTTTATGTTGACACGTAATCCATACTGAAGGCTGTAGTCTTTGATTTTCACCAGTAAATGCTCATGTTGGAAGCACAACTTGACCAAGGCAAAGCCATAGATGCTTCCTAGACACCTCCAAACACCTTGAGGGACCAAGTTACTGGGGCTGAGGGCTGGGGAGCATGGTCTCAGGGGACATCTAGGCCAATTTTCAGCATAACATTGTTCATAAAGAAAATGTTCTATATCCTACTTCAGTGAGTAGTGCCTGGGGTCTTAAAATCTTGTGAGCGGCCATCTAAGATACAACTATTGGTCCAGCTCATCCAGAGCAAAGGAGAGTGAAGAAAACCAAAGACACAAGGAAAATGTTAGTCTAATGGACCTCATGAACCACGGCCTCCACCAGGCCGAGCCTAGAAGAACTAGATGGTGCCCAGCTACCACCACTGACCGCTCTGACAGGGATCACAATACAGGGTTCCAAACAGAGCAGGAGAAAAATGTAGAACAAAATTCAAATTCACAAAAAAAGAAAACTAGACTTATTCATCTAACAGAGACAGTAGGAACCCCTAGACTATGGCCCCCAGACACCCTGCTAACTCAGAACTGAAGCCAGTCCTGAAGTCCAAAGATTAGACAGCCCTATAAAACAAACAGTAACACATGTGAGGAACGTGCTTCCTAGTTCAATTAAGTATAAGAGACCAAATGGGCAACATCTACCCAAAAGCAAAGACGAGAAGGCAGGAAGGGACAGGAAAAGTGGACAAATGGACACAAGGAACCAAGGGTGGAAAGGGGGAAAGTGCTGACACATTGCAGGGACAGCAACCAGTGTCACAAAACAATTTGTATATAGATTTTTGAATGAAAAAAAGGTGGATTTAAAACACCCACATTTTATGTGATTATTAATATTCTTGAATTTATTCATCCCATCTTATTTTATTTTTTCTATTTACCATGATTTCATTTTGTTTCTTCTTTTCACTTCCTTGTGTTGATTGACAATTTTTTATCCCAATGAACTTTGTCTATTAATGTAGAATTATTAGTCATTTTTCTATTTGGCTAGTTTTTATTCTTAAAATTTTAACAAAATTATATTTAAAATTATAGAATTTTAGCCATATTCAAAGTCAGTCAGTACCAAAATTCTCCTTCTGAGCAAGACAAAACTCTCATTTCCCTCCTTCTCTCCCTTTTATCTCCCTTTTAACATCTAAGATTTTAGATCCTGGATTGTAGTAGTATTGTTGTTGTTTTATAATCATGTACAGTTATCAGTATGGAGCATTGCTAGTTCAGTGGTAGAATTCTCACCTTCCATGTGGGTGACCAGGGTTCAATCCCAGCCAATGCACCTCATGCGAAGCCACCACCTTTCTGTCAATGCAGGCTTGCGTGTTGCTGTGCTGCTGAACAGGTTCCAGCAGAGCTTGACAAACTGAGGCAGACCAGAGAGAAAGGCCTGGTGATCTACTTCCTAAAATCATCCAGTGAAAGCCTTATGGATCACAACGATCTGATCTGCAACCAATCATGGGAATGGTGCAGGACTGGGCAGTGTTTCGTTCTGCTGTGCGTGGGGTCGCCATGATCTGGGGGCCAACTTGAAGGCAGCAAACAACAATAATTATCACTAGCTGTTTTTGTTTTTTGTTTTTTGCTGCTATTCTTATCCCCCATCTTTCTCTCTCGGCTTAAATTTTCATTCTGTTGGCATCCATTTTTGAGTAATGCTTTCAAAGAGCCTCCGCCAGTCTCTGCAGATCCAAATATGTCTTTATTTCTCTTTACACTTGATAGGTAGTTGGCCAAGTTATAGGATTCAAAATTCAAAATCATTTCCCTAGGAATTTTTTAAAATATGTAGCAAGAGGGAAGGGAGAAAGGAAACTAGTATTTATTCAGTACAGACCACTCTACCAGCTACTTTCAATATGTTCTTTCTTTTATCATCATAATGACCGTAATGTATAGGTATTAGTTTGCCCAGTTTACAGGGTGGAAACCGAAATGCAGACAGGTGTTCTCCTGCCAGAGTTACCCAGCAAGTGAATGGCAGAGAGACTTTCAATGCAATATTTGATCTCAAGTCCATTCTCAGAGTCAGGACCATCTCCTTCCGAGAAAAACTATAATGTGAGCCGGAGATGTAATGTTAAATTTTCTAGTGGGCACGTTTTTAAAAAATAAACAGAAACAGGTAAAATTAACTTAAATGACACTTTTTTGTAGCCCAATATATCCAACATACTATCATTTTGACATACAATCAGTGTAAACAAATCATCAGTGAGATATTTGGCATTCTTTTTTTCCTGCTGTGGAATTTAGAAATTCAGTATGTCTTTAACCCTTACCAAACTCAAAAACCCATTGCTGTTGAGTCAGTTCCAACTTACAGTGACCCAACAGGACAGAGGAGAACTTCTCCATAGCATTTCCAAGGCTGTATGGAAGGAACCCTGGTGGTACAGTGGTTAAGCACTCTGCGGGAGAAAGATGTGACAGTCTGCTTTCGTAAAGATTTAGAGCCTTGGAATCTACTCTGTCCTCCAGAGTCTCTATGAGTAGGCAACGACTTGATAGCAATGGGTTTTTTTATTTAATCTGTACAGAAGCAGACTGCCACATCTTTCTCCCACTGAGCCATTGGTGGGTTCAAACCGCTGACCTTTCATTTAGCAGCTGAGCTCTTAACCACTGCACCACCAGGGCTCCTTCCAGCTTGTCTCAATTTGGACTGGCCATATTCCTAGCACTCCACAGCCACATGGGGCTAGTGGCCACCATGTTGGGCAGTGTGGCTCTATGCCATGCCGCTCTTTAAAGCAAATATTTTCCAACGCTGTTAGAAAAGGTCCTTTGTGGGCAATTTTTTCCATCCCAGTTTGACATGAGAAAGTCTGGCTCTTCCTGGAAATAATGTTATGGCTGTTTCGTGCTGATTGCAGATATACAACAAATTCCCCCTTGGCCCTCCTCCTCATTATGTAGCACAGCCTCGCCTCCTGGTCCACACAGCCAAAAGTCAGAAGCACCTCGTTGAAGCCAACTGTTTATCCATTCAAAAGACGGATGAAACATTTCCCCCATTTGATGCCAGCTGCGTACATATTTCTATGCAGGCCTAACTTCTTTTTTCAGGCCAATACTTGGCTTCACTTCAGACAGGGCTTTTCATCACCCAGGGATAGCACTGGGGCCAGGGTGTGCATCTGAGAGCTTTCCTTTATCTTGACCCCCAGGAGTGTTTTGAAGGAAATAACACACACAGCAATTTATTTTAAATCTCTGAAGCATCCACTATTTCCCGTTTTCTCCTGCCAGCATTTCTGCCACAAGTAGTCTTCCAAGCCCTCGTAGAAGCTCACTGGAGCCTCACAACTCTGGCAATATCAACAATTTAGAGATGGGAGTTTTAAATAATAAAGGAGACCCTCCCTCAGTGGTGCATATAACAGGTGGATAGGCAGGGACAGTGGAGACTGGATATACAGCTTGACTTACATGACACACAGCAGAACATAGTGGTTAAAAGCCCAGCCAGAAACCCTTGGGGTCAAAATATCATACCTCTGTTACTTAAGAGTTGTATGATCTTGGGCAAGTGACCTAATCTCTTTACCCCAAATTTCCTTCAACTCAAAATGGGGGCGGGTCACAATGCCTACTCCAAGCGGCTACTAGGAAGAGTAAAGGGTGTGATGTGGGTAAAGATTCATTGTCACCTCCCTGTAAAAGTTAACTGAAAAAATACTTCAAAAAATGTTCAGATGAAGTATCATCTTCAGGCTGGGGTTCAAGTGCTGGTTCTGTCACTTACTAGGTTTGAGACCTTGGACAAATTTCTTACTTCTCTAAAACTCAATTTCCTTGACTCTACCTGGTAGCAATAACTTTTGCCTTACAGGGCTGTTGTTGGAATTAAATAGGTCAAAGTATGTAAAGTACTTACTTTACAGTATGAGCCACACGTTGAGTGCTCAATAAATCGTAGCTATGTCCTAATGGCCCTATGTGATATTATGATGAAAATATTTTCATTATAATGTTTTAAGAAGTAAAGACAAATTCTAGTTTACATTCCTAAAGGAATGCTTATCCAACACACCAGCATAACTCAGAGTCTGGAGGACACAGATCAATAATCAAGTGTTGACCTTTATTGGACATCTAGACACAAAGGCATTTCGTTTGTTTTGAAAGGATCTTATTAGGACACCGGCAGAGGACACATGGCACCTTGAAGACAGCCTGACTGGGAAGGTGTGTCCAGTTCAACCACTCATGTCCCCAGCAGCAGCCAAGCAGCCTGCTGGAGTTGTTAGTCCACCTGGCATGCCCTGTCCATGTTCTCTGCCCTCACACCCTGCCATTTTTCTCTATCACTTCCAATCCCAGTGGCACCTACTGGTATCACTCGAGGTGCATTCTATCCTGACCCCTTAGTTCCCAATGTCAGATTAACCCCTTCTCTGCTCTTTGGCCCTGGGTGACCATTAGCACCAAATGAGTCCTGGGTAGATGGACTCTCCTTCAGCCTCCTCATTCACAAAATGTATTTATTTCAGCAACATAAAGGAGGGCCCCTTATTACCTGGACATCAGAAAAGCAAGACGAGGAGGCCGCAGGACCAGAGAAATCTCATCCCTTTGGTTTAAATTAAATTTGTGCAGCAAATGAGCAATAGCTGGACTGTGACAGCTGATTTCAAATCCATCGGCATAATATGCCGTTTTCCATTGCCCCAGAAATCCCAGAAAAGACACAGCCAGTAGCCATGAAATGCTTCTAGCAGAAGAGTAGCTCCTGAGAGGACAGTGGCAGCAGGATATACATAAAGCGCCTGATGAAAGGCAGGCCCTTCAGAGCAGAGGGTTTTCCCCACAAAATTAGGTCCAGCAGGCTCGGGAGTACACTCCTTATGCCGTGTCCACCCACCGGCCGCAGACATCTGTCACACAGTGTCTCCACCTTCTAATGTGCCTCAGGGGCAGGTTCTCCCCCACTGTTTACTTCCTTTTTCACATCTCCTCTTTTGTAATCTCATTTTTGCTCCCTCTTCTCCTGCTCCTAGTTCGTTTAATTATTCATTTGACAAACACCTCTTTAGCATTGTAAGAGCCATGTTCTGCCCATTTCTCGAAATAGCTTTCCTGGGCCACCTGCATCAGAATCATGTGGGCTAATGATGAACATTCATATTCTTGAGCTCCTCCCCAGCTCCACCGAATGAAATCCTCTCCTGGGTGGGGCTCAGGAACTTAAATTTCTGACAAGGTTTCCAGGCAGTATTGTGATGCTCGGGTGAGTTTGTAAACTCTCTACATGGAATTCCTTAGCCATGGAATTCCTTCCTGCTTTGTCTGCCATTATCCTATAGTGGAATTCATTTCCAGCATCAATTCCTACACAACACCCATTCCCTCCTACCATACATCAGACAAGGTGACACTAGCTGCTATAACAGATGCCATTGTTGTTAGTTGCTGTCAAGTCAGCCCTGACTCATAGGGACCCCCATGTACAACAGAACAAAACTTTTCCCAGTCCTGCACCATCTTGATAATCATTGATCACTGAGTCCATAGTTGTGGCCACTGTGTATTTTGAGTGCCACCTCTACTGGGTACTGGGTTTTCCAACTTAGGGGGCTCATCTTCCAGTACTGTATCAGACAATATTCTGTTGTGTTCCATAGGGTTTTCACTGGCCAATTTTCAGAAGTAGATCACTAGGCCTTTCTTCCTACTGTCTGTCTTAGTCTGGAAGCTCCACTGAAACCTGTTTACCATGGGTGACCTTGCTAGTATTTGAAATACCAGTGATATAGCTTCCAGCATGATAGCAACACTCAAGCCACCACAGTACAACAAACTGACACATAGGTAGTGGCTGTAACAGATTTACCTCCCAAATTTGGGAGCTTAAGATGGTAATAGTTTACTTCTCATTTACGTAACATTTCAGTGCAGTGTTACCAGTCATGCAACTTGCCTCAGAGTGGTGATTCAGAACCCTTTCATCTTGTAGCTGCACTGTCTCTGACATTTGACTCCCAAAATATCCCCCATGAGGTGCCCTCCATTCCAACTGGCCAGAAGAGGAAGAGTATGGAGAACCACAATAGAGGTTTTCATGAGCCAGGCCTGGGCTTGATATTTCCCACTTATGTCTACACTCCACTGGCCAGACTCAGTCACATGACCACAACTAACCTCAAGAAATGCTGGGAAGTGGCCTAGCTACATGCCCAGGAAGCAGAGGATTTTGATGAGTGAGAAATTGTTAGTCTCTATCTTATACAGCTCATTCAAAAAACTGTTTGGTCAGCACTGGTTGACATGGCCATAAGCCTGCCAACTGGAAGGAGATATTCAGAGATTTGAAAACTGCTTTAAAATGGGTTGCAACTGCTGATGCTGGCTTGATCCTTGCCACAGAATAAAAATGGATTAATCCATTCTCTCCCCATTCCAACCCTCTGTAGACCGCTGGGACCATGCTGGACCCTAGAGGTGAACTGTAGGCTTATTGTGAAGCTGAAGACCAGAAATCTCAGGTGTCCTCTAGATGGTCTGAGAAAATTTACCTGCTAGAAATCTGATCAAAGTTAATCCATCTCTAGGGCAGAATATTCTTGATAGACAGGAGCTTTCAGGTGAGGCAGGGCCACCAAAAGAGTCTACAATAAAGAGTCTGTCAAACTGATGGTGATCCTGTAGCAAATCCAAACCCCAGAACCTTGAGGGCTGTGATGAAGTGAGCAGATATAGTAACCCAAAAAAGTCAAAACTTTATCTCAACCTCTCACTCTAAGATGACTATAAAAGAACTAGCGTGGGAGTAAGATCTTGGGACTCAATGATAAATAAAGGAGGAAAACTGCCCCAGGTGACTCTCAATCATGAGGTGGGCAGTTGGTAATGAGCAAGGCAGCAGGGCGCTGTTGTTTGATGACATTGCAAACTAGAGTCTACTGGGAGGAGCCTGTTTATATTGTCACTGGACCCAAAAAGATGCTACAGCTCCATTTTGGCAAGAGGCAGGGAATAAACAGGCTTTATTTAAACCCCAGCTGTAGTGCACATGTGTACAGATTAACAAACCATGCCCTACAGCTACTCTTTTGCCAGAAATGCAGAAACAGCAAAATGTAATTAAATCCCCAGACACACACAAACAACACTGTTAGCTACTTAATTTCTTGGTCAGCCTCTAGGTCCAAAACCTAGTAGTCCTTGTCTCTAGAACTTTCTGAGACAGAGGAAGCATCTCCACCCTCACCTCTGTAATGATACCTTATATTGGCAAAGAACTCTACTTCCGCTTTACTCCACATGGTGGTTGTAAGAATCAAACCAGATAAAGTGAGAAGTAAAGTTTTATCTTCTTCTTAATCGTCTTTATCGTCGTGAGCATCAGCATCATGCAATGTCTTTATTTCTCTATTCCTGTCTCTATTTCACAAATAAATTGGTCCTTGATAGTCTTTGCTGGAAATGACCTCTTCTTATTCTCTATTTTGCTCTAAACTTTCAAAATCATATTCACCTTTCAAGTTCCATTAAAACTTTCTTGATACCTTCAACCTAGGTATCTCTCATGGAGCATCTGGAATTATAGCCTGTGATGTGATTACCTGTTTATTTCTTTGTGATCATCTTTAATTCCTTTTTTTGGAATAAGACAACCGATGTCTGAACGGATGGATGGATGGATGGATGGATGGATGGATGGATGGATGGATGGATGGATGGATGGATGGATGGATGGATGGATGGATGAATGGATGGATGGATGAGTAGGTAGAAGAATGGATGAAGAGATGGATGAATGAATGAGTAGAACAGGCAGAGCTACAGAAAGGTAGAAAGATAGGCCGTATAATATGACAGTTAAGTTTTGGGGCTCTGGAGCCACCCTGAGTTCAAATTTTAGCTCTGCCACTTAATTGCTATGTGACCTTGGTCAAGTTACTAACTACCCAGTTCTCAGCTTCCTCATCTATATAATGGGGCTAGTAATACCTTCTTCTAAGTTTAATAAAGTGCCTAGAATAGCATTTGGCATGGTAATAACTCAATAAGCATAAGATGCTTTTTTCATATTTATTCATTTATTTTTATTATTGTACTTTAGATGAAGGTTTACAGAACAAACTAGCTTCTCATTAAATAGTACACATAGTTTTGTGACATAGGTTACCAATCTCAAGACAAGTCAACACTCTCCCTTCTTGACCTGTGGTTCACTATTACCAGCTTTCCTATCCCCTCCTGCCTTCCAGTCCTTACCTCTGGGCTGGTGTGTGCCCTTAGTCTCATTTTGCTTTATGTGCCTGTCCAATCCCCAGCTGAAGGGTGAACCTCAGGAGTGACTTCATTACTAAGCTAAAAAGATGTCCAGGGTCCATACTCTCAGGGTTTCTCCAGTCTCTGCTAGGCCAGTATGTCTGATCTTTTTTGTGAATTAGAACTTTGTTCTGCATTTTTCTCCAGCTCTATCTGGGACACTCTACTGTAATCCCTGCCAGAGCAGTCAGTGGTGATAGCCAGGCACCATCTAGTTGTACTGGACTCAGTCTGGTGGAGGGTATGGTAGTTGTGGTCCACTGGAGCTACTTTAATTTTGATGGATAAATAGTGAGTTTGAAACAAAACTGACATACTTGTTTTTTTGTGTCCACCCATCTATAAGCATTACGCTGGATTTACTCACGCTTTGTGTAAACTTTTAAATATGCCCACTAGGCTGTGAGCCTCTTGAAGCGGAGACCATGTTTTGTTCATCTTTTTATAGTCACTGCCTAGCACAGTGTCTTACACAGAGAGGAAACCTAATCAATGTTTCTTGAAAACATGAATGAATAAATGATTATTTGTTAGATATAACTCATTGCTGACTAAGAGTGTCAAAAAGGAATAAGACTAGATGATAACAATTATCACAATGGTTACAATTATCAACTCTTTTCACTTTCCTTTATTAAAAATAACACTTAAAAAACAAATACTCTGAGGAATATGTGGTATTTGTGAGAATTTAATGCTTTACCCAGAGAACTACTAGAACTGGTTAGCATTAACCAGGAATTAACAGTCTTTTTGTTATACTTACAAGTAGACTTTCCCTGAAATAACAGATGAAGCACCCTAGGTGGAACTTTCTGGGAGCAGGGGCACTTGGGACTGGTGCTACTTCCCATGGGGTATTTTTTTTATCATTACAGGGTCATGGTTTACAGGAGGAAAGGTCCTGAAGCCAGGACCTAGTGCTTACTGTTCCTATCTCTTCCTTTTTGGAAAAGCATGAGCTCCTTTACTAGTCAATGGGCAGATGCTCAGGAATGTCCTCTGGAGTTCCTCACCATCCCCTTCCACCTGGAAAATAGACCTTTGTCTTAGTTATCTAGTTCTCCTATGACAGAGATACCACAAGGGGATGGCTTTAGCAAACAGAAGCTTATTTTCTCACAGTCTAGGAGGCTAGAAGTCCAAATTCAGGGCGCCAGGTCCAGGGGAAGGCTTCCTCTCTGTGTCAGCTCTGGGGGAAGGTCCTTGTCATCAGTCTTCCCCAGTCTAGGAGCTTCTCAGTGCTGGGACCCTGGGTCCAAAGGACACACTTGGCTCCCAGTGCTTCCTTCTTGGTGGCACGAGGTACCTCTCTTTTATATCTCAAAAGAGATTGCCTCAAGGTACAACCTAATCCTGTAGATTGAGTCCTGCCTCATTAACATAACTGCCTCTAATCCTGCCTCATTAATATCATAGAGGTAGCATTTACAACACATAGGGTAATCACATCAGATCACAGAATGCTAGACAATAGTGGGAATCATGGCCTAGCCAAGTTAACACACATTTTTGGGGGACACAATTCAACCATAACGGCCATGTTGCTAAAAGATGAAACCTGGATGTCTGGTTTTGATAAGGTGCCAGAGCTTTCGGGAATCAGGAAGGGGTGTCTCAGTTGAGTTTCTCTAAAATCAGAGCCTGAGGCAGCTAATTTAGGGAGTGATATCCGAAAGCATGATGAGTGAGAAGAGGGAGATAGGGACGGAAGAAAAGCCAATGCAAGTGTCTATTACAGAAACCACTGTTGGGGGAATACAGGGAATCCAGTCCACCAGAGAAGCAGAAAAATAACCACCCTAACCATGGGAGAAGGAACCCTGGTGGTACAATGATTGAGTTCCCAGCTGCTAACCAAAAGGTCAGGGGTTTGAAACCATCAGTCGCTCTGAGGGAGAAAAGATCTGGCGGTCTGCTCTCATAAAGATTTCCAGCCTAGGAAACCCTATGGTGCAGTTCAACTCTGTTACATTGGGTTGCTGCAAGTCAGAATTGATTCACCAGCACCCAACAACAATAATCATGGGAGATTGGAGCATTTACATGTCAGCTCTCTCCCTATTGATTGAGGGTAGTCCCTAGGGATAATGCCTTTACATTTCTGGCCTGTGCTTGTGCAAGGGCCTAGAGAGCTTCCGCGGTGTCAGAAGAGGCCTTGAAGTAGAATGCAGAAAGATGTGCACTTGTGGTGGAACCTTTTAAAGCAAGCTGAGTCTAGATTTGCAAGGAACTGTCTATCTCGGTTATGGTTAAAATCAGAGGTAGGCCAAGCAGGTATGACATGGGTACTCGAGGTATCTTCCATAAGGGATCAGCCAAGAGTTCCCCTGAACTTCACCCTTGGTTTCTTCTGAATAGAGTGGCCATCTCCACTTCCCTCACCTCCTGTTTGTCTTCAACCCACTATGATCAAATGTCAAACTCACTGAACCAGAGTTACTATTTAATTACTGTATTGGTGATCACCAAATCAGATAGTCACTTCTCAGTTCTTATGTTTGAGAGTTGTTGGTGTACAGATGACATTTACAGTCATGGGGCTGGATGAGCCCACCTGGAGAAAGAGCAACACAGAGAGAGAGATCTGAGAACTGCCCTCCAAAGTTATGAAGTTAGGAAGATGATTATAAATCAGCAAAGGATCCTTCAATTTGATGTTCTCTTCTTAAACTCATGACTTCTATCTTGAACTCATGACTTCTATCACCTACCGATAGACCTTCTTCTTGAGGTCCAGCACCAAATTTCTGTCTGCCTTCCAGTGTCCCAGGAACTTTCTATTTGACATTTCTGAAAGACTACTAATTAGCCACTTTCCATCACCACCACTGTAAAAGAACTTACTTCTTCTCCTGTCATACTGTGCTGGTTTATGGAACCATCATCTAGATGGGGACCTGAGTTGGAAACTTAGGTGTCATCCTAGCCTTCTTCATCTCCTTCTCACCCCACCTCTAGTGTCCACTGGCATGTCTGTTCTATATTCTTAACATTTTCTCTTTCACATCTACCCCCTCCTCTCCGGTCCAATATAACAGCCCTGGGTCAGAGCCTCATCATTCTCATTGGAAATATTGCCATTATCTACTACCCAGTCTCAAGACTTCCAGTCTTGATCCTGTCCTCTCATCTACCAACCACACCACGGCTGAAATAATCTTCCTGCAACATAAATCAGATCATGGTATTCTTCTGCACATTGCTTTCTAGAAATCAGGCCGAAATTCCTAGGCATGCCATGGCCACTCAAGTGATCACTATCCCACCTTCTGAGATTCAGTAACATTAGAGAAAAGATGCTGAGTTGGACTTCATGCACCATCCAGTGACTTTCTGTGTAAAGAATTTGAGAAGGAAAAGTGAGAGGTAAATTGAGCATCTGATGGATTATCAAGAAGTTGTTATGAACAGCTTTGTCACCTTATTGAGCTGCAAGAAAACGCAATGTTTATGGAACAAACATGACACCCACTATGGCAGTCTGGTGTATGAAGGTCAAAGCTAAGGTGTTAATCTAGTTCACGCTTTGAGAGGAATATCACACACACGCACACACCCACACACAGTTCGTAGTCATGACTTGGTCCTTGTCTGCTTTTCCAACCTCGTCTCCTACCTGTCCCCAAGATGTTACAACCGTGCCAAACCAACTTCTTTTATCTCGGTGGAATATATCATTTCATACCCTGCTCCTCTGATACATTGCAGTTCCCAATATCTAAAGTTTCTTTCCTCCTTCTCTCTGCCTGATGGGTTCCTACATTAGAAACCCAGTTCAAGGACTCCTTTCTATGTACATCATCATTCCTGTATGTATTGTTTAAATGATCATATTCTGTTGTAATCATGTCTTTATGTATCTTTATCCCCTACTAGACTGAGAACTCTTTGGGCATGTGGGGTGAGGAGAGGGCATGTCTTATTTATCCCTGTATTTGTAGTGCCACCATAGTGTGGTAGGCATTCGATTAATGCTGCTGAGTGAATAGATAAGTTAGGCCACACTTTTCTCATGTCGTAATATCCCACACACGTGAGCCAATTGAACCCCAACATGGTAGCTGTTCAGGAACAGTTTTGATAAAGAGATCAGAAGGCTCTTGCTTGCAATTAGAGCGAAGCCAATTCTGATGACCATTTGACAGGCAAAAATTTCAGAGAACTGTGCTAAGATGCTTCATAAATAGATCATGTCATTACTAATATAAACAGTTGGCGCTCTTAAATGAGGAGAAATTGTTTGAATCACAGTGATTGCCTCATTCCTGCAAATTCCCACAGCAGCAACACAATCTGTTCACCCAAAAGGGGCTTTTGAAAAGCATCCCACATTGCAAGGCTATGCTCGATGTGATGAATAAATTCACTCAGAAACATCTGTTAAGGTACAGCATCTACAAGGCGGAAATGATTTCTTTAAGAGTAATGAATTCTGTAGAAGTACTTCTTTGTTATCCAAATATTGCCTGACAGCTGAAAATCTCACATTCAACAATAAGGGAAAGAGGGAAGACAGATAAGGGCTAACGTTTACCGAGTGCCAGGCATTGGCGCTTAGAGCCACTATTTCATTGGCACTTAAATACAGTATTTCATTTAAGTCTCATGATGTTGTTGTTGTTAGATACCATTGAGTCAATTTTGAGTCATAGCGACCCCATATGACAGAGTAGAGCTGCCCAATGGGGTTTTTCAGGCTGTAATCTTCACAGGAGCAGATTGCCAGGTCTTTCTCCCATGGAGCCACTGGGTGGGTTTGAACCACCGAAGCTTTCAGTTAGCAGCTGAGCACTTAACCAGTGCACCACCAGAGCTACTTGTAATTTCTTGAATGTGCCCTTCTCTTTCTTGACTGTCATTTGACGTACTCTTTTCATCCCCTTCTCTCTCAGGTTAAATTTTGATGATCCTTTAAGATATGGATCAATTGTCATCTCCTCCCAAAGTCCTTCTCCGAACTCCCACCTGGCACTTCATCTGAACTCCCTCTATGTCCTGTATATACCTCTATTGCGTTGCAGTGCAGTTTTCCAGATCTTGTTGGTGTCTCTTGGTAGACTAGAGGATCCTTGAAAATAGGTTCACTCTCTTTTTATCCCTAGCAACTAAATCATTAGCTCTTGTTGAGTCTGGGCTTGCAAATGTTTGCCAAATGAATATACATGCGTCTCCTCCTTGTGTTGTTAGCCAGAAAGCATGTATTCCCTTTCACAACACTTGCATGCCTTCTGATTGAAGAGCATTCTCTAAGACTACCTTCAATAAAAACTCGAAAAAACTCTTGTTGCCTTCAAGTTAATTCCAACTCGTAGCAACCTTATAGGACAGAGCAGAACTGCCCCATAGAGTTTCCAAGGGGTGGCTGGTAAAGACAAACTGCCAACCTTTTGGTTAGCAGCCAAGATCTTAACAACTGCACCATCAGGACTCCACGAATTAAGTTCTTTGGCTGAAAAAATCCACCCTCAACCTCTGAGTAACAGTGCCAAGAAGTTTTATATAGAGAATGCCAAACATTTGGCTACCTTGGAAGTTTGTTAACCAAGTGTCCATTCCTTAGATGACTCAGGCATTTGGACTCATATGACTGTCTTTAAAAATGCTACCTTCCTGATCTCTCAAGGAACCATTATGCGGTAGATTTATGAACCACAGAGTCACCCAGAATTCATAATTTTTGAGGTAAATTGTCCTTTTCACTTCATAGCACCGCAGAGTACACAAGCCCCAGTATCACTGCATCAGGGCCTGTGAGAATTCAGCTAGCACAGCCACTACATGCATGCTAATGAGGTTTCCACGGTCAGCTCATCTTTCTTTCTGCCCTCGCCTGCGTGGATTTACAGAGTGTTTCAATCCCAAATCTTTAAAACCCTCACTGCTTTATAATCCATCAGTTTAACACAGGCTGGCATTTCTGGGGAGATGAGAGAATATTCATCATTGAGGATCCCCCTCCTCTTGAAATGATATCACCTTGACTTCCAATATAATGGATTTGCTTCATTGTTCTAGCAACTCTCAAAATATCTCTGCTTTGTTGCCTGAGCTAGACCTTGTTATCTGCCCCCTACCCACCAATTAGCCATCAACATTCCCAAGTCAAATTATATCTGGTCAGTCAGGGTTTAGCCACAAAAACAGAAACCACTCTAGGTATTTTGAGCAGAAAGGGATTTTCCATAGGGAATTAGAGAGGCTTACACAACTCCCAGAAGGGTTAGAGGAGAGAAAGTCAGGGAAACTGATCAGTAAGTGTAGGCACCAGAGGCACTGCCACCAACGTCCTCAGTTACCTGCAGTATTCACGGGACGATTTTCAGGGGTACACCTGCAGCCTCTGTCACCAACCTGCAGCCACAACCAGAGGATAATGGCTTTCCAAATTTTACTCTCGTTAACAAAATGAAATGAACCCTGATGGCAAGGGATTCTGGGAGATGTAGTTTCCAGTCCTTCAGCCCCTGCAGTACAAGGGCTGGGGTCCTAGTCAGTATTCACAGAGGGTATTTGGTACAGCATGATGCACACAGAGATGAAGATCAAAGACCACAGCCTTCAGTAAGTATTACACCTCAACATAAAGAAAACAAAAATCCTCACGATTAGACCAGTAAGCAACATCATGATAAACAGAGAAAAGATTGAGGTTGTCAAGGGTTTCATTTTACTTGGATCCACAATCAATGTCCGTGGAGTAGCAGTCAAGAAATCAAATGACATATTGCATTGGGCAAATCTGCTGCAAAAGACCTCTTTAAAGTGTTAAAAACCACTCCTCTGAAGATATAAGTTTGGTGGTGGATATTTCTATATACATAACTGTAGGTGCTGTTAATATTAATTAGAGTACACAAGGGCTACAGTCAGGGCAACTCCTTAGACATAACTAAACACCTTGCGGGATGAAGTTCCTGGGCTTGAAGGTGAAGGATCATAAACTCGGGGGTCATCTACATCAATTGGCAGAACATAATTCATAAAGATAACGTTCTGCTCCTATGTTGATGATTAGTGTCTGGCATCTTAAAATCTTGCAACAGCCATTTAAGATACATCTATTAGTCTCTTACCATCTGAAGCAAAGGAGAGTGAAGAAAACCAAAGACTCAAGGAAGCAATTAGTCCAAAGGATTAATGGATCACATGAACCACAGCCTATATAACCGCAAAACCAGAAGAACTAGATGGTGCCCAGCTACCACTACCAACCGCTCTGACTGGGATCACAGCAGAGGATCCTGGACAGAGTGGGAGAAAAATTGTTGGACAAAAAATCGAATTCACAAAAAGGACCAGACTTACTGGTCTGGCAGAGACTGGAGGAACCCCTCAGACTATGGCCCTAAGACGCCCTTCTGAACTGCAACTGAAGCCATTCCCAGAGACCACCTTTCAGCCAAACCACAGACAGGCCCATAAAATAAACAATAACACCTGAGAGGAACGTGCTTCTTAGAACAATCAATTATGCATGATCAAAAGGGAAACATTTGCCCAAAAGCAAAGATGAGAAGGTAGGAAGGGGTAGAAAATCAGGACGGAAGGAAATGGGGAACCCGGGACAGAAATGGGGAGAGTGCTGACACATTGTGGGGAATGAAACCAATATTACGGAACACTTTATGTACAGACTATCAAATGGGGAACTAATTTGCTCTGTAAACTTTGACCTAAAAAATTAAAAATAAAGTGTTAAAAAGCAAAGATATCACTTTGAGGGCTAAGGTGCACCTGACCCAAGGCATGGTATATTCAGTCACCTCATATGCATGCAAGAGCTGGGCAGTGAATAAGGAAGATTGAAGAAGAACTGATGCCTTTGAATAAAGGTGTTGGTGAAGAATATTGACTATACCACAGACTGCCAGAAGAACGAACAAATCTGTCTTGGAAGAAGTACAACCAGAATGCTCCTTAGAAGCTAGGATGGTGAGACTTCGTCTCACTTACTTTGGATATGTTATCAGGAGGAACTGGTCCCTGGAGAAGGACATCATGCTTGGTGAAGTAGAGGGTCAGCAAAAAAGAGGAAGACCCTCAATGAGATGGATTGACACAGTGGTTGCAACAATGGGCTGAAACATAGGGTCACTCTGAGTCAGAATTGACTTGAAGGCATCTAACAACAACATGTGCACGCACTCAGTAAAACTATAAAGTGCCAAAATTTCAGAGCCAATAGCTCAATCAGTGCTGGTCACAAGATTTTTTTTTAAATGCAGTTATGAGTAGCAAGGAAGCATCCGGGGCGATGGGCTATATAAATCATCAGGTGTGTGGTGTAAGAATAAGTCATGTTGCTTAAGAGCATAGTGGCAGGGGACACCCAAGGCAGTGACTGAGGGGTCCTTTGAATACCCCTGTCCTGACATCTGTTCTTCCAACCTACAAAATCATGTGAGAAGCCGTTCCTTTGTGTTTTGAGGGCTTTTCTGTTTGCTAGATCTCTAATTATTTTACTTAGAAATATCCTGGGCTTTCATGAATAAATACCAGAGCAGGACTATTTAGCAGCCAGTAGAGCCCAAGAAACCAGTTGCCGTCAGGCAACTCCGACTCATGGCAACCCCATGTGTTTCAGAGTAGAATTGTGCGCCATTGGGTTTTCAGCGATTTATTTTTAGGAAGTAGATTGTCAAGCCTTTCTTCCAAGGCGCCTCTGAGTAGACTCAAACCCATGGTATAAACAGCATGCTCAGCTGCTAACTGAAAGTTTGGAGGTTTAAGTCTGGTGATCTCCTTCTGAAAAACCAGCCACTGAAAACCCTATGGAGCACAGTTCTACTCCGACACATACTAGGTCGTCATGAGCCAGAGCTGACTCAACAGCAACTGTGTAGACCCCAAGATGGTTGGATAAGTGGGTCATGCACCCCGGAGTGGGAAAAGGGATCACCAGAGGTAGTTAGGGACAGTCGCTCAGTACAAGTTTCCCCTACTTCTCAGTCTGCTGTGAGTCTGGTCTGGGTACCCTACCGTCTCTCCCAACGCTGTGAAAATGTGTTTCTTTACTTCTTTCTCATCCATCTTCGTTTTCCCTCCATGGCCTTTCCTTTCCACAGGGCAAGTCAGGGCCCCTCTAAACCTGGCTTTGGGTCAGGTTTGGAATTTTCTTTGAAAACCCTTATGGCCCAGCTGCTCCACCACGTGAGTTATGACTGGATTCAAGTTCTTTATTTGAATATGAGCTAAAAACAGTATTAATCAGGATAAGGAGGACATATGTCACTATGCACAATATATTATTGTTGATATATAATGGATCAATATTAATTGATAATATATCAATATTTTAGTATAAGATTACCGAACAAAGGAGATGCAAATGTGGCAGCCTTTCTGGGTGATGCCAGAACTTTATGTAGCCTTCCCTGATCTTGGTGGTCCCTTTTTAATCCACAAGAGAGATGAAACCACAACAGGAATGACTAATTTCCATCAAACAACCTGAAGTTCAGAGTAGAGTGTTGTTTGGAAAATGTATCAGAATGGACAAAATGGTTTGCCTCCTCTTCCCTTCTCCACCCGGCCACTTCTGCTCCTCCTCCGAGACACTCCTCTCTGTCAACCTGACCCTCCCAGACAGTTATGTGCCCCATCCTCTCTGCCTGGCTTTCTCATCCTCAGCATGACTGACATTTGGGGCTGAATCAGTCTTTATTGTGGAGGCCATCCTGAGCATCGTAGATGTGTAGCAGCTTCCTGACTCTACCCACCAGATGCCAGTAGCACACCCTCCAGTTGTAAGAACCAAAAGTGTCTCCAGACACTGATGAATGTCTCTGAGGAGGGGGTTCAGTTATCCCTGGTTGAGGACCACTGCATAATCTATGCAGCCCTGAGAGGTCAGTGAGCCGAAGAGGGCACCAGAAGATTTTGCTGCATTGCACAAGGTGGAGAAAGGGCTGGTTGGCCAAATGTTGTTTGTTAACACCAAATTTAGACCGTTATCAGAAGTGGTTGGAATCCAAATCAATCGTTAAAACAGAACTTAGGGGCACATATTTCTCCACACAGGGGTCATGGTTGAGCAGGGCCTTGTTCTTCAGTTAATAGGATTTTCAGTGAAAAGCATTTCTGAAGAGCCAAGTCCTGTGAAATCATCTCTGGTTACCTGGGAGCAGCGGCGATCATTCCCTGCTGTGTTCACACATTTCCTTAAGCTTCCGTTTTACCCTCAGCAACAACGAGCCAGTGCCAGTCCCAGTCCATTTGTGACCTGCTAATGGGGTACATTTTCATATTTATCTGCTTTCGTGTTGTCCCTGGCCTCTTTGGGAATGCTCGCTGATGGCTTTCCCATCATTTCCCGCCCCTTTCGAGAACATTAGGTATTAATTCAAGCTTGTCAAATCTTATATGATGTATTCCATTCAGGCGCTAATACCTCATCAACCTTACCTGGCACTGGAAAATTCAATTTCTTAAGATACCAGCTGTTATCCTGGAAACCTTGAATATCTGTGTGGAACGGCTAATAGGAAATGTTCTTACTGAGCTCATTTTTTTTGCAGCTGGTACAGCTCTGTGAATTGTATGTAAAGTTTATCTCAGTGGATCTTTAGAAAATATTAAATGAATGAATTTATGATATAGTAATATAAGTACTTCTTTGTGATTACTCTAATAATAACAAATAAAATAACAATACAATACATGTGTGCAAGTTAAATTTTTGTTTGTTAAAGACATTTTTTGTGAAGGCTGTTGTTGCTTAGTTTGAAAAAGAATATTAAACTATAGCCTTTGATTAAACAGGAGCAGGTCATGTTGGATATCTAACCAACACCAATTTTTTGTTTTAATGGATACAAATGTTAAAAAGTCAATCCACAAAGCTACATTGTTGCTAATGGAATTAAAACTTCAGTTGCTCGTTTGACAAGGCAAAGACAATCGTCTCTGAAAGACATCAGAATTCTCCAGGGCTTTCTGAGCTAATCTCCGGCTGTGAAAACATTCAACTTCATCGTTTGATCCGGAGACAGGAAGATGGAGATCCTGTGCAACCTAGCAGCAGGCTAATAACTACAGTAATTTCAAAGAAGAGATGAGCAGAAAAGATATTTCAGAATATTTGCAGTAGCTATAATCTGATAAAAAGTATCTCTGATCCATGGGTGACAGAGTTACAGGTACTGCCGCCACTCTAAGGCTGTTTGCATTCTTAAGTCAAGAAAACACTCGGTTTCAGTTAGAAAAAAAAAAAAAAGTTAGTGTAAATAAAGATTTTTTTTTTAATCTGAATTCTATCCATAGACTCCCAGATTAAGAATCTCTGGTCTCATGGGCTGACATATTCCATTGCAACATGAAGGGAAAAGCTAGGCAGAGTCAGGAAACATTTGGAAGACCACCTGATTCAGGTTTCCAACTAGTATCTGCTCCTAACTTCCTTGAGATCATCTACTAAGTCTCCCCATCATTCATTCAGCCTTGACCTCAGAGGCCACCTTGCTTTTCCCTGAATACGGCCTTACCTCAGGGCCTTTGCATTTGTTCATCTCCCTGTCTGGGGAAAAAACATTGCCTTCAGATTTCTGCATAGCTGGTTCTGCCACCACCTTGAGATTTTTGTTTAAATGTCACCGTCTCAGTTAAGCCCTCCCTGACCTACTATTTAAAATTGCAATCTGTGCTGTGAGAATTAGTTGTAGCATGTCTGGAATTGGCTTGAGCTGTTCAACTGAAATAAGAAATGTACCTGCTTGGCAATGACCCCTGGTCAAGGCATGAAACTTACTGATTAATATTGCTACTAGGTAACCATGGGCCTGAGGGGCTTGGGGAAGATTTGTGCCAGTTTGTCAGCATTGTTTATTGATAACTGTGAGATGGATGGTTTGCACATGGTCAGCGTAAGACCTCTGGAGGTCTCCGCTGTTAAGGCTAGTTGTGTAGCAGAAAGAAATATGCATATGTAACCAGTAAAATTTTTGAAGTTAAAAAAAAAGAAGCTGAGACTCCATGTTGGGTTCCGTGGTTCCAGGGGATACCATGCACACATCAATGGCTCCTAATCCAAAAGAGAATGTTTCCTGCCACAGTCCTTACAGAGGAGGATAGTAGGTCCCCACCCCGGCCTCTCTAAATCCCTCGCTCCGAGACAGCCTTTGGCTGTGATGCATATCCGTACCTTAATGCTCCTTCTATATTGTATCCTTTTCCTGTAATAAACTCCAAATTTGTAAGCATTGCCATTTTGGGTCCTTTATTCTTCTTTAGCAGTCAAACCCTATTTAATTGGCACCACTAGTGTACAATCCCCACCTCGACCCTCCGTCCTCCTTGTGTCTCTGGTTTACTTGTCTTCACAGCACTTATCAGCATATGACATACCATACATCCTATTTACTTGTTTATCATATTAACACATATTTGTTTTTCCTTTGCCTCTTAGTTTTTATTGTCTTCCCACTGGGGGACTGCATGAGGGCAGGATTTCTGGTCTGTTTTTACTACTACAGGGTCCCCATTGTCTGGACCATTGCAGACCTTCTGGAAATATTTGATGAATAAATGAATGACTTGAAGAAAAAGGCAGAGTACAAAAACTTCCTGGAGTTTAAGGCTGTGCTGGCCCAGCTCTGAGGCTGAAAATGAATACAAAGACATTTAGAAATATGAACAGTGATAAAGAGTTTGTTCACCTGCTGATTATACTCGTCAGTTATCATAAGGGACAGAGATGTTAACTGACAGTGGCTTCAGTAGGAACTGATGCACCTAATCTCCATTGATTTGAAGACCAAAAACATGCCCACGAGGAGCCACAAGTGGCTGAGAGCTTCTCTTTCTGCCAGCTATTCCAGCTTCTGAAGGCAATCGGAATCACCCAGGTGTGGAATCTCTTTCAGTTTCTCTACTTCTTTCAGAAATTTTTGTGTCTCAGAGACTTTGCTTGAGGGGTGGGGGTACAAAACGGGCAGGCAGTTGCCAAGCACCGCAGGGCATGGCAGGCAGGGACATTAGCAGTATAGTTTAGGAATCTGAAGGTTTGATGGTGAGGCACTTCAATGGGCCATTCTACACAGGCTTGGCTTCTTATCCCTGGGACCTTTCTGCACCCCCCCCCCATATGGACCACTGATCGAAAAAATACAGCTTAACTTTGGATGTTCCTTAATTGTACGATAACCAAGTACTTCATCGCTCAGAGCAGTGGTTACAGCAGAGCTTCTAGACTGAAACTGACTAGGAAGAAAGGCCTGACGACCTGCTTCCCAGAATCAGCCAGTGAAAACCCTATGGGTCACAATGGAACGTTGTCTCATCATCGCGCGTGCGGTCACCACGTGTCAGGGCCAACTGCATGGCAGCCAACAACAACAGCAATAATAACTGCATCAGAATCTCCTGAGTTTGTATTGTTCTTGTTTGGTTTTATTACGGGGTCTGCCCTTCCTCTCCACTCCCCACGCTGGTTGGGATTGTGAATAATCTGGTCTAAGGTAGGGTCTGGGGAATCAATATATATTTTTTTTAATTTTTGCATGTGATTTCACAGTTTGGGGAACATCTGTTCTAAATTGTGTTATAAAGAACTGGTGAATTCAAATGTACTTTCAATGAGCGAACTGTATTCTTTTCTTTGCATTATAGGGAAAACCCCATTTGTAAATGTCAAAGTAGTGAAATCCTTTCAGAGGGGACAGTGCAGTTTGCCCAGAGATGATTGGTCAGAGTATGGCATGGTGACTTCTCTGACGTCTCTCACTGTCTTCCGTTTATTGTTCTATTGTTTAAGCTTCCAGAGAGGGAGTAGAGAAGATGAAGAATAAAATATTCAGCACTACGAGTTTTCTCTTGAGTTGACTGGGGATAAATTGGTGCCTGGTTGCCGTTCGTGAGTTGTTGGGGAGTTGGGGAAGGAGGCAGGTGGCATGTGATTAGTCCAAGAGTGAAATAGCTCATAAGTGGAAGAGCTATCATTAGGAGTTTTCCTCCAATGTACCAAACCCAGTACAAAGTTCTTTCCACAATTCTGCACTGCCACGATGAAAAACTGAAGTAGGAAGAGATTACACACGATTTACCTAGAGTAGCCAAATGAATCTGCATTGAGTTACATGGCCTTCCCCTCAACTGTGTGTAAGCCATAAAGGTGAGGCCCAGTTGAAACTGGCATCATCAAAACTTCTGTTGTCTCTCCTCATCTGGCTACCAGCTGATATTCTTCTGAAGCACTTGACAGGATCCAGCCTCACTGGATATGGCCTAACCATCCCTAGAAGGCAGTGGTGGCTAGAGCCAGCTGGTACTAGCTCCTAAGAGCTGATCGTGCACACTTGTTGCCAACTCTGCATTCAGTGACATCAAGTTAGTAGCTTGACATTTGCTATGGTGGGAGTATGTACACATGGAAATCGGCAAACACTGTAAATCAAGAGCTGATGGTACTGAAGGAAGAAGTCCAAGCTGCACTGAAGGCAGTGGAGAAAAACAAGGCTCCAGGAATTGACGGAATAACATTTGAAATGTTTCAATAAACGGATGCAACACTGGAAGTACTCACTCATCTATGCCAAAAAATTTAAAAGACAGCCACCTGGCCAACCAACTGGAAGAGATCTATATTCCTGTCCATTCCAAAGTAAGGTGATCTAACAGAACGCGGAAATTATCAAACAATATCATTAATATCATATGCAAGTAAAATTATGCTGAAGATAATAGGAAAACGGCTGCAGCAGTACATCAACAGGGAACTGCCAGAAATTCAGGCTGGTTTCAGAAGAGGACGTGGAACCAGGGATATCATTGCTGATGTCAGATGGATCCTGGCTGAACGCAGAGAATACCAGAAGGATGTTTACCTGTGTTTTATTGACTATGCAAAGGCATTCGACTGTGTGGATCATAACAAATTATGGATAACGTTGTGAAGAATGGGAATTCCAGAACACTTAATTATGCTCTTGAAGAACCTGTACATAGACCAAGAGGCAGTCATTTGAACACAACAAGGAGATACTACGTGGTTTAAAATCAGGAAAGGTGTGCATCAGGGTTGTATCCTTTCACCATACTTACTCAATCTGTATGCTGAGCAAATAATCTGAGAAGCTGGACTGTATGAGGAAGACTTATTAGCAACCTGCGGTATGCAGATGACACAACCTTGCTTGTTGAAAGTGAAGAGAACTTGAAGCACTTACTGATGAAAATCGAAGACTGCAGCCTTCAGAATGGGATACACCTCAACATAAAGAAAACAAAAATCATCACAACTGGACCAATAAGCAATATCATGATAAACCAAGAAAAGACTGAAGCTGTCAAGGATTTCCTTTTACTTGGATCCACAATCAATGCCCATGGAAGCAGCAGTCAAGAAATCAAACGACATGGCATTGGGCAAATCTGCTGCAAAAGACCCCTTTAATGTGTTAAAAAGCAAAGATGTTAATTTGAGGACTAAGGTGCGCCTGACCCAACCTGTGGTATTTTTAATCGCCTCATATGCATACGAAAGCTGGGCAATGAATAAGGAAAACTGAAGAGTTGATGTATTTGAATTGTGGTATTGGTGAAAAATATTGAATGTACCATGGAGTGCTAGAAGAAAGAACAAATCTGTCTTAGAAGTACAGCCAAAGTGTTCCTTAGAAGCGAAGATGGTGAGACTTTGTCTCACTTTGGACATGTTATCAAGAGGGACCAGTCCCTGGAGAAGGACATCATGCTTGGAAAAGTAGAGGGTGAGTGAAAAAGAGGAAGACCCTCAATGAGATGGACCGACACAGTGGCTGTGACAATGGGCTCAAACATAGCAATGATCGTGAGGATGGTGCAGAACTGGGCAATGTTTCGTTCTGCTGTGCATAGGGTCTCTGTGAGTCAGAACTGACTCAACAGTACCTAACAACAACATAACAACAAACAAATCGGGTGTTTTTTTGTTTGTTTTGTCTTTTTTTTTTTCCTGGAGGTCTGGGTGTTAAACATTTAGCAGTGCACCACCGTTCAAAGGCTATTATCCATGCCAAGGCAAGCAAGACTAAAATGTCATTATGTTACCTTCGCTAGTCAAGTAAAGTGTTTGATAAAGTGAGCCATCTATATTGAGAGCAGCCTAAAAGCAAATATTGTCCTGTCAGAGCAGCTAGTTCCATGACTCTCCATTTAAAGAGAAACATTTGTCCACTAAGACAAGCCTAAGAAAATGAAGGCTTGCACAAAAAGTACATTCGGAAGTCTCATGTCTGACTAAAGTTTTTCTCCCTCCTGAAGTATCTGTCTCCAGTCCTGGCCTATAGTGGAAATCACATGAGACACAGAGGTCCACAGCCCAAGGAAAACTACCTGCCAGCCTCATTTAACAACCAGTTTGGTGTTACTGCCACTAGTGGGGATCCATAGTAGAACAGCTGCCTTCAATCCACAGGGAAATGCTGATTCATGAATCAAGAGCATCAGTCTTTGTGGACCAGGCAAGGGAAAGAGAGGAAACTCAAAGCCTTGGAACCTGAGACTTCAGGGTTCCCGCTGGTCAAAGTCTTGGCAAATCTCTGGTGGAATGTCTTCCTTGTAGCTGGGACTGGGTCACCCTAGGAAGTGGACTTCCTCTCTTCTGCTGCTGAATCCCCTAAGAGCAGAGTGCATTTTCGCTAAGCCCAACTAACACAAGGGATTGGATCAAAGAACTTGAACCAAAGGGCACAACAGGGAGTGTTTCCATCACTAATTATTCGTAGCTAGGGGCTGTGTGATGGAGCCCTTGGGTAGTGCAGTCAGTTAAGCACTCGACTGCCAACCATAAGGTTGGTGGTTCAAATCCACCCAGAGGCACCTCAGAAGAAAGGCCTGACAGTCTGTTTACAAAACGTCACAGCCTTGGACGCCCTGTGGGGTACAGTTCTACTCTGCACACATGGTATCGCCATGAGTCAGAATGCACTAGATGGTAACTGGTTTGTTTGGTTTGGTTTAGGGGCTGTGCAAGAATTTTTTTTTTAGGTTTTTTCCATTATGATCACTTTGATAGGTCCAGAAATAACTGAGACAGCCACATTTCAAATCTTTTTCTACCAACGCCTGAGTTTATGTCAGTTCTGGAACATACAGGGAGGAAAACGGGTGATGTGATGCTCTGGTTAACACAAATCTTGCAAGAAAACCATTTGCACCTCAAATGCTGACTCTTAGTTTTGTATGAGAGTATTCCCAGGCTATGTTGGGTGGCAGATGACCCCAGTGGCACTTCCTACTTGAGTGTCGGTCCTTCCCAGTAAGACTAGAAAAATATATCTACTACAGACATTGTGGAGCCATGGTGGCACAGTGGTTAAGAGCTTGACCGCTAACCAAAAAGTCACCAGTCTGAGTCCACCAGCCGCTCCTTGGAAACCCTATAGGGCAGTTCTACCATGTCCTGTAGGGTTGCTGTAGGGTCTCTATGAGTCGGACTCACCTTGTCGGCAACGGGTACGGGACAGACATTGTACCTATTGACTCTGCTTCAGTTGAGCCCTTGCCATCAGTGGTGTCTTCTCAAGAGTGGACTTGCATTTGTGTGGTCCCTCCATATTCGTTTCTCCTTATGACAAAGGCATAAAGGACTAATGGCCTGGGGAACACATCTAATCTGAGATCCTGGGAGGGACAGGTTAATGGACCTACCTATGTCCATGAAGCAGGTACTCAGTAATCATTTGGTTCTAAGGACTCAGAGAAGCCCCTGGGTGGTGAAAACAGTAAAGGCACTTGGCTGCTAACTGGAAGGTTGGAGTGGAGGTTTGATCCCACTGGAGGCACCTCGAAAGAAAGACCTGGCGATCTACTTCCAAAA
This sequence comes from Loxodonta africana, assembly GCF_030014295.1. NCBI lineage: Eukaryota > Metazoa > Chordata > Mammalia > Proboscidea > Elephantidae > Loxodonta > Loxodonta africana. The sequence continues at coordinate 16,703,120 of NC_087369.1, forward strand.
ACTCAGCCACTAAAAACCCTATGGAACACTGTTCTACTCTGACACACATGAGGTTCCATGAATCAGAGTCAGCTTGATGGCAGCTGGTTACTGGTACTTCCCTGGGCTCAGCAGCTTTTGTGCTGCAAGGTTGAAGGCTGACGTGCCCTGAAGGCAGTCGCCTTCTGTGCTGAGTGCCCAGTTTCTTGGTTTTCATTTCTGAAACTCACTGAGGGGATCCTGATAGGTTTTCCCAGAGCCGGAAAGGAGAAAGCTCTTAGAGACCTAGGGTAGAATGTGCTAATATGGGGAGACATTAATTGCCCAAGACTGAAAGGGACTAGGGTTTTGAGGTGAGTCCCAGAAGCAGGGACTCATGCCCTCTTTCCACACAACGGCTTGGGGGAAGTGGCAGAGCTTTAGAGAGAATTGCTACAGGGTCCCTCTAGGGAGGTTAGGTCCCAGGCACTGGGGCTCCCAGCCTCAACCTGAACATCAGGTTACATGGGAGCCTCGCAGCCACCTGCCTCCAGGGAACCACCTGGGCCTGGACAACAAACACTGGCAGTCACCACCTAGACCTAAGACCAGAAGGCCCCCCTTGGATGTTTTGGGCAACATACTACCCTCACCCTTGCGATCACTTCTTAATCCTTCAATGGGCCCATCTCGTGACTGAGGTTGAGTGCCCAGCCAGGCTGATGGTGGTTCAGGACCAATTAAATTCACTTTAGAGAACAAAAGAAATGGGACATTGCATATGTCCCATGTTGAAGAGTAAAATGCAGGCCCATTGCATTTGATTCTGTCCAGTACAAGTCAGAGAAGTAAATTCCCACTGGTGGCTTTTTGAAGTGCACTCCTCTCTAAGTTAAATGCATGAAATATGAATTTGTGCAAAGCAGGGTGATACCAGCCCCAGTTTTCAGGATCATAGCTCAAGGTTTATGATGTAAATACTTAAGCTTCCCACTGTGATACAACAGATGTGTCTTCTTGAGCGAATAAAGCTTAAACGCCTAGAATATCATATTATAATTTCCACACAGGCCTCTAGAAGCATCTTGATTTCACTGTACTCAAAAAAAAAACAAAAACAAAAAACCTTTTCAAAAGGGCATAGAAAGTTAAAAAATCTCATATTGCCAGGCGTGAGCTAAGAGGCCTTGGGTGGGGAGGAGAGTGAGCAGAAATCAATTCAACTTGCTTCGGCCTCACAGTGGATTTTGCAAAGTAAAGGGGAGAAAATCAATCTTGTCAGATCAGTGAGAATTTATACACTTGACGGCGTTGAAAGGTCTTGGAGGGTGTTTTAGACACTAGGCCCTTCTCCTCGTCTACTGCGTGGGGGAGGCCACAGCCTGAAGGGGGAACCCCTGTGTGTACTGAGGGCTTGATGAAACTGTTCTTCATCAAGATGAGGTCACGGCAGCCCCCACATGGAGCTTAACTTCCTCAGTTTCCATCCAAGACCCCGGAAGGGTGGAACCAGAGTGAGACATAGGAAGCCCTAGGTGGGCCTGTTCATGCACCAGCACAGCCTTCAGGTGACATCTAGCAGATGGCCCTCCACGCGACCCCTGGATGTGCATGCCTCTGGTATAGATGCTGGGGCTGCTGGGCCATCTTAGCCTCCTGTGGCAGTAGGGTAAAGCCATGCCTTGGTGAGTATTTGCCGGTCATGCCCAGTGACATCACCAGGGATCAGACAGGAAACCGGAGTGTGGAAGGTGGGCGGTGAGGAGGTGTCACACAGGAGTGCTTAAGGGAAGTCCTGAGGGGTAAGAGAACAAAGTCCTCTACCCCGGGGTAGCTGGCCAGGAGCTAGCCGGGAGGTGGACCTGAAGCAAACTTAGCTGCATTTCGTAAGCATGTTACTCAGCTTTCCTTCTGGTTTCCATAAACTTTAGCAAAACCTCTTGTAAAACATCTGCCTGGTCGGAGCTGTCCTACCTGAATTTACAGAGTCACGAAGGCCAGCATAAGAGAGAACAGCACCTCCTCACCTTCTCCCTCCCAGGCAGGCATGCCACACCTGGACCTTTGCTCTTCCTGCCACTGAGCTTCAGGCTCTAGGCTTGATGTGATTAAAAGAACCATGTGGCCCCTGGCAGAAGCTGTATGACCTTGGGGCTGTTACTTGACCTCCTGGTGCCTCAGCTTCCTTAGCTGTAAAATGAAGATTAAAAAAAAAAAAACCCATTGCTTTACACTTAATTTCAATTCATGGCAACCCCACGTGTTTCAGAATAGAACTGCACTCCACAGGGTTTTCAATAATCTTACGGAAGTGGATCGCCAGGGATTTCTTTCCTGGCACCACTGGGTGGATTCAAACTCCAACCTTTTGGTTAGTAGTTGAGCACAAACTGTTTGCTCAGGGACCGACCTAAAATGGAAATAATAACAGTCTCTATATCATAGTATTATTATAAGTATTATATGAGTTGGCATTTGTGAAATACTTGGAGCCAAGCACTCCATCTGTGTTTGTGAAATAATGGAAACAATCTTTATTATTTTTATATATTCAGGCAAATCAATACAGAATTGATGGTGATTAGCCATTAGCAGGTATGGTAGGCAGAATTCTAAGATGGCCCCTAAGATTCCCGCCTGTGGTGTACACACTCCTCCTAGTTATTCAGTCAAACACTAGGTGCTGCTGTGAAGGGATTTTGCAAATTTAATGAAAGCCCCAAATCGGTTGACCTTAAAATAGGGAGATTATCCAGGTGGGCCTGACCTAATCAGGTGAACCCTCTACAAGCAGAGTTTTCTCGGCTGGTGATAGAAGAGGAATTCAGGAACATGCACTCCAGCTGGCCTGGAAGAAAGCAAACATCCACATTTTGAACTTCCTATTTTTATGGAGGAGGCCACATGGCAAGGAACTGTGGGCAGTCTCTAGATGCTGAGAGATTCACCAGCTGACAGCTAGCAGGACACCAGGAACCTTAGTCCTACAACCGCACAGAACTGAGTTCTGCCAACAACCAGTGATCTTGGAAGCGGACCTTGAGTTGCAGATGAGATCACAGCTCAGGCCAACACCTGATTCCAGCCCAGTGATACCCTGAGCAGAGACTCCAGTAGCACTGTGCCTGGACTTCTAACCTACAGCGGCTGTGAGATAATAAATGTGCTGTTTTAAGACGCTAAGTTTTTGATAGTTTGTTATGCAACATTACAAAGGTAACGTAACAGGAAAGAAAATAAACAAAAAAAATGGAGAGATGTATTGTCCTACACGACTAGCAAATGCGCAGCCAGACGATCTTGTCCCAAGTCTACACAGCTTCCCCTCTACCCTTTCCATTGCCATCAAGTCGATTCTGACTCATAGTGACCCCATAGGACAGAGTAGAACTGCCCCATAGGGTTTCCAAGGCTGTAATCTTTACAGAAGCAGACTGCCACATCTTTGTCCAGCAGAATAGCTGGTGGGTTCAAACTGCTGACCTTTCGGTTGGCAGCTGAGCACTTAACCACTGTGCCACCAGGGCTCCTGCCCTTTCCCTTACAGGCAAAGAATTTATCACTGACAAAGTCAGCCCTAAATACTCTTGAGTCAGAAAGGAACTTCATCTGAGGCACTGGCCTTGGCCTATGGGAAGGCGTGTTCTGCACTCCCCAGCATCACCAGCAGAGCAAGGCTGACCTGTCTGCCACAAGAGGAGGCAGGTGTGGGCTCTCCCAGGTTTGGTCATCTGATAGAGAAAGGCCATGCGATGTCCAGGCCTAAACCTGATCCAGCCACCTAGTAACATATTGGGATCTTTGACCTACAGCCTTGGCTCCACCTTCACCTCCAAGATCAACAGGGAAATCAGGCAGAGGGGCTTAGTGGCCCATGGACCAGAGCTCTGGGATTTATGGAAGAAATAGAAGGCAAGGTGTGTCATGGTTAAGAGTCTGGCTTTTGAGTCTAACTCCGGCTTCACCATTTATGAACTGTGTAAACTTTTGCAAATTCCTTAGCCCCTTTGAGTCCTCATCTGTAAAATGAAAATAACAGAGTTGTGAGGGTTTGGGGTAAGGCTTATACGTTACATAACACACAGTGCCTACGCTTTAGTGTTGTTGCTATTTATCATCAAGTTGACTCCAACTCATGGCTACTCCATGTACAAGAGAATGAAACATTGCCCGGTCCTGTGCCATCTTCACAATTGTTGGTATGTTCCAGTCCATTGTTGCAGCCACTGTATTGGACAATATTCTGTAATCCATAGAATTTTCATTGGCTAATTTTTGAGAGTAGATTGCCAGACCTTTCTTCCTAGTCTATCTTAGTCTGGAAGCTCTTTTGAAACCTGTCCACCATGGGTGACTCTGCCAGTATTTGAAATACCAGTGGCAGAGCTTCCAGCATCACAGCAACACACAAGCCATCACAGTATGACAAATGGACAGATGGGTGGCAGTAGTGTTTAGTAAGCCCTCTGTAACGGGAGCTGTTATTTAGTTACTTTGGGTGCTGACCTGGTCTTACTCTCAAGCCCTAATGGCTGCTTTCATCATATTATGAAGTCCCAGCCTCGTGCCCCAGGATAGACATCTAAGCACACACCTCATTCTCTCTTCCTGAGTCCCTAGTGTAATGCCTGCTTAATCACTGATGACCCAGCCTGGCACGTGAGTGTCAGGCCAGGTGATCCTTCCCTACCAGTTGACTTGGACACATTACAAACACAGAATCAATCTGTCACCCTTTCTTGGCCTCCTCCTCTTCCTTTCTTATTTCATGGTAAACTGAATTGCGCAAGAGATGTGCACCAGCTGGCAAGCATTGCTACTGAATACAACCAAGGAAAACATAGTACGACAACAACGTGAGATTGGTCTACAACAAATACATGTGAGGTTTGCAATATAAAAACAGAGAAAGTAATGGAAGCTCCATGGACACATCCAAACTCCCTGAGGGACCAAATTGCTGGGCTTAGGGCTGTGGGGACCATAGTCTTGGGGAACATCTAGCTCAATTGGCATAACATAGTTTATAAATAAAATGTTCTACACTCTACTTTGCTGAGTAGCATCTGGGGTCTTAAAAGCCTGTGAGCAGCCATCTAGGATACTCCGCTGGTCTCACCCGTTCAGGAGCAAGGAAGAATGAAGAAAACTAAAGATATAAGGGAAAGATCAGTCCCAAGGACTAACGGACCACATCTACCATGGTATCCACCAGACTGAGCCCGGTACAATCAGATGGTGCCCGGCTACCACCACTGACTGCTCTGACAGGGATCACAATGGAGGGTCCCAGACAGAGCTGGAGAAAAATGTAGAACAAAATTCTAACTCAAAAAGAAAGACCAGACTTGGTGGCCTGACAGAAACTGGAGAAATCCTGAGAGTACAGCCCCCGGACACCCTTTCAGCTCAGTAATGAGGTCACTCCTGAGGTTCACCCTTCAGCCAAAGATTGGACATGCCCATAAAACAAAACAAGACTAAATGGGCACACCAGCCCAGGGGCAAGGACTAGAGGGCAGGAGGGGACAGGAAAGCTGGTAATAGGGAATCCAAGGTTGAGAGGGAGAGTGTTGACCTGTTGTGGGGTTGTTAACCAATGTCATAAAACAATATGTGTACTAACTGTTTAATTAGAAAATAGTTTGTTCCGTAAACCTTCATCTAAAGTACAATAAAAAAAGAAAAATAGACAAAGTAATTACTACTTGTAAAAGATGGTTTCACAAGGCTAAAAGTTTATGTCCATCATTCATGACGATGGGGCTATTCAGTGTCACTTAGGCAGGTATAATGATAGTGTATAAGGTTGTCCAGATTGTGAGGTTAAAGCATTCAAAGGTATATGCTACTTATAAATATAACCACATTTGCAGTCATCATGGCTGCTAACCAAAAGGTTAGCCTTTGAGTCCACCCAGAGGTGCCTTGGAAGAAAGGCCTGAAGATCTCCTTCCAAAAAATCAGCCACTGAAAACTCTATGGAGCACAGTTCCACTCTGACACACTTGGGGTCACCATGAATCAGAATCAACTGCAAGGCAACTGGTATACATGGTAAAAAAAAAACTCATACAAATAAAAAAAAATAGACTCCCTTAAATAAGAGGATTCTATTTAAATAATACAGTATTCTTTCTGAGCATTGCTAACCTGTTGCGGTCGAGTCTATTCTGACTCATAAGTGACCCTATAGGACAGAGTAGAACTGCCCCGTAGGGCTTCCAAGGAGCAGCTGATGGATTTGAACTGCTGACCTTTTGGTTAGCAACCAAACTGTTAACTGTGCCACCAGGGCTCCATGAGCTTTGCTAACTGAGGTATTTGAAATTCTCCTAAATTACAATGAGAGAGGCGGTGATGGTATTTTTCCCGTTTGCTGAGATGACCATCTATTACATGGATTTGCAAATTGATTAATTGCCTGGAACATTTAAGAAGAAAAATGCTGTTCTAGTAATTCTGTTATGATCTTGGGTTAAACTCAGTGGGTTTGGCAGAGGGAGATTAACATAAGCAAGGGTCTGCCGGATGTATTTTACATGAGAAACCATGCCAATTTTTTTTTAACTGCTGTTTTCAAAAAGGAAACTGTAACTAAATGCCTACAGCTCTTTACTCCTTAGCATATGGTTCCCTGACTATAGCATAAGATCCAGGAAGTCAGTATCTGCCTATCTGTTCACTGTTGCCACCCAGTGCCTGAATACTGACTGCCTGGCACAGACGCAGGCACTCACGAAATATTTCCTGAATAAATGAATTAATGAAAGCAAATGGATTAACGCATGGCAGGATGCTGCGGTTCTTTAGCTATCTAGACTCTAAGCAGTTGTAACCATGATCAGATTAAGAAGAAGCTAAAAAAACAGAAGTATGGAGGTGAGATTCTGGAAAGTTACGTTTGAATTATTGGGAACATTGGAAGAGAGAGAAGGAAACCCAGTGCCGATGGACTCTATCACTACAAAGTTTTCGCTCCTGAGTGGAAATTTCCAGAACCTGTGTTGTAAACCTTCTTGCAATGGGTCCTTTATGAGGAACAGTCCTTTTGCTTAAGTGACGATGTGGCACTAGCGCCATCTGCTGGGTAATTAGTTGGGCATTTTAGGACAATATTCTAGAGTCACTTTTTTTTTCTTATAGCAAATTAAATTTAGAATCATAGAAAATTATATTGGAAACATCTTTAGAGATCAGCTAAGCCATATGTCATCTTACAGATAAGGATTTGCCTTAAGTAGGCACAAGATTTTCTTTTTTACTATTGATTCCATGGAGCCCCAAAATAATCTCTCAGAGAGAAAACTGAAACCACAGCCATCACTACTAAATTACATCAAAGGTCTTGTGTAAACCAGAACCTGAAAAGCAGTTAAAATCCATCCCACAAGCATCTGAAGAGCACTGTCCAATAGAACATTCTGTAAAGATCTATATCTGCACTGTCCAATACAGTACCCACTGGCCATGTGTGGTTATTGAAACATGGCTAACAAGACTGAGGAGTTGGATCTTTAATTTTATCTAATTTTAATTAACTTCCATTTTAAAAAATAGCCACATATGACTAATTCAGTGCTTCTTAACCTCAGCAGTATTGACATTTTGGACTGGATAGTTCTTTGTGGTGGCAGCTGGCCTGTGATGGATGATAGGATGTTTAGCTACCACTCACCTGTCAGTTTGTCGTACTGTGGTGGCTTGCATGTTGCTGTGATGCTGGAAGCTATGCCACCAGTATTTCAAATACCAGCAGGGCCACCCATGGTGGACAGGTTTCAGTGGAGCCTCCAGACTAAGACAGACTGGAAAGAAGGACTTGGCCATCCACTTCTGAAAAAAGTGGCCAGTGAAAACCTTCTTGGATAGCAGCAGAACAATGTCTGATATAGTGCTGGAAGATGAGTCCCTCAGGCTGGAAGGCACTCAAAATATGACTGGGGAAAAGTTGCCCCTTCAAAGTACAGTAAACCTTAATGACATAAATGGAGTAAAGCTTTTGAGACCTTCATCTGCTGATGTGGCATGACTCAAAATGAGAAGAATCAGCTGCAAACATCCCTTAATAATCAGAACGTGGACCACTATGAAGTATGAATCAAGGAAAATTAAAAGTTGTCAGAAATTAAATGGAACTGTTGAAGATTGATATCCTAGGCATTAGTGAGCTGAAATGGACTGCTGTTGGCCATTTTGAATCAGACAATCATATACTCTACTATGCAGGGAATGACACACTGAAGAGGAACAACATCCCATTCATTATCAAAAAGAACATTTCAAGATGTATCCTGACATACAACACTGTCAGTGATAGGATAATATCCATACGCCTACAAGGAAGATCAGTTAATACAACTATTATTCAAATTTACACACCAACTGCTAATGCCAAAGATGAAGAAATTGAAGACTTTTACCAACGTCTGCATTCTGAAATTGATCAAACGTGCAATCAAGATGCATCGATAATTACTGGTGACTGGAATTCAAAAGTTGGAAACAAAGAAGGATCCGTAGTTGGAAAATATGGCCTTGATGATAGGAACGATGCCAGAGACTGCATGATAGAATTTTACAAGGTATTGCAAATACCTTTTTCAGCAACATAAATGGCAACTCACCATATGAAATACGCAGGAATCAAATCTACTACATCTGTGCAAAGAGACAATGGAGATGCTCAGTATCATCCATCCGAACAAGGCCAGGGGCTGACTGCTGAACAGACCATCGATTGCTCATATGCAAGTTCAAGGTGAAGCTGAAGAAAATTAAAACAAGTCCACGGGAGCCAAAGTAGTGTTACCAAACCTGGGGAGGTGGGTCCTTGTCTGGCACACTCAGACTTGCCAATTATCTGGACACCGGTCTTCGAGGACGAGAAAGGAACTTAATTGCGATGCACAGAGCAGGGAGCCGGAAGGAAGCTCCTCAGATCTGGCTCCCTGAGCTACAGGGAAGCAGGGCTTATGTGTGATTTGGGCAGCATGATGGTGGCCATGCAGGTATACTGAGAAGGGAAAATTCTAGAAGGCGGCCAGGAAACAGGAGGTGCCGTGGTTCTTGTCAGACCTCTCGCTTCAGAATAGGGTCTGGGTGCCGATTTTCCTTCTGATTCATTCCACCTGTTGCTGTGTTCACTGTTGAAGTCATTTAGTGGTCCCACCTGGCCCCTCTGTGCATGCACGGTGGGCCAAATCTGGCTTGGGCTAGTTTAAGGACTAATGGAAATTTACTGGCATTCGTAGGGTCAGGTCACAGTAGGACATTGAGTGTGTCCCACCTGAATTTAGAGACCATCTCAAGAATAGATTTGATGCGTTGAACAGTAATGACCAAAGACCAGACGGGCTGGGGGGTGACATCGAGGATATCATACATGAAGAAAGCAAAAGACAGGAAAGAAAGAAAGGACCAAAATGGATGTCCGAAGAGACTCTGAAACTTGCTTGTGAACATAGAGTAGCTAAAGTGAAAGGAAGAAATATGAAGTAAAAGAACTGAACAGAAGATTTCAAAGGGCGGCTTTAGAAGACAAAGTATCTTAATGACACGTGCAAAGAGCTGGAGGTGGAAACTCAAAAGGGAAGAACACGCTCAGCATTTCTTAAGCTGAAAGAACTGAAGAAAAAATTCAAGCCTCTAGTTGCAATAGTGAAGGATTCTATGGGGAAAATATTAAACGATGCAGAAGCATCAAAAGAGGATGGAAGGAATACACAGAGTCATTATACCAAAAAGAATTAGTCGATGTCCAACCATTTCAGGAGGTGGCATATGGTCAGGAACCGATGGTACTGAAGGAAGAAGTCCAAGCTGCACTGAAGGTATTGGTAAAAAAACAAGGCTTCAGGAATTGACGGAATATCAATTGAGATGTTTCAGCAAACGGATGCAGCCCTGGAAGCACTCGTTTATCTATGCCAAGAAATTTGGAAGACAGCTACCTTGCCAACAGGTTGGAAGAGATTCATATATGTGCCTATTCCAAAGAAAGGTGATCCAACAGAATGCAGAAATTATCAAACAATATCATACCACATGCAAGTACAATTCTGCTGAAGATAATTAAAAAATGTTTGCAGCAGTACACCAACAGAGAACTGCTGGAAATTCAAGCCAGATTTAGAAGAGGATGTGGAAGGAGGAATAGCATTCCTGGTGTCAGATGGATCTTGGCTGAAAGTAGAGAATACCAAAAAGATGTTTACCTGTGTTTTATTGAGTATGCAAAGGCATGCAACTGTGTGAATCATAGCAAATTATGGGTAGCATTGGGAAGAATGGGATTTCAGAACACTTAATTGTGCTCATGTGGAACCTCTACATAGACCAAGAGGCAGTTGTTCGAACAGAACAAGGGTATAGAGCAAATAATCTGAGAAGCTGGACTATTTGAAGAAGAACACGGCATCAGGGTTGGAGGAAGACCCATTAACAATCTTCTATATGCAGATGACACAATCTTGCTTGCTGAAAGTGAAGAGGACTTGAAGCACTTACTGATGAAGATCAAAGACCACAGCCCTCAGTATGGAGTATACCTCAACGTAAAACAAAAATCCTCACAACTGGACAAATAAAGCAACATCGTGATAAACGGAGAAAAGATTGAAGTTGTCAAGGATTTCATTTTACTTGGATCCACAATCAATATCCATGGGAGCCAAAGTCAAGAAATTAAAGGATGCATTGCTTTGGGCAATTCTGCTGCAAAAGACCTCTTTCAGGTGTTAAAAAGCAAAGATGTCACCTTGAGGACTGACCCAAGCCATGGTATTTTCAATTGCCTCATAGTGCATGTGAAATCTGGACAGTGAATAAGGAATACAGAAAAGGAATTGATGCATTTGAATTATGGTGGTGAAGAATATTGAATATACCATGGACTGCCAGAAGAATGCACAAATCTTTCTTGGAAGTACAGCCAGAATGCTCCTTAGAAACAAGGGTGGCAAGACTTTGTCTCATGTACCTTAGACATGTTATCAGGAGGGACTAGTCCCTAGAGAAGGACATCATGCTTGGTAAAGTAGAGGGTCAGCGAAAATGAGGAAGACCCTCAATGACATGGGCTGACACAGTTGCTGCAACAATGGGCTCAAACATAGCAATGATTTTGATGATGGTGAAGGACTGGGCACTGTTTCGTTGTGTTGTAGATAGGGTCACTATGAGTCGAAAGCAGCTGGATGGCACCTAACAACGACAGCAGCCACATCCTTGGCCTCCACTCACTAGATGCCAGTACACCGCCCGCCCCCCGAGTTTGACCACCAAAAATTTTTCCAGACATTGCCAAATATCCCCTGGGGGTAAAATTGGCCTTGGCTGAGAACCACTGAGTTTGTGGCTACTGTATTAGACGACGCAATTCTGGAATATACTTAATATATATATGGCATTTGGGTTAAGGGAAAGAACTAGCTGCTATCCCAGGGCAGTAGTGGTTTTATCCAGGGGCAGATTAACCAGGAAGCATGGTATGAACCAGCTTACATTAAGCTAGGTACCTACGGGCTTACTTGTGTTTACTTATTCATCTGTAGTGAACAATTTCACCTGGTGAAATTGTTCACTACAGATGAGTAAGTAAACACAAATAAACCCATGCCTACCTCGCTTATTAGGTAATCCGGCCCTGGTTTTATCGTAAAAACAGTGAGGGTAGAAAACACAGACTTATACCAAGAAATGCCTTTCATCTTTGTCTTCCCATGTAAGGCAGATGGAGCCAGGATAGTGATGTTGGGAAACTGTGCCTCCCTCCAAACTCCCCAAAACCCATTGCCATCGATTTATATTGGCCCTATAGGACAGAGTAGAACTGCCCCATAAGGTTGCCAAGGCTGACATCTTTACAGAAGCAGGCTGCCATATCTTTCTCCGGAGCAGCAGCTGGTGAGTTCAAACTTGATGCCAGCTTTTTGGTTAGCAGTCAAGCACTTAACCACTGTGCAACCAGGGCTCCTTCAAAACTCCTCGGGTGTTATATAAATGAGCCAACGATTGCCTCTGTATTGACCCCAATTTGTTTACTTCTTCATAGCAAGCTAAGGCCCACTAGCTCAAAAAAAAAAAAAGCCCATCGGCACCAAACTCAAATTTGTATACATCTGATTGTTTCCCTTTCAAGACCCAATTATTTTCTGCTTTGAATTTTGTGTTGATATCATGTGTTTTCATTAATGGAAGGCATGCTGAATCAAGGAGCATTTCTGAAATTTTATTACGAAATATGGATTCTGATATATATTTTGTGGGGTACGTATATCCCCAAAACATTGAAATTCTCAACAGAGGTCAATACATACATTTGGTTACATTGGGCACCTCTGGTTTCCCAAATATGACACCAAAAAACACCAAATCCACCAGGGCCCCTAATTATCACATACAGGAAGCCATAAATATGCTTACAAGGATTATCTAGCTGCACAAAAGCCAAAAGAAACAAAAGTTTGCCCCATTCACACCTCCTGGATGCAGTGCTTCATACCTAAGCCTTCTGCCTTAGTGAATTTTTGCCAAAGAACATTTCTTTCATTTTTCTCCATTACACAAGCCCCCATTGGAGGGCAGCATATACTTTTAGTGGGACAAGTACCCTCCCAAGAAACCTAAGAATCCAAAAATATTTGTGGGCACATGAAAGGGCTGTTAATAGCCCTTATTTAGCAGACTTTTAGCCACTTAGAGCCTCCCTGCTTTACAAATCCCGTGAAACTGTGCCCAACACTTGCTAGCCTTAGATGAAATAAAACCCTGTAGTTACAAGGACCCTAAGGTGTTGCTACCTTCGGAGTTCTCTGGCCCAGGGACTCCTCGCCTTCCTGCAGGAGGACATCAAATAAGATGCATGTAAGTTGCCCCTCTCTTCTCTTCCCTGGGGTGTTTCATGCCCTGTTCTCTTTCTGGTGGAGTCACTGGGTGGTGTAAACAGAATGCTCTTGGCCGCTAACCAGAAGGTTGGAGGTTCTAGTCCACACAGAGATGCCTGGGAAGAAAGGCCTGGCAATCGACATCTGAAAAACCAGCCATCGAAAACCCTATGGAGCACAGTTCTACTCTGACACACGTGGGGTCACCATGAATCCGAGTCAACTTGACAGCAACTGGTTTTTCCCCTTCTGGTGGCTCCCTGTGCTACTGCCTCTGGAGAACCTCCTGCTGTGGAGGACTCCCACCCCATCCCCCCGCCGCCCCCACATATAGCTGTCAATGCATCAGGCCCAGTAAATAGCTTATTGTGCAACACTGCTATCCCATGGTCATAGCTCTCTTCCTGATCAGCCCCAAGTTCCTTCCAACTCACTATCCCAGGCATCAGAGAGCCTATAATCAAATCTGGCTCCCTATCCTGGCTCTGGGGAATTGGACAAATGGACCTCCCTGAGCCTGTGTCTAACCTGGAGAAGGGCCGAGAGTGGCACCCACCTGGCCGGGTTGTTTGAGGGTTAAAGTAGAATGAGACCTAAAGCATTTCTAGCTCGGTGCTTGGCATGTAGTAGATGTTCAAAGCAATAGCTATTATTTTAGCCACCCTCTTCCAGGCAGAGAGAACAAACCTTCATGCCTTCCCACCAACAAAACCAAAGCAGCCAGGGTATCTCCATTGAAAATAAAGATCTAATTGAAAAAGCTAGCCGAGCTCTATAAACCCAACTTTATTTTAAAATTCCAATGGTCACAACACTCGCTGCTGTTTGCCTGCTTGTTTGTGCATCCGTCTCTTCAGCACATTCAAATGTGGAGGAGAAAGTGTTTCAGTTCCTCTGGGAGGGCAAGCCCGGCGATCTTATGATGCTGCTTGGGTCCAAAGCACTTCCGAATCCTAAGGCGGCACAACTGCATCAGAGAAGGGGGCCCTGAAGAAAGATCACAAGACAGTCACGTGTTTGTCTTCCGGATCTGAGACTCGTTTTCCCTTCCCTTTTTTTTTTTTTAAGCATACAAGCTATAACATTGTTATAAGGAAATAATAAAGTACTGTTTAAGGCCATTTTCTGGTTTTGTTGTTGTTGTTTCAGGGGACATTTTTCAGCCACATTGTCTTTTCTTCCATCTAACTGAAAATGAGCTTGTTAGGTTTGAATTTAGAAGAGAGTGAATGAAATTGAAAGCTTAGCCTTCACAAACACAGGCTTAAGAAAGCTAATTTTGGAATTACTCAGCGACCTGAAATTTCTAATAACGGAAATAAAATTCCTGTTTAACTGCGTCCTCATCTTTTACCTTAAAAAAAAATCCATATTTCTAGATGGAAGCATTTTCATTTTATGATTTAAGCAATCTTAAGATACTCAAATGCCATGAGCCATCAGTGACTCATACGTATCGTCATAGTTGCTTTTACATTCTGTATTCAGAGCTAGCCCAGTGCTTCCACTCATAAGTGAGAAGTGGATTCACACTAAACCTTGCACAGGAAACCACCCATGGGTTTACAGTGTAGACTGGTGGTTATGGGGTGAGAAGGAGAGCAGGGAGAAAAAAGAAGGGACAGTCGGCAATGTCTGGACATACTTTTGGTTATCACAGCTAGCCCGCCCGGTCCCATGTGTGCCAGAGTAGAACTGTGCTCTCTAGGGTTTTCACAGCTGTGACCTTTCGGAAGCAGATTGCCAGGCCTTTCTTCTGAGGCATCTCTTGGTGGGTTCAGACCACCAACCTAGTGGTCAAGTGCTTAACCATTTGAGCCACCCAGGGATTCATGTCACAAGTAGCTATTAGCACCTAAGGAGCCCTGGTAGTGCAATAATAGTTCAGCGGTTCAAGCCCACCAGTAGCTCCACGGGAGAAAGACCTGGTGATCTGCTCCCATAAAGATTACAGGCTCGGAAACTCTGTGGGGCAGTTCTACTCTGTCCTCTAGGGTCGCTAGGAGTCGGAATCTTTCCATGGCATACCACAACGACATTAGCATCGAGTGGGTGGAGACCAAGGATGCTGCTAAATATCCCACGATGCACAAGACAGCCCCCAAGCAGCCCCAAATGTCAGTAGTGCCGAGGTTGAGAGACCCTGCTATAGGGTAAAAGGATGAGGAATGATTTCCCATCACCAACCCCTGCACCAAATTCTGATGGGAATTCTCTTTGGTTACTAAAAAACACAAAGCAAAACTATACACCTTCAAGAATTCTGTAAAGCAGTAGTCCTCAATCCTGACTGCGTTTTAGAATCACCTGGGGGGACACTTGAAACTACTCCAGTGCTGGGCCCCACCCCAGAGATGCTGCTTCACTTATTCCCAGGTGGGGCCTGTGTATCTGAATTTTCTTAAAGTGCCCCGGCTCATTTTGTTGTTTGGCTGGAGTTAAGAATACTACTACAAGGATATGGTGACCCCTATTTCTCCATCACGTCACCACAAGCTACAGGATAAAATGGGTTACATAGTTCTCAGGTGATGGAGAACAAGGAGAGGTAGAACTAGACACACAGACAATCAAATAAGTGCAGTATTTTAAATCGGCCCCTAGTGGCACATTCAGGAGGCCCTGTCGGTATTTAGGGCACCTTCCAAATTAATGTCGGTGCACCCAAGGCGTATATTAGTGAACCATAAAAAGCCCACTCTGGGGAAACTGAACTGAGTCTCACCTCCCTGAGGAATGTGACTGATCATAGGTGCTAGACACACTCTCAGGGGCAACCGGAGGAAGTCCTGAGAAAGAATTGTGCAGAACAAAACATCAGAGCAAGCCTGATAGGGAACTATGAACTGCAGGCCCATGAGCATGAGCTCAGGGGAAGTTCTGATGCCCAGGGAGTGTCTGCTGGCTGTTTACTAAAGGCAGGATGATGGAGACAGCTGTAGCTTCCATACCGTAAAAATGGAGCTGAAAATCCACTCTGGCTTTGTAGCCCCTTGCTGGCCACCTGCATGCATTCTGGGTATTTGCTTTGCTCGATAATACCAAACCCGTAGAATCGATTCCAGTTCATACCGACCCTACAGGGCAGAGGAGAACAGTCCCACAGCGTTTCCAAGGCTGCAGATCTTTACAGAAGCAGACTGTCACATCTTTCTTCCATAGGGTGGCTGGCGGGTTGCTCCATGATAAAATTAGCTAATTCTGTATTTATGGATTGGCATTTTCCTTTGGGCCTCAATTTCTTCTCTTCCACCCCCCCCCGACCCCCAATACACAGGATGCTCTAAGGCCAAAGTGCATTCAGGAGTGGCTCCTGTACGTGCTGGGCTGAGAGAGTCAAGGTCAGCTTTCATCGCGTCCCATGAGCAAACACTGCTTTAAATGCTTCACAAGGGGCTGGGGTGGTGATATTCCTGACGTCCTTTCCCCTTCCCCCCCAAGAAGCTGCCATGATGGGAAGGGAGCAGAAGGGAAGAGCCCGCCTCTCCCAACACCCGTGCAAAGCCTCCTTCCAAACATGACTGAGTTTCACCAAACATTTTCCAGGTACAAAGAAGCAGGTGACCTGAAGCAAATGCGACATTGGGGACACCCGGAGATAGAAATTTCCGCATGTCATCGGTGGGCATGGTTTTCTGCAGTTGCCTGGCTCATTTCCTGTGAGGGTCCAGCCTGCAGAGAGGTGACCTCATCAGAACTCCCACAATCATTCACGGAGGCAAAAGATGCCTCAGTTCTCTTTAGTGGCAAATGGCACTTCCTGAGCTAATGGGATCTTTGGGGACATCATCAGCATCAAAATGTGAATGAAAGGAATTAACTAAGTGGGTCTCTAGGAGTGACCTTGGGAAATAAAGTGGGGCCCGTGAAGGCAACCGGAAAGTCCTAGGAGATTGTTTGATGGGGCCAGGATAGATCTACATCTCCTCTCATTATGACTTCAGGGGACCTGAAACACTTTAGCCTATGTGGATCCCTTTCTCCATTAAAAATATTAAGAAATATATTTTATAACTGTGTTGGTATACAGATGAATGTAATCCAGGTTGGGTTATATTCATTTTTTTTCTTACAAGAAATGAAAACATTTCTGTGGGCCCCTGCAAACACCATGGTCCTAAAGCACCTGATGGAGAAGTTAACCCTGTATAAAGAGAATTTTCTAGAAAGCAGGGAATCGGCCAGAGTCAGGTAGAAGTGTCTGGTGCTTATCCAGTCGCGCCTGGGGCCGGTCTTCCCTGTGCTGAGGCAGTACAGGCCCTGTTTGGGGTGTTCAAAGTAGGGGCTTGGCCACTAGAACCTGGGGCAGCGGGAGTAGGAAGGAGAACACTCCTTGGCCCACTTTACAATTCTGCCCAGAGCCGGCCCTCTTTCTCAGCTTGGGAAGAAAAGAAAACAGGTGACATGTATATAATCAGTATCCTTCCAATAGGGAAGGCCTGCTGCAAGGTCGCACAGGCCCTAAAGCCTAACACTGCCCACACACCCCAACAAAGTAAGCACTCTGCTTCCCCACCTCTAGGGGCAATTAAGAATGAATCAGGTGTCTCCCGAGCCTGAAGGATTCTGCTCTGCACCCCAGTCCACCATGCCCTTGCAGCTCAGGGGACCCTCCTGCATGCCTCTCAGTCACCATGCTGAGTTGTGCGGGGCGGAAGTGTCAGTACTTACTTGTGGACTGTGGACTTCAGTGCTTATTGATTTATAAGAGTAAATACCTTCAGATTGGTGTGAATTATGAAAGTGATACCCAGTCCTTTTAATGAGCTGCATTTTTACACCCAGAAATCAAATGCCCAGTGTTTCTGCCCATCTGGGGCATCATACAACCCCAAAGGGGCTCCTACGTCATCATTCTAAATTGGTTTTTGACAAGTTTAGTATTAAATTTTTTCAACAACATCTTAATTTTTTGATAACTGTCATACCCTACACGTGAATAGTAGATCATCCAAACCAGCCCATCTCTAACCTGTCAAATGGCAGAATGGTTACTTACTGTAATACCGTATCCCATATAATGTTCCTGCGTGGCGCAAACGGCTTGTGCTTGGCTTTAAAAAAAAAAATTGCCATTCCGTCGATTCTGACTCATAGCGACCCTCTAGGGCAGAGTAGAACTGTGCTCCATAGGGTTTTCAACGCTGTGACCTTTTGTAAGCAGATCTCCAGGCCCTTCTTCTAAGGTGCCTCTGGGTGGATTCAAACTGCCAACCTTTCGGTTAGCAGCCGAGCACTTAACTGTGTATATATATACACACATATGTATGTCTATGTTTGACTGTATATTTGCTGAATATTAAATGATCTAAAGTTCCCCCACATTGAGTGAGGGCAGAGAATGATCTTGGATAGGATCGCAAGTCAGAACTCGGTAAGTACCTGCCTCCTACTAGAGCCCACAGGAGTCTCTACAGATTAGGGCTTAGGTTCAGACAAAGGAGAAGCACCTTCTCTCTGCAAGAGGAGCTGCGTCAGAGCATTCTCTGGTACCACCAGCTCCACAGGGCGCTTGCCGTCAGCATTCTTAGCCTGAGTGTCGGCTCCAAAGTCCAAAAGCAGGCGGGCCAGCTCCCCGCTGCACGTCCTGGCCACCACGTGAAGAGGGGAATCCAGACCTTTGCCGTGGTTCACATTTGCTCCTAAGTAGTCGTGATGGGAACAGAAGGTGGTCAGCCAAAGAGTAGAGCCCAACTGTCCACCCTCTCAAATCGCTGAGCCTCAAAATTCCCTAAGGGGATCCAAAGAGATCCCCTTGATTTGACTCCATTTAATAATATGGGGAAATGTCATTTTATAAGTGACTGAATATAGCAGGAAGCTAAAAACTCACCTTTGAGTGCTAGACAGATGCGATACATACAAGAGAAATCCTGGCAGAGGAAAGGCTGCACATCCATTATGAATGGAGGCTAAGTATTAGCCTCTACAGGCTGAGAGTGAGGCTAGATGGTGAAATTGGTCTACACCAGGCAGCCAAATATATACACTAGCAGCCGCCATTGGGTTTCAAACCTGGGACTCAGGCACTGTGTGATCTGGACTGTGAAAAGAGAATAACTCCTGGGATCAGCTCCTAGATTGGGGTGGCCAATCACAGGAAAGGTTCCAAAGTGTCCTCCTCAAGAGTAAGGTGAGTTTCCAGCACCATCCACACCCAATTCCACTCCTACACTCTCAGCAGATTCCCCCCCTGGCTTCCACTGTGACATGTGGGATCATGTGGCATTTCCTGAGTTGCTGCCCTTCTAGTAAAATGAGAATCTATATGCAGGCAACAAATGCTAACTGAATTGTACTTTTATTGTTTTTGGCTTTGCGAGGGATGCCAAACCTGGCCCTTTCTTGGCTAAGAGCTTAACCTCTAGCTAGGGAGACAGAATATAGACATTTAAGAAAGGGAGAGAAACAGAGAGAGGGAAATGAATCCCCTAATTCATGGCAATGGCTGCCAAATGAATAGAAGGCAATAAGAACGATGAGAATTCAGGTAAGGGAGAGAATAATGAAGTTGTCATGGATAAAAAAATTCAGATAATTAAAGAGATGATGAAATGGTGTTTCAGGTGTCAAAAAAAAACGTCCTGGGCAACAACAGGGCAGTGGAAAGGAACAATGGTATGTAGACCATGTTAAAGAAAACAGAATATTTACAATGGGCTAAAAATAGGGCAAGCTCAATTTCCAAATCGGAGAGACCTGGTGAAGAAGGCTCCAGACAGGAAGATTCAGCCCTAATCCAGCAGCTTTGCAAGTTATTCAGAGCCTAAAATTATGATCGGCAGGAGGGAGAGAGGCAGAGAGAAGGGGGCAGGAACTAACAATCATTGAGGACCACCCTGGGAGGGAGGTATCATTATCATCATCATCATCATCATTATCCTCTTGTTACAAGTGAGAGAACTGAAGCTCAAGTAGTTTAAAATAATTCCCCATGGAAACACAGTCCAATTCCATTGCCCATACTCTTTCCTCTGCTACAGTAGAGAGACCATTGAACTACTTCGAATTTCCTTTTCTGTTCTTTCCTTGTTTGGTTTTTTGTTTTACCTGATTCCAGAAGCTTCTTGGCACAGGCTATCTGCTGGTTTTCACAAGCCAAATATAGTGGAGTACCCAGGTGTCTGATATTATAGTCAATGTTGCCTCCGTGAGCTACAAGAGACTCCACGCACTCCACGTGGCCTGTAGCCCAAAGCGAGAGAGAACGGTTATAGGACAAGTTCTGCAGTTATGGAAACACCACCTTCCCCATTTTTTGAATTTAAATTTGCCAGC
Source organism: Loxodonta africana (assembly GCF_030014295.1). NCBI lineage: Eukaryota > Metazoa > Chordata > Mammalia > Proboscidea > Elephantidae > Loxodonta > Loxodonta africana. Next base: position 16,723,243 of record NC_087369.1, read on the forward strand.
AATTTATTCAGAGGACCAAAAGCCATTCCCTTTACTTCAAATAGGAAATGATTTCAAACACTGCCATCAGTTAACAGGTTGACAACAAGACGTGATCTGCAGCCATGGGTGGAACTCACCTGAGTTTATTATTAAAAAAAAAAAAAACCACTTTTAAATAACTGGCAGTCAATCCATCCGTTTTCATTAATTTGTGGAGTAATTAGTCCAGGTACAGAAATTGAACGGAGAGTTGGGAAGAGCTAGGTGAAATATCAGCTGCTGAAAACCCTACGGAGGATAGTTCTACTATGACACACATGGGATCGCCATGAGTTGGGACCACCATGAGTAGGAGTCAACTTGACAGCCACTCATTATTGGTTAAGGAGGAACAGGGACTCAAGTTGGACCCAGAGAAGAAAGGGCATACCATGGCCATGAAACAGGGATGGAAGCTTACAACCTCACCAATGGCAGGCCCTGAGAGCAACTGGCGCAGATGGGCACAGGTGAGGTTTCAAAGCAGCTACCAAATCCAACATGATTGGGTCCCAGTTGGGCAAACTAGGTTTGGTCAAAGCTGAATCACTCTTGCTTGGTCTAGAATGCCATACTTTATACATTGTTCCTTTGCATTTCTCTTGTTATATCTTTTTAGTTCTACGTGTCCAGTGAATATGATAAACTAGCATGTCTCTTAAAAAAAAAGGCAATGCTTTGGGAGATAACTATAGTATGGGTTGATCCACTCAATAGGGCTGCTGTAAGGATCATGGGGGGCCTGGTGGCGCAGTGGTTAAGAGCTTGGCTGCTAACCAAAAGGTTCGAATCCACCAGCCACTCCTTGGAAACCCTATGGGGCAGTTCTTCTCTGTTCTGTAGGGTTGCTATGAGTCAGAATTGACTCGACAGCAATGGGGTTTTTTGGGGGGAGGGGTAAGGATCACGGGAAGCCCTTCTGTGAAAGCCCTTGGGGAAACTGAAAGCCCTCTGGCAAGGTAAGGTTATTAGGGTAATGATGATGATGAATGTCAGAGAAAAGCAAAACTTGGCGATTTCATTTTTGTCTCAGAGTTCAGCATATCAGGCAAATTATGGCATTATGAAGAGAGTTACCCCAAACTGCTGCTGTTGTTAGTTGCCATCAAGTCGGCTCTGACTCATAATGACCTTAAGGTCTGACAGGACAAAATGTTGCCTGGTCCTGCGCCATCTTCATGATCGTTGGTATGTCGGAGCTCATTGTTGTGGCTATTGTGCCAGTCCATCTTATGGAAAGTTTCCCTTCCTGTCAATGACCCTCTACCAAATCCCGGACTGTGCATAACATCTTACAGTCCCCAAAATTGAAAGCAGTTTGTTTCACTTAGCAGACTTAGGGAGCCCTGAGACAATATTCTGTAAGGCCCTAAAACAGCAGAATATAATTTATTTTATAAAAGTACTTGATTTCTATGGGGCCGTAGATTCAACGATGTAATCCACAAATACTGATGGATAGTCTACCCTGTGCAGGCCCTGTTCCAGGGGAACAGCAGTGTACACCATTCCAAAGGCCCTAAAGCAGTGGTTCTCAGACGTATTGTGCACCAGAATCATCTTGAGGGCTTGTGAAATAAAACACAGGTGTCTGGGCCCTGCCTCAGAGCTACTGACTCAGTGGGGCCCAAGAATCTGCATTTTGCATTTCTGGTCATGCTGATGCTTCTGGTCTGGGGATCCAACTTCAAGAACTACTGCTCTAAAATATACCTCCTTTTCTCTCTTTCTTTGGACAGCAAGATGTCCTAAAGGAATGAGTGGAAAATTTAAATTTTCGGCAGATTTACCTCTCTTAGCAGCTTCATGGATGGGGGATGCCAGGTGATTTGCAGAGTCGGGGCTGGCTCCATGCTGCAGAAGTAAGTTCACACAGTCCTGGCTGCCGCTGACACAAGCATTAAACAAGGGAGTGTGCCAGTCTGTAGTAAGGCCATTCACCTGGAAAGGAAAGCTCCAGGATGAAGGCAGGCAGTGCAGTGCCCTGGGTTCAAATCTTGGCTCCATTGCTTTTGAGCTGTTATTTAACCCCCCTGAGCCTTATATTCCATGGCTACAAAATGGGGAGAAAAATTTTTTCAAGGGTATCGTGAAAAACTGAAGGAGATACTGAATGTAAGGCATCAGGAATGTTACTGAATGTTCTATCATGCCTCCTCCAGGAACATGAACTTCAAAATTAGCTAGAATTATTCCAGTAGCTTCCAGATTAATCTCCTTCTTTTAAATCTTCCCTCCCAGATCCCATCCCATACCAACCAGTTTCCTCACAGTAGCCAGAGTTAACTTTCTAAAAATGTTAAAGTATAATTTTAAAAAGTTAAAAAAACATGATTTTCATACAAATACAGAGTGGACACTGGCCAAAGATGAATTAATGAGGGCACCAGTAAGATGGTGAGGGTGGTTCCAAGGAGATTTTGAGGATTAGAGGGTTGTATAGTCAAGTCCAAACAATTCTGAAGTAAAGATACAAGACCAGTTAATGTCCTATAGGGCACAAAACTGTAACCTTGGAGTTATCTTTTCTAAATCTACAAGTTAACAGGTAACTTCCCTGTGTTTGGGCTATAATCTAATAGTAACTAGAAAGCCAAAGGAAGATACATTCCTCCAGAGCATTAAATAATTCTTTGGTGGACTCGTTAAGCAATAATATTGCAAAGACACGAAGCCATTCTCATGCTCTATTTCCAAACAGGGCTGGGACTAGAGTGAGGGTGGAAAGGTACCGAGGGTGCAATGTTTATTAAGAATCATATAAGTGACCTTAAAGGTCTTGTAAGTTCCGTATGTCCCTCAGAGTGAGCACCTCCATAAAGTTCACACCCTGTGTGCCTCTCCTTAGTCCTTAGTCCTGGCCCTGCTTCTATGTTTTGGATAAATCTTAACAGAAATATAAATCTGATTATGTACTCACCTGTGGCTCTCTACTGGTCTCAGAACAAAGCCCATTTTTTTTGGCACAGACAACAGGGTCGTTTGTGTTCTGGCCCACACTCCTCCCACCTACTCTACTCTCCTGCCATAAGAAACTCTATAAAAATGTGCTCGCTTTCACTTCCAGGCCTTTGTATTCGCTGCACCCGGTGGATGAGAAATACCAAAAAACCCAGTGCCGTCGAGTCGATTCCAACTCGTAGAGACCCTATAGGACAGAGTAGAACTGCCCCGGTGGATAAGAAGCCCCTAATTTTCCCCAACCTACCATTCAACTGACTAACTCCAGGACTTTTAGGTTTCAGCTTAGACATCATTTCCTGTAGGAAGCCTCTCTTGAGCCCTCTCACTCCATCAAAAATAAAATGGGTTAGGAACACTTATATGTGCTCCCAACAACCCTCTTAGTATTAATACTTATTATATTGTCGTACTTTTCAAAAATGGCCACAGCTTCTTCCTGGCCTAGTATGCACATCCCTGTGCAGTGTGGCTTTGCATCCCCTCCCATTTCTACTCCTTGAATCGGGGCTTGGCCATGTGACTTGCTTTGGCCAGTGGGACGGTAGCATATGTGATACAAGCAAACAGCTTGCCCTCTCTGGCTAATCTTGGAATCCCTGCTACCTGTGAACAAGTCCAGGCTGCCTGTTAGACATGAGAGATCACGTGGAGAGAGTTCCTGTCTCCCCAGTCATCCCGACCATCCCGGTCAAGGCCATGGTAAACCAGCCTGCCCTGGCCGACTCACTAGCTGACCTCAAATGCATAAATAAGCCCAGATGAGATCAGCTGAGCCTGCCTAGATCAGAAGAACTGTCTAGATGACCCACAGAATTGTGAGATAAATAAATGACTGTTGTTTTAAGCCATTAAGTTGAGGTGGTTTGTTATATAGCAAAAACTAATGTATATAAACACTCATCGTAATTGCCTTCTGTAGCTAAGATGCTATGCATTCAACAAGCCTATTTCCTCTACCCCTGGGCACACAGCCATACTACATTTCCCAGCCTCCCCTGCAGTTAGACATGGCTTAAATGAGTTCTGGCCAATGGGATGTGGGCAAAAATGAGGAACATCACTGCTAAGACTGGCCTTTAAATGTCTTCCATGCACAACCTGCCCCTTCCAACTACCTGGAATGGAAATGGCTCCTACAGCAAATATGGGAGCCACTTGTTGAAGATGGCAGAGCCACAGGGTGAAAGAAGCCTGTGTCCCTGAATCACCCTTGGAAAAGAGCCACCCAACCAGGAACACACATACTAGCGCTTCAGTTGAGCAAGAAATAAACTTTTATCGTATTAGACTACTGTGATGTCAGGGTTTATCTATTGAAGCAGCTGGCATTCCATTCATTAATTTACTTGCTTCTCTTGCTGTCTCTCCAATTAGATTACAAGTGCCTAAAAAGCAGGGACTGTCTTTATCTATGGAGCCCTGGCGGCGCAGTGGTTAAGAGCTCAGCTGCTAACCAAAAGGTCGGGAGTTGGAATCCACCAGCTGCTCCTTGGAAACCCTACGGGGCAGTTCTGCTCTGTCCTGTAGGGTCACTATGAGTTGGAATCAACTCAACGGCAATGGGTTTTTACAGGTCTTTATCCATAGGAGCCCTGGTGGCACAGTGGTTAAAGCACTCAGCTGCTAACCAAAAGGTCAGTGGTTCAAACCCACTAGCCACTCTGTGGGAGAAAGATATGGTAGTCTGCCCCCATAAAGATTACAGCCTTGGAAACCGTATGGGGCAGCTCTTCTTCGTCCTATAGGGTCACTATGAGTCAGAATCGACTTGATGGCAAAGGGTTTGGGTCTTTATCCAGAGTGGGGCATATGACAAATGCTCAGTAAATATTGGTTGAGAGAACATGAGGAACTCAGGTATTCAGATTTTCCCGTTACTCTTGAGCATGAGGGGGACTTAGTTAAAGGGAGACTTATTGGTTCCTACTTTTAAATTCAATGACTTTGTATATGCCTTCTCTAGGATCTCATTATGCCATCCTGATTCTCATTCCCAAAATAATAATTCGTGTAGCCAAATGCTCATGTACCTTATCTCTCTTAGTCTTCACAGTGCCACAATAAGCTAGACCACTTCTTTCAGTGTTGTTATTTTCCCACTTTTTACAAATATAGACTCTAAAGCTCAGAAGCTCTGTAACATATCCAAGTTTACAATGTTAGTAAGCGGTAGGGCTGGGCTGGGACCATAAATCAGGTCTTGTTGTTGTTAGGTGCTACCAAGTCAGTTCTGACTCATAGCGACCCTATAGGACAGAGCAGAACTGTCCCATAGCATTTCCAAGGAGCGGCTGGTGGATTCAAACTGCCAACCTTTTGGTTAGCAGCCATAGCTCTTAACCAGGGCTCCAAGTCAGGTCTTACAAAGCCAAATTTTATGTGTTTTCTACAGTATCTTACCACATTCCTGTACTCATAGGGGTAAAGGCAGAAGCAGTCTGACACCCATTTAATTAGTAGTGGTGCAGATGGTTAAGTACTCAACTACTAACCAAAAGTTTGGCAGTTCAAACCCACCTAAAAATTTCTCCCCTCCTCTCCTCCCTTCCAGTTTGACAAAATAGGGATTAAAATGATTCCTTGCTTGTCCCTGGGTGGCGCAAATGGTTAAGTACTAACCGAAAGGCTAGCAGTTTGAACCTACCCAGAGGAGCCTTGGAAGAAAGACCTGGTGATCTGATTCCAAAATGCTCACAGCCTTGAAAACCCTGTGTAGCACAGTTCTACTCTGACACACATGGTATGTGTGTGTCACCATGAGTCAGATTTGACTCTACAGCAACTAGTTTGTTAGGTTTTTTTTTTTTTTTGCTTTGGCTGGTAAAGAAAATTATATCCACCATAATTTTCTCTAAGACTCTAAGCATTATTTTCTAGCTAAAGATTCAGTACTTCATCTATCACTAAAGCAAAGAAGCTTGATGGATATGACACTCTTGAAAAATACCCCCTTCATATTTTTAATCAGTTTAATCAAAAGTGCTGAAAATTATTCAGAAGGGATAGAAATGGCCGTTTTTCATTCTCGGTTTCTCAGATGTTCTTTGAGCCCCACTAACCTGAGCTCCGTGCTTTAATAAGATGTTGGCACATGAGGGATGGCCACCAAGGCAGGCTTCATGCAGTGGGGACACACGGTCTGCCGTGATGAGGTTCACAGGCCAGCCCTGGGAAAGCAAAAGGACAAAGTAAGGAGTGCAGAGCAATGGTGCCCTGGGCTGGCTTTCACCCGTGATTCCAGGACTGTGACTGTTATTTTAAAAGTCACATAATTAGTCACATTCACTGGCTCAAACTCTGACAATACAAGGTGTTGAAGATGATGTTAAAAAAAAAAAAAGGAACCATCATACACTGATAGTGGAAGTGTTCTACGGTACAAACACTGGAAAATACTTTGGCAGTATCTATCTTTTTTTATCAGAACTAAGAAGTCCCTGGGTGGTGTAAACAGTTAATGCGCTTGGCTGCTAACTGAAAGGTTGGAGGTTTGAGCCCACCCAGAGGCACCTTGGAAGAAAGGCCTGGTGATCTACTTCCAAAAAAAAATCAGCCATTGAAAACTCTATGGAGCACAGTTCTACTCTAACACACATGGGGGCGCCATGAGTCAGAGTCGACTTGACAGCAACTGGTGACTACGTATTAAAGCTGAAGATATACATGCCTGTGACCCAGCAATTTGACTTTTACTTATATTCACTCAAGAAATATGCAGCTGGATACATATGCAAGAATATCCCCAACAGCATTGGTCATGATAGCTCCAAACTGAAACAACCCAAATGCCCATCAATAGTAGACTGGATAATAAACTATGGTATAACCACTCAGTGGAATATTACACTAAACGCACTCTAAGTCCAAGCAACTGCAAGGATGACTCTCGCAAAAATAATGTTGAAGGAAAGAACCAAGAGCCAAAATAATACCTAATACATTTACGGAAAGTTCAAAAGTAGGCAAAACCAAACTGCATTGTTTGAGAGTACGTAGAGAGGAGTAAAACTATAAAGAAAAGCCAGGAAGTTAGGATAATAGTGACTTTTATGGTGGAGATTCATACTCATATTCAGTGAATAAGGAAGACTGAACAATTGACACCTTCGAACTATGGTGTTGCCAAAGAATATTGACTATATCATGGACTGCCAAAAGAACGAACAAGTCTGTCTTGGAAGAAGTACAGCTAGAATGCTCCTTAGAAGCAAGGATGGCGAGACTTCATCTCGTGTACTTTTGACATGTCATCAGGAGAGACCAGTCCCTGGAGAAGGACATCATGCTTGGTAAAGTACAGGGTCAGCGGAAAAGAGGAAGACCCTCAATGAGATGGACTGACAAACAGTGGCTGCAACAATGGACTCAAGCATAACGACGATTGTTAGCATGGCGAAGGGCCGGGCAGTGTTTCGTTCTGTTGTACCTAGGGTCACTGTGAGTCGGAGCCAACTCAACGGCACCTAACAACAATGTCATGGTGGAGAAGGAGTCCCTGGGGGGCGCAAATAGTTAAGCACACAGCTATAGCCGAAAGCTTGGTAGTTTAAAGCCACCCAACGGTGCCTCAGAAGAAAGGCCTGGCAATCTGCTTCTGAAAGGTTACAGTCATTGAAAACCCTATGGGGCGGTTCTAATCTGCACACATGGGGTCGCCGCGAGTCAGAACTGACTCAGTGGCAATTGGTTATGATGGAGAGGTAGGATTGTGCTCTAGGAGGCACAGGCAGGGAAGGGATGGATGGTGCTTTGGAGGTGCCAGCAACGTGCTAGTTTTTTATTTCTTGACTTGGGTGGCAGGCACCTGGCAGTGCTCTCATCACTATCTGTTAAATGGTACACATTGTGTTTAAGCTCATTTGTGTTCGTAGTCTGTATTTCTCAATTAAAAATATTTCAAAAGTTAGCCTAGCCCAAATTGCTAAATTTCACATGCAACTATTAAATTTTAACAAATTAACAAGTGGCTCTTTCTTGCAAGACTGTTAAGAGGAAATTTTGAAACTGCAAGGGAACATGGAAACACACTACCCGCGCGACAGTATTTAGCACCTCCTAGGATGTTTTTTTAAAAAAAATTTTTTTTTTTAGGATATGTTTTATTTTTTATAGGAAGCCTAAAAATACTTTATTACTTTAGGAAATTAAAATGTTCCTATTAACTAATCAAAGTGTCCTTTAAAAATAAGTGTTTAGTAATACACAGGTTTAGATAAAGTCTGTTTTAAATATATCCATTCTATGACAATTTTTTTTTTCAAAAGAAAATAAAAATCCTTTCCCTGACATTTAATATTTTTTTCCCCTTGGCCTTCCTAGCTCTGTCTTAGTTTAGACAAGGGATCAGCATGAGACCAAGACAGCCCTCTGCCTGTTTGTGTACAGCCCAGTAGTATGAAACTGGACTAAGAATGGTTCCAAACCAAGCCTGCTGCTGTCGAGTGGACTCTGACTTACAGAGACCCTACAGGACATACAGAGACCCTACAGGACAGAGCAGAACTGCCCATCGGTTTCCAAGGCTCGAAATCTTCATGGAAGCAGACCACCTCATCTTTCCCACAGAGCAACTGGTGGATTCCAACCACTGACCTTTCAGTTAGCGACTGAGCGCTTGACCACTGTGCCACCAGGGCTCCTTAAGAATGCTTAGCTCATAAGAAAGGCTTTTATATTGGTAAACAGTTAAAAAGGAAGATGATTTTCTGGCACGTGAAAATTATATGAAATCCACATTTTGCCGAAGAGGAAATTTATATCTTAATATCATACCAGGATTTCATTTTTCTCGGTATGGTGAGCATTAGGACTCGCTTCATATTGACCACATTTCAGACAGCTACCTGGCTGATGAGGTTCCTAAGAGAGAGCAGGCGCCCGTGGGTCGCGGCTTCATGCATGGGAGACCAATCGGATACAACATCTGTATGGAAAGAGGGGCGGGTTATGTCCTGTCGGTACGCTTTAGACCACCCCACACCTGTCCATCTGGCAGACTGTGGAGGCTGCGTGTTGCTGTGATACTGGAAGCTATACCACTGGTATTTCAAATGCCAGCAGGGTCACCCATGGTGCACAGGTTTCAGCGGAGCTTCCAGACTGACAGACTAGGAAGAAAGGCCTGGTGAGCTACTTCCAAAAATTAGCCAATGAAAACCCTGTGGATCACAACAGAACATTATGATATAATGCTGAAAAATGAGCTCCCTAGGTTGGAAGGCACTCAAAATATACTGCGGCCACAACAGTGGACTCAAACATGCCAATGATTACGAAGATGACATTTCATTCTGTCGAACATGGGGTCGCCATGTGTCAGAGTCAACCTGAGGGCAACGAACAACAACAATGCACTTTAGAAGCTGGAAGCTTATCCTTGCCCACCAATAAAAACCTACCGGGTCCTGGATGGAGACATTGTGGTCATCCAACCAAGTCCCGTCAGGACTTCAGCTTTTCTCCCTCTACTGATGTTTCTTGTACACAGCTTATTTAAATGTCTAGGTAGCTAAAGAAAGGACTAGAACCAGTGCTCAAAGTGGGGACAAAAGAGGCAGACTGGGATGACAGAGAGATCACTGTGCTTCCATTTGCACATCGGTTTCGAAGGCCAGTGGTCCATTTAGTTAAGTGAGGGCTTGGCTAATTACCAGCATTAGTGTGTTACACCATGGTTGCCAGCCTAGTTTCCTGCATGAAGTACACACTTTGACATCTAAGCAAACAGTACCATGTACTAATGGTAGTAATCACTTACACAATTACATACGCCATTAGGTTTGAATCAAACCTAAGCAAAACCAAATCTATTTACTGATTACCTCCAGCCCCAACAGGAAGTCCAAACCAGAGTTCAGTCTGGCCTTGTAACAGAGACATTGCTGTTGTTAGGTGCTGTCGAGTAGACTCCGACTCATAGCGACCCTACGTACAACACAACGAAACACTGCCTGGTCCTGCACCATCCTCACAGAGTCATTATTTACCCTCAAAAGCAGCGCGCCAATGCGGGTAAGAGAAAGCTCTGAATTCACACCCACTTGGCTTCTTCTGGGAAACCCTGGTGGCGTAGTGATTAAGAGCTACAGCTGCTAACCCAAAAGCTGGTGGTTCAAATCTACCATGCGCTCCTTGGAAACTCTATGGGGGCAGTTCTACTCTGTCCTCTAGGGTTACTATGAGTTGGAATCACTTGATGGCAATGGGTTTGGTTTCTTTTGTTTTTGGCTTCTTCCGAGCTGTGGGTCCCTGGACAGGCTCTGAGCCTCAGTTTCCTTGTCTGTAAAGTGAGGACAACAGTATACTTCCCTATGATTTAATGGTGACGCAATGGTTAAGTGCTTGGCTGCTAAATGAAAGATGGGCGGTTCGACCCCATCCAGCAGCTCCATGAGAGAAAGACCTGGCTATCTGCTCCCATAAAGATTACAGCCTAGAAAACTCTATGGGGCAGTTCCACTCTGTCACATGGGGTTGCTATGAGTCGAAAATCGACAGCAACTAACAACAACAACGTGGCTCGATATCTATTAAAACCAGTTTCCAGTGAGTCTACTCCGACTCATAGCGACTCCAGGTGTGTCAGAGCAGAGCTGTGCTCCATAAGGTTTTCAATTACTGATTTTTTTGGAAGTGGATCACCAGACCTTTCCTCCGAGGTGCCTCTGGGTGGACTCGAACCTCCAACCTTTTGGTTGGGAGCACCACCCAGGGACTTCCAGTACATATTAACTACTGTTATTACCCTGCCCTAACACTAAATGGAGGGTCTTCATTACATCCCATAAGCACTGCTATTGAAAATAGCAACCACATAGAAGGAATATAAAATCTCAGTAAGTTAGACTATAAACGCAACCCCAACACATGAAATGCTTTTCTCTCCCTTTCTGCGTGTGCAGGTGACCCGAATGAGGCATAGACCTGAATTCTTCTCCTCTCACACTGGGCTTGACTTCCAGGACAAACATGCACAGGAAGACAGAATGTGCGCAGGCCACTGGGAGGTTTGGCTGAGCTTGCTTCAGTTCTGTTTCAGTAAACACTCTAAACACAAACAAGGTAGGATCGTCTGAGGCCAGTGACGTCAAGCATGGAAACTGCATCTCCTAAAAGCTGAGACCTGGAGAACCAAGAGAGTCATTATCTAAACCGAACCGGTTGCTGTGGAGTCAGTTCTGGCTCATGGCGCCCCCATGTGTGTCAGAGTAGAACTGTGCTCCATAGGGTTTTCAGTGGCTGATTTTTTGGCAGCAGATCGTCAGGCCTTTCTTCCTAGGTGCCTCTAGGTGGACTCAAACCTCCAACCTTTCCATTAGTAGATGAGCTCCATAACCATCTGCGCCACCCGGGGACTCCAGGGTAGTATGGTTTTTGTTTTTAAAAAAGGGTAGTTATTAATCGATGAAGGAGACCTGGGGGCACAGTGGTTAAGCATTCGGCTGCTAACCAAAAGGTCCGCGGTTCAAACCCACCAGCTACTCCATGGGAGAAAGACCTGGCAATCTGCTTCAGTAAAGATTACAGCCTAGGATACCCAATAGGGCAGTTCTGCTCTGTCCTATAGGGTCACTATGAGTCAGAATCGACTCAAGGGCACGGAACAACAACATTAATCACTTACAAACTGACAAGCCAGGAAGGAGGAGGAAAGAACACTATAATTTAACTCTGTTGGCTGAGGCCTGCCTGCACCCTCTAAAACATAAGCATTGCTGTTTAGTCAATTCCAACTCATATTGACCCTATAGGACAGAGTAGAACTGCCCCATGGGGTTTCCAAGGAGCATCCAGCATCCTCTTACGTGCTAAAGAGTCTAGGACTTGCCTTCCAGGGTCACCAAAGGGTTTGAGGCTATTTAGGTGTCGAGGATTTTCCTACCTCCAAAACCTTACGTTCAACAGAATCGGAGTTTCCTCGAAGCCTTGTCTGACACTCCTAACTTTCTCAGAGGAAATACTGCTGTTTCTGGGACTCGGGGTCTAAAATCCTGACCACAGATATGGAAAGACTGCGCTCCAAATGAGAATTAAAACGACAACTAATTCCACCCTGTTGGTGCTGATAATGCCAAATACCTTCCACACAAAATCTTGAGCGAGAAGGAAGAGACGAAGAGCCAAAAATGGGGAAAAAAGGCTTCAAAAATCAGTTGTAGGTGGATTTGCAAATGTACCCTAATGGATTCCCGTGCGTGATGATCAATCCAGTTTCCTTCCAAGTGCTCAGCAGCAAGGAAATATAGCTGCCGCACATCCTTAACCTTTCCTCAAGCTACCTAAGATAATTAGAGCCAACAGCCTGAACAGCCCAGTCAGGGAATTTGGGTCCTAAACCATAAAAATGATGCAATTATATTATCAAGTGTAGACGAAGATGGGGTTTACTTTCTTTCTACTCCTTCATCATGGAATCATTACTCCCTCTAGTTAGAGTAAATAAAGAATTATATAGTTTTCCAGGAGAAAGACTGAGGCACTCTGAGGTTTTGTATCCTGCATTAGATTGTAGCATGAACAGGACACAGTAAACCTCTGAAAGCAGGAACCTATGTAAGGCTTCAGGAACCTGTCAGAGAAGGAAAATGCAAATATTTTCTACTAAAAGGAGCAATAGAAAAGTGGTAAGATTATACCCTGTCAAAGGCGACAAACTCGCGAGACCCAGAAAAACATGCCAGTCCTGTCAAGTTCTGGCTCTCACAGGTTTCACTGTATTTGTATCTTTATCTATATCCATCTTTATATGTGTGTGTGTGTATACATATATAAATATCAGCTTTATGGAGATATAATTCACATACTATACAAATCACCAATTTAAAGAGTACAATTCAACAGTTTTAAGCATATTCACAGAGTTGTGCAGCCAACGCAATCAATTTTAGAACATTTTCATCACCCCAAAAAGAAATCCTGTACCCATGAGCAATCACTCCCATTTCCATCTCCCCCAGCTCCTGGCAACCGCTGGTCTACTTTCTGTCTACGTGGACTTGCCCATTGTGGACATTTCATATAAATACCCAGTACCCATTGCCGTCTAGTTGATTCCGACTGATAGCGACCCTATAGGATAGGGTAGAACTGCCCCATAGGGTTTCCAAGGTTGTAATCTTTATGGAAGCAGACTGCCACACCTTTCTCCCATGGAAGAATCACCGACCTTTTGGTTAGCAGCCAATCGCTTAACCACTGCGCCACCAGGGCTCCTCTTTCCAACTTATAGCAACCCTATATAAATGCAAACATACAACATGTGGTCTTTTGTGACTTGTTTCTTTCATTTAGCATAGTGTTTTCAAGGTTAATCCACGTTGTAGCATGTATCAGTACTTCACTCCTTTTTATGGATGATTAATATTCCATAGTAGGAATAGAGCACATTTTATTTATCTATTCGTCAGCCTATCCATAAAAAAATTTTTTTTTTAATTTTTTTTATGGACATTTAGATTTTCCCACTTTTTGGCTATTGTGAATAATGCTGCCATGAACATTGGTGTACAGGTGTTTGTGTGGACATATGTTTTCATTTCTCTTGGGTATATACCTAGGAGCGGAATTGCTAGGTCGTATGCTAACCCTATGTTTAACCTCTTGAGGAACTCCTTTAGTTACAGTTCCAGAGTAACAATTTGACATTCCCACCAGCAGTGTCTGAGGTTACCCCTTCTAAGCCTGTCACAGTATGCCTGTGCTCCTGCACGAAAGAAAAACTCAGGCCTTTGTGAAGTTACAGTCCATCTCAAATTGACACAAGGACTTTCTCCTCAGCAGGCCTTGGAACAACTGAGTGCTTATGTAAATTCTTAAAATTGTGACAGTGGGTACAGGTTGATAGTCTTCTATCATTCAGTGAGCATAGATTGCATGTGTGTGTGTGTGTGTGTGAGTGAAATTTAGTGAACATCATAGCGTGCAATATGGATGAGTCCACACACTGTCTCTTCAGCCCTTGAAATCACTGAAGAGAGAGTCGAGAAGTGCACCTGGGGTGAACCATGGAGGGTCTGGCCTCGCCCGATAGGGAGAGGCTTCTCCAGAGCCCACACCCCAGCAGGCAATGAGCTCCAGGCCCTAGCTGCCCACAGTTAAACCCAGGAGCAGCTCCACCTGTCTTCCTACTCACTGACAGCTGGAGAGGCCAGAATTAGCCAGAAAGAGAGCCTGTTCCTGGCAGAACATGGCCGGTGCTCATGGTAGGAGACTATTTGATGGATGAAGGGGACTCTCAAGGTCACCATCCCCTTTTCTGTTGGCCCCACCGAAGTCTTTGAAACTCGAAGACCATTATCTTTATACAAGATGTGTTCTCCAAATCCTGAGCCCATGCTGCAGGTTCTTCCACAACACTTGTTCAGCCAGGGTCTGTTGCTTTTGCTGCCAAAAAGTAGACACCAAATGGGGTCACTGGCAGCACCATGGATCCTGTGGTAGAACTTCTGGTTAAAATGGGGTTGGGGACTCTTGGAAGGAAACTATTCCCCAAGTCCCCCGATTTAGCTCCATTAAACTCACCTTTCATTTAGAAGACTTTTCAACTGTGTATCCATCAAACCCTGCAGCACATTAGAAAGGCTGCCATTTCATTTTTATTGCAATTTCTGGAATGAATTTTAAATTTTCCATTATTTCAGAAGTGATTTAAAATGCAGCAATAGGTACATTTCAAAGAGAGCTATTAACGAAGCTCTGAGAGCCCCCCTCATGCTGGGCAGTAGCATCAGTCTCCCAGAGCATGCTGGGAAACATCTTGCAAGGTCAGGGACAGGAACAAGAGGCTGGGCTGCTCTGGGGGCAGGAGCGTTTGCCTTTGGTCCTTTGGTGTTGATAAGGGTGGCTTCAGTGGCACGCACCAACACTGGGGAAGTTCTGGGGTTGGTGATTACAGGGGACCTTGGTCTGATTCCAGGACAAATGAGAAAAGGAGAAATAGAGGTAAACGGAAAGGCCCACTGAGGCATGGCCTCATTAACTCTTGGGCAAGGAGGTCTACCATACAGCTCTCTCCCTCCCTCCCCCTCTCTCTTATAAGGCGCTGCCTTCTTCATAGGAACCTCGCCTCATCGCCCATCCTATCTGATCAGTAAGGTTTTCCTCCAGAAAAGTTGCCCCTGCTGAGATGTCCAACGCCTAAAAATCTACCACAAGAGAAGAAAGTTTTCCCCTTTCGCTGTCTATTCCTGCCTGTCTTCTGTTTAAATGTGAAAACTCTACAGCGTGGGCTCAATTTTGTGAGGAAAAAAATTATCTCCACAGGAGCATAGGTAGAAACATGAAGGACAGACACTGAAAGTGGGAAGAGTGATTACCTGGTCTCCGGGATTATGGGTGGTCGCTTATTCTTCAAAGTGTTTTCCAAAATTTCTGAGTAGGTATTTCCCGGGGTGGGGTGGGGGCATCTTTTTCCTGCTCCTGGGGTAGGAGCTGAACATTAAACAAGCCTCTAGGGAGAGTTGGTTGCCCAGCTTCATATCCTTTCCTCCCAAGAGGGAGGCGGAGAAAAGCCTGCCTGCACCCCCGTCTCTGTTTTCCCTCAACTTCCCCCATGTTTTTCCAGGGATATGCTTCACCTGAGCTGAGTTTCTCGGCAGGGCCATTTGGAAACAGCATTCCGAGTGCTCCACATTCCACACTTCACCAAGGTCAAGACTTGAGAAACAAATAAACGTCATCCGGCTATGATTAAGCCTTGGTCCAAGGGGCAGGGCTAGCACCAAACAGAGAGAGAATCCCCTGGGTAAGGAGAAGGAGCAAGTCTGGGAAGGCTTCAAGGGGGCAGTGACTCTGTCTTAGTCTGGAAGCTCGGCTGAAATCTGTTGAGAATCATAGCAACACGCAGAAGGTACAGGTGATGGCTGTGCGTGGAATGTGTTGGCCGGGAACTGAACCCAGCTCTCCCGCATGGAAGGCAAGAATTCTACCATGGAGCCATCCTGGGGCATTTCAGCGTCAGAGTCTCTTCTTGCTTCTCTGGTTCTCCACTGGAGGCCTGTCTCGGGCTCCATCCTTGGGCCCTCAGCTCTTGGCCATCAGACAATTCTCCTTCTCCAGGGTTTCAATCACAGCCCCCTCCCGAACATCCTCAAGTCTCCGACTCCTGGCCTGTATTTGTTCCCGAGCCTTAGTTCCTCGTCTTCATGTTGTCCATTGGGCATCGTCACTGTCACTTTTGTGTTCAAAACAGAACTTCTTACGCCACCACCCCCCCCCCACTCTGCTCCCAAGCCAACTCCCCTTCCCAACTTCTCTCTTATCTAGCCCCCTTATCTGACATTAGTTTAGTCTGGAAAACTTTACAGTCTTGGCTGTCTTTAGCCCGAATAGTTAATCAAGCACCATAGCCTGATTGTTCTTTCCTTTGAAATAACACTCATATTTTCCCTTTCTCTGTCGGTTTCCATAGCAGGATCCAAGTCTAAGCTTCATGCGGTGGTTCTCAAAGTGTGGGCGCCAGACCAACACCAGCAGCATCACTTGGGAGCTTGTTACAAATACAGATTCCCAGGCTCTGCCCCAGTCCCTCAATTGCGTCAGAATCTTTGTGGGGGGCACGGCCATCTGCATTTTTACATACCCTCCAGGTGAGCCTGATGCTCTTGCCAAGTCTGAACCAGTGGCTTCATGTAAGGATACCCTGTGAGCCCTCCACGGTCCATCCTGAGTGTGGCTAACACACTAATTGACATACTGTTATATATTCTGTTTACTGCTAGGTCTGCTCCATAACCATGAATGGCTCCCAATTCCCTGCCTCATGAGGGCTAAACTCCCCCACCTAGCTCTTAAAGCTGCATGATCAGGCTCCGTCTCTCCAAACGTGTCCTCAGTGGACCCCCTAAGACACTCTGCATTCTAGTGGTGACAGTGTCTTCACTTACCAAGTCCCATGCCCTCTAGTATGATGCCTGTCCACCCTCACTCACCCACGCCACCCCGTCCAGGGTTGGATTCGGACCTTTACGGACCCTAAACGGTGAAAAGGGGCTTAGAAATAAAAATAAACATAATACTTAGCGGTAAAATAATCCCGTGGAGGTCAACCAAATTACTGATTCTTTCCCATAATGGTTGATTTGCTGCTTTAAAAATATATTTATCAAGTTCTTTCTTAAAAAAGTGCTTTTTCGGTGCCACCCTGCTTTCTTTATGGCCCAAGTTCATGCTCAATGTTATCAACCGATTGATCCAGTTCTGCTTCTGTGGGTCCAAATCCTATTCACTGTTGAGTGTTCTGCTCATTTTAGGAGTAAAACTGAATAAATAAATGAATGAATGAGCAGCCTCACTCATTCAATTAGTCAGAAGGAAGGTGTTTTGTATTTATTTCTTGTTTGCCCTTTCAGCACCGCGAAGTAGGTGATTAATACATCCTAGTGTTGTAGTTGATGGCAGAGTCCCTGGTTATTGCCAGTCCAATTGTCAGGTGTTGTGGGCAGCCTACCAGGATGCTGAACATAATAATCCCTACTCCACTAACTGCCTAGAGGTCCCTGGGCAGTGCAAACAGTTTGTGCTCGACCGCTAACCTAAAGGTTGGCAGTTCGAAACCAACAAAATGGTGCCACAGAAGAAAGGCCTGGCGATTTGCCTGCATAAAGATTACAGCCAAGAAAATCCTATGGGGCAGTTCTACTCTGTCACATTGGATCGCCAGGAGTCAGAATCAACTTGACAGCGCACAACAACATACAGGAGCAAAAGGAGCCCTGGTGGTGCAATGGTTAGGCGCTCAGCTGCTAATTGAAAGGTTGGTGGTTCAAATCCACCCAGTGGCTCCATGGGAGAAAGCCCTGGGAATCTGCTCCCATAAAGATTACAGCCTAGAAAACCCTATGGAGCAGTTCTACTCTGTCACGTGTGGTCACTATGAGTTGGCATTGACTTGATGGCAACAGGTTTGGGATTTTTTTTTTTTTGGTTCTATTGCCTAGACCTAGTTTTCAGAATCCTCTTAGCCAGCACGTACCTGTTGGCAGGCATGTGACAGTCCCAGAGGCATGGGACTCTGTGCATTAGCAAAGGCACCACTCCATACAAAGGCACCACTCCAAAAAAAAAAAATTTTTTTTTATGAAGGTAAGAATTATACCTGTAAGTCACTTCTCCAAAGTTAAAAAAAAAAAAAATCCCCTTTTAAAATGAATCAATCAGGGTGCAATGTTTGAACACCAATTATAAACCCAGCCCCACCTAAATGCCAAATCCCTCCAACCTCTTAATAGGAGAACTGTCGTAGCAGTGAAAGCTTTCCTAATTGTAAGCAGTTTCGTAAACCTCCGATTTAATACGTGATGCATTTGACCCATTAAGAGTGGCTCCTCGGAGCTGAAGTTTCAGCTGGAGAAAAATCTGTGAAAACTGAATGTTTATCTTCTATAGTACTCTGCGGATATAGGTGTCCACATTTTGAACAACCATGTAAAGGACATGTATCACCTGGCTGTGGACATCCGCCCAGTAACTACCACTGAAGTCACCCCAGCCCCTTTCTCCCAAGCCCATTAGCCAGCCTCCCCAGTGCCCTTGTAACTCACCCCCCATCAGTGGGTTTGAAAGGAGCCTGGTGTCAGGAAGGGGCTCTGGCCCCAGGGACTTGCTGTCGTTTCTGCTGCCTCCTTCACCATCCATTGCGCTCTCCTGGGCTGGGCAAGCTCTAAGCTCCACTTCAGTTGCTCAGGAAAGTCCAAATTCCACACACCCCCTCCCCCGGGAAGTTGCAGCTCTCGGTGGCTGTCTGAGCAGCAGTCACACGTCCTGGCCAGACGTCTGCAGCAGGAGCAGTCCAGGCAGCAGTAACCGGAGTCGTACCTGTGGTCAGACACACAGACACTCACACACTCACACGCACACTCGCGCTTCACCTAGCTGGCTGGAGGCTAGCCAAAGCTCAAAACAGCCCGTAGCCCCAAGTCTTGCTGATGTCACGTCCTTTCCAAAACTGAGACCAATCAGTGAGGAAGCCTTGAAGTTTATCAGGAAAGAAACTCACAGTTTGTAACTTTGGAGACTGAAGAGAACAGGGTGATGACGGCAACAGCTCACTGGCTGCCACTTTGTCCCCCACTTCCCAGCTGAGACTCGTTTTTTTGCAGGCTCAGGGGCTGAGAAGTCCAGGGTCTATGCCACAGCCCTGCTGACTGGCTCACCCGGGAATATTCACAGCCCCACCATCTCCTCGCACATGTGGTTTCAATTTTGCTGGGAGTTCCTTATGAGAAAATGTGTCTATATGTTACGAAAATGCACATTTCGAAAGAACTTTTATTTTCTTCCTTCCATCTGCAAAGTTTTCGTTAAACGTTGCCCTTTACCCTTCCTCCACCCACAGGCTTTATTTTAACTTCTGAATAAATAATTAACGGTTGCTTTTGGGAAAATGGGTTGCTGAGTGGCCTGGGGTGAGGGCTGGGTGGGGGTGGAGCGGAGGGGGAGGGGGGAGCAGCTATCTTTCCCTTAACTGTTAATTTTCAAAGTTTACTTTGTCAAGGTTTCATAGGTTTGCCTTTACAAAGTCTTTGGGTTTTCTGTAGATCTGTCTTTTCAGATGGGCCCAGTGTCATGGCACCCCGGGTGCTGGTTTGGGCTGA
Organism: Loxodonta africana; assembly: GCF_030014295.1. Lineage (NCBI taxonomy): Eukaryota > Metazoa > Chordata > Mammalia > Proboscidea > Elephantidae > Loxodonta > Loxodonta africana. Next base: position 16,742,820 of record NC_087369.1, read on the forward strand.
TGCCTCCCAACAGACCCCCTCTGTTCCTGTCTTCCAGGTGAAGGGGATTCTTGGGTGGGGGGAGGCTCCCAGTTCCTCTCCAGGCTAGTCTGGCTGTGAAATGATTGCTGATTTTTTTAAAGCCAAGACTGTAGCCTCATTGTTTCAGATCTAAGAATCCCAGTTGGGGCACTTGGTAACCAGTGTTAACTAAGAAGTGTCCTTTGTCTTTTAAAAAGCATTCTCCTGCAGATATGTATGGAGCCCTGGTGGTGCAGTGGTTAACAGCCTGGCTGCTAACCCAAAGGTCAGCAGTTTGAATCCTCCAGCCACTCCTTGGAAACCCTATGGCACAGTTCTACTCTGTCCTGTAGACTCGCTGTGAGTCAGAATTGATTGATGACAACAGGTTTGGTTTGGGGGTTTGGTTGCAGACATGTATACACATTTATCCTTTTCCATTTTCACATCAATGTAAATATACTATCATGTTCTACGCTTTTCACACTTATTATATCTTGGAGAACATTCCATTTCAATGCTCCTTTTATTCGTGACTACATGGCATTCCATATTCCTTATTATTCCCTTAATGATAGAGGCAGAAGGTTTCCATTGTTTTACTACTACAAAGGCACTGAAGTCCATATTTTTGTGCACATATAAAATATTTCTGGAGGAGAGCTTCTTGAGAGTGGAAAAGTTGAGTCAAAGGAATGCTCGTACATACGTGATATAGAACTAAAGACACATGTACAGGACTACAAGTAAAACTGGGGGAATTGCAGTAAGATCAGTGGATTGTATCCATGGCAATTTCCTGGCTGTGATATTGTGCTAGAGTTCTGCAGAATGCTACCACTGGGGGAAACTGGACAAAGCGTAAACGAGATCTCTCTGTATTATTTATTATGACTGCGTGTGAATCTACAATTACTCAATAAAATTCCATTAAACAAAGATGCTCCTTTAAAATTAGGATCCGAGACCATACCAAACGAGTTACCATCAAGTAACCCATTGTGACTGCATGTATCAGAGTAGAATAGGATTTTCAAGACTGTGACGTTTCAAATCGCCAGGCCTTTCTTCCAAGGCACCTCTGGTTGTATTCGAACCACCAACCTTTCGGCTAGTAGTGGAGTGCTTAGTCATTTGCAAGAGGTGAAATGTGTGCCCCTATATAGACATTTTGCACCAAATGGAAAAAGTTAATACAAACTCTGTAGTCAAAGAACATGAGTATAGATAAAGGCCCGTACGGCCCAGTCTGTTCGAACACTGTTGTCATTCCTCATAAACCCAGCAACCTCGTGTCCCAGAGCCAAGGCCTAATTGGAAACACTGTTCTCATTGTACAATAAGGCAGGGTGATATTTCGGTCATCATACTGATTTTGAAAAAAAGATTGCACTGAAATATTATTTATCCCGATGGCTGAGTTTTTGGTGCCCCCTTAAATTTTGTATCTGATGTGAGTGCCTGGCTTGCCCCACCCTAATCCCAGGCCTGGGGGAGAAGAATCTTGATGTCTGCAACATACTTGCAAATGGTTCAGTAAAACAAAAACATGTGTGTGTACTAATCATACAAATTATGTGTGATTTATATATAAAAAATATATATTATATAGGTTGTGTGCATACATACGTACCTAATACATCTATGTTGTTTATATTATTAAGGAACTGTTTCTCCCAAACTCTCCTTCCCTATATTTCTAAAATAGCCATGTCAAGTAAACATGAGGTCTATAAATGATTCTTTTTTTTTAGTAACAATGCTCATTGCTGAGAAGATTGTATGCACTTATCACGACAGAGAAGACATAATGTATATACGTACATACAAAAAATCAAACCCATTGCCATCAAGTCAATTCTGACTCATGGTGACCCCACAGGTCAGAGTATAATTGCCCCGCAGGGTTTCCAAGGAGTGGCTGGTGGATTCAACTGCTGACCTTTTGTTTAGCAGCCGAGTTTAGCAGCCGAGCTCTTAACCACTGCACCACCAGGGCTCCATATGTACATATATCTACATATAAACATGCATAAACACACATATGTAGAGAGAAAAGCAAATGTGGCAAAATGCTAACAATTGAGGTGGTGGGCAAAGAGGTGTTCGTTGTATTATTCTTGCAACTTTTCTGTAAGCTTGAAATTTTTCAAGATATAACATAGTGAGGGAAGGAAAGTTAATAAGTGAAAAAAAGTGACGTACATTTTTTACAGATTAAACTCATGTTAAAAAAAAACAGTTGCTGTCGAGTCGATTCGGACTCACAGCACCCCTATGTGTGTCAGAGTAGAACTGCGCTCCATAAGGTTTTCAATGGCTGATTTTTCAGAAGTAGATCTCCAGGCCTTTCTTCAGAGGCACTTCTGGGTGGATTCAACCTCCAACCTTTCGGTTAGCAGCGGGGTGTGTTAGCCGTTTGCCCTACCCAGGGACTTCCATGTTAAATAGGAAGCTGCTACTTCAAGTGTAATCCGTGCATCCCTCCTGGTGCAGGGAAGGAGGTGATGAAGTCCATATGCAAATGTCCCTGCAACCGTGACCTTGGCAATGATCTGTGATGATCTGCGATGCACCCTCCCCTGACGTACTGGGGCGGGCGGGGCTGGAAGAGTTTAAAGCCCATTAGGTGGGGCGGGGAAGGCAGGCAGGGAGGAAGGCTTAATGTCAGGCAATGTTGGCGCTGATGAGTATGGCATTCTTAAGTAGAATGAATGTATATCAAAATAGCGCCGACAAGTAAGCACAGTTAATATCTGTTGAATGTGTTTTGATCAAAGATTCTATAGAAGAATCTCAATTAAAGGGGGGGAAATGCACAACAGAATTTCAGATTCTCCTGGAATCCAGACTTTCTGGAGCAATTGAGGCCAGATGAACCCCTGAAACTACTGCCCTGAGACAATTTTTAAACCTTAAAGAAGGAAAGCATCCAAATTCCTGAATGCTCTATGAAAGGAAGAGACTCTTCTACTCTTTCTTTTTGATCTTTCCATGGTTAACAATGGCTCACCTGACTTCTTGGTTGTTGCAAATCCATCCTTTATCTCAATCCATTTTCCATCTTAAACATTTTTCTTATGGCTATTTATTCCTATGTCCCCCGTTGTAAATTTCCAATTCATTTCCCTTGCTATTTTTTTTTTTTATTCATGAGCCTATATTACTCTTTATATATTGAAATGTGGCTGTCAGCTGAGATCACTCTGCCTTGGGGCAGACCGAATCATACCCCCTTCCATGGATTTTGGACTAGCCTGTGCCTTCCCCACGATTTGTGAAATTTGTCTTCCCTAAGATTTTAAAGAGCAGCTCAGGAAGACAAAGTAAAGTGTTATAATGACATGAGCAAAGGGCTGAAGATAGAAAACCAAAAGGGAAGAACGCTCTCGGCATTTCTGAAGCTGAAAGAACTGAAGAGAAAATTCAAGCCTCAAGTTGTAGTAGTGAAGGATTCTATAGGGAAAATATTAAACTACACAGGAAGCATCAAAAAAGATGGAAGGAATACACACAGTCACTATACCAAAAAGAATTGGTCGATGTTCAACCATTTCCAGAAGTAGCATATGACCAAGAGCCAATGGTACTGAAGGAAGAAGTCCAAGCTGCTCTGAAGGCATTGCCGGAAAACAAGGCTCCAAGAATTGACAAAGTATCAATTGAGATGTTGCAACAAACAGACGCAGCACTGGAAGTGCTCACTCCTCTATGCCAAGAAATTTGGAAGTCAGCTACCTGGCCAACTGATTGCAAGAGACCCATATTTATGCCTATTCCCAAGAAAGGTGATCCAACTGAATGCAGAAATTATCAAACAATATCATTAATATCACGTGCAAGTAAAATTTTGCTGAAGATCATTCAAAAGCGGCTGCAGCAGTATATTGACAGGGAACTGCCAGAAACTCAAGCTGGATTCAGAGGAGGACGTGGAACCAGGGATATCTTCCTGATGTCAGATGGATCCTGGCTGAAAGCAGAGAATACCAGAAAGATGTTTACCTGTGTTTTATTGACTATGCAAAGGCATTCAACTGTGTGGTTCATAACAAATTAGGGATAACATTGTGAGGAATGGGAATTCCAGAACACTTCTTTGTGCTCATGAGGAACCTGTGCATAGATCAAGAGGCAGTCATTCAAACAGAACAAGGGGATACTGCGTGGTTTGAAGTCAGGAAAGGTGCATGTCAGGGTTGTATCCTTTCACCATACCTATTCAACCTGTATGCTGAGCAAATAATCTCAGAAGCTGGGCTCTACGAAGAATGGGGCATCAAGACTGGAAGAAGACTCATTAACAACCTGCATTATGCAGATGACACAACCTTGCTTGCTGAAAGTGAAGAGGACTTGAAGCACTTACTGATGAAGATCAAAGACCACACCCTTCAGTATGGATTACACCTCAACATAAAGAAAACAAAAATCCTCACAACTGGGCCAATAAGCAACATTATGATAAACAGAGAAAAGATTGAAGTTGTGAAGGATTTCATTTTACTTGGATCCACAATCAACAGCCATGGAAGCAGCAGTCAGGAAATCAAAAGACACATTGTATTGGGCAAATCTGCTGCAAAGGACCTTTTTCAAGTGTTGAGGAGCAAAGATGTCACCTTGAAGACTAAGGTGCGCCTGACCCAACCCATGGTGTTTTCAGTCGCTTCATATTGCATGCAAAAGCTAGAGAATGAATAAGGAAGACCTAAGAAGAACTGAGGCTTTTGAATTGTAGTGTTGGCGAAGAATATTGAGTATACCATTGACTGCCAAAAGAATGAACAAATCTGTCTTGGAAAAAGTACAGCCAGAATGCTCATTAGAAGCAAGGATGGTGAGACTAAGTCTCACAGACTTTGGACATGTTGTCAGGAGGGATCAGTCCCTGGAGAAGGACATCATGCTTGGTAAAGTAAAAGGTCAGTGAAAAAGAGGAAGACCCTCAAGAGGGATTGACACAGCGGCTGCAACAATGGGCTCAAGCATAACAATGATTGTGAGGATGGCACAGGACATGGCTGTGTTTCATTCTGTCATACATGGGGCATTATGAGTCGGAACCAACTCAACGGCACCTAACAACAACAACAACATGATCTGTGAAACTTCTTCAGGAGTTTGTTTTTCTGGTCATATCTTTCATAGAAGAAGAGGTACTGTCCCACCTGAAACAGGGAAGTTTAAGTATTGTTTTGCCACCATGTAATGCATTCAATAAGGAGCCCTGGTGGTACAATGGTTAAGTGCTTGGCTGCTAACCAAAAGGTCAGTGGTTCGAACCCACAAGCTGCTCCATGGGAGAAAAGACCTGGTGATCTGCTCCTGTAATGATTACAGCCTAGGAAGCCCTATGGGGCAGCTCTGCTTTCTCCTGTAGGGTCACTCTGAGTCAGAGTCATCTCAACAGCAATGGGTTAATGCAGCCAATATACTATAGCATGTAGATGCAGAGGAATAATCTAGACTTCTTCCTCAATATCTTGTAAAAATAATGCACAAAGCACTTGTATATGTTTCAGACTTTACTGGAGGTTTGGGCAATTTCAACAATTTGCGAGCAGTAACTTGAATAACTGGAAGCAGATCACCAGGCCTTTCTTCTGAGGTGCCTCTGGATGGACTCAGACCAATCTCTTGATTAGTGGTGCTTAACTTTTTGCACCACACATCGACTTTGTTCGTTACGAGAGATCCCAAATAATCACTTTCCTGTCTCCACTGGAGGAGCCTCTCTGTGGGAGAAAGATGTGGCAGTCTGCTTCTATGAAGATTACAGCCTTGGATACTTGTTTGGTACCAAAAGAGTGGGGTGCTGCTCTAACAGGTAACTACAATGTGGAAGCCGTTTTGAAGTTGAGTAATGGATAGAGGCTGGAAGAGTTTTAAAGTGCCTAGTGGTACAGTGGTTAAAGTGATTGACTGCTAACTGAAAGGTCAGTGGTTTGAGACCACCAGCAGCTCTGTGGGAGAAAGATGTGGCAGTCTGCTTCTGTAGAGATTTACAGTCTTGGAAACCCTATGGGGTCGCTATGAGTTGGAATCGACTCAGCGGCAGTGAATTATTAGTAAAAGCCTAGATTGCCTTGAAGAGACTGTTGATGGAATTATTGACATCAAAGACCATTCTGGTGAGGCCTCAGAAGGAAGTGAAGAGAGCTGTAACACCAGAGATGGCGCAGATGGTGAGAAGCAGCAGCAGATAAATGGCAGCAGCAGAACCAGGAGACCAGTGTGAGTTGGCACTGGAGCCAACCCAAGGAGCAAGAGAGCTGAGTGCCTTCAGGCAGGAGGATTCCTGGTGGAGTAGGGTGCCTCCAGGCACTTATTGGTAGAGCTAGGCTTGCCGACCCACAGAGCAAGAGAGCTGAGTGCCTTCTGAGGTTTACTGGTGGCGTGGTATGCCTCCAGACGCTTATCAACAGAGCTAAAGAACTTTGGAACACTTGCCCAAGCAGCACAGATGCCGGGCCTGCCCAAGGACCTGAGGGGCTGAGAAGCCAAGGAACCAGGAAGCAGAAGCTGAAGAGACAAGGAACACAGGAAGCAGAGCTGCCTCAGTCTCAAAGGGTGGGACCACCACCTCTGGGGTCTCAAAGTTGTGGCAACCAAAAATGTCTCCAGACATTGCCAAATATCCCTGGGGGAAGGGGAGAACAAAATTGTCCTCAATTGAGACCCACAGGTCTAGAAAAATTGGAAAAAAAAATGTTTGGAACTAACCTTAGGATCACCTGAAAGACAGAAAAAAATACACACACAAGCTTTGATTTTAAAATTTTCTTTTCAGGAGCTAATATGACTGTAGTCACTGAATCATGACAGTAGCACTTACAATAACTAAAAAATCTAATTGTCATCTTCTAAATTTACAAAGAGGAGGAGGAGGAGGAGGAGGAGATGGAGAAGAAAAAGCAGGTGAGTAGGAAGAGGAGGAAGAAGAAGGGGAGAAGGAGAAGGCTGTTTTTCAAGTATACTTTAGTGCTTCTTTTGGGTTCATTGTTGTTGTTGTGTGTGGTGAAGTTGATTCCGACTCATAGTGACCCCATGTGACAGAGTAGAACGGCCCCATAGGGTTTCCTAGGCTATAATCTTTATGGAAGCAGATTGTCATGTCTTTCTCCAGCAGATCCACAAGGTGGGTTCGACCCACCAACCTTTCACTTAGCAGCTGAGTGCTTAACCATTGTGCTTCCAGGACTCCTTCCCACAGAAAAAAACCTCGATCCAGCATTGAGCCCACCTTGGTGGCTGGCATCTACATGTAATGCAAAAAAGCAAGCCAACGTTGAAAGCAAGCCAACGCTTAGGCTGTAGCCTGCATCAGACAGTGTCTATGGGCTCAGGTACATGGGGGCATCCAGTGTGGCTGGATCCTTCAAAGAACAGCATTTACTATCAGAAACGATGAGCAACAGACCCCAGTCTTGGGGGAAGCTAATCTCTTCCTACATCTTTGTTACCAACCAGGACCTCAGCAACTAGAAACCTCAATTAACTGTGATGGTTTGAATGTATGTTGCGCTTTTTAACAGGGTTTTTAAAAGGCAGGGAAATCAAAATTATAACAGATTTATTCAAGGAAGGAAGGAAAGAAAGGAGAAAGGAGGAAGGAGGGAGGAGCGAAGTCAGGAACACATCTTGGAATACTTACATTCATTACAATCTTCTCCACCCAACTTTAACATGTGTTTACATGATATTCAGAATATTGACCCTTGGGTACTTGAAGATTATGAATCATCACAAAATATCCTATTATTTTCACTCTACTTCATAGTTTTTGTTTTCTTTTTAAGTTTCTTAACAAGAAGAGCTAAAAACGAACAGGTTTGTGGTTGCCCCTTGGTTAATGAGAACCTTACACTAACCAGGAACTTTCCACTCCCCATCTGGTTCTTGATGACTTTACTCTAAACTGGATAGCTCACTTGAAGATGCTGAGAGTCTAGCTGTTGGGCGTCTACACTAGGTGCTCTGAGTACAGCAGGCGACAACTCGCTTATTCCCAAAGTGTCTTCCTGTGGACGGGTGGACTATCGGTATAGCAGGAATCTTTCCAGTGGCTCTGGCAGATGTAGCTTGTGGATGACTTGATGACAGGCTCGACCTAAGCACTTCCGGACACACAGGCGGCAGAGCTGGGAAAGAGAAGGCGGGCCTGCAGAGGAAATTAAAATAGTGTAAACCTCATTGGGGGCAGGCGGAGGGCGGGCAGATCAGGGAACTGGAAGAGACTGACCACTTTCTAAATGCTGAAGAGAAGCTGGGTCTCAATAAGAACTATAGAACAAGATTGAGGTTGTTAGCTGACGTCGAGTCAGCCCCTGACTCATGGCGACCCCATGCACAATGGAACAAAATGCTGCCCAGTTCTGTGCCATCCCCATGAGCGTCTGCGGATTCCACTGTTGTGATCCACAGGGTTGCCGTCAGCAGATAGGCCTTTCTTCCTAGTCTGTCTTAGTCTGGACACTGCTGAAACCTGTTCAGCAGCATAGCAACAAGCATTGGCTGGGAATCAAACCTGGGTCTCTCGCATGGAAAGCAAGAATTCTACCACTGAACCACCACTACCCTCTATAGAGCAAGGTAGCAGACACTAAATAAACACAAAACCCAGCAAACCCAGTGCCGTCGAGTCGATTCCGACTCATAGAGACTCTATAGGGATCCTGATTTGCCCCTCTGAAGGGGACATGTTTCTTTAAATCGAACCTCAAATGGTAAATGTATTGCTGATGCTGAAGAATGAGGCTAACCAGAGGCAAGTTAGGAATGACGCGTGCAGCATAAAGGCAATACACCCAGTTCATGTATCCCCAGTGCCAGTGAATCCAATATGGTGGCTGAGGAGAAAACTCAAATGAGAGCACGGAACGTGCTGGACCCAACACAGAGCTGCTGAGCAGAGGGACAACTGTGGAGAGGGTGTCAGTGGAAGCCCAGTCTATGTGGCAGTTAGGAGATGTGCAGGGGCCTGACACTCAGGCCTTGGGGGTCTCTTCGGCCCTCCTGACTCTAGCTGCCCATGAGGCAGCCCTGCAAATAATCTCAACCAGCGGTTCTCAAAGTGGGATCCTCAGACCAGTAGTATCTGCATCCCCTGGGAGCCTGCTGGACAAGCAGAGTCTCAGACCCTAGCCCAGACCTGCAGAGTCAGAATCTGCCTTTTAACAAGATGCCCAGGTGACTCATACGCACCTTGAAGTTTAAGATACACAGGTCTACAGACTACTCCTAAAATGATTAAGCCAAAGGTTCCACTTGGAAGACATATGAAATGTGGGGGAACTTTCACAAAATGGAACCGGTGAGTGAAATGAGAGCCCTCCCCATTGGGAATTGTTTCAGAAGCGATGCCAATGCCTTTGGGTAATAAGTGAAATATGGACAGCACATAAAATCGCAGAAGACATCGCCACCTCCCACAGTGCCACCCACAATGAAAAAGGGAAAGGAAAGAAAGTCTAGGGATGAGACAAGAAGGAGAGGTGGCGATATGCTCATGGCAGACCCTCGCCCAGCCCTGCATCACCTTCCCGGAGCAGGAGCGCCTGCTCTACGCTGCTTCTAGGAGCCGCCAGCTCGAGTGCGGTGCACCCCTGAGCGTTTCTGCACTTCAGGTTCGCCCCATAGTCTGTCAGCAGGTGGATGACCTCCGCGCTGGACTGCCGAGCTGCCGCGTGCAGGGGGGTGTCCAGCCATTGGCCGTGGTCAACATTGGCTCCTTAACCAAACAGATGGCCACAAGTTACCACTAAATATTAACAGTGAAACACAATTAGCCTAAAACGTTATTGTTGTTAGCTGCTGCTGAGTCAGTACCTGACCGATGGCAATGCCAGGCCTTTCTTCCTAGTCCACCTTAGCCTGGAAGCTCCGCTGATACCTGTTTAGCATCACAGCAACACACAAGCCTCCTCTAACAAACAGGTGGTGACTGTGCATAATAAAGTCCATTGGCCAGGAATCGAACCCAAGTCTCCTGCATGGAAGAGGAGAATTCTACCACTGAACCACCAATGCCTCATCTCTGTTATTATAAAAACCAGTTGCTGTCGAGTCGATTCTGAGTCATGGTGACCCTATGTGTGTGTGTCAGAGGGGAACCGTGTTCCACAGGGTTTTAGATGGCTGATTTTTCTGAAGTAGATCGCCAGGCCTTTCTTCCTAGTCTATCTTAGTCTGGTAGATCTGCTGAAACCTGTTCAGCATCATGATAACAGACAAGCCTCCAATGACAGGTGGAACCACCAGTGCCCCCCTAAAATGCAGGAGCTGTATATTAAAAAAGGCATCTTAAATGCCATAACATAACTGACCAAATCTTTGACTTAAGCCTGGAGTCTTGACATTGGTGACAAAAGTGAATATAGAATATTTGTCATTTTAAATATATATTTTACTTGCTTTCCCATACAAAAATATTCAACATATATGACATACAAAATATATGACATACAAACTAAAATATTTGAGACTCCTGTTACATGGAATCATTCTGTTCTTTGGCAAAGGATAAAGCTAAATTTATTTAGTATTTATATTATTCAGGGCTCAAAATAAAAGATAGCCTACTATGTTGTTGTTGTGTGCTGTCAAGTCGATTCTAACTCATAGCGACCTTATAGGATAGAGTAGAACTGCCCCATACGGTTTTCTAGGCTGTAATCTGTATGGGAGCAGATCGCCAGGTCTTTTCTCCCACAGAGCCACTGGTGGGTTTGAACCACCAACCTTTTGGTTAGCAGCTGAGCTCTTAACCATTGTGCCACGAGGGCTCCTTGAACCTACCATAGAGAATACTAAATGTTGAAGGATAAAAAAGACAAAAAACTTTTTGGAGATAAAAATTCTCAATTAAAAGTTCTTACTGAAACATCTACCTTTATGTCGGTGGCTAAGCTTGAAGAAACTTTAACCACATAATAGTTTCAAAACATTGTACTTCTCCCCTGGACTCTCAGTTTCTGTATATGCCTTTTAGAATTAAAAAAAAAAAAAATCACTAAATAACAGATTGAAGTAAAATAGTCTGGTGAATGTTGTTTTTACTACCCAGCATCTTTCTGGTAACCACCCCCAGATCTCTCTCTGGAGACCCACCCCCTTTGGATTGCCAGCCCATGTGCTTCCAGTAAAGCCCAACAACTGCAGTATGCAAGGAAAGCTAGGCCTAAGCCAATCAGTGCATTGTATTCCCTTGTCCACCATGATTGGTTCAGACATGGGCATGTGATTCAAGAAGAGCCAATGAAATACAGTTAGTTCCCTGCCCAACATCGGGACTTATGGGAAAGAGATTCTTGCTCTTACTTGCTAGGTATGAGTGAGGAAGGCTACAAGCCAGGTATTGCTGGCAGACATCTTTGACCACGAGGGCAAACCATACTGGATAAATGGAGCCAACATGATAGAAATGAGAAATAAATATACTCATTTCTCTTGGAGAATTTCTGTTTTTAGCATTCAAACATCAAATGCTGTCAAAAAAATTTTTTTTTTTAATTCTGACAAGAACTTCATCTTTGAAGCCATGGAAGACCAACATGGTTAATAAGTTTTTCTCATGAAAAGATTTCTGGAAATTACCTAGTTCTAGAAGTTTCTTCACACAGTCTACCCTCTGGTAGGTGCAGGCCACATACAGGGGAGTTCCGAGCTGAGGCACTTCTTGGTCAATGTTAACATTATTTGCCAGCAGAATCTCCATACACTCTTTATGACCTGGTGAACACAAGATAATCACACTTAAGTAAGGGAAACATTGACTATTCACAGAATTATAGGGTTGATTATCAAGAATGGGCCTTATAAATAAGCTATACTTTTTCTGTAGTAGAAAAAAAGTTTTTTTTTTAATCTTAGGTAAAACAAAAACCCGTTGTCATTGAGTCAATTCAGACTCATGGCAACCCCATGTGTTACAGAGTAGAACTGCTCCATAGGATTTTCTTGGCTGTAATCTTTACAGAAGCAGATTGCCAGACCTTTCTTCCACAGCACTGCTGAGTGAGTTCAAGCCCCCATCTTTAGGTTAGTAGTCAAGCACAAAGTGTTTGCGCCACCTGAGACTTTTAAACCTTACGGAGAACCCACCCCCCTAAATAAAATTGGTTAAAAAAAAAAAAGGAGTATGCCCATCTGTGTTATGAGATGTTTCACAGATTCATCGTTGTTCTTTATCGTTGCATAGTATTCCACTGTGTGAATATACCATAATTTGTTTATTCATCTGTCTGTTGATGGGCACCTAGGTTGTTTCCATCTTTTTGCTATTGTAAACAGTGCTGCAGTGAACATGGGTGTGCATACATCTATTCCTGTGAGGGCTCTTATTTCTCTAGGATATATTCCAAGGAGTGGGATTGCTGGATTGTATGGTAGTTCTAGTTCTAGCTTTTTAAGGAAGCGCCAAATTGATTTTCAGAGTGGTTGTACCATTTTACATTCCCACCAGCAGTGTATAAGTGTTCCAGTCTCTCCACAACCTCTCCAACATTTATTATTTTGTGTTTTTTGGATTAATGCCAGCTTTGTTGGGGGTGAGATGGTATCTCATTGTAATTTTGATTTGCATTTCTCTAATGGCTAATGATCATGAGCATTTCCTCATGTATCCGTTAGCCACCTAAATGTCTTCTTTGGTGAAGTGCCTATTCATATCCTTTGCTCATTTTCTAATTGGGTTATTTGTCTTTTTGTTGTTGAGGTTTTGCAGTATTTTGTAGAATTTGGTGACTAGACACTGATTGGATTTGTTGTAGCCAAAAGTTTTTTCCCAGTCCGTAGGCAGTCTTTTTACCCTTTTGGTGAAGTCTTTGGATGAGCATAAGTGTTTGATTTTTAGGAGCTCCCAGTTATTTAGTTTCTTTTCTGGTGTTTGCATTGTTAGTAATGTTTTGTGTACTGTTTACGTCATGTATTAGGGTTCCCAGTGTTGTCCCTATTTTTTCTTCCATGATCTTTATCATTTCAGATTTTATATCTAGATCTTTGATCCATTTTGAGTTAGCTTTTGTGCATGGTGCAAGGTATGGGTCTTGTTTCATTTTTTTGCAGATAGATATCCAGTTATGTCAGCACCATTTGTTAAAGAGACTGTCTTTTACCCAATTAATGGACTTTGGGCCTTTAACAAACAAAAATTTATTTTCTCACACTTTAGGAGGTTAGATGTCCGAATTCGGGGTGCCGGTTCTAGGGGAAGACTTTCTCTCTTCATTGGCTCTGGAGGAAGGTGCTTATCTCTTCCACTTGTTTCCTGATTCCTTGGAGATCTCCATGTGTCTTGGCATCTATCTTCCCCATCTCTCTTCTGCTTGCTTGCTTAATCTCTTTTTTATCTCAAAAGAGATGACTCAAAATACAACCTATACTAATCCTGCCTCATTAACATAACAAAGACAACTCATTACTAAATGGGATTATAACCATGGGCATAGAAGTTAGGACTTACAACACATATTTTGGGGAGACATAATTCAATCCATAACATTCCACCCTTTGGCTCCCAAAAATTCATGTCCTTGCCACATGCAAAACACATTCACCCCATCGCATCATCCTAAAAGTCTTAAATCAGCCCCAAGTCCAAAATCTCATCTTCTGAATCATCTAAATCAAATATGGGTGAGACTTTAGGCATATTCCACCCTGGGGCAAAATTACTCTTCATCTGTGAACCTATGAAATCTAGGCTACAAGTTGTTTCCAAAGTACAATGGTGGAACAGGCACAAAGGTAGACATTTCCATTATAAACGGGAGAAGTTGGAGGGAAAGAAGGAGCAATGGGCACCAAGCAAGTCCAAAATGCAGCAGAAAATTTTACATTAACTCTCAAGGCTTGAAAATAATCCTCTGCTCTCTGAGACCATCTGGGCAATGGCCCTGCCCTCCAGACTCTTGGGTGTTGGCCATGCTCTCTGAATTCTGGGTGGAGACCCCTCAGCCCTGGGCTTCAGCTCTACCTTCCAGGCCCACTGGGAAGGCAATTCTGCTTCCTCGGCTTTGGGCAGCCTCATTCTCCTAGTCCATCTGAGTCACAACCCCACCCATTCAGCCCCAGCAGTCCCCATTCTTCTGCCCCTTGGGCATGGCAGCTCACCCCCTCAGCTTTGGGTGGCAACCCCATCCCCCTGGCACACCTTAATGGCAGCCACACACTCCAGAACTGAGTAGGTGAAAATCCAACTCTTTGAAACCGTGAAGGCTGTGGCCCACCCTTTGAGATCCAGAAGCCTGTGGTCCCACCCTTTGAAAACAAGAAGCACTACTTCCCATACTCCTTTCAACAGTTCTACTGATCTCCAAGCTGCTCCAGGGATGGTCCTCTTCTTTTCTTGGAGGACAACAGATGCAGCTCCTTTGGCCTGTTTCCTGCCTGTAAAATTCCAAGAGGCATACAGTGTTCTTTCCTTTCATTCTTTCTCTGTCCCCTGCAGCCTAAGCTGATGGGTTTTCTATGTGGTAGTTGGCTAGATCCACCAGTCACAGACTTAATCTCCTTAACCAAAGATTTTGTAGCCACATCCTTGGTGAACATTCTACGACATGTGTTCTTAGTTTCTACAACACAATTTTCCAAATCTTTAAGTTCTGTTTTCATTTTGCACAGCTCATTTTTAAGTCCATCTCCTTTCTCTCACATTTTATTATAAGTGGCAAGGAGAAACCACACAGCCCCTTTAAGATCTTGTTTAGAAATATCATCAGCCAGATATCCAAGTTCCTCACTTACAAGTTGTACCTTCCACCAAACATCTGAACATAATTCAGACAAGTTCTTTGCCACTGCATAAAAAGCATCACCCTTCCTCCACTGTCCAAACACACGCTCATCATTTTCTTTTAAAGCCTCACCAGAAGCACGTTTAACATCCACATTTCTAGCAACATTCTGTTGCTGGCACATGATGTATTCTTGAATAAGATGATAGAAACTTTCTCTATAGCTCTCCTCACTTCCTTCTGAGCCCTCACCAGAATTGCCTTTGATGTCCATAATTCTACCAACAGTTTCTTCAAGGCAATCTGGGATTTTACAATCAGGCACCTTAAAACTCTTCCAGTCTCTACTCATTACCAATTCCAAAACCGCTTCCACATTTTAGGTAACTGTGGAGCAGCACCCCACTCTTCCAGTTCCAAATTTGGTCTTAGTTATCTAGTGCTGCTATAACAGAAATACTATAAGTGGGGGGCTTTAACAAACAGAAATCCTTTTTTTCACAGTTTAGGAGGCTTGAATTCCAAATTCAGGGTGCGAGTTCTAGGGGAAGGTTTTCTCTCTCTGTCAGCTCTGGAGGAAGGTGCTTGTCTCTTCAGCTTCTGCTTCCTGGCTCCTTGGAGATCTCCATGTGGCCTGGCATCTATCTTCCCACATTTTTCCTCTGCTTGCTTGTTTAATCTATTTCATATCTCAAAAGAGATTGATTCAAAATACACCCTACACTAATCCTGCCTCATTAACGTAACAAAGGCAACCCATTCCCAAATGAGATTATAATCATAGGAACAGAGGTTAGGATTTACACCACAAATTTTGGAGGAACATAATCCAATTAATAACAATCACTTTTAAGTAATTTAAGCAACCTTTTTCTTTAGAGAACAGGAAAGCAAGTTTCATCCTGGACCTACTGATTAATTACAAATTCTGAATTAAGTATAAACATATATTAAAGCTTCTAAATCAGGAGTGGGTGGATTCAAATTTTTTACCTTCCTGTTGTTATATGCCATCAAGTTAGATCCAACTCACAGCAACCCTTTGTACAACAGTGCAAAACACCACCTGATCCTGTACTCACAATTGCTGCTGTGTTTGAACCCATTGTTGCCACCACCGTGTCAATCCATCTCATTGAGGGTCTTCCTCTTTTTCACTGACCCTCTACTTTACCAAGCATGATGTCTTTCTGCAGGTACTAGGCCCTCCTGATAACATGTCCAAGGTACATGAGATGAAGTCTTGCTATCCTTGCTTCTAGGGAGCATTCTGGCTGTACTTTTTCCAAGAAAGATTTGTTTTTTCTTCTGGCAGTGCATGGTATATTCAATACTCTTCACCAACACCATAATTCAAAGGCATCAATTCTTTTTCAGTCTTCCTTATTCATTGTCCAGCTTTCACATGCATATAAAATAAAGTGAATGAAAATACCATAGCTTGGGTCAGGCACACCCTATTCCTCAAAGTGACATCTTTGCTTTTTAAAACCTTAAAGAGGTCTTTTGCACCGATTTGCCCAATGAAATGCATCTTTTGATTTCTTGACTGCTGCTTCCATGGGCATTGATTGTGCATCTAAGTAAAATGAAATTCTTGACAATTTCATATCTTCTCATTTTGTCATGATGTAGCTAATTGGTCCAGTTGTAAGGATTTTCATTTTATGTTGAGGTGTAATCCATATTGAAGGCTGTAATCTTTGATCTTCATCAATAAGTGCTTCTAGTCTTCCTTGCTTTCAGCAAGCAAGGTTGTGTCATATGTATATTGCAGGTTGTTAATGAGTCTTCCTCCAGTGCTGATGCCCTGTTCTTCTTCACACAGTCCAGCTTCTCAGATTATTAGCTCAGCGTATAGACTGAATAAGTATGGTGAAAGGATACAACCCTCACACACACCTTTCCTGATTTTAAACCACGCAGTATCCCCTCGTTCTATTCGAATGACTGCCTCTTGTATTATGTACAGGTTCTGCATGAGCACAATTAAGTGTTCTGAAATTCCCATCCTTTGCAATGTTATCCATAATTTGTTATGATCCACGCAGTCGAATGCCTTTGCATAGTCAATAAAACACAAATAAACATCCTTCTGGTATTCTCTGCTTTCAGTCAGGATCCATCTGACATCAGCAATGATATCCCTCATTCCACATCCTCTTCTGTATCTGGCTTAAATTTCTGGCAATTTCTTGTTGTACTGCTGCAACCACTTTCGAGTGGTCTTCAGCAGAATTTTGTTGCATATGATATTAATGATATAGTTTGATATTTTCCACATTCTGTTGGATCACCTTTCTTTGGAATGGGCACAAATATGGATCTCTTCCAGTCCTGGCCAGCCAACTGGAAGAGATCCATATTTGCGCCCATTCCAAATTTCTTGGCATAGACGAGTGAGTGCTTCCAGCATTGTACCCATTTGCTGAAACATCTTAATTGGTATTCTGTCAATTCCTAAAAAAAAAAAAAAAAACATATTCCTAGAGCCTTGTTTTTCACCAATGTCTTCAGGAAACTTGGACTTCTTCCTTCAATACCATCGGTTCTTGATCACATGCTATCTCCTGAAATGGTTGAACATGGACCAATTCTTTTTGGTATAGTGACTCCGTGTATTCCTTCCATCTTCTGATGCTTCCTGCGTCCTTCAATATTTGGTCCTTAGAACCCTTCAGTATTGCAACTCCAGGCTTGAATTTTCTCTTCAGTTCTTTCAGCTTGAGAAATACTGAGTGTGTTCTTGCCTTTTGCTATTCTAACTCCAGGTATTTGCACACGTCTTTATAATACTTTGTTTTTTTGAGCTACCCTTTGACATCTTCTGTTCAGCTCTTTTACTTCATTTCTCCCATTCGCTTTAGCTACTCTATGTTCAAGAGCAAGTTTCAGAGTCTCTTCTGACATCCATTTTGGTCTTTTCTTTCTTCCCTGTCTTTTTAATGACCTTTTGCTTTCTTCATGTACGATGCCCTTGATGCTATCCCACAACTCATCTGGTCTCCGGTCATTAGTGTTCAGTGTGTCAAAGCTGTTCTTGAGATGGTCTCTAAATTCAGGTGAGATATACTCAGAGTTGTACTTTTGCTCTCATGGACTTGTTTTCATTTTCTTCAGCTTCAACTTGAACTTGCATGTGAGCAATTGATGGTCTGTTCTGCAGTCAGCCCCTGGCCTTGTTCTGACTGATGATATTGAGTTTCTCCATTGTCTCTTTCCACAGATGTAGTTGATTTGATTCCTGTGTATTCCATCTGGTGAGGTCCATATGTTTAGTTGCTGTTTATGTTATTGAAAAAGGGTATTTGCAATGAAATAAGTCATTGGTCTTGCAAAATTCTATCATGTGATCTCCTTTCTCATTTCTATCACCAAGGCCATATTTTCCAACTACTGATCCTTCTTCTTTGTTTCCAACTTTCATATTCCTATCACCAGTAATTGTCAATGCATCTTGATTGCATGTTTGATCAATTTCAGACTGCAGGAATTGGCAAAAATCTTCAAATTCTTCATCTTTGGCATTAGCGTTTAGTGCATGTTAACTGGTATTCCTTGCAGGCATATGGATATTAACCTATCACTGACAAGGTTATACTTCAGGATACATCTTGAAATAGTCTTTTTGATGATGACACCATTCCCCTTCAATTTGTCATTTCTGGAATTTTTAAACCATATGATTGTCCAATTCAAAATAGCCAATACCAGTCCATTTCAGCTCACTAATGCCTAGGATATTGATCTTTATGCATTTCATTTTTTACAGCTTCCAATTTTCCTAGATTCATACTTTGTACATTCCATGTTCCAATTGTTTGTGGATGTTTGCAGCTGTTTCTTCTTATTTTGAGTTGCGCCACATCAGCAAATGAAGGTCCTGAAAGCTTTACTCCATATACATCATTAAGGTTGACTCTACTTTGAGGAGCCCTGGTGGCGCAGTGGTTAAGAACTTGGCTGCTAACCAAAAGGTTGGCAGTTGGAATCCACCACCTTGGCAACCCTATGGGGCAGTTCTACTCTGTCCTATAGGATCACTATTAGTTGGCATCAACTTGATGTCAAACGGTTTTTTTTCCTACTTTGAGGAGGCAGCTCTTCCCCAGTCATATTTTGAGTGCCTTCCAACCTGAGAGACTCATCTTCCAGTAGCATATCAGACAATGTTTCATTGCTATTCATCAAGTTTTCACTGGCCAATTTTTTAGAAGTAGATCTCCAGGTCCTTCTTCCTCTGTCTTAGTCTGGAGGTTCTGCTGAAACCTGTCCATAATGGGTGAACCTGCTGGTATTTGAAATACCAGTGGCATAGCTTCCAGCATCACAGCAACATACAAGCTACCAGAGTATGACAAACTGACAGACGAGTGGTGGAAATTATTTGCTAGTAAAAATAAATATTATAATTAGCTTATAATATTTATTTCACCAATATTTCAAAGTGCTGATTTGGACTGTGACCAGCTTATTCATAAAGGTTTAAAGGTGTAAGAATCCATAAATAATATCTCTTTCAATCATACCTAAAACAGCCTGGAAAATAGAGGGTATCTAATAAATACTTCTAAATAATTGTCTTTTTTTTTTTCAAAAGAAGAAACTGCCTAGTCTGAGTTAAATAGAAGTATTCTTAGTAAATTTTAAAAATGAATATATACAAGTCAGATGATTAGCACTAATATAACAGTATCTTTAAAAAATGAATTTACTATTTATTCTTCCATTCTGTGGACATTAGTCTTTAACATGATTTTTAATACAGAAAATACTAGAGAAAGACCTGATTTGGTGTTTATAATAACCACGTATGTGTTTCGTAGGCACACAAATACTAACCAGCCAAGCACTGCAGAATTACTTAATTCAAACCATTCTCAATATTGATCCATTTTTAAAGGTTCCGATGGAAATGCAAATATCTGAATTTTTTTTTACTTCAAATCAATATTAAAAAGCTTTCACATCATTTCCAAGATAGTCCATTACTCTACAACTTAAGGGACTTACTTAAAGTCTGGGTGATGACTAATATCAGTAATTAATCAATAAATATTTATTAAATATCAAAAGACATGGATACATTGAAATTTGGACTCTTTGTATCATTTAAAATAATCCACTGCAAAAATAAAATTGCCAAGTGACATGTATGATAATCTGGGGCAAATCTTTCACTATTGCCTTTTTTTTTCTTTCACTATCACCTTTTGAGATAAAGACTTTCATCTGCAATTACACCAGCAAAAATTACTGTTCTAGAGTGTTCTACCTTGTTCAGTGTACTTCTGACCTCAACGTAAGAGAACTACTCTACCTATGGGTATCACCAAAATGTTGCTCTTTGGGTGTGACCTTTCACAAATGGCCTTGTCCTTTCAATGGCATCTTGTTCATGTCTAGTCTATGCATATAGTTTTTTAATCCCTTAAATCTATACCCTTTTCCCTCATTGCAAAAGTAACTCAGAACACAGGAGTCTGGAGACTACTTCAAGATTTCCAAGGTTATGCTTTTAGAAGTTGCAACTTTTCTTTTTGATAACCATGATCTTGAAGTCATCAGCTCATCTGGAAAGTCTTGCTAGTTGTGGACAGTTATGTTTAATTTTCCACTAGAAACAGTTTCAGCCTTGGCTTTCAGACACTTTCATAATTTATTTCATGTAAGTGGCTGATGTTTTATGGGCTTTGGGTATGAGCTATTCTTTTCTAATAAGGCCAGAGACATAAACACAGTATGACTCATGGAAGTCACAACTGTCTCGGCTGCACCCGCTGCCACCAAAACACAGCAAAGAGGCTTGAGAAGACACCTTCCTTATGAAGACAACCAGGAAATGGGGCATCTGAGACAGGAAGACATTCCCAGGTTATAAGAAGAGCTATCTCATGCCACCGTGGTGCTTGCTGAAGATTTAGGCACATTGAAGTGACTGCTGTGGACTTTCTAAGCCACATCTGTTCTAACGGTGAGGAGGACCTGGGTGATCCTTGCATGGCGTACACTGAAGGATTGATTATTGTGGAGTGTCGTGAGCCCACAAAGGTCTTGCATGCAGTGTGATGGCTGGTTTACCTCTCTTCACAGCCTCATGGATGGGAGAAGCCAGGTGCGCCTCGAGCTGGGCCTTGGCTCCGAACTCCAGCAGCACGTTGACACACGCAGCTCTGCCGCTGCAGCAAGCATTGAAGAGGGGCGTGGCTCCATGGACTGTCACGCCATTGACCTAGTGATGGACAAGGAGAGACCTACAGAATTCGCTGTTTCTTTCTCCCCATCTCCAAGTGTGTACTCCTATATATCTCCCTGAAAAAGTCCCTGCATGGGTAAGGGAACTTCATGTCATTACAAGATTATGATTTTTAAGTACCTAAACCACTTGGCTAAAATAAAATGAGAAAAAAAAACACCTGCAAACATCCATTAATAATCATAATGTGGAATGTACAAAGTTGTCAAAAATGAAATGGAATGCCTGAAGATAGATATCCTAAGCATTAATGACCTGGAATGGACTGGTATTGGCCATTTTGAATTGGACAATCATATGGTTCTACTATGCTGGGAATGACAACTTATACAGGAATGGTGTTGGAGTCATCGTCAAAAAGAACATTTTAAGATCTATCTGGAAGTACAACGCTGTCAGTGGTATGATAATATTCATATGCCTACAAGGAACACCAGTTAACACGACTATTATTCAAATGTATGCACCAACCACTAATGTCAAAGTTGAAGAAATTGAAGATTTGTATCAACTTCTGTAGTCTGAAATTGATCAAACATGCAATCAAGATGTAGTGATAATTACTGGTGATTGCAATTCAAAAGCTGGAAACAAAGAAGGATCAGTAGTTGGGAAATATGGCCTTGGTGACAGAAACACCACCAGAGATTACAGTATAAAATTTTCCAAGACCAATGACTTATTCATTTGAAATGCCTTTTTTCAACAACATAAACAGTGACTATACACCAGACGGAATACACAGGAACCAAATCAATGACCCATGTGGAAAGAAACAATGGAGAAACTCAATATCATCAGTCAGCACAAGGCCAGGGGCCACCTGTGGAACAGACCATCAACTGCTCCTATGCAAGTTCAAGTTGAAGCTGAAGAAAATGAAAACAAGTCCACTAGAGCCAAAGTACAGCCTTGAGTATATCTCACCTGAACTTAAAGACCATCTCAAGAACAGATTTGACACATTGAACGCTAGTGACCAAAGGCCAGATGGGCTGTGGGATGACATCAAGGACATCATACATGAAGAAAGCAAAAGGTCACTAAAAAGACAGGAAAGAAAGAAAAGACCAAAATGAATGTCAGAAGAGACTCTGAAACTTGCTCTTGAACGTAGAGGAGCTGAAGTGAATGGAAGAAATGATGAAGTAAAAGAGCTCAACAGAAGATTTCAAAGGGTGGCTCAAGAAGACAAAGTAAAGTATTATGATGAAAAATATTATAGTGAAATTATAATTATGATAAAATGCAAAGACCTAGAGTTAGAAAACCAAAAGGGAAGAACATGCTCAGCATTTCTCAAGCTGAAAGAACTGAAGAAAAAAATCAAGCCTCGAGTTGCAATATTAAAGGATCCTATGGGCAAAATATTGAATGACTGAGGAAGCATCAGAAGAAGATGGAAGGAATACGCAGAGTCACTATACCAAAAAGAATTGGCCGATGTTCAACCATTTCAGGAGGTACCATATGATCAAGAACTGATGGTACTGAAGGAAGAAGTCCAGCTGCACTGAAGGTATTGGCAAAAAACAAGGCTTCAGGAATTGGCAGAATACCAATTGAGATGTTTCAACAAACGGATGCAACAGTGGAAACACTTACGCGTCTATGCTAAGAAATTTGGAAGACAGCTACCTGGCCAATTTACTGGAAGAGAAGCACATTTGTGCCCATTCCAAAGAAAGGTGATCCAACGGAATGCAGAAATTATTGAACAATATCATTAAGATCACACGAAAGTAAAATTTTGCTGAAAAGCATTCAAAAGCAGTTGCAGCAGTACATTGACAGGGAACTGCCAGAAATTCAAGCCAGATTCAGAAGAGGACATGGAACGAGGGATATCACTGCTGATGTCAGATGGATCTGGGCTGAAAGCAGAGAATACCAGAAAGATGTTTGCCTGTGTTTTATTGACTATGCAAAGGCATTCAACTGTGTGGTTCATAACAAATTATGGATAACATTACAAAGAATGGGAATTCCAAAACACTTGATTGTGCTCACGAGGAACCTGTACATAGACTAAGAGGCAATACTTTGAACAGAACAAGGGGATACTGTATGGTTTAAAACCAGAAAAGGTGTGTGGGCGGGTTGTATCATTGCAACCATACTTATTCAATCTGTATGCTGAGCAAATAATCCAAGAAACTGGATTTATATGAAGAAGAGCTCGGCATCAGTATTGGAGGAAGAAATGGATACATACACTGTGAACGGGGCATCAGATTGCAGGAAGACTCATTAACAACCTGCGTTATGCAGATGACGCAACCTTGCTTGCTGAAAGTGAAGAGGACTTGAAGCACTTACTAATGAAGATCAAAGACCACAGCCTTCAGTATGGATTACACCTCAACATAAAGAAAACAAAAATCCTCACAACTGGACCAATGACCAACATCATGATAAACAGAGAAAAGATTGAAGTTATCAAGGATTTCATTTTACTTGAATCCACAGTCAATGCCCATGGAACCATCAGTCAAGAAATCAAAGGATGCATTTCATTGGACAAATCTGGTGCAAAAGACCTCTTTAAAGTGTTAAAAAGCAAAGATGTCACTTTGAGGACTAAGGTGCGCCTGACCCAAATCATGGTATTTTCAATCATCTCATATGCGTGCAAAAGCTGGACAATGAATAGGGAGAACCAAAGAAGAACTGATGCCTTTGAATTACGGTGTTGGTGAAGAGTGTTGAACAAACCGTGGGCTGCAAGAAGAATGAACCGATCTTTCTTGGAAGAAGTACAGCCAGAATGCTCCTTGGAAGTAAGGCTATCGAGACTTCATTTCATGTACTTTGGACGTGTTATCAGGAGAGACCAGTTCCTGGAGGACATAATGCTTGGTACAGTAGAGGATCACCAAAAAAGAGAGAGCCCCTCAATGAGATGAACTGACAAGTGGCTGCAACAATGAGCTCAAACATAGCAGTGATTATGAGAACGGCGCAGGACGAGGCAGGGTTTGGTTCTGTTGTACTTCGGGTCGCTATAAGTCAGAACCGACTCCATGGCACGTAACAACAACGAACCAGTTGCTGCTGAGTGAGTTCTGACTCATAGTGCCCCATGTGTGTTAGAGTAGAACTGTGCTCCATCAGGTTTTTAAGGGCAGATTTTTTGGAAGTAGATTGCCAGGCCTTTCTTTGGACGCTTTTCTGGGTTGGTTTGAACTGCCAACCTTTGGGTTAGCAGCTAAGCATGTTAACTGTTTGTACTATTCAAGAACTCCTTTAGGCATCTAGTAATCTTTTAATGCTCGGTTATAAATAATATCACAATTGAGGCAAAAGGGACAAAAGCTTTTAAAATGTATTCATGGTTTTTCCAGCACTTCTTTAAAAACAAACAAACCAGTTGCCTTTGAGTGAATTCCATGTATGTCAGAGTAGACCTGTGATTCATAGGGTTCAATGGCTGATTTTTTGGAAGCAGATCGCCAGAGCTTTCTTCTGACGTGCCTCTGGGCGGGTTTGTACTGGCAACTTTTCAGTTGGTAGCCAAATGCTAAACTCTTTATGCCATCTTGGGACTCCCAGAGCTTCTTAGGAGCCTACTAATAATTGAGGAGCATTCTTGAATGTTGCTTAGGATCATGGCCTCTGGAATCATTAGCTTAGGTTCAAATTTCAGCTCTCTTGGTTGGGTTACTAATTTTCTGGAACTCAGTTTCCTTATCTGTAGAATGAAGATCGTTAAAGATTCTATCCCATCATGAGGTTATTGTGCAGAACAACTGAGCTACTGTATGTTAAACACTAAGAACATTGCCTGGCACCCAGCAAGGACTCAATTAACATTTACAACAACAATTACTTCCATTTTCCATTAATATGGAGCTGACTCCTTCCTCCTCCAATCATGAACAAACGTGACAGGAAGCAAAAGGACTGGAGAAACCAGGTCGCTTAAGGCTCCCAAATCTGTGCTTACAAAAATATCCTTGGCAATTCCCCACGGTGCTACTGTCTTTCTTGCAATCAGTCTCCTCTCTGGTCGACTATGATCCACACAAATTGCACATGCCTGTGGTGACTCCTAAAAAGTGGATGACTGAGCCAAAGGCATGCAGAGAATAAGCATCACCATGGTGTCTCCAGTCCTCATTGCTGCCTTCTAAGATTGTCGGAGGCACACAAGAACCAGCAGGGTGCAGGCAATACATGGGGAAGAATGGCCAGGGACCGAGGCATCTGATGGGGAGGCTCTGGAGAGGATTGAAAGGTAGGACAGTGAGGGTTTGATGTCAAATCATTTGGCCTCATTAATTAAAAATATGTTGTTGTTGTTAGTTACCATCAAGTTGGTCCACAGGGCTTTCATTGGCAGATTTTTGGAAATAGAATGCCAGGCCTTTCTTCCAAGTCCATCCTAGCCTAGAAGCTCCGCTGAAATCTGTTCAGCATCACTGTGACACTCAAGCCTCCACTGACAGATGGGTAGTGGATGTGCGCGAGGTGCATTCACTGGGAATCAAACCCAGGTCTCTTGCATGGTAGGTGAGAGTCCTACCACTGAACCACCACTGCCCCCATAACTAAGGACATACGCTGGTGATAATCAGGACTCTACATCTCCTTGCTTCAAAAACAAAAAACCTTGCCTCCAGGGTTCCAGGATAGCCCCCATTCCCGCACTCGAGGGATTTCTAGCCTCTAGATTTTCACTGAAGAATATTCGGTGGAACTGATTTAATTTGTTTTTACAAAATAGTATCCTCTTCCTTGGTCCAAGAAGTCTTTTTTTAACTTAATTTCTTATAAGTTTCTATCTCAATTCAGTTGAGGATCTACTAGGTGCCAAACAGAAGCAAAGATGAGTAGATAATTGCCTCTCCTTGAGTAGTCTGAATTCTACCAGGGAAGCAAAACACAAAAAGGGATCATTTTGATACAGCGATCAATGCTTTAGATCTTAACAGGGGCAGGACAAAGGAGAGCATAGAGTTGAGACACACCTAGGAAGAAAATTAGCAGGGTTTTGTGGTTAATTAGATGGGGAGAAGGAGGAAGTAGGATGACTCCCAGGTTTGGGGCTTGGAAGACCAAGAAGATATTTCATCCAGTCTGAGACCAGGAATCCAAGACAGGGAACAGGTCCTGGAGGGAAGAACATGGTAAGCATTGTTCTGAATGTACTACGTTTGAGTTATTCATGGTACAACCAATTCTTGGGAAATTTCTACTGATTTAACAACTTTCTCTTATTCCTTCTCTCATTTGATTTAGATGTTAAATAGTATAATATAGTATTTATCGCTCGTTCCCTTATAAGATTGCAAAAGACAAGGACCACATCTTATTCTTTTCTTTAAACCAAAAAACCAAGCCATTTGCCCTCAGATCGACCCCGACTCATGGTGACCCCATGTGTGCAAAGTAGAACTGCTCTACAGGGTTTTCAAGGCTGTGACCTTTCAGAAGTAGATTGCCAGACCTTTCTTATGGGGTGCCTCTGGGTGAGTTTGAACCACCAACGTTTCAGTTAGTAGTTGAACACGTAACCATTTGTGTCACCCAGGTTCTTTCCCCAGGAGTGTACCAGTATGTACTCCTCTATGACCCTTCCTCATTTAACTTTTCCTGCTGGCAGTCTGCCTGGGACTCCAGACATCCAGAGTTAAAGGAAACGGCCCTTGAACAACCTTGCCCTCATCATTACTCGGAGTGGAGAAGTGGTAACCTAGTGAAGCACTACCTCAAGGAAACGCACTATCATGACAGCATCTGGAAAATGTGTTTGCTCAAGGAAGACTTTTCTATTCCATTCTATGGGTAGAAACCCAACTTCTACATGAAATGAGAAGAAAGTCTTCATTAAATGCTTAACAATATTGCAGCTGAAACAAAGGATACATGGACTGAGTTAAACAATGAAATGAGCAACAAAACAACATGTGTCAATGAGATTTTCTGATTCTATACTTCTATCCTGTTAGCTGTATTGTAGATAGTCCCTCAGTCACTCTGAAAACAATTAGGGTATAATAAAAAATCAGGTAAAAAAAATTTTTTTAAATGTATCATTTATTAAAAACCAGCTCAGTTTGATAATTTAGTTTAATGAAAATGGTTGTTGGTTTAGGTTGTTGAATTAGGAGTGAGTCCTCCCCCCCCCTTTTGGTTGTTGTTATTTTAAGTTTGTTCTTTTTGATGTTTTATAGTCAATTTTCCAAGATTGGTTTTCAAATTACTTTAGTTCAAGCTGATATTTTTTAAAGTCAGTATCATTATTTTGAAAGGTTTCTGTAGTCTCATCTGAATATTCATACATGGGCATGTACAGCAGTATCTTTGCAACCTGTCCACACTCAAAATGGGTAAGTAATCTAGAAGGTACTGTCTCTTTAGATGCACCTTGGCAACAGACCTAAGTGGGCAGGGGCGGTACTCACGTGTGCGCCATTTTCCAATAAGGCTTTCGCACAGGCCATGTGACCTCCAAGGCACGCCTCATGGAGAGAAGAGACCCGGTTAATTGTCACAAGGTTCACATTGACACCCTACAATTTGAACAGAACCAGGTTAAATGCTACATTAGCGATAGCAACAAAAACAACGTTGTTCAGCTTGTTTCTGAAGTGCTCCAGGCCAGTGGGTATCATTAACACCACACAGAAAGGAGTAGAGACCATGACAAGGATGCAGAGTCCAAACAGGATGCGGGAGTCTGGAATTCATTCATTCAACAAATGCTTATTTTGTTGAATGACTGGGCACTGTGCTAGGAAGTGGGTCCGCAAAGCTTTGACACGGGTCTCTCTCCTCCAAGAGCTCAGTGGGGAGACAGACGTGAAAACACATAGCAAGAGCACTGCTATACTGGAAATGTGTTCGATTTTCAGTTGGGAAGGGCTTGGGGAGTAAGAAAAGGCTTTGCCAATAAGGTAGTATTTAGCTAAGGCTTGAAAGATAAAAAGTTTCAAGCAAGGTAGGCAAAGAAAGAGTACTTGCCTTTGGAGGACACAGAGTTTGCAAAGGCAGGAAGCAACCCAGAATGTGACCCAGCTGGAGCCCCGGTTGAGTGGTGGGATATTTCTGGAGCAGAAAGAGCCCACAGGTGATGGAGACAGGAGAAAGAAGGGGAAGTAGACGATAAGGGAGGACAAGTGAGCTGGAGCCAGATCATGGGAGAATTTCCGTCTTACGGAGAATGAGGCTCCTGTGAATTGTGTTAAGCTGGAGAGGGTCTGGTGTTTCGCACACACTGGTAGCAGCACGGAGAGCTGATTGGAAGTATAGGGATGTGAAACTGAAGCAGGGAGAGCCAGGAAGACAGGCTATGGGCCGGATCAGCAGTGGGTATGAGGAGGAGGCGATGGAGTCCAGAGAAGTTCAGGAGGTAGGTTTGGGTTTGGAACAGAGGGTGACTCCCAGGCTTAAGAAGAAAAGGTCAAGTAGATAGTGCTCCTTGGGTTCATATGCCTTGGTAGCAGCATCACTGCCTGGCCCAAAGCCACTGCATGGAGAAGTGTCTAAAATACCAGGGCCCGGGGCCACAGGATTCTGCTAACCCTCATCTCCTTATCCTGGCACCGGAGTCTCTGCCCAGTCCAAGTGTCTTCCAAGTCCCACTACTGCCATGCCCCACCCTCCCCATCCTGGAGTCCATGTGACACATGACAAGGTCAGGCTAGCTGCTAGTCAACCCTGACTTTACACCCTGATTTTAACACCTTGGCCCTTACCATCTCACCCAATGGTTACCACTTTACTCCTGCGAAAAGAATTGGGTCCCTGGCTTATCCTCTCGAGTTGAAACTTGCCTTTGATTCCCTGCCTGGTAATTGTCATTCCGAAAGCTTCCAGAAACTAGTACCATGACCCTGAACCCAGGTTCCCAACCTAAATACCCACCGTCTCCTGCCTGACCTCTTTGGTACCAGATTCACTCCTGCCGTGGGACTTCCCACAGCGGTCTTGTGGACATTGTGTCCCTTCATCAAAGGGCCTCTCTGTACTGCCTCAGTCCTGTCCACTTCCATGTCCTGGATGTGACACCATTACTCTAGGGCTGTGCTATGTATTTCAAACTAAGTACTTAATACCAGTTAGAAAAATATTTTTCTTTTATGATTTGAAGAAAAACAGAAAAAAAAATTAGGCTAGTCCACCAGGGGGCAGCAGTGTGCTAAAGGAAAAACTTTCAGAATCCCTGAATTGTAGAAATGGAATGCTGGCCAGGCCCGAAAGACCATCTAGAGGTGGATAACGTTAGTGGTGGGTGAGAAACTGGAGAAGCAGAAAGTTCTAATCATTATAAGACTTGTGGCTCCCAAGTTGCCAGTGAAAACCAGCGTGCTAACCAGGAGCTCCTGCTCCTTGGTTTAATGTTTTACTCACAGCACACCATGCTATCTAAATGGAAACAAAGAATCAAACAGAACAATCTATTTTTTACTTGCATAGAGGTAGAGACGTGGGAATGTAGCAAGAAGAAGTTGAACTTTTTTTTTACGAAGGATGTTCCTTACACATTTAATCGCGATGTAAAAACTAACATGCATATGGAGTATAAAAGTATAGTTAAAAATAAACAAGCCTTGAGATGTAATGAGGTAGCCTGGATTCAATCCCAGAACAGAAGAAGGACACTGGTGGAAAGCTGGTGAAATCCCAATAGTCGGTAGTTCAGTTAATAGTATTGGGCCAATGTTAATTTCTTACTTTTGCCTAATGTATCACAGCTATGTAAGATACTAACATCAGGGGAAGCTGGGTGAAGGGTATATGGGAACTCCCTGTAGTATCGTTGCAACGTTTCTTTAAGATTATTCCAAAATAAAAAGTTTATTTAAAAATATACTAATAAAAGTATTGAAGTGAAGGGGCCGAGAGGGAGGAGGTGGATGCGAGACGTTTCACTTGGGTACCTTTTTGTCTCATTTTGCATTTTTGAATGATGTGAATTACATGTCAAAATATGCTTTTTACATTTTTAAATATATATTTAAATAGATAAATTAAAACATTACATATTAACATTACATATTATTTTATATACAAAATTATATATTACATGTTAAAATAATCAAATCAAATCAAATGGAAGGTGCTTTAAAATAAATGAACAAGCGATAAAATCAAATCCAAAGACCATTTCATCATTGCTGGCAGTGCTGTTTGCCTTTTGCCTTCGTTTTCCTAAGTAACACAACTCAGAAAGGAGGAAGAAAACAAGGCACTGAAAGAGCAGTGTGCCCAGCTGTTTAAATTTGAAATGGTCAGGTAGCCAGGTTAGGTGGTAGCTAGGATGTGGAAAAAAGATATGCAGCGTCGCCTCCTGTGTACTCATGTAGGTCTAAAACAAACAGCAAATAGAGTATGTACACTTTCATTCATTTCACAACTATTTACTAGGTCTCTGTTCATTGTTCAAGGTGCTGGGGAAACAGTCGTGAACAAAAATACATAAAGCGGCCTTAATAACCAAGACCTTAATCTTCCCTGAGGAGTGAGGTTTACCCATATGTCAACCTATTTTAATGTTTGCTCTTAAAATAATATGTCATTGGCGTAGGCAGACGCTGGGAGGGCACCCAGTGGTCCCGGATTCCTGGCATTGGCTCACTTGTGGGATCCCCTCCCCTGGAGTGTAGGCTGGACTCATCGACTCACTTCTGACCAACAGAATATGGCAGAAGTGATGGGATTTTGCTTTGGAGATGAGGTTATAAAGACTGTGGCTTCCTTGTTAGGCACTCGATCACGCTCTCGCTGGGGGAGGCCAGCTGTCATCTCATGAGGCAGCTCTGTGGAGAAGCCTACGTGGCAAGGAATTGAGGCTTGCTGAAACCCTCGTGGCGTAGTGGTTAAGTGCTTTGGCTGCTAAGCAAAAGCTCAGCAGTTTGAATCCGCCAGGTGCTCCTTGGGAACTCTGTGCGGCAGTTCTAGTCTGTCCTATAGGGTCGCTATGAGTGGGAATTGACTAGAAGGCAATGGAGTGGGAACAACTCCATGAGTGAGCTTGCAAGCAGATCCTTCCCCAGTTGAACCACCAGGGGACTTCAGCCCTGTCAGACACTTTAACGGCAGCCTGAGAGAGACCCTGAACCACCTAGCTAAGCTGCTTCCTGACCCACATAAACTGTAAGATATTAAATGTTTGTTGTTTTCAGCCATTGTTTTGAGGTCATTGATACTCAGCAGTAGATGACTGATAGAATTTCAGAGCTGTTGTCATTAATGCACACTGGGCAAGTATAAGGTAAGTTAGGCGTAAGACAGATTTGAGGGCATCCCCATCATCCTTTGCAGGGAAAATTCCTAAGAGGAAGGCCCAGGAAGGGAGGGAGGGAACTGGGCAGAAACCAAGCCAGCTCCCCAGGAAGGGAGAGTCACGAGGAATAAATGGTGAGGGGCTAGAGGATGCGT
The DNA here is from genome assembly GCF_030014295.1 of Loxodonta africana. Taxonomy (NCBI): domain Eukaryota; kingdom Metazoa; phylum Chordata; class Mammalia; order Proboscidea; family Elephantidae; genus Loxodonta; species Loxodonta africana. The sequence continues at coordinate 16,774,200 of NC_087369.1, forward strand.
ACACCTAGGATGGCAGTGTTTTCACCCCCATGGGCAAGCAAGGCCTCTGCCACAGCCAAAGTTGCTACAGAATGGCGCTGGATTATAGCATAAGCATGAAGGGTCAAGTCTTCAGGTTACTTACTTGTGCAATTAGAGTTTTAAGGGTCAGTAAACGGCCCTGGGCCGCAGCTTCATGAAGTGGGGATCGGTCAGCCCAGCACCCTGAAACACAAAACTCAGAGTCAGCACCTGAAAACTCCTTCCTGCCCCTTGTCCACGCTGCCCAGCCATTGTGAGAGGGGGTTGGGGAGGGAGTGGAGGGGAGCATGTGCTATGCACTGGGGTCTCTCGACAGCTCCTCACAGGGTGACAAGCCACTGAGTGCATAGTTCATTCATTTGGAGGGGTGTGGGGAAAGGGCGCGCAGTCAAACTCTCTGGCTCTTCAGAGGCAGTTTTAAAAAGCAATAGATTTAGTTCAAATAAATGATGCCTGGTGTTTGACTCCAATAGCTCCAAATAAGGCAAAATGAAGGACAAAGCCAGTCAGCGAGCTTCCCCAATTTCCTCCTTTCCCTGTCTCCCACCTACCCCCACCCCAAAGACACCACCTGCTTGTGCACTAGGAAGGAACCTCTGAGGCGTCAGGTAAAGGGCTTTGTTCCCAATTCCCTAGGGAACTGTCTCTGTTGCATTTTGGTAAAGATGCCTCTCTATTATCATAAAGCAGGGTGTTGTTTGTCAGATGATACAGTCTTCTAACAATTCTCCCCTAAACAGCTTGCATCTGAGTGTGATGGCTAAGCACGGGGCCAGTGGAGTCAGACCACCTGGGTTTAAGTCCTACCTTGACCACTTTCTCTGCCCAAAAGACAAGTTACTAAAATGATTTAAATGTCAATTTTCTGATCTGTAAAATGGGGACATAATTATTTTGTAATTATTTTGCTAGTAAATAGTTATTTGTGGGCTATGGTGACCCCCTTTCCTGATGGAAAGTAGGGACCTTAAAGACATCTTGATCCTATTTCAAACGTTCCAGTAACTTTCTGTTGCTCATCAGTCCCATTTCAGCAGTTAAGGTTCAATCCACACACAATAATGACATGGGCAAATTCCAGGGCTTTGATCTGATTTATTCTAGTTGGAAACCCTGCTGATAATTTGCGTTTCTAACAACGTCCCAGGCGATGCTAATGCTGCCGGTTAGGGACCAATTCTGAGAACCACTAGTAGAGCAGTGGGTCTCAAAATTTATTATACATAAGAATCATCTGGAGATCTTATTAAACTGCAGATTGTGGTTCAGTATATCTGGGGTGGAAATGCAAATTCTCAGCAGGGATTCAAACCAGAACAAACTGGTTTGAAGCCCTGAAATCCCACAAACCTAATAACTGAGAGTAAGAAGCCAGACACAAAAGAGTACATTCTGTGTGATGTTTCCATAGAGTACAAAAAGAGGCCAGACTCACACATTGGGTGTTAGGAGTCAAAACCAACCTGAGGAAGGTGGGGCTGACTGGAGGAGGGCATGGTTGGGGGTGATGTTGAGAATATGCAGTGTCTTGCTCTTGGGCTCTGCTTCTCAGTTGTGTTCACTTTGTGGAAATGCATTGAGTGGTTCACTTACGTTGTGTGTGCTTCTCTGTATTGATGTTTGTAGTGGGTTGAATAGTGTCCTCCCAGTATTCATGTCTGCCTAGAACCTCAGAATGTGGCCTTATTTGGCAATAGAGTCTTTGCAGATGTAATCAAGTTAAGATGAGGTCATGCTGGATTAGGGTAGGCCCTCCATCCAGCGGCAGGTGTCCTTGTAAGAAGAGGAGAGGACACACAGACATAAACAGAGAGGAGAAGGCCATGTGTAGAAGCAGAAATTGGAGTGATACGTCTACAAGCCAAGGAACACCAAGGATTGCTGAGAACCACCAGAAGCTAGGAGAGAGGCTAGGAATAGTTCTTTCCCTGGAGTCTTTGTAGGGAGCATGGCCCTGCTGACACCTTGATTTTGAACTTCTGGCCTACAGAACTGAAAGAGGATAAATTTCTGTTCTTAGAAATCACTAAGCTTATGGTACTTTGTCACAGCAGCCCTAGGAAACTGAGACAGTGCTACATTTCAATAAAGAAATCATACAAACAAGTCAGGCATCTCCGAATCTCTTCAAAGCTCCTCTCCTCATAGCTCCCAGAGGAGGCTAGACCATCTCAGGTCCTAGCAGGTTGAGGCCAAAGAGCAGCAGATGTGCTCTTCCCACACTTCCTGGCCGCCTCCTTTGAGGTGCCTGCTCCTCTGGTGCCGGGGGGGGTGGTGGGGAGAAGCAAGGAGGACAGGCAAGCTGCCTCTCTGTTAACTGGAAGCAGATGCCTATGCACTGGCATTTGGCCACCTCTCCTCGTGTCCCCCATCAATGCAGCATTCTCTTTGCTCCCACTCCCAGCCCAGGCTTCTCAAGTTGCGGCCAGCCTGTGGCAGGTGGACGGCCATCTTCCATTCCTCCATGTTGTCCTGGGCTTCTCCGTCACCACACCGCTGCTTTCTAAGTTTCTTCCCCCCATCTGAGTAGCACAGGAGCGTGTGATATAATATGTCACAGCTACTGCCTTGACCCGGTTTTGAGATCATGGCTAAAAACTCTCAATTCTCCTTCACAGGCAGTTCTTTAAGCCCATAGCCCAACTCCTCCCCTTAAGAGGCTCTAATACTCCTGGGCCACACCTTGCAGAGACTTTCAGATGCCTAACACCCAGGGATGACCCCTTCTTCCTTGGGGCAACAGAATTGTTCAAAATATCCAATCCTCAGGAAGCCTGCAAAACCTAGCTATCCCCAGCCTCACACATAAGCTGCCAGAAGAATGAACAAACCAGTCCTAGAAGAAATTCGGCCAGAATGCTTCTTAGAAGGGGGGATGGTGAGACTTCAGCTCATTTACCTTGGGCGCATGCATCATCAGGAAAGACCAATCACTGGAAAAGGACATCTTGGTTGGTAAAGTAGAGGGTCATCGAACATGAGGGAAACTCTAAATGAGATGGGTTGACACAAAAGTCTTAACAATCTACTCAAACATACCAACGATCATGGAGATGGCGCAGGACCAGGCAACATTTTGTTCTGTTGTACATAAGGTGGCCATGAGTTGGAAACAACTTGGTGGCAACTAACAACAAAAGAATCCCAGCTTGCTGTTACCCTGTCCCCGATGCAACCCTGAGTGGCCCTGGGTGGCAGCCTTCCCCCACTGGGAGCTGTAAGTAAGAGTTCTGCCTTTCATGTGTCCGAGGGTCTTGCGCTGTGTCCCACAATCCAAAGAACCCATAATCCTACCTAATATCATAATTATGAAACAGAGTGCAGTGCAGCAAGTCGTCTGCCTTCACTGACGTCCAACTTGAGCATGAAATGCCAGCCTCCCCTTCTAATAGGCACCTCTTATCTAAACTCGTATTTCTACTGGAGCCCCACCCCTTCGCTTTCAGGACAGGAGGGACAGGAAGAGCCTTGCTTCATGAACTTGAACACCCCAAAAGGTTCCACAACTCCTTGGTCTCACATGAAGGGGTCTCACAGCTAGCTAGTGGCAGAAGTAGGACTCAAGTCGAGTTTTGAGACTTCAGAATGCACTCTGCTCTGGTTTTAAGAACTCCTGTTTTTTTTTCCCTCTAACGTTTATTTATTTTGTTGTTGTTGTTGTTGAGAGTATACACAGCAAAATATACACCAATTCAACAGCTTCTACATGTACAATTTAGTGACACTGATTACATTCTAAGACCTACTGGCTTTTAAATTCTCCCTGTTCTCGTCGTGGATTTACTTGTCTTGGATGCTTTAATATCTGTTCTCTCTATAGATAAAGAAAAAAAACAGTAAGCCAGTTGCCATCAAGTTGAGCCCATTCATGGCGACCCCATGTGTGTCAGAGTACAACTGTGCTCCACAGGGTTTTCAAGGCTGATTTGTTGGAAGGAGATTGCCAGGACTTTCTTCTGAGGTGCCTCTGGGTGGACTGTAACCAAGTTAGCAGCCAAGTGCCTTAACCACTTGCGCCACCCAGAGACTCCCTCTCTCTATAGATGCTGTTGTTGCTAGGTCCCATCGAGTGGGTTCTGACTCATAGCGACTCTGCGTACAACAGAATGAAACACCGGCGGGTCCTCTCTACAGATAGCAGGCAATAAGTCAACTGTATCCCCTTCAAAGTAGAAATCCTTTTTGTTTCCCAACTGGAGACAAAACTACTCTAAAGGAAGCAACCTCCCCATCCCATTGTCTTCCAGCACTTGCCTCAAAGGACCTTGACAAGTTGCGCACAAAACCCTTTTCCAGAAACTCTGCCATAGTGGGCTCCCCTGTTTTTTCTATTCTTGTTCCCAACACGTGGCTGCTCGTGCTTATCCTTCATGTTTTCAAATTAGAGCTAATTGTGAGAAATTAACGATAACAGTTACTTGGCAGCTAGGAAGTTTTTCCATTCCTTTCAGGAAATATGCAACTAGGCTTTCCAAAGAAATGAATGCTTAAGTAGTAATCAAGAATCATTCTCTTCTGAGGCGATCTATTTTTAGTTGCTTGGCGAACTGCCCGGGTCACGGGGCTGCAAGCGCGTTATGAAGACCTTACCCTACGAATATGTTTACTTGTTCCTGACGAGGAGTCTGGAAAATGTTCAAGTACTTTTTCATTCTCCCCTTTCCATTCTTCTCCGAAGGTCATTGGTATCTCAAGTCCTCAGACTTTTGGTTTTGAAATCTGTGGTTCTAGAAGCCGTCAGGAAATGGTGATTCAAGGAGTCTGAGGACTTGAGATACCAATCACCTTCGGAGAAAAACGCAAAGAGGCGAATGAAAAAGTACCTGAGCATTTTCCAGACTCCTCGTCAGGAACAAGCAAACATATTCGTAGGGTAAGGTCTTCATAACGCGCTTGCAGCCCCGTGACCCGGGCAGTTCGCCAAGCAACTAAAAATAGATCGCCTCAGAAGAGAATGATTCTTGATTACTACTTAAGCATTCATTTCTTTGGAAAGCCTAGTAGTTGCATATTTCCTGAATGGGTTCAGATGAAATACAGTTTGCCTGAGCTCCAAGTATTCAAGATAAAAACCAATTATTGTTGTTTTGTTTGCTTTTTTTTTTTGCTCTGCCTAATTCCAACAAGGATTTGAAATTACTGGTTTGTTATTCTAAAAAGATCACCTAGTTGGATATAAAGGAGCCCTGCTGGCACAGTGGTTAAGTGAAAGGCTGGCTGTTGGAACACACCAGCTGTTCGGTGGGAGAAAAGAGGTGGCAGTCTGCTCCTGTAAAGATTACAGCCTAGAAAACCCTGTGGGGCAGTTCTACTCTGTCCTATAGGGTCGCTATGAGTTGGAATCAACTCAATGGCACCTAACAACAACAACAGCTGGATATAATCCCCAGTACTCATGGAGCAATCTTTATCCTCTTTATTCAAGTTCTGAAATCATATGAAGCCATGTCTTTTCCTGTGGCATTTATCAAAGAAAAGACAGTTCAAAAGGCACTTCAGCTCTGAACCAAAACACAGGCAAGAGCCTAGCAGAATTAATGATATTTTAGGTAAAACAAAGGAAACTGGAAAAAATCATATTATAATAAATTTCCTGAGATATCTAAAATATTATAATAAAATTGAGAGCAGTGGAGGTTCAGTGGTAGAATTCTGGCCTTCCATGCAGGAGACCCAGGTTCGATTCCCAGCCAGTGCACCTCGTAGGCAGCCATCACTCCTCTATCAGTGGAGGCTTGCATGTTGCTACGATGCTGAACAAGGAGCCCTGGTGGCGCAATGGTTAAGTGCTCAGCTGCTAATTGAAAGGTCAGTGGTTCAAACCCATCCAGAGGCTCCACAGGAGAGATCTATGGGGCAGTTTTACTCTGTCACAGGGGTCGCTATAAGTCAGAATCGCCTCGAAAGCACACATCAGCAACAGCAACAATGATGCTGAACAGGTTTCAGCAGGGCCTCCTGACTAACGCAAATTAGGAGGAAAGGCCAGGTGATCTACTTCTGAAAATCAGCCAGCGAAAACCCTGTGGATCACAACTGATCACGAAAATGGCGTGGGTCCGGACAGCATCTTGTTCCACTGTAGATGGCTTCACCATGAGTGTAGGGCAGACTTGACTCAGTGGCTGTGAACAACAGCAACATAATAAAATTGAGTTAAAATGAATACTCTCTAGACCTCTCCCTTCTGATCCAAAGGTGAAACACAGTCAATGAACATAGTTTTTGAAGTATGTTCCAAAGAAGGTCCCTTCTAGGGGTGGGAGAGCTGAGCTAAGGTGACAGACAGGTGGAGAGGCAGAGCCCCCGGTGGAGACTGGTGGTCCCAGTGTGGAACAAGCCAGCAGGCGCCTGCCATCTGTAATCACTCGGAGGATGGTTGCGCCGGGGCTTGATGAGCACCACCCGAACGAAAGGAGAGCAGAAGGCTAGGGAGAGCTTGGGAAGGAATGGAACAAGGCAGGGAGTCCTAGTGGAATAGAGGAACAGGAAAAGGAGGCAGGGTGATGGGCCAGGCAGAGGCATGGGTGTCAACTCAAGGTCAGCTCTTTGACTTCACAACAAGAACAACTGGTTTTCAGCATAACACTTAGAACTCACCTTTGCAACTTAGCTTAAAATAGCCTTTTTTTTTTTAAGGTACTATGTAGTTCCACAATCTCTTACTTGCAATTGTAGAATCCCCCAAATTCTGAAAACCAAGTGTTTCCCCAAGTTTGATGCAAAGTCCTGTGGCAGCAAAACATGACCAGAACTCATGGTAGGCAATTCTTTTTTTGTGTGTGTAATTTTAAGCTCACTTGATGTGAATAACTTTGCTCTAGAAATAATCAAACTGTTTGATTATGGGAAGTAGCTCCACACCCTGCTGGGAGTGCTGTGTAGGGGACAGTATACACACTGTGTAAGCTTTCTAATATGCAAACAAGTCTGAGTTCTGAAACATATCTGGCCCAAGGGACACGGATAGCAGTTATCCACCTGTAAATGCATTTTATTTTCATCAAGTTCAAGGACCAGGTGAGTGTACTAAATCTAGCTCCCATTCTGATCAAATTAGCAAAGGCTGCAAAGTCAGACCACACGTCTCTTTAGGGAAAGAGAGCGCCTTTTATCACTGTAGAAACTTCTGTGGGCTGAAGCGGGATCTGCTTACCCGTCAGGCACAGCAGCAAGGGGCTGCAAGTTTTCAAGGGCCCGTGACATGTTTCAGACCGAAAAACAAGTATTGTCTACAAAGTATGCAGAAAATCAGCACCATCGAGTCAATTTCAACTCATAGTGATCCTCCAAAGTACACAAAGAGGCCTGTCAGCTCAAAACTAGTAACAGTCAACCACAGCTTAACGCAACTCGCATGAGTCATCTACACACATAACAGTTTAAATCATAAAGACATAGGAAATAATGTATTCCAGAATATGAAATTCAGAACAAAACAAGCCCTTCCAAAAGAGTCTACAGGCAAAAGAAATTATATTTAAAGAGGATATGATGCTAGATGTGACTGCCAAAAGAAATTGTTAGCCACTGTCCAGTCAACTGCAACTCATAGCCACCACATGTGTGCAGAGTAGAACTACTCCATAGGGTGGGTATTCAAGGCTGTGACCTTTTGGAAGCAGATTGCCAGGCTTGTCTTCCAAGGCACCTCTGGGTGGGTTCGAACTGCTAACCTTTTGGCTAGTAGTCGAGTATTTAGCCATTCGTGCCACCCAGGGACTTCTTCCAAAAGAAATAAGTAGCGCTCAGAAAAGTCAAAACTGCCTAGCTGAGCTATTCAGGGCGCTCCCTTGCTTTTGATGATATTGACGCTGATTTTCCAGCACAGAATATGCTGGTGGAATCCCAGAATTGAACCTTGGGCTGAGACTGTTGTAAGGCAGTTATCTAACCTACTGATGAAACGTCCTGTGTTTTCCCAACAAACATTTGTCTGATCAATGAACAGCAAATGCCATTTCAGGATTGAGCTGACCGCTTTCAGAAATCTTTTTGCTTGATTTTTAATACATTTAGTTCTAAATATATAGTATCCGATTGTTAACAGTGTCAAAAGAAAAAATACTTAGAATTATGTAGAAACTGCTGTTTCTGGCATGTGACATCCTGCCCCGTTATTATAGAAAGCGTTGTTTACTAAATCTGGACATACTCCATTACACACATACGGAGTATATAAATTTGTGTGCTTGTAAAAATAGGCCTGTACATGTGCAAGAAGGAAACCAAACCTCTTGTTAACGATACTTTTTAAAATCACAGTTTTGACCTTATAATACTATGCTACTTGCATTAAATTGATAGGATCCTAGGAACTTGAACAATAAAGATAATTAAGCTAAACAATGTCCACTGACACTGAACCTACTCTGACTCATGACAACCCTATAGGACAGAGTAGAACTGCCCAGTACGGTTTCCAAGGCTGTAAACTTTACGGGAGCAGACCACCACGGTCTTTCTCCCGCAGAGCAGCTGATGAGTTCGAAGCACTGACTTTTCGATAAGCAGCTGAGCACTGTGTGGCCAGGGCTCCTGAGCTAAAGAATTAGTGAGCTTTATTTAATATACCTGTATTATGGTTCCAGAATTAAATTCAAATGATGCTAATGCTTACATAGGTTTTGACAATTATAAAACCTTTTTTTCCAAGAATGTACTTAATTTAGGACCTCAGCGACAGAATTAACGCGCATAAACAACAGGTGAAAACATTTGTAACATGCCCTTGCCCTTACTGACTTTGTTAGACTTTACCTAATTTAAACCCTGAGCATGATGTAGCCACAAAAAACACTGAAAACGAGTTCCTGAGAATTTAGAAAACCCCTGCCCCGATTTACAAATCCAATTAGAAAATAGCTTTTCAAGTCATGCTTAACTTGAAACGAAAGGGAAACACTATTATTATTATTATTTTTTACCTAGTCAAAGTAACATACCTCCCTGAAAAGTATGGCAAATGTAATCCCCAAAAGACACCTCTTTCCACAGCCTGGGCCGTCCACTTTCTGAAACTTCGAGATTCTTCTCACGGTCCCCAGTTAATTGAAGCATTCTGATGCCTCTGTTTCTTTGGTTACGGCTGCTGTTGTCCAGTGCGTTCAAGGTTGCCTCGTGTATTGAAATTGCATATCATAAGCCTATTTTGAAAGGGAATCCTAGATGCAAATTGAAAGTGGATACTGGATAAAGAATGATGTAACCCTGGAGCCTCTGCAAACCCTACAAATAAAGAGGGAAATTCTGAACTCTGTTTATGAATAAAGGCTCCTCGTGACAATCCCAGCAGCGACAGGGAGATCGGGTTCATTGACATTTAAGGTGTCTCACTTCAATTAAAGCGAATCATTTCTTGAAAGAAATAAGACTTTAAAGTGTTTTCCCCGAATCTTGGCATTTCATATTAGAAGCACCTTTGTTTGCGGTTCTTTGAAGAGTGCCACGTTTAAGTGGGTTTAGTGAAGGCTTTTTCCTGACAGTGACAAGTGGCTAATCAACTTCAATTGAAAATGACAACATACACACTACATATATATAAGCCCTGGTGGCACAGCGGTAAAAGCACTCAACTGCTAACCAGAGAAAGATGTGGCAGTCTGCTCCCATAAAGATTTCAGCCTTGGAAACCATACAGGGCAGCTCTACTCTGTCCTATAGGCTCGCTATGAGTCAAAATTGACTCAATGGCACACAACAATATATATATGTATTATACACCATGTCACATTTGCTGCTTTAAAGCAAACTTACTAGTCTTTCTATTCCTCGAGGAAATCTTGTCTTATTAGAATGTTACCCATTGCTCAAGTCTGATTTAAAATATTGTGGAAACTAATCTGATATAAATAATCCTTCTGGTCAGTAGAAATGAGGTTCTTGAAATACTCTTAGAGAGTCACTATTTACTTCTTAAATAATAACTGCTAATAGATCTACTAAAACTTGCAAAAAAAAAAAAGCAAAGAATCCTACACAAATTGGTGCAGCCCATGCCATTTTGTTACTTTAAATAATAGATCATTCTTTTAACCACCAAAGACAACGCCAAAGTAGAAATACCATGTGCCTTCTCGAAATACTATTCATATGAATTATCTAGGACGGTTTTTTTTTTTTTTTTTTTAAGGATTGGGAACAAACTCATGTATTTTTACCTGAAACTCCTCCATAGATCTCTTCTGCTATCCTAGCCGCTTCTTTCCTATTTCCTTTGACGATATAGAAATGGGTTAGGAGAGCCAAAAAAACTTTGATTAAAAGCTTGAAGAAAAAAAAGATAGCAAACATTGTAATAAAAATGTTTTTAAAGCCATAGGAAGCAGGAGCATCGTCCATTTTGGCTTACTCTGTATAGGTTCCCAGGACGGCAAAATTTCCCCGAGCTATAATTGGTATCATATGACATCTATTTTAAACCTTCTAGCACTCGGTGCTCCTATTACCGAGAACTCAGTTTGTAGGTTCTAATCTAACTGTGATTTGGCAACTGCGTGTGCTGACATCCATAAAATAAATACTATTTAACCAACAAGATTCACATCCAAATCGTCTTAACACCGAAACCCCTATTTTTGCTACATGACGCTGGAAGGCAGGGTTGGAAAGAGGAAAAGAACTTCGCAGATCCTATGGGCACAAAGGAAGTTATTTGACATTCATACAAAGAAGTGCTGTTAGGGATTGAATTGTGTCGCCCCAAAATGTGTTGAAATCCCATACTATACCTGTGGATGTAATCCTTTTTGGAAATAGGGTTTTCTGTGTTATGTTAATTAAATCTAATCTAATCCCTTCTAAATTATTAAAAGAGCAGATGAGACACCGCAGCAGGTCCACCCAGGGGAAGACAGATGCCCTGTGAGGATCACCAAGGAACCCAGGGATGCCTCGGGCTGTTGGCAAGGGAGGAATTGACATGTCTTGGAGACCCTGGTTTAAGGAGCCCTGGTGGCACGGTGGTTAAAGTGTTCAGCTGCTAACCGAAAGGTTGGTGGTTCGAACCCACCAGCCGCTCTGCAGGAGGAAGACGAGGCAGTCTGGTCCCCTAAAGATTACGGCCTTGGAAACCTTATGGGGCGGTTCTACTCTGTCCTGTAGGGCTGCTACGAGTCAGAATTGACTTGATGGCAATGGGTTAGGTTCTGATTTAGACTTTCAGCCTCCAGAGCTGTGAGAAAATAACATTTCTGTTCTCTAAAGCTACCCACTTGTGGTATTTGTGTTACAGCAGCCCTAGGAGACTACGACAGGCGCAAAGACACCCTGTGCTCTTAATGCAACATCTTTTTTTAATTTTTTTATCGTGTTTTAGGTGAAAGTTTATAGAGTGAATTAGTTTTTCATTCAAAAAATGGAAACACAAATTGTCCTGTGGTATTAGCTGCAATCCGCACAATGTGTCATTATTCTCTTTCCCTTTCCACCCCAGTTCCCCGTGTCCATTCATCAAGGTTTCCTATCCCTTCCTGCCTTCTCATCTTTGCTTTGGGGCAGGTGTTGCCTCTCTGGTCTCTTATACTTGATTGAACCAAGAAGCACGTTCCTCACATGTGTTATTGTTTTCTGGGCCTGTCTAATCTTTGGCTGAAAGGTGGACTTTGGGAGTGGCTTTAGTTCAGAGTTAGCAGGGTATCGGGGGGCCATAGCCTCAGGGGTCTTCCAGTCTCTGTCAAACCAGTATATCTGGTCTTTTTTTGTGAATTTGAATTTTGTTCTATATTTTTGTCCCACTCTGCCCGGGACCCTCTATCGTGATCCCTGTCAGAGGGGTCGTTAATGTGAAATTTTATTCCCTGTAACATTTCATTTTCTCTTCATTCTGATGTTTATGGAAGCGAAAGCCCAAATCTAAGGTGTAACCAGTTCCAAACGACTGTCTACTTGAAAGCAGTATTGACTAAAACGCCCGTCTTGGATGTTGTTCCAAGCAGAATGTCACACTGGAAGCATCAGACCACTCGCCGAAATGCACTTTCATCCACAACAAGGCCCAGCAGCAAGGCTCCTGATCATGTTCCATTTGAAGTAACAGTGAAGGTCACGTTGTTCAGTTTTTGAAAAAAATGTGGGCTGTCCCCACATAATGAAGATAATGAAATGGATGAAAAAAATGTCCCAGGTCCTCGATGAAGGACCCAAATCATCTAGGACTCCCCCCTCCCCTAGCTGGCCAGTGTTCACTTTTACCTTTCACCGTTCAACATGCACCAGCTGGCCAGTACAAGTGCAATGGAATGATTTTGACTTTCCTTGCCATTCTAGGTCTTTCTTTCATTCTTGGCTATATTAGAATTTTCTAAATTTCTACAACCTATTGAAAAAGGCAAGCCGAAATGAAATTCTAAGAGCAGATGAAGTTAAATCTTCTTATATAATAAATGCTTCATGCAAAAAAAAAATGGAGCCCTGGTGGCACAGTGGTTAAGAGATTAGCTACTAACTGAAAAGTTGGCAGTTCAAATCCACCATCTAGCTGCTCCACAGAAACCCTATGGGGCAGTTTACTCTGTTCTGTAGGGTCGCTATGAGTCAGAATCGACTTCATGACATTGGTTTTTTTAATGGGTTATGCAAAAATAGGATACTCCTAGCACTCAGGCAAATTTGAAGGACTATTGTTCAAAAGGCTACATATGAGAAAACAACCTTGAGCTGCAATATCCAGCTTATCCAGCTCACTGTTTCACAGTACCATAAAGCTCTTGTATTGTTCCGCTCTCAAGGAACGGGTATTAACATATAAGCTTTCCTTTACCGAGCTTAAATGACCTGGTAGAACGCCAGTATACAAAAATAACCAGAGGAGCCTAAGTACTTTAGCTCTTTTCATGTTTTTCTTTCTTCAGCTGTACTCTAAGAAGGCAATCATTTGCTCTTGTCAGACTAGTGATGTATATTGTACTATACATTAGTCAACCTTGTTTTGGCCTTTTCATTCAAAATAGAGCTGTCCTTTCTATGTTTTACATACCAGAAAAGTTGGTATCTTAGGGTTCTCCAGAGAAACAGAACCAGTAATACACACACATGCACACTCACACCCCCACATTTATTTTGAGGAATTGGCTCATGGAATTGTGGTAGCTGGCAAGTCCAAAATCCGTAGGTCAGATGACAGGCTGGAAATTCTGGCAGTTGTAGGTCCCCAAATAGGTGCTTTAGGTACGGACAGAGAAAAGGGAATTCTGGCAGGATGTCTATTTGTAGTCTGGAGGAAGACTCCTCCCTCGGAAAACCTCCAGTTTTGCTCTTAAGGCCTTCAAATTATTGGACAAGGCTCACCTATAGTGGAGGGTGATCTGCTTTACCTAAGGTCAAAAGATTTCAATGCTAATCATGCATATTTCATAGCAACATTTAGACCAGTGTCTGATCCAACAAATGAGCACCATAGCCTAGCCAGCTGTCATAAAATTAACCACCACAGTTGACCATTATTAGCTTGCCTTTTTTAAGGATGTCTCTACGGTATTCCCCCCTCATCCACAGGGGATACGTTCCAAGACCTCCCGTGGATGCCTAAAAGCAGGGATAGTACCAAACTCTATGTATATTATGATTTGTCCTATACATACATACCTATGATAAAGTTTATTTTTAAGTTAGGCACAGTAAGAGATTAACACTAATAATAAAATATAACAATATACTGTAATAAAAGTATGTGAATGATGGAGCGGGACAGGGTGCGATTTCACCTCGCTGCATACTCCTTAAACATTTCGAACCGTGGCTGACCACAGGTAACTGAAACCGCAGAAGGTGAAACTGCAGATGAGGCGGGGCTACCGTTTACTTCAGAGACCACATTTACTACATTGGAGCACCACATCTGAGATGAGCCCAAAAGGCTACTGACGAAGGATGGCTAATGCATGTTATCTTTTACAGGAGATGAAGTCATCTACAGCACCATGGTTCCTCAGCCACAGCACCAATGACATTTTGGGCCAAACAATTCTTAGCTGCGAGGGCTGTGCTGTGCATTATAGAAGGTTTAGTCACATCCCAGGTTTCTACCTACTGGATGCCAATCCCTCACCCAGTTGTGGTGGCCAGAACTATCTCCAGACATCGTCAGATGTCCCCCTCCAGTTGAGAACCCTTGAGCCATAGCCAAATAAAAATGAAAAAGTAAAACCAACTTCCCAGAGCGACTACAAATCAACACATTCTGTATAGCACTTGAATTGTCCTAATTTCATATGCAAGAATGAAGCAACGTAACAACATCTATTGTTGTTGTTAGGTGCCATCCAGTCAGTTTCGACTCATAGTGACCCAGCGAACGCAACACTGCCCAGTCCTGTGCTGTCCTCACAATCATTGCTATATTTGAGCCTACCGAGATAAATGTTCCAGTGTTACCAAAAAGAAATAATTTGCTATTTCTCTCTCAAATAGCTCATAAGATATAAAGTACATGGTAGTTTAAAGATGTATTGTCTGCCTCATGAGGTAATTCTCATGCAGTGAAGGACAAGGGCTTGTTTAAATCAGGAAACAAGGGCACAATTTGAACTTGCTATTCCATGAGTACAAGAGAGAATATATTCTAGAAAGAAAAAATGGCATATCTGAAGGATATCTCCTGTTTACTAATAGATCAACCAACACATCAAATTCCACTGAGAAAGAAAGCAGGGGGGGGGGGGCCAGTGATGCTGTTCTGCTAGCAAATAATATTCCATTCATAAAACAAGACAAACTTAGAAAATTGTCAAAATGTCATTTTAGGCTTTATTTTTGGACATGTAACATGTTTTAATAAATCAGTTTTACATGTGTGACTTTTTATAATATTAAAAGAAATACAGCATATTTTTTTAAAAATTCCTTGTCACTGTAAGTTCATGTTCAAATAAATATAAGTAGCAGGGTAACGCAATATGCTTTCACATACTGATCAGTGCAACGCTGACTATAACTAAGGTATCCTGGAAGCCTGAAAATGAAGATTTACAGAAGACAAGCAAATTTACTTTGCATTTGTTAAAAGAAAATCCAAGGAAAATAATTTTAATTTCCAAATGACATATTTTACATGCAAAGACAACTTTAAATCCTCTGTCTTAAATAATTTACGTTAAGTACATATGACAATTTTGATAACAAAAAATAAGAAAGCTTAGTAGTATGCCTTTAAAAACTGCTGAACAGAATAAATAAAACCAAACGTTACAGTTTCTCAATTTATCACAAATATTGGCACGTTACATTGCATATATATATAATTCCATTTCTTCCTGGGAAAATCCCAATAAGAATCAATGGTTTGCATCAGTCCACTTTTCTTCCAACAAAAGAAACCCTAATTTCTAGGTTTTAGAAAGTACACTCTTGCATTTGTGTTTTAGTATAAACCAAACAAAATATATTTCTTTTGTATCAGTGGCAACCAGTTCATAGTCATGTTAAGATACTTTTAAGAAGTTTTGTGAATGCTATCATTTAAAAAATCCTGTAAAGAATCACAATACTGGCAGAAACCATCTAGTCCACCCACCAAGTGCCTCATCCTTCCAATCTCTCAGTTTTTTAATCACAAAAAATCTAAAGAGTTCCAAGAATGAATAATATACAGTGTGTGGCTAATTTGGGGTTATAAAACCCATGGCTCAGGGCAACCATACTTACAGTTAACAACATCCACCCACAAAGAGACCGTATTTCTAAAATCTTGAGACTCAGACTGATATAAACAACAACAAAATTCTGGGGTAGAGACTTTACTGCCAATACTTATCAGCGAGGCCACAAGTGAAGGGTAGCGGCTTCTAGCGAAGGTGCAGGGTAGCCGCTGACCTGGGGATGGCACACCTTGTACGTTCTGCTACGCACAAAGGCCATTACAGAAGGCAAAATCACACACTGTGAAAGATGTGGACTTTCTGCACAATCATAAACAGTGATATCGGTCCTTAGAGTTTCAAACGTAAAAAGTCCTTCCATAAGGAAAACGGAAGACAAAGGCTCTACCTAGGAAAACGTATATAAGAGGATCAAAGGAGTGCTCAGACTAGGACAACCGTTTTGGGGTGCGTGGGATCTTTTACACCACCACAAGTCAACCCAACCCGTTTGAGTATAATGCAAAGAGGGAATGTGCCTCTGGTCCTTACTAGCAGGAAGTATCCAGCTTAACGTTCTAATAGAAAAGGTGCTCAAAAGATGCTGATAACTAAAAGACCATCTGACTGGAGAAGCCTGCTGATTATATGCGACACTTACCGAGTATACCCAGTAAATGTTTAAGAACAAGAGCTAGAATGATTCATATAGTTTGTTGTATTTCCCTAAAGAAAACCTGTAAACATCTGGTGAATGTCTGGTTAATGGTATAATATTAAAAACTGGCCAAAAGAAAAAAAAAATACCCAGAAAACGTTTGGCCATTCAGCACCCAAAGCTCCCAACATATAATGTTAAAACATCTCTGCTGGAGGGATTTTAGTAGTCTGAAAAACTGCATACCTGAGTGGCTTAAATTTTCTCTCTCAAATGTTAAATAAGTGCAAGGAGTTTGAACACTCAGGGATTTCATATGTTTTTATCTTTCCCCAAAATAAAACATTGAATGATACAGAGGTAGCATAACTTACTAAATTAACTTGAAAAACAAAAATTCAGCTTATTTTCAATAGTCTCAGTAGAACTATTGCAGATGTTTAAAATTGTACTATCCAGGCTTCCCTCTACCTGGTTTTAGAAATCTCTTCATTCTGGCCATTTTTTTTACTGTAAGAAAATTCATGAATCCAGGCCCCCTTCGGCCCTGAGGCATCTATTGCAACATCAATGATGGAATCTGGGGTCATCCATCGCAGGAAAATGAGGAAGAGAAAGTTGAAAACGGCCAACAAAGCAAAAATACAGCCTGTTACTGGGCCACAGTGAGACATGAGGCGATCCAGTCGTTTGTCCATGGGTAACACGGCTTCTCTGGCTACCCGGTCATACACCTGGAGGGAAGAGAGGACAGGAAATGAGTACTCTGACCCACTACCGGCCCACGGCCAACAACGACATGCCAGAAGCATTTTATACAGGAACGCGCTCCAAAGTTGCCTATGTTTTGTTGTTGCTGTTGTTTTTATATTAATGATGTCATTAAATTAATGAAGTTAATCACAATAATTATTGTAATTCAATACTTAGCACTTATTCTGGGCAAACACCATGTGATACAAACACAAATAAGCCACAGTTCCTCTCCTCTAGGGAATTACCATCTATTTTAGTTGGCTCCTAGAATTCCAAGAGCCCTGGTGGTGCAGTAGCTAAGGCACTCAACTGCGAATTGAAAGGTCAACAGTTCAAATCCACCAGCCACTCCGTGGGAGAAAGACCTGGCAATCTGCTCCCATAAAGATTACAGCCTAGGAAACCCTATGGGACAGTTCTACTCTGTCCTATAGGGTTGCTAAGAGTCAAAATTGACTCCATAGTACACAACAACAACAACCAGAATTTTGAGTCTTGAAAAGTCTGGGCAGCCTTTCAGTTCACTGCTTGGTGGCAATATGAACTCAGCGGGGACTTCGTGAAGCAGGGTTGGCCTTTTAAAGCTCCTTGACTGCTGAGCTAGCTTTCTCCAGTATCTGGTAGACACTGACCCCCGAGAGAGAGAGTGTACAGTCTAGTGTGCTTCTGGGCAAGAGGGGCTCTTCCTTTCAACGGCCATGTGAGACCATGTCTCTGAGCACTGATGTCGAGGACTTGCAGAAACAGCTCAGGGATTTCAAATGATTTCAAATATAAAACAGAGAGGAAAAGAGATGGGGAAATTTTAGTAAATGGTATGGGGCAAACACTGGCACTAGAGTCTAAAATAATAAAACCCAAAGACTTTGAAAACGTAATTATTGAAAACGAACAAACCAAATGGGTGAGCATTCATGGTTTTTACTTGAATTTGAGCATTACTTACACTCATTCACAGGTATCAGACCTGTAAATCATCCCCTTATGAACTCAAAGTTACAACCTGCAGTGCGAGTTCTAAAGCCCAATGGCCTCGGAAAGGTACGTGATATTCCCACCTAGCTCTTCTACTGAGGCCATTTTGAATGTAAACGTTTTAATTAATATTATACTGAGACTGGCAAGTTGTAATGGAAAGAGTGTTTTTCCAGCATAAACTGCAACGTAATTTCTTCATCAATTTTCTAAATGGGACAGCTAACCTAAGAGGGAGTAGTTGCAAAGGATCAAGCTGACCTGGCTGCCCACCTTTATTACTAGGGCAATTCATCTGTAACTTTAAGTGATAAAATAACAATATCTACTATGAAGAGAATGTTAGGGATGATAAATCATTATAGATAAGGACTTACTGTATTCTAAATGTATACTATAAATCACAACAGAATATTAAAAAACCATGGATGTTTTACTATTACTTTAAGGGTTACAACTAAAAATTTGTGGTTAAAAAAAAAAACTAATTAACACGTTGCCGCTAAGTCGATTCCGACTCATGGCGACCCTATAGGACAGAGCAGAACTGCCCATTAGGGTTTCCAAGGAGCGGCTAGTGGATTCGAACTGCTGACCTTTTGGTTAGCAGCCAGAGCTCTTAATCACTGTGCCACCAGGGCCCCAATCAGTTCCTTTAAAATATGCTGACAGTTGTCACCATTAAGCAGTTCTTTCCCCTGAATTTATTATCTGCAATAGTTTTGACTTATGAGGTTTACATGATGTCTATCAAGGTCAGGTCACAATTAAATAAGCTGTGGTCCTTAATCAGGGTGAAGATTAAGATGGATATCACCAAAAAAACCTGTCTAACCAAATATCCCTGCTGACCAAGACTCCAGCTCAGCTCCTAAAGGGTCGTATTAGAATCCAGGGAGTGGCTGGGCAACAGGGGGCATGAAGATGACATGCAGAGTTTAAAAGTCCACCTAGGTGATTCTGACATGCACTCCCAACAGGTAATCAGGGCTAGACTCCAACTTCCAAATTAAAACAATGAAAAGGTAGCCATTTCATATGCATGGTCATACTACAAAACTTCTAGAAGGTAAGAGTGTCTCGAAACACTTCAGTCTAAAATGTTTGACTATTCAATTAAATATCACATATTTTGGCGAAAAATGTATCGTATGGCAATGTTTAGAGATAAGGGTTTTTGCACTTGCATTCAAATATGGCTTATCTTCAAATATGGCTTCATCTTATGTACTAGAATTTTCAAATTCAAACCAAACAAGAAAGCCTTACAGTAAAGAGCTGTTCTCTTTACTTCGCTCCTTCTTGCTATCCACTTTAGGCTGAAACTTGTTGATCCACGTAACAGACTGACAGCATGAAAAAAGCGTTAGCCTCCACAACGACTTTCTCTGTGCTCCCAACTGCTACCTTTCGGCTTCACAAGTCCTACACAGTAAGAGGCAGAACTGCTTCCATTTAGCCCATCGCTTGGTGACCAGACAGGTGAGGCAGAAAAAGTAAAGAGTCACTTAAACAAGGGACGAAAGTGAGTAGAATAAATGAAGTCACTAGCTCAAAACAGGGAGTATTTGCCACAACTGCACTTTCCTTCACAAGGGGATTAATCTATTTTCAGTACTCGTCCTTCTGGAAATTCTCTGTTGCTGCTTTTCATTCCTGATGATTTCTCCAACATTCATCATTTTCTTTTTGAATTCTACCTTTTTATGTTCCCAATCAGTCCAAAGATGCAAAAATCCTTTTCCTGCAGCAAATTACAGTAGCCAGCAATACTGACACAAGAATTTTAGGAAGTGGCCTGAATCAAATATTTACAAGGCATAAAGTTGCCACAATTGGGCTAATCAAAACTATGTATTTTCTGATAGACCTTTATGCATTAGAATTATAAACCAACTCAAGAAAACGTCTAAAAGTCAGTCAAGAATGAGTTTTAATACTAGCGTTGCCACTAATTTCTATGACTTCTAGAAAATTATGTAACTTCCTCACACCATGCCCAGTTTAATGAGGAGTTTAGACTGGTGGCGCAATGGTCAAGCACTCGGCTGCTATCCAAAAGGTTGGCAGTTCAAACCCACCCAGTGGCTCCACGGGAGAAAGGTCTGGCAATCTGCTCCTGTAAAGATTACAGCCTAGAAAACTCTTTGGGGCAGTTCTACTCTGTCATATGGGGTCGCTGTAAGTCAAAACTGATAACACCTAATGACAATAGACTATTACTTCTATTTTGAGATTTCAAATGCAATGATTTGACTAGAAACTTAGCCCATCATGCACCGAAAGTAATCCAAAATTCATTTTCATTTGGAGTAGATTTTATAAACCTAAGCAATAGCACTGAAACGGAAGCCTATATGTAAGAAAAAGCAAATGTGTACATGCGACAGCAAGGAAAAGTTCAGACACAATCTTAGGGTATGACATACTTTTTCAGTTCTTTCCGCAACATTCCTCCAGGTGTAAAAAGTCTTTACCACATTATGGATATTTTCTGGAGCCGGCAAGCTTCCTGACTTCAGTTGGGAAATAGCTTTTTCCAATCCTTCACACAAAGATTTTACTGAAGGCTCACATAAAATAATAAGATTTTCGGGAAGTACCTCAGGAATTCCACCAACCCTGGTACTTACAACCTTAAAAATGAAAAAAGAACATATTACCCACTCTAATTCACATCCCAGGAAAATAAAACCAACTCGAAAAACTACTGCCAAATGCATATGATTATTTTTTGAAAATACAAGTACAAAAAAACCAACCTCCGAAACCCTCAAACCGTTTTTACCTGTAAACCGCAACTGGCTGCTTCCACAATTGCCATGCAGAACGCTTCAGTGAGGGAGGTATTAAGAAAAATATGTCCTTGAACTAAGACATTTCTAACATCCTTGTGTTCTAAGGCTCCCAAGAGACGTACCCTGATTTTTGAAATGAGAGGGGAAGAGAGAGAAGAGTGAAAAATCACGCTATAAAAGAAGTATAATTTATAAGCCAAGTCGGGGATTCATATTATGCTGAAGTTCTTATCGGTTCTAATGTTTTCAGTCTCAAAAAATTTGTTTCCTCAAACTCTGACCTAAAAAGAACAGCCTTGTAAAGCTGCTTGGTTCAAACGCTTCTAGGTCACCTATTCCTAACTTTTGTGGAACAGCAAGCAGATAGGGCTACGCGTATCAAATTTCAACTTCTCCAGAACTAGCCTGCTTTTAATGAAAATACATGAATACACTTGGATGGTTAGTGCCCCTCTGAATTGATGCTTCCCATGTTCACCCCTGGCATGTTATCCAAGTTAAGGAGGAAGAGAAACGTTGGTATCTCTCACAGGCAGTGTCCATGTGCAGTGGCATTTAAATCACAACACAGTAAGCCTTGGAAATCTGCGAACTTTTCTAATCAAAGCTGCTGTTCTCTGCGCTTTCTGTAGCACCTCCAACCACTGCCTCCAGTATCAAATAATAATGGACTAATGGGAAAAACAAAATTGTAAATTCTTTAATCATGTTTTCCTATTTCCCATACAAAAAAGGGGGGGCTTGCATCACAGTTTTGTATCAATTACATGTAGGAGAAGAGAAGCAGCACACCCAATACAGGCCTGGAGCCAAAACCAAATACAGACGTCAGTATTTCCCCCCAAGACACTAGGGAACCCAGCGGTACCTGTCATGTAGCTGGTATCTTTCCCGTACTTCTTCCAAAATGATTCTCTTTGGTCCCTCTCCTCCAATGATGAAATTTAAATCTGGGTATTTCTGACAGAGCTCGGGGATTATGCCACTAAGCAAATCAGTCCCTGAAAATAGAAAGTTGAATATTGGAAATACATTTAAGTGCTTTAAAAAATTTTTTTTCGGTACAACCACCAAGAATCCACTCAGTTTGAAGGGCAGGAGCTATGCTCCCCTTAAAGTAGAGAAACTAAGTCTCTGAAACCTTTCCCAAGAGCGTGAAATTGGTTACAAACTGCTAGGGGTCCCTCCAGGACTGCAGTTTTTTTAAATAAATACCCGGACAACCAGTGTTCCCTTCCACAACCCAAATCTGTGTTACTCTGTCTCGTTTCGACATAGTGTTAACTTTAAGTTATTCACTTGTGATTACATACAGCTTGCTTCCAAAACAGCCAGATGAAGCAGCTAACGCTAGAGTTAAGCTTTGCTAGGGACAGCTGACCGGCGATCTACCACCTGTCCCAGCTTTTTTACCAATGAGCTCTTTGATCATGGGAAGGTTTCCCGATCTGTAAAATGAGATCTATGTACCTAAAGTCCAAGGCCTCTTTCAGCAATAAAATTCTACCAGTCTGATTCCACTTTCAGCCAGAGGCAAAGGCTAAGCAGCCAAGTACAATGGTTGTCTCTAGTTTGTTCAAAAAGCAGAGAGCTTTGCAGTGAAAACCACACTAGTGAAGCTGAAGAATGGTCCATCCCAACCAGCGGTAGCCCACTTCCGGAGTGAAAGAGTAAACGAAGGTGGCAGGGCCTCAACTGTCAGATCATTACAGTTCATAGAAGAAAAGGATGTCTCTGCTTCCTTTCGAAAATAAAACAATTTTCCTATAATATGGATAAAGCAATAAAATAAACCATGGCCTACTAGTCTGAAAAAGATAGCGGCTATCCAAACTGACAGTAACATCAACACTATTTGGGAATTTAATCCAGTATAAATTACAAATTGTATGCGTTCAAAAGTAAATGTAAAATAATTCATTTAGATCTAAACTAAACTCAGTAATTTAAACAAATGCATACATACACACTCCTAAGAACTGCATTTCTTGTATCAATCTTCCCAAATATAAAAACCCCACCCAGTGCCGTCAAATATAGGCAGGCTAATTATAAAACAGATGGTGAAGGGAATTGTGTGTACACACGCACACACACACACACAGGGTCATTTTTATTTAAATAATTCAAAGTAGGATTAAGTAAACTACTCGTTCAAAATATGATTACATTTATCACAAAAAAAGTCGTGTGCGGCTTTTCGGAATTCTGAAGCCCTCTCGTTAAAATCTTGGTCATCTTCTTTTTAGTCTGTTACCAAATCCATCGATTGCATTTTAGGTAAACCAGAAGGTGGCTTAATACCTTTAACATGGAGCCTCCTATAACAAACCAGAAGCACACTGCTTCGTATGCCTTTAGGTTCTCACCTCACTTAAAAGAAACCCCAATTGGCAACTGTAAAATATGCTTTATGAAGGCGAATGCGCAAGAAAGGTGACGCAGAGCTCCAACGGGTGGACCAGTACACCCAGCCTGCAGCCTCAGGTCAACCGCTGGCAGTTCAATGCACGTTAATAACAACTTGAATTAAATATCTACGTGATATATATATATATATATATATATATATATATATATATATATATATATATAACTTTTAAAAAGTGATTCCCTACTTTAAGTGACATTTCTGATTATTGGACTGCTTTTCAGACCTCAAATCCAGAAGACTATGTTTTTAATGACCAGATTCAGGACTATCTCAGACTTCTAGTAAAGGAGGCTCCACAAATCCTATTGCGGTGTCCCTCAGGTGCTGGAGAAGCACCAACAAAACTCTTCCTTGGTAACAGCGAGTACTTACTGACTGTGTACTGGGCTAAGTACAGAAATCACAGAACCCTCATAAGACCCCCACTGTTGCCCAAATTACACGAATGACAACACTGAGACTTAGGGGATATTCAGTAACTTGTCCTTGGTCACACAACAGGACAGTCAGGATCTGGACCCAGTCTAGCTAAGCCTCTTCATCACTTACCTGCCATGATGTGTTATTAACATGTTATTACATAGGAGTCAATGAAGCAAGCAAGCCACACAACAGTAATGTGCAGAGCGAGCCCACTGATGGTAAGTACACGTACATACGCAAGGAAGAGACAGGAAAGCTATAAGTCAAACAGTCATTAGGGTCATCTCTGAATATTACGTTTACGGCTAATTTGGATTTCCATCTTTGTGCTTTTCTGACTTTTCAAAATATCTGCAATGAAAAGATATTACTTTTGCAATCACAAAGCAAAGGCTATGTGGTGGGCTCTGCCCTGTATTTCTCACTGCCCATGCAGAGCTGTTTTAATTTTTAAACGGATTTGACCTTTTAATAATAATAAACATTAATAAAGGTAAATTAAAAAAAAATTTTTTTTAATAATATACAGTCAGGTTATTATTTTTATTTTTTTTAGTAACTATTAAAACATTAAAGGTTGGAGAAGGGCAACATTCACTATTGTTCCAAACACTTCTTTCTGGATTTATAAAACAGTATTAGATCTTTTTTGCTATATTTAATACACACCAAAAACCTGTTGCCATCAAGTTGATTCTGACTCATAGCAACCCTGTAGGACGGAGTAGAACTGACCCACAGGGTTTCCAAGGAGCACCTGCTAGTGGATTCAAACTGCCGACCTTTTGGTTAGCAGCTGAGCTCTTAACCCCTGTGCCACCAGCACTCCTTCTACTTGATACAGAAGTATTTATAAAACCATGAAACAAAAAGACAAACCAAACAATCATTATATGCAAGTATTCAAGAGCCTTCTACAGGGAAAAAAAAAGGTTTGTGCAGTGCAGTCGTAGCTATCATTTCATTCATTACCTTTTCTGTAAACAAGTCTGCTGACAACGACAATAGTCACTACACTGTCGTGCCGTCTAAATGGGTCTGGAGTGAAGTCAGTAGGATCTACGGCATTCGGAATGACGGACACTATTTCAGGGTTCAGTGCGGCTCTTAGAACAGTGTTTTCCTTACTGGTGTAGGACACACAGATTATGTGGTTTGTGTCGCAAAGAGACACAGTCAGAAGCTTGTTTGTAAGCACCGAGCTGACATCAGCGAAGCCAAAAAGCGAATGGTCCGTGAAGACTGTCTGCAGCCCCATGGTCTTGGCGTGGAAGAGGGCGTCGTGGGCCATGGCAGAAAATGAGCTATGTGAATGGATTATCGTGACTCTTTCCCGAACAAATATGTACCTGAGCAATGGCAGACTGTGAAAGAGGGTGGTAGCTGTAGATTGGTTGTACATGACTTTCAGAGGCAAGTAATAGACTTTGAGGCCATTAGTGAGATAACGGATGCCTTTTCGATTTCCATAGGCGTGGGTGACAATTATAACCTTGTGCCCTCTTTCGATCAGGCACTGAGAGAGCTGGTAAATGTGGCTTTCCACGCCCCCCATATTGGGGTAGAAAAAGTCCGACACCATGCATATGTTATGGGTCTGAGTTCTACATGTGGAATACCTTCCAGTATTAGTGCAGGGGAGTGCAGCTGAGGGAGGCAGGCCATGCCAATCTCCTCCTCTAAAGGCCATACTGAGAAGGTTTAGACATCAGTCTTCAGAGCAACCCAGTCAAGATGTGTGGCGTTTATCACCTGCAAAAGAGCAGAACAGATCTCAGCTCAGGGACAAGAGACAGTCCAACTTCCACATCTAGATATAAATGCTGCTTTTGTAGTCGTGAAAATTTTTAGCTTTCCCCTAGGAATCAATCAAAGCATATAATGAATTTACGTGACTAGGTCTTACTTTTACTCTAAAAATACATAGTAAAATTAAGCTTGTTGCATCATAGTATATGATTTGCCATGCTAACAAACCAGCTCATTCAAATAATTTAAATACACACACACACACACATTTCTCTCTTGGCCAGCTTCTACTTACTGAATGGCCACTACACATCAGGTACTATGTGCTAAGAGGTTTCTACATCTTATGTCAGCATCAGCAAAACCATATGAGGTGTTATCCCCATCTAATAGATGGAAAATCTAAAGCTTAGAGAAGTTAAGGAATTTGTCCCAAGATCACTCAGCCAGCCTGAGGTAGCACAGAGCAGTAGTGTTTCACTGATGGCCACACCTCCTGGTATTTATGCCCTTGTGTAGCCCCCGTCCCTTGCATTTGGGCTTGGTTTACCCCACAAACTCATAGGGTCGCAATAGGATCGATATGAGGCAGAATCGACTCGATGGCAATGGGTTTGGTCTGGTTTTGGTTTTACCCCACAAAATATGATGGAAGTGGTACTGTGCTAATTTGGGGCCTCAGCCTGAAAAAGGCCTGGCAACTTCTACTTGTACACTTTTGGGAACCCTAAGCCACCGTGTAAGAAGCCCAGCTACCATACTAGAGGGACCATGAGAAGAGACCATGTGGAGAGCTGAGTCTACATGGAGCATGCCGTTCCAATGTTCTTAGCCAGGCCTAGTCTCTAGCTAACTTGCCAGCTCAATGCAGCCCCGTTAGCGACCACTGGCAAGACCAGCAGCAGAACCACCCCACTGAGCCCAGCAAATCGCAGAACTGTGAAAAATAACAAAATGGCTGTTGTCTTAACACCCTTAACTTTTGGGATGGTTTGCTATACAGTTATACAATGGAGAACAGGCCAGGATTCAAACCTAGTTATACTGGACCACTGCCCGTTTTTGTAAATAAAGTTGGATTTTTTTTAATTGGAACACAGGCTTGCCCACTCATTTACATAATTTATCTACGGCTACTTTTGTGCTATGGCGGCAGAGTAGTTGTGGCAGATACGGATGACCCACAGAGCTAAAGATACTTGCTATGTGGCCCTTTACAGATGATGTCTGCTGACCTCAGCTTTAGAGCTTAGCCACTGTGCTATGAGGCTTCTGGAACAACTCTACCTTTTATTCTTCCTTCTCTAGGAAGTCTTCCACAGAAGACTTATCCAAGCTGTCTACCCTGCCTTCAGACGGTAGGGGACTGAGTAGACAGTGGGAGCTAGCTGTGATAGAAGGAACCCACTAAGACCTACTCCCAAACAAGCTTCAGGCTTTCTGTCCTAAGGTAACTCTCCTTGTACGTCTCTACTTCTCAAAAGGAGCCCAATGACATAGCCAGCTGAAATATCTTACAATGGTGGCACAACAGTTTAGCACCCGGCTGCTAATCAAAAGTTGGCAATTCAAACCCACCCAGGCGCTCCGTGGGAGGAAGGCCTGGTGATCTGCTTCCATAAAAATTAAAGCCTAGAAAACCCTCATGGGGCAGTTC
Source organism: Loxodonta africana (assembly GCF_030014295.1). NCBI lineage: Eukaryota > Metazoa > Chordata > Mammalia > Proboscidea > Elephantidae > Loxodonta > Loxodonta africana. Next base: position 16,801,246 of record NC_087369.1, read on the forward strand.
TGCTGTCACATAGGGTCGCCACCAGTCAGAATCTACTCAACGGCAAACAATAACAACTTCTTACAGATGGCCCTATTGCCTAATTTACCCAGTGCTCTCCTTCATGAAGTACATAGCCACAAGCACACAGGAATATTAAGTTTCCTTGCTTCAGACTTCCCTCCGTGTTGTTGCTTGCAAATAACATATACAATAAATATTTGTACAACTGAGTCTACTGCTAATCACTAAGAGGGTAAAAAAAAAAAAAAACTAGTGCCATCGACTGCTAATCACTAAGAGGGTAGAGAAAAAAAATCATAAATCCCGAAGATTCAATTAATCTCGTAAAGTTCTGCTAGTATAAACTCTGTGGTCTACATTAAAATACATCTGGAGCTAGAACTTTTTTCAGAACACCGTTTTAACCTGTAGCAGGTACGATGAACATCCACATTTTCTCCTTTCTTACTCAAGAATGACAATCATCAACCTGCTCCCTACATTTTTTTTCTTAACCCTTTTTTCAGTTTCAGTTTTAGCCTTTCCTCCATGAGTGACCTTCCCTTCAGTTTGGAGTCTGAAGATAAATGTTAAACTAGAAATGGGCTGGCTCTGGGGCCATGTCCTACATCTGAAGCAGGAAATGTTTATCTCAGGGATGCCTAGATCCCTGTCAACATGAAATGTCCACTCAACACAGTATTATTACAGATTCTTAGACTTTTAAGCTAAAAAGAGTCTTGGTGATCTAGCGAAAATCTTCCGCAACTTTGCAAATGAGAGTTCCACAACTCCAAAAACTCTACTAAACGGGACAGCCATCCTAAAGCTTAGAGTTTCATAATACACCTGCAAACACAGGAAATGCAAATTAACTGCGTGTACAGTCTTTAACTAGTCTCCCTGACAAATATATCTGTTTTAAATACATTCTCAGAAATACTCAATCTATATTTGTTCAACTGGATTTACTAATCAAAAGTCAAAATCAACACACTGAATATTACCATATTCAAAATCTTCAAGCTTGTACTGTTAAGTGGATCAACTAACATTTTCTTACTGTGGTTTACAGCCTAAACCTGAACTTCCAGTTCTATTCAGTTAAAAAAAAGATGAATGATAATGAAAACAGTGAGTAAAGAGCTAAGTGAAATCATTTAAAATAATCTTGGCAACGTTCTGTAAGGAGTCTGCCACTTCCTCGGGGTCATCACCCCTAGCAACGCTGTGGCATAAAGGGTTAATACAAGGCACAATCACAGAATATTGGATTTTAAAGCTGTAGAGAAGCTTGGAAATATACTGCTAAGCTTGCTCACTTTACAACTATGAAGCCAGACAAGTTGTGCGATTTGACAAAGGTCCCCACCCAGCCACTTAGGTGACAAATGCGAGATGGCCGTAGAATTCCCAACTCCTGTGCGCAGTCAACAGCACCAGAAGCTCGCAGGGAGCCTTGGGAAGGCCCAGGGGGCTTGGGTGTCAAGACGGTGTTTCCACTGCACCCTTGGGCGCTGCCTGGGCATCACTCGCTGAGGGTGGCTGGGCAGCGCCAGGGCCAAGAAGGGGACGCTCCCGCTCAGTCCCCGGCCGCGGCGACCCGGCTGGGGCAGGCCAGGCCCAAGGGAGGAGACAGGACGGCCGAGAGCTGGCTGAGGCCCCCCGCCCCACCCGCCAGCCGTAAACCTCCGGGCCGCCTCCAGCGTCGCCGCCTCCACACGCCCTCTGGCCAACGCCAATGAAGCGGCCGAGAGCGCCGGAGCAGGGCGGCCAGACCCGCACTTACCCGGGAGCCCCATGGCCGTCGGTATCCGGACCTCCCGCGGCTACAGCCCGAGCACCGGCCCGCTGCCCGGAAGGACCAATCGAGGGCCTTCGCCCCCGAGCGCCGCGCCCCCACAGCAGCCAATCACAGAGTGGTGCCGGGATTACGTGAGAGGAGGAGGTCAGCTTTCCCCACGCGTCAGTGCGGAACGTTACAAGGGCCGTGCACGCTTGCGGATGTTTCCACGATGTTCCGGAAGACGTATTTTCTTTGTATTGGAAGGAGTAATCTTCACTTTAACCTTTTATGTGAGTTCCTGACGTCTGGAACCTCTCGAGAACGGCTCTGCTCTCTTACAGAGACAGCCCGACATGGCCCTTTCTTTCGCAGAGTTAAATTAGAACTCCTAGCGTGCTTCGCGGCGGCCCGCTTTCGCTACCGGAAATTATAGTCGGTTGGCTTTTGGAGGCAAATTCGAACTTAGAGAACTACCACTCCCAAGATGCATCGCACTCTACGCCAGAAGGCTGCAAGCGGTCGGGTGGGTTCGCTGTACGGTTGCCTAGTTACGGCGTCTCTTTTCAGGAACCCTGAACGCTCTCTGCTTGCTTTCCGCTGCAGAGAATTTTGTGTGGGAAAACAACAGAAAACCTAGGGCCGTGGAGTCGATTCCGACTCGTAGCGACCCCATAGGACAGAGTAGAACTGCCACATAAAGTTTCTAAGGAGCGCCTGGCGGGTTTCTAAGGAGCGCCTGGCGGGTTTGAACTGCCGACCCGTGGGTTAGCAGCCGTAGCACTTAACCACTACGCCACCAGGGTTTCCAAGCAACAGAAAGCCAGGGTCATAGTGGTGTTTTGTTTGTGATCATCTGTGGCATAGCACAATCGTGCTGGTTCTTACCGCTCTAGTAGGGCGACCAGATTTAGGAAATAAAAATACACGAATAAAAAAGGCAAATAAAACAATCCGACATTTGAATTTCAGATAAGTAACAGCAAAAATTTTATTAATATAATATAAATATATTTATATAATAAATATAATTTATTATATTTTAATAATAAATTAAAGACTCGAGAACATTTATGCAAGCATAATAACTCAATTGTTTTCATAGCAGCAACGCTACCAGATGGGACAGCATTGCTTTGGTCTAAAGCAATTTTTTTGCAGTAGGTTTTAATATTTTTAATATTAAAAATATTAATATAGATATAAATAATATATGGCTCAAATATTTCACGGTGCACACTACACAAACAAATCATTCGCTGCTTATCTGAAATTCGAATTTAACTGGGTGTCTAGTATTTTATTTAGCAACCCTACACTCAGGAAAAAGATGTGAGGTCTGACCTGCAACATCGACCCCAGTCAAACTGGTTGAACTGACTGTTTGGCCCGGAGACTAAAGAATCAGTGGAAGTGATCTGATGGTCATCCACGCCTCACCGATGGTACTCGGAGTTCCCCAGCCCTGTCATGCCTGCACTTTGAAGAACATGTCTTTTTGAGCACCATCGTCACCACTATTACCACTACCCCTTTTAAACCTGAAGAAAGCCTATTCTTCCCAGAAGACCTTCGCTCCTTTTTGGTGTCTTCCTCAAGCCTTCAGACAGAATAAAATACTCCTTTTTGTATTTTGATATGACTTTGGCCATACTGGAGCCCTGGTAGCGTAGTGGTTAAGCGTTCAGCTGCTAACCAAAAGGTTGACAGTTTGAATCCACCAGCTGCTCCCCGGAAACCCTATGAAGTGCAGTTCTACTCTGCAATACATGGGGTCACCATGAGTCACCATGAGTCGGAATCGACTCCAGACAAACTGCTATTTGTTTGTTTGTTTTTCCTGTGTTAATGGTGAAGCATCAGGGAATAAAGGTGATGAAGACTCGAGAACATTTATGCAAGCGTAATAACTCTCAATTGTTTTCATAGCAGCAACACTACCAGATGGGACAGCATTGCTTTGGTCTAAAGCGATGCTGGTCCCTTTTCATTTTTTGCAGTAGGTTTTAAGACACTCATAGAGTATGGATAGAAACCCTGGAAAATGAGAGTTAGGCCTCATTTATTGAGCCCCTAGCTTACCACTGCCATACTGTCGATCACAGTACACACTCAAAATTCCACCATCAGTCTCCTCTAAGAGCCTGATGCCAATACTCTTTCAAAAGAGTTGTGATATTTTTTCGGGGCAGGATAAGTATTTCTCATCTTTATCATCAAAAGAAGCCCTGGTGGCACAATGGTTAAAGCTCTTGGCTGCTAACCCGGCAGGTTAGTGGTTGGAACCTATCAGCTGCTCTGAGGGAGAGATGTGGCAATCTGCTTCCGTAAAGATTACAGCCTTAGAAACTGGATGGGGGCAATTCTACTCTGTCCTGTAGGGTCGCTATGAGTGGGGATCGACTTGATGGCAAGGGGTTTGGTTGTTTTTTTGTTTTGGTATCTGTTTTGGTTTTGGTTTGGGTCATGGATTGAATTGTGTCCCCCCAAAAAATGTGTAAACTTGGTTAGGCCATGATTCCCAGTATTGTGTGGTTGTCCTCCATTTTGTGATTTTCCTGTGTGTTATAAATCATAATCTCTGCCTGAGGTTAAAGGCAGAGATTGTAATACCCTTGCTCAGGTCACATCCCTGATCCAATGTAAAGGGAATTTCCCTGGGGTATGGCCTGCGCCCCCTTTTATCTTACAAGAGATAAAAGGAAAGGGAAGCAGACAGTGGGGGACCTCATGCCACCAGGAAAGCAGTGCCGGGAACAGAGCACATTCTTTGGACTGGGGGTTCCTGTGTGGAGAAGCTCCTAGTCCAGGGGAAGATTGATGTCAAGGACCTTCCCCTGGAGCTGAGGCCCTGAATTTGGACTTGTAACCTACTAGACTGTGAGAGAATAAATTTCCCTTTTTTAAAGCCATCCACTTGTGGTATTTCTGTTATAGCAGCACTAGATGACTAAGACAGTATCTTATCATCAAACCTTTAATGAGTGCCTATCTGCAAAAGGCCGTGTGGGTAATACAAGCACTATTAAACATACCAGTGGATTCCTACTCATAGCGACCCCATAGGGTTTCCAAGGCTGTAAATCTTTACAGAAGCGGACTGCCACATCTTTCTACCTCCCTTGGAGCCGCTGGTGGTTTCCAACCGCCAGTCTTTCGGTTAGCAGTCAAGTGCTTTAACCACTGTGCCACTAGGGCTCCTTATTAAACATAGTTGCTGTCTCTTAAATGCTTTTTATCCTTCTTAGCTTTTTCTGTAGTTTTTACCAATAGTAAAAAGAGACCCACTTTTCTTAATAGCTTCTTTGTGTTTTAAATACTGTAGAATAGACTGGCTTTTATAAATAGATACCCGCAAAGGCACACTGATGTTGAGCCCTGGGGGAAGAGGGCTGGAAGGATGAGGAGTCTGCAGGCTGTATCAGTTGTTTCCAACCAAGCCTGCAAACGCTGAGCATCCATCATGCGCCAGCCTCTGACCTAGCCATTGAGCAGGAAAGAAGTAAATAAATTGTGAGTCAGCCTCTCAAGGGTTTACCATCTCACAAGACTCCATTTATAGTCAGTGAAACCTTAAGCAAAGGTCTCCAGTTTCGGCTGTTTTCTACAAGGCCAAAGAAAGTTGTAGCAGCTGGATTAAGATCTAAACCTGGGGAGAATTCTAATTACAGCCTTCTGCCTAAATATATGACCTTGAGGTAGCCTTTGGAGATTTTCTTAGTAACCACTAAAATTCAAAGAAAATCCTTAGATGTGTTATGTTCTGATTAATAAAATCTGAAGGCAATCACTATCAGTTGTAGAACACAATGGCCTATAAATATGGAATCACCTTCACTTGAAATTCAGCTCTTTGCAAATATATATGTGAATGAGCTCCTCTGGATCATTTTGGAGTGGGAAGGGAACAAATACACACTGAGAGTCTGCTATCTGTGTGCAAGTCGCTTGGCGGGGCACATCTGACAGGAGCCTTGCAAACGCCAAGGAACCAAGTCTGCGTTAGGGCATATGTGGACACCTACGATAAAAGCTGGCAAGTGATAACGTGCCTTAAGAGAAATACAAGAAAAACACTGGAAGTTCAGAGGGAAAGAGTATTTCTGGCTGCCAGCATGTAGCTAGAAAAACAAGAGGAGTGTGTCCGTGCAGCTACTGGAAGCAAGATCATCCCATGAACCACGTGAAAAAACAAATGAGCGTGACTCTATTTCAGTAAAGCTTTATTTACAAAAACAGGCCTGCGGGCCATTGCTTACTAGCTCCTGTTTTAGAACAATCTCAGTTATAAAATGGCAGAATATTTCTGAATATCTTTCATTTCATAAATATTTTGGGAAGAGAAATTAATGAAATTCCTTTCTAGAGTTGCAACATCCAAATAATTCAGACATGCATGTAATCTAGCTGAGTTTGAACAATATCCCTAGGGGACCTCCCACCACCCAGCTTTAGAGACAGATTTGTGAGCTGTGCTGTCTCATTAATAGATTCCCGGGCCTAGTGGCTTAGATGCTCAGGGACATCACACCTCCCACTTGTGTTTGTTTGAACGTCTTGGGGCTTCTCACATAATTTTTATTTAATTTTCAGCCTACATTCCAACACTAGTAAGTCAACTGGTCATTGTACAGAGAGGTGTGATGTCCCTGGGTGGTGCCAATGTTCTTGGCTGCTAACTGAATGGTTGGATGTTCAAGTCCACCCAGAGGCACCTTGGAAGAAAGCCCTGGCGACCTACTTCCAAAAAATCAGCCACTGAAAACCCTCTGGAGCACAGGTCTACTCTGACGCACATGGGGTCTCCGTGAGTCGGAACTGACTTAATCACGACTGGCTAGTGTATGTACATGTATATGTGCATGTATCTGTCTGTGCAAGATGCCATGGGAGGGGCGTCCGTTTTTAGGTTATTTGCCTTGCTGCTAAATCTGCAAATTATTTGCCTTGTTGCTCTGGTACACCAACCTTTCAGTAAAGCCTGCTCCACCAAAACCACGTCTCCGACTTCTAAGTTCCTTTCTCTTAAAAACATTTTTTGCTTTAGCCTGAAATTTAGAGTGGAAGCATATTAAATAATGCACTAGAGTTTATGGCCTGAATAATGGTGTTTATTTTCTTTAAATATACTTAAATATGAAACATGGAACAGTAGTTGAGGAAACTCAGAACCTACAAGCTGAGGAATAATCAGAAAGTCCGTGCGGGTCATAGAAATCAAATTATGTATAAGAGAATCGTAATAATTCACAAGAGAGTTGCCATTAGCAAAGGACTCAGAAGCTATGCAGATTTTCTTACGTGCTCTGAGTAATCGATCACATGGCACCTGCCACCCCAAGACGATCAGACATTTTTCATCCACCAAAAAATATTAACACAGAGTCTCTGTTCTCCATTCCTTGGCATGTGGAGGCAGCTTCAGCTAGAAGACATCGGTCATGAGCCAGGGAATCCTTAGCAGGTGGTTAAGGGAGTCTTGCTCCGGATTCACCCTGTTACTATGGGAAGTGGATTTTTTCTAACACCTGGGAAAAAACAGTGACAGCAACTTGGCAAAGCAGCATGCTGTTTACAAGGGCAGGGGTGGGGGACTGGAAAGCAAAAGCTGAATCAAGGATTTGTTCGGCTTCGGAGCCCGTGGGCAGCTCTCTTCTCCTTTGGAAAGCGGCAGTGCTTTGCACACGCTGGTTTTCCGTTTGCACATGGTCTGGTGTGAAAGGGGCATTTGTCCTCACAGCTGTTGCAAAAGGAAACAAACATGAGAATTCAGACTCAAGTCTTGGATTCAAAGGAATGACTGTTCTGATTTAACCTTTCAAAGTAAAACTTCCAGATATGTATTTAAAAATATAAAATCCCAAATGGTCATCTCACATGAATTCCAAATGTCTTACACCCCAGTCAGTAACCTCCAAGTGTTCTATTCATCAATAAATTTTTCAGTATGCAAATCCAGTGACATACATGTCTTCAAAGTAAAAAATACACATAAAACCCTTAAAAAAAAAAACCCGTTGCCATTGAGTCAATTCCAACTCATAGCAACCCTATAGGACAGAGTAGAACTGCCCCGTAGAGATTCCAAAGAGTGCCTGGTGGTTTCAAACTGCCGACCTTTTGGTTAGAAGCTGTAGCACTTAACCACTATGCCACCAGGGTTTCCAAATATACATACATACATACATACATACATACATATATATATATATATATATATATATAGTGAGAGAGATTGAACCAAAGCATTTGCTGATCTGAAAACCCCCTCCAAAAGGATTGTTTAAATCTCACCAATTTAGTTTTTGCTTAAGAGCTACGAATCAGCTATAAAAAGCAACCAGTTGCTGCTGAGTCGACTCAACTCGTGGCAACCCCATTTGTGTCGGAGTAGAACTGTGCTCCACAGGGTTTTCAATGGCTGATTTTTCAGAAGCAGATCACCAGCCCTTTCTTCTGAGGCACCTCTAGGTGGAACCGAATCTCCAACTTTTCAGTTAGCAGTCTAGTGCATTTACCGTTTGTACCTCCAAACCAACAGTGGACCAGATTTTCTTGACTTTAAGATTAATTGTCTTTTAGTCCTTAGTTGCCAAATCTCTGCTTGGGTACTAAGAAAGAATCGGCTTCATAAGGAACCCACTGATTTGCAACGGCATTTACATTCCATGTCGATGGGTGGAGTCCAGGCGAAAGTGGAAAAGCCATTCATTCACCTGCAAGTGTCTGGGTGAAATATCTTCTGCTTCTGGCAGCAGCTCTCCAGACTTTCTCTGCACTCAAAGCAACTGCAGTTTTCTGGGTGCTGAATGAGATCTCGGGGACACGGTGCTTTGCAGACACACTCACAACGATCTTCATCGAACTTCATGTGCAGCCCACAGAGCGTCAGTTCCCGAAGATGAGTGTGGTCTAAACAAAAACAGAGGTATTGCTTGGGTAGCTGCAGCCTGGATAACGTGGCCACTAAACTTGGCTGCATATTTTACATTGTCCTAAAATAACTTGGATTCCCCTTATCCCCTTTCCTAAAGATTTGTGTCCCTCACCTCCTCACAGAGGGAAGGAAATTCAATACAAAAACGAAACTTGTGTGGGTTCTTGAGTTTATGATGAAAAACATTTTTTGGGGTAACATTTTCAGAGATTTTTAGGTTGATGACTTGTTAAAAATGCAAAATTCTGCCTCTAGGTATTAGTAATAAAATACAGGGGACGTATTTTCTGGAAACCCTGGTGGTGTAGTGGCTAAGTGCTACAGCTGCTAACCAAAAGGTCAGCGGTTCGAATCCACCAGGCACTCCTTGGAAACTCTATGAGCCAGTTCTACCCTATCTTATAGGGTCACTATGAGTCGGAATTGACTCGATGGCAACGGGTTTGGTTTTTTTTTTTTAAGGGCCATATGGAGCTCTGGTGGCACAGTAGTTAACAGCTCAGGCTTCTAACTCAAAAGTCAGCAGTTCAAACCCACCAGCCTGCTCCTTGGAAACCCTATGGGGCTGTTCTGCTGTGTCCTCCTATAGGGTCGCTACGAGTCAGAATCGACTCAGTGGCAATGGGTTTTTTGGGTTAAGGGCCATATGAGCTGGGAACGACTCTACGGCAGTAGATTTGGTTTGGAAGGGTCATGAGTCCAGCCCTCCCCAGTTTTTAACCAGTTGCTGCGGAGTTGATTCTGACTTCTGGCGACTATGTGTGTCAGAGTGGAACTGTGCTCCACAGGGTTTTCAGTGGCTCATTTTTTGGAAGTAGACTGCCAGGCCTTTCTTCCAAGGTGCCTCTGGGTGGACTCGAATTTCCAACCTTTCAGTTAGCAGCACACAAGCACGTTAACCATTTGCACCACCCAAGGCGCCCCATAGGGTTTCCAGGGCTGTAATCTTTATGGTAGCCAACTGCCACATTTTTCTCCCAGAGAGCAGCTGGCGGGTTCAAACCACCGACCTTTTGGTTAGCAGCCAAGCATTTTAACTACTGCACTCCCGGGGCCACCCGGGAACTCCTAAAGGATATTTAAAAACAAAAAAACCCCACTGCTGTTGAGTCGATTCTGACTCCTAGGAAGCTCTTAAAAGAGATGCATTGATCACTAGGTGGCAGCAGAGATTCAGGCGAAACACTTCAGCGGTTTAAGGACAGAGTCCACTTGTGTTTGCTGAACTTCAGCAAGGTCACTGGCAAGGACTGTCCTCACAACAGTCTGGGCAAGTTAAAAGGAGCACGGACAGGGTGCAGGGGAGCTGGGTGGATCAGCAAGTAGCCAAGGGTGATACTCGGAAAAAATATATGGATTTCAAACCCTAGGGAGGTTGATGATCCGATACCAATGTCCTCTCCTCTACCTTCTTCCTTTTATCATTTTTACCAGTAAATTTATGAAACTTTTTAAAGTAACTTTTTGAAATTTGTAGCTCTCTTGAGGAAGGAAGAGAGGTATTGAATACTTTTTTTTTTTAACAGTTTAGAGCAATGACCTGGATCTAACAAGATGAAATTAAATTGGACTCAGATTCACTAACCCAAATGTGCACAATCAGGACAGAAGAGGTGTTGTAGAAAAAAGGCAGGTGACTCAACAGCCACATGCACAGAAAAGATGCTCAGTGAACAGCAAGCTCAGTACACGCCATCAGTTTGAGGGAGTCACCAGAGAAGCGACTGTGAACTTGGCCCACATGAATGGGATTATGGGAGATGAAATAATGGTGGTGCAGGTTACTCCCGCCTCTCACCCCCATCATTGGTACAGCTTCCCAAAAGGTTCCTTGCTCCTTCTCATGCCCCGTGCCAACCGCTCCTCTTCTACACGGCCACTGAGCTGATGTCACTGTAGTTCTAATGGGTGGTGTCACTCTCCTGCTTGAACCAGTTCAGTGGTTTCCCTTGGCCCTTAGCATCACATCCAGGCCAAGGCTCACAATATCCTTCCACTCTGCTCCAGGAGGCCTGTCCAGCTTCCTCTCTCACATGTGCCCAGCCTCTCCCTTGTGTCCCCTCTTTCGCTCTACTTCCTCCAGTAGCCAGGATGTACTATCTCCTCTCACCTCCAGCCCTGAGCACTCATTTCCCTGTGCCCAGAGCACTGCCCTCTTCCGCATGAATCTTCGCGCCCTCAACAAGTGTACACTGGCTGAGTCCCTCTCCAGGAATTCCTGTCAGCAGGAAGAAGCTCTTTCACCCAAGGGTATGCCCCCACCAGGGCACAGCCATATCCAATGGCTGGTCCATATGGCCCAGCCCCTTTGCCTCTGAAGGGTGGACCCAGTTTCAGCTGCTCTAGGATTGGCTGAGGCCTCTCTTTGTATCTCAGTTCACCATCTACCTGTACCCAGGCCTGCCTCCCTCACACAGGATTGTTCCTGGGTCCAATCCTTTGTCTCAGACACTGTGTGAAGGGAAACCACAACTAGAACAGTCTTTATGCTCTATGTAGATTGTCTCCCACGATAACCTTCTCACAGTGCAGGTAGTCCCCAACTTACGACGTATTCAAGTTACAACAAACTGCACTTACGATCATCTGTTTTTTTCTCTATACATCTTATCGTTAGTAATATGTACAATGTTAAAATATATCTGTAAGTTTATATGTAATGCTTCCAACCCCCAAAGACAAATAAAGATTGGATTTATAGAGATACTGATAATAAAAGGCAATAATAATGAAAACTAAAAAAAAAAAATGAGGTATTCGACTTACATCAGAACCGACTTATGACGGAGTCGTCAGAACGAAACCCCATCGTAAGTCGGGGACTACCTGTATTAAAACATGGGTCACATGGAGAAAGAATTAGATTGGTTTGACATGGCTCTATAGGGTAACAGAACATTGTCTGACTCGCTTGTTTTGGACATGTCATCAGGAGGGATCAGTCGCTGGAGGAGGACATCATGTTTGGTGAAGTGGAGGGCTGGTGAGGGAAGGAGAACCTCAGTGAAACGGACTGGCACAATAGCCGCAATGATGGACTAGAACATGCTGGTCACTGTGAGGATGACACAGGACCAGGCAATGTTTCGTTCTGTTGTACATAAAGTTTCCATGAGTCGGAGTCAACTCAATGTAAGCTAAAAACAACAACTGTAGGGTAAAACCTTAACTAATGAGTTGATGTTCTAGAGCTTGGCTGTCCAACACAGCAGTCACTGGCCATATCTAGCTATTGAATATCTGAAATGTCACGAGTCTGAATTTTTTTTTTATAAGGGTTAAGCCCCGGTGGTGCGGTGGTTAAGCACTCAGCTGCTAACTGAAAGATCAGTGGTTCAAACCCATGACCTGCTCCATTGGAGAAAGATATGGCAATCTGCTCCCATAAAGATTACAGCCTAGGAAACCTTATGGGGAGGTTTTACTCTGTCACATGGGGTCACCATGAGTTGGAACGGACTCAATGGCACACACCAACAACAACACATCTCTTTGGGCTTTTCTTTAAGATTAAAAGGCAAAAGGATGCATTGGTGGGCTTATGAGGTAATTATGGCACAGACGGCTCCAGAATCTGACGCTTCTGTCCCCCCTAGCTGTTTGTCCTTGAGCAAATTACTAGACATCTTGGTATGTCCACTTTGTAGTTGTGAAAAAGGGATAATCAAAGTACATCAGGGAGGTACTGAGAGGACTAAATGAGTTACTACATAGAAAAGGCTTATGGCATTGCTGGCCATCATCAGTAGCCAATACAAGTGCGTTGTCACTGTTGTTACTACTCGTACTGTTTCACCACTGCTGTCGTTACCTTCCATTCCTCCGAGGGGCTTCTCCTCCCGTAAAACACATTTACATTTGCTGTTGTCCCATAGCATGTCCATGGGACAGAGTTTCTTGGAATGGGGACATCTAGGAAAAGAAAACAATGAACCAGATTTAAAAGCTTTCAAGGGTAATCATATCTTTGGAACCTTTTAAGAAAATAGTTCGCTGATATTTATGAACTGCCTGTACAGCAGGTCAGCAGCAGGCATTGCTGTCGAGTTGATTCCAACTCATAGCGACCCTGAAGGACAGAGGAGAACTGGCCCATAGAGTTTCCAAGGAGCGCCCGGTAGATCTGAACTGCCAACCGCGTGGTTAGCAGCCGTAGCACTTAACCACTACGCCACCAGGGTTTCCACGTATACAGCAGTAGATGGCAATTCTCTAACTGGAAACCTGTGGAAACGAAATCGTAATTTGGGAAAGCTATAACCTTTTCTACAGGGTCACTGTGAGTCGGAATCGACTCAACGGCACTAGGTTTGTGTTTTTTTTTTTTAGGTTTATAACCTTTTCTGGAAGACTGGTGGTAGAAAAAAAAAGGTGGTAGAGACTATGCAAATTACAGCTGTCAACAGTGTTTATTTACCAAAAGTAAATATTGTTCTAGCATAGCACCTGAGCATTATCTTCTTTAACATGGAGATGAGAGCATTGACCAGGACAGCAAGAACACGTAGAGAATACACGTTCCTCTTCTATGAGCTTCCTTTTGCGCGTAAGAGAGGGCGAGGTGTTTTCTGGGCTCACCGTTACCAGTACCAGTTGCTGTCAAGTCAACTCACGGTGACCCCAAGTGTAGAACTGTGCTCCACAGGGTTTTCAATGACTGATTTTTGGAAGTAGATCACCTGGCCTTTCTTCTGAGGTACCTCTAGGTGGACTCAAACCTCCAACCTTTCAGTTAGCAGCCTAGCCGGTTAACTGTATCACCCAGGGACTCCTGGGCTCCAGGTCAATTAACATATAACCACCAGCTCTCCCTTTTACTTGCTACTTTCACAAAAAAACTGCTTCACTTTTGCAAAATTAAGTAGCCAACTTACTTTGTTTTCTTTCAGTGTTTGTAATTTGCCCTTCATTTGATTCTCTATATTAAATTTTTTTTTCCCAAATCAATGATCCTTACCTTCGATTTCAGAACACTTCAGGGTGTCGTCATGTATGAAGGATCACAAAATACTCTCAAGAAAAATTCATAGCCAAATGGATTTTAAGTCATTTTCATTTAAAATGAAAATTTCCCATTAAGAAATCTTAAGAGGGAATATCAGAAACTGATAGTTTACTGCTCCCCAATAACTCTTGAAATCCCCCCTCCCATTTCAGGATTTAAACATATAAACAGCTTGAAATGAGTTTCATTTATATGTGTTCTGGAAAAGGGGTCATTTGCCAAGCTTGAGGCTGCAGCACATTTTTACAACTGCGTTAAAACCCGTTGCCATCAAGACAAGTCTGACTCATGGCAACACCATGTGTTACAGAGTAGAACTGCTCCATAGGGTTTTCTTGGCTGTCATCTTTATGGAAGCAGATTGCCAGGCCTTTCTTCCAAGGTACTGCTGGATGAGTTTGAACCACCAACCTTTAGGTTAGTAGTCACAAACCACTTGCACCACCCAGGGACTCCACATCCGCTTTAGGCTCTGCATATTAAGGATAAAGGAGTTCACAAGGAGATATGCTGAGCTTTTTTGGTCCTACGGCAATATACATGTAACCCATCCCAAACAACTGCCGTCGGTCTGATTCTGACTGATAGTGACACTATAGGACAGAGTAGAACTGCCCCATAGGGTTTCCAAGGAGGGCTTGGTGGATTCGAATTGCCAAACTTTTGGTTAGCAGCTGAGGTCTTAATCTCTGTGCCACCAGGGCTCCAAGATACATCTAGCACCTAATAAAAAAATATATTTGCCAAACAGTTATTACTGGTAGATCTGAGTTAGAAGCTAAAGATGAAGAACCTGACACAAAAGCTATGACTCTACAGTCATCAAACGTGAAGGATTCTCCACATACAGCTTTGACAAAGGCAAGAACAAGTCCAAATGTGTAAAAGAATTGCTTACCGATCTTCTTCAGAGAGCTGGACGGACCTTCTGATAATCGAGTATGGATGGCGGGGAGCTGTTGACAAGCACTTACAGCCTGTATGGTTGGCAACTTTAACAGGCACTAACTCAGGTGCTGATGTCAAAGGTACTGATATCTCAAAGAGCTACAGCAGAAAAAGATAACCGTGAATACATACATATTTCTAAAAACCAATTTCTACAGTCTGTATGACTGCCTTTTGTCCTCTGTGGTAGTAACTTTAGCCAAGCTGGCCATTAAGAACAGAATCAGTAATGATAAGGAGTGGCATGCTGGCAAGAAAGCTGGGAGTCAGAAGACCAAGGCCTTAGCCAGCTGGACCAAGTATTTAAGTTTGGTGGAGTCTCTTCACTTTTCAGTGACTCTATAGCCTTGTAAAGTGGCACTGTTGCTCCTCGCTCTTGCTTTAAATTTGGATGCAAGTTGTAAGTATGAAATGGGATTACTGTTATGAAGATTCTTTGAGATTTGGTTGGATTTGAATATTGTTCAAAACTATTTACTTATCCCTTCCCATACCATCTCCACCGAAGGACTGCAGTTTCCTGTCCCTTGATCTTGGACTTGGCCCTGTGGCTTGCTTTGGCCAATGGGATGTCAGCAGACATGCCGCATGTACAAGCTTGAACTATGTGTTTATTGCGGGGCTTGTTCGCTGATGTTTATGCCATAGTCATGAGGAGAGCATGATCGGGCTAGCCTACTGGTCCAAGGAATGGAGGACCTGCAGCTGCGAGGCCAGTTTCTAGAGTGATTCTATGATGTAGAGATGAATTTGAACTTGATTTTAATGTGTTGTCTATTCAGTCACCATTCCATGCAATTCTTACTATACAGAGTATTCATTTATTCACTTTGTTTTTAAGAGACAGTTCATCAAATAGTCCACAACTTTGGTGTGAGAATTTTGTTTTTTTGCTTTTTTTTTTTTAAACCACTATTACGATGTTCAAACATGCATATTTGAAAAGAAAAACTGCTGTGCACTTACACTTAAGTACATCCTTTAAAATTAATCACTTGTTGAGTGGAGCAGTCAAAATAATGCACTCAACTGTTTATTAAAGTAGAAACAATCCATTAAAACTGTGTTTATTCTGATCTTCCAATATGTAATGGAGCTTCTATGAGTCTAGGTCAGAGACTGTTTTGAGAGTGTTTACTTTGCATAAACTTCACCTTCTTGTGCAATTTTCCAGCTAGACTCCAGGGAATAACATGGTCATGAGCTAAAGCTTCTTATGTTATGCAAGCTGTGTTTCTACTAACAGTTGGGGCTTAGTCAGACTTAGGTCATTTTTTTCCCCCCAAATTGTCAAACAGTAGAGGTCAGAAATTTCACAAGTTCCAAGGTTCTGTAAAAGGAAAGATTTAGAAAAAGAAGCTCTTCTGTTTAAGGGATATTTGGGGTGGGCAAGGACAAAATTAAGGATAGTTAACCTATTAAAATATCAGCATTCCACTCTTTGCATCTGATTAACGTAATGAATATGGATATATTCAGTGCACAAGGGATGTTATTGTGCTTTCTCTTTTCACAGTCATGAGGAGAAGAGACTTCATAGGCAAGTGTGACGATGAAATGAATATGTATCAGCATACATGAAGAATTTGTAAGATACAACCAAAAGGGATGTAGTTTGACTTGCGGGTTTTGAATATCATTTTCCTAAGTTTGTGATTGCTGCTCTCCTATGGGACATTCATTACATTGTAAAACAATGTCATAGTGATAGAAAGAAAACTTACTAATGAGTAAGGGCAAAGGGGATTTTAGACAATGGAGAGGGAAGAATTGTTTCTCCCATGGGGACTGCAGAATTATTTTCAAACGTCTTTTGTGCTGGACATTCTGTTTGTCCCTTTAGGGACACCATCCTCTCTCCTCCCATCTCCATCTGGCTTTGTGCCCCCAGGGACTGACCTCCACCTATAGGCACTAGCCCACTCTTCTGCCAGGCTAAATGGCCCTGTGGCTTGCTTTGGCCAATGGGACAGCCACCACTCCTCCAGTTCAGCAGCCCTTTCTCCATTTCTCTCTGGGTGCCCATAACTGCTCCCTCCCCTCTCTTCTTCCCTCTAAGGGTGGGAACAGCTTTCTGTTTTTGCTAGCCCCATGCCTTACCATCCCTTCTCCATTCCCCTAACCCTGTCCACACTCTTCATTTAATTCTTCTCAGTCACGGCAGTTGAGCAACACAGAACCTAACGGACACACAAGACAGTGCAGGTCTCTTCTTTTAACATCCTGTTCTAGTAACGTCCATAGGCCTTTCCAATTCTTGACATTATAGCATCAGAGAGACAGTAACTGATAAGAGTTCAGGTTCTGGAGTCCTACAGACCTGGGTTTGAATCCCAGCACTGCCTCTCACTAGCAGTGTGACTTTGGATAAGTTACCTGAGCCGAAGTTTCCTCATCTCTAAAGAGGGATGATAAAATACTTGCCTTTGCAGCTTGTTTCAGGGATTAAATGAGATAACGCATTGAACACAGGGCTTGGCACCAACGTTAGGTGTGGCTGCCAACACCATCATCACCACCCAGGCTTGGGAGCAGACCCACTGGCTGATGTCCTCGCACCTGCTTGGAAACGTACGAGGTGCTGGTGTTCACACAGACGAGGCTCTCTTCATTGCAGCAGCCGCCACATCGGAACACGTTCACGCAGGGAGGCTTGAAGAACGTGTTGGTGCTCTGCCCCAGCTCGCTGGCCACCTCCACGCACGTCTCTCTAGGGCTGCACTGGGTTCTTTGCCACTCCTCGTCTATAACTGCGAAGAGGAAGCGCATTGGGGCCGCCATGCCAACATGGGCCGGAGTTATGCTGAACACCGTCATTTTCACATTTCTAGTGCCTGCTTATTTCATTAGGTGAATTTTTTTTTGTCGCTCCTTTAACCAAAGATTGTTTTCAGAAAAACTAAAACCAAAATCTGTGCTCCTTCCCATTTCCACTATAACCAAAAAAACCAAACCCATTGCCATCGAGTCAATTCCCACTCATGGCAACTCTGTAAGACAGAGTAGAACTGCCCCATAGGGTTTCCAAAGCTGTAAATCTCTATGGAAGCAGACTGCCACATCTTTCTCCTGAGGAGCGGCTGGTGAGTTCAAACTGCCGACCTTTTGGTTCGCAGCTGAGCACTTTAACCACTGCGCCATGAGGGCTCCTTATTCCTACTATATCTTCATAGAATATAATTGTTTTATTTTTCTTTGTAGTATATAATGACACTAGCTACATCTGGAAAAGCTGGCTAATAAGGAAGTAAATGGAAGCCAATAGAGAATTAACATGTAAACACTGTTTATTAAGCAATTTACAGGATACGCCTGGATAGAATTGCTTCTATCCAGGAAGGTATGGGTAGGTTTTAGCACCAACAGGATACACATTTCTGTAGGTTACTTAAGTAACTATACTCAATGCCATTGAGTTGATTCCCACTCATAGGGATCCTAGAGGACAGAGTAGAATTGCCCCTTAGGGTTTCCAAGGAGCAGCTGGTACATTCGAATTGCTGACCTTTTGGTTAGCAGCCAAGCTCTTAACCACTGCACCGCCAGGGCTCCTAAGTAACTATACCAAAAAAAAAAAAAAAAAAAAAAACGCGTTGCCATTGAGTCAATTCTGACTCATAGCAACCCTATAGGAAAGAGCAGAACTGCCCCACTGGGTTTCCAAGGAGCAGCTAGTAGATTCGAACTGCCGACCTTTTCAGTTAGCAGCCAAGCTCTTAACCACTATGCCACCAGGGCCCTACTGTACAAAAAAAAAAAAAAAAAAACCAAACCCAGTGCTGTCGAGTCGATTCTGACTCATAGTGACACTCATAGTGATCCTATAGTTAGTCTTAAAATCTGGGAAACACATGAATGGAAAGTTAAAAGGAACTGATCTTTCTATAAGGCAGAGTTTTTCTCATCTGCAAATGTCCAACACTCAAGTTTAAGTAAAGTTGATGAAATAAGTCCATTAATTTTGATGGAAAGAGCAATACTTTGGTCAGTCTAGCTAATTTGAGGAAACAAGTCAAAGAGAAAAATGCCTCCGGGAACAAAAAGAAAATGACATACTTTCGTGGAAAACAGTATTTGCTTTTCTCTTATAGTTTAGTTTTTAATTAGATGCTGACACTTTAATACTTAATATTGTATAAACTTCTCTACAGATGTTTTTGGGAAAAGATTCAATTGTGTGATGAAGACAACATTTAAAGGCATTACTTTCGCTTGCCATAGAACTGTAGAGTTTGTGATATGTTAGAAGTGTGTGTGTGAAAACCGTCTTGCGATAGGTTGCTTCTAAATTGACTCCCAAAGACTCCCTCCTCCTGGTATTCACTCCCTTGAGCATTCCTGTCTCCCTGAGTGTGGGCTGGACCTAGTGACTTGTTTCTAAGGAACTGAATACAGCAAAAAGTGACGGGATGTCACTGTCATGATGAGGTTACAAAAGACTGACTTCCATCTTCCTAGCAGTCTCTTTTTATCTCTTGCTGGCACCTCTCACTCTGTCTTGTCTTCTTGGCTTGCATGCATTGATGGAGCTAGCTACTGTGTTGGTGGGCCCCACGTGGCAAGGACTGAGGGCAGCCTCTGGCCAACAGCTAGCCAGGAGCCCAGACCTTCAGTCCAACAGCATACGAGGAATTGAATCCTGCCAACGACCACTGAGTGAACTTGTAAGGGGATCCTGCCACAGTTGAACCTTGAGATGAATTTGCTCCAAGCTGACACCTTGATTGTAGCCTCCTGAGAGACATGGAAGCAGAGGTGCCTATCTAAGCCATGTCTGGGTTCTTGACCCACAAAAATTGTGAGATAAAAAATTATTTCACAGAGAAGAAAATATTCTTTTTTGATGGCTACAAGAGCGGGGAGGGAGGGAGGGAGGGTGGGAGAGGGGTATTCACTAATTAGACAGTAGATAAGAATTACTTTAGTTGATGGGAAAGACAACACACAACGCAGGGGAGGTCAGCATAGCTGGACTGAACCAAAAGCAAAGAAGTTTCCTGAATAAACTGAATGCTTCGAAGGCCAGTGTAACAGGGACAGGGATTTGGGGACCATGGTTTCAGGGGACATCTAAGTCAATTGGCATAATAAAATCTATTAAGAAAACATTCCGCATCCCACTTTGGAGAGTGGCGTCTGGGGTCTTAAACGCTAGCCAGCGGCCATCTAAGATGCATCCATTGGTCTCAACCCACCTGGAGCAAAGGAGAATGAAGAACATTAAGGACGCAAGGTAATTACGAGCCCAAGAGACAGAAAGGGTCACATGAACCAGAGACTACATCAGCCTGAGACCAGAAGAGCTAGATGGTGCCCAGCTACAACCGATGACTGCCCTGACAGGGAACACAACAGAGAACCCCTGAGGGAGCAGGAGAGCAGTGGGATGCAGACCCCAAATTCTGGCAAAAAGACCAGACTTAGTGGTCTGACTGAGACTACAGGGACCCTGGTGGTCATGGCCCCCAGACCTCCTGTTGGCCCAGGACACGAACCATTCCCGAAGCCAACTCTTCAACAGGGATTGGACTGGACAATGGGTTGGAGAGGGATGCTGGTGGGGAGTGAATTTCTTGGATCAGGTGGACACTTGAGACTATGTCGGCATCTCCTGCCTGGAGGGGAGATGGGAGGGTGGAGGGGGTTAGAAGCTGACAAAATGGACACGAAAAGAGAGAGTGGAGGGAAAGAGCGGGCTGTCTCATTAGGGGGAGAGTAATTGGGAGTATGTAGCAAGGAGTACATAAGTTTTTGTGTGAGAGACTGACTTGATTTGTAAACTTTCACTTAAAGCACAATAAAAATTTTAAAAAAGATAAGAATCTAAAAAAAAACTAGGAATAAAAAAAATGTTTTAAGCCAGTAAATTCCAGGGCAATTTGTTATGCAGCAATAGATAACCTCATATCCATTTTTATCCTATCTACCATCATTTGTATTGATCTCTCCCCAGATCATTCTGGATTCCCATATACATTATCACATTTCCACCTGTGCTTAAAGTATATGGATATAATATTACTATTTGAGACGTTACCCTAGTTTCTAAACTATTACCTTAAAACATCTTTTCCATATTCCTTTTCCATTCCCCCAGCCCAATTTCCCTTATCTGTTGTTTCTTCAGTTAGTGAAAACACAAAATAGAAGATGTTTGGACAACTGAGGAACACTGCCCATCTCATAGAATTTACCTAAGTTTTGGGGTTTTTTTTTTGTAATAAAATCCTGTGTCATGAAAAACCTTATAAAAATATCTGATTATGAATATGTGTATAAAAAGCTTGAGGCTATAAACATGAGAGATAAATCACTCAGTTAGGCATTAATATAGGTATTATGTAATTCACTATTATTAATCATGAATCCTTGAAAAAATAAGTAATGAACTTATGCTGACATTCTTTGTTTAAAATTCTACTTAAATGTTGCTTTCCATTTGCTTTTATTCTTTTTATAAAACTAAGTTTTGAAAGTTGGAGCTGGTAAGATTTTAATCAAAATTGTATACAATTATGACCAACACCACCAATTAAAGTCTTCATAACTCTACTATTCTTTACTATTGCCTGGCAGGACTTCTCTACCTCAGGCAACTAGCCTGAACCCATGTGACACACCAATTTAATTATTTACTGCTTCTAACTCAGCTAGATGAGTCTCCACATAATGAGGAGAGAAATTATAGACTTCTCATTTCCATATTCTTTTATGCTTTCCTCCGACCTTTTCTATCAGCTAGTCTTGGTTTTATGGGAATGCATGTCTGCCTCCATCTTCACAGAGTATCTCCAAGCTCACCTCAGGTCTTCTAACAGGTAACCTGGTTAAGGCTTTTGATCTTCCAGGTGAGGCCCAACCCCTTTGCTTTCATGAAGTCCACACTAATTCACTGCATAGAAACAACTAGAGCCTCAAAGCCCTCGCTAGAATGGGTTCTAGGTCATTGTTCCAACCATTTCAACCCATTTAGACACACAGTTATACACACATACACAAAGGACCCTCTGCACACTCATGTCCATGGTGTGGCTGATGGATTTGGCTCTACCCACGCACGCACAGCCTTCCCACGGTCAACAGTGGAGGCCTGAACGACCTCACCATCTATTTACAAGTGGAAAAAAAAAAGACAACTGAGGAGGAAATAAAAAGAATATGTAACAGATACAATCAGTTACCAGATAATCCTGTGTTAACCAAATCTAAAATGCCAAGTCAACAATGCCACAGTAGCTTCTTGTGTGGTTTTTACATGTCATCAAAAGGGTTACTTGGCTAATTGGAAGCCACACAACTTTCTTTGATAAGCATTGAATTCATTATGGCACACTACATACTCAGGATGGTTTCTTTGTAACAAACCAGAATACCTTACTAGGGGCTGGTCATTTTCCTTTATTTCAAATGATGCTATTTTCTAGTCTGGAGTCTTGATTATTTTGGCTAGAAGAACAGTCTTTGTGGATTTGTTTTGCCCTCACATCCCTGAGTTAAATCTGTATTTTGAAGTGCTCTTTTGTGTTGGTTTTGATGTTGAAATCAAACTGTATATATTTCACTACAGAGTAAACATAGGAAATCAAGACTCTGCACTGATACGTACGCTGCGAAATGAAAGGCCCCCTCTGGTTCTCCCTCTAACGTGTGCCTACCCTACTCCAATGTTTGGAAGGTGCTGGTGCATTTGTCTGGTAAAGAGAAAGGCTTTGCCTCCGCATCCACACACCTACCTTTCAGTGTTTCAATGTCATAGAAAGTTGCCGCAAACCTGGTGGACCGATGAGATGCTGAGCGAGAGTCCATGCTGGTGAAACCTTTGAGCTTCAGTCGGCATCTCCATAGCTTCCAGTCCTCGGAGTGCGTGATTCGCAGCAGTTCCTCCAAACTAGAGGCAGCCCTAATCTGCTGCTCAGATCGTTCTAGTATGGACCGAGATGTCCGCTTCAAAGAAAAAATACTGGCTTAACAGCAAGTTACCGGGAAACAGCTTGGCAGTTCCTCAAAAAGTTAAACACAGAATTGTCATATGACCCAGCAATCCCACTCTTAGGTACACCCAAAAGAACTGAAAGCAGGACTCCAACAGAGACTGGTATACCAATGTTCATTGCAGCATTACTCACAATAGCCAAAAGGTGGGAGACAACCCAAGTGTCCATCAACAGATGAATGGATAAACAAAAGGTGGTACATACAGACAAGGAAGCTCAAAAGAGAAATGAAGTTCTAAAACACGATACTCCATGGATGAACCTTGAAAACATCGTGTTGAGTGAAAGAACCTAGTCACGGAAAGGACAAATATTATATGATCTCACTTACCTGAAATATCTAGAATAGGCAAATGCATAGAGACAGAAAGGAGAGTAGTAGTTACCAGGGGCTGGTGGAGGGAGGGGAGTAATGGGGAGTGAGTGCTTAATGGGCATTGAGTTTCTGTTTGGGGTGATGAAAGAGTTTTGAAAATAGTCTCAGTGGTTGTACAACATTGTGAATATAATTACTGCCCCTATAAAATTTGCACACTTAAATATGTGTAAAACGGTAAATTTTATGTTATATATTTTTGGAGGCGTGGTGGCACAGTGGTTAAGAGCCTGGCTGCTAACCAAAAGGTGGGCAGTTTGATTCCACCAGGTGCTCCTTGGAAACCCTGTGGGGCAGCTCTACTCTGTCCTATTGGGTTGCTATGAGTCGGAATCGACTCGATGGCAATGGGTTTATATATTTTTGTTGGTGGTGGTTACTGTTGAGTCGATATGGCAACCCCATGTGTGCACAGTAGAACTGCTCCATAGAGTTTTCAAGGCTGTAACATTTTGGAAGCAGATCGCCAGGCCTGTCTTCCTAGGAACCTCTGAGTGGGTTCAGTTCTCCAACCTTTTGGCTAGTAGATGAGCCACCCAGGAACTCCTTATATATACTTGATCACGGTAAAAAAGGCAAGGAACGAAATTTTCAGTTTGTCTTGCTAACACTTAAAGATGTAAATGGAAATGAAACTATTCAAATGCACACCAGTGCCTATGAAAAATGTCTTCTGGTATTTTTGATTCCTATTCTGCTCATTTGTGATTGTATCAAAGCATTTACTTATTCCTCTGGGGTTCTCAGAACGTTTAAAAACAAAATTTATCATAATATTATTGTGACATTAGACAATGACAATTGTTTTCATCTCTATCTGTTTGACAAACTGATGCACAAAAAAGACTGCAAGACCCTGGGGACTGGGATTTTCTAACTTCTAGCCCTCTGCTTCTTTTTCTTTTTTAAACCTGTTTACTATTTTAAAAATGGGATTTTTTTTCTGATAAAATAGACCCCTGGGGTTTACATTGAAAAAAATTGCTTTTTACACAACTGCGTGAACTCTATGGCCTGATATATACTGCACAGGTTTGTGAGAAGAAGGGCTCAGTCAATAAAAGATTTTCAGTGTGTAATTTAATGGTTCGAGATTGGGAGGTTGGTTACGTAAATAATGATACATTCCCACTATGAAATATTATGCAATCACCAAGGCCAATGATGTAGATGGATATTGTGACAGAAGGACTTGAAGTCCTTCCTCCTTGGAATGTGCTGGAGAAACAATTAAGTGGTCTGTCTACTGTCTACGGCTGGGGCCTGGGATTTGGTTTTGCTGAGCTTGTTTGGATAACTGCTGAGTTTTTGTTTGGCTGAGTGGGTGGAATATGCAGGCCAAGGGGATTTTGACAGAGAAGT
Source organism: Loxodonta africana (assembly GCF_030014295.1). Lineage (NCBI taxonomy): Eukaryota > Metazoa > Chordata > Mammalia > Proboscidea > Elephantidae > Loxodonta > Loxodonta africana. The sequence goes on from NC_087369.1 coordinate 16,825,633, forward strand.
TGCAACAGACACATTCATGGTAGTTTCTAGAGCCTTCCAGACTCCGTCAGTCTTGCAGCTTTAACTTCATGTTTTTTTGTACCATATCTGCAGATGTTTGTCTTCTGTTTTTGCGATTTGATCTATTTTATATTTTATCTAGCATTGCTGTAGATGACAAAAGATCTCAATACATAAGTTTACAAGACTATCTTGCTTGGAAGTCCAGATGTTATTGTATGTGTATATTTTTAATAAAGGTGGATGGTTATCACCTGAGGGAATGAACCAACAGAGAGGAAGAAACTGAAAACATATGCAGGTGAGCTGAGGCAGGGCCTGGTTTGACCTGCGTTCCAAAGATAAGTGGGCATACTATGAATGGATGAGAGGGTCGTCTCTGAAGCAAGAGGAAGGTTGGGAATTACATGCATTTGTAATAGCAGGGCTCCCTGGGAAGCTGAGTGAGCTCATACCTATGGTTTCTCACTTCTCTGTCAAGTTCCAGTCAAGGGAGTGAGGGGAAGTGGAAGCTCGAGAAGCATAGATAGGGTTTGTGGAATAGGCATTGAATTTGAGCAGCATGCCACAGCTTGGTTAACCAGGAAATCTGTGGATAAAACTGAGTAATGGTAGCAACTCTGAAATTCTATGATTCTCCAGGAAGGCTCATTTGTCAATATTCTCTCCAGATTATTCACTTCTTCATTCCTTCTTCTAGATGGACAGGGCAACTACTTCATATCCAACTCAATCTTTGAAATAATTTTTGTTACAACACTGCTTCCACATGAAAATAGTGAAAGCAATCAGTTTTTTAAAGTTTTTTTTTTAATTGTACTATATTTAAAGGGTTTTGATTTCTTGAGGCAAACAGCACCCAGTACCATCCATAAATACAGACTGATGTATGGCTTCATGGTTCTTACAGGTTTCAATTCAATCTCAGATATATTCAAAAACGATCCAACTGTGAGAACTCAGGAGGAAATATCAAATCTCTGGATTCAATTAAAGCCTCTGAATGACTCATATGACTTTGCCTCACCATAGAAAATGCAGTGTATACTCAAGTCCTCAGTTTTTTAAGCATACTTTAAGTGCCATAATTTAAAACCTAGTCTGAAATAACTGAGAAATTGTAGACACTCATTCTGCTATTATAAGTGGAATCGCTAACAAGGCAACCTAAGTTAGAAACCTGACAACCAATTCATGGAAGGTGTGCACTTATAAAGGGTCAAGAATGGCTGATTGTTTCCAATTGGCTTTCAGTGCTGGGTTATTTTGGTACAATCAGCTTTATGCTGCTTCTGTAAGACATAAAAATAAAAATTAAAAAGTGTGAGTATAGTTTCAAATACATATTTAAACCATCGATTTCAATGGTTTTTGCTCCTTATCATTAGCTAAGTAAATTGCTCTTAATTTCTTCCTACTTCCTGATGAAAGTGCTAATCAAAATGGAAATAATCCAAAAGCAGTCAGCAAGAGGAAGGAAGGGAAGCGGGGGTACCAGATCTCTGCTTTTTATTATAGCAGTAGCTTCTTTTTTTTTTTTTTTTTGGTAATTAATCCGAGACTGTTAGCAATTCCTCTCCTAAGTAACAACTCAGTCTCTGACGTCTTGGCTACCACAAGCCAGCGTCTAAAATGTGAGGCTTAAAGTCTTTTGTGAAAAACTTTGTCGTTAGTTGCCATCCAGCCGATTCCAACTCATGGCGACCCCATGTGTACAGAGTAGAATTGATCCATAGGGTTTTCAAGGCTGCGACCTTTTGGAAGCAGATTGTCAGGCCTGTCCTCTGAGGTGCCTCTGGGTGGATTTGAACAACGAACCTTTTGGCTAGTAGTTGAGCACTTAACCCTTTGTACCACCCAGGGACTCCTAACAAAACTTTACCATCATTTGAACCCACACTGCTTTCTGGAGCACAGTATGGAGGGTAGTCATTTCTTCTTTTGTTAATTTCTAAAATTCCATGACATTCTCCCCTGGAGGAAGCATGGGCATCTTTATAGCTTAGGGAGTTCAGCAGTAACCTCAGCCAAGTACAGCCAAAACTGTAAGCAAGCTGTTTTGGAAGGTGTGATTGTAAAGATTGTGTCAAGTTGGCTGGGCCATGACTCTCAGTGGTTTGACAGTTATGATGTAGTTTGGCAGTCGTGTAATGATGTAATCACCTCCATGATGAGATCTGATATATAATGTGATCACCTCCATGATGGGATCTGCTATGAGTAGCCAATCAGTTGAAAGGGAGTTTCCTTGGGGGTATGGCCTGCATCCAATATAGGTGGACTTTCCAGCAAGGCTAGTGGGCTTTTGCTTGCTCTGAATCCTGCAGCTGACTCCTGTTCTTCTGACCTCTGGTTCTTGGGACCTGAGCTAGCAGCTTTCCTGCCGATCTTGGGATTCGTCGGCCTCTGCAGTCTGGATCTTGGGTTTGCCAGCCCCTGCAGCTACTCAAGTTCAGATAGGCCTTCAGCCTGACTCACGGACATGGGACTTCCCAGCCTCTACAACCGCATGAACCATTTCTTTGACATAAATCTTTCTGTCTGTCTCTCTCTCTCTATATGTATATATAGATAAACACTTTGCTGGTTTTGCTTCTCTAGAGAACCCATCCTAAGACAAGGGTATGGTGACTGGGTTTGTAGGAAGAACTTGGAGGTGTCCATGTGGTGGGGAAGTCAAAGGCCTTCCATTCTCCTGCTCTTTTGAACTCTCAATTTCCATCCGCTTCCCCCCCCCCCCATATATATCTCAAGTCAGGTAACACATTCTAAGGGTAAACAAAGGCATTGTTTTGAGATATCAAGGAGCCCACTGAAAAAACAGCAACAGATTCACTTTGGTTGGGACACAGAGCAGCTTTTAGAGTGGGAGGACTGGGAAATGAGATTAGGAACAGGGTTTGGCACAGTGAGACACCACTTTACATCCACTGGGATGGCTATAATCAAAAATACCAAGCGTTGGCAAGGATGCAGGTCAAGAGGAACCCTCATATACTGCTGATGGGACTGTGAAATGGTGCAGTCGCTTTGGAAAACAGTTTAACAATTCCTTAAAAGATTACCATGTGACCCACCAATTTCACTCCTAGGTATCTACCCAAGAAACAGAAAATAGGTTACTGGTTGTTTGGAGCTGGGAGTGGGAATAGGGATTCATTGTAAAAGGGCTGCACAACTCAGTAAATTTACTAAAAATCATTGAATTACATAAAACAGGTGAATGGGTAAAAAAAGTAAATTGGGTAAATTTTATAGTATGTAAATTATATCTCAATATGTTGTTGTTTGTTGTTATGTGCCGTCGACTCATAGCGACCCCATGTACAACAGAGCGAAACACTGCACAGTCCTGCGACATCCTCACAGTTGTCGCTATGTTTGAGCCCATTGTTGCAGCCACTGTATCAATCCATCTCGTTGAGAGTCTTCCTCTTTTTCACTGACCCTCTACTTTTACCAAGCATGATGTCCTTCTCCAGGAACTGGTCCCTCCTGATAGCATGTCCAAAGTATGTGAGACAAAGTCTCACCATCCTTGCATCTAAGGAGCATTCTGGCAGTATTTCTTCCAAGATAGATTTGTTTGTTCTTTTGGCAGTCCAGGCAGGGTATGTTCAGTATTTAAAGAAAATACAAATGAAAATATAAACATGGGTGCCAAGCAGAAGGAGCAGGGCTTTGGGGTCCATGGTGCGTTCAGATCCTGGCTTGGGGCTGTGAGGCCTTCAGCAAGGACTTTCCAAGGAGGACCCTGACTACTTTCCTCAAAGTGTTGCTAAAAGCTTTTCTGGGGCCAGTCCTGTCTCATGCTATTAAGAATCCTCCTGTTTTATGGCAAACATCAAGCGGTAGTGTCTCAGTCATCTAGTGCTGCTGTAACAGAATACCACAGGTGGATGGCTTTAACAAAGAGATATTTACTTTCTCACAGTCGAGTAGGCTACAAGTCCAATTTCAGGGTGTAGGCTTTCGTTCTCTGTGGGCTTTGAGGGAAGGTCCTTCTCGTTAATCTTCCCCTGGACTAGGAGCTTCTCCTTGCAGGAGCCCCAGGTCCATAGGACGTGCTCTGCTCCTGGTGTTTCTTTCTTGGCGGTTATGAGGCCCCCACTCTCTGCTTGCTTCCCTTTCCTTTTCTCTCTTGTAAGATAAAAGGTGCTGCAGGCCACACTCCAGGGAAACTCCTTTTACATTGATCAGGGATGTGACCTTAGTAAGGGTGTTATAATCCTACCCTAATCCTCTTTAACATAAAATTCCAATCACAAAATGGAGGATAACCACACAATACTGGGAATCATGGCCTAACCAAGCTGACACATAGTTTTGGGGGGACAATTCAATCCATGACAGGCGGCAAGGATATGAGGAAATTGGAACCCTTGTCCAGTACCGGCAGGAATGTAAAATAGCATAGCCTCTGTGGGAAAACAGTTTGGATATTCCTCAAAAAGTTAAACATAGAGGTACCGTTAAAAAAAAAAAAAAGCAAACCAAACCTGTTGCCATTGAGTTGATTCTAACTCATAGCGACCCTACAAGATGGAGTAGAACTGCCCCATAAGGTTTCCAAGGAGGGCCTGGTGGTTTCGAACTGTCGACCTTTTGGTTAGAAGCCGAGCTCTTAACCACTGCACCGCCAGAGCTCCTAAAGGTACCATCTGACCCAGCAATTCAGCTCCTAGGTATATAGCTAAGAGACCTGAAAACAACACAGACAGACACGTGTACACCATGTTCACTGCAGCACTATTCACAGTAGCCAAAAGGTGGAAACAACCTAAATGTCCATCAGCAGATGAATAGATAAACAAAATGTGGTGCACACATACAATGGGATATTACTCAGCCGTAAAGAGAGATGAAGTCCTGATACATGCTACAACATGGATGAACCTTGATTCAAGCATAATGCCGAGTGAAGTCAATCACAAAAGGACAAATGTTATATGATCTCACTCATAAGAAATATCTAGAATAGGCAAATGCGTAGAGATAAGAGTTTATTAGTGGTTTCCAGGGGCGGAAGGGAGGAGGACAAGGGCAGTCATTGTTTAGGAAGCATTTTTTGTTTATGGTGATGGAAAACCTGGCAACAGATACTGGTGACAGTTGCACATCTTGATTAATGTCATTGCTGTCACTCAACTGTACAAGTGAAAAATGTTCAGTTGGCACCTGTTGTGTTATATATGTATTTACAACAACAACAATAATAAAAAGAATGTCGTTTTAGGGAAGGGAAAGGAGGCTGGCATTGCTAACTTCCTCGCTGGCCTTCCTGAGAGCCGTGTATCTAAGACTGTGTTTCCAAGCCGTTTATAATCTGTTGCTGCTATTTTCTTTGTCAAACTGTGTTGGAAATAATATATCTTCAGGAAGTTTGGTGATGAGGGGATGCGCTGGGTCAAATTTGTGTATTTGGAATCCCCAGAAGCTTTGGGGTGAGCCCGGGAGGGTACACATTTCACACAGTTTTCCCTAGATTTGCTTAAGGATTTACAAGTGTTGCCTGGGAGCACAATTCTCTCATTACTCATCCCTGGAGTTCAGAAGAACCGGAACTGCAGTCAGCAACTTCCCTTTGCAGTGGGTTTCGGGAGGTGGATTAGGTTGCAATACAATAGTTTCCTGTTCCTTCCACTTCTTAGAAGCTTCTTATGCTTCATTGGAAGAGCATTTTGCATTTCATCTTTAACTTGACGTTTAAGGCTCAGCCAAAACCACCAAGTTTTTCCTGGTTTGGGGTCCAAGTCACACTACACACTCCCAGCTGTCTTCTCTAGATGTTGCTGTCCCTTTCCCTCTATTTCTTTCTCGGTCCCACGCAGGGGGCACCTAGGAAGAAAGGCCTGGTGATCTACTTCTGGGAAAGAGCACAGCCATTGAAAACTCTTTGGAACACAGTTCTGCTCTGACACATGGGATAGCCATGAGTGGGGGTGACTCGACAGCAACAGGTTTGCTGTTTCCTTATTGCTTTTGGTTATATGCAACAACTGGAATGCTTCTCAAGGAATCTGCCCAAGTCCCGTTTAGACTTGTGAGTTTAAGTCAAAGTTTTGTGACTTCAACTTCCATGGCTCCTAAGCCCTCAAAAGGAAGCTTTACCTAATATCAAAACCACTCTGTTGTCTTGACAGACAGCTTATTGGAGAGGAGAGAACCTGCATTTGAAATGTTTAAAACTGGCTCTGAATGATACAGCACTCTGGAAAATACGCTGGCAGTTTCTTAGAAAGTTCTACATATAATCGTAAGACTCAGTAATCCCACTCCTGAATCTTTACCCTTGGAAATGGTCACAGAGAACCCTGTACATGAATGTTTATAATAGCTTTATTTGTTAACAGCCCCAAACTGGGAACAGCCCAAATGACCTTGAATGAGTGAATAGGTAACCAAACTGGGGTACATTTATACCAGGGAATATTACTCAGCAATAAATATTGGTATGTGTGGATCCTGGGTGATGCAAACAGTTAAGTGCTCAGCCAGTAATAATAGAAAGGTTGGCAGCTTGAATCCACCCAGGGGTATTTAGGAAGAAATGCCTGGCGATGTACTTCCAAAGATCGTAGCTATTGAGGACCCCTGTGAAGCACACAGCTCTACTCTGACACACGAGGGAGCGCCCTGAGTCAGGGCTGACTAGACGGCAACTGGTTTGGTTTTTGGCTATTGGCATGTTCAACAACTTGGATGGTTCTCAGAGGCATTATGCTGAATGAAAGAAGACAATCTCAAAAAGTTACACACTGTATGACTCCATTTATATGACATTCTCAAAAAAACAAACCAAAACGATTGTGATGGAGAACAGATCAGTGGTTGCCAAGGGTTAGGGGGAGGCGTGACTATAAAAGAGTACCACAAAGGAGGTTGTTGGGTGATGGAAGAGTTCTACACCCTGATGGATTATGGTGGTGCTTACACAAATCTATCCATGTGTGTTAAAATTCATAGACCTGCACACCAAAAGGGGGAAAAAGTCAATTTTACAGTCTGATGATTTACGAAAGAAAATAAACTGGCTTTGAATCTAGGCACTGTTTCTTTTTAGCGATTTGACTGAGAATAAACTACTGGATTTCCTTAAGTCTCAGCTTCCTCCTTTATAAAATGACAATGTTAGTAGTACGCACCCCAGAGAGCTGATGACAGATTATATGAGGCTATATGTAGGAAAGGATCTAGTATCAAGTACACACTCAATAAATGTTCATTTCCTTTCTCAAGGGTGAGGCATCTGGTGCTGTGTGTTGGGGCTTAGAGGTCTGTTTTTTTATGATTCCTTGATATTCCTTAGTAACAAGGGAGGTGAGCTTGAAAAAAGCCAGATGGAGCAACTCCTATCACAGTAAATTAAAAAAAAAACAAAAACTTTTCCAGGGTAAATCGAGGACGAACTTATTTTGTAAAACAATTTTAGGAGGTATTTTTTTTAGATGAAAGGCCATCTTTGAAAGTATCTGCCCAGCCTCTACGTATGTCTTTATATAGATGGCTGATGAAAACAGCAACTCACTTCCTAAACCTTTGGGCTTTGCGATCAGGGTTTGGCCTTATCCAGAACAGACGGCGCCTAATAGTATGGGCGCACAAACCGAGGGCAGGGAGAGGATGCATGCCTGCTAATGATGCCTGCGGCGGCTATGGCTGCTACCCTTGCTTAGATGGAACCAGCCAAGGGCTTAGTCCTGCTTCTCTGGAACCCAGAGCATCCCCTTCATTTCAGGGACCTCAGGCTACCTGGTGGCTCTTTTAATTATGCAGATTTAGATTTAAATGTAGGCATGAGAAATTTGGAGTGTTTAATTAAACTTAGGCTGAAGAAAAGAAGTACAAATGCAGGAAAAGTGTGTGTGTTTTGAGGGTGTAGTAGAGGGGCTGGGTGGCGCAAAAGGTTAAGTGCTCGTCTACTAGTGGAAAAGTTGGCAGTTTGAACCTGCCCACAGGTGCCTCGGAAGACAGGCCTGGCAATCTTCTTCCAAAAGGTCACAGCCATGAAAACCCTATGGAGCACAGTTCTGCTCTACACACAGGACGTCGATCTGAGTCAGAATCGACTATACTGCAACTAACAACAGGGGGCCAAGTCTTCCAATTCAATGAAGATTGTGGGTGGTTTTCTCGCCAGCCAAATTGTCTAGCATCTGGGGCGGTGTCTTTGCCTCTTTTACATTCGTTTGTGCTCTATTCAAATGCCTCTGCTCCTATTCCATGCACCTGTGTTTAAGAAATGTGGGGACAGATGGCTGCACAATGGGTCTGAGTGGCAAGTCAGCCCCAGATCCTCTAAAGTGTTCTGAATGACCCCAAAAGGGTAAGTTCCTGAGGTCTGTTGCAGTCTCCTCATCGCCAGTCTCAAAGATCAAGGGCCCAATGACTAAGGAAACCCCACAAGGCCCTTGTGGTGATTAGATTATTGCTCCAGAAGTATTCCCTCCTTCTACCCACCCTCCAAGGGAGGAGTGTATCTCTGAGCCCCACTGATGCCCGGCCATGTGACCTGCTTGGACCAATGGGATGTTAACAAGACATGCTGCAAGGGGAGGCTTGACACGTTCTCATGATTGGACTGTGCTCCACCGTTTCTTCCATCACCGTGAGCACATGCCCCTGCTGGCCTCCTGACTCATGGAGGAGGAGAGACCTGTCGGACAGACCTACACTCCATTGGGGCTTGAAGCCAAGTTCAGTAAGACCAGCCTAGATTCTCTGACTCACAGCCAAACCACAGATACACCCTTGAACCCGTGAAACTCAGTTACTGATGTTTTAAGTCACTGAAATGTGGACTGCTTTGTTACACAGCGTTATTGCAGCAGTAGTTAACTAATATAGCCCTATTTCAGCCTAAGTATAGCCTAATCCATTGGATGGAAACAGGATCTTCATGCAAAACCTCACTGTCCTTTATACAATGCAGTCCTGCTGGGTCACTGGTTGTTCTGGACTGAAATATGTACCCCCCCCCAAAATAAGTATTGTAAATCCTAACCTCTATGCCTGTGTTTATAATCCCATTTGGGAATGGGTTGTCTTTGTTATGTTAATGAGGCAGGATTAGTATAGGGTGTTTCTTGAGTCAATCTCTTCTGAGATAAATAAGAGATTAAACAAGGGAACAGAGCAGAGATGTGGGAAGAGAGACTCCAAGCCACATGAAGATCACTCAGGACCAGAAGCTCAGAAGAGTCAAGAACCTTCCTCCAGAGCTGACAGACAGAAAGCTTTCCCTTAGAGCCGTCACCCTGAATTCAGACTTCTAGCCTCCTAAACCGTGAGGAAATAAATTTTTGTTTGTTAAAGCCATCACTTGTGGTATTTCTGTTATAGCAGCACTAGACAACTATGACAAAATTTGATACTGACGGTGGGGTGCTGCTCTAACAAATATCTGCAACGTGGAAGTGATTTTGGAATTCGGTAATGGATGGAGGCTCGAAGAGTTTTAAGGTGCCTAATATTAAAAGCCCAGATTGCCTTGAAAAGACTGTTGGTAGAATTATGGACATCAAAGGCAATCCTGGTGAGAGCTTAGAAGGAAGCGAGAAGAGCTACAGAGAAAGTCTCTTCCAGTCAGTTGGCCAGGTAGTTGTCTTCCAAATTTCTTGGCATAGACCAGTGAGCACTTTCAGTGTTGCATTAGTTTGTTGAAACATCTCAATTGATAATTTCATCAATTCCTGGAGTCTTGTTTTTTGCCAGTACCTTCAGTGCATCTTGGACTTCTTCCTTCAATACCGTTGATTCTTGATCATATGCCACCTCCCGAAGTGGCTGAATATAGACCAATTCTTTTTGGTACAGCTACTCTGTGTATTCCTTCAATCTTCTTTTTTTTTTTTTTTTTTTTATAATAACTTTTATTAAGCTTCAAGTGAACGTTTACAAATCCAATCAGTCTGTCACATATAAGTTTACATACATCTCACTCCCTACTCCCACTTACTCTCCCCGTCTTGAGTCAGCCCTTTCAGTCTCTCCTTTCTTGACAATTTTGCCGGCTTCCCTCTCTCTCTATCCTCCCATCCCCCCTCCAGACAAGAGTTGCCAACACACTCTCCAGTGTCCACCTGATATAATTAGCTCACTCTTCATCAGCGTCTCTCTCCCACCCGCTGACCAGTCCCCTTCATGTCTGATGAGTTGTCTTCGGGGATGGTTCCTGTCCTGTGTCAACTGAAGGTCTGGGGAGCATGGCCGCCGGGATTCCTCCAGTCTCAGTCAGACCATTAAGTTTGGTCTTGTTATGAGAATTTGGGGTCTGCATCCCACTGATCTCCTGCTCCCTCAGGGGTCCTCTGCTGAGCTCCCTGTCAGGGCAGTCATCGATTGTGGCCGGGCACCAACTAGTTCTTCTGGTCTCAGGATGATGTAGGTCTCTGGTTCATGTGGCCCTTTCTGTCTCTTGGGCTCTTAGTTGTCATGTGGGCTTGGTGTTCTTCATTTTCCTTTGCTCCAGGTGGGTTGAGACCAATTGCTGCATCTTAGATGGCTGCTTGTTAGCATTTAAGACCCCAGACGCCACATTTCAAAGTGGGATGCAGAATGATTTCATAATAGAATTATTTTGCCAATTGACTTAGAAGTCCCCGCAAACCATGTTCCCCAGACCCCCGCGCTTGCTCCGCTGACCTTTGAAGCATTCATTTTATCCCGGAAACTTCTTTGCTTTTGGTCCAGTCCAATTGAGCTGACCTTCCATGTATTGAGTGTTGTCTTTCCCTTCACCTAAAGCAGTTCTTATCTACTGATTAATCAATAAAAAACCCTCTCCCACCCTCCCTCCCTCCCCCCCTCGTAACCACAAAAGTATGTGTTCTTCTCAGGTTTACTATTTCTCAAGATCTTATAATAGTGGTCTTATACAATATTTGTCCTTTTGCCTCTGACTAATTTCGCTCAGCATAATGCCTTCCAGGTTCCTCCATGTTATGAAATGTTTCAGAGATTCGCCACTGTTCTTTATCGATGCATAGTATTCCATTGTGTGAATATACCACAATTTATTTACCCATTCATCCGTTGATGGACACCTTGGTTGCTTCCAACTTTTTGCTATTGTAAACAGAGCTGCAATAAACATGGGTGTGCATATATCTGTTTGTATGAAGGCTCTTGTATCTCTAGGGTATATTCCTAGGAGTGGGATTTCTGGGTTGTATGGTAGTTCTATTTCTAACTGTTTAAGATAACGCCAGATAGATTTCCAAAGTGGTTGTACCATTTTACATTCCCACCAGCAGTGTATGAGAGTTCCAATCTCTCCGCAGCCTCTCCAACATTTATTATTTTGTGTTTTTTGGATTAATGCCAGCCTTGCTGGTGTGAGATGGAATCTCATCGTAGTTTTAATTTGCATTTCTCTAATGGCTAATGATCGAGAGCATTTTCTCATGTATCTGTTGGCTGCCTGAATATCTTCTTTAGAGGAATGTGTGTTCATATCCTTTGCCCACTTCTTGATTGGGTTGTTTGTCTTTTTGTGGTTGAGTTTTGACAGAATCATGTAGATTTTAGAGATCAGGCGCTGGTCGGAGATGTCATAGCTGAAAATTCTTTCCCAATCTGTAGGTGGTCTTTTTACTCTTTTGGTGAAGTCTTTAGATGAGCATAGGTGTTTGATTTTTAGGAGCTCCCAGTTATCGGGTTTCTCTTCATCATTTTTGGTAATGTTTTGTATTCTGTTTATACCTTGTATTAGGGCTCCTAGGGTTGTCCCAATTTTTTCTTCCATGATCTTTATCGTTTTAGTCTTTATGTTTAGGTCTTTGATCCACTTGGAGTTAGTTTTTGTGCGTGGTGTGAGATATGGGTCCTGTTTCATTTTTTTGCAAAGGGATACCCAGTTATGCCAGCACCATTTGTTAAAAAGGCTATCTTTTCCCCAGTTAATTGACACTGGTCCTTTGTCAAATATCAGCTGCTCATACGTGGATGGATCTATGTCTGGGTTCTCAATTCTGTTCCATTGGTCTATGTGTCTGTTGTTGTACCAATACCAGGCTGTTTTGACTACTGTGGCTGTATAATAGTTTCTGAAGTCAGGTAAGGTGAGGCCTCCCACTTTCTTCTTCTTTTTCAGTAGTGCTTTGCTTATCCGGGGCTTCTTTCCCTTCCATATGAAATTGGTGATTTGTTTCTCTATCCCCTTAAAATATGCCATTGGTATTTGGATCGGAAGTGCGTTAAATGTATAGATGGCTTTTGGTAGAATAGACATTTTTACTATGTTAAGTCTTCCTATCCATGAGCAAGGTATGTTTTTCCACTTAAGTATGTCCTTTTGAATTTCTTGTAGTAGAGCTTTGTAGTTTTCTTTGTATAGGTCTTTTACATCCTTGGTAAGATTTATTCCTAAGTATCTTACCTTCTTGGGGGCTATTGTGAATGGTATTGATTTGGTTATTTCCTCTTCGGTGTTCTTTTTGTTGATGTAGAGGAATCCAAGTGATTTTTGTATGTTTATTTTATAACCTGAGACTCTGCCAAACTCTTCTATTAGTTTCAGTAGTTTTCTGGAGGATTCCTTAGGGTTTTCTGTGTATATAATCATGTCATCTGCAAATAGTGATAACTTTACTTCTTCCTTGCCAATCCGGATACCTTTTATTTCTTTGTCTAGCCTGATTGCCCTGGCTAAGACTTCCAACACGATGTTGAATAAGAGCGGTGATAAAGGGCATCCTTGTCTGGTTCCCGTTCTCAAGGGAAATGCTTTCAGGTTCTCTCCATTTAGAGTGATATTGGCTGTTGGCTTTGCATAGATGCCCTTTATTATGTTGAGGAATTTTCCTTCAATTCCTATTTTGGTAAGAGTTTTTATCATGAATGGGTGTTGGACTTTGTCAAATGCCTTTTCTGCATCAATTGATAAGATCATGTGGTTTTTGTCTTTTGTTTTATTTATGTGATGGATTACATTAATGGTTTTTCTGATATTAAACCAGCCTTGCATACCCGGTATAAATCCCACTTGATCAGGGTGAATTATTTTTTTGATGTGTTGTTGGATTCTATTGGCTAGAATTTTGTTGAGGATTTTTGCATCAATGTTCATGAGGGATATAGGTCTATAATTTTCTTTTTTTGTAATGTCTTTACCTGGTTTTGGTATCAGGGAGATGGTGGCTTCATAGAATGAGTTGGGTAGTATTCCGTCATTTTCTATGCTTTGGAATACCTTTAGTAGTAGTGGTGTTAACTCTTCTCTGAAAATTTGGTAGAACTCTGCAGTGAAGCCGTCCGGGCCAGGACTTTTTTTTGTTGGGAGTTTTTTGATTACCGTTTCAATCTCTTTTTTTGTTATGGGTCTATTTAGTTGTTCTACTTCTGAATGTGTTAGTTTAGGTAGGTAGTGTTTTTCCAGGAATTCATCCATTTCTTCTAGGTTTTCAAATTTGTTAGAGTACAATTTTTCATAATAATCTGACATGATTCTTTTAATTTCATTTGGTTCTGTTGTGATGTGGTCCTTCTCATTTCTTATTCGGGTTATTTGTTTCCTTTCCTGTGTTTCTTTAGTCAGTCTAGCCAATGGTTTATCAATTTTGTTAATTTTTTCAAAGAACCAGCTTTTGGCTTTGTTAATTCTTTCAATTGTTTTTCTGTTCTCTAATTCATTTAGTTCAGCTCTAATTTTTATTATTTGTTTTCTTCTGGTGCCTGATGGATTCTTTTGTTGCTCACTTTCTATTTGTTCAAGTTGTAGGGACAGTTCTCTGATTTTGGCTCTTTCTTCTTTTTGTATGTGTGCATTTATGGATATAAATTGGCCTCTGAGCACTGCTTTTGCTGTGTCCCAGAGGTTTTGATAGGAAGTATTTTCATTCTCGTTGCTTTCTATGAATTTCCTTATTCCCTCCTTGATGTCTTCTATAACCCAGTCTTTTTTCAGGAGGGTATTGTTCATTTTCCAAGTATTTGATTTCTTTTCCCTCGTTTTTCTGTTATTGATCTCTAGTTTTATTGCCTTGTGATCTGAGAAGATGCTTTGTAATATTTCGATGTTTTGGATTCTGCAAAGGTTTGTTTTATGACCTAATATGTGGTCTATTCTAGAGAATGTTCCATGTGCGCTGGAAAAAAAAGTATATTTTGCAGCAGTTGGGTGGAGAGTTCTGTATAAGTCAATGAGGTCAAGTTGGTTGATTGTTGTAATTAGATCTTCCGTGTCTCTGTTGAGCTTCTTACTGGATGTCCTGTCCTTCTCCGAAAGTGGTGTGTTGAAGTCTCCTACTATAATTGTGGAGGTATCTATCTCGCTTTTCAGTTCTGTTAAAATTTGATTTATGTATCTTGCAGCCCTGTCATTGGGTGCGTAAATATTTAATATGGTTATGTCTTCCTGATCAATTGTCCCTTTTATCATTATATAGTGTCCTTCTTTATCCTTTGTGGTGGATTTAAGTCTAAAGTCTATTTTGTCAGAAATTAATATTGCTACTCCTCTTCTTTTTTGCTTATTGTTTGCTTGATATACTTTTTTCCATCCTTTGAGTTTTAGTTTGTTTGAGTCTCTAAGTCTAAGGTGTGTCTCTTGTAGGCAGCATATAGATGGATCGTGTTTCTTTATCCAGTCTGTGACTCTCTGTCTCTTTATTGGTGCATTTAGTCCATTTACATTCAGGGTAATTATAGATAAATAAGTTTTTAGTGCTGTCATTTTGATGCCTTTTTATGTGTGTTGTTGACAATTTCTTTTTTCCACATACTTTTTTGTGCTGAGGCGTTTTTCTTAGTAAATTGTGAGATCCTCATTTTCATAGTGTTTGACTTTATGTTAGTTGAGTCGTTACGTTTTTCTTGGTTTTTGTCTTGAGTTATAGAGTTGTTATACCTTTTTGTGGTTACCTCATTATATACCCCTATTTTTCTAAGTAAAAACCTAACTTGTATTGTTCTATATCGCCTTGTATCACTCTCCATATGGCAGTTCAATGCCTCCTGTATTTAGTCCCTCTTTTTGATTATTGTGATCTTTTACCTATTGACTTCCATGATTCCCTGTTATGTGTATTTTTTTTTTTTAATTAATCTTAATTTGTTTGTTTTTGTGATTTCCCTATTTGAGTTGATATCAGGACGTTCTGTTTTGTGACCTTGTGTTGTGCTGATATCTGATATTATTGGTTCTCTGACCAAACAATATCCTTTAGTATTTCTTGTAGCTTTGGTTTGGTTTTTGCAAATTCTCTAAACTTGTGTTTGTCTGTAAATATCTTAATTTCGCCTTCATATTTCAGAGAGAGTTTTGCTGGATATATGATCCTTGGCTGGCAGTTTTTCTCCTTCAGTGTTCTGTATATGTCGTCCCATTCCCTTCTTGCCTGCATGGTTTCTGCTGAGTAGTCAGAACATATTCTTATTGATTCTCCCTTGAAGGAAACCTTTCTTTTCTCCCTGGCTGCTTTTAAAATTTTCTCTTTATCTTTGGTTTTGGTGAGTTTGATGATAATATGTCTTGGTGTTTTTCTTTTTGGATCAATCTTAAATGGGGTTCGATGAGCATCTTGGATAGCTATCCTTTCGTCTTTCATGATGTCAGGGAAGTTTTGTGTCAGGAGTTCTTCAACTATTTTCTCTGTGTTTTCTGTCCCCCCTCCCTGTTCTGGGACTCCAATCACCCGCAGGTTATCCTTCTTGATAGAGTCCCACATAATTCTTAGGGTTTCTTCATTTTTTTTAATTCTTTTATCTGATTTTTTTTCAGCTATGTTGGTGTTGATTCCCTGGTCCTCCAGATGTCCCAGTCTGCATTCTAATTGCTCGAGTCTGCTCCTCTGACTTCCTATTACGTTGTCTAATTCTGTTATTTTATTGTTAATCTTTTGGATTTCTACATGTTGTCTCTCTATGGATTCTTGCAACTTATTAATTTCTCCACTATGTTCTTGAATAATCTTTTTGAGTTCTTCAACAGTTTTATCAGTGTGTTCCTTGGCTTTTTCTGCAGATATCCTAATTTCATTTGTGATATCATTAAGCATTCTGTAAATTAGTTTTTTATATTCTGTATCTGATAATTCCAAAATTGTATCTTCATTTGGGAAAGATTTTGATTCTTTTGTTTGGGGGGTTGGAGAAGCTGTCCCGGTCTGCTTCTTTAAGTGGTTTGATATGGATTGTTGTCTCCGAGCCATCACTGGGAAACTAGTTTTTCCAGAAAATCCGCTAAAAAAAAACTGCAGTCAGATCCCTATCAGAGTTCTCCCTTTGGCTCAGGCTATTCAGATGTTAATGAAGCCGCCTGGGAAGGGTGGGGGAGGGAACAGAGAGATAGGAGAGTAGCACCTCAGAGTATAGCCAGAGTTGCTTGTCTTGCTTGGAATGACTGTTATATCTGAGATTCCCGCGGGCGCGTCGCCTATGTGTGCTGGCTGTGTGGAGATTGCCCCCAGGGGGTCTGGCCCGCTGGAGTCACGGTCAGATCCTCCGCTTCCAGCCCCACGCCCAGCGTCAAGGCTCCCCTACTGGGACGGTGCACTCTCAACTCCAAAATCAGTTGCTGCCTCCCGGGGACTTCTCGTCTCTCCAGCCGCGTGGCCGTGCCGCCCCCGTGAACTAGGTGGGCCCCCTCCCGGGGTTAGTTCAGATGGGTGGAGTAGCTCCCTGTGCTTGTGCCGCGACCGAGTGTCCTGGCTGGAACGCTGTTCTCCCCACTCCAATACCAGTCGCTACCTCCCGGGGACTTCTCCTACCGGCTGCGTCCCACGCCGCCCGCGCGACCCGGCTGGTCCCCTTCCCGGGGTTAGTTCAGGGGGTGGAGCAACTCTCCGTGTTTATGGCGTACCTGCGTGCAGTCCAAATCCCTGCGGGACGGTTCCCCGGCTCGGATGCTGCTCTTTCTGCTCCAAGATCAGTCACTGCCTCCCGGGGACTTCTCCTACCGGCTGCGTCCCACGCCGCCCGTGGAACCGGCTGGTCCCCCTCCCGGGGTTAGTTCAGGGGGGTGGAGCAGGTCTCTGTGCTTGTGCCGTACCTGACTGGTACGCTGGCTCCAGGCTCTGGAAACAATCGCTGCTTCCCCGTATTAGTTCGTTCTCCGTCTCTAAATCTGTGTTTGTTGTTCAGGATTCGTAGATTGTTATGTATGTGATCGATTCACTTGTTTTTCCGTGTCTTTGTTGTAAGAGGGATCCGAGGTAACGTCTGCCTAGTCCGCCATCTTGGCTCCGCCCCCCTTCAATCTTCTTTTGATGCTTCTGTGTCATTCAATATTTTGCCCATGTTGTTGTTGCTGTTAGGTGCTATCGAGTCCATCCCGACTCACAGCGATCCTATGTACAAAAGAACAAACCATTGCTAAGTCCTGTGCCATCCTCACAATCGTTATGCTTAAGCCCATAGTTGCATCCACTGTGTCAATCCATCTCGTTGAGGGTCTTACTCTTATTCCTGACCTTCTGCTTTACCAAGCATGATGTCCTTCTCCAGGGACTGATCCCTCCTGACAACCTGTCCAATATATGTGAGATGCAGTCTCACCATCCTTGCTTCCAAGGAGCATTCTGGTTGTACTTTTTCCAATATAGATTTGTTCATTCTTTCGGCAATCCATGCTATATCCGATATTCTTCACCAATACCACGATTCAAAGGCACCAATTCTTCTTCAGTCTTCCTTATTCATCATCCAGCTTTCACATGCCTATGAGGCGATTGAAAGCACCATGGCTTGCGTCAGGCCCACCTTAGTCCTTACAGTATGACATCTTTGCTTTTCAACACTTCAAAGAAGTCTTTTGCAGCAGATTTACCCACTGCAATGCATCGTTTGACTTCTTGACTGCTGCTTCCATGGGTGTTGATTGTGGATCCAAGTAAAATGAAATACTTGACAACTTCAATCTTTTCTCCATTTATCATGATGTTGCTTGCTGGTCCAGTTGTGAGGATTTTTGTTTATTTCGAGGTGTAATCCATACTGAAGGCTGTGGTCTTTGATCTTCATCAGTAAGTGCTTCAAGCCCTCTTCACTTTCAGCAAGCAAGGTTGTGTCATCTGCATAACTCAGGTTGTCAATGAGTCTTCCTCCAATCCTGATGCCCCGTCTTTCTTCATATTGTCCAGCTCAGATTATTTGCTCAGCATACAGATTGAATAGGTGTGGTGAAAGGATACAACCCTCATGCACACCTTTCCTGACTTTAAACCATGCAGTATTCCCTTGTTCTATTCCAGGGACTGCCTCCTGATCTACGTACAGGTTCTTCATGAGCACAATTAAGTGCTCTGGAATTCCCTTTCTTTGCAATGTGACCCATAATTTGTTATGTTCCACACAGTTGAATGCCTTTGCATAGTCAATAAAATACAGGTAAACACCTTTCTGGTATTCTCTGCTTTCAGCCCAGATCCATCTGACATCAGCAATGATAGCCCTAGTTCTGAATCCTCTTCTAAATCCAGCTTGAATTTCTGGCAGTTCCCTGTCGATACACAGTGCTGTAGCCGCTTTTGAATGATCTTCAGCAAAATTTTACTTGCATGTTATATTAATGGTATTGTTTGATAATTTCCACATTTGGTGGGATCACCTTCCTTGGGAATAGGCATAATTTTGATCTCTACCAGCTGGTTGGTTGGCCAGGTAGCTATCTTCCAAATTTGTTGGCATAGATGAGTGAGTACTTCCAACGCTGCATCTGTTTGTTGAAACATCTCAATTGGTATTCCGTCAATTCCTGGAGCCTTGTTTTTTGCCAATACCTTCAGAGCAGATTTGACTGCTTCCTTCAGTACCATTGGTTCCTGCTCATATGGCACCTCCTGAAATGGTTGAACGTCGACAAATTCTTTTTGGTGTAGTGACTTTGTGTATTCCTTCCATCTTCTTTTGATGCTTCCTGAGTCATTTAGTATTTTACCTGTAGAATCCTTCAATATTCCAACTGGAGGTTTGAATTTTTTCTTCCGTTCTTTCAGCTTGAGAAACGCTGAGCATGTTGTTCCCTTTTGGTTTTCCATCTCCAAGTCTTTGCACATGTCATTATAATATTTTGTCTTCTCAAGCCTCCCTTTGAAACCTTCTGTTCAACTCTTTTACGTCATCATTTCTTCCTTTTGCTTTAGCTACTCAACGTTCAAGAGCAGGTTTCAGTGTCTCTTGTGACATCCATTTTGGTCTTTTCTTTCTTGTCTTTTTAATGACCTCTTGCTTTCTTCATATATGATGTCCTTGATGTCATTCCACAACTTGTCTGGTCTTCGGCCATTAGTGTTCAACACATCAAATCTATTCCTGAGATGGTAGGTAGGATATACTCAAGGTCATATTTTGGCTCTCATCAACTTGTTGTAATTTTCTTCAGTTTCAATTTGAACTTGCATATGAGCAATTGATGGTCCATTCTGCAGTCAGCCCCTGGCCTTGTTCTGACTGATGATAGAGATTTTCCATCGTTTCTTCCCACAAACATAGTTGATTTGATTCCTATGCATTCCATCTGGCGAGGTCCACGTGCATAGTCATAATTTATGTTGGTGAAAAAAGGTATTTGCAATGAAGAAGTCGCTGGTCTTGCAAAATTCTATCTTGCAATCTCCGACATCGTTTCTATCACCAAGGCCGTATTTTCCAACTACCAATCCTTCTTGTTTCCAACTTTTGCATTCCAATCTCCAGTAATTATCAATGCATCCTGATTGCATGTTCCATCAATTTCAGACTGCAGAAGTTAGTAAAAATCTTCCATTTTTTTTCATCTTTGGCCCTAGTGGTTGGTGTGTAAATTTGAATAATAGTCGTATTAACTGGTCTTCCTTGTAGGTGTATGGATATTATCTTATCACTGACAGCGTTGTGCTTCAGGATAGATCTTGAAATGTTCTTTTTGAGGATGATTGCAATGCCATTCCTTTTCAAGTTCTCATTCCCTGCATAGTATATGATCGTCCAATTCAAAGTGGCCAATACCAGTCCATTTCAGCTCACTAATGCCTAGGATATCAATCTTCAACAGTTCCATTTCATTTTTGACAGCTTCTTGATTCATACTTCGTATGTTTCACATTCCAATTATTTATGGATGTTTGCAGCTGTTTCTTCTCACTTTGAGTCATGCCACATCAGCAAATGAAGGTTCCAAAAGCTTGACTTCATCCATGTCATTATGGTCAACTCTACTTTGGGTAGGCAACTCTTCCTTAGTCGTATTTTGAGTGCCTTCTAACCTGAGGGGCTCATTTTCCAGCACTATATCAAACAATGTTCTGCTGCTATTCATAAGGTTTTCACCATGCAATTTTTCAGAAGTAGACTATCAGGTCCTTCTTCCCAGTCTGTCTTAGTCTGCAAGCTCCTCTGAAACTTGTCCACAATGGATGACCCTGCTTGTATTTAAAATACCAGTGGAATAGCTTCCAGCCTCACAGCAACTCATAAACCACCACAGTAGGACACACTGACAAATGAATGGTGGCATTGAGTATTGTACAGTTCTAACAAGGAACAAAAGGGATTCTTTACCAACTAGGAAATGACAAACCACCCAAGGCTCTCATCATGCAGGAGGGCTCAAGATGTCTTTGTTTTATAATGCCCTAAAATTCCCTGAAGAAGCCCTGGTAGCACAGTGGTTACGTGCTTAGCTGCTAACCAAAAGGTCAGTGGTTTGAACCCACCAGCGGCTCTTCAGGAGAAAGATGTGGCAGTCTGCTTCTGTAAAGATTACAGCCTTGGAAACCCTATGGGGTAGCTCTACTCTGTCCTATAGGATCGCTATGATTTGGAATCTACTCCACGATGATAGGTTTGAAGAGTCCCTGGGTGGCACAAACAGTTAAGTGCTCAACAACTAACCCAAAGGTTGGCAGTTTGGGCCCATCCAGAGGTGCCTCAATCTGCTTCTGAATGGTCACATCCTTAAAAACACTATGGAGTACACTTCTGGTCTGCACATGTGGGTCGACTCAATGGCTACTGTTTTGGTTTTTTTTTTTTTTTTGGGTACCTTGGTAGAGACTATAAGAACTAGTGGTAGGGAAGAGAGAAAAGTGGACTTACACCATAAAGGCAGTCTAAGATGAAACGGTCTCAACTTTGATACACTGCTCAATCACATTTCCAATTATATAGTGTGTCCTCCCCTCTCTGCTGATCTCAAGTGGGAGGTTCCAGATCTTACTACCTCAGGTTCTACATGGAGTGTGTCCAAATACTTGTCCTCATTTCAGAAATTATCTTTATAAACCTGTCCCAAGATGAGTTCCATAATGAACCTCTTTCAACATTCAATTTTAATGCTTTTTTTTTTTAATTTAGAGCTCTTAGGGGTGACTAGTAAAGGTTTATCCACAGAACCTCAAATTCAGAACTTTTAAACTAAAAAATAAGTCATACAAGGAACCACTATATTAGAAATACAAGACGCAGGGAATTCTACTGTACCCTGGGTACCAGGAGCATGTTACAGTGATATAAACGCTGTAACCACCAGTTAAAATGACTGACTAGGTTAGAAGAGATTGATGTATAGAAGCACATAATTCAACACGTTTAACTACAAAGTCCAAAAGGAAGAAGAGATTAATGAAAAACATTTTCTATATCTTTCGAACCTAGGACTGTGCCTGACACAAAAGTGCACAAGAGCTTGTTGGGCCATTTTGCTAGCAACAAAGTCGATAGACTTTCCTGTACGAGGCTTTGAAAGTGGAAATATGGTGGGGTGTGTCTGCTTCCTGGAGTTTAGTATGGAAGGTGCACCTCATTCATTGCTATTCAATTCATTTTTGAGGCAATATCCGGAGAAAGCAAGTGACTCAAAGGTAATGAAGTCCTGTGAGCCACATGGTTTCTCATAAAAGTTAGAGGTAATTCATATTCATGTGGATCTTGGAATTATTCCAGTCTTACATAGAGTCTGAATGACTAACACCCAGCAAGTCTTCCACCAATGAAGTTAACAGAGGGTAGATAAAAGGTGGTGTAGGGGGAAGATGAAGAACAGTGGAACACATTTTCCTAGAAAAGGGTTAGGAAAGGCTTCCATGACCTGGAATTACTCCTTTATCACTACATCCATATATCTGCATCAGTGACTTTGAAAAGATGATGAAGGCTGGCTTCCCCTAGTGGCTTAAAGAGATTTTAAGATTTCTGGCAACAAGAATTATTTCTGAATAGTGCTGATTATAAGGTTAATGTGAACTGAGGACAACGAAGTTGCAGGAATTTACCAAATGCCCAGAGTGTCCACAACATTGTACTCAGGACTGTCACATAAAAACCTGAGTTTCTGTGGATGGAGCTCCCTTGAGTTGTGCAGTACACACCCTGTGCAACTGTATATGACTGTCCCAACTGTATATTAAAAAAGCTGGAGGAAAAAGACAAAAATAAATCCCACATCTAGGCAGCTAATCTGATTTTATTAGTGAGCTAAACATAAGCAGTAAGTTAACCTTCTATCTAGAAAAAAAACATGTTCTGCTTAGACTGAGAAACTTAACAGCTGAACAGTATATACAGTGGATTTTAGTTGAGGTTTTCAAACAGATTTGCCTCAGTTCACATCTTCCATGCACTGCTGATCCCAAACAGCCATCCTTCTAAGTACAAGTGGTAAGACGAATTAATGACAGCAGGATGCCTTACACTTAGATGGCATTAAGTCTGAGTGTCCAGGGCACTAGTAGCTGTGTGGTTGCTGCAGAAAAAAAAATGTTCACAGGCTCATATAACTGCACCAGAAGCAATGTTAATTTAATGTGAAAACCAGGACGATGTTTAAGGCTAGAAAGTGAGGACTGTGGGGGAAGAGCACCCTAGGGAGAGAATTGACATCACTGGAAAATTCTAGGAAAAGAGATGATTAGAAGAGGGGAGGAACCCTAAACACTTCTTATAATAAATGAAACATTTTTTATCTTCAAAATCACAGTATTGAAAGCCCAGTGTCCTAAACCATTGACATCCTGAATATGCTTTCAATATGAATAGGAAGAATGTTAAAATTAAGAAGCATATTTCTTTTTAGACCTCTCTTAAGAAAAAGGTGGAGAGAAAGGAAAAGTATAACCAATATGATATACCTCATTATACCTCTCCACCCAGTAACATCCATGCCAAAACTTCTGTTAAACTACAGGCAACAATTTCCTTCATATTGGAAAGATTTAATTTAGCTGAGGGCTGGGGGGGTCATAAGCTCAGTATATGTAGCTTCACTTGTTAATGAATTACTGCTATACACAAAGAAAAAAATCCCTGATACATTACTAAGCCTATAAAGCTGCTTCTTCCACGTGGAAGGACTTGTTTTCCCTCACATGTAAATTCAACTGCTTCCCTCCATTGTTGCCCCACCAACTAAATGGATATTTTACAAATAAACTGGAAAACTTCACCAAGCCCAAGACATCTAAAGCATTTCTCGTGGTCATGCTCTTTTTTAAAGAGCTGACCAACCTAAAGAACATTACTCATCTCAAACAACTGAGAGTCTCCTCTCTCGTAGCACCCAGAAAACTGGTATTTGAAACAGTAAATTGGAAACATTTTAGAACTCCATGCGTCCAGTACATCTAACAAATTCCTGAGTTTTATGGACTTAAAAAGACGCTGAACAACCTGAGAAGTCTTATTCGCTTCAAACAAGCCAGACTTTTTTCTTCTGTTGCTGTGTTCAAAATTGGATTCTCTTTGACCTACAATCGGGCACTAAGAGCCAAGAGCCAGGTTGGTGGGAGTAAGGTGTGGGCCGAACGACTGTGATTTCTCCCATTTTTTTTTGGGAGAAATCACAGTCGTTCGGCCGCTGGAAATTTAAAAAGTTAGAAAGGTGTGGACTGCTGGGCAAGGCCAGTCTCTACCCCTAACACACTGCTGCTCAATCCTTTTTCATGATCAATCTCTCCTCCCCCAGAAGCCTTTTTAGACATTTTTCCCCAAACTGCCCCCCCATGAAAATTTTAATATCAAACATATGCTGTGTATCTCTTTATGGACTTTATGTATATCTGTGCTTTACACATAAAAACCAATGACAAACTTTTTCACGTGCCAAGTACCAACTGTCCCCCATTGGGGGCGCTATCAGTCCCATTGAGAATGCATGTCCTAACAACAGATGCAAAAACCCAAGTCCACACTTGCTTGTCTGTTCACAGCCAGAAAGCCTAAATCAATGACTTAGCACCACTTCAGTCAAAATAAATATATCTGAGTCACTTTCATGGTAAAAAGCTTTAAAATAAACCTAATACAATCTATGAAAGGCATAACATTGGTAAAATATGGCTCTAGCAGTAACATCCCAGTTCATTTTTTTTTTTTTAATGTTGCTCTCAATTCACTGGGCTCTACCTGGTATTTCCTCACAAAATCAAAGAACGCTGGATTTGATTACTGTTAAATTTTACACGTGTTTCAAAAAATGAAAGAAAACAACATCCGAGAAAACATTTTTCTAGATGATGTCAATAAGTAATTTGTGAAACAGATGGAAAACGTCTGCAGAAAAGCACTGTAATCTTGGACGTTCAGAAGAAATAAATGAGCTTTTCCTGCTCACAAACAGCCTGAGCATAATGGCCCGCAAAGTTACCTGTGTGGTAAAAACCTCAGTGCTTCATTAGAAAACCACTGTGCCATTTGCATATACAACAGTGGGGAAAATATCCCCACCTGAGAAGATTCTGGAATGTTCATGGTCTATTACCAGTCCCAAGAAACCCGCGGCATGTACGAACGCTCAGGGCAAGAACCTTCGAGTAAGCCTAAGAAACAGAACAGTCAGTAACGAACTCTGGATATACACTGTCCGGTGCTGGGGACTGTTTCTGAAAGAGTGAGGGCAAAGAAAGAAAGTCCTCCATATAAGCCAATAAAAACAACAACAAAACTTAACCCCGTTAAAAATTGTGCTCACCTACCTTAACTGGTCCGTGTTCATAACTGAAGCCCTGTACCAGGTGCAGGTAAGACACCATGAAAACGTTCGCCACTGCCCACTTTCTACACATTTTGAATATTCTAATATCCACCGATTAGCAAGCAGCTGACATCAGGCAGATAGAGAATATTGCTTCAAAAGGCATCTCTTCTCCAAAAATAAAGTTTGAAACCTCAAGACCTCACATGGAAAAACAAATAGTTGTGATCAAAATCCAATGAAATGACTTCCATTAAGCAAGGTACATTTTTGCACAATCTTGTCGGGGGAGGAGAGGGAGCGAGAGATGGAAAAAAAAATGTAAAATGTTCTCATGCTCTCAAAAAATCAATCAAGAAGTGGACATATCTTCTACCTAAATTCGTGAAGCACACTCAATCCATTTCATATCCAGCAAATTTAAAACATCTCTCCACCCTACGCCCCCGGTTCCTGTTCTTTTGTCAGGAGGCAGTGTGGCCACCAAGGTTTCAAGCTACAGAAAACCCCAACTCATCTTTGAATTCAAACTTTTTTCACAGTCTTCATGGAAGCTCGCAGAAGCATGTGTCTTAAATCTGACACAGGCTTCCGCAGAAAAGGCAGGCAAGCCTTGGCTGTGATCCCACTGTGTCCCTACCAATAGCGGGCCAGTTTTTTTAAAACTGACTAAACGCTCCAGCCTTCTGTTATTTTAACGCAGATAACCTGTAACATGAAACCGCAGCACAAAGTCTTTGACTTAGACTGTTGTATAGCAATCACATTACTCAGGAAGGGATCGTAGACACACAGTTAACTGCCACAGGAAGCAATCAAAGATGTTTAAAAAATCCACACATGCACAAAAATAACAAGCACCCCCATACATACTTGCAAACACACACACACACACACAGATAAAGTTATTTCTTTTTTTAACAGAAACTTAGCAATAGGTCAAAGTGAAGAACACTGATTGCTTTTTAAAGAAGCAACAATTAGGTTTATTGGCAGGCACCAGGAAATAACCAAAGCGCATTGCTATAAAAACCATGTTATCACTTTAGGGTGGAACTCTTTAGAAGAACCAGCTCCCGTCAGGTTTTGGAATCTGAATGCATTGAAAGGATGGCTGCCACAAACAGCAAAATTCTCAGAAGCATCGAAATCTGCTCTTATGGTCTTTGCTAGTTTCCAATCTTTGATTTCCAGGTTTTGGCTCTTTCAAACCCATTTTTCGCATTTCTGAAATCAAGAATGGCCTCAGAAATCTCTTCATTGGTGTTCATCACAAATGGACCTAGGACAAGGGCAGAGAGAGACATTCAGAAAGTTCCGGACGACAACAACATTTTCCTCTACAAATGGTACAGTATTTCTGTAGTTGTTAATTTGAACCAAAAGTCCAGACATATCTGAACAGTCAGAGATAGCTTTTGCAGTGTTCAAGCCCCGAAGACTGTAATACGAGTTTCTTGACTAGGACCGTGTACAATTCTAAATCAGAAAGACCAACCTTCAGATAAACAAATACAACTGCATCTCACCCATCTGTTGCAGGCTCCTCAGAGGCAACGGCAAGCTCTTTATTCAAAACATTCTTAGGTTTGGTTCTATCACACCCATTTTTTTAAAATCACACCTATTTTTTTTTTTTTAAATAACGTTAGCTGATGTCAAAGACTGAGCTGTTCTGATATGAACGACTGACAAATCTTGGCACAGTCTTGGTGTCTAAGCAGCAGTATGAGGCTGTAGAGTTATCATGAGGATTCTATTTTGAAAATTAGCAGCACCTTGTTACAAACATTTTAGGCAAGGAAGCATCATTTTTGGATTCTTCATTGTTGTTGTTAGCTGCTGCTGTTGAGTTGGCCCCCAACTCACAGCAACTCTGTACGCAACGGAACGAAACACTGCCCGGTCCTGTGCCATCCCCATGATTGACTGCAGATCAGACCCTTGTGATCCGCAGGGCTTTCATTGGCTGATTTTCAGAACTACATCGCCAGACCTTTATTCCTTGTCCATCTTAAGTCTGGAAGCTCTGCTGAAACCTGTTCAGCACCATAGCAACACGCAAGCCTCCACTGACACACGGGTGGGCAGTGGGTGTGCATGAGGTGTGTGCATGAGGTACTAGCCAGGAATTGAACCCAGGTTCCTCACGTGGAAGGTGAGAATTCTAGTACTGTACCACCACTGCCCTCTTTTGATTCTCTAGGGGGTGGGAAACTTTTCCTGTAAAGGGCCAGACAGTAACTGGAAAAAAATAGATTATTTGGGCCATACAATGTCTGTTGTAACTACTCTGTTGAAGTGCAAAAGCAGCCACAGACAGTAAGTGAATGAGTGTGAATGTAAGTGAACTGACGTGGCTGTGTGCCAATAAAACTTTATTTATGGACGCAGGCAGTGGGCGGATTTGGCCATCCACTGGCGATAGTTTTTGGACCCCTCTGTCTAATTCCTGGATTTGAACTTGAGTTTTGCTAAAAATGTGCAAGTAATCCTCCTCTGATCTACCAGGAAGCAGCATCTGCCTCTTCCCTTTCCTTTACACATTGTAGGGGCAAACAATCCAGTACTGGACTGGATCACTCCCGTCATCTGTTGGGTAAGCTGGGCCAGCTCTTGTAGGGGGTGTTGGCAGTATCCGGAAAGCAGCTGACAGATGTGTCCATGAGCATATTTCTTCCACCAGTCTGCAGAAGTTCCTGACATTCCTTTCACGGAAGTCCCTCCTCTGAGGGGCTTTCTCTGTGAGATCCCGATTAACATAATACTGTATTACTTAGGAGGAATATGCATTTAAACTGCTTAACCGTTGTTAACCTAACAGTACAGATTTGGGAATCATTTCAGTTTAAAACTCTAGAAGTAGAAGATGGGATGATATGCCTTGATGATGTCAAGGCCTCTGGGGAGGCTGCAGAGAACAGGATGCCAGGAGGAAGGGAAAGCCTGTAGAAGACATGTAAATTCATTCATTCAATTACACTTCTGTTAAGTATTTATTGAAAAAAAAAAAGTTGCCATCTAGTCAACTCTGACTCATGGTGACCCTGTGTATGAGAGTAGAACTGTAATCCAAAGGATTTTCAAGGCTGTGCTCTTTTGGAAGTAGATCACCAGGCTTTTCTTCTGAGGCACCCCTGGGTGGACTCAAACCTCCAACCTTTCTGTCAGCAGCTGAGTTCCTAACCGTTTGCATTGCCTAGGGAAGTATTTCAGCGCCTATTAGCTGACAAACAATTATTAATTGATACCAAGAGACCTAAAGATGAAAGACAAATGAATGACAGAGTCCCTCCCCTCGAGCAGCTCAAATCTATCACACAGACAGATACGAAAACAAATAATATAACAGTGTCATACATGGAGCAATCAAAGTATGTAAAATCTTTAGAGCCAATATAGAAAGGGGGAGGGCGGGGTGCAGGGAAGGATACATGGTGGGGGTGATGTTCAAACAGGCAAACCCGGGGCAAATGTGATTTCAGGATTGGCATGCTGGAGGCAATGAGAATAGGGGCAAAGTGTTGGAAGGAGAAAAAAGAATGGGAATCTGATACGTACAAAGAGGTCAGACCCCTCTGGGCTTGAACACCATCTACAGGAAGACATTTGGACATAATTCTGCAGGTGATCTGGTATCACTGAAGGACTAAATAGGGAGCAATGTGGTCTGATTTGTGGTCTTTAAAGCTGACTTTGGCATAGGGTAGAGAGGGTGCCGAGCTTGGGAGGCTGGGCTGGTGGTGGAATTGTTAAGAGTAACTAAGTTACAGGACACAGGAGGCTGTAAGGTGAAGCAAGGTGTTCAGTCCCAGACATTTCAAGAGGGAGGTGCTGCAGATAATAAAATTGCCTCTTGGAGGAGGTGTCTGACACATTGTTGGAAATACAGATCTGGGGTTCGGGAGAGAATTTCATCTGGAGATGGAGAGCTGGACTATACCAAGTAGGAAAGAATGACAGAGACCTCATGTGCAGAATGAGCAATAAATCCAAGAGGACAACTCGGAGAAAGCAACTTTTAAGGGTCACACAGAGGACATACATTCTTTTCCCACCTAAATTCTAGTCACTGTTAATAAAGATTATGAAGAAACCGGAACTGGCTTGTCTGCAGACTTCTTCCAGAAGCAGAAACTACTTCAGTGCTGGTCCATCAAGATAAAAGGAATCAAGAACCATGAACTTTTGGAGTGGAAATCAGAAACATGCAAGATGGAGGTCAAAGGCTGCAGGCAGGTGGGGTATGATTAAATATTCTCCCTTAAGTTATTAATAGAGCTCTCATGCATTGAATTATGTCCCCCAAAAATGTGTGCATCAACTTGGTTAGGCCATGATTTCTAGTGTTCTGTGGTTGTCCTCCATTTTGTGATTGTAATTTTATGTAAAAGAGGATTAGGGTGGGATTGTAATGCCACCCTAACTCAGGTCACCTCCCTGATCCAATGTAAAGGGAGTTTCCCTGGGGTGTGGCCTGCACCACCTTTTATCTCTCAAGGGAAGCAAGCAGAGTTGGGGACCTCATACCACCAAGAAAGCAGCACCAGGAGCAGAGCACGTCCTTTGGACACGGGGTCCCTGCGCCTGAGAAGCTCCTCAACCAGGGGAAGAATGAGGACAAGGACCTTCCTCCAGAGCTGACAGAGAGAGGAAGCCTTCCCCTGGAGCCGACGCCCTAAATTTGGACCTGTAACCTACCAGACTGAGAAAATACATTTCTCTTTGTTAAAGACATCTACTTGTGGTATTTCTGTTATGGCAGCACTAGATGACTAAGATGAGAGCATAAGCAAGGATGTTAAAATCAATCAGTATTCTTTAAATTTATGATCAGCAGGGTTTTTTCTGAAATCATTTTGTGTACCTGGAAATTCAGGCAAAGCAAGGTAACGTAATGGGATGTTAATGAATATTAAATTCAATAATTAATGAAGTAAATATATGTTATTTCTTAGAGACATTTATCTACGTAATAAGTATGGTTCTAGGTACTCCCACATGCTCCTCATTTATTCAAACAACAACGTTATAAGGAAGCCATGACTCAAAGGACTGAAATGACTGTTATGGGTACTGATACCAAGATTTTCTGCTCCAAATGCAGTCCTATTTCTACTATATCACAGTTACCTCTATTCATTTTTAAATAAACAAAGGATTACTTAAATATCTTAGAAACTTTCAAAGAAATATTACTCCTAAAAGCCTCATATTTTTCACTAAAAATACAATAGACTACAAGGACAGTACTAAATCACTGTTATTTTCGGTAAAGGTAAAAAATGACATTTTAATCCCCAGTACCACTTTTTTATACAAATAACCCACACCCTGAAAACACCTTGCAGGGGGAGGGTGCTGTTGGTGAACAAACGTGGAAGGCACTTGTTAAATATGGTATACCGCAAAGTCTGTTTTTTAAGTTTGAAGCTCCCTATAAAATAATGCAAAACTGCTATTTTTTTTGTTCTCCCTACAGTTCCAAGCACAATGTCCCACACATGGTAGGTACTCAAGAAACGTTTCTTGAAAAGAAAAGAGTGAATGAATATAAAAATAAGTGCCGTGGGTATGTTTTCCTTTGACAATGGGGAAATGAAACAACATCTTCAAATTTGTAGATCTAGAGATAGGAAAAAACCCAGCTATTCTTTTCAATAACACTATACATGTATACTGATTTCAAAGTAAAAGAAAATCAACCAAGAATATCATCATCATTTGGGGCTTACCATGTTGAACAACTGGTTCTCCTAAGGGCTCCCCAGCAATTAAGACAAAGTGGCTCCTCTTAGGATCCTAAAATTAACCAA
This sequence comes from Loxodonta africana, assembly GCF_030014295.1. Lineage (NCBI taxonomy): Eukaryota > Metazoa > Chordata > Mammalia > Proboscidea > Elephantidae > Loxodonta > Loxodonta africana. The sequence continues at coordinate 16,856,335 of NC_087369.1, forward strand.
AAAAGCATCAAACAATAAACATACTTGTTTTTGAATGTCAGACTGGGAACAATTTGAAGTTGACATGCTGGCCAAATGGACAATGTACCCAATTAGGAATATAAATACCAGAAATATTTTCTGTGCGACACTCAATATGAAAAAGCTTATTCCTTAAGATGTTTAGTAGCAATTGTAACTCAAGAATAAGTCAAAACCAAGAAAAACCAAGCCCAGTGCCGTCAAGTCGATTCCGACTCATAGGGACCGTATAGGACAGAGTAGAACTGCCCCATGGAGTTTCCAAGGAGTGCCTGGTGGATTCAAACTGCCGACCTTTTGGTTAGCAGCCGTAGTACTTAACCACTATACCACCAAGGTTTCCAAGAATAAGTCCAGATCACTAAAATATTAACCTTCTCAAAGTCAAAGATTTTCTTAAACTGGAACATCTTCAAGACAAACTATGTGATTGAACTGTTTTTTTGTAGGGTTTATAAAATACAACTGTGAGAGCCAGAACTCGACGGGACTGTCTTGTTTTTCCAGGTCTTGCAAGTTTTCCTCCTTTGACGGTGCAGTCTTACCCTTTTTCTATCACTCTCTATAGTGGAAAATATTACTGAGTTTTCCTTCTCTGACAGGCTTCTGCCTTACCCAGGTTCTGGCTTTCACAGGCTTGCTGTATTTATTTCCCACTATCAATGTAATTTTTAACAGGGAGTATTATTTATGAATATCCCAAGATAAGATTTTATTACCTTTGACATTTACTACCGTTAATGTAAAATGGACCCCATCCATGTTGCACTAAACGGGACTGTGTAAAAACCGGGCACCCATAGGCCATCTGCTCAGGCAAATTTCTGTCCCAAAGAATCTTATTATATTAAAGCCTCTCAAAATTGTTTAGAATTAAGGATTTGATTTTTTTTTTGAAACTGGAAAAAATCTAAAAATGGTAATATCCAGTGTTAGTGTGGATGCAGGGAAACACACACTTTCCTACGTTGTTCAGGAGATTTTCAACTGGTACAACAATTCTTCCAGAGGACAACCTGGCACTATAACTCAAAAACCCCCACACTACTGGTGACCTCTGACCCAGTAATGCCAGTTTTAGGAATATGGTATAAGGGAATAATCCGTTTCACACAAAGTTTGCTCACTGTAGCATAATTTATCATAGCAAACAGTGGAAACAGTTTTCCAATAACGAGGGGTTAGTTACATAATTATGGTATGTTTATAAAATGAAATATACAAGTATTAGAATTGATTTTCTCACTTAAGTACATAGTAAACTGTTCATAACGTATTATAAGTTTTAAAAGCGTCAATAAATGATAAATATAGAACAATTCTAATTTTTAGTGAAATAAAAAAAAATCACATATTGGAAAAAGTAGAGAAGAAATACACCTGAAGTTTATCATTAGTTATCTCTGAGTGATGAGAATTAAGGTGCATTTTATTTTCTTCATTTTGCTTTTCCTTTTTTTTTTTCCAATTTTGCTACAACAGACATGTGTTAGTTTTAAAAATTAAAAAGAATAAAATATATTTTCTTTTAAAGTTTGTGTTTGGGGAATTGTTTTAAAATCAAAGCACGTCAAGTTTCATGACCATTAGCTCTTCCTTCCACTACATGAAAGGAATCAAATATTTTAAGTAATTAACATGTTATAACTCAGAGAGTCCTATATTTACCAAAATTCTAAAAATACAAACTTTTCAATAAATGTACTTACATGGAAGTTGGTGCTTTGATTTGGAATTAAAGATAACTGTAGTTCTGGAGCCCTGGTGGCCAAGTGGTTAAAGCAATAAACTGCTAACCGAGAGATCGGTGGTTTGAAACCATCAGCAGCTCCAAGGGAGAAAGACGTATTAGTCTGCTTCCGTAGAGATTTAACAGCCTTGGAAACCCTATGGGGTCGTTACGAGTCAGGATTGACTTGACGGCAGTGGGTTTGGTTCTTTTTTTTTGGTTTGTAGTTCTGCCAGAGGTGAATTACATAGGTACTTAGATAGCCTCTTTATATGTGATGGCTTAGGTATGGAACTTGGTTAAGCTAGGGCAATGTTTCCCAGAATGCCCTTCCCTGTGAGTTACAGCTGTGCGAAAGAAGGATCTGTGTGCAATTTGGAAGATGGAAGGGGAACAGCAGCCCCTGCTTTCAGAAAGTCATAGTGGCTAGTTGCGGTTGACGGACAAGCTGAAACATGCTGGTTAAGTTCCAACGTGTTCCTGTTCTCCTCCATGCTACATCCAGTTCTTCCTGACTACTGACCCTGCTGACCAAAAGCAGGCCCAGACCCACCATCAGGCTCCTGGTTGCAGAACCATGGACTTCTCCATCAGTTCCCTTTTGTGGCCTCATTTCAATGACTGGATGTGTTTACCATGCCAGACTGGTTGGTGACTGACTTCTCTGATCCCCCAGCTTCCCCTTTAACACATTCCTTCCCCATCCCTCCCACATGCAAATGCTCCCTCTTGGAACACTGTCTTGTGACTGCCATCTTGTGAGGAAGGCCAAGCTAGTCAAGTGGACAGGCCACGTAGGGCAGTATTGAGGCACATTTGAACAACAGCCCTAGTTGAGCCCAACCTCCAGCCTTCTAGCTGAATGCAGCCACGTGAGTGACCTCAGGGAGACCTGCAGAAGAAGCCTGACCAAGACTGTGAGAAATAATAAATCATTGTTGTTTTAAACCAGCAAATTTCAGGGTCGTTTGTTACCTTGCAATAGATAATTAGAACATTATGTATTTCTTCTGAGCTTTTTCTTAGGCTGATTTAATTCAGAACAAAACAATAAACAAAGCCAAAATGATTATGTACTTTAAAACAAAGCCTTCAAAAATGTTAAAACTTCAATCATATTCAAATAATATAACATATTTTTAATATGTGATAAAAGAATATTATAGAATATATTTATATACTTCTGTTGTTGTTATTAGGTGCTGTCGAGTCGGTTCCGACGCATAGCAACCCTGTGCACATCAGAACAAAACACTGCCCGGTCCTGCACCATCCTCACAATCGTTGTTATGCTCGAGCCTGTTGTTGCAGCCACTGTGTCAATCCATCTTGTTGGGGGTCTTTCTCTCTTTCGCTGACCCTGTACTTTACCAAGCATGATGTCCTTCTCTGGGGCCTGGTCTCTGCTGATAACATGTCCAAAGTATGTGAGATGAAGTCTCGCCATACTTGCTTTTAAGAAGCATTCTGGCTGTACTTCTTCCAAGAGAGATTTGTTTGTTCTTCTGGCTGTCCATGATGTATTCAATATTCTTCATCAACACCACAATTCAAAGGCATCAATTCTTCTTCAGTCTTCCTTATTTATTGTCCAGCTTTCACATGCGTATGAGGCAATTGAAAACACCAAGCCTTGGGTCAGGCGAACCTTAAGTCTTCAAGGTGACATCTTCACTTTTCCATGCTTTAAAGAGGTCTTTTGCAGCAGATTTGCCCAATGCAATACGTCACTTGATTTCTTGACTGCTGCTTCCATGGGCGTTGATTGTGGATTCAAGTAAAATTAAATACTTCTACATATAAACATATATATGTACATCTATATATACTTCTACTATTACAAAACTCTTTAATCAGAAATCATTATTCTGTTATTAGTCTCAGAAGGTTTATCTCTGTATTCAATAAAATATTAAGAATTAATTCTTTAATCTTCTTTGTAGTAAAAAAAAACCCTGGTGGTACAGTGGTTAAGAGTTTGGTTGCTAACCAAGAGGATGGCAGTTCAAATCTGCCAGGTGCTCCTTGGAAACCCAATGGTGCAGTTCTGCTCTGTCCCATAGGGTCTCTATGAGTTGGAATCAACTCGACGGCAATGGGTTTGGTTTTTGGTTTTGGTAGCACAAAAAAAAAAAAAAGAACTTGTGTTTTATAGGACTGCAAATTTCTTTCTCCCACTGCCTCCAACTTAAATCAATTATGTGGGAGTATAGGGTAGAAAGGTTTCTGCTGAAGTCCTAACTTACTCCCTTCAGTTCCAGGGTTGGAATGGAACACCTGGTACACTCCGCGGATGCTGTAATCACCACTTCATATGTAAAACAAACAAAAAAAGCCTCTGCTTAACCAGTCCCAGATTTATATTTCTTTATATATCATCACCTGACTTATGCCTAAGTTAACTGTAAACATAGGCTAATGTGAACTCAGCTGGAAATCAAAGTCTAACCCTCAAAAGGCTTCTGATCATTCAAATTTAAAAAATAGGTGTTATAAGGCTCACATACTAAAGATTAGCACATTACCCTTACAGCAGATCCTTAATCAATTCCCACTTATTCTTACTTTATACATAGTTCTAACAATTAGGCGTTGTGGTTATCAAGTCTATCACAAATCGAAAGTTAGAAGACATGAAGGTACTATTGTATAGCAATACAAGAAAACTGACTGCTTAATATCAAGGATGGAAATCATATGCATTTTTTAAGAAACTACAAAAAACAGGCATGGAAGCTCAAAAATTAGTCTAGGACCACTTAGTGGAGAAGCAAACAGGCCCTGAAGACATTATCACACTTCATAGCTCAGGACAATAATTCACATACATGCTGATGGTCCAAGGTTATAAATAAGTTACGTTATTCTGAATATAATCTAAGCCCGCAGGAAAGGGAAAGGCTTCTATCTAAAATGATTTCTCGTTTTTTCAATGTGATGTTTAAATGACTAAACATTCAACTTCAAAAAAACAAAGACTCAGTTATCCAAAAAGACTTCTTCCCTAAGAGTGGTGAAGTTTTAGTGTCAAACACAGAAATTAGAAAGAAAAGTATCTCAGAAAAAGTTTTAGCCACTGGTTAAAAAAAAAAAAAAGAAGCCATCGAGTTGATTCCGACTCATAGCAACCCTACAGGACAGAGTAGAACTGCCCCCATAGTGTTTCCAAGCAGCGGCTGGTGGATTCGAACTGCTGACCTTTTGGTTAGCAGCCGAGTTCTTAACCACTGTGCCACCTACATCATTTATCATTTAATCTAAAAGACAGGTATCATTAGCGTTTTGCGGGGCTTTTGTTTGGGTCGTACCTGCATTCTGGGGGCAGGAGGGAGGGGAGAGAGTTGGGGATCAAGAGAGAAGGGAAGAGGAAATGCCAGCCTCCTTATGTATGTGCTGACTGCTCAGAACGTAAGTGTCTGAATTCAGAATATTCACCTTTTATGAGTGATGAACATGTCATATAGTTTACATATTTTGAAATGATAAGAATTGGAAGTTTTAAAAATAGAATTTTTGTTCCTTTTGATATTACTCAAATCAAATGGTGACTTGCCACTTGTAATTCAGACAGTAGGATAAAAGGACACGTGTGTTTTGTCTGAAATGAGAAATTATTGAACAGTGGGGAGTTCAGGAGTTTGGCTTCTATCATTTCCGAAATCTGGAGAGTTGTCTAAGCTTCTTTTAATGACTTTTCCACACATTTAACCTCTGAGTGGCCCCCTCTCCTCTAATCCAAACCAGATCTGCTTTGTGTCTTTTTCTTGTTTTTAAATACATCCTTTTTTCTCTCTGTAACTAGCCTAGTTTGCTGAAAGCAGATAATTTTTCTGATAGTGTGGTTAAAAGTCCCAATTGGTTTTACCTTGAAAAGCCCTTGTCTATGGTAACTCTAGGTCCCTGGGTGGTGCAAAAGGTTTCTGCTCGGCTGCTAAGTGAAAGGTTGGTGGTTTGAAACCACCCAGTGGCACCACAGAAGAAAGGCCTGGCAATCTGCTTTCATACAGATTATAGCCAATAAAACCCTACGGAGTTCAGTTCTACTCTCTAACACATGGGGTCACCATGAGTCGAAATAGACTCAATGGCAATGTGTGTGTGTGTTTAAATGGTAACTTTTTTTTAAAGGTGATTTTTTTAAATTGTACTTTAGATGAGGATTTAAAAAGCAAATTAGTTTCTCATTAAGCAATTAATACACATTGTTTTGTGACACTGGTTGCCAACCCCACGACATGTCAATACTCTCCCCTTCTCAGATATGGGTTCCCCATTACCAGCTTTCCTGTCTCCTCCTGCCTTCTCATCCTTACCCCTGAGCTGATGTGCCCATTTAGTCTCATTTTGTTTTATGGGCCTATTTAATCTTTGGCTGATGGGTGAACCTCAGGAGTGACTTCGGTAGAGTTAAAAGGGTGTCCGGGGGCCATACTCTCAGAGTCTCTCCAGTCTCTGTCAGACCAGTAAGATGGTAACTTTCTCTAAGGTCCCAAATGATGACAATCATGTAAAAGCAAAGTGAGTGAAAGGCCCATTTAAGACATGAGTCCCCGTTTGAATCTAAGTCAAGGCTTTTCTGGAGTTTGATGGAAAGACCAAGACAGAAGTAATAGAGGCCCACTTACTGCTTCATGTATAATCATCCCAATTAAAATTCATGATCTTTTGGGACTCAGACTGTGTGTGTCCCCCCCCCCGCCGTTTGGTGTACCTTCTCAGAGTTCCTGGTGTAGAGATAGGCCCTTCAGGCTTTACTCAGAAATTGCTTTATTTACTTTAAAATTTGCTCTTGTTATTCCATAAGTATTATTGCCACTATTTGTTTGGAGTTCCACTGATGGCGATAATAAATGATCAAAACCCAGATGAAGGTCCTATGATTCATTTAAGGTGTTGGCCACTTCCAAACCATGAGTAGCGAGTCATAGTTGGTTTGACTGACTATAAGTATATAACCTGAGATGGCAGCAGGGCTGCAAGAATGACCTGAAGATCATGCATTTGCCTCAAGAGCATTTATTAGAACGATGTATTACCTGAAAAAAGACCTGAACAGAAACTGAGCATCTGCATGGCTTAATTGTATGCCACTGTTCTTGGTGGACTCTATTGTTTACACGTCTTAGGTCAATGAACAGACAAAAAAAATCAACAGTTATCAGTTTGAAAAAATTAATGGCTTATTTTGGTTTGAACTTCTACATATCAACAAGCAAAAAAGTAATCTTTAGCTTTAACAGGGTGTTTTGTTTTATTTCTGTCTTCCAAAGTTTATTTTAATCAAATGTTATACTTGGCCAACAGTTCATCTTTATTGAACTAACAAATTTCCCCATGCATGGTGTCAATTAAAGAGTATCTTATCCTCAAGCATGGTTTTGAAGACGGCCAATGGGGCTGTGTTTGCTAATCCATGAGGCTTGGGACCTTCTCAATGGGGCACTAGTAGAAGATGGGTCTAAGGATGAGACTGAGCCTCTCATTTCAAACTCACGTTCTCCTGATGAGGAGGCATCCCAATGACCATCACTCAGGGCAAGCCCAGAGTGCACAGGGAGCTTCCACTCTTGGAACAGAGTTGTTGCTGGGTGACTGACACCAGCCTAGGATTAAATGGTCAGAGTAGCCTGGGGTTGATCCCAATCTCTAAGAACCTTAAAAAAGCTAAATCAATTTTGAAGCCACTGTTGGGGTTTGAGCTTCTTCTAAGAAATCAAAGGTTCTGGCTTAAAGATTCTTAAATTTAGCATATAATCATCCATTGCCGCCAAGTTGATTCCAACTCAAAGCAACCCTGTAAGACAGGGTAGAACTGCCCCATAGGGTTTCCAAGGCTGTAATCTTTATGGAAATGGACTGCCACATCTTTCTCTAAAGCAAAGCAACTGGTGGGTTTGAACCATCAACGTTTTGATCAACAGCTGAGCACGTAACCACTGTGCCACCAGGGCTCCTTATTGTAAACCAAGCCCCCTGCCTTTGCTGCCTATCATGACGACAGGAGCCCCAGTGGCGCAGTGGTTAAGTGCTTGGCTGCTGACCGAAAAGTCGGCAGTGTGAAAGAAAACCCTACGGAGCAGTTCTACGAGTCGGAATCAACTTGAAGACAATGGGTTTGTTTTTTTCGTTTGGCATGGCAGACTTCAAAATAATGGTCATGAAAGGCAATTTCCCCCTCTGAGTGAAGAAGACAAGGGTTCCAGCAGTCTGGCATGAGCTGGCCTGACAAGGGCCAAACGCTATGGGATAGAGCAGGGGAAGCTGGGGCAGAGAGAAGGTATGATCTGCATTGTCCTCTCCTTCCCCACCACTCCTGCCCTAGAGGTTGGCCACTGTAGAGGAAACTGTCTGCACTTCTGGTCAACAACCAAGAGGCATGAGGATGGAGGACACAGAAATGAAGAGCAGTGAAAGGGCAGAAAGAACAGAAACAGAAGGAAGACAGAGAAGAAATCAGCTCTGCATTGTTGACCTCAGAGCTGTACAAGGGAGGTTGAGGGCAGCACTGGGGAAGTCACACCTTCCTCCTTTGCCTCTTCCCCAGGCTAAGGCTAGTTCCCAGTGAGGAGAGTCCTGGCCAGGAGCCCCAGGGAGTCGGGGTCCCTTAGGGCCTTTTTCTAGTTGCAGAAACTGTTATGTGCTCTAAGCCTTAGGGCCTAAGGTATGAATCCTCATTAGGTAACATGTATCAGGCATGACTACCTGTAAAACTAGATATTTTAGATCAGTGAACTTTCCAGCTGCCATGATTGGGTACCCACTATGAGCTAGATCAGGTGCTGTCAATTCCAACGCATAGTGACCCCATGGGACAGAGTAGAACTGCCCCATAGGGTTTTCTAGGCTATAATCTTCATGGAAGCAGATCACCAGGTCTTTCTCTCCTGGAGAAAAATTCCAGATACACAGGAAATGTAGGCATTTTCCTTCTCCAACTTGTAGAAAGTACAAGGGAAGAAAATGAAGACTGCCAGTGCTTACCTTGTTCTCTACCTGGACACTGTCACCTTCCCCCAGCACTGCTGTGTGATGAGGTTCTATTTTTTGTTGTGCATCATCAGGTCCTACAAAAAAGATGATGCACCAAATTTATACTCATACGGGTACATATATGGTTAGCTACATTACTGTTGTTCGTTGTGGAGTCAGCCCCCAGCTCACTGTGACCCCATGCACGACAGAACCAAATGCTGCTTGGGCCTGTGCCACCCCCATGATCGACTGGGGATCGGACTGCTGAGATCCATAGGGCTTTCATTGGCTGATTTCAGAAGTAGCTTGCCAGGCCTTTCTTCTGACTCCTTCTCGGTCTGGAAACTCTGCTGAAACCTGTTCAGCACCATGGCAATATGCAAGCCTCCACTGACCAATGAGAGGTGGTTGCACATGAGGTACATTGGCCAGAAATTGAACCTGGGCCTCTTGGATGGAAGGCAAGAAGTCTACCACTCAATCACCCGGTGCCCCAGATTATGTCAACTTCAGAAGTAAGAGGCTTAGGCATCTCATTAACTCTGTTGGTTGACTGTCTTTGTTATTAACCAAATCTGAAACTGGCTGGTTTCCAACATAAAAAAGAACAGGTAGGTAAATCCTCAGTTGAGTTTCCATTTATACTTCTAATGTCATGTCCAAATAGATGCTCAATTAAGAAAAAAGAACTTGGCATTAAGGATGGCGTAAGAATGTTTCCTTGGGTAAGTTATAAACCTCATCAAAATCAAGCATACGCAGGAAAATTACCCATCCATTCAGAAGACTCCCCCACAGCACTTATCAGTGGGTCTTGCTCATAATTCAATAGCTGTTGTTCCATAACTATCCAACTTACTTATATTTTAAATTGAATTATTCTATGATTATCTCATGAGTATATGTTTCATTTCCCCAAAGGGATTTTGAATAATTTGAATGCACGGAACCTGCTTCGCACTTCTTTGGAGTTCCCCATAGTGCTAAGCAATTGTAGGTAATCGATAAATACTTGCTGAAATAAATCAATAATGGCCCACCAACACACCGTGCAAGTATTCTTCTCCATCAAAGATTTAGGCCAACAAATGTCATAGAGGCAAATGATAGAAATCCATCGATTTCTCCCTCAAGCAAGAAAAAAGAGGTCTGGGAGCCTGAGAAGAATCTCACTGAGAACTGGGTGCTATTGATATGGGGCAGTATTTTATTAAGTGTGCTTTACTGAGATTCCCTGGAAGCAATGAGCCATGTCTTTCTGTTCAACTAATTCATATATAACACCCATTATCCTTGTGGTCCATTCCTGGCCCCACTTTTATCACATAGAACGTTTCATGATACACAGACCGAAACTGTTTATAAAAACTTCTCCATTACTTTTTAATGAGTGAGCTGGTAAGAGCCAGCTCTCAAAAATAATGCTGAATTGGGATTTCTCTGTACCTCCTATCAGGGTAGCTTGCTTGACTAAAATCTTTATTTAGAAACTAAGAGTTCAGCTTGTCCAAAGGCCTCAAATTCTAACTTTACACGGGATGCAATTTCTGCCTTACTCTCTTTGCTGATATACAAGACTCGCAGTGTTGAGGCTGAGGAGGCCATCTGAAACGCTCCACCTTAAAATAACCAAAACCAAACCTGCTGCCATCGAGTCGATTCCGACTCCTAGCGACCCTGTATCACAGAGTAGAACTGCCCCACAGGGTTTCCAAGGAGCGGCTGGTGGATTCCAACTGCCTACCTCTTGGTTAGCAGCCGTAGCTCTTAACCACCACACCTCCCCACCCTAAGACAGACCTTTCTCATAGACACCAGAGTCAGGCTTCTAGTTAATCATTTAACCTGTCCCTTTAGCTTCCGTATTATTATAGGACATGTTTATAACAGGGTCACAAAATAGCAAAGACTGATTTCCATCTTCATTTCCAGGTCATTTCTATGACATTTTCCCCATCTTGTTATCTCCTGAACCTAAAGTAAGTCTCAAAGAAAAATATACTTCATTGTTCCTGACTACTTGCAATTATAAATAGAGCCAAATCAGATAATGAGTAGTTTCCATTGGGACTCTGTGCCAAGAATGCTAAATCTAATAGTGGAGTCAAGGAAAATTTAACTGAAAACAATTTAATTGCACATATTATTTGTTTGCCTAAACAGTCATAAAAGGGCAACATGACTCGAAAACATATTTTAAAGGTGGTGGGGCATCTTCAGTGTGCAGTTCATTGCTGTGCACTTTTCCCTTATGCCAGTTTCTTATTCTTTTCTTTTCTTCTCTTTATACAAACCCACTAACTCTGCTCTGGTGTTTCCATCACAGATTTTGATAATACCAATTTTATATGTACGGCTGAAGCCCTCTTACCTGATGCAATGAAGATCGTTAATTGAAATGGCCGTCAAACTGCCTCCGACATTTTATTTTAAATTAAAGCATAAATGTGCTTTCATTTGCCAAATTTTCGAAATACAGGTAGTCCCCAACTTACGACGTATTCAAGTTATGACGAACCACGTTCAAGAACATCTTTTTATTTATTTTTGTATATCTTATCGTCAGCAATACGTACTACACACACGTTGCAGTGCTTAATTTGCTGATGTTATCATTCCCAAATGTTCACTCACAGACATTCAATGATTTATAAAGATACTGACAATAAACGGCAATAATAATGAAAACTGTTTTTTTTAAAAAAGAGGTTTGACTTAAGTCAAAACCTACTTATGAAGGAGTCGTCAGAACAGAACCCTACCGTAAGTCGGGGACTACCTGTAGTCAAGGTGAGTCTGCTGATTGAAGCACTGTCTTTTTTTATAAAGCATGCCCATAATGTAGCCCCTAAATCCTTCTAGATTATTCTGACTTCCCTCAGTCTTTCACCATCATCTCTCCCATACTAAATCAAAAGCAATTTTTTAGTGATTCACTTTTACAAATCATTTGACTCAGTTATTCTAGAATTACCAACTCTCTTTCACACTTATTTCATTAATTTACATATTGTTTAATGAAGTTATATAACTGCAATTACAGTTACAACTGGCATAAACAGGCGAGAACAGGCACAACTGCCTGTAGGTCCACTACAATTCAGCTGGGGCAAGCAGCAATGGCAGGTAGACCAGGAAAGAGCTGGTCCTCCTCGATGGCCAGGTGCCTCACTTAAGGTGTTCACCAAGGACTGAAAAACACTGGTTAATCCAGTTAGTTGGGTAAAACAAAAAGCCTGTTGCCATCAAGTCAATTCCACTCATGGTGACCCCATATGTGCAGAGCAGAACTGTGCTCCATAGGGTTTTCAGGGCTGTGACTTTTCAGAGGCAGATTACCAGGGCTTTTTTCGAAGGCATCTTTGGGTGGGTTCAGGGTTCAAACCAGCAACCTTTCAGTTAGTAGTGTGGTGCTTAATCATCTGTGCTACCCAGGGACTCTTTAGTTGGGCAAGGAGAGGTCAAGTAAGAGAGCTTCTACTCCATGTATGTGTTTCCTCAACTGTATTGTAAAACCATGGGCCATGTCAAACTTCTTAATACCACCCAGAACCAGAAGCAAAAGGTTGAGCACAAATTAAGCATGGATAGTGTGAAATAATTTACTGCCTGCATAAGCCAGTTAGCTCTCAGTTCAATAAAAAGAAAAAACAAAAAAAAACCATTGCCATCGAGTGAATTCCGACTCATAGCGACCCTATAGGAGAGAGTAGAACTGCCCCATAGGGTTTCCAAGGAGCAGCTGGTGGATCTGAACTGCAGGCCTTTTGGTTAGCAGCCGTAGCACTTAACCACTATGCCACCAGGGTTTCCCTCAGTTCAGTAACCACAGGCAAATATTTTGAGGTTTCTAAATATAGGCAGTCCCCAAATTAAGACGGGGTTCTGTTCTAAGGACTCCATCATAAGTCGGTTCTGACTGAATACCTTATTTATCTTTTTTTAGTTTTCATTATTGTTGTCTTTTATTATCACTATCTTTATAAACCCAATTTTTGTCTTTGGGGGTTGGCAACATTACATACCAATTTACAGATATGATGACAGCAGCCAATTACGTGCCGCAATGTTGTATGTAGTATGTATTACTAACAATAAGATGTACCAAAAACAAAACAGACAAAAAAAAACCGACAGTCCTGTAAGTGCGGTTTGTCATAACTCGAATACACTGTAAATCGGAGATTACCTGTACAATATTTTCTAAGCACTAATGGGAGCCCTGGTGGCATAGTGGTTAAGAGCTCGGCTGCGAACCAAAAGATCAGCAGTTTAAATCCACCAGCCACTCCTTGGAAACCTTATGGGGCAGTCCTATTCTGTCCTATAGGGTCGCTATGAGTCGGAACTGACTTGACGGCAATGGGCTTTTTATGGTATACTTGATAGTGGTCTTTCTAGGGGACTGGCATTCAAGCTAATAAAATGTACCTAGGTTCAGGGATGCAAGATGTAAACTTTCTACCCTCCTGGTGACTTTGTTAATGTGAACCTCATTTTCACCGCAGCTGCAGTGAAGGGGTTCCTTACTAGTAATTTTGGTATCTGCTGGTTTTCCAACCATGTAGTTTTATTTTCTTTTTATTTTAAAAAAAAAAAAACATCATATGCTGCAGATTTCAGCTGATGGCTGGTGAAAGGACTCGTTGCCCCAGCAAAAGGTAATTGTCAAAGGGGTCTCTCTCTCGTGCACCATGATTAAATCTCCCGAACAGTTATTAAATTCAACAGTCAGCTTAGGAGACTCTCCGTTGTTGAAAAACACATGTATCAAAAATTAACAAGATCCCTGAAAAGCACAACACATCTCAAATGAACACTTTCTTTTAATAAGAATGCATTAATTCTCTTCATTTTAGTTCTGTTAACTCCTTCTCTTCTTCAGGGTAAAGCATTACAGCACCATTACATGTCTTCACAGTATGTACTCTGAACTTGAAAATGTCTAACTTCCATAACTAATAGATATCCAGCATTTTCTAATGTTCAAAACTCCACCTGTCTGTACTCAATGGAATGTACCAATGTTCACCTTTTAAGCACTTTGTGCATCAATTAATATTTTGAATAGTCCTCCTCAATCTCCATTTGATGTAATTTTTCCAGATTATTTTCTCAACTAAAATTGCAGCCTATTTATTCCATCCCAATACACTAAGTAGGGAGACAAGATCTACTGCAACAGAAGGAGGTGTTCCACATTCGGAGAAAGACAACTGCCTGCTTATCTATTCCCGCCATCTGTGGCTGGCTGATGCCCTGCTGCTTTTATAATGCAGGATAAAATTGAGGCAGGGAAGTTAGAAAGCTTTTTCTGGATTCTCTCTATAAACCAAAAACCAAACCCACTGCCGTCGAGTCAGTTCCGACTCATAGCGACCCTAAAGGAGAGTAGAGCTGCCCCATAGGGTTTCCAAGGCTGTAAATCTTTATGGAAGCAGCGGAGCCACTGGTGGGTTTGAACCGCCGACCTTTTGGTTAGCAGCCAAGCACTTTAACCACTGCACACCAGGGCTCCTTATTCCCTCTACAGACTTTATAAATCAGTACATATTAAACAGCTATTTTTGTTATTTCTTTTCCTCTGGCTATTTGGTTTTGTCTTTTTTTTTTTTCTCATTAACACTCCTAGAAAGGGTGGGTAGTCCCCAGGTGGTGCAAACGGTTAAGCGCTCGACTACTAACCAAAAAAGGAGCCCTGGTGGTGCAATGGCTAAGTGCTTGGCTGTTAACTGAATGGTTGGTGGTTTAAACTCACCAGCCGCTCTTTGAGAGAAAAGACCTGGGAATCTGATCCTATAAAGATTACAGCCTAGGAAACCCTATGGGGGTAGTTCTACTCCGTCACATGCTCTGTCGGAATCAACTGGACAGCACACAACAGCAACAACACTAACCAAATGATCGTTGGTTCGCATCTGCCCAGAGGTGCCTTGGAAGGAAAGCTGACTGATCTGCTGCTGAAAAGGTCGCACCCATTGAAAACCCTCTGAGAATAGTTCTACTCTGCAACACATGGGGTCATCATGAGTCGAAATCATCTTGACAGCAACTGTTTTTTTTGGGGAGGGGGTAGTAGGTAAGAGGAAAGAAAGGAGATAAAATTCAAAAGATGTCATTTGGCAGGTCACTCACTGGCAAAAGCAGAGTCCCTAAGATGCCCATTTTGTGAGTGGAGTCTCTCCATGGTCCAGTTTACTCTGGACAGATGCAAGTTCAGTCCAAGGCTACAGACCATGACCCCATCTCCTGCCAGATGTTTTGCACTTGTAGCCGGTGGTCACAAAGGAGGACCAGGCCAGTGAGTAGAGATGATGAGGAAACCCTGCCCCACCTGGAGAACAAGGGCAAGTGTAGGTCATGTTTACACCGTGAATTGCAGTTTTTCAATTGTTAACTGCTTAGACCAAAGGTCTATCAGGCAACAAGGCTACAACTACTGATTAAAACACACTGTGAGGATGATGTTGTCGTTTTTCTTCCGTTCATCCTCTACAATGTCATCGAAACCAAAATCAGTGGGGAGCTTTGCTGTCTTCTAGGGGCTGGCAAACTCCCACTGCCAGCTGACTATTTTTGTGCTAAGGAAGGTTTTTACATTGTTAAATGGGTGGTAAAAAAAAAATCAAAAGAACAGCATTTCAAGACAAATGAAAGTATAAAAAAAATGGAAAGTATATGAAATTTAAATTTCACCGGCTATAAATAAAGTTTTATTGGCACAGAGCCACGCCCATTCACCCATGCATGGTCTGGGGCTGTTTTTGTGCTACAAGGGCAGAGTTGAGCAGTTGCCACAGAGCCCATCTGGCCCTGGCAAAGCCAAAATATTTACTATCTGATTCTTTTTGAAAAATGTTTCTCATTCTATGCAAATATTTCTGGTATCTCTACCACTTTAGAATTTATGTACTTTCTTTATTGCTTTCCATTTGTGCGGATTATTTTATTTTGTTGCTCTTGAAATCATAAGTTAGGGGTGCTAACCTGTTGCTGTCAAGTCGATTCTGACTCATAGCAACCCTATAGGACAGGGCGGAACTGCCCCATAGGGTTTCCAAGGAGCGGCTGGTGGATATGAACTGCCAACCTTTTGATTAGCAGCCGTAGCTTTTAACCACTGAGCCACAGTTAGGGGTGCTAACTCCATAAAAATATTTTTTCTCTCCAACTTTATAAAGTACTATGTGATTCTGAGGGTTTTCAAAAGATCATAAAAACAAACAATGCCTCATCTCTCCCAGATGGTTAATGTGGAATTGTAATTCTACTACATTTTTTCCACATTTTCTTGAATGCTAAAATAAATTGTGCTTCTGACCTGTAACTGAAATGCTATTCAGAAGAAAAAGGAACTAAACTCATTTCTACCATATTAGAAGTTCAAAATACATGGGTTTGTGTTACCATTATTTTCCAGAAGCATCGTTTCAGGCAACCGAACACCTCTTTTAAAGGATGTATACCAGTTGCCATGGAGTTGACTCCAACTCATGGCAACTCCACGGATATCAGAGTAGAACTATGCTGCACAAGGTTTCCTTTCTTTTTTTCTAAATGATATTTTACTGTGCTTTCGGCAAAGGTTTACATTTTAGTTTCCCATTCAACGATTTCTACCCAATTTCTTCAGTGACATTGCTTACATTCTTCACAACGGGTGAATATTCTGTTATTTCTGTTCTGGTTGTTCTGTTTTCCATTAATCTAGTTTCCCTGTTCCCTTACCTCCTCATCTTTGTTTTAAAGTAACCTGTTGACAGTTTGGTCTCATATAGATGACTTTTTAATCCATAGGGTTTTCATTGGCTGACTTTTCATAAGTAGGTTGCCAGGAATTCCTTCTGAGGTGCCTCTGAGTGAACTCGAACCTCCAACCTTTCAGTTAGCATGTGTTTGCACCTCTCAGTGACTCCAAAGACTGTACAGAATGATTTCAATAGCTGTGGATACAGCCTTCTAGCTCTGAGCAGTTCTCAGCAAGCCAGCTGTCTGGGGCTATCTAGGGCTGTGTTGCCCAAGGTGGCAGCCATGTTAGGGCCCCAGGAAGTTTGCGTTTTCACAGAAGCACAGCCTGACCCCCAGGTTCAAGGACGAGGAGTTTATTTGGGATGTGATCCCAGAAGTTGGGAAAGTTACAGAGGAAAGGGAAGGCCCTCAATAAAGGGTGTGTTATCGAGAACACTCCTGCTGCAGGCAGCTCTAGGAAAAAGCCTCACACACAGGCCTCACAGTTGTCCTACCTGAGGGCCAAGATGCCTTCTGGGAGTGTTAATTCCCCAGGGTTTACATCCTGCCTTGAATGGGGTGGAGCAGCCTTCTCTGGTTTTCAGGAAAGCCCTCATGCAAAGCACTGCACCTACCAGAAGCTGGAAGTTGTCCAGTGGGCACTAAGGAGGTAAGACCCAGGGATGAGGGTGGGGTACCAATGGCATCTACTTCGGGTTTTTATGTCAATCCCCCAGAGGGCTTTTTTCCTGGCACCACTGGCTGCTTCAGGATGCGGAGGTGGGAGCAGACACAGGCAGGAGCCAGCCTGCTTGCTAAGCCTCACTCTCCCACTCTTTCTATCCCCTGGCTCTTCTGTTGCTGGGGAGGTCAAAGGACTCAGACTTGAGCAGACAAGTGAGATGATGTGTTCCCTGTGGTGGGTGGGGCACGGGGAGCAGGGCTGAGAATTCCTTGGTTCTGGTCCTGGATCTACCAATATGTAAATAGCTGCCGACAAGTCAGCTCTGACTCAGGGCAACCTCATGTACAAAAGAACGAAACGTGCTCGGGCCTGCATCATCCTCGGCATCGCTAGCTTGTTGGACTCCTTCATTGCAGCCATTCTGCCAATCCATCTCACCAAGAGTCCCCCCTCACCAGCCCTCTACTTCACCAAACACGATGGCCTCCTCCAGTGATTGATTCCATCATATGATGTGTCCAAACCAAGTGAGTTGGGCAACGTTCTGTTGTGATCCATAGTTTGCATTAGCTGATTTTCAGAAGTAGATCGCCAGACCTTTCTTCCTACTCTGTCTTAGTCTGGAAGCTCTGCTGAAACCTGTCCACCATGGGTGACCCTGCTGGTATTTGAAATATGGGTGGCATTGCTTCCGGCATCATAGCAACATGCAAGTCACCACAGTATGACAAAATGACAGATGGTGGTGGACCAGTGTGCAACCTTGGACAATTTCAGTACCTTCTTTAGATATCATATTCCTTATAAGTAAAATGAGGATTGGTGGGGTCTCAAACATCCCTGCCAGAACCAGCCTCAATAAGCAACACATGCAACCCCCAGAATAGGAGAAAGTGGATTTTGAGATTTCTCTGAAGCACCTGGGGCTCCAAACTCACCTCCCAGAACATAGATTCCTTCTCCCCTTGGAGCCCATTATAGCTGCATCCCTTTATCAGGATGGGGAGTGCCGACCTCTTAGTGAGGTGTCAGCCCACACAATTGTGTCTGGATCTTTCGCAGGCACACTGGCCATAATAAAATGGCTGGTGATCTAACTGGTGTTCATATTCTCTTCCCTCTCTGGGCATACCTGTGCTAGGATGTAGAGAGATGGTGTGGGAGGGAAGGAGGTGTGGTATTCAAACACATAAAAAGCTTCCTACCTTTCCTCCCCTTCAGGAGCTTATATTAAAATTGTAATTGAACCCAAAGCAACATACTTACAACTTACCAATATACACATCTCCAGATATGGTATAAATGAAGCTTGTCCACCCTGAAAAGGGACCAGCAACATTAAAAGGTTAGTGTCTATGATGTGAAAAAGAACCAAAAAAACCAGAACCAAACACACTGTCATCAAGTCAATTCTGACTCATGGAAACCCCATGTGTTACAAAGTAGAACTGAGCTCCGCAGGGTTTCCTTGGCTGTGATTTTTGCAGATCTTTACAGAAGCAGATTACCAGGACTTTCTTCCATGGAGCTGTTGGGTGGGTTCGACAGCAAACCATTTGCACCACCCAGGAACCCGTGAAAAAGAACAAGGAATATAAAAGATCAAACTTGGAGACGAAATCCTTTATCTCTTTTGGGTATATATTTCTCAAAATTTAAGTTCTCTGTCTCTCTCTCTCTCACACACACACATACTCCTAAACCTAAATGACTTAGGCCCAAATGTTTAAGAGCCACACAAGGCAGACAGTCTACAATTCACTTGGCCATATATCTATACATTGACAGTTGAAGTATTAACAAACAAGCTGTTCCTTCCAGTTCCAACATCATAGTATTAACTGCAATACCTCAGTCTGGCTTTGTCTTCAGTTCATTAAGCCTCCAAATAGTTACAAGTGTGAAGATAATGCTAAAAATATGCTTGACTTGACTTAGTTGTATTCTAGTTTCCAGTGAGCTCATTCCTTGAGCATTGGCTCCCTAGATGTGGGGATGTATAATCTAGCCGTATAAATGGGCTTCAGATGGTCTGTGGACTCTCTGGAATGATCCACACAATTTGTCAAGTGTGTATGTCTTTCTCGGAAGAGGATGCATAGAATTCACCAGATTTTTACCATGACCCAGGAGGCCAGGAGTCAGAACCCCTGACAACCTGCCATTTGCACTCTCACCACCCCCCCCCCTTTCGTTTTTGTGGCTATTGATGCACTGTATTCCTGGCCAAGAAGAGATGCTGTGCTTCTACTGAGAGACACAGCCCCAGAAATTAGGACGTCACTCCATGTACATCAGTAGAAAAGGAGAAGTTCCTGGAACAGAATGCAGGCAGAGTTCAAGGTTGGAAGCGCAGGGCCCAGCCTGGAGTCTGTCTAAAAGTCGACTTGGAGACAGAGCAAGTGAAAGCAGGCAGGAAGAAGCAAGGAGGACATAATGTACTCTAAGGATGTGGCTGTGACGGCAGATGGCTTGAAATGCACAAGGGAGGCATATAAGGAAAGACGTAACTGATCAAATTTAACATAAAATTGAGTCTGGTTATCTTGCTGGCCTGACAGAGACTGGGGAAATCCTGAGAGTATGGCCCCCGGACACCCTTTCAGCTCAGTAATGAAGTCATTCCCGAGGTTCACCCTACAGCCAAAGATTAGACAGGCCGATGGAACAAAACAAGACTAAAGGGGCACACCAGCCCTGGGGCAGGGAATGGAAGGTAGGAGGGAACAGGAAAGCTGGTAATAGAGAAGCCAGGGTTGAAAAGGGAGAGTGCTGACATGTCGTAGGGTGGTTAACCAATGTCATAAAACAATATGCGTACTAGCTGTTTAATGAGACGCTAGTTTGTTCTGTAAACCTTCATTTAAAGTACAATAAAAAAAAATGAGTCTGGTTAAGAAAATCCAAAGGACAGCAAACCAAACAAACACACACACACACACTTGGGTGAATGCCAGGGGATATTTCTTCACCCTGCTATTTCACAGTTTTTCCTCTCTAAGCCTTTGCTAGAATGGGTTTCAGTCCTCCAGGAGTAATGCTACTTGCTCATATCTCACTCACTCCTTTTTACCCTTATTAAACCACTAGCTGGCTCTTCCACCATCATTTGTTGAACATACACCAGGTGCATGAGTTGCGGGTGGAGGTACAAAGACAAACAAGGCATGGCAAAGGGTGTTCAAGTTGTGCAACCTTGGGGAAGGAGGTTGGTGGTAGACGCTGGAAACCCATGCCAACGGCTAACAGCCCAATTCCACATGTCTTATCCTGACGCTGGCTCGGCAGGAGCATTCCTCTGTTTTCTAAAGGAGGCTGAGCTTCCTATTCCCCTTAGCCTGATTTATAGTCAAGCTCTGCAGTAAAACCCCTTTCTTCTCTGCTTTTTAAAAAACTTAACTCAAAAAAAAAAAAGTTGCTGTCGAGTCGACTCTGACCCATGGAGACCCCATGTGTGTTAGAGTAGAACTGTGCTCCATAGGGTTGTCAATGGCTGTGATTTTTGGAAGTAGATGCCAGACATAGCCACTGAAAATTGTTAAAATTTCTTTCTCAAAGTGCAAATGTCTTTACTGTTTTGTTTCTGACTATAAAAAGTAATTACACATTTACTTAACAACATTTTAAGAATGCAAAAGTGTGTAGCATTTAAATTGCAAATCCTCATACCTAGTTTGACATAAATATTGTTAGCAATTTGGTATTTGTACTTTTTGGTTTTGTTCTTTTTTTTCCATTTACGCACTATTTATTATTGGCTTAAAAACTAGAACAAACAATGTTCTATGTTGGATACCTTGCCATGTCAAAACATAGAGACCTAACTCATCCTTGGAAAAGACTGCATAGCATTCCATTGTAAGGACGCATTGTAATTTATATAACTAATCCCCTTCCTCATGGCTGAAAGGTATTAAAAAATTCATCCTGTCCATGTCTGACAAAAACCTCAAAGCTCTTAAAAAGACTACCTACAGACTGGGAAAAAGTTTTTAGCTATGACATTTCTGATCAGCGCCTGATCTCTAAAATCTACGTGATACTGCAAAAACTCAACTACAAAAAGACGAATAACCCTATTAAAAAATGGGCAAAAGATATGAAGAGACACTTCACTAAAGAAGACATTCAGGTAGCTAACAGATACATGAGGAAATGTTCACGATCATAAGCCATTAGAGAAATGCAGATCAAAACTACAATGAGATTTCATCTCACTCCAATGAGGCTGGCATTAATCCAAAACACACAAAATAATAAATGTTGGAGAGGTTGTGGAGAGACTGGAACACTTCTACACTGCTGATGGGAATGTCAAATGGTACAACCACCTTGGAAATCGATTTGGCGCTTCCTTAAAAAGTTAGAAATAGAACAACCATAGGATCCTGCAATCTCACTCCTTGGAATATATCCTAGAGAAATAAGAGCCTTTACACGAACAGATATATGCACACCCATGTTTATTGCAGCACTGTTTACAATAGCAAAAAGATGGAAGCAACCAAGGTGCCCATCAACGGATGGATGGATAAATAAATTATGGTATATTCGCACAATGGAATACTATGCATCGATAAAGAACAGTAAGGAATCTGTGAAACATTTCATAACATGGAGGAGCCTGGAAGACATTATGCTGAGTGAAATTAGTCAGTTGCAAAAGGACAAATGTTGTATAAGACCACTATTATAAGAACTTGAGAAATAGTTTAAACTGAGAAGAAAACATTTTTTGTGGTTACGAGAAGGGGGAGGGAGGGAGGGTGGGAGAGGGGTATTCACTAATTAGATAGTAGACAGGAACTACTTTAGGTGAAGGGAAAGAGCACACAATACAGGGGAGGTCAGCACAACTGGAGTAAACCAAAAGCAAAGAAGTTTCCTGAATAAACTGAACGCTTCGAAGGCCAGCGTAGCAGGGACAGGGGTCTGGGGACCGTGGTTTCAAGAGACATCTAAGTCAATCGGCATAATAAAATCTATTAAGAAAACATTCTGCATCCCACTTTGAAGAGTGGTGTCTGGGGTCTTAATGCTAACAAGCAGCCATCTAAGATGCATCAATTGGTCTCAACCCACCTGGATCAGAGGAGAATGAAGAACACCAAGGACACAAGGCAATTACGAGCCCAAGAGACAGAAAGGGCCACATGAACCAGAGACTGCATCATCCTGAGACCAGAAGAACTAGATGGTGCCTGGCTACAACCGATGACTGCCCTGACAGGGAACACTACAGAGAGCCCCTGAGGGAGCAGGAGAGCAGTGGGATACACACCCCAAATTCTCGTAAGACCAGACTTAATGGTCTAACTGAGACTAGAAGGACCCCAGTGGTCACGGCCCCCAGACCTTCTGTTGGCCCAGGACCGGAACCATTCCCGAAGCCAACTCTTCAGACATGGATTGGACTGGACAATGGGTTGGAGAGGGATGCTGGTGAGGAATGAACTTCTTGGATCAGGTGGACACTTGAGACTATGTTGGCCTCTCCTGCCTGGAGGGGAGATGAGAGGGTGGAAGGGGTTAGAAGCTGGCGAAATGGACACGAAAAGAGAGAGTGGAGGGAGAGAGCAGGCTGTCTCATTGGGGGAGAGTAACTGGGAGTGTGTAGCAAGTTATTTTATTTTTTATTTAGCAAGGTGTATATGGCACAATAAAAATTATTTTAAAAAAAAACCTCAAAGCTCTTGATTGATCAAGGAAGTTTTTATTTTGGGATCATTTTGATTGTTCTAATCTCACTTCTCCTCTGCCCCTTTTGCTTCCTAGTCCACACATAATTGCCTAGATCAGTTTCTTTCCCTTTTTATCATTTCACTTGATCCAGAAGGAACAAAGATATGCTTAAAAGAATGAGCCAAAACAAAAATAAAGCAAAACAAAAAGAAAAAAAAACTGATCCAGAAGGGACAAAGATTTGCTTAAAAGAATGATCCAGAAGGAACAAATATTTGCTTAAAAAATGGCCAAGTCAATTTTTTAAGCACATTCACCTATTATTACTCCTTACAAAGATCTTCTATTAGGATATAGTGTCCATCTTGGATAGTAGTAACATGATTCATGTGGCTGGCTGGAAAGCCCGAAGTGTTAGAGGGCATGGAATAGGAACAACTGCCTCATCTTCTTCTTTTTTAGCCTGTTGTCCATCTGCATTGGCTTCTATTCCCCAGTTGCCCTTGAGATGACTCTGACTCACAGTGATCCCCATGTGTGTCAGAGTAGAATTGTGCTCCATAGGGTTTTCAATGACTGATTTTTCAAAAGTAGATTGCCAGTCTTTTCTTCCAAGGTGCCTCTGGATGGGTTCAAACCATCAATCTTTCTGCTAGTAGTCAGGTGCTTAATCATTTGCCTGACCCAGGGACTCCTCCCTTGCGTTAGCCCTGTCCATTTTCTCCTGCCTCAATCTTAAAGCTTTCTGATCAGGCAGCAACCAACTAACAGCTCAGTGCTGCCTATATGCTTGCCAAGAACCAGCCTTAACCCCCATCTCATGACTACAGAAAAAAAAGCTCAAGAAAGACATGCCAATTGTGCACCTTTGCAATCTGGGAAAGAGGTGAGCTGTGACATGACCTCATGGGAATGCCATCGAAAGGAAACAAAAAAATGCCCGTGGCATTAATGAGGGACATCAATAATAAAATGCCCGACAAGAATGCAGAGAATGGTAGACACAAAAAGACACTTGAAACAACTGGCCTTCCAAAGCAAGATATACTCCAACTGAGTTGCATGCATTACAGTGTTGTCTGTGTTTATAAGACATGTGCATAAAACACTCAGCCATCTATGTGGTCCAGTATTTTAAACAAGAACAATTGCACCCTACAAGATAATCTTCCACTATGATTCAGTCCACATTGGTAACACTAAACATCATTGCATCAAAGACTAACAGAGAAACTAAGAAATAAGTGAACTTTATGATTTTGAATAAGAAACGTAAAAGCAATGACTTTTGGAATCTAAAGTTTCAGAAGACAGTCTTCTGTGTGCCCAGAATGGAGCCTAACTCTTTGGAGGACAAACTCTCCAGGTTATTTTCTTGCTAATAAAATTGCAAGAAAACAAAAATATATTAGAACTCCTTGGGAGGCTATCCTGTTCTTCAGAAACTAAATCTACATTGAAGTTTTCCTGGCCAACAAGGCATGTAATGTAATACGTATTTTTTTTAACTAAGGTAATATAGTGGCCCCCCACGTGTCTGTCGGTTTGTCATACTGTGAGGCTTGCATATTGCTGTGATGCTGGAAGCTATGCCACCAGTACTCAGATACCAGCAGGGTCACCTATGGTGGACAGGTTTCAGCTGAGCTTCCAGACTAAGACTGGCTAGGAAGAAGGACCCGGCAGTCTACTTCTGAAAGGAATTAGCCAGTGACAACCTTATGAATAGCAGTGGAACACTGTCTGACATATTGCCGGAAGATGAGTCCCCCAGGTTGGAAGGCACTCAAAAGACGACTGGGGAAGAGCGGCCTCCTCAAAGTAGAGTCGACCTTAATAATGTGGATGGAGTAAAGCTTTCGGGACCTTCATTTGCTGATGTGGCACAACTCAAAATGAGAAGAAACAGCTGCAAACATTAGTTAATAATTGGAACATGGATTGTATGAAGTATGAATCTAGGAAAATTGGAAATCATCAGAAATGAAATGGAATGCATAAACATCGATATCCTAGGCATTAGTGAGCTGAAATGGACTGGTATTGGCCGTTCTGAACTGGACAATCATATGGTCTGCTATGCCAGGAACGACAACTTGAAGAGGAATGGCATTGCATTCATCGTCAAAAAGAACATTCCAAGATGTATCCTGACATACAACACTGTCAGTGGTAGGATAATATCCATACGCCTACAAGGAAGACCAGTTAATACAACTATCATTCAAATTCACGCACCAACCACTGGGGCCAAAGATGAAGAAATTGAAGATTTTTATTAGCTTCTGCAGTCTGATATTGATGGAACGTGCAATCAGGATGCCTTGATATTTATGCTGAATGTAAATAGACTAAATGCGCCAATAAAGAGACAGAGAGTGGCAGAGTGGATTAAAAAACACGATCCATCTATATGCTGCCTATAAGAGACACGCCTTAGACTCAAAGACACAAACACACTAAAACTCAAAGGATGGAAAAAATACATTAAACAATGATCAAAAAAGAACAGGAGTGGCAATGTTAATCTCTGACAAAATAGACTTTAGAGCAGAATTCATCCATCACAAAGGATAAGGAAGGATACTATATAATGATTAAAGGGTCAATACACCAGGACGACATAGCCATAATAAATATTTACACACCCAATGACAGGGCTCCAAAATATATAAAACAAAATCTAACAACACTGAAAAAAGAAATAGCTCCACAGTAATAGTAGGAGACTTCAACATACCACTTTCGATGAAGGACATAACATACAGAAAGTAGCTCAATAAAGACACTGAAGATCGAAATGCCACAATCAACCAACTTGATCTCACAAACATATACAGAACACTCCACCCAACAACAGCCAACTATCCTTTTTTTTTTTTTCCAATGCACATGGAACATTCTCCAGAACAGACCACATATTAGGCAACAAGGCACGCCTTAACAGAATTCAAAACAAAATATTACAAAATATCTTTTCTGACCATAAAGCCATAAAAGTAGAAATAAATAACTGAAAAAGCAAGCAAAAAAGTCAAATACATGGAAACTGAACAACATTTTGCTCAAAAACTACTGGGTTATAGAAGAAATCAAGGGCAGAATAAAGAAATTCACAGAAACAAATGAGAAATGAAAACACATCCTATCAGAACCTTTGGGACACAGCAAAAGCAGGGCTCAGAGATCAATTTTTAGCAATAAATACACACATCCAAAAAGAAGAAAGGGCCACAATCAAAACATTAACCCTACAACTCGAACAAATAGAAACAGCGCAGCAAAAGCAGCCCAGGGACACCAGAAGAAAGGACATCATAAAAATTAGAACAGAAATAAATGAAATAGAAAAACAATGGAAAGAGTTAACAAGACCAAAAGCTGGTTCTCTGAAAAGATCAACAAAATCGATAAACCAATGGCCACATTGACAGAAGAAAAACAGGAAAGGAAGCAAATAACCTGAATAAGAAATGAGATGGGGGATATCACAGCAGACTCAACTGAAATTAAAAGAATTGTAACAGAATACTATGAAAAACTGTACTCCAACAAATTTGAAAACCTAGAGGAAATGGACAAATTTCTAGAAACACACTACCTACCTAAACTAACACAAACAGAGGCAGAACAACTAAACAAACCTATAACAAAAAAAGAGATTGAAGAGGTAATTACAAAACTGCCAACAGAAAAAAAGTGCTGGCCCTGGCAGCTTCACTGGAGAGTTCTACCAAACTTTCAGAGAAGAGTTAACACCACTACTACTAAAGGTATTTCAGAGCATAGAAAAGGACAGAATGCTCCCAAACTCATTCTACGAAGCCAGCATAACCCTGATATGAAAACCAGGTAAAGACACCACAAAAAAAGAAAATTACATACCAATATCCCTCATGAACATAGACAAAAAAATCCTCAACAAAATTCTTGCAGATAGACTTCGACAACATCAAAAAATAATCACCATGACCAAGTGGGATTCATACCAGGTGCGCAGGGATGGTTCAACATTAGAAAAACAATCAATGTAAACCATCACATAAATAAAACAAAAGAACCACATGATCTTATCAACTGATGCAGAAAAGGCATTTGACAAAGTCCAACACCTATTCATGATAAAAACTCTCAGCAAAATAGGAATAGAAGGGAAATTCCTCAACATAATAAAGGGCATTTATAAAAAGCCAACAGCCAACATCATCCTAAATGGAGAAAGTCTGAAAGTGTTACCCTTGAGAACGGGAACCAGATAAGGATGCCGTTTACCACCACTCTTATTCAACATTGTGCTGGAGGTCCTAGCCAGAGCAATACGGCAAGAAAAAGAAATAAAGGGCATCCAAATTGGTAAGGAAAAAGTAAAAGTATCCCTATTGCCCTATTTTCTTACGCACAGAAAACCCCAAAGAATCCACAAGAAAACCACTAGAACTAATACAAGATTTCAGCAAAGTATCAGGATACAAGATAAACATAAAAAAATCAGTTGGATTTCTCTATACCAACAAAGAGAACTTTGACAAGGAAATCAGCAAATCAACACCATTAACAATAGCACCCAAGAAGATAAAACACTTACGAATAAATCTAACCAGAGACGTAAAAGACCTAAACAAAGAAAACTACGAGACACTACTGCAAGAAACCAAGTGACGTACATAAGTGGAAAAACATACTTTGCTCATGGATAAGACGACTCAACATTGTGAAAATGTCAATTCTATCCAAAGCGATCTACAGATACAAGGCAATCACGATCCAAATTCCAATGATATTTTTTAACGAGATGTAGAAACATATCACCAACTTCATATGGAAAGAGAAGAGACCCCGGATATGAAAAGCATTACTGAAGAAGAAGAACAAAGTGGGAAGCCTCATACTACCTGATATTAAAGAACCTATTATATCACCACAGTAGTCAAAAAAGGCTGGTACTGGTATTACAACAGATACATAGACTAATGGAACAGAATTGAGAATCCAGACGTAATTTCATCCACCACTAAGGCCAAAGATGAAGAAATTGAAGATTTTTACCAACTTCTGCAGTCTGAAATTGATCAAACATGCAATCAGGATGCTCTGATAATTACTGGTGACTGGAATGTGAAACTTGGAAACAAAGAAGGATTGGTAGTTGGAAAATATGGCCTTGGTGACAGAAATGCATGCTGGAGATCCCATGATTGAGTTTTGCAAAACCAACAACTTATTCATTGCAGATATCTTTCTTCACCAACATCAACGGCGGTTATACACATGGACCTCACCATATGGAACACACAGGAATCAAATCGACTACATCTGTGGAAACAGACAATGGAAAAGCTCAATATCATCAGTCAGAACAAGTCCAAGGGCCAACTGTGGATCAGATCATCAATTACTCATATGCAAGTTCAAGTTGAAACTAAAGAAAATTAGAACAAGTCCACAAGAGCCAAAGTAGGACCTTGAATATATTCCACCTGAATTTAGAGAACATCTCAAGAAAAGATTTGACGTGTTGAACGCTAATGACCGAAGATCAGACGAGTTGTGGAATGACATCAAGGACATCACACATGAAGAAAGCAAGAGGTCATTAAGGCAGGAGAGAAAGGAAAGACCTAAATGGATATCAGAAGACACTCTGAAACTTGCTCTTGAACATCAAGTAGCTAAAGCAAAAGGAAAAAATGATGATGTAAAAGAGCTGAGCAGAAGATTTCAAAGGGCGGCTCAAGAAGACAAAGTAAAGGTATTATGATGACATGTGCAAAGATATGGAGATAGAAAACCAAAAGGGAAGAACATGCTCAGCATTTATCAAGCTGAAAGAACTGAAGGAAAAACTTCAAGCCTCAATTTACAATACTGAAGGATTCTACAGGGAAAATATTAAATGACGCAGGAAGCATCAAAGAAGATGGAAGGAATACACGGAGTCACTATACCAAAAAGAATTGGTTGATGTTCAACCATTTCCGGAGGTAACATATGATCAGGAACCAATGGGTGGTACTGACAGAAGAAGTCCAAGCTGCACTGAAGGCACTGGCGAAAAAGGCGGCTCTGGAAATTGACGAAATACTAACTGAGATGTTTCAACAAAGGATGCAGCACTGGAAGTGCTCACTGGTCTATGCCAAGAAATTTGGAAGACAGCTACCTAGCCAACTGACTGGAAGAGATTCACATCTATGTCTATTCCCAAAAAAGGTGATCCAACTGGATGCAGAAATTATTGAACAATATCATTAATATCACATGCAAGCAAAATTTTGCTGAAGGTCATTCAAAAGCGGCTGCAGCAGTATATCGACAGGGAACTGCCAGAAATTCAAGCCAGATTCAGAAGAGAAAGTGGAACCAGGGATATCATTGCTGGTGTCAGATGGATCCTGGCTGAAAGCAGAGAACACCAGAAAAATGTTTACCTGTGTTTTACTGACTATGCTAAGGCGTTCAACTGTGTGCACCATAACAAATTATGGATAACATTTCCAAGAATGGGAATTATGGAACAGTTAATTGTGCTCATGAGGAATCTGTACATAGATCAAGAGGCAGTCGTTCAAACAGGACAAGGGGATACTGCGTGGTTTGAAGTCAGGAAAGGTGTGCGTCAGTGTTGCATCCTTTCACCATACCTATTCAATCTGTATGCTGAGCAAATAATCCGAGAAGCTGGACTATATGAAGAACATGGCATCAGGATTGGAGGAAGACTCATTAACAACCTATGTTATGCAGATGACACAACCTTGCTTGCTGAAAGTGAAGAGGAATTGAAGCACTTACTGATGAAGATCAAAGACCACAGCCTTCAGTATGGATTACACCTCAACATAAAGAAAACAAAAATCCTCACAACTGGACCAGTAAGCAACATCATGATAAAAGGAGAAAGATTAAGGTTGTCAAGGATTTCATTTTACTTGGATCCACAATCAACAGCCGTGGAAGCAACAGTCAAGAAATCAAAAGACCCATTGCATTGGGCAAATCGGCTGCAAGACATCTCTTTAAAGGGTTAAAAAGCAAAAATGTCACTTTGAGGACTAACGTGGGCCTGACCCAAGCCACGGTGTTTTCAATCGCCTCCTATGCATGTGAAAACCGGACAACAAATAAGGAAGACGGAAGAAGAAATGTCGCCTTTGAATTGTGGTGTTGGCAAAGAATACTGAATATACCATGAAACTGCCAAAATAATGAACAAATCTGTCTTGGAAGAAGTAAAACCAGAATGCTCCTTGGAAGCAAGGATGCCAAGACTGTGTCTCACATACTTTGGACATGTTGTAAGGAGGGATCAGTCCCTGGTGAAGGACATCGTGTTTGGTAAAGTTCAGTGAAAAAGAGGAAGACCCTCAAGAAGATGGATTGACCCAGTGGCTGCAAGAATGGGCTCAAGCAATGCAACAATTGTGAGGATGACGCACGGCACGACTGGGCAGTGTTTTGGTCTGTCGTGCATAGGGTTGCTATCAGTTGGAACTGACTGGACGGCACCTAACGACGACGACAACAACATGAGCAGCTGATATTTGACAAAGACCCAACATTCTCCCTTCTCCACCTGGGGTTCCCGATTACCAGCTTTCCTGTCCCCTCCTGCCTTCTCATCCTTGCCCCTGGGCTGTTGTGTCCCTTTAGTCTCATTTTGTTTCATGGGCCTGTCCAATCTTTAGGTGAAGGGTGAACCTCAGGAATGACTTCATTACTGAGGTAAAAGGGTGTCTGGGGGCCATACTATAGGGGTTTCTCCATTCTCTGTCAGGCCAGTGAGTAAGTCTGGTCTTTTTTGTGAGTTAGAATTTTGTTCTACATTTTTTCCGGCTCTGTCCAGGACCCTCTCCTGTGATCCCTGTCAGACCAGTCAGTGGTGATAGCTGGGCACCATCTAGCTGCGCTGGACTCAGTCTGGCAGAGGCCGTGGTAGACACGGTGCGTTAGTCCTTCAGACTAATCTTTCCCTTGTGTCTTTAGTTTAATTCATTCTTCCTTGCTCCTGAAGGGGTGAGACCAGTGGAGCATCTTAGATGGCTGCTCAAAGGCTTTTAAGACCCCAGATGCTACTCACCAAAGTAGAATGTAGGACATTTTCTTTATAAACTATGTTATGCCAACTGAGCTAGATGTTCCCCGAGACCATGGTCCCCACAGCTCTCAGCCCCAGTTTTCCATTTTTAACATTACAGGTCATTCTTTTAAACACCCAGTAGCAGAGACCAACACTCATCTGTCAGTTGGTCATACTGTGGTGGGTTGCCTGTTGCTGTGATGCTGGAAGCTATGCCACCAGTATCTCAAATGTCAGCAGGGTCATCCATGGCCGACAGGTTTCAGTGGAGCTTCTAGAATGAGACAGACTAGGAAGAAGGACCTGATGGTCAACTTCTGAAAAAACTGACCAATGAAAACCTCACGAATAGCAGTGGAACGTTGTCTGATATACTGCTGGAAGATGAGCTCACTTGTCTATGCCAAAACATTTGGAAGACAACTATCTGGCCAACCGACTGGAAGAGATCCATATTTGTGCCCTTTCCAAAGAAAGGTGACCCAACAGAATGTGGAAATAATTGAACAATATCATTAATATCACACACAAGTAAAATTTTGCTGAATTCAAAAATGGTTGCAGCAGTATATCAACAGGGAACTGCCAGAAATTCAAATCAGACCAGATTCAGAAGAGGACATGGAACGATGGATATCACTGCTGTTGTCAGATGAATCTTGGCTGAAAGCAGAGAATACCAGAAAGATGTTTACCTGTGTTTTACTGACTATGCAGAGGCATTCGACTATGTGGACCATAACAAATTATGAATAGCATTGTAAAGAATGAGAACTCCAGAACACTTAATTGTGCTCATGAGGAACCTGTACATAGATCAAGATGCAGTTGTTTGGACAGAACAAGGAGATGGCGCATGGTTTAAAGTCAGGAAAGGTGTGCGTCAGGGTTGTATCCTTTCACCATACTCATTCAATCTGTATGCTGAGCAAATAACCGAGAAGCCGGACTATATGGAGAAGAACGGGGCACCAGGATTGGAGGAAGACTCATTAACAACCTGTGTTATGCAGATGACACAACCTTGCTTGCTGAAAGTGACGAGGACTTGAAGCACTTACTGATGAAGATCAAAGACTACAGAAAAACAAATCCTCACAACTGGACCAATAAGCAAATCATGATACACAGAGAAAAGACTGAAGTTATCAAAGACTTCATTTTATTTGGATCTTCAATGAATGCCCAGGAAAGTAGCAGTCAAGGAATCAAACAACCTATTTCATTGGGTAAAACTACTGCAAAAGACCTCTTTAAAGCATTAAAAAGCAAAGATGTCACTTTGAGGACTAAGGTGTGCCTGACTCGAGCATATGTCCAATGGCCTCATATGCACGTGACAGCTGGACAATGAACAAGGAAGACTGAAGAGCTGACGCCTTTGAATTATAGTGTTGGCGAAGAATATTGACTGTACCATGGACTGCCAAAAGAACGAACAAATCTGTCTTAGTAAGAAGTACAACCAGAATGCTCATTGGAAGTGAGGATGGCTAGACTTTGTCTCATATATTTTGGACGTGGTGTCAGGAGGGATCAGTCCCTGGAGAAGGACATCATGCTTAGTAGAGGGTCAACAAAAAAGAGGAGGACCCTCAGTGAGATGGATTGACACAGTGGCTACAACAATGGGCTCAAACATAGCAAAAATTGGTAGGGTGCTGCAGAACTGGGCAGTGTTTTGTTCTGTTGTACATCGGGTCGCAATGAGTTAGAACCAACTCAACGGCCCCTAACAACAAGAACAACAACAGTAGCAGATATGCTATGAAAGACGGGGAAAATAAACTGAGTCGCTGGTGATGGCCAAACTTTTTTACTGTCACTCGGAAGACAAAGGGGACATGAGGACCACAAGTTTCCAAGAAACAATGAGTAACAATTGATCTTTTCCTAGAAATACAGATTTATGTCCTTCGTGGTGAATGATAACAAACAATGCTATCTTTGTATCAGTTTACAGCAAGGAAAATCAGATTGCCTTGCAAGAAATGCGAGAAGTCATCGAAAAAAACAAAACAAAAGACAACTACTTCTTCTTATTTTAGCCAAGAGCTAATATGAAAAACGTGTGGCCAGTGTGCAAGGAATCTGGTTCTGTCAGAGACTCGACAAATTGGATTCTTTGTAAGTGATGCACAGTCCAGCTCCGTTCCTGATACCCACTGCCTTCCAAAAACATCACTGCATGAAACATCTGTTTTCTGCAAGATTAGTACAACTCACCAGAAACGTGCTTGCCCTGAAGGCAATAAAGAGATGGTAAAAACTGATTGCAATTCTATTTATGTGAAGGAATTCAGATAAATCCTGGCCTGATTCATAAGAAATGTTTCCAGTCTCCCTTCACTGAATGCCCCTTGGGATCATTTTCCTATTATCAGGGATGGGATGGTAGCAGTCTAGGCTTCGATTTCTATTCCATCAGTTTGAGACTGATACAACCAAGGCAATATTAAATTAGCTAGGCTGCAAAGCAAATGCCAAAAGCCAAACATAACCCAGACGCCCATATCAAATCCCTTTACCATGAGTAACGAAATAATCACAATACTATAAACAAAACATGTCCGGGATCCAGCCGATGGCTCACACATTTCAAGGAATATTTGATGCAACAGAGCTCCCAAATAAAATGAATTTAGACAGTTCTTGGAGTTCATAATGGAATTGGACCTGGAAAGGTGGTGGTGGTGGGGAAACAGGACAAAAGGTGACCTTGACTTGAAGGCTTCCTATTAAAATTTATACAGCACTATTTTACCCGCCAATGTGTCTGCTTCCAGGCAGCCAGGACTATCAACTCTGTAAATAATAAGTGCTTCATAATACTTGAGTTAATTGTTTAGTCTGGCACTGAACGGGGGTGTCTCAAACTTTGGATTTGTCACCTGATGCAGTGCAAGCATAGAATGTGTGTGTGTATGTGGAAGAGAGAACACAGTATAACTAAAAGTTGTGTCTGGGAAAAGACAGGTTCTTTTGTTTCATAGCTAGGTTTACATCAGACTTCTTGAAAGCAGGTTTACAGTCATCTAATGCTAAATGTGCATTTCCAAGCTACTTTCTTTTGTACCCTTCCAAAAATGTTTTACAAAATAAATCTCAGGTTTAAAATTCATAATGTCAAAATAAAACAGAAGTACAGCTTTCCAAACTGACAGATACGTATTCTCTCCTGAGGCAACAGACCAGTTGTCGTTGATTCCGACTCATGGCGACCCCATGTTTGTTACAGTAAAACTGTGCTCCGTGGGGTTTTCAATGGCTGTGTTCTTTCGGAAGTAGATCACCAGGACTCTCTTCCGAAGTGCCTTTGGGTGGACTCAAACCACCAACCTTTCAGTTAGCAGCTGAGCTCTTAACCATGTGTGTCACTTAGGGACTCTGAGGTGGTGGTTAAGAGCATAGCAAAAATTAACATGAACCATGGAAACCCTGGTGGCATAGTGGTTAAGAGTTTGGCAGCTAACCAAGAGGCTGGCAGTTCATAATCTAGCAGGGGCTCCTTGGAAACCCTATGGGGCAATTCTACTCTGTCTATAGGGTTTCCAAGAGTTGGAATCGATGGCAACAGGTTTTTTGGTTTTTTATACACTTACTGCTTGTGGGGTTGCAGAGAAACGAGTACTCCCACACACTACTGAGGGAAAGTGTGACTGCCTTTTTGGATTGCAACCTGACAATGTCTTTTAGATTAAACGTGCGTGTATACATTGTGACCATCCCTGGAAACCTTTCCCATCTAAACAAATTCCCAGGTGGAAGAACGTATGTACAAGGCCAGTTTGCAGTAGCCAAGCACCGGGAATAAAGTGAGAGCCCATTGATGGGGGAATAACTAAATACATTATAGTCAACCCATGGCATAGAATATCTCC
Source organism: Loxodonta africana (assembly GCF_030014295.1). NCBI lineage: Eukaryota > Metazoa > Chordata > Mammalia > Proboscidea > Elephantidae > Loxodonta > Loxodonta africana. The sequence continues at coordinate 16,891,110 of NC_087369.1, forward strand.
ATTAAAAAGAGTCAAGTGATGCTACAACATGGATGAACCCTGAAAACACTCTGAGGGAAATAAGTCAGTCACAAAAGGGATAAATACTGTATAAGCTCACTTATATGAAATGGCTAAGATAGACAAGGGTACAGACCAAAGTTTATTAGTGGTTACCAGGGGTGGGCTGGAGGGAGGGGAAAAGGAGGAGTCATTGCTTAGTGGACATTGAGTTTCTGATAAGGGGGATGGGAAAATTTGGAAATGAATAATGGTGACGGTTGCACAACAGGATAAACATAATTAATGCCGATGACCTGTACACGCGAAGAATGTTGAAAAGGCAAACCATTTGTTACATATATGTTTACCACAACAAAAGAGAGATAGAGAGACAGCCACGTTGAGTATATTGGGAACGATTTCCACAAGGTATTGTTCACTCAACAAACACAAGATGCCAAAAAGTTCTTACGATTCGGTTTTAGTAAGACAATGACAAAATAACCCTGCATATGAATATACTTACATGTATATTTGTGTCAGTGGAGAAAACTAAGTATGGAGAAAAACAGAGCAAAATGGAATCCAGGATATATCTGGGACTAGGGAATACTGATGTGGTTGGATGAGGAAGGAAATGGGGTGGAGGGGAGCAAACTCAAAAGGAAAAGCACTCCACCAAAAAGTTAAATCCAAAACCAAAACCCAAACCCATTGCCGTCGAGTTGATTCCAACTCACAGCAACCCTACAGGCCAGAGTAGAATTGCCCCATAGAGTTTTCAAGGAGCACCTGGTAGATGTGAACTGCCAGCTTTTTGGTTAGCGGCCGTAGCACTTAACCACTACACCACCAGGGTTTCCTCCAAAAAAGCCAAAGGATATTTATTATCACATTTATTGCTGTAAAATCATGTGTTAAGTGTAGGCTTCAGGAATACTAGAAGTCAACAGTGGCTTGGAGTCAGGAGATCTGGGTACAAGCCCTGCCTTGTCCACTAAGTCTTTACGTGGCCTTGAGCAAGTAACCAATCTGTTGAGCCTTGGAGGCCACAGCTGTCAAATGAGGGCAATGGCCCAGACGGTCCAGCCCTACCAGTACCAGCTGCCATCAGTCGACCCTGACTCCTGTGTCAGAGCAGAACTGTGCTCCACTGGGCTTTTGATGGGTGCTTCTCTAGAAGCAGCTCATCAGGCCTTTGTTTCAAGGCAGCTCTGGTGCATTCAAACCTCCAAGCTTCTGGCTAGCAGCTGAGAACATTAATCATTTGTATCACCAAGGACTTTAAGTTTCTGCACCACCCAGGTGTCCTCAGTGTCTACGCCTGTCAAATGAGGGCTACAGCCCCAGAGGTCCAGCCCTAACGTTCTATGATTTCTTCCTAATTTTAACGTGAAAGGCCCCCGCCATATTTGCTAATTGAAACACCTATCCTCCAGATAGTCACAGAACTTTGTGTTGACGTTCAGAAAGCACCACCTTCCAAAGAAAGCGGCCCCCTTGTTTCATTCTGCAATGATCATGAAACTCCAGAGCCCATCGTACCTTTGGGAATGGGTTGGGAATGCTTTGCTCCTTGGTCCAGTTTGAAGTCCAAATATAAAGTTGGTGTGCGAGTGTAAATCTTGGCCTGAAAAAGAAAAAGGAAACCAACTCTCATCATTTTTCCAAGGATAAAGTTCTTTACTTCAGTTGGGCTCTTCTGTCATAAGCCTGTGGCCCATTACATAATTGCAATATAATTGTATAACTATATTTACGATTCCTCATACAGAAGTGGTATTAAAGCTGAGCCGCTAATACAGCCCCATTTTAAGGATCTTGGTCTAAAAATTAACTCTCCTCCCCAACTGCCCTTTTAACTCAGTACTGAGGTTACTCCTGAGGTTCACCCTTCAGCCAACGATTAGATAGGCCCATAAAACGAACAATAATTCACGTAGCTCAACCATACATACGAGATTAAATGGGCACACCAGCCCAGGGGCAGGACAAAAGGGGCACACCAGCCCAGGGACAAGGACAAGAAGGCGGGAGGGGACAAGAAAGCTGGATGAACGGAAATAGTGAATAGAAGGTCGAAAAGGAGAGAGTGTTGACATGTCCTGGAATTGGCAACCAATGTCACAAAACAATATGTATATTACTTGTTTAATGAGAAATCAATTTACTCTGTAAACCTTCATCTAAAGCACAATTTAAAAAAAAGGAAAAAAAATTAGCTCTCCTAGCTTTATAATCGGGTTGACAAGCTAATTCCAGGGTGTTGGCTGTCTTCTTACAGTCACTACTCAAATACTTTCTAATTTCCAGGCTTCCACTTGACATGTTAGGTTATCTCACATCCAAATATATATTTCCTTCCCAGGATTCAATAAAGCCATTTTTTAATTTTGAAATTCAAAAAAGTGGCCTGTAAATATTTTTTTCTTACTTGGCTCTCTTGCAAAAATGGTTGTTTAACACTGCTGGCTTGAAAAAGGTACAACCCCAAATGTAGCATATTTTGCAGGATCTTCCATTATAAACAGTGGCTTTGATTCCATTGACAGTTACGCAGAGTTTGTAATTGAATATAATACCATCCTGAATTACAGGCATGGACCAAAATCCAAGGGATTTTGCTACAAACTTTATGATGTCTCACCGTTTATCACAAAGCCTCCATGGTTCTATTCTATTTTTTTTTTAATACACACAAAAATGAAAAAGCAGATAGTAACAAGCTTGGTGGAGTAAAAGGAACGTTCATACATTGCTGGTGGAACTTTAACTTGGTACAATCAATTCGGAAAGCTGCTTGGCAGTACGTAGTACAGATGAATATGTTCATAACCTATAGCACAGCATTCCACCGGATGGATGCATACTCAACAGAAATGTGTACATGTGTTCACCTAAAGGCATGTACAAGAATCTTAATAGTGACGATGTTGGTAACAGCCCCAAACTGGAAATATCCCAAATGTCCTTTAACAACAAGAACAAAAAAATCCATTGCCATAGAGCTGATGATTCTGACTCATAGTGACCCTATGGGACAGAGTAGAATTGCCTCATAGGGTTGTCAAGGAATGGCTGCTGAATTCAAACTACTGACCTTTTGGTTGGTAGCTGAGCTCTTAACCACTGCGCCACCAAGGCTCCAACAGAATGGGTAAATGAATTGTAATATGCGTATACAATGGAACACTCTACAGCCAAGAGAATGAATGAACCACAACTACTACACAGATGAATCAAAACAAGGCAAAACTAATCTACGGTGTGAGATATCATAAAAGTGGCTACCTTGGGTCGGGTAGTAATATGGCTTCTGAGGGTTGGTAATGTTGTGTTTCTTGACCTGACTGATGGTTTCATGGGTATGTTCCCTTGGTGAAAATTCTGAGCTGTATACTTGATTTGTGTACTTTTCTGTAAATATGTTATACAGGTAGTCCCTGCCTTATGACAGGGTCCCATCCTGACGGCTCCGTCATCAGTTGGTTCTAATGTAAGTCAGATACCTCATTTTTTTTTTTTTTAGTTTTCATTATTATTGCCTTTTATTGTCAGTATCTTTATAAATCCCATCCTTATTTGTCTTTGGGGGTTGGAAACAAAACATATAAACTTGCAGGTATGTTTAACGTTGTATGTAGTACACAGTACTAACAATAAGATGTAAAAAAAAAGGACAGTCATAAGTGCAGTTCCTCGTAACTCGAACCCAATGTAAGTCGGGGACTACCTGTACTTTAATGAAAAGCTTACATTCATTAAAAACATGCACATGTAAACAGACAAAAGAAGAGAATTTGGAGCCCAGGATTCCTGATTATTCTTGATGAAGGCATCATTTTACAGAGCAATTACGTGAGCTCCATGAGGACATGGACATGTCTGCCTCTTTTTCACCACTGGGCCCCCAGAGTGGGCATTCAACAAATATTTAAAGAATATACTTACTAACAGCATACACAGGATATTCTTCAGTACCTTTACCTACATGTAACAAAATACAGTACTCCTCTTCAAGACAAGTGACTTTGGCATGGTCAAAGTGTGTCTGTACATTTGATTATGGAATAGAGAATTATAAAAAAGGTTGACTCTCAAAAACATTTCCCTTTTCCTTTGACTGTCTCATGTGCTGAAGAATTGGGCTTTAAAATGGTCTGGTGGACGGCTTTACATGGCTTAAATGGTCAAGGTTCATCAATACAGCTTCAAAGACAGGAAAAGAAAATTTCCCAGTGCATGCCTAAATCAGACCAGAAAGACCTGTGACATGAAGGGCAACCTGAGGCCAAAGATTCACAATTAAGAGCTTGGAACAGCAAGAAAAGAAGGGCAGCACACATGGGACACAGGGGTTCTCTGGGATCATTAAGGGTCTAAGCACCACTGAGAAAGGGACTGGTTGCGTCTGATGAAGACTTCTAAAATTATCTCTAGGACGATCAAGGGTAAACGTCATATAATATCAAATGACTCCTCTGCTTGGGAAATATTTTCTTCTCTTCCAGAAAGTGGATTCCTGTTTGGTTAAGAATTTTCCCCAACGTCTGCCTCAGTGGCAGATGCAATATCTCTGCCTACAGCGAACAGATTAATCACCAAGAGGTTCTTGGTTTAATTTTTACTAGCATTCTTCCAGAATGTTGTAAAAAAAAAATGTTGAGCTGGAAACCAGGAGTCTTTGATGCTAGTACTGCTTTTCCTGCTTATTAGCATGGCATTTATCTTCTTCTGGGCTTAGTTCTCTCATCTGAAAATCTGGTGGTAGCAGGACTTCCTAAAATTTCAATCTTTTTCTGGTTCTGAAATAGTGAGTCGGAGAATGAGTGTTTTCTTCCACACTTTAATTTTTTTTAATTCCCTTGTGCTCTATCAGACTAGAGATGTAGAGAAGTGAGAACATGGCTGTGGAGGGGGAGGACACCCAGGGCTTTGGGGGAAGGGGCTGGTTAACCCCGTCTATTCTTGCCCTTCCCCTTCAACCTCGGTCATCCATCTTTGCCCTCCTGGTTGGTTCCCTTTCTTTTCTTCTTGTCTCTAGTTTCTTAACCTACACATACTGTCCAAAAGTTACTAATGTACCCAAGACTGCAAACACACACACACACACATACACACACACTCCCGTGTGAAACCACAAATACATCCTATTGTCTTACAGTGTGAAAAGGGCTAAGGGAAAAATTTTAATTCACTTTGGAGTTGTTTTGTACCACATCTATAACCTCAAATAGAATTCAGTTTTCAGTATCTTTTTTATTGACAACTGAATCACTGAAGGGTTTGCTATAACATTTCTTGAATAATATACTACCCCAAACCCCAAAACGAACCTAAATGTTTATTATTCTATTTTAATTAATCTACAATGAGATAAAAACTCAATTTGGGGTTCACAACCAATGTCACAAAACAATACGTGTATTGTTTAATGAGAAGCTAGGTTGCTCTGTAAACCTTCATCTAAAGTACAATTAAAAAAATAAAGTTATAGAAAAATAAACCAAACAAGCCTCAATTTGGAAGCTGTACCATGAGCATATATGAAAAGCAGGTAGGTTTTGTTTTTTAATTTTAAGGTTCCATGGTAACTGTTGAAATGGCAAGTATAAATTATATTCATTTGATGGTAATGCCAGCCTTGAATGCACTTTGAGAAAACCTGGATTTAATCTTATTACACACACTACTGATTTGCAACCATAAAGAAATACTGCCATGATCCACATTCTTTCCTGTATTCCATTGTGTTTACTTTTATGTACAGTATGAAACTATTAATAGGCCCTCAAAATAAAATGAGAATTTAAGTAAACAAATCATTTTTTAGGTTAAAACTTAGCTATCAATGAACGTATCTGCTTCTACAGGGTTCAAAGAAATTGGTCCGTGTCAAAATTAAACATTCCTCTACAAATCTGTTTCAGCATGGGCAGAACTAACGCACTTGAATTTCATCAGTGAAATAGTTTTCTTTTTCCTTCTCTGTTGGCGCAGTGGTTAAGAGCTTGGCTGCTAACCAAAAGGTAGGCAGTTTGAATCCACCAGCCGCTCCTTGGAAAACCCCATGGGGCAGTTCTACTCTGTCCTGTAGGTTCGCTATGAATCTGAATGGACTCAACAGCAACGGGTTTGGTTTTCTCTGTTTTGGTTCTGATTAATAGTGCCTGCCTAGGTACAAAAATCCAAAGCTATCCCTGTTTCGTCTTTCTTCCCTTCTCATAATCTCTGTTAAAAGTGTTTGGGAAAGTTTTCTGTAAAGTCTGTTATTTGAAAAGTCCAGTGGCTTAAAATCTTATGGTTTAAATGTCATGCAGGAAAGGTTTCTAGAAGGTAAGTAATGTACCTCTTCATAACAAGTTAACTGTAAATTTTGGCTAACCTATGAATCCACCAGGCGATCCCTGGAAACTCTATGGGGCAGTTCTACTCTGTCCTATAGGATTGCTGAGTCGGAATCGACTGGGTGGCAGTGGTTTTTTTGTTTGTTTGTTTGTTTTTAATAACAGGGGAGTCCCTGGGTGGTGCAAACAGTGCTCAGCTGGAGGTTCGAGTCTACCTAGAGGCACCTCAGAAGAAAGGCCTGGCAATCTACTTCTGAAAAATCAGCCAGGGAAAACCCTATGGAGCACAGTTCTACTCTGACACACAAGATGTTGCCATGAGTTGAAGCTGACTCGATGGTAACTGGTTTTGTAACAACAGGGGTTGTTACAAAAGGGAAAGCTTTGTGTCTCTTTCTCTATAAATATGCTAGAACTAAGCCCTTAATAAGTCTCAGTCTCAGACACCACTCTAATAACGACTGCTAGACAAGCAAGACAACACACAGCCTGCAAAACTATTTCCTTTTGACCCCAACTACCTTCATCTTAGACCCTTCAAAGACTTCCCACTTACCCTGAATTTTTTTTTGGGGGGGGGTCAAGCTGGCTTCCTTCCTCTGCTTTCATTCATAAATGTGATCTTAATTAGGAGACAAAATCATTTCCACATGTAAGCCATGTGGCTTAAAAACGTCTTCCCAAGGAAACGCACAAAGCATGCTACCTTGGTATGTCTGAGCATGGCAGAGGAAATACCTTTCATTTGCCACTGCTTCCCCTTCCACAGATAAATGCAGCCCATTTCTCCCTGACTGCAGCTTCTTTTACCACCAGGCCACCTTCCCTCAAAACAAGTGGCAGCAATTTGGTGTCACATGTCAGAGCCGTGCTAAATGCTTTCGCATTGCTTTTTGGGGACTATTGCAAAAATCATCTCTGATTTAGTGATTTTTTCAGAAAATGCACTCAAATCCTCAAACCTACTATACTGTTGGTATCAAATCAGCTCCAACTCATGGCAACTGCACGTACAACAGAAAACATCGCCCGGTCCTGGGCTATCCCCACGATCGTCAGCATGCTTTAGTTCTTTGTTGTCTTCCAACCTAGGGGGCTCATCTTCCAGCACTCTATCAGGAAATGTTCTGTTGTGATCCACAGTTTTCACTGGCTAATTGGCCTTTCTTCCAAGTCTGTCTTAGCCCGGAAGCTCCACTGAAACCTGTCGACCATGGGTAACCCTGCTGGTATTTGAAATACTGGTGGCACAGCTTTCAGCATCACAACAACACACAAGCCACCACAGTATGACAGACTGACAGACAGGTGGTAGCCTACTATAACACGTTGCTTAAAACGAAAATTACCCTATGTAACTGTACTACCCCTTTACCTTTGCCGTCGATTCTGACTCATAGCGACCCTATAGGGCAGAGTAGAACTGGCCCATAGGGCTTCCAAGGAGCGCCTGCTGGATTTGAACTGCAGACGTTTTGGTTAGCAGGTATAAATCTTAACCACTACTCCACCAGGGTTTCCATGTAACCGTACTAATGATATGTCAATTCTCAATATCTCCAAGACTGTTTCTATCTGTTCCTGGACCCTCACACTCATGTTGGACCATTCCCCTAATGCTGGACATTAAGATTTATGATTTTTTGCATTATTACTAACTTTTCACGAATATCTTTGCACATAAACATTTTTACATTTCTAATTTTTTTCTTTCAAAATGAATCTAGAGATCTAAAAGTCTGGCCATTTTAACGGCTCTTGATATACCTATGGTTGAATGCAATGTAGCCAAAAGCAATTTGCCAAATGCAAATTGGCCAGCATGATGATCTAGTTTAAGCCGTAATTTTACTGAAAATGTCTACTGCCAGTAGCTGGTTTTTCTAGCCTTGGTAGTTTTGCTACACCACAGGGCAATTTTTCAATCCTTTATGTGCTCTAAATATTGGATTTTTTTTTCAACTAATCTTCTATTGTTAGAAATTTAACTCATTCTAACAAATCCCCTACTGTTGAACCTTTAGATTCTTTTCCATATTTCCTTGTTACAAAAACATAGAAGACAAGGATTAACTGCTGTCAAGAAAAAGAAGATAACACACCTGAAAATCCTTGAAAAATGGACAAAAGGAAAAAAGCTAAACATTTTTGGAAAAAAAGTTTAAAGCCACCACCTCTATAGTACAAATATCAGCATTTGAAAAACCAGTGTCTAGCGATACTTGCTTTTGAAGAAATCATCATTTTGATTAATTTTTTTATCTGACTTGTGGGTTTTTCGTCCAAAGGGCTTTTGGCCACATCACTTAGCATCCACCAAAATGTTGACAATATATTTTTTCCTAATCTTAGCTAAATTAATAAGTAGAAATTGGCTTTCCCTTGCTCTTTTAATTTGACTATTGGTCTGAATAATATTTTAGTTATTATTATTAATTTATAACAAAGGCTTTGAAAGTCTCTCATATAATCAGGAATTCTAAACTCTGGCTGCCTTGACAACTTCATTCAGATCTAATACTCCATCGTAGCATGAGAAGAGGTGAACGAGGGAAGTTTCCTGTCCAACGCATCCAAATAAAGTAAGTATTAAAATAGGTTCCAATCGTACTGAACATAGCCTCCTGTTTATCCACACACAAGAGACGAGGATGTTCCCTACTATTCTGCAACAATTCCAAGGACTGGAAGAGTTGGCCAAACCTACTGAAGTTTCCATTTAGTAATTAATAATTTATTGTTATAATTTAATAAACCCTATTAAATATTAAATATTATTAATATAACAAATAAAAATAGCTAAATATATTTAGGGCTTAGAATGTACCAGGCACTATTCTAGGTCCTTCGTGTGTATTAATTAGGCTGCCTGGCTTTTTCTTTTTATAAACTATCTGCTCACTTACTTATTTGAGCTTTAATTCATTCACTTACTCATTTAATTCCCTCATTCAGTCAATACTGATTGACAGCCTATTATGTGCTCGTCATTGGATATGTATATAGGTGACTAATAGATCTGCTTAGCCCTTGTGGAGATTACTTCCTAGTGAGGAAGACAAGCTAACAAACATAAAATTATAAAATGTGCTACATGCTATAAAAATAATAAGTGGAGTTCAGAGAGAGATAATAAAATGAGAGGGAGTAACCTCTGTAGATATGGAAGACCTCTTGAAGGAGATTCGCCTGATGAAAGTAGAATTCTGAATGAGAAGAGTCTGGGTTAAGAGGTTTCTGGGTAGGAGAAGGAGCTATAACAATAGCTACATAGGCCTTTTGAATGCACAAAGTCCTTGAGGCAGTGAAGAGCTTGGTGTATTTAGAAACTGAGAGGAGAACAACATGGTAGACACAAAATGATTATGAGGGAAAATGATGTGAGATGAGCTTAGAGAGTAAAGATCCAATCAAATGTCTAAGTCACGTGAGGCATGGGAGTACACTGAAGAATGTGAAGCAGCAGACCACTGGATCTAATTTTTACCTTAAAGAGATGGTTTGAGCTGCTGAACAGAGAACTGGAGGGTAGTAAGTAAACATAGAAGTGAGAAGATTCCTGAAGAGGCTGCTGCAGTGGTCCAGGCCAAGTCTGGGCAGAGGGTGGGAAGAGAAGGAGATAGATTTGAAATATATTTGGGAGATAAAAAGGTTTTTCTGATGGACTGGCTGTGGGAAGGGGTGAGAGTGAGCAATAAGGAAGACCACCATATTTCTACTTTGAGTAGGGGGTGATGGTGCCATTCATTAAAGTAGCGGAAGACTGGAAGGAAAACAGGTTTTTTTCGTTCGTTGTCAAGGCAGATGAGGATGGGGAAACAAGAGTTCGATTTTTGCTATTTTAAGTTTGATATGCCTGGGAATCATGCAAACGGAGATGTCAATTAGGAGGCTGAATATATGAGTCTACTACCTAGAGCTCAGAGGTGAGGCTTGTACTGTGGATACAAATTTGGGAGTCGTCAGACTATAAATGTCATCTAAGTCCATGGGATGGATGATACCACCTAGAGAAATGATGTTCAATAGAAGAAAGAAGACTCAGGACCACGCTCCAGGGAACCTGGACGCGTAGGGGCCTAGGAGAGGAGAATGTGCCTACCTGAGAAAGGGAAGTGGGAAGGAGCATCCAGGCACACAATAATGTATTGTCCCAGAGGCCAAAGAAGGGGGAGAGGGTACTGAGAAGCAGGACGTGGCAGTCATGGAAAGGAAGAGATGCTATGAGGAGAGAAAAAAAGACCTCTGGGATGGCCACATGGAAGTCAGTGGTGACTGGTTCAATGGATCTGTGGGGATGGACGCCAGACTGAGAGCATGGAGAACACGCGCAGAAAAACTGTGTGAAGTATGTATGACTCTGAAAGGGAATAGAGAATGGCGGGGTATGGAATTAAAGGAATTTTATGCTTCTTTTATCAGTTTGTAAGAGAATTTTAGAAAATAAACTAAAGTCATTCCAAATCAGATCCATTGCCATCGAGTAAATTCTGACTCATAGTGACCCTATAGGACAGAGTAAAACTGCCCCATAGGGTTTCTAAGGTTGTAAATCTTTACAGAAGCAGACTGTCACATCTTTCTCCTGTGGAGCAGCTGGCGGGTTGGAACCTCCAACCTTTCGGTTAGCAGCCTAGCACTTTAACCACTGTGCCACTAGGGCTCCTCTTGAGGCCATTGGCCTTAGTAATATTCCTTGCAAAAATTGTTTTTGTCCTTTAATTTCGTTTATGAAATTTCAGACATGGGTCAGTATATCAATGTTTTCTCTCCAATGCTTTTGAATTTAGAAAGTCTAAAAAAAAATTTTTTTTTCCCCATACTATGACCATTTCAACGTTTGCCTATATTTTCTACTTCAAAATGTTTACCATTCAGTTCTTTAATCTATTTAGAATTTGTTTTTTCTGAGGTATGAGATCATGAGCTAATCTGATTTCTTTTTAAAAATGGCTAACCAATCACCCCAGTTCCATTTGCTGATTTATTCTCCCCTTCTCCTAGATGACGATAATCTTCTTTATCATTATCAAATTTGCATATATGCTTGGGCCTATTTGCATTCCTCTTTCTGGCACAAGGAAGAGCCTCAGTGGGGGGAAACCAGGTGTCCACTTCACTAACTAGCTCAGGAGCCTCAACTAATAGAAGGAGATCATGTTGTCATCCAATAACCTACTACATCTAGTCATCTGGTATATCTCCCACGAGGCTGCCCAATTTCATCTTCCTTCTGCCACCTTCCCACTCTCATGGTCTGTTGGGCTTTGCATTGAGGGAGAAAAAACATCAGCACAGATCTATTCAATCACCCTTACACCTTCATACCCAGTCAAGAAACTCACTGCCAGTTTCCACGTCCCCTGTGTGGAGAACCATACCTTCCCCTTTCTCCTGGAGAGCTTACGAGGCCTTGAGGAAAGGAAAAGTAGATTTACCACAGTATTTAGAGCCACCTCCCAACTGTCACTGTTTAGAATAGGGCTGATGCTCTTTGATGAAATGATAAATCCTCTGTCCCCAATCCAAAGCACTCTGATTGCTGAATTCTTGATTATTTTAAACAATTCTGATAAACAGTGGGAGAGATTAGTTTCCATCCTCAGTGCCAAAGGTATTACAGGAAGGATTAAAATCCTGTAATCATGTTTTGACATATACATGAAGTGCTACATAAAGAGAAGACAAGAAAGTCTTAGGCAAAATGCCAATGACTCTGTATAGCATGAGAGCTAGAGAGATCCAGAAAACATTTTTAACTTCTATCAGCCATGAAAGATAGTGCAAAATTTTGAACATCAAGCTGTCCAGCTGACCAAGAATTTTGGAAATAGGAGCCTAATCCTACTATAGTCTAGTCTCCCTTTTTTTCAAGCAGTCCTTTGATCGCTAGTAACCCTCTACTACTTCTCCTCTTTGAGTTATGAGAGGGATAGTGAAGAGAAAAGGGCTAAAGGTGAGGGAAACAAAGATAACTGACAGGACTCACAATCCTAAAATTTAATCAGAGACACGTTAACTGTGAAACTGGACTCTTATTTCTTCACTTGTTGAGTCAGCATTCTTGCCCGAGGTTGGTTACAAATGCTGTTCTAATTTTTTTTGAAAATTAAAGCCAGAGAAATAACAAACATCCCTCTCTTGTACAAACAATCCATCCATAACCTACAAAGTCAATGACATAACAAAACACAAATGTCCCCCAAATACACCAACAGGGAGCCTTCCTAACTCTTATCTCTCATCCATGGGTAGTGAGTTCCAAGGATGAGTCAGCAAATCTATTAACCAATGCTAGAATATTCCTCACAGGGCTTTGTAACGTTTTTAATCTCTATTAGCTGCATTTGGTATTTACTAGGATATTTTTAAGAGTTCTTGCAAGAAAGTGCATCGAGATATAATGTGGAAAATTTTTTGCCAAAGACAAGCTTTCTTAGAACTCTGGAGAATGATTCCTTCGTGTAGGTATGAATCTTCAATTTTATGATTAAGGGGAAACTTATTACAACACAGGGCTTCTCCTACGTGATACCAAAACCAAACCCAGTGCCGTCGAGTCGATTCCTATGGGATAGGTTACAGAATGTTCTAACAAGGGATGTTAGGGGTGTTTGCTTGTATACACATGAGGCCAAAAGTAACCTTTTGGTGAAGAAAAAGAAATAGGTTCATTTTGAAGCTTCTATCTGTGAAAACGTTAAGGCATTCCGAACCTGGAGAGAGACCCACCCAGCAAGCTTATGTACAAGGGCTGAATGGTGCCACAAGGCAGGATTAGTGTGCAAATAAAATGGGGCAAAATTCAGGAAGCCTGGGCTTGAGTCCAGGCTCCTTCTGCAATGCGCTGTGTGACCCTAGTTTGCAGCTTTCTCATCTACAAAGTGCTGGAGTTGGAGAGCAGATCTCTCATGTCTACGCTGCCTGACATTCGGATTCTAAGGGGAGTGCCTGAAGAAGAAGGAAGAGTAGTTTTGGTTGGCTTTGAAAAGTATCCCATACAAACAGGAATTCTAGACTCTGGCTGCCTTGACAACTTCATTCAGATCAATACTCCATCATAGCATGAGAAGAGGTGAACGAGGGAAAAGTTTCCTGTCCAACTCATCCAAATAAAGTAAGTATTAAAATAGGTTCTAATCTTATTGAACATGGTCTCCTGTTTATCCACAAACAAGAGACAAGGACGTTCCCTGCTATTCAGCAACAACTCCAAGGACTGGAAGAGGTGGCCAAACCTACTAAAGTTTCCATTTCTTCCCATCCTTGCCAGCATTTGGTAGTACCCAACTTTCTCATTTTGTCAAGTGGTAGCGTATTATGTGAATTCACATTTCTCTACATATCGGTGAGAAGACGATCTCTCCATATTCTCATCAGCCATCTGTAGATGTGTGGAGGATTTTCTTAAGAGCTGGTGGCTGGAGCTGCCACCAACACAAGCACCTAACTTTTCAAAACAGGCAGGCATGTTTCACCTCAGGGGTTGGAGACAGTATGGATACACGTTTTGTTCTCCCAGATATCTAAATGCTAAATTCTCTGGCCCGACCAAGTACATCATTTTTTTCTGAAGATAACTGCTCTGGGCTTTGAAGATTTGCTTGTACAATAAAATGTCATGAACTGAGGACTGGTATTGTGATAAATGTGTCTCCTATTTTTTATTACCTTTTTGGACTGTTTTTTAAAGTTTTGGACTATTTTTTAAAGTGAGGCAAATGGGATTTGGGGTTGAATGAATTCAGCTTTGGCACTCCTAATGAAGCCAGATCCAGTCCAGGAGAGGCAACCCAGGAACCAATGCTTACAAAGAAAAAATATACATCCTTATTCTCCTCAAGCAAAGCAGAATTAAAATTGGGTAAGAATGCTCTGGGGCTTGACTTGGAAAGCAATTTTCAATTTTAATTTGTTTTGACTTGATTTGTAAGGCCAAGGGGATTTTCAAGGGGAACTTTACTTTCTTCTTAGAAATTTGATGATGGGAGACGTTTATGGTCAAATTTGTGGTATTTCAGTATTTAGATCATTTTTATGCTGTTATTTGGTCTCTTTACATCCCTCTCAACGTGGTCAGGAATAATTTGACAGGGAATAGACTAAGGAGTGAATTTTCAGCCTAGGCTAGGGATAGGCCTTGGTGTTAATTTAATGAAAATATTCTCTGTACTAATTTCAGACCCTCTGGAGTCCCTGGGTGGTACAAACAATGTAAATGCTCAACTATTAAATGAAACATTGGCAGTTCAAACTCACCCAGAGGCTCCTTGTAAGAAAGACCTGGTAATTTGCTTCTGAAACGTCACAGCCTTGAAAACCCAAGGGAGTGCAGTTCTACTCTGCACACATGGAGTTGCCATGAGTTGGAACTGACTCAACAATGACTGGTCTTTGGTTTTGGCGGGGAGTAAAACTGTTTTTTTTGGTGGCACAAATGGTTAAGCACTCAGCTACTAACCAAAAGGTTGGTAGTTCAAATCCACCCAGAGGCAACTCGCAAGAAAGGCCTGGTGATTTGCTTACAAAAAACTCAGCCACTGAAAACCCTATGGAGCACAACTCTACTCTGACACACATGGGCTCACCATGAGTACAAGTCCATTCCAAAGCAACTGGTTTGGGGGTAAAATTGATCCCAGAGAGCAGAAGTTAGTTTTGATGGGAGAAGGTCCACTCTGATAAACTTTGCGTCTCCTTCTCTGTGGGGCAGCCACTGATAAATGCCAAATCCAATAGAGTAGCAGAAGACTAATAGAATATTAGGCTCCTCATCTAATGTCCCTCTAAGGCAACACTCCTGGATGCCTTCTGCCTTCCTCACTCATCCCTGGAAGGAGGAGATACACAGACATAGTGAAAAAAAAAAAAGACATAGTAGGTGAGGATAATTCAAAGAACTGAGCATGCTCAGTGCAGGCCCTTCTAGGCTTCTCCCCTCGCCCAACCCCTAGCACCTTCGGACATACAGGTTCTCTTCTTCTGCCATGAGGTAACAACACTGCCTCTGAAAGGGAGGCCTATGACTGCCCAGCTCTGCCTGGACATGTTCAACGAAGTGGGGGAATATGAAGAATTAAGAAGCCCAACAGGTCTCAGATGTAATTCATATGCTCTCATCCAGATTTTCCTGGTGATGAAGGTGATATCTGGATTCTCAGCTCCTCAGACTACCTCCCAATTCCTTCTGAATTCTGCAAGGGAAGAAAGGCGTATTTTGTCATCTCCTCAACCTCAACTCCCTATTTTGACGCTACCCGATTCTAGATCCTCTTCAATGCATTGGTCTGCTTTTGTCTAGCTGATGGACTCTGTCAGTCCAAACCTATAAAAACACTGAATGACAGTCACCAGAAACTCACGCTCAAAACCTCTCTTGGACTGATAAGTAACAGATGGCCTCAAATCAGTAACTGATGCTAGGAAAATCCACCAGCCAAGTCCAAGTAGTTATGCAGACACTCAATGTCTCCCATGGCAGATAGAAACATAGGTGGGTACTGACTCATGACAAGCAGAGCTGCAAAAGCCGGGATCCTGAGGCTGCTGACAAAGAAGCTGACCCAGAGGACTCAACTGGTAGAAACTCTAATTGGTGGTGGTGGTGGTGAGGTGCAGTCTGTAAGAAAACACTCTGGTGGAGAAAGAGTGGAAAGACATGAAAATGAATGCTAAAGGAACCAAGATAGAGTAGAAAAAGCATTGGTTTATTTTTCTTCCTCCTCTTCACAGCCCAGCTCTCCCTCTCTCTTGTGCAATGCTTCTTAATCAGAGAATATCAGAATAGAAAAAGCCAGCCTTGTTCTTAGAGCCCAAAGATGAGAAGAAAAATGACCACAGGCAGGTGTTGGAAGAAGGTGGGAAAGAATGGCCTTATTCTGGACTTCAAAATGGCTTCCTTTTTTCCAGTTGTTATTTATTGGACCAGGAAAGAAACATTATGGCCATCACGGTTTCCTCCTATAATGTTAAAAAGGATCATCTAATATAAAAGTAAAAGAAGCTTTTAATGAAGATTTTAAAGTTTCATGAAAAGAAGCAAATTATTGTTCTATTTCTCAGTGAGCTGGCTGAGTTGGCCCTTAGTTGACTCATGTTGCATTCCCAACACGGATGAGTCCGGTAGATAGCAACACGGGACAACGTATCTGTGGAATTTTGCGCTGTTTAAGTTTTGATTACTTGGGTTGGGGGATGGAAGGCAGAGGAGCAGGGAGACCTGTTGCCCCAGGTGAAACATCACTGGCGTAGTCAGAATCTTTCTAAAGACAAAAGAGAATCAAATTGAAAGGTGAGTGAGATAGAGAGAGAAACATGCAAATCACCCGAAAAATTTCACATGGGAAAGATAACTTTTTCAATTTCCATGCTTAAGAAAATGAATGTATGTCCTGGAGGCCTCTAAGAGCACTGAATTATGTCTCGACACTGTCTCACACCTCTGTATGGCAACATCTTTACTCATCATGCCTCCTGCATTGGCTAAACTCTTTCCGTCCTTCTTTGCCAGATAAATTCTCTCCTCTAGGCCTAGGCCAGCTTTTCCTGAACCTCCAGATTGGGCTGAAACTCCTATTCTTCCTTCCCATAAACCCACTATACTTACTACTCTGGGGGCTCCCACATTATACTCAGGCCTGTTCCTTTGTCTGTGTCCTTCCAGGTTCCTGACATTTTCATCTTTGTACCTGCTCAGGGTCTGGCCCACAGCTGGCATTTCGTACATGTTTGTTGAGCTTAAAAGAACAGTAATAGAGTAGATACCTTCCTGGAAATTCCCTCCGATTCCCCATGACCCACACAGGAGTACTTTTAGGAATGGCAGGTCCTCACAGTTACCCCGTCTTATTTTACTAAGCCAAGGCAATAGTATACAGCCCATGGATTTGCAATTGGATGGTGATCTGATGGTCTTGATCTGCAGTTTCAAGACTCTAACATGCTCCTCTTTTAACAGTCACCATGCATCATTTACAGCCCACTGGAGTTGAAATTTTGAAATACTTGGCTATCTTGGAGTACCCTATGTCTGTCCACAGGGGCAGAATTTTTATTACTATTTTTTTAATTTTTATTTATTTTGTGTGTGTATGAAAATACATGGGTAGAATCCTGTTTTCTTTTTTTTTTAATGTAATTTGCTTTGTTGCTGAGAACATACAGTGCAGAACATATACCAATTCAAGTATCTACACATACAAATGCAGTGACATTGATCGTGTTCTTGGCGTTGTGCAACCATTCTCGCCCCTCTTTTCTGAGCTGTCCCTCCCTCATTAACATAAACTCACCGCCCCCCCTCCCCGGTTCTTATCTAATCTTTCGAGTTGCTGTTGTCAATGTGATAGGGGCAGCGTTCTTAATAAAGCTTCAAGTAATCAGAATTACATCTGACACTGAATTTACTCGTCACACTTGGTGTGGTTTTGGTCAAATTAGTCAACAGCTCCATGATTCCAAAGATTTGTCCTTTGGTCAAAATAAAGTACTGTGTTTGCAGCCGTCAACAGCACAGCTTCACATCTGCCAGTGCCAGTTTTTAGGATGTTGACATCCACCTCATTAATATCCACGAGAGCTCATCTTTTAGTACAACATCCAAGAGTCTAAAGATAGCTCTCTGAAGCCACCCTGGAGTTTTAGGCATGGTTAGAAAAAATACATAATGTGTTCCTGCGAAAAGACTTATTAGATCCTAGAAGGACAAGCCTCGACAGCTGCAGAAGTGATTACAATGATCCATCCATCAAGGGTCCACTCACCTTTATTGAAGGTGACACCTTGGTTTTTTAGTGCTTTCATTATGCTGTTAGTCTCCATTGCCCTGCTAATTTATAGCCCTGATGGCTAGGGCCAGGAATATAAGAAGGGAAAAGGATGTAACTTCTGGTTTATACGCATACCTATCCAGTCTTCTGGGAACCCTGGTGGCATAGTGGTTAAGTGCTACAGCTGCTAACCAAAGGGTCAGCAGTTCAAATCCGCCAGGTGCTCCTTGGAAACTCTGTGGGGCAGTTCTACTCTGTCCTATAGGGTCGCTATGAGTCGGAATGGACTCGATGGCACTGGGTTTGGTTTTTTGGTTTGATCCAGTCTTCATTTACTGGCAGAAGAGGGCTTATCGACACCTCTGGCATGTATTTCCTAGGTGATTAGGTCAATGGGGACATCTTGAAGTAATAAGACCATCTGGAGCCCTTTACGCACACCAAGAATGGTATTTCAGGGGTGAATGGGCTGCCCTGGGCAAGAGCAACCTTTTGTACAGCGGGGTGAGCAGATCCTGACCAGTGTTTATTTGAACATTCCTAAGTGCAGATGAAGTGCCAGCTATGACTGCCTACCACAGGACAATTCTGCAACAAGTTCTCTGAAGTTGCCGAGTGTCTTTATTTGGTGTCTTCCTCTTTGCTAAACAAGACGAAAGACCTAATTGTGCCTATTCTCCACACTGGGTCAGAGCCAGGCTCTGCCCTTGTCTGTGGAATGATGCTGATCTTCTGCTCAGAACAGGCTCGATGGTCTGGGTGGGCAGGCCGGTATGCTGGGGGGCCATCCCCCTTAACCTCAAGCCATGCTACTGAAAACCCGGGGAAAGGGGGACACAAGAATAATACCTCCAATCAAGGTCAGCAACAGGCAAAACTCAGGGGTAGTGAACTTTGTCTCAAGTTTCCCTCCATCCCAATATTGTGGATTACTTCCCTTTTTCCTACCACAAACTCACCAGTAATCTGGTTGTCCATGTAGCCCCCCATTACGATCCCCCAAAAGCAATTTCACTTCTACTTATCCAAGCCTTTGATACAAGACATTATAAAGTGTGACCCCTGTCCACTTTTCGTTTTTTCCCTCTCTCCCTCCATAGAAGTAGAATTAATTCTCCCTCAGAGGTAAAAAAAAAAAAAAAAAAAGTTTTTTTTTTTACCTCTGACTGCCATGAAATCGGTTTTGACTCACAGTGACCCCATGTGACAGAGCAGAATGGCCCCATGGGGTTTCCTAGGTTGTAATCTTTACAGGCAATGAATAAGGAAGAACGAAGAAGAAATGACACTTTTCGCAGGCAAACAATCCTGAATATACCATGGACTGCCATAAAAACGAACAAATCTGTCTTGGAAGAAGTACTTCCAGAATGCTTCTTAGAAGCAAGGACTGACAGTGGCTGCAACAATGGGCTCAAGCATAACGATGATTGTGAAGACGGCGCAGGACCAGGCACTCTGACTCAGTGGCACCTAACAACAACAACAATCTTTACAGGAGCAGATCGCCAGGCCTTTCTTCCATGGAGCTGCTAGGTGGGTTTGAACTGCCAACCTTTCGGTTACCAGCTGAGCACTTAACCATTGTGCCACCGGGGCTCCTTGTCTCTTGACTACCACGGCATTTTTACATACTGCTGTTTTAGTGTTTCTTGCATCACATTATAGTTCTGACGTTTGCTGGCTTCTCTCCCCAGGAAGCCAGTAACCTGTTTGAGGACAGAGGTTGTAGCTTATTCATTTACCTCTCCAGGGCACTTTCCAATGGGCACACAGCAGAAGCCTAGTGACTGAATAAAGGTCATAGAGGAATGGGCCATGTAACCGAAATGATAACTGTCAGTCCCCAAAACTCATCAGCTATAAGGGCAGGAGGGCTGCGTGGACCTCAGTGGATTTAGTCACATGCACGCTAGGGAAGCTGGGAAGACTGCAAGGAGGAGAAGGGACGTGGGTTGGACCTTGGTGAATAGTAGCAAAGAGAGGAAGATGGTGAAACCCTCGACTTACCACTGCTACAGCACTTTGCCTTTACAATATTCGTTCCCTAAATGCTCTGCTTCCTTCTCGCCCTGGGATGTAGGTCTCTACCTTAGGCTGATTATTTCCCTTTCTTTCCACCCCCACCCCCAATTAAAATACGTGGATTTCTGATCTCAAAAGGGAACATCAGCCTAAATTCATGTGGATGATTGTGAATTTTTTAGGTGGGACCTTCTTAGCATTTCCCATAACCAGTTGCCATTGAGTCGATTCTGGCTCATGGCGACCCCATGTATGTCAGAGTAGAGCTGTGCTCCAGAGGGTTTTCAATGGCAGGTTTTCCAGAAGTAGATTGCCAGGCCTTTCTTTTGCGGTGCCTCTGGAACCAGCAACCTTTCAGTTAGCAGCTGAGCGCACTAACCATTTGTACCACCCGGGGCGCCAGAATTCCTCATAGCATCTAATTAACTATGGACCAGAGAAGCAAAATCCATGGCAAAAAAAAAAACCAGTGGAGGATGGAATTGGTATTAGAAAGAAGCAGAAAATTACATCCCTAAAATCTGGGGTCCCTAAAATGACCAAATCGTATTAGGTTTCCAAACACTGTCTTATAGACACATGACCATCCATTTAAAAAGTTTTTCCATCTAATATTTAATTTCTCATTTAATATTACAGTATTTTTCTTAACTCTTGGATTTCATATTTGGGTTGATTTTCCTTGGAAAAATCTTGATTCCTAAAACATTAACATATTTACTTGTTGCTTTTTTTCATACAATATACATAAAATTATTTTAAAGTGATAATACGAATGCTAAAAGATATGAACTTTACAATTTTTTTTTGCCATTCATTTCATCTTTAAAATACATCCTACTAAAAATGTACAGTCAGAGAACTATGTTTAAATGAACTTAAAATAAATATTTTCTCTGCGTGGTTAGGCTACACCAGTTTTACACTCTTCATTTGTTTCTATCTCTTTTCATTTGTAAGATTTGCTTTTTTTACTTTTCCAATGTAATCTAATATTTTCAATATGTAAACATTTGCATCTTTCAAAAGAAAAACCAAGAATCAAAAGACCTGCTAAGAGCAGCCTCAAGCTCATCTTTACCCCCGATCCTCGCCCCAAAGCAAACCTTTTAAAACATCCAGTGTTTAAGTCTACGACAGACTCCTCTGATTAGAAATCAAATGAATTAAAGGAGAGAGAACTTCGAAAGGGAGGACGCCTTTCTGAGCAAGGGCTGTTTTCCTCGCTTACTCTCCGGGACAGCTGGAGCTGGTTATCTCAAGCGCCTTTGTCAAAACCCCACTGGCCCACTTGCAATTTCTGCCATTAGGAGAATATTTGTCCTTCTTTTTTGAGCTAAACCCATGAACTTGCTGAAATATTTCAAAGGCAAGAAAAAACAAGCATGCATATGCATTACTTGTTTTCATGACTGAATAAGTTTTAAAATTCTACCTTGAGCAGAGGCATCCCTGGCTGGCACAAACAGTTAAGCACTCAACTACTAGCCCAAAGGTTGGTGATTTGGTGGTTTCAACCTACCCAGCGGTACGGTAGAAGAAAGGTCTGGCCATGTGCTTTGGTAGAGATTACAACTTTGACAACTGTATACAGCAGTTCTACTTTGACACACATGGGGTCACCACGAGTCAGAATCGACTCGATGGCAGCTAACAACTACCACCACCTTGAGCAGCACTGGGCTTGGGAAGGAAAAGAACCATGGGACGTGAGCGGATCCAGCTCTCCCCACATCAAAACAGAAGCAAACTCAAAAGGCAGGCGAAAGGAGCTGAGAACTTGGGGTCAACTGTGAAGTCGGCAAGATCTACTTCAAACATCTCAGATGTCATTAAAGAATTCAAATTTCCCCTAAAAATAGAGAACTGGATAGAATGCAAAAATGTTCCAATTCTCCTAGCCAGTATTCTCACAGCCCAAACCCACTACCTTCAGACATGCTATGGAAGTATTTCCCTGAGGGTCACATGAACTATCTTTTATCAACTGAGGTAGAAAGGATATTGATCACACTGTATTTTGGCAATAAAATGTCTTTCAAAGGACATTCTATTCTTAAATAAAGTTTCCTGGATAAAAATAAAAGCTGGGAAATGTGGTAGGCAGCTGTGTTTCTCTAGTCCTGGAAGAGGCAAAGCGTAGTTGTGCACCAGTGGCCTGCCAGGTGGCCTGGAGTTGCCATCTGCTCTCCCAATTGGAGGTGAGAATGGTAGGCTTGATTATAAATCAATGTTGCTAAGTGGACCGGTTGCTTTTGGGCTGGGAGAGAACTACCTAACGGTCATTGGGTCTCCCTGTGTTTGTGGGTGCTAAACTAGGGCAAGGGGCCCTGGTGGTGCTGTGGTTAAGAGCTACAGCTGCTAACCAAAAGGTCGGCAGTTCGAATCCACCAGCTGCTCCCTTGGAAACCCTATGGGGCAGTTCTACTCTGTCCTATAGGGTCGCTATGGGTCAAAAACGACTCAACGGCAAAGGGTTTTTTTTTTTTTTAAACGAGGGTGAGGGATAGGAAACGTCTAGAAGGAACCCCTTGAAAACTGGTAAGTATATGTGCTACTCTGGAGATTAAGCCAAGCCCTGAAAACCCACACGGATGAAGCTCAAAAACTAAAGCTCCAAAAGACAACTGCCTGTGGACCCCCAAGGGGAATCACAAGCCTTGAAACGGCTGCATCATTGTTGCTGTTTAAATTGAAGAAACCTGGAGGAGACAATTTGGATCTTGCAAAACAGCCCAGTATTCATATTTTTACAAACTGAGCTGGTTTTCATGCCCCTACTTCTTAATTCCTTAAATCAACTATTGTTTTTTTAAAAATATAATTGAGCTACTCTGTTCTCTTAACCTTTTTATTTAGCAAACTCGTTTTGAGTTTATTCCAATCATTCGTAATCTCTGCATTATCACTCTTTTTACTACTTTGTCTTAGTTTCTCTTATTCTAGCATTCACTTACATTTTAATTATTTCACTCATATATCCAGCAAATATTTACTGAGCGTCTTTTATGTATTGGGGACTGTTTCAGGTGCTGGAGGCAGAGTGGTAAGCAAGACCTGTGCCAGTTGCACGAGACGTTTTGGCAAACTCCTTTGGAAACTGAATTTTTAAAAATATGGTCATCATCCAATACCTAAATATAGTCTGCCCATCAGAAGGGAGATTCCTTCTGTTATGTCTGTAAATCACATGAACACTGAACAAGGCTTTTGCAGAGAAGTAAAAATAGCAACCACTTATAGAGGGTTCAGGTCCCTGGGTGGCAGAAACGATTTTCACTCCACTAATCCCCCCAGGGCACCGAGGAAGAAAGGCCTGGCAATATGCTTCCATAAAGATTGTTGTTGTTTGTTGTTGAGTCAATATCGACTCATAGTAACCCCATGTGACAGAGTGGAACTGCCCCACAGGGCTTTCTAGGCTCTAATTTTTATAGAAGTAGATCGCCAGGTCTTTCTCCAACGGAGCTGCTGGTTGGGTTTGAAATGCCAGCCTTTAGGTTAGCAGCTGAGTGCTTAATTGTTGTGCCACCAGGACTCCTTCCACAAAGATTATAGCCTAGGAAACCCTACAGAGCAGTTCTACTCTGTGACATGGGGTAGCCATGAGTCAGAATCGACTCCACGGCAGTGAGTTTGCTTTTGGTTTTCTGTAGAGGACTCACTCTGCACCAGGCGTTGTTCTAGCTACTTTGCACCTATTAACTAATTTTGCCCTCCCAGTGATCCTCTGAGCTGGGTCATTATTGTTACCGCCATTTTACAGATAAAAAAGGTGAGGCCCAGTGAGGATAACTGACTTCTCCAAAGTTAGTCGGTAGTGGAGGTGGAGTGAGCAGTCTGGCTCCAGATGGCTTCTCTGACTTTGTAGGGGCCAAGGCCTCCTCAAGGGTCGCTTCTGAAGTAACGGAACTGAAAGCAGCAGGGGGCAAGCAGAGGGGTTTGTTGGAAAAAGAATCGTGTTCCATGGGGAGCTGGCAAGAACTATTGTTGATCAGCTGCCTGATGAGGATGGAATGGGGTTTGGAGGAGTTCAGACTCTCATTAAATAAACATGTGATTGTGACCTCCCAGAAGTGACAGAAACTATCCAGAGTATCCCAGTTTTATCTTTTCTCCCTTCAGTCTTCACTATAGACGCTTCCCTGGCAGAATCGTGCACTAAGTTGGCCGTAGCTTTCCAAGGACTGGATAAGTGCTCAGACATGTATGACCTGAGAAACAGGGGCACTGGCTGCTACCTTTGGAAAGCTCAAAAAGACAATTCTGTTGCTTGAAAAGGCTTTTAGCATCTTGCATATAATCTGCGCACCCTTTTTGTTGATGTAGGAAATGAAGTCCAAAACCCAAACCAAACCCACTGCCATCGAGTTAATTTCCACTCATAGTGACCCTATAGTACAGGGTAGAACTGCCCCATAGAGTTTCCAAGGAGCGCCTGGTGGATTCGAACTGCTGACCTTTTGGTTAGCAGCCGTAGCTCTTAACCACTACGCCACCAGGGTTTCCAAACGAAGTCCAGAATGGCTAAATCAGTTTGCCAAATGCCATGGACATGGGCCATTTATCATCTTCAATTGGACTCTAATCAGACTATTCCTCAAGAGGGGTAAACTCCCTTGTCTTGGATCCCATGGCCATTCTGTGTATTACAAAGTCGGGTCCTCTGACCAGCAGCACCGGCATCCCCTGGGAGCCTGTTAGTAATGCAGACTCTCAGCTCCCCCCCCAAACCAAAACCATTTCCATCGAATCAATTCCAACTCATAGTGACCCTGGAGGACAGAGGAGAACTGCTCCATAGGGTTTCTTGGGCTGAAAACTTTATGGGAGCAGACTGCCACATCTTTCTCCCTTGGAGCAGCTGTTGGGTTCGAGCCGCCAACCTTTCGGTTAGCAGCTGAGTGCTTAACCACTGCGCCACCAGGAGTCCTGAATCAGAATCAGTATTTTAACAAGATCTACAGGTGATATGCATGAATAGTAAAGTTGGAGAAGCACTGGAACAGTCATGAACTCCACTTTCTAGGTATTTCAGTTGCAGGGAAGGGAGTTGTTGACTGTATGCTGTTTATACATCCGTCTCTTGAAAGGTATATTCTCAGCCTCACTTTGTGATTTCATTTAAAATTGTCTTCCTGATACAGAACAATCTTCCATTTGTCTTTATGGTAAGATGGAGACTCTAGGATCCAGTCATTCCTTGGCGAGCAGGACATTAAGGATCCAACCAACGAAACCAAACCCACTGCCGTTGAGTCAATTCCAACTCATATTGACCCTACAGGACAGAGTAGAACTGCCCCAAAGGGTTTTCCAAGAGCGGCTGGTGGATTCGAACTGCAGACATTTTGGTTAGTAGCCATAGCTCTTAACCACTGTGCCACCAGGGCCCCAGTAAGACTCCAGACATACAAAACTATGGCTCCTACGAGACCCAGAAAGAAATGGCCAAGAGTCTCCTGTCGTTACAGTGCTCACATCCTGACTAACACTGGTGCCCTTTCCTCGGAGGAGATTAATTTTTTTCCCCGAAGAGCAATTCCCTTTGCATAAATGGCAGTCATAAATCTCAGCTCAGCTCCTGCCTGAGTCAACGCAAATTCATCAAAATAACCACATCACAGCTAACGCTCACATGGAGCTTACGATGTCTCAGGAGCTTCAGGTGCAAAAATGCACTTAACCCTCACAACTCAGTTTTAACTCAGGCACAGAGAGGTGGCTTTCCAAAGGCCACGGAACTAGTGGATGGTGGGGATTCTAGCCTAGGAGTCTGTCTCCAGAACCCATGCCGATAAACACTGCACTGCACTACTTCTCAAAATCAACATTAATACTGTCCAGGGTTCCAAGATGAGGTCCCTGGTTGGTGCAAAAGGTTTGCACTCAGCTACTAACCAAAAGGTTGGTGTCTCAAACCTACCCAATAGTGCTGCAGAAGAAAGGCCTGGCAGTCTGCTTCCATAAAGATTAAAACCAAACCTGTCGGTTCTGACTCATGGTGACCCCATGTGTTACAGAGCAGAACTGCTCCATAGGGTTTTCTTGGCTGTGATCTGCATCAACTCCACAGCAACTGGTTACTAGTTAGGGTTCCAAGAGCCCATTATTAAAATGCTCTCATAATAAATACTGATCATTGACTTCCAAAACCCATTGTGTCCAGTCGATTCCAATTCATAGTGACCCTACAGGACAGAGTAGCACTGCCTCACAGGGTTGTCCAGGCTGTAATCTTTACAGAAGTAGGCTGCTGCATCTTTCTCCCTCGGAGTGGCTGATGGTTTCAAATCGTCGACTTTTAGATTAGCAGCCCAGAGCTTAACCACTGCACCACCAAGGCCTCCTTGATCATTTACTTAGGAAAGTGTATTTCACTTCAGAGACTGCACATGACAAAAGGAAAATAAAATAGAGGAGAGGCAGCTACCCAGACAGCAATTTTCAAAGTAGAGCATTACCCTCTGGTCTCTAATCCTTGGTTCTGATTGTAAGACGACATGGTCTGCAGCTTGGAAATTCATGAAATTGTCCTTCTGCCTGTAACTGGAACTGGCTTGGCATCAAAATTGTATTTTGTTTTCTACAAATGAGAAGCAGTTGCTAACTCTTAGGGTTCGTGATATTGCTGGCTTTGCCTATCTGTTAAAACTCTGTTGCCATCAAGTCGTTTGTGACTCATAGCGACCCTATAGGACAGAGCAGAACTGCCCCACGGGGTTTCCAAGGAGTGCATGGTGGACTGGAACTGCTGACCTTTTGGTTACTAGCCAAGTTCTTAACCACTGTGCCACCAGGGCTTCCCTATTTATCAGATTAGTGGTCAAATTTCTTTTTTAGCTGAAGACAGCTCAACCCTTTTTCTAAATGAAATCTTATGGATAATTCCAATGTACACCACCAGGCAAGGTCTTGTGTTTTGGGTGAGGTGAAGAGGAGGAACCTCTTGGTCTCTACCATCCACCTTGGTATACCTTGAAGGCACGTTCCTAAAGCCTCAGAGTCCTGGAAACATGGAATGAAAAACACCCCATGGGTCTTAAATGCCTATGAGCAGCCATCTAGGATACTCTACTGGTTTCACCCCATCTGGAGCAAGGAAGAATGATGAAAACTAAAGATATAAGAGAAAGATTAGGCCAAAGGACAAATGGCCCACATCTACCACGGCCTCCACCAGACTGAGCCCAGTACAGCTAGATGGTGCCTGGCTACCACCAGTGACTGCTCTGACAGGGATCACAATAGAGGGTCCCGGACAGAGCTGGAGAAAAATGTAGAACAAAATTCTAACTCAAAAAGAAAGACCAGACTTGCTGGCCTGACAGAGACTGGAGAAACCCCAAGAGTATGTCCCCCAGACACGCTTTTAGCTCAGTAATGAAGTCACTCCTGAGGTTCAGCCTTCAGCCAAAGATTGGACAGGCCCATAAAACGAAGTCAGACTAGATGGGCACACCAGCCCAGGGGCAGGGACTAGATGGCAGGAGGGGACAGGAAAGCTGGTAATAGGGAACCCAAGGTTGAGAAAGTAGAGTATTGACGTGTCGTGAGGTTGTTAACCAATGTCATAAAACAATGTGTATTATTTAATGAGAAACTAG
Source organism: Loxodonta africana (assembly GCF_030014295.1). Taxonomy (NCBI): domain Eukaryota; kingdom Metazoa; phylum Chordata; class Mammalia; order Proboscidea; family Elephantidae; genus Loxodonta; species Loxodonta africana. The sequence continues at coordinate 16,918,839 of NC_087369.1, forward strand.
TTTGTTCTGTAAACCTTCATCTAAGTATAATAAAAAAAAAGAAAGAAAAACACTAAATGAAACTGTATGCTGCTCCTCATCTATGTCAGTTCAGTTCTCCTTAGACCTCCCTCCCGGATACCACAGGTGGGTGATGAGGTCCTTGAGTCTTATAACAGGAAGCCCTCAAAGGATCTTAACTCTCCTCTACGGAGCTGAAAGGAAACTCTCAACATACAGCTGAAAAGGGCACACCCAGTGCTTGGCAAAAAGGGAATGGATTGCAGCAACACAACGCAGGGTCACGTCTCCAACAGTGCAATGTAAGCAGAAGTCTGTCAGTGGTGAACACAGCAATTGGATATGCCTAATACAGGTGGAACTTGGATTATTTTTTCTTCAATTACTTCTCTTTGCACTGGAAACACAAGGCAAGATAGACATACACCTAGCCAGTTTGAAGGAGCCCTGGTGGTGCAGTGGTTAAGCCCTCGGCAGCTAACCGATAGGTCGGTGGTTCGAACCCACAAGCTACTCTGCAGGAGAAAGATGTGGCAGTCTGCTTCCATAAAGATTACAGCCTTAGAAACCCTATGGGGCAGTTCTACTCTGTCCTATAGGGTGGCTATGCATCAGAATCGTCTCAATGGCAATGGGTTTGGTTTTTGATTTTTATAGCCATGGTTCAGGTAAAGAATTATGTTAAAATGCAGAAAATATAAAAACCAGTCAGTCCCAACCAATAATCATGACCAATCTGGTAACCATAAAACGCATCCTATTGAGTAGTTGGCTAGTAAACAAACAAAAACACCCACTGCTGTTGAGTAGATTCTGACTCATGGCAGCCCCAAGTGTTACAGAATAGAACTGTTCCATAGGGTTTTCTTGCCTGTACTCTTTACAGAAGCAGGTCACCAGGCCTTTCTTCCATGCTACCACTGGGTGGGTTCAAAACGCCAGCTTTACGTTAGTAGTCGAGTGCAAACCATTTGCACCACCTAGAGACCCATTAAGGAGCCCTGGTGGCACAATGGTTAAGCATTCGGCTGGTAACCGAAAGGTGGGAGATTAGAACCCATCAGCGGCTCCTCAAAAGAAAAGACCTGGCGATCTGTTCCCATAAAGATTAAAAAAAGATTACAGCCTAGAAAATCCTATGGGGCTGTTCTACTCTGTCACACAGGGCTGCTACGAGCTGGAATCGACTCAACAGCACACAACAACAGGGACCCAGTGGCTAGTAGCCACTGCCAAGCCATTATCCCTGTGCGTGCCTATAAAAAATTAAAACTGACATAAATTAGTATTGAAAATACTTTTAAGTGCTGGGTTGTCCACAGGGAGAATGGCAAAGTAGCTCCCAACACCGTGACTCTCTGAACACCAGCTTGCATGTATAGCATACAATGTCTGAGTCCCTCCCAGAACTCCTCAGATCCCTTCTAAGCATTTCTACGCCCCCCGACCCCAAACGAGGAGCCCTAGTGGCACAGTGGTTAAGTGTTGGGCTGCTAACCGAAAGGCCAGCAGTTCGAGCCCACCAGCCACTCCATGGGAAGAAGATGTGGCAGTCTGCTTCCACAAAGATTATAGCCTTGGGAACCCTATGGGGCAGCTTTACTCTGTCCTTACTTTTCTTACTGTACCCCTTTCCTACCACAAATCTGTCCGTGATATTTAGCCTGATGTCATTGTTGTTAGCTGCCATCAAGGTGACCCTGACTCCTGGCAGCCCACGCACAATGGAACGAAGCACTGCCCATTCCTGCACCATCCCTGAGATCAGCTGCAGACTGGACCACCGTGATCCATACGGTTTTCACTGACTGATTTTCAGAAGCAGATCACCAGGCCTTTCTTCCTGGTCTGTTTTAGTCTGGAAGTTCTGCTGAAACCTGTTCAGCATCATAACAACAGGCAAGCCTCCACTGACAGATGGGTGGTGGCTGGGTATAAGGTGCAGGGCCAGGAATTAAACTCCCACATAGAAGACTTCTACCACTCAACCACCACTGCCCCAATCTTTAGCCTAAATTCATCTTAATTTCTCAAAAAGGTAGGACTCTAAACCTAAATAATATAAAGTCTTAATTGAGAAGAATGTCCAGGGAATAGTGTGTATTGCATTAAGTAAATGCTCAAGTTAATTAAAATAGAAAAAAACTTTCTAAATATAGTAGTCTGATTTAGGTTTGGGTTTCCTTCCTTAATTAGTTGGGTATAATTAATTTAAATAAATCCGGGGAGTGGAGCTGGTTTTGTTATTGTTTTTTTGTTTGTTTCTTAAGCGTGGTGATCTTGCAATTCCAATGAGCTATAATTCGAGAGCATAAAAAACACTATAAGTGAGAAAAGGATTGGGCTAAATCTGAAGGCATCTGGAGATATACCTTGGAAATTGCGTTCTGACCAAATTCTTTATATGAGCTTGTTCTCTTGTAATTTTCCTAACTGTCTGGGTTAGCATGCAGCCAAAGCTTCTGGATTCCCATAGGACGCGAACCGTGATAAGCCCAGGAAGAGTTGACAACCTGGGTGGGGCCAGCCTTACGTCAGCGCGCACCTCAGATTTCCCAAACGCTCAACGGCACGACTTACCTTCACTCCCAGGGCTTCTCCCGAAATGACAGCAACTGTCACACCGTTCTTACTGGGTTTAGGAATGTCTTCACTTTTCAGTTCCTGGTACTGTGGCTCCACCATCTTCTCCGAGCTCCTCAAATTCACCCACAGCTGTAGGCCATGGGCTGGCTCCTCCGAGCACGGCATCTCAGCGTGCAGGATGCCTCGGCCTGCAGTCATCCACTGCCAACACCAGACCAACAGGAAGAAAAATGTCAGGCAGCACCAAATAAGCCTGCAGTCGCAGCAGTTCCTGCCCTGAGCCAAGTGGGCCACCTTCAGGTGCTGCTGCCAGAGGCCCTGGGCATCTTGAGGAATACCAGACAACAATACGGACGGCGGACGACTTTGCAGGAGGCCCTTTCCAGTTTTCCCAACACTTCCCAAGCTTCCTAGTGTGTGTAAAACCAAAGCATCTGAACTGAAATCACCACAAGTGTATGAATGCCCTCTTGGGGGTCCCTGAGCCTTACACTCTGACGGGGAGCTGCAGGCAGACAGTATACTGGGGAGTGCTCTTGGGATATACATCTGTAAGAGGTAAAAAAGGCAAGATTGGGCACAGGGAGAAGCCAGCTGCAATGCAGTTACAACGGAGGCTTCAGCCAGTACAACGGGGGCGCTCTGGAGCTGGGGCAAACCTTCAGGAAAAAAAAAACCCAAATCCGTCGCTGTTGAGTAGATTCCAACTCATGGCTCCCCCATGTGTGTCAGAGCAAACTGCTCCATAGGGTTTTCTTGGCTGTAATCTTTATGGAAGCAGATCGCCAGGCCCTTCTTCTGCAGTGCTGTTGGGTGGGTTCAAACTGCCAACCTTCAGGTTAGTAGAGTGTAAACCGTTTGTGCCATGAGGAACCTTAGGAATTGCCCCAACTTGAGGCAAGGTGACCAAGCTTTTATATCCCCACATCAGCAAATCACTGACTGTGTAACACCCCTAGCAGGGATGGAACCTCGGGAGAGGCAGTTTCCTGCTGCAGGCAGGAAAGAGGCAGGGCCCAGGGAGGGATGCAGCCGTGAGTCTTCAGCAGCCAATATTCCAGCAGAGGGGCATGTGTGCATGGGCCTAACGATACACATGGAGCCCCACAGCATCCACTGCTCCATGGACGGCTGACTTAAGTCTCTGCTTGCACACGTCTGGTGACGGAGCCCTCACTACTTGGAGAGACAGTTACTGCCTTCACTGCTGTGCAGATGCTTCAAGCATTCATTTATAAAGTAGGTCTCTACAACCTCCCATGTGACATTTCCTCTGTCTGAAGATAGCTATCGGTGCTCCTGAAAGACTTGTCTTCCCATTTTAAACATTTCCATCCTCCCTGAATGGTTCATTCAACCATGCTCTCAATCTACCGCCCATGACCTTGGTTCTATTTTAGAAGTAGCCTAGTTTGGCCATAGGAGCCCTGGTGGCACAGTGGTTAAGTGCTTGGCTGCTAGCCGAAAGGTCAGCTGATCAAACCCACCAGCAGCTCCGTGGCAGAAAGATGGGGCGGTCTGCTTCCATAAAGATTCCAGCCTTGGAAACCATATGTTGCAGTTCTACTCTGTCCTATAGGGTCACTAAGAGTTGGAATTGACTTAATGGCACACAACAACAGTTTGGCCATGCTTTTCTTGAAATAGCCCACTCACTGGATTTAGAGGGAGAGAAGAGAACTCTCTTTCCAGCCACACCATTGACTAGTTCTGAGGTCATGGGCACCTTGTTTCACATGTTTAATCTCCATTCCCTCATTTTAAAAAGGAGGTAAAGATCATACTTATTTCAAAGAGATCATGCATATGAAAATGCTAGATAAGCTGAAAGGCTTTATGCAATCCCTAGTTGAATGTAATCCTTATTTTATTACAGTGGTAAAAGTGTAGACCAGCAGCTGACGTGGACGGTGGCAGAGACGGTCTGATGGGGTAGAAGGCAGAAGAACCACACTTTCTTATCAAGACACCACCAGTCATTATATCTACCTTCTTAGCCAGTCCCTAGCTTGTATTCTGCTTCTCTGAGAGGTTACTGTTTAGATTTGACCATGACTCTTTGTCCTTTTGGCTTTTCTGTCTTTAATTTCAGATTCATGGAAATATCACAATTTAAACATTTGCATTTATCCTTCCACAAACTATATGATTCCAGAAAGTACCTGTTGTAGAGTTCAAACTTAGAAACCCGGTGATGACCACCCATTTCCCAGGGATTGTAATTGTAACACATCTCAGACAAGACTAAGATGGTGGGGCTTGGGTTACTGTTGTTTTCAGTGATAACGCCTAACCCTGCAAAATGAGTTGGCAGTTAAATTGTCTCCAATGCAGCAGACTGGAAAGTTGAGGGGTGAACATGATGCACTGAATTTGAGCAGCTTCATGTAACAGTTTGGAAGGAGGGGTACCGAGAACCAACGCTGATTGCAGGGAGTGGAGGAGAAAATGGAAGGTAAGTGGAGACAGTCACTCTTAACCACTCTTTTGAGAAATGTAAAAGAAAGACTGGGTGGGAGCTCAAAGAGGGTTGAGGAATCAAGGAAAGCAAGCGAGAGGAAGACAAGAGACGTGTGCATATGTGTGTGTGTGTGTGTGTGTTTCCAAGTCGAGTGGAAGGCACCATAGGAAGGAGAGGAGGAATACAGAATAGAGAGAGGGAGGAAAGGACCACAGTGCAGACAGTGGGTGGTTTCAAGACTTACACCGACAGCAATCCCTCCTCCTTGACTATACCTGCAGGTCTCCAGGGTTCATTATACCAGCGTGTCCACAGAAGTCTTCATGGGCCATGCTCCCTCCTTCTAGGAGGTAAGAGACCTTTATAAAAGAAACAGAAGAAAACAATAGGTGTTGGGTAGCTGTGCGGAGTTGGTCACTTTTTCCACAGAAATGTTCAGGAAAGTGTCAGGAGCAACTCAAACAGTTGCAGAAGCCGAGGGACTGAATCTCAGTGAAAAGGCTGCCCTAGCTCAGACAACGTCTTCGAGAGAATTTTAGTAGGCACCCCTTCCTCTGGGCAGGTGCAGCGTGCCAGGGCTCTGAGCTGGATGGGAGGAGCTTCCAGTTGTCCCCTCAGCCCAGTAGGAAGTAGCACTGTCATAGTGGACCTGGAGCTCCACGTGTGAGCGAAGCAAGCAGCAGGGGCCAGTGAGCATGGCCTTATTCACACGGGTGTGCAGGATGACAGAGCTCAGGTTCTCATACCTTCACCTAGGAACTGATTTGGGAGATCTAAAGGAAACATATTCCTGACACCAGGTACACAAACTCTCTAGGTGCTCAATAAATGTTGGTGAGTTTTGTCAAAGGAATTCTTATAAATTCAAGTCAACTTTTACAAGGGTGTGTCCATAAGAGAGCCTTAACTCAAGAAGTGGAAACAAACGTTGTGTATCTAGATCTGGGCTGTCCAACAGAGTAGCCACTAGCCATGTGTGGCTGTTTGAACTTAAATTTATTAAAATTAAATAAAAGTGAAATTTTACTTTCTCGGTCACACTAGCCGCCATTCTGAGTGCTCAGTAGCCATGAGTGGCTGCTGGCTACCATACTGGACAACACAGCTATAGAACAATTCCATCTTCCTGCAAAGTTCTATGCGACAGTTCTCATCTAGATAAAGAGACTTTGAAAATCAGTAGTCAGCTATGGTAAGGATTTCGTGTAAGAGGAAAAACCTTCCCAGGGCCCTTAAAATCACAGTACCTCTTGGTAAAACATGATGCTACACCAACTCTAAAAAGCAGAAGAAAATTGATTCCCACTTAGTTCATTACTTCACTAAAAGGAAAAACTGAGGGACTCTAAAATTTTCATTTTGAAAGCTACTGGGATTATCCTAGCAAGCAGGGATTACAAAGACATTCCAATACTTTAAAAAAAAAAAAACACCTTTCAATTACCTCAGGGACACGGTAACCCTGTTATGTTATTTGAAATATAAAATTCAGTACTTAAAGCTTGAAATGTTATGTGTGTGTTGCAGTGGGGGGCTCTCTTTGTATACCTTCATTTAGCTTCAACAATCCATTTTGCTCATTTTGTTCACATTTATGGGACTGATCTGCAATTCTGACGAGAAATATCAATCAGCCCAAGCAGTTCTGAAAGGTGTGTGCAAAATGATGTTTCTCTGTAAACCACATGTGGCTCTATGGCCAGCCTGAAGGGCCACAACTGATAACATTTACAGTACGGGATGAATCTGTCATACTCCAGCTATCCCAATGTTTTCTTTAAAGCTGAATGTCTTCATCCTTTTTAATCTCAGAAATTTCACTTCAAAATTCTATTTAACCCTCGTTAAGTGACTGAACCAGAAAATGCAGTCTGCAATTAAAATTAAAATCCCGACACCACTTGTAATTATGTAAGTTAGACCTGATTTTCACTCCAAGACTAATTCAACCAAATATCACAATTTAAATCAGTGTTTTAAAAGAACGCGTAATGTGCTTTCCCAACAAATCACAACTCCCTAAAACCACAAGGAAGAGTGAAATATTATTCTGTTTAAACAAGGAAGAAAACCAACCAAAAAGATACACCTGAGAGGTAACAGAAGAGAAAATATTTAGGAGGTTTTGAGCCTACACATCAAATATAGCTATTTGACACATACATGATTGCTATTTCCGCCTCCATTCAAGAAAACACCATCTACGTCCAGGACAGCCAGTTTCTCTAGTATAGGCTTTTGTTCAAAGTATAAAAAATAGACTTATCTTTTTAAATACAAAAACTCAAGTTTTATAAAATTTTAAGTGGCAGTCCTTTTTTTAAAATTATTTTTCCTATAGAATGTGTATTTGGGAAATTATCACACGATCATCAATTCATAGATATAAAACCTATGACAGAATAATTTTTTTTTATTTTATTTTTGGTGAAAATATATACAACAAAACCTGCTCCCATTCCATAATTTCTAGACATAATGATCAGTGACACTGGCCATTCTTCACTTAATCTCCCTGCCCCTCCCCCCAGTGTTCTCATCTGTGTTTTACAGTGGCTGTTGACCCTTTGATCTTATAATTTTTCTTTTAAAGTAAAGCAATATTCAAGGGTGATAATCTTCACTCTTTGGGCTAACCTGTTACTTAATTTAAAGGTGATGTTGGGATAATTTCAACTCAGGGTCATAGTCCTGGTGACTCCTCTAGCCTCAATAGGTCCAGTAAGTCTGGATTCTTTAAGAATTTGAAGTTCTGTTCTACATTTTTCTCCTTTTTATCAAGATTTCTCTATTATGTTCCTGATCAGAGCATTGAGTAGTGGTAGCTGGGCACCATCTAGTTCTCCTAGTCTCAAGGTGATGACAGAATAATTTTAAAACAATAAGTTAGGAAGGTAAATTCGTCATGTTGTGTTGTTGTTTGCCATCGAGTCAATTCTGACTCACAGCAACCCTATAGGACAAAGTAGAACTCCCCATAGGGTTTCCAAGGAGCAGCTGGTGGATTTGAACTGCTGACCTTTAGGTGAGTAGCCATAGCTCTTAGCCACTGCACCACCAGGGCTCCAACAACAATAAATACTCCTTTTTTGACCTAACTTTACTGGATGCCAGTTCTTGAAACACATATTTCTAGAGCACTGACTACAGCACAAATCAGAGCTGGCTGACCTGAGGTCTCTCCATGTCTCATCCAGTGGAACAATGCCATTGAGGTATATTGTGTACAGGAGGCCCTAGGCAGCAGCAACCTTTGTCCCAGCAGGTGACAGGCAGATAGCTGCAGAAACTGGAGGTTCTAGGTTTCAATCTAAAACCATCAACTGGAAGCTTCCTACAGTGAGGGCAATGGTGCAACATTGGCACAGGAATAGAAGAGATCCGTTTGTACAGGAAATCAATACATGATGACAATTTCAAATCAGTGGGAGAAGAATGCAATTTTCAATAAGTGGTACTGGAACAACTGACTGACCATATGAAAAAAGGGAGCCCCTAGTATATACAAAAATATGTTCCAAAATAGACAATAGATAAGTGGAAACTTTGGTGAAGCATAAGACAGTATACAATACTGGGGAAGCCAGCACAACCTGTACAAGGCAAGGTCTTGGAAGCTCCATAGACACACTCAAACTCCCTCAGGGACTGAATTACTGGGCTGAGGGCTGTAGAGACCATGGTCTTGGGGACCATCTAGCTCAATTAGACAGGCCCATAAAACAAAACGAGACTAAAGGGGCACACCAGCCCAGGGGCAAGAACTAGAAGGCAGGAGGGGACAGGAAAGCTGGTCACAGTGAATCCAAGGTTGAGAAGGTAGAGTGCTGACATGTTGTGGGGTTGTTAACCAATGTCATAAAACAATATGTGTACTACTTAATGACAAGCTAGTCTGTTCTGTAAACCTTCATCTAAAATACAATAAAAAAATGTTCCAAATGGATCAAGGACTTAAATGTAAAAAACATATAGTTGGCCCTCCATATCCCAGGGTTCCGATTTATGGATTCAACCATTCATGGATCGAAAATACTTGAAAAAAAAAAGTTCCAAAAAACAAAGTTTAATTTTGAATTTATGGTGTGCTGAGCACTATGCTGAATCCACAAGGACTAAGTGGTGTGTTGGCATCCCCTGCTGTAGCCTCCTGCCATTTCACAGCTCCTCAGTCTCTCTCCAGCACTCATCTGAGCGTTATTTGCCTCGCGTCTTGTCATTGTTCCCTAAACAACACAGTATAACAACTATTTACGTACCATTTACATTCTATTAAGTATTACAAGTCATCTAGGGATGATTTAAAGTATATGGGAGGTTTGCAAGGTTATTTGTGTACGTTATATGTAAATACTACACCATTTTATATAAGGGACTTGAGCATCCACGGATTTTGGTATCCGGAGGGGTCCTGGAACAAATCCCCTGCAGATACCAAAGGACGACTATACTTCTAGGATTTAAATCTAAGGAGACAAACAAGAATACAAAATGGCTGCAGCAATTTATTCTTTGCTATGTTTATTATAAAAGCAGAAAGAGAGAAGCAATCTGGATAGTGGGCTAATCGGGGATATTTAACTAAATTATTGTATAGCCATACAAGGGAATACTATGTAACCATTAAAAAGATGATACAGATAGCTATTTACTCACACAGAAAAATGACATATTATTTCATCAAAAAAGCAGGCTCAGAGCACAAATTTTACTTAAAGAGGTTAAATGCAACAATGTGTTTAAATGGGTTCATTAAAAATTTTGTATTCCCTTACACTGTTGTTGTTGTGTGCAGCTGAGTCAATTCCGACTCATAGTGACCCCACAGGACAGAGTAGAACTTCCCCATAAGGTTATCCAAGGAGCGGATGGTGGACTGGAACTGACAGCCTTTTGGTTAGCAGCCTGAACTCTTAGCCACTGCGCCACCAGGGGGTATGTACACTGTGTTCACACCAAAACACAAACAGGGGTCATCTCCAGATGATAGGGCCGCAGGCACATCTCATTATCTTCTTCCCACTTTTCTGAGAGTTTGGGGCTTCTGCAAAGAGTAATTTACTTTTTATAAATGAAACAACTTTTTTATTTTGGAAAAAAATAAAGATGCTGCCTCGAAGCAGAATGAAAGTAAGTGGCAGGCTTTCTTCCATATAGACTCTGGGGACTATTTGTTCCCTGTTTCCATGAACTGGGACTGGGCAAGAAGGCAGCGAGCTACAAGGGAAGACCCTAAGAAGCAGGAGAATAACTCCATGCTTTGCGTGAGAAGGTAGCTCCCACTTTAATATGTTTTGCCGGGTGTAAACCATCTGTCATTTTCATACAGGGCACCCATGCCAGAATGGGAAGAAAGCATTCAGGACCCCACAAAAAGCTTACAAGTTTAAGGAGACAAACAAAAAGCCTCCAAATTTCCATCAGTTGGCCTAACTCTAAAGAGTGGTGTCAGAATTGCTTTCCTCTTCCCGCTACTCAGGCATTTTTAATTATTATAATTGCATAACAGTGGCAATTTTCCTTCTGTTTGGGCCCAAGCTCCCCTTTGGATTCTCAAATGAATCTCTTTCAAATCATATTTTTTTTTCCATCCCCACATATTTTTCAATTATCAAAGCCTAGGGGCTTTCAAGGGCTAACCGTCTAAAAACATGCTAGGCAAATTGGAAAGTAAGTTGTGGTGAACATGACTCATTTAAAGAGGAAAATTGAAGTAGATACCAAGAGAGGTTTTCTTTTTTTCCTTCCAGTTTTATTTTAGGGAGCAGTTTCAATACCGCTCCCTTGTAAATGCCTGCCACTTTGCAATAACAACAACACAATCTCTCACGGACACTGATGGTCAGGTTATGATACAAAACAGAAAGAAGATAGTAAATATACTAAAACTCACTGAACTGGACACTGCAAACTGGTGAACTTTATGGTACTGTACATAAATGGTATCTCAATAAAGCTGTTAAAATGCAAGGAAAATGATGAATGTACTAGAAAACCATTGAATTGTACACTGTACACTTTACAGTATATAAATTATAAATTAATACGTCTGTTAAAAATACAAGGAAGATAAAACCATATAACTGGTTATCACTCTCCTTTCTGCTTTGTTCTCAAGCTGCTGTTTTTTAGAAGATGAAAATGGGTATAAACCACGAATCAATAATCGATGCCTGGGATATTCTCAACCAACTTGTCAAAAGCACAGTTTGGAGGACCAGACAAAAATAGTATGTCCAACTGTACACTCCAGTGAAATAAAGGAAACAAATGCTAGAAAATTCTAGTGGCACAAGAATGGCCAGAAATAAAAAGCCAGAAATCTTAAAGTTGGTAAGAATCAGAGTTGACCTTCCCACCCAAAGTTATTGCTGTTGTGTGCTGTTGAGTCAATTCTGACTCATAGCAACCCTACAGTATACCAAAACCATCCCACAAGGCACTGCTACCCTGAGAGGGAAAGGCAAGACCAGGTGTGTGTGCCAAATTAAAATTTCATTTTCTCCTCTCTGTTCAAGGGGAAATTAAGCTGGACTTCCCAGGGTGATGGATTCATCCATTGTTATTATCATTGTTTCGAATTCCCAGTCTGTAAAATGGGGATAATGGTTTTGCCTGCCTCATGGGTCGTTGTGAGGATTAAATGACCTAAGCTATCGCAAGTGGTGTCCCTGGATGGTGCAAACAGTTAATGAGCTTGGCTGCTAAACAAGAGGCTGGAAGTTTGAGTCCGCCCAGAGGCACCTCGGAAGAAAGGTCTGGTGATCTATTTCTGAAAAATCAGCTGCTGAAAACCCTATGGAGCACAGTTCTACTCTGACACTCATGGGGTTGCCATGAGTTGGAATCAGCTCAATGGCAACTGGTACCAATGGAAGACACTATGAAAAGTATCTTAAATTGAATGTGTGTTAAGGAGGACGACAGGATAGTGCTTAGTGCCAAGCGGCACATTTAGATATGACGCTGTCTCTAGTTTGGGTGTTGGTTTCTTTGAACCACAACTTCTCTCTTGATGTTCTTCAAATTTTGGAAGAATTTCATATGGAAGAAAACTGAAAATGCCCATGGTAATATCTTTCATGAAACTAGCATTTTGTTTCGTATGCCAGAGAAGCATACTGTATTCTATTTTTTACTTCGTTGCTAAATGAAATAATCGAGCTCTTGCCAAGACCCAGCTTGTCTCCAGCGAATACTCGACAGGGTTATAGTATAATATTTTTGCTCAATACTCAGAAATGAATTAAACTAAGTTCCAGAGAGGTTCCCTAATCCATGACAAAAAGATAATAAATATCTTTTGATCATTAAGAAAAATAAATTGCTATTTCCCATCACTGATAATGACTTTAGTCTAGATTCAGTTGAGTAAATAAATTATCATATGCAAGCTGACATCAGTTTATAGGCTCTAAAATAAAAAGCCCCCACGCATCTGTCAGTTTGTCGTACTGTGGGGGCATGTGTGTTGCTGTGATGCTGGAAGCTATGCCACCGGTACTCAGATACCAGCAGGGTCACCCATGGCAGACAGGTTTCAGCTGAGCTTCCAGACTAAGACAGACTAGGAAGAAGGACCTGGCAGTCTACTTCTGAAAAGCATCAGCCAGCGAAAACCTTATGAATAGCAGTGGAACAGTGTCTGACATAGTGCTGGAAGATGAGCCCCCCAGGTTGGAAGGCACTCAAAAGATGACTGGGGGAGAGCTGCCTCCTCAGAGTAGTAATGATGCGGATGGAATAAAGCTTTCGGGACTTTCATTTGCTGCTGTGGCATGACTCAAAATGAGAAGAAACAGCTCCAAACATCCATTAATAATTGGAACCTACAACGTACGAAATATGAATCTAGGAAAATTGGAAATCATCAAAAATGAAATGGAACACTTAAACATCGATATCTTAGGCATTAGTGAGCTGAAATGGACTGGTATTGGCCATTCTGAATTGGACAATCATATGCTCTACTACGCTGGGAATGACATCTTGAAGAGGAATGGTGTTGCATTCATGGTCAAAAAGAACATTCCAAGGTGTATCCTGAACTACAATGCCGTCAGTGATAGGATACTATTCATACGCCTACAAGGAATACCACTAAATACTATTATTAAAATTTATACACCAACCACTAGGGCCAAAGATGGAGAAATTGAAGATTTTTATCAACTTCTACGGTCTGAAATCGATCGAACATGCAATCAGGATGCACGTATAATTACTGCTGATTGGAATCCGAAAGTTGGAAACAAAGAAGAAGGACTGGTAGTTGGAAAATACGGCTGTGGTGAAAGAAATGATGCCGGAGATCGCATGATACAATTTTGCAAGACCAACAACTTCTTCATTGCAAATACCTTTTCCACCAACATAAATGGTGACTATGCACATGGACCTCACCAGATGTAACAAACAGGAGGCAAATCGACTACGTCTGTGGAAAGAGACGATGGAAAAGCTCAATATCGTCAGTCAGAACAAGGTCAGGGGCGGACTGTGGAAGAGACCATCAATTACTCATATGCAAGTTCAAGTTGAAACTGAAGAAAATTAGAACAAGTCTACGAGAGCCAAGGTATGACCTTGAGTATGTTGTTGTTGTCAGGAGCTGTCGAGTCGGTTCCGACTCACAGCAACCCTATGCACAACAGAACGAAACACTGCCCGGTCCTGCACCATCCTTACAATTGTTGTTATGCTTCAGCTCATTGTTGCAGCCACTGTGTCAATCCACCTCGTTGAGGGCCTTCCTCTCTTCCGCTGACCCTGTACTCTGCCAAGCATGATGTCCTTCTCCAGGGACTGATCCCTCCTGACAACATGTTCAAAGTGCATAAGACGCAGTCTCGCCATATTTGCCTCTAAGGAGCATTTTGGCTGCACTTCTTCCAAGACAGATTTGTTCGTTCTTTTCGCAATCCATGGTATAGTCAATATTCTTCGCCAACACAATTCAAAGGCATCAATTCTTCTTCCCTCTTCCTTATTCATTGTCCAGTTTTCACATGCATATGACGCAACTGAAAATACCATGGCTTGGGTCAGGTGCACCTTGGTCTTCAGGGTGATACCTTTGCTCTTCAACACTTTGAAGAGGTCCTCTGCAGCAGATTTACCCAATGCAATGCGTCTTTTGCTTTCTTGACTGCTGCTTCCATGGCTGTTGATTGTGGATCCGAGTAAAATGAAATCCTAGACAACTTCAATCTTTTCTCCATTTATCATGACGTTGCTCATTGGTCCAGTTGTAAGGATTTTTGTTTCCTTTATGTTGAGGTGCAATCTATACTGAAGACTGTGGTCTCTGATCTTCATTAGTAAGTGCTTCAAGTCCTCTTCACTTTCAGCAAGCAAGGCTGTGTCATCTGCATAACGCAGGTTGTTAATGAGTCTTCCTCCAATCCTAATGCCCCGTTCTTCATATAGTCCAGCTTCTTGGATTATTTGCTCAGCATACAGATTAAATAGGTATGGTGAAAGAATACAACCCTGATGCACACCTTTCCTGACTTTAAACTAATCACTATCCCCTTGTTCTGTCCGAACAACCACCTCTTGGTCTATGTGAAGGTTCCTCATGAGCACAATTAAGTGTTCCAGAATTCCCATTCTTTGCAATGTTATCCATAGTTTATGATCCACACAGTCGAATGCCTTTGCATAGTCAATAAAAAACAGGTAAACGTCCCTGTGGTATTCTCTTCTTTCAGCCAGGATCCATCTGACATCAGCAATGATATCCCTGGTTCCATGTCCTCTTCTGAAACCGGCCTGAATTTCTGGCAGTTCCCTGTCGATATACTGCTGCAGCTGTTTTTGGATGATCTTCAGCAAAATTTTGCTTGCATGTGATATTAATGATATTGTTCTATAATTTCCACATTCGGTTGGATCACCTTTCTTGGGAATAGGCATAAATATGGATAACCAACTGAGATGGTTAAACAAACGGATGCAGCGCTGGAAGTGCTCACTCATCTGTGCCAATAAATTTGGAAGACACCTACCTGGCCAACCGACTAGAAGAGATCCATATTTATGCCTATTCCCAAGAAAGGTGATCCAACCGAATGTGGAAATTATAGAACAATATCATTAATATCACATGCAAGCAAAATTTTGCTGAAGATCATTCAAAAGTGGCTGCAGAGTATATCAACAGGGAACTGCCAGAAATTCAAGCCGGATTTAGAAGAGGACGTGGAACCAGGGATATCACTGCTGATGTCTGATAGATCCTGGCTGAAAGCAGAGAATACCAGATAGATGTTGACCTGTGTTTTATTGACTATGCTAATGCATTTGACTGTATGGATCGTAACAAGCTATGGATAACACTGTGAAGAATGGGAATTCCAGAACACTTAATTGTGCTCATGAGGAACCTGTACATGGATCAAGAGGCAGTTGTTCAGACAGAACAAGGGGACAGTGATTAGTTTAACGTCAGGAAAAGTGTCCGTCAGGGTTGTATTCTTTCACCATACCTATTTAATCTGTATGCTGAGCAAACAATCCAAGAAGCTGGACTATATGAAGAACTGGGCATCAGGATTGAAGGAAGACTCATTAACAATCTGCGTTATGCAGATGACACAACCTTGCTTGCTGAAAATGAAGACGACTTGAAGCACTTGCTAATGAAAATCAAAGACCACAGCCTTCAGTATGGCTTATACCTCAACATAAAAAAAAAGAACAAAGGAAACAAAAATCCTCACAACTGGACCAATGAGCAACGTCATGATAAACGGAAAAAAGACTGAAGTTATCAAGGATTTCATTTTACTTGGATCCACAATCAGCACCCATGGAAGCAGCAGTCAAATCAAATGATGCATTGCATTGGACAAATCGGCTGCAAGACATCTCTTTAAAGTGTTAAAAACCAAAGATGTCACCTTCGGGACTAAGGTGTGCCTGACCCAAACCATGGTGTTTTCAATCTTCTCATATACATGCAAAAGCTGGACAACGAATAAGGAAGACCGAAGGAGAATTGACACCTTTGAATTGTGGTGTTGGTGAAGAATATTGAATATACCATGGACTGCCAGAAGAACGAACAAATCTGTCTTAGAAGAAGTAGAAGCAGAACGCCCCTTGGAAGCAAGGACGGTGAGACTGCGTCTCACATGCCTTGGACACGTTATTAGGAGGGATAAGTCCCTGGAGCAGGATATCATGCTTGGTAAAATAGAGGTTCAAGGAAAAACGGAAGGCCCTCAAGGAGGTGAACTGACCCAGTGGCTACAACAACAAGCTCAAGCATAACAACGATTGTGAGGATGCTGCAGGGCCAGGCAGTGTTTTGTTCTGTTGTGCACAGGGTCGCTATGAGGCGGAACCAACCTGACAGCACCTAACAAGAGCAAAATAAAAAGCAGAAGTGTAAAAACAAACCAACACTAACAAAAGAAGCATGCACATACTGAAGATGTCTGAAGTACTCCACCTTTATAAAAAAAGGAAAAACTCCCAAGTGGATTTCTAAAGAAATTTCAGCATGAGAAACAGCCTCTTTTACCTCTCTTGAACTATTATAAATATTACTGAGAACAAAAAGTTTTATAAATGTGAGCAAGTAGATTAAAGGGGCCATGCCTGGAGTATGTGCAGAATTTATTACACTAGGGGAAAAACAAACAAAAAAGGACTGAATCAAAAATCAATAATCTGACTTTCATTTTTTTGTGGTTGAGGAAAAGAAAGGATTTATTAATAACTCGTTAAAATAAAACAAAAATGCTTTGTAATCCAAACAAACCACAGTCATTAAAGAGGACCAGTCCGATGTTATCCATACTTGATATGTGTGTGTTTTCTATACAAACTTTTCCATGTATGTAGTAGCTTTGTTGTATAATTAACCACAGAATAACAATACGCTGATAAAAAGAGCAAGGCTGAAGAATAAATAGGGAAAGGTCATTATCAGTATTATTAACCCTTGGCCCCCAATTCTTGTGTTCTCAGCACTCCTGAGCCTCACCTGACTCACACCCAACATCGCCAGCGCATGGATGGCAGCAAAAGGGAGAAGAAGGGAGCAGTTACAGCTCCACCTTCCCTTGAAATGACAGGTCCTATTTACTGAACTTAGAGGTCCCTGGGTGTCGCAAACAGTTTACGCTGGATTACTAACCTAAAGGTTGGCACTTTGAACACACGCAGCAGCACTGCAGAAAAAAGGCCTGGTGATCTGCTTTCATAAAGATTTCACCTGTTGCCATTGAGTCAGTTCCGACTTATAGTGACCCTATTTGACAGAGTAGAACTGCCCCATAGGGTTTCCAAGGCTGTAATCTTCATGGAAGCAGGTTGCCACATCTTTCTCCTGCGGAGCAGCTGGTGGGTTCGAACCGCTGACCTTTTGGCTAGGAGCTGAGACCTTTAACCACTGCATCACCAGGGCTCCACCATAAAGATTATAGCCAACCAATGTCACAAAACAATCTGTGTATTAATTGTTCAATGAGAAACTAATTTGCTCTGTAAACTTTCACCTAAAGCACAATTAAAAAAAAAAGATTACAGCTAAGAAAACCCCATGAAGCACATTTCTAACAAGCTCCCCGATGATGCTGATACTGCCAGCCACAGACCACACTTTGGGTCGATAAGGAATCTTCCAAAATCTCTTCTCTATGATAGACAGTTGTAGTGTTCAATAATACCTGGAGTAAATAAGCCACCAAGTAACTAAATGGACGTTTGCACTTGTAATGCTTCCAGAATGATCCGTGGGTTTTAAGATTCTACTTTAACACATGGGGTCGCCATGAGTAGGAATGAACTCAATGGCAGTGGGCTTTTGTTTGGTATTTACTGAACTCAGTGAAGCCAGCACAGACTTGCCTTTCCCTCGTGGGCACGGTGCTGGGCAGCTGAGCTGAAGCCAAAGGGTGTAACAGGCTTCACTTTCCTCCCACCTATGGGCTCTCAGGGTCAACACATCCAGATGACGCTGCCGACAGTGGGATTTCTCAATCCTAAACTAAAGTCCTCAACCTCCATGGGTCTTGGGTCTGACTGATTTTGGGATGGGTGGTCCATTGCACCCGTGAAGCCCCTCGGCAGAAATATTTCCATTTTTATATCCATTTTCTACTTGACACTTGTCTATTGTTAATAAGCATCTGTCAACAGCAGCAGCAACAACCCCAAAACCGGGTCCTAGTATGTCTGTCTCATCATTTACTTATTATTATCAGAATGAAGTTTACCCCATGTAAAAATGTAAAATATGAATTAAGCTGGTAATAGCTTACAAATTCTGTTTCTGTTTTCCCAGTTGATAATTAACATTGGGGAGAATAATTTTATAACTTTGTCAGTTTCTGTGGAGCAAGGCCAATGTATACTACACTGTTATTACGATCATCCATTATTTTCTTTCCCTTAGCAATCTTTGTCTTTCAAACTACAAATAAAATAGATCTTAAGACCTTCCCTTAACATAACCTGTTGCCGTCAAGTGGATTCCGACTCACAGAGACCCTATAGGACAGAGTAGAACTGCCCCATAGGGCTCCCAGGAGTGGCTGGTTGATTCAAAGTGCTGATCTTTTGGTTAGCAGCTGAGCTCCTAACCACTGTGCCACCAGGGCTCCTCCCTTAATAAATAAAAACCAAAAAACCAAACCCACTGCCGTGGAGTTAGTTCTGACTCATAGTGACCCTATAGGACAGAGTAGAAGTGCGCCATAGGATTTCCAAGGAGCGACTGGTGGATTCGAACTGCCAACCTTTTGGTTAGCAGCCAAGCTCTTTAATCTTTAACCACTCCACCACCAGGGCCCCTACCTTAACTTAAGGCAAGTCAAATTATGTTACTACAAAGACATGGCAAGTCAAATGAGTAACAGTCCTGGCTGCCCAAGAGAATTTCCTAGACAGCTTTTAAAGACTACAAATGCCTCACTCACAGGAATTCTGATTTACTTGGTCTGAGTTGGGGACTGGGCATTGGGACTTTATTATAGCTCATCTTGCAATTTTAATGAGATGTTATGGAACAAGGCTTCTCAAACTGTTAGTATGCAGAAACATTGCCTGGAGGCTTCGTAAACACAGATTCCTGGGTCCATCTCCAGAGTTCCTGTTTCAGTAGGTGGGGGGGAGCCTGAGATTCTGCATTTCTAACAAGCTCCCCGGTGACGCTGATACTGCCAGTCCACAGATCACACTTTGGGTCTATAAAGAGCTTTCCAAAATCTCTTCCTATGATAGACAGTTGTCACGTTCACTAATACCTGGAATAAGTAACCCATCAACTAAATAGGCGTTTGCGCTTTTAATACTTTCAGAATAATAGATGGGTTTTAAGTTTCTAAGGAGCCCTGGTGGTGCACTGGTTAAGCACCCAGAGGCTAACTGAAAGGTCGGCAGTTTGAACCCAGTAGACACTCCACAGGAGAAAGCTATGGTGGTCTGCTGCGGCCAGGATTTCGGCCCAGGAGACCCTATGGGGGCGCTTCTACTCTGTCCTACCGGGTTGACTTAGGTTTGTTTTTTTAAAAAATTCTGTATCTACCACCTACAGATTGGGAAAGAATTTTCAGCTATGACATCTCCAACCAGCGCCTGATCTCTAAAATCTATATGATTCTGTTAAAACTCAACCACAAAAAGACAAACAACCCAATCAAGAAGTGGGCAAAGGATATGAACACGCACTTCACAAAAGAAGATATTCAGGCAGCTAACAGATACATGAGAAAATGCTCTCGATCATTAGCCATTAGAGAAATGCAAATTAAAACCACAATGAGATTCCATCTCACTCCAACAAGGCTGGCATTAATCTAAAAAACACAAAATAATAAATGTTGGAGAGGCTGCAGAGAGATTGGAACTCTTATACACTGCTGGTGGCAATGTAAAATGGTACAACCACTTTGGAAATCTATCTGGCGTTCTCTTAAACAGTTAGAAATAGAACTACCATACAACCCAGAAATCCCACTCCTCGGAATATACCCTAGAGAAATAAGAGCCTTCACACCAACAGATGTATGCACACCCATGTTTACTGCAGCTCTGTTTACAATAGCAAAAAGCTGGAAGCAACCAAGGTGTCCATCAACAGATGAATGGTTAAATAAATTGTGGTATATTCACACAACGGAATACTATGCATCAATAAAGAACAGTGACGAATCTGGGAAACATTTCATAACATGGAGGAACCTGGAAGGCATTATGCTGAGCAAAATTAGTCAGAGGCAAAAGGACAAATATTGTATAAGACCACTATTATAAGATCTTGAGAAATAGTATAAACTGAGAAGAACACATACTTTTGTGGTTGGGGGGGAGGGAGGGATTGTGGGAGAGGCTTATTTACTGATTAGTTAGTAGATAAGAACTACTTTAGGTGAAGGGAAAGACAATACTCAATACACGGAAGGTCAGCTCAACTGGACTGGACCAAAAGCAAAGAAGTTTCCGGGATAAACTGAATGCTTCAAAGGTTAGCGGAGCAAGGGCGGGGGTTTGGAGACTATGGCTTAAGGGGACTTCTAAGTCAATTGGCAAAATAATTCTATTATGAAAACATTCTGCATCCTACTTTGAAATGTGGCGTCTGGGGTCTTAAATGCTAACAAGCGGCCATCTAAGATGCATCAATTGGTCTCAACCCACCTGGATCAAAGGAGAATGAAGAACACCAAGGTCACACAATAACTATGAGCCCAAGAGACAGAAAGGGCCACAGGAACCAGAGACTTACATCATCCTGAGACCAGAAGAACTAGATGGTGCCCGGCCACAACCGATGACTGCCCTGACAGGGAGCACAACAGAGAACCCCTGAGGGAGCAGGAGATCAGTGGGATGCAGACCCCAAATTCTCATAAAAAGACCAGACTCAACGGTCTGACTGAGACTAGAGGAATCCCGGCGGTCATGGTACCCAAACCTTCTGTTGGCCCAGGACAGGAACCATTCCCGGAGACAACTCATCAGACATGGAAGGGACTGGACAAGGGGTAGGGGAAAGATGCTGATGAAGAGTGAGCTACTTGTATCAGGTGGACACTTAAGACTGTGTTGGCATCTCCTGTCTGGAGAGGAGATAGAAGGGTAGAGAGGGTTAGAAACTGGCAAAATTGTCACGAAAGGAGAGACTGGAAGGGCTGACTCATTAGGGGGAGAGTAAGTGGGAGTATGGAGTAAGGTGTGTATAAGCTTATATGTGACAGACTGACTTGATTTGTAAACGTTCACTTAAAGCTCAATAAAAATTACTAAAAAAAAAAATTTCTATATCCACCAGTTGTGAGTTACTATTTAGTTACTACCAACACGTCATTTTTTTTTTCTGTAGAGACAGTATCCTAAATAAGACATGCCTTTTGGATTATGTCATATACCAGAGGTCAGCAAACTATGGCTCACAGGCCAAGCCTAGCCTGTCTATCGCCTGTTTTTGTAGGGCCCGTGAGCTGAGAAGGGCTTTTAGATTTTTAAATAGCCGGAAAAAAAAATCAAAAGGAGACTAAAATTTCCTAACATGTAAAAACTGAAATACGAAATTCAAATTTCAGTGTCCAAAAATAAAGTTTTATTGGCACACGTTTTGTCTATAGCTGCTTTCAGACTACAAAGTAGTTACGACAGGGAGTGTGTGGCTCACAAGTCTAACACATTTACTCTCTGGCCCTTTACAGAAAATGTTTGCCTACCCCTGTTATAAACAAATGGTTCTATTTCATATGGCAGTGCGTGTTAAAAAAAATGTTTCTAAAAGATTGAGAAGACAGAAGTTTTCCCTACTTTTTCTCTACTTTTGTGGTGTGGCTGCCCTCTTTTCCCCTGGTAATACAAAAATAAACATCATTTCTTCCAGGCGCAACACTATGAACTCTGCATGAGGGAAGTCTGCTCCATGAAGCTTTACTGAATCCGTAATACCTACCGTTTACTACTAAAGGCAAAAACCATACTTTTAGCATTTGGTAAAACAAACAAACAAACAAAGAAACCACTGGCCCTTCATTCATTATTATTTATTTTTACTCTTTATTTTGCAAAGCGCTATAAATGCTAGACTGAGACCACAAGTATAAATTAATGCCTGTAGAGGATTTAAAGAAAAAACAACTCAAGCAGTACTTCTGAGAGTTGACAAAATCCAGATGATTTTTTAGGGCCTTACATAATCACAAACACCTGGAGAATTGCCGTGGGTGGTTGAGGAATTGTGAGTGTTATGTTTAAACTCCAGCGTTGCGTGTGTCTAATCAAGACAGAAATTTGTAATCTGAAACAGGTGTTTCCTTAACAAGCTTCCTGGTCCTAAACTTTCCGCCGATCTTTACTAAATACTTATGCTTTCTTGTCGGTTCTTAATTTTGCTGTGTATTTGTATTTGGGGAGGGGAGCACAAACCTGCAACAGTGATGAAAGAAAACTGTCACTTGCAATGTGACATTTAGGGAACGTACAAAAAATAGCTCAAAAAAAAAAAAAACCCAAACCCACTGCCGTCGAGTTGCTTCCAACTCATAGTGACCCTATAGGACAGAGAGCTGCCTCAAAGAGCACAAGATGTAATATGGTCTGCTTTTTCTTTCTGGCTGGTATTTAGAAAAGAGTTTGATGGCTTTATTTGGTGTGACTGAGGCAAGACTTACTCTTAAAAGCTAAAAGTTTATATTATAGAGAAACTTATATTTTGTTTTCATTTCCATTTGCCCTAAAGTTAAAAAAAAAAAACTAAAAAACAAACCCGCTGCCATTGAGTCAATTTCAACTCACAGCGACCTTATAAGACTGAGTAGAACTGCCCCAGAGTTTCCAAGGAGCACCTGGTGGATGTGAACTGCTGACCTTTTGGTCAGCAGCCATAGCACTAAAGTGATGGCTATTTTCTATTGGTAGCTTGGTAGGAAAAAGAGAAAAACAAAAACAAGAGTTGAGGCCATAATCTAAGATGCATCAATTGTTCTCAACCCACCCAGAGCAAAGGAGAATGAAGGACACCAAAGACACAAGGAAAATAAGAGCCCAAGAGACAGAAAGGGCCATATAAACCAGAGGCTCCACCAGCCTGAGACCGGAAGAGCTAGATAGTGTCTGGCTAACGACTGCCCTAACAGGGAACACAACAGAGAACCCCTGATGGAGCAGGAGAAGAGAGGGGTGCAGAACTCAAATTCCAGTAAAAAGACCAGACTTACTGATCTGAGACTAGTGGGACCCCAGAGGACATGGCCCCCGGACTCTCTGTTAGCGCAAGACTGGAACCATTCACGAAGCCAACTCTTCAGACAGGGAGGGATTGGACCGGACTATAAGACATAAAATGATACTAGCGAGGAGTGAGCTTCTTGGCTCAAGTAGACGCATGAGACTATGTGGGCAGCTCCTGTCCGGAGGCGAGATGAGAGGGCAGAGGGGGACAGGAGCTGGTTGAATGGACACTGGTTGAACGGACACAGGGTGGAAAGGAGTGTGCTGTCACATTATAGGGAGAGCAACTACGGTCATATAACAGTGTAAGTTTCTGTATGAGAAACTGACTTGAATTGTAAACTTTCACTTAAAGCACAATAAAATAAGAAAAACAAAAGAGTTGAGAGATGCCAGCGAGATATACACTGCATAATGGAAGCTGCTAACTGGTCTTCAAGGACAGAAACATAATGTTTGAATCCACACTAAGGACCTAAGTTGTTTTTCAAAACTGTTTAAGGACTTGAGTGATCACTCAGAAACCTGGAAAATCACCCCACGAAATTGACTCATCCACTCCTGACCCCACATATACACCTTCAAGTGTGCCAAAGGGTGGTTTTAATAAAAACGGAAAATACAACCAACATGTTTTAGGTATTTGGCCAACAGGCACACCACCAGGTCCTGCCTGGACATTTCCCTGCCACAACCCTAGAAGCGACAAAGCTTCGGTGACTCCCACCACACTGCCCCCTACTGGCCATGGTCCTGTCTCCAAGAACTACTCAGGCTTGGAGCCCTGGTGGAAGTCTCAGCCTTGCCATTTACCAGGTGTGCGACGTGGAGCGAGTCCTTTACCTTCTTGGAGGCTTAGTTTCTTCATGTACAAGATGGACCTAGGAGGTGACCTCAGCCAGTGTGGTGAGGGCTAAAGGAAGTCATGCGTGCAAAGGGACACACCTCTGCCGGCAGAGATCCTGGTCGTGGGTCTGGCCACAGGTCCTCACTGGTGCTTCCTGAACCTATTTCCTTCACTGAATGGATGAATTCATTAATAGCATCTTGTATTTGCATAGGATTTCAGCGTTTATGAAGCATCGGATGCTAGCAATTATTACCCAAATATATATATATACATTTTTTAATATTTCATTGTATTTTTTGGTGAAAGTACAACACACAGCAGAACAGGTTCCCGTTCAACAATTTCCACACATAAAGTTCAGTGACATTGGTTACATTCTTCACATTGTGTCACCATTTTCATTATTTCCATTCTAGTTGTCTAGAGTAACTGTTACAGGGTCACTACGAGTCGGAATCGACTCCACAGCAACGGGTTTGGTTTTTTCCGTTGTCCAGTTGGTCTCCTGCAGATAATTTTTTTTAAAAGCCCAGTACTCAAGGATAATATTCTTTACTTTTTGAGCTAAACTGCTATTTAGTTAAAAGGGGACGTCAGAGGATAGTTTCGGTTCAAAGTTTGAAGAGTGTTTTATATTACTGATGAAAATATTGTGGCTTAGTGTGATTAAGGTTACACCATTAATAACAGCAGAGTCCTGGGTAGTGCAAATGGTTAATGTGCTCAGCTGCTAACTGAAAGGTTGGAGGTTCAAGTCTACCCCTTCTGAGTGCCTCAGAAGAAAGGCCTGGCAATCTACCTCTGAAAAATCAGCCACTGAAAATCCTACAGAGCACAGTTCTACTCTGACACACGTGGGTCACCATGAGTCACAGATGACTGGGCAGTAACGGGGTTTTATGAATAGTAGCAGAGCAAGGACCTAAAATCAATGTTTTCTGTTTCTGAGAATAAAACTGTTTTCACCATACTATGCTGCCTCAGGATGCCAACGCCATATTGGCAGTAATGTATGTGTGGCAAGCGCAGTGCCTGCCTCCCAGGATACACTTCCTGAATGTCTACTGATTTCCAAATCTGATGGGAGCTCAGCTCAGATAGCAGCCAGGACTGCAGGGGTTTCACACAAGGACTCTGCCAACTGGGATGGCTTTAGGTGAAATGCCCATCTCAGGCAAAGAATGGGTGCTAGTGCTATTGGACACAAAGCTGAAAACGGGCCTGTGATCCTGGGTGAGGAAGAGAAGAGGTGGATGGAGGGACAGGGAGCCGCATGACACTGAGATGCGGGGATCTTGGGAGCCTCCTTTGGTGTGGACGTTGAAGGTTTCTACCCAACGATGTCTAAGTACAGAGAAAAGAACAACTGACTTTGAAGCAATTAATTTTTTTCTTAGATTTGTATACCGCTCCCATTCTGAAAAGTCTCCCAAACATACTCATTTTCCTTTCACTCTGATTGAAATTTCTGACATGCACATCAAGGTTCTACGACAATCATCTTCCTGAACCTACTGTCCAGATGGGCCAAACCGCAAACTCCCTTAGAGACTTTCAGCTGCTTCCAGAACACCTGGGCCAGGAGTGCCTCTTCCTCTTCACACCCCATTCAGGACTCACCCTTTTGGAGAATCTCTTCAGACAAGCTCTTTGACCCCTGGATCACTATGCAACTAGCAACCCAGCTTCTTAACTGGCGCCACGTGACAAACCCAGAAACCCAAAACCCACTGCCGTTGAGTCGATTCCAACTCGTAGCAACCCTACAGGACAGAGCAGAACTGCCCCACAGGGTTTCCGAGGCTGTAAATCTTTACGGAAGCAGACTGCCACAGCTTTCTCCCTCAGAGCGGCTGGGGGGTTTGAACCGCTGGCCTTTAGTTTAGCAGCCGAGTGTTTTGACCACTGGCCACCAAAATGTGGTCAGGGTGTTCACTTCCATTATTTTATTTTCCATGTCAGATTGAAGGTGCCTCAAGGGAATGAATGGCTTGCCAACTTCTACCATAAGTCAAATTTCTCACATACAAAAGTCTTCTGTCTGCTCCCAGCTGCCTAACGCGGGTACAGCAAAATCTGTGACCCAGAACTCAATGGGTCTGCCTTGTTCTTCCAGGTCTTGCAAGTTTTCTGCCTTTAATGGGGTGCAGTCTTACCACTTTCTACCACTCATTTTAGTGGAAAATATTTGAGTTTTCCTTCTCTGACAAGTTTCCGCCTTACACAGGTTCTGGCTTTCACTGGTTTTATCATAGTTAGAAGTATTGTTTAAGAGCGCCCTCTGCTGATCCAAATGATGTGGGCTCACTGTTTTTCTAGAATCCAAACCAAAAACCAAACCAGTTATGGATCGAGTTGATTTCAACTCACGGCGGCCCCATGTGTGTCAGAGTAGAACTGTGCTCTATAGGGTTTTCATGGCTGTGACCTTTCAGAAGCAGATCACCAGGCCTTTCTTCCAAGGCACCTCTGGGTGGATTCAAACTGCCAACTTTTCACTTAATGTTGTTGTTGTTAGGGGCTGTCAAGTTGGTTCCAACTCATAGCGACCCTATGTAAACAGAAAGAAACACTGGCTGATCCTGTGCCACCCTCACAATCGTTGTTATGCTTGAGCCCAGTGGCCCAGCGCTTAACCATTTGCACTGTCCAGGGACTCCATTTTCTAGCATCAGGCCTCACCAAACCAAGTCTGTGTCTTGATAACAGAGCCACTGATAACTAAGCACGTCTTCTACCACGTGCATGGTATCTCTTAAAGATCGCGTGCCCATGAAGCAGGTGGCCATCTAGTCACTGAGGGATGAGCCATTTTGTCATGTAGAGAGAAGCTATTCTGCTTAGCACAGTCTCCAGCTAAAAGCTGTCAGGGTGGACACTGAAGACAACATGCCAGAAAGCTTTTTGTCACCCATGATCCTGGGCAGGCTTGGGGCTCCGATGGTTCTTACAGACAGGGTGATGTTAAGTTTTCCTTTTGCTTTAATATTTTGTTAAGACTTCATAATAATAATAATTAAGCAACTGATACCTTTTCATGGGTGCATTTTTATTATTCTCTGATTTAATTCATTGGAAGGATTTAATTTTTCTAACTTCTAGCGAATGTGTTCAGTGTACTTGACCTTCTCAGGATTTGGGGCTCTAAGAAGCAGTAAAATGTTTCATAATTAGAGGGTCTGAGAAGGGGTTGGAGCCCTGGCAGCCCAGTGGTTAAGAGCTTGGCTGCTAATCAAAAGGTGGGCAGTTCAAATCCACCAGCCACTCCCTGAAAACCCTATGGGGCAGTTCTACTCTGTCCTATAGGGTTACCATCAGTTGGAATCGATTCGACAGCAACAGGTTTGGTTTAAGAAGGGGTTGTTCTTTTTTTTTCGATCTTTTTTAAAATAAACTTTTTATTTCAGATTTACAAAAAAGTTGTAAATATAGTACAGAGTTCCTGTGTGACCTCCACCCAGCTTCTTCTAAAATCAACCTCATACATAACACCAGGGTACATTTGTCAACACTAAGAACCCAACACTGATACATTGCTACTAACTAAAATTCTGAACTTATTTAGCCTTATCAGTTTTTCCCTTTTTCTGTTTTAGGATCCATGACATCCTGTATCCTTAGTTTCTTTCATCTGGGACAGTTTCTCACACGTCTTTGTTTTTCATGAGCTTGACAATTTTGATGAGTACTGGTCAGGTATGTTACAGCGTGCCAACTTTTGAATTTAGACTGTGGAAGTGGAAAAAATCATCTATAATGATAAAAGAAAGGCCATTCTCACAACAAAAAAGGTAGAACTTCAATATCTAAATAAAGAATAATCTTTTAAATAAAACGAATTTACCCCTAGGACTCACTAAGTTTGTTCATCACTTTTACATTTCTCTCTCTCTCTGTTTCATTTTGACCTGCACAAAGGAAAATGTCACTCACACCAGGAACTTAGGAAAGATCCAGAATACACAGTGATCATTCCTTCCCTGCTTTCAGGAAGCTACCTCTCTAACAGGGGAAAAACTACTAAAATGTGCAGCCAAGTGAAGTGAAATCTAAAGAGAAGTGCATGCCGCTCCCATGAATACAGAAGAAAGATCAATTCTGATGATGAAGAATTCAGAGGAATGGGGAAGGAATTCATGGAGGGGGCAGCTCCCAGTTATTAAGAGACTGAAATACTGGGGAAAACCTAGGATGCCATGGAATGAAAGAGTATACAGATTGTATTAGAAAAAGAATTTTTAGGTCGTATTAAAAAACAAAAAAAATACATTTTTTAAAGACAAGTCATAAACAAAGGACGATTTTGTTCATTATCCCTTTCAAGACTTGTTTTCTCCTTTGAATTTTTTGTTGATACTATTGTTTTCACTAATGGCAGGCATGCTGATTAAAGGGCCAATTCAGAATTTTTGTTATGAGTTATGGATTCGGATACATATTATCTGGGATCGCATATGTCCAGCAGACCCTGGATGTTGGAAATCCTGCTGATATGAGTCAATGATAATTTTTTTTTTAATTTCCTGAAAATTTGCAAACCATTAGGTAAAATACGAAGGCACCTAGCAAGGACTGCACATACATTGTATTCTAGTTTCCTTCTTCTTAGCCTTTTTATTATTTTTCATGAAACTTTTCAAAACATGGTATAATGCATTCTTCCTTACTGCAAAAGCAGTCCTTACAGGCCGAATAAGTGAAGCCAAGGGATTTTTTATCTCAGGAAAATTACCACTACAATGCATTCTTCATTACTGCAAAAGCAATACCGACAAGCCAAATAAATAAAACTAAAGGAATTTGAATCTCAGGAAAATTACCACTACTATGTATTCTTCATTACAACAAAAGCAATACTAACAGCTAAGCAGCAGAAACAGCTGCCCTGGAATCCCGCAGAACTGCTCACAGGGGAAGCAATGGCTGGGCCCTAAGACTGAGTGCAGGGTAAGAATAACTTATAGGCTTTTGCATCTCTTGAAAAGTACCACTGCAGTGCATTGTCCCATATTACAAAGGCATTATTTACTGTTCAGAAGCTAGAAAAGCAAGGAGCCAGTAACAACTGGAAACAATGAAGGGCCCAGGGAGAAAATGGCCACTAAGACTGAATGAAGACTGGGAATAACTTATTCTTGAGGTAATTCACACATCCAGGAGGCATCACCTAAGACAATGCTCAATCTACATAAAAATGAGGCTCCAACTCAGGATTCTTGAATTTCACACATTTCAGAAGGCGCCCCCCTCCCCCACCCCCAGAGGCTAAATGTGTTCAAATCAGACTACCTCCTTTCAGAAGAACTCCAGAGGCATAAAAATTGGTGGGAATACCCACATGTCTCACCAATCATGAGAGGGTTACCCTGTTACTACTAGATCCTGAATGATCTTGCGGCTGCAAGAAGTAAGTTAAATGATTGTCCTTATGTACCTCAGAAGCCAACCAACTTAATCCATTTCCTCATTATACCAGAAGTTCAGAGTAAAGGTGAGAGCATTACTTTGTACTGACAGGCAGGAAAATTCAGAGCCCTGAACTGTGAAACTATCAGGTCCTGTGGTAAGTGACTAGCTGAGGGAGGCTAAGGTGTTCATATTTTTGTGGTATATGACACCCGTGCAATCTCATTTCTAATAGTATTAAAATATTGTCATCATCTGGACATTTCAACATATTGTGTGGGCCCTAGAGTCAGAAGGGTGCACCTGATCCTGCCCTGCACGGGTTGTGAGTTCGAGCAAGTCACCACTTCTCTGAACTTCAGTGTCCTTATCTGTAAAATGAGGGGATAACAATTCTTAATTTCAGGGTTGTTCTGAGCCTTGGAGAGAGCTTCTCATAAACTAATGCTACTGCATAGCAAATTTCCTTCAGGTTTAATCCTGAATGGTCAATTCTTTCTTCTGGGAATCACTTAAGATTTACTAAATGCTCTTTATCATCTAATGATCGATGTTAATTTATTTTGGACTCATTTTTAGTCTCACTTGAAATGTTATATTTGGGGACATAATTTTTATGACTGGTTTATAGTCTTGATTACACACACACACGAGTTGACTCCTTAAGCACTCTAGGAATGAAGCCTCTTAGACATAAACAGTTTCTGTTGGTAATCAAAATCAGATTTAGACCCTGCGATGGTGGTGGAACAGGTGGGGGAATTTGCTAGGAATTTATTTGGACTACTACAGGAGAACGTTTCCGTTAAGCCGCTACTTTCCCTCACGTGACCTAAGCTAGAAACCGAGAAACCACACCTGTTGCCGTACAGCCAATTCTGACTCACAGTGACCCTAAAGGGCAGAGTAGAACTGCCCCATAGAGTTTCCAAGGAGCACCTGGTGGATTCAAACTGCAAACCTTGTGGTTAGCAACCATAGCACTTCACCACTACACCACCAGCATTTCCGACCTGTGCTATAGAAAAAAAAATGCTATAGGCTGGGGTTTAATTATTTGCTGTGCAACACTGCAAGAAGTTCAGCAGCATCCCCGGCATCTACCCACTAGATGGCAATAGCACCTTACGAGTTGTGACAACCAGACATCAATGTCTCCAAGCCCAAAAAACCAAACCTATTACCATCGAGTCAATTCCGACTCATAGCAACTCAAAAGAACAGAGCAGACCTGCTCCATAGGGTCTAAAAACAAAACAAAAAAAAAAAAACGTTGCCGTCAAGTCGATTCCAACTCACAGTGACCCTACAGGACAGAGTAGAACTGCCCCATAAGATTTTCAAGGAGCGCCTGGTGGATTCAAACTGCCGGCCCCTGAGTTAGCAACCTGAGCTCTTAACCACTATTCCACCAGGGTTTCCCATAAAGCTTACAGGGCTGTAATATTTACAGTATCAGAATTGGAGGAAGACTCATTTACAACCTGGACTATGCAGATGACACAACCTTGCTTGCTGAAAGTGAAGAGAACTTGAAGCACTTACTGATGAAGATCAAAGACTACAGTCTTCAGTACGGACTGCACTTCAATATAAAGAAAACAAAACTCCTGACAACTGGGCCAAGAAGCAACATCATGATAAATGGAGAAAATTCTGAAGTTGCCAAGGATTTCATTTTACTTGGATCCACAATGTCTATGGAAGCAGCAGTCAAGAAATCAAACAACTTATTTTACAGGGCAAATCTGCTACAAAAGACCACTTTCAAGTGTTGAAAAGTAAAGATGTCACTTTGAGTCCTAAGGCGCACCTGACAAAAGCCATGGTATTTTCAGTTGCCTCTGGTGCATGCGAAAGCTGGACAACAAATAAGGAAGATGGAAGAAGAACTGACGCCTTTAAATTATGGTGTTGGTGAAAAATACTGAATATACCACGGACTGCCAGAAGAACGAACAAATCTGTCTTGGAAGAAGTACAACCAGAGTGCTCCTGAGAAGGGAGAATGATGAGACTTCATCTCACTTAGTTTGGACATGTTATCAGGAGGAATCAGTCCCTGGAAAAGACCACCATGCTTGGTAAAGTAGAGGGCCAGCAAAAAAGAGGAAGACCCTCAACGAGATAGACTGACACAGTGGCTGGAACAATGGGCTCAAACATAACCACGATTGTGAGGATGGCTCAGGACCAGGCAGTGTTTCGTTCTGTTGTACACAGGGTCGCTATGAGTTGGAACCGACTCGACGGCACCTAACGACAAATCTTTACGGAAGCAGATTGCCACATCTTTCTTCCTCGGAGCAGCTGGTGGGTTCGAACTGCTGACCTTTTGGTTAGTGGCCGAGCACTTTAACCACTGCACCATCAGAGCTTCTTATGTCTCCAGACACTGCCAAATGTTCCCTGGGGGACAAAATTACCCTCAGTTGGGCACTGCAAAGAGCCGTACTCTTAGACTAAACTAAAAACCAATACTAAACCCGTTGTCATGGAGTCGATTCCGACTCATAGCGACCCTATAGGACAGAGTAGAACTGCCCAGTGGGGTTTCCGAACAGCAGCTGGTGGATTCCAACTGCTGACTTTATGGTTAGCAGCTGAGCTCTTAGCCACTTCGCCACCAGGACGGTTCTAATTTAACACGGTTACGTTAACCTGAGAATTTCAGAGTATAAAATACTGGCTATGCATTCAGAGCTAGAGGTTGAGCTTGGCATTGAAGGCCTTGCCCAATAATAGCCCAACCTACAGTCTTGGATCCCACCACCCCCTTATACATCCAATTTTCAAGCCCAATTAAGGCACTCATGCCACAGGATGCCCACCACCTTCTCCTCCACTCACTGTCCACAGGGTCAAATCTAGGTTATTCCTAAAGACTTTAATGAACAATGAAATGTTTCCCGAAACTCTCCCAAACTCTCCTGTTACAAGCGATAGCTGCTCCCTCTGAACATGGAACTTCTTCAACCTGTCTCTCGTTTGTTCCTCTTTCATCATTTTCTAACTTGCATGCAAACTGTTTGAAGTCTTCCACCCCCACTTCTGAACCAGAGACCTGCTTCTAGTCAGACCTTTCACCAGATTCAGAGTGGAGTTGGCTTTTTTGGAGGGAATAGGGGTGAAATTTAATTTACTTCCTTCTGCCCAGCTCATGCAAAACAATCCCTTTACTGGAGAAACTCCTGAGCTATTAACATCAACATTTACTTACAAAAGAAAGGTTACAGGTCTAAAGAACCTACTCTTTATCATTGTTATCTTTTTGTTCCATTTTTGTTTGTTTTAATGCTGAAAGTGTTTTTAAAATGATAGGCATAATTCCTGAATACCATTTTTTAAATAATATTGACGGGATAATAGACTTACGTCATTTGTACTCCTAGGCCCCTTTCCAATGCAATTAGATACCTATCTATGTGCAAACATATAATGTCAACACTTGCTTTATTCTCCAACAGGAAGTCTTGGCCATCCTTGATACCATCTTTAGCTCAGCCTCATTATTATTTTTTATTGTTGTTGAAAATATATACAGGAAAACGTACACCAATTCAACAGTTTCTACATGTACAACTCAGTGATACTGATTACACTCTTCAAGTTGTACAACCGCTCTCACCCTCCTTTTCTGAACTGTTCCTCCCCCTACTGACATAAACTCATTTCCCCTCAAGCTTTCTATCTTACCTTTCAAGTTGCTGTTCACAATTTGATCCCATATAGTAAGTCCTCTGAAAGAGCACACGGCTCATGGCTGACTTTCACCTGCATGGCGCTCCAGCGCATGGATACACCCTGACGTGTAAATCATTAGCCCCTCCCTACTTGATGGAAACCTTGGTGGCGTAGTGGTTAAGTGCTACAGCTGCTAACCAAAGGGTTGGCAGTTCAAATCCACCAGGCGCTCCTTGGAAACTCTAACGGGCAGTTCTGCTCTGTCCTGTAGAGTTGCTGTGAGTCAGAACTGACTCGACGGCACTGGGTTTTTGGGTGGGTTTACTTGATGGACACTTACGATATTCTAGTTTTTTCTGCTCTTACAAAGAAAGATAAAAGGTATGTCCTCAAACATCTCTTAGTCCTGTGTGTTTCTGGACGTGAATTTCCAGGAATTACAACTGCTGAGTCATAGGGTCTGCACAGATTTTGAGTCTTGTTAAAGACTCTCCTATAATGGTTCAGGCAACCCCAGTGGCGCAGTAGTTAAGAGCTACAGCTGCTAACCAAAAGGTCGGCAGTTTGAATCCGCCAGGCACTCCTTGGAAACTCTATGGGGCAGTGCTACTCTGTCCTACAGGGTCCGTATGAGTCGGAATCGACTCGACAGCAGTGGGTTCGGGTTTTTTTTTTGGATAATGGTTCAAGTTTTAATACCAAAACTTTTTAATTACTTTAAATAAATAAAAATATGTCAGTTAATTTCCTTGAAGGCTCTCTGGAGGAAAACCCAAGCAAGGAATGAAGCATCTCTTAGTTAGGGTGGCGCAAACAGTTGCACTCAACTACTCACCTAAAAGTTGGTGGTTTGAACACACCCAGGAGACCTGGTAAACAGTAACTGCTTCTTTCTCATATTAATAGGAATACTTCTACTAATCCAATGTTAACTGTAACACAGGATGTTTATTGAGCAATAAAAAAAAACCAAACCAGATGCTGTCAAATCAACCCAACTCATGGCGACCTCATGTGTGTCAAAGTGTAACTGTGCTCCACAGGGTTTTCAGTGGTTGATTTTTTGAAAGTAGATCTTCAGGCCTTTCTTCCGAGACACCTCTGGGTGGACGTGAACCACTAGCTTTCACTTAGCAGCCAAGCCATTCTCACCGATTGCACCACCAAGGGACTCCCACTGAACAATAGTGAGTCTTTGCGGTATTGAGAAAGTATCCTTCCCTTCCTGGTTTTCCCTGAGTTTTTTTTTTTCCCAAAATGGGTATTGAATTTAATGAAGCTTTTTGTTTGTTTGTTTAAATCTCCTTCAGCCTCTATTCAATAACCGTACGGTTTGATTTTGAACACACACAGCAGGCTAGAAAAAAACAAGCTGTGTGGGAGATGGGAGGTTTGAATCCACTTATAAGTCTTAGACGTGAACCATATTCAGGCATTGCATGCAAACGCTGCCGGCTGCCAATTAGTAAACAGGAGTTCACCTTTTCTGCTGGGTACACCCTTGGGAACGGTGTTTTTTTCCTCCTGGACAACATCAAAGAGCCTGCTGAGACTTGTAGTGAAAAACGTCAAAAAAAAAAAAAAGAAGACCATCCGAAAACATCCCTGAGAAACAGGCATGATGGTTTACGCCTAACAGTTCTGAAACTGAACGATGCAGGAGAGACCATCCATCTAGTCTACCCAGGGCTGAGAGATTTCTGGGGATGCCGGGCTTTCAGTGCTCAAATCTGGCAAGTCCCAAGGGTATAATTGAAAGGATGGTTTTGAAAGGCACAAAATACGATTCTTCTCAGGGCGGACGAGGGGTTCATCAACTGTGTGTGAACTATCGGTACCTCTTTTTAGAGCTACACTGAACTTTGGCAGGGCTTGGATTAAAAACGTACGTGTTGCCCATTTTTTAAGATTGTTCTTTGTTACCAATCGTCTGTAGTTGCCCTAAACAGATATCAGGATGGACCAGAAAGAGGTAACTGCATAATTATTCCATTCTTTTCCACTCAGGCCTTTTGAAAACCATCCTCCCCAGAGTCCAAAGTCTTGGCAGACATTTTCCCCTGTGTCTTGTGACCACCAGCTGTGCCTCTTTAGTTAGGAAATGGCTGACTGCAGGAAGAAGTAGGGTAACCTCTCCTGGGTATTCCTTCTGCCTCCATTTTCAGGCAAGTTTTTAACATAAAACCCAGCTATCCAAAACTTGAGTTCCGTTTAAAAACTGATTAGCCATTAACTCAATAAAATAAGACTCTTACTCCCATTTATCTCAAAGAATGATAAAATCTCTGGTTTGGAAGATCTCAAATTTTAATGTGCATATCAATTTTTAAAACGTTGTTGATATATATAACACAATACTTGCCAATTCAACATGTTTCAGATGCACGACTTAGTAATAGCAATTACATTAATCATGTTGTGCAACATTTGCATATCACTTTGAATGTGCATATCAATCGCTCTGGGATGCCATTGAAATGAAGATTCTAATTCAACAGATGTGGGGTGGGCCTGAGATTCCAGGTGATACCTCTGCGGGTTCCTGGACCACATGTGAAGTAATAAGAGTCTTGTGGAAAATGGTCGCTATGAGTCGGGGTGACCCGACGGCACTGGGTTTGGTTTTTGGTTTTTTGTTTGATCATACATCACTATTAGCTTTTTAGAAAAAAAAAGTGAGTGTGTACTCAAGATATATATATTTCTCAATATTTTATATTCAGGTGTTCCAAACAACAACAAAAAAACCCAAACCAATTGCTGTTGATTTGATTCCAACACACAGAACAGACGAGGACTGCCCCACTGCATTTCCAAGGCTGTAATCTATATGGAAGCAGACTGCCACATCTTTCTCCTGTGGAGCAGCTGGTGGGTTCGAATCTCCAACCTTTTAGTTAGCAGCTACCAGGGCTCCTTATTTATGCGTTCAAAACAAAACCAAACCTGCTGCCGTTGAGTCGATTCTGACTCCATAGCGACCCTATAAGACAGGGTAGAACTGCCCCACAGAGTTTCCAAGGAGCGCCTAGTGGATTTGAACTGCCGACCTTTTGGTCAGCAGCCATAGCACTTAACCACTACGCCACCAGGGTTTCCATTCATGTGTTAGTAGAGTGTAATTTCTTTTTTAATTAAAAAAAATAATTGTGAGCTCTAATATCGTCTTCCAACATAGTAATGGCTTATCTCCCACACAACCTATGTTGAAGACTCTGGTCCTGATAACACACCCATTACATGAACATGTAGTGTATGTTTATATTCCTCCAGGCATAAGAAAATCACTTTGATTCAGGGAACGTATTCCATCATTGGGTACCGGTTGTGAGAAAATGATTCCTTCTACTGAGCCAAAATCTACGTTTTTTTTTTTTATCCAAAGGTTTACCTTCGGAGGCAGGCAAAACAAACTTAATCCTGCTTAGCACTGTTCCAATTTCGATCACTAAAAAGGCTTGATTTACTTAATATATAAACAGCTTCTCCATACTAATAAGAACAATACCAGCAACCCAAGGGGGAGGGAAGGGGAAGACCAAGGATATAAATACATAGGGTGAACCAATGTTTCAAAATAAAAAGATAATCAATCTCGCTTAGATAAGAGAAATGCAAATTCAAACTAAAATGAGACATTATTTTTTACTCGTCAAAATGGCAAAGATAAAAAAGTTGGGTAAATAAACAGCACTGGCAATGTTGAAGGAAACCAGGCACCCTCATTAATGTTAACTGGTACAACTGCCATGACAGTTATTTAATGCAGCCATTAAAAATTAGTTTTTTGAAGAATACTGGGAAAATGCTAACAATATGTAATGTTTAAAAAAGACACAAAACATATACAGCATGATAAGTACTGGGAGGAAAGATATCAAAACAGTTACAGTAGCTATTTCTAGATAGTAAGATAGCATAACAAATGATCCTAACTTTATTCTTTATAATAGTTGGCACTTTAATAATTTACAACAAGCCTGTATTATTCAAAACATGCTCTGGGAGGAGATGAAAAGAGCCTACGAGTGAACCTAACTTTAAACTGATGTTCATATTAAGAAAGAGTTGAGTCTCTTGGCTTATCTCCACTCCTGGGGAAAACTGATCATTACAGCTACATTTTTTTTATTACAAAATTTAAATATAACTACATTTTTAATAAAAATTCTTACTCATAAAAGCCATATACTAATATTTCCCAGCTAAAATCCTTCACAAGGAGCCCCGGTGGTGCAACGGTTAAGCCTGGCTGCTAACCAAAAGGTTGGCAGTTCAAACTCACCAGTGGCTCCACGGGAGGAAGACCTGGCCATCTGCTCCTGTAAAGATTACAGCCAAGAAAATCTTATGGGGCAGTCCTACTCTGTCATATGGCATCACTATGAGTCAGAATTGACCCAACGGCACCCAACAACAAACTCCTTCAGAAAGTAATTCAAAGTTTAATACCTTACACTTTATAAAGTAGCCCCCCTAGAAGACACTTTCCATAATGGAAAGAAGAGCAATCAATATGTTTCATTATTCATTTTATTTAATATATTCATCGTCTTCAGCAAGAACCATCTCTTTTTATGATAATGCATCTACAAGCCAAGGAACTCCACGGATCGCTGGCAACCACCAGAGAGGCATGGAACAGATTCTTCCTCAGAGCCTCCAGAAGGAACCACCCCTGATTTCACACTTCTGGCCTCCTGTTCTTTTAGGCTAAGCAGTCTGGGGTACCTTGTTACAGCAGCCCTAGTGTGGAGGGCAAGCTAGCTGAAAGCAAATGTAGAAGTAAACATGTGAAGAAAGGAGATAAGGAAGATGATACAACCTAGAGAAGAAAAACAACCTTATCAACAGAAAACACTGGGACCAACTAAGTCACAAACAAGGACTTATCAACACCAACCAAACAGGCTCAAAGAGCTCCAACGTGTATAAAAGAAAGGACACTAAGACTCAGCTTTGCTTGGAGTCATAACCAGAGCCAACTTGGTCATACGTTGTGGACTGGGAAGCAATGGGCTGCAGCAGCTCGCCTGGGCTTACTCCCAGGTCCTAGAGATGTTGCTAACTTGGTCAGGCATTGTGGACTGGGAAGCAATGGGCTGCAGCACCTCACCCGGGCTTACTGCCAGGTCCTAGAGACGTTGCTAACTCGGTCATAAGTTGCAGACTGGGAAGCAGTGGGCTGCGGCAGCTCGCCCAGGCTTACTCCCAAGTCCTAGAGACGCTGCCTATCTCGATCATACGTTGAGGGTCGAGATTCAGTGAGCTAGGAAGCAGTGGACCTCGGCAGCTCGCCCAGGTTTACTCTTAGTTCACTCCCGACTCAATACACATTGCTTTGGTCATACATTGAGAGCTAAGGGATAATAAGCCCTTGTACTCAAGAGACATGACAGAGATCCATGAGAGATTCTCGGGGATCGAGGCTGATTTGACATCAAGCCATTGACAACGGTGTGGTCAAGAGTTGGCCTAGACCAGAAAACAACAATGCCCAAACACCGCCCTCATTTGCAGTAAGCTTGCTTGCTTGCTTTCCCTCTCTTTTCACCTGGTGAATTGAGATCGCTGGTGTCTGGGGTAGCCAAGAACCTGTGTGCCTGTAATATTGGTAACTAACAAAGACACCGTGGAAAGACACAAATCATTTAGTCGTTGCGACCCCCTCCTAACGACACCTAGGAAACTAACAAAGGGACAAATGAAGGAGAAAGTGTATCCTCTTGGGATTGTCAGGAAAACTTGATGGGGATAGTAATATTTAAGAGACCTTGAAGGATTAGGCAAATTTGATATCTGGAGCCGTGGGACAGAGTGTTGAGAATGTCCGAATACAAGCAGCAGCTCCAGAGCAGGCACAGCAGCAGCCCAATGAACCGTGAAGACGCAGCATCAAAGGACAGAAAGTGAGTGCACAAGTTTTAATTATTTCAAGATGAAAAACATTCGTGGAGATCTGTGAAGGGCCTGCCAACAAACATTCTACAACGAATGAAATTATTTCCAACCACCTTGTAAGCACTACTTCTTCTGACTGTCTCAGACCTGAAGAACAAAATTACATGCTCCAAGTCAATTTTTTTTACTTACTAATTTTCTAAGTTTTTGTGTTAATGTCTAAATATGAATGCAAATTTTATTCTATAAATTTTACTTGTTTTATAAATTGTATTTCTTTTCAATCATTCTAATTTATTTGTTACGGTAAGACCAAATTTAAAAAGTGACATAATTTGATATCCGGGTAAAATGAAATGACCACAACTAAGTGGAGCACAAAAAAAAGCTCAAAGAAGATAAAAAGAAAAGGATTTATGAATTCCTAAAGACAATTCCAAAATTAACTTCCTTTTTAAAACATAATGAATCAGAAGAGACTTCTTCCATTGAACACTCAACTTTAATAGGTGCAAATCATACTAGTATCACTAGTGCTAAAATTACTAATAGCAATATGAAAATAACAGTTTGTTCCAGATTCTGCATCCAGTCCTTGCTGTAGTAAAAAAAATCAGTAATGGTGTAGAGAGTGACACTATTTTAGAATCTGAAACTGTTGCATCGGCAGATGCCATAAATAACAGAAATACAGATCCTGCTTTGTGGAATAATTTTTCTTCTAATGATATAAATTATTGGATCAAAAGAGGGCCAGGTGATTGTCAACATCACAGTGGACCATTTGAAAATTGGTATCAAAAATTTCTGGTGGAGACTGAGTCCAGTACAGCTAGATGGTACCTGGCTACCACTGACTGCTCTGACAGGGATCACAATACAGGGTCCCGGACAGAGCTGAAGGAAAATGTAGAACAAAATTCTAACTCACAAAAAAATAAGCCCAAACTTGCTGATCTGACAGAGACTAGAGAAACCCTGAGAGTATGGCCCCGGATACCCTTTTAGCTCAGTAATGAGGCTACTCCTGAGATTCACCTTTCAGCCAAAGACTGAACAGGCCCATGGAACAAAACAAGACTAAAGGTGCGCACCAGCCCTGGGGCAGGAACTGAAGGCAGGAGGGAACAGGAAAGCAGGTAATAGGGAACCCAGGGTTGAGAAGGGAGAGCGTTGACATGTTGTGGGGTTGTTAACCAATGTCACAGAACAATGTATGTACTGTTTGATGAGAAACTAGTTTGCTCTGTAAACCTTCATCTAAAGTACAATTAAAAAAAGCATTAGAGCAACTGATGAAAAAAAAAAAGAAAATTTCTGGTGATAAGCAAACAAGGTTCTGTAGCCACAATATATTTCTAGAATGCAAAGCTAACAGTCAAAGTTTTAAGAGGGAGTAGCTACTGTATTCTCCATCAGTCGGCTCCATATACTGTTTTGTTTGCAACCTATTCAGTCCTAAATCATTTAATTCTTGATTTGTTACAGATGCATTTAGCAATTGCTGCAACTAAAATAGGATTAATAAACACGAAAACAGTTCAATTCACAGAGACTGTATGTTGTCATATTTAAACTGTAGACAAGGTTTTGGCTTAATTCACTGTCTTAGTTATTCAGTGCTGCTATAACAGAAATACCACAAGTGGATGGCTTTAACAAAGAGAAATTTATTCTCTCACAGTCTAGGAGGCTAGAAGTCTGAATTGAGGGCACCAGCTCCAGGGGAAGGCTTTCACTCTCTGTCGGTTCTGGGGGAAAGTCCTTGTCATCAATCCTCCCCTGACCTAGGCGCTTCTCAGAGCAGGGACCATAGGTCCAAAGGACGCACTCTGCTCCCATCTCTTACTGCTTGGTCGTAATGAGTCCCTCTCCTCTCTACTCCTCTCTTTTATATCACAAAAGAGACTGACTCGAGATACAACCTAATCCTGCAGATTGTGTCCTGCCTCATTAACATAACTACCTCTAATCCTGCATCATTAACATCATAGAGATAGGATTTACAATACATGTGAAAATTACATCAGATCACAAAATGGAGAACAACCACACAATACTGGATGTCATGGCCTAGCCTAGTTGAAACACATTTTGCAGGGATACAATTCAATCCATAACACTCATGAACTAGAAACACAAATTAATGAAGAACATCAGTATTGGAAAGATGTTTTGCAACTCATTGTTGCTGTCACTGCAACAATTGTCGAACGTGGACTATCTTTTTGAGAAAGAAATGATGTATCTGGGTCCCCACAAAATGGAAAATTTGGGGGGTTTACTTGAGCTTGTTGCTCAGTTGATCCATTTTTAGCAGGCCACATCTCAAAATATGTTAACACAGGAAAGGGCAACCCATTGTATATACTGAAAACAACATGTTAAGA
The DNA here is from genome assembly GCF_030014295.1 of Loxodonta africana. NCBI lineage: Eukaryota > Metazoa > Chordata > Mammalia > Proboscidea > Elephantidae > Loxodonta > Loxodonta africana. The sequence goes on from NC_087369.1 coordinate 16,960,321, forward strand.
ATTAATAAGCTTAATAAATGATAAAATTCGATCAACTACTTTTAGTGAAATGAGTATAGCTCGATATTTCAATTTGTCCGTAGATTCCACTACTGATTTTTCTCATACAGATCGGCTACGTATTGTTTTAAGATACGTTATCTCCAATAGATAGAAAACCTGTCAAAAAATTTATTACATTTATCAGCTTAAAAAGTCATACCGGTGAGGAAATTGCAAATCAAGTACTTCACAATTTATGTGAAGTATGCACCGTTGATTTTTCTAAGTGCAGAGGGTAGTCCTATGACAATGCTGCCAATATGTCAGGGCATTATAAAGGCATGCAACAGAAAATTTTAGAATGTAATGAATATGCCATTTTCATACCGTGTGCCCCGCATTCACTTCATCTTGTAGGATGTAGTGCAGCAGAGTGTCGTCCAGAAACAGTTAATTTTTTTCCTACTGTTCGGTTACTCTACAGATTTTTTGCCGCCTCCAGTCACTGATGGGCAGCTCTTAAAACATACTTAGGCAATGGTTGAGTATTAAACTGCCTTTCTAATACACTTTGAGAAGCACATGCTGTAGCAACGAGTGCAATCCTGGAATCGTACACTCAGATTCTAGATGCCGTAGAAAATATCGCTGAAGACCAGACACAAAAAAGGAGAAAGGAGAGTCTAAAAACATTGCCAATGAAATGCAAACATTAGAGTATGTATTTATGTTGCCTATGTGGAATAATATATTACAGCATTTTGATCAGATCAATCAAGCTCTCCAAGATTCAGAAGTAAAATTTAAAGACATGCACAGATCTCTACCAGTCATTAACAGGGTATTTACATCCTTCAAGAGAAGATTTTGAAAATTCTGAAAACGCAACAAGACAAATACTGCCAAATACTGATGATCAAGCACTTCACCGTCACAGAAGCAGCAGAAAAAAGGAAGTAAACGACAGAAGTGCTCAGGAAGTACTGAGTGCCAGATATGAATTTCTCATAACCGCACACTACACCATCATTGACACACTTGACTCTTACATGAAAAGTAGAGCGAAAATGTATGAAGTTCTCTCAAATAGATTTTCCTTCTTAATATGTACATACCAAAAACCAAGCCAAACTCAGTGCTGTCGAGTCAATTCTGACTCATAGCGACCCTATAGGACAGAGTAGAACTGCCCCATAGAGTTTCCAAGGAGCGCCTAGCGGATTCGAACTGCCAACCCTTTGGTTAGCGGCCGTAGCACTTAACCACTACGCCACCAGGGTTTCCAATACGTACACGCCTGATAAAAAAATGCATGAAAGCATCCAAGAAATTAGAGCTGGCTTATCTCAGTGACTTAAAATACAAACCTTTACCGAGAAGTGTGACAATTTCATTCTTACATGAGAACTAAGTTTAGGGATTTAGGAAAGAAATTTTACTCACGTGGGCACGTATGAGTCCATAACAGAAGATAAAATACAATGCGTATTTCCCAATGTTGAAACTGCTTTACGCATATTCCTATTTTTAATGATCACAAACTACACAACAGAACGACCATTTCTGTCCCTAAAGAGACTCAAAAATCCTCAACGTACAATGATGGCTCAAGAAAGACTTGATTCGTTATCCTTATTAGGTACAGAAGTAGATATTATCCGGCAGCTTAATTGTGATGAAAAGCATTGAAGAATTTGTGAGAGCAAAGAATAGGAAAAAATGATAAAATATAGTAATTTGTTGTAATATTTGTTTTCTGATCATCAAATTTTATGACATTTTTTCATTTGTCCATTTATAATTACAGCATTTATTACAAAACAAGCATCAAAATTGCAGTATAAGCTGCTGGAAGTAAAATTAGTGAAAGTCTATTTTTCATTGTGGGAGCTCAACAGAATTTTACATGGATTGCTGAAACAACTAAGTTCACTGACTCATTTTCTTTGTTGTAGAATACGTGGAATATTCTTTTTGTAGAAAATGTGGCATATAGTGAAAATCTTAGTACCCCACATCCACTAAAAATTTTATAATCCAGTTCATCTCATTCCAACAAAATGGCATATGCCACTTTGCTGTTTTAACAGTCTCAATCAAAAAGAAGTTACATCATGGATAGCTAAGACACACACACACGCACATATACATGTATATATATATATAACTCACATATCCCATTCAAATGAGTGAGTGAACAGAGGAGTGGGCACCACAGGTTACCGGTGTTTAGGGTCCTCACACGCCTTAATCCAGCCCTGAATAGAGTAAAAGTGTGCTCCATAGGGTTTTCGGTGGCTGATTTTTTGAAAGTAGATCATGAGGCCTTTCTTCTGAGGTGCCTCTGGGTGGGCTTGAACTACCAACCTTTCAGTTAGCAAATAAGTAGGTTAACTGTTTGCACCACCCAGGACTCCTAGTAAGGGTGTAGGGTAGGTGAAAGGAATGGCTTACATTATTGCTTTAAGGCAAGGCACAGCACCAACGTGTCAGCAGAGAAGTGAACTGGAAGATGAATTGCTAAGTAGAAAACAGGGACTGGTCCAATTACCCTGAGCTGGTCTCCAGAAGTGTCTTGGTTCATTCCACCTTCTCACTGTGAGGTTAACTCTGTATCTGTCCATCCTTCGCCTCCTCAACTAGACTGCAGTCTGGAGGCAAGAGGAACCTTGCCTCTTTGTCCTTTAGCCACCCTCCCTCCGCCTTCTACCTACACTCCCGACACACAAACAAGCACCCCAACATAAGAAAGCTCACCCTACTCCAAAGCTTGCACACCACCAGCCTTCAGTAAATACTTGCTTGTTCACTAATTGGTTTTACAAGTATAAGAAACCTTTAATAAGGCCTGGTCTGTTTCCTAGGAACATAGGTTGTTCTCACAGGCAGACAGCTAAACTTTCTAAACAGGAAGTAACTTTCCCAGGACACATGCACTGGTGGAGAATGGGACTCTTTTCAGGGGCCACAATATTATATTACATATTTTTATTTCCTTCTCTAACTAAAACTGAAAATAAATGTTCAGCAGAATCTCTACATTTTAAAATTAAATTTATAAATTTGTGTTTGTCTTTAAAATCCTCACTTTAAGTTGTATTTCAGTCTCTTGGTTCTCAAATTCCATAGAGCTGAGTTTAAATACTCACAGTATTCTTGGATTCTCTTTTTGGGCTTGTAATATTGTACTACCTGAAGTTTAAATTTTCTAAATATTCTTGCCCAAAAATGAAAGTTTTCTACATAAAATTATTTTAATCACATCCTAAACAGTTTCTTCTACCCACAATAGGTGATTTTCATTATGTTCATATTTTAAGAAGCCAATTCTTGCACTTTATTAACTGTTCAAATAGGTGTTTCTCCCGCGGCACTTCATTTAAGGGGGTCCCTAGCTGACACAATTGCTCATGCACTTGACTACTAACTGAAAGGTTGGTGGTTCAAACCCACCCAGAGGTGCCTCAGGGACGTGCTTCAGGGACATGCCTTGAAGAAATCGGCACAACAGCAACTGGTTTGGCTTTTCTGTTTGTTTATATACTTCTTTTAAAATAGATATTAAAATTCTATAGTAGCCAGTCTATAGCCAGCAAATTATAAATTAATTTTAGCCTATCATTCACTGCTTCTAAAATTGTATTTTCTATTAAAAGTGATTATTAAAGAACGGAGGTGATTTTTAAAATAGACACTTTTGCAATCAAATTATTTTACTTACTGTTTCAAAGCCTCGATGTGGATGATCAGGAAATCCACCTGGTCTACCGCCATTAAATTCATCAAACAGTAAAAACGGGTCCAGGTTTTTTAACTGAAATAAAAATAAAATTCAGCAGATTAGATATACCTTTTATGCCACATTTGTGGTTGTTGTTATTGGTGTATGCTGTTGAGTCAATTTCAACTCAGAGTGACCCCATGTGACAGAGCAGAACTGCCCCAGAGGGTTTTCTTGACTGTATCTTTACGAAAGCAGATCACAAAGTCTTTCACCACTATGTGGGTTCGAACTGCCAACCTTTCGGTTAGCAGCCAAGCGCTTAATCATTGTGCCACCAGGGCTCACTACTGGGGGCTATATTCACCAACACATCTAGGAAACCTCACTGAAAACTACATAGTCAATGAGCACCTTTTGCAATCTCTTTTAGGAAAGAACTCCTTACCCATACATACACACACACACACACACACACAGATCCACTAATTAAGTCAGAAAGTTGACATTTTATAACAAGCGCAGGTGTGGGCAAACATTTCATCCATCACCTGAGATCTAAACAGCCAAACACAAACAAGATGCGGTCTGTATCCTAAACAGATTCCTAATTTCATGGAGAACAGACTAGAACATCAATTACTGCAATGTCATGATAAATGTTCTGGAGAAAGACAACTAAACATATATGAAAGCGGGGTAGGTTCAGGGAAGGCTCTAACAGAGAAGTATCCTTTAAGCTGGGTCTTGTATTACATGCAAGAGTTAATCAAGAAGAAGAGTGAGAAGGGAGGGAAGGATATTCCAGGTAGAAGAGCAAAGAACCAGCTTGGCATATTTGAAGAACTGCAAAGACGCTACTCTATTGGGGCAAAAGATACAACTGTGATGAGGGATGGGCCAAAGACAGATGTCAAGTCATGAAGGAGTTGGGTTTTGTCCTGAAGGTGATGGATTTTAATCAGAGGTTGAGATGATCAGATTTAGAAAGATCACTCTAGCACGCATGTGGAAGATGGGCTACAAAAGAAAGAGACAGGAAACAGAGAGTCTATTTAGAAGGCAATATAGTCCGGGCAAGGACAAAGGGCAGGACTAAGGAAATGGCAATAGTGATAGAGAACGACAGACGCAAAAAGAAGAGCATTAGATGAGTCCTAAGTTTCTACCTATGGTGCCTGAGTGGACGTAGGGCCATTCAGCAAGACAAGGAATATAACAGAAGCTGTTGTTGTTAAGGAGCCCTGGTGCTGTAGGGGTTGAATGCTTGGCTGCTAACCAAGTCGGTGGCTGGAACTCACCAGCTGCTCCGTGGGAGAAAGAAGTGGCAGTTTGCTTCAGTAAAGATTACAACCTTGGAAACCCTATGTGGCAGTTCTACTCTGTCCTACAGGGTCACTATGAGTCGGAATTGCTTTGATGGCACACAACAACAACAAACCCACTGCCATTGAGTCAATTCAGCTATGAGATTGATACAATAGCCACAACAATGGGCTCAAAAATAGCAAAGATCACGAAGACGACTCAGGACTGGGCAACATTTCATTCTGTTGTATCTAAGGTCACCATGAGTTGGAGCCGACAACAACAAAACAACAAGAGGTGAGATAAGGAAATATTTAGTGCTTGGTATCAAAGAGTTTCATATGAGTAAATATATCCTGCCATCAAATAAACCGTGAAAAGTAAGAGGTCCCCTCTTTCACTCCTACCATCATCACCATCCACCACCCACAAGACAGTAGTTATTTATTGTTTGGGAAGTACTATTTGTCATATAGCAATCACAGATTTGATCCTTCTGGTCACCAATCAATGGCATATGGACACACATTCAGTCGGTACCTGGAAAAGACTGCAGAAGCAGCCAGGGGGCCAGTTGAGGCAAGAGTTGGAGGGGTGAGCTGTTTCTCTGGCTAGCGGATGGGGAAGATGTGTAAGAGATACTCTTCCTCCAACAAGCGACATATCTTGCATTAGACTATTGTACTAACATGTTACTTGCAGGGTGCTAGAAGGTTCCCATTATTCTCTAAGAATTCAGCAAACATTCAACAACATGTTAAATATTAACAATGGAGCCCTCGCGGCACAGTGGTTAACAGCTCAGCTGGTAGCCAAAAGATCCGCAGTTCGAATCTACCAGCCACTCCTTGGAAACCCTATGGGGCAGTTCTACACCGTCCTATAGGGTCGCTATGAGTTGGAATCGATTCCATGGCAACAGGTTTGGTTTTGGTTTACCTGAAGACATGATCTGATTTCTGTGAGAATTCTAACTTTCTAAAATGTTTTGACTAAGCCTCATAATTGTGGAGCCGTCAAGCCCACCTAGACTGCTTATTTTTGGGTTTATAAAAGAGAAACACACACCCTTACATGTGGAAGCCTTTGGTTTTGGAGGCTGTTTTCTGTTACACACAGTTGAACCTGACGCTAACTGATATAAGGGCAATAATACCTACAGCAGAAGCCTAGAGTCAAATGAAACCTCCCCCTTCCCAATACCCCAGCCTACATCAACACAAGGCAGACTACCTCCCGGGCTTTCTCAGCCTCTAGCCTGGGGCCAACAGTGAGAAGCTAGAAGGAAACTGCCAGCACTCAGCCCTGACTGAGATCCAGATATAGCCTTGAGTGATCGTGAGCTACGACTCTAGGCTCCTTTGCCTTGATTCAGCACATAAAGACCTGGAAAATGGACAGCGCCATCTACACAGGTTGTATCAGTCAGGACCAAGATTAGTCAATGCTGTTGCTGTTGTTATGTGCCCTTCAGTTGGTTCCAACTCATAGCAACCCTACAGGACAGAGCAGAACTGCCCACAGGGTTTCCAAGGAGCAGCTGGTAGACTTGAGCTGCCAATCTTTTGGTTAGCAGCTGAGCTCTTAATTGCTATGCCATCCAGGCTCCTTCAATGATATTAAGGAATTCTTTTAATTTTTAGGTGTGATAATGAGATCGTGGTTATATTTTTTTTAAGTTCTAATCTTTTAGGCAGACAAACTAAAATATTTATAAATGGAATAATTTGATGACTGGGGTTCACTTCAAAAAGACTGTGACAGGGAAGGAAGGGGAATCACTTTCTAGATAGCAGACACTTGTTATTTTTGGCGATGGGAAAGGCAATACCGAATGCGGGTGAATGAAGTCTGCGTAACTCGACCAAGGTAAATGATGACACTAGAAAGTATGCAGAATAAGGGACTTCGTAGTAAATGCTATACCATATACAATTTTGCAACAACAGCAATAACACCAAAAAATATGTGTGTGGTTACACAGGTAGATAAGTATGCAGGTATGTGTTTAGGAAGGTGGATATGAGATACACATGTGCACGTATAGGTGTGTCTTTAAAACCAAACCTGTTGCCGTTGAGTCGATTCAAACTCATAGCGACCCTATAGTATCTTCAGGCATGTGTATATACATGTTTGTGTATGCTGCATATATATTCATATATACAATAAAGTACATAGGGGGAACAGATATAACCGAACATCTCGAAAGACAGGTTTACTGGGTTTGAAGGTTTAGGACCATAGTCTCATGGGAAACTCAGTCAATCAGCACAACACAGTTTCTAAAAGTTTATGTTCTGCATTCCAGTTTGGTGAGTGGCATCTGGGGTCTTAAAAGCTTGCGAGCAGCCACCTAAGATACAACTATTGGTCTCTACTTGCCTGGAGCAAAAGAGAAAGAAGGAAACCAAAGACTCAAAACAGAAACTACTCATCAGGGCCAAGAGCCCACATAAACTGCGTCCTCATATATCCTGGGACCAGAAGAACTAGATGGTGCCCAGCTACCACTACTGGCCATTCTGACCAGGGACACAATAGATGCTTCCAGATAAAATGGAAGAAAAATGTAAAATGAAACTAAAATTCCTAAAAAAGGCCAGACTTACTGGACTGGTAGAGACTAGAGGAACCCTGAGACTGTCGCCCTGAGATGTGCTTTAAATTCGGAACTGAAACCACTCCCAGAGGTCACCTTTCAGCTAAATAATAGATTGGATCATAAAATAAACAATATCACTAGTGAGTACTAAGCTCTTTAAAAAAAAAATCATCTGTATGAGACCAAACCGTCAACATTTACCATAAAGCAAACATGAGAAGGCAAGGAGAGGCAGGGAAGCTAGATTAATGGAAATGAAACAACCAGAATGGAAATAAAGAGAACACTAACACATGGTGAAATATGTAACAAATGTCACTGAACAATATGTATCCCCCAAAAAAACCAAACCCATGGCTGACGAGTTGATTCCGACTCACAGCAATCCTATAGAACAGAGTACAAATGCCCCATAGGGTTTCCAAGGTGGATTCGAACTGCCGACCTTCTGGTTAACGGATGATCTCTTGATCACTATGCCACCAGGGCTCCAACCACTGCGTTAGTAGCACTTTAAAATTTTTATACACTTTTTAACAAAAACAGAAATTTAAAACACCAGGGGAAAAAAAGACTTTGAGGGGAGAAATGGGTGGGAGTAAATAGAGATGAATCAAGACTGCCCATGAATTGATCATTGTGGATGCTGGGTGATGGTACATGGAGATTCATTCTTATTCTCTCTATGTTTTATGTTTGGAATACTCCATAATACAAACAGCAAAAACAAGAACTGTCCAAGGAAAATTACTTCCTACCCAGGGGTGTCTGGTGGAAGGGAGAGTGGAGCACAGTGGCAAAACCAGATGAGCATTGGGTTTCCCTCTTGCTGGGAGCAGAGATGGACCACATTCAGCACCAGGCTATGGAGCCATTCCAACTCCAGCCTGGCTGGCCCTGCCCACGTGTCACTATAACAGAGGGTGTGAGCCAGCCCTTCTGTTAGTAGCGGTGGTTGCCCTCCACCAGGTTATGACTCACAGCGGCCCCATGTGTGCAGAGAGTAAAACTGCTCCTGTGGGTTTTCAAGGCTGTGACCTTTCAGAAGACGCACATCGCCAGGCCTGTCTTCGAAGCCACCTCTGGATGGGGTCGAACCACCAACTTTTCAGCCAATAGTAGGGCATTTAACCATCTGTGCCACCCAGGGACTCCGTGAGCCAACCCTATTCCATCTCTTCTCATGGTTCATAACAGAAAGGCTGAGTGACAGCACTGTGATTTCCTCTTCTACCTCCACATTTACAATTATAGGGACACACCACTTCGGCCACTAATATTGAACATTGTAAATTTTCTGCTAGAATAGCTTTGGGGTCCAAAGTTTATGAGACATATCAGACACATCAGAGACGTAAGCCTTGGTGCAGAGATTCTGAAAAGTAAATTCCTTGAAGTTAGAGAGACTCTTTCATTCTCTGTTGATGGAGAAGTGAGGGGGTCTACCTTTTTGGCAAGTTCACAGCGTGCACAGTCCTAAAAATAATAGTAACAACATAAATGGTCAAAAATGGGGCCATGAATAAGTGAAAAATGATATGGCCATACAATGTAATATTGCATAGCTATTAAAATGCGGTTTATGAAGAATTTATAACAACATGAGAAGTGCTTATCCTAGCATGTTAAATTTAAAAAAAAATCAGACCAGTTGAGACTAGAGGACTCCCTGAAACCTTGAGCTGAAACTATCCTGAGGTCACCTTTTAGCGAAATAACAGACTGGCACACAAAATAAAGGATATCACCCGTGAGGACGAGGCTCCCTTAAAAAACCATCTGTATGAGACCAAAAGGTCAACAATTACTCTAAAGCAAAAGATGAGAAAATAAGGAGGCAGGGAAACTCAAGTACTAGAAATGGAACAACCAGAATACAACTAAAGAGAATGCTGACACATCGTAAAAGACGCATGTCACTGAACGACTTGTGTAGAAATTGTCAAATGGGAACCTACTTTGCTGTGTAAACTTTCACCAAAAGCACAACAAAATGTTACTTTAAAAAATCAGGACACAAAATGGTTTATTCTACATAATCCTCATAATATAAAATATACAATTACATGGCGACAAAAGGAAACACCCACTGCCTTAATAGGATGATGGGATTGAGAATAATTCTCATCAGTTTCTTCTTTCCTTAGGATAGAGGCATACCTGGGACATAGAAGACCCTCTGATTAGTAGAATACGGGGGTCTTTACAGCACAGGTCTTCAGCCAGGACTCTTAACCGGAACCATGGACAGAATTGGGGGTGGGGGGCGGTGGATGTAAACATGGATGGAAAAACATATCTTCATTTTCACTAACCTCTAACTGAAATTTTCACAAACCATTTTCTTCAATTATGAATGTAGTCAACAAACCACATTAAATGACCAGTACCTGTGACTTGGAGCCCTGGTGGTGCAATGGATAAGAGCTCGGTTGCTAACCAAAAGGTCGGTGGTCCGAATCCACCAGCCGATTCTTGTAAACCTCATGGGGCAGTTCTACGCTGTCCTATAGGGTCGCTATGAGTCACGACTGACTCGATGGCAATGGGTTACCTGCGACTTTGTCACCAACAGAAATCAAAAATATTTTCATATCACATTACAGTTGTTGCAGGCATGCTGAAGGATCGTCATTCACATTCCTCATAGCTTTAAGTTATCACAACAGACACCACACCTTGATTTTTAATGTAAGATCACCAGATGGAGATTTTTAAAAAATATTTTGTTAACGATATTACCCAGTTTTCCTTGGTAGTCCCCTGTAATTCATTTTCTGCGTTTAAAAATATTATTTTGAGCCAGAATAGATAGGTTTCACCAGATGACCAAAGGAGTTCACAAGACAAAAAAAAAAAAAAATCAAGAACCCCTCAGCAGATGTGTTCCGGACAGATGGAGGAATTAAAGTATTAGCTACCCTCAAAACGCGACAACGGATTTACTGGCTGGTGGCTTTAGGGTGTCAGCAATTATTCTGTCAGTGATGTGGCCTGGTAGAACATGACACCACGTCCACCTGGCTCTCCCCAGTGTCCACCGTGCATTGAGCTATTAGAATAATCCTGTTTGTGCATATCCTTTGGAAAGTAATGTTTGACGGACCTCAAAAGACATTCCTGGGTAAATAGGACGCTAATGTGGGAAGCGAAATGGGAGGGGCACACACGGGAGAGGCCTGATGGGGCTGCTATAGAGTTGGGTTGACATAGTCCTCTCCCTGCCTTGACATCCCAATCAGCATTAGATCCATCCACACAGTAGGGCGGTACTTCCAGGAAAGTCAGGAGATTTTTAAAACCCAATGAACACTTTCAAAAGATTTTTCTATAAAAAAAAGAGGGGGAAATAGCCCTTATGGAACAGGTGGTATAAAGCTGAGGTCTAGAAACCAAGTAGTATGAGAATACAAGAACAGGGAGTGAGAAGAGGAACAAGTCAGCCTCATGTTTCCAATTGGAATTCATTTCCCTAATATATTTTTTCCTTTATTCAAAGGCTCTTTTCAGAATCTAGGATGGCACAGGACTCTCTATTCCTGGGGCTATGACCACCACTAGAGGTTCCTGGGTGGTGCAATCAGCTCAACTACTAACCAATGGTTGGCGGTTCAAACCCACCCATCGGCAACGCGGAAGAAAGGCCTGTTGATCTGCTCCCGTAAAGATTACAGCCAAGAAAACCCTATGGGGCAGTTCTATTCTGTAACGTGGTGTCGCCATGAGTCGGATATCCTTTTGTCCACAGGGATTTTCTTTCCCACAATCCCAAGGCCCCCCTATTATTCAAATGAAAAAGTTCTCTAATGTTGAAAGATGTCTACCTAACCTACAATCGCCTCCTCTCAGAGCCAGTCTCCCATCTACCTTCCACCCTCTAGAGGTCCACAGAGTTGGGTTCCAGCAGCCTCTCCATAATTCCAAATCCCTGACCACGGTGGATTGGCCAGGGATGGAGACCTGACAGGAGCCAAGCCAATTAGAGTCTCTCTCCTGGGAATCTGGAATTGGGTCCCAGAGTTACTCCCTGGTGCTTTGAGATGTGGGCATGCAAACTTGGGGGCAGGCACGTTTGCTGAAGCAGAGAGCAGGTCTGCCCTGGGGAAAGCAGGGGTGTGCAAAGAGACATGGGGATACTTTCTCCATGAAGCTCTGCTGCACCTCTGCCCAGGACATCTGTATTCACGCTCCAGAAATCCCGTCTGAGGCTGAGGCTGGTCTGCGTGGGGTCCCAGTCACTAAGTTTCGAGGTGGCCCCTATGCCGCCCCACAGGGCAGCTCATAACTGTCTAGGTCCTCTCTTCCCAAGTCACCCTCAGCATTCCAAAGTCTCTTCTGCCAAGAAAGCATGAAACAGCCCCCCAACCAGCATACCTCGGGTCTGCCAATGCTTCTGCGGACCCGCGCTCCAACCCCTTCCGACTGCTGCCGGCTGAGCACCGAGAGGGTAACCTTCCTGGAGGACCCCATGTCCAAGGCTCTGAAAAGACGGTGTTCTGCTGCTTAACTGTAGAGGACGGAGAGGGGAAGGGGGAGCATCAAAAAGAAGACATCAGAAAGGGGGAAACATCCAAGAAATAAAAAACAGAGGGTATTAAAATCAGACTGTGCCAAAAATCGTAACACCTACAATTCCTTGAGTGCTTCCTATGTACAGAACCTGGGCTCAGTGATTTAGAACAAGAATAACGATGGCAAACATGTATGAGTACTTCTAAGGCGCCAAGCATTGCAGGATTATTTCTAATTGTTATCTCATGTAATTTTACAGCCTTCTTGCACAAGTGTTAGCGGTAACAGCTCTGGTGGGCACTTACCAAGGACCTCAACAAGCACTTTCTCTGCCTTATCTCATTGAAATCTCTTGACAGCCATTCCCCATCCCTCCACTGGTTGGGGCTACCAGTGAGGCTGAGAGATGGCAGTTTTGTGTGACAAAGGGAAAACAGAAAAAGCAAGAGGCTCGTGGCTCTCACCAACCAAAACCCAAACCCTTTGCTGTCAGGTCAATTCCCACTCATAGCAACCCTACAGGACAGAGTGGAACAGCCCCACAGGGTTTCCAAGGCTGTAAGCTTTACAGTTCGTGAGTTCAAATCACCGACCTTTTAGTTAGCAGCCGAGCGCTTAACCACTTCACTACCAGGACTCCTTGGCTCTCACCAGGATATGCCAAAAATCTGGGCATTGAAAAGAAGTTCTGAGAGTCACTGAATTCAAAGACCCATTTATCCCTGAAGTTCAAGGCCAATTTTTCTGGCATAGACTCTTTGAACTTCCTCATGAAGACCTCTAGAACACAGGCAACTCAAGGGGGAGCTACCCTTGACAATGCATCTGTTTATTACTCAAGAGTGTTTCCAATTTTGGGGTCTTATCAATTCAACAGCAATGGCTTAAGTTCTACCCAGTGGAATATCACAAAGCAAGTATAATCCCTTTTCCACTTCAAGTGTTTGTGGATAGTACACTCAATCCCTGGGTGGTATAAACAGTTAATGTGCTCGGCTGCTAACCAAAAAGTTCGAGTCCACCCAAAGATGCCTCAGAAGAAAGGCCTGGCCATGTACTTCTGAAAAAATCAGCCATTGAAAACCCTATGGAATGCAGTTCTACTCTGACACACATGGGGCTGCCATTGAGTCAAAATCAACTCAAAGGCAACTGGAAAACCTCCAATCCCCTGAATCTCTTCAGCTGAAATCTAGCCAATTCTTTCAAAGATTACTACCGAAACCAAGAGAGGTGCTTTTAGCAAGAAGCACAGACTCTGGAGCCAGGCAAGCCTGGGTTTGCATGCCAGCTTCACCACATACCAGTTGTGTGACCTAAGGCACTCCGTGCCTCTGTTTTCCCATCTGTAAAATGGGGATGACAAGACTGCCTGCCTCAAAAACGTGAATGTTAGGTGCTGTTAGGCGGGCTCTACTCCGCACTACCCTCCAACTGGTAGAGGCCTATCCTAAAATGTGCCCTCCTGGGAGTAGGCAACATGATGGCAGCGAAGATTAAATGCTTGGCTGCTAACCGAAAGGCTGGTGGTTCAAACGCACCCAGCGGCTCTGGGAGAAAAACCTGGTGATCTGCTCCAGAAAAGATTACAATTTCGAAGACGCTATGGGACTGTTAGGAAACCCTGGGGGCACGGTGGTTAAGTGCTACGGCTGCTAACCAAAGAGCTGGCAGTTCGAATCCGCCAGGCGCTCCTTGGAAACTCTATGGGGCAGTTCTACTCTGTCCTATAGGGTCGCTGTGAGTCGGAATCGACTCGACGGCACTGGGTTTGGTTTGGTTTTGGTTATGGGACTGTTCTACTCTGTCACATAGGATCGCTGTGAGTTGAGATCAACTCCACAGCACCCAATAACAACAACACAAGCATGTATTGGGGATGGACTGTGGACATAAAAATGAGCTTAATACTCAACGCGGGACAGAACTGTCACCACCTTCATACAAGCATCTAGAAAGCCTTCTACTCCCACCTGGACTATTTCTGAGTCCTTCCAGACTCCTACAATTAGTGCGTACGCACGTAGACAACTGATGAGGTACTTAACCGATCTCAGTGCTTTGCAAAAGGAAACGCCGTCCCCCCACCTTCCCCCAAAATTTCAAAGCACTCTTATTCAAGCATCTCCTGCCATCTCCCTAGGAGTCTACAGCGGGCTGGAAAAGGCGGGGAGCCTGCAAACTGGTCACCAGCACTTCCCAGCCCAGGCCAGCGGGTGCGGGGGCCCGCCTTGGGGACGCGGGTACTCACGGCGGTCGGACGGCTTGCGGGGTGGGGGTGTGGGGCTGCAGGCGGGGCGCGGGAAGCCGGGAGCGCGGACGCCGAGCGGGGAGGCAGGGCTGGAAGCCTGGGCACCGCCCCAGCGTGACTCAGCGCTTCTCGGGGGCGGGCGTTGGAGGGGAGGCGGGAGGCTCCAGCTTGGGGGCCCTGGGCCGGGGCGACACTCCTTTACTGACAATGCGCGGGTCCTCTCGCCCCGCCCTCCGCCTCTCCCGCTCGGCCTCGGTGTCCTCCCGCGAGTGCCCCCTCCAGGCTTTGGAAAAGTGCGCGGGAAGGAGAGGGGGAAGGCAGGCCAGGAGAGAAGCCCCTGGGAAACTTGTCTCCAACTCGCGTCTACTTGTTACCCTATGGGCCCTGGTGGCGCAACGGTTAAGCACTCGGCTGTGAACCGGGAAGGTTGGTGGTTCAAACCCATGGGCAGCTCTTCGGGAGAAAGACCTGGCGGTCTGCTCCTGTAAAGATTACAGCCTAGGAAACTCTATGGGGCAGTTCTACTCCGTCATATAGGGTCGCTATGAGTCGGAAGGGACTTGACGGCACCTAAGAACAACAACTTGTCGCCCAATCTGCGGAGCTTGGGTCTGTTACCCCATTAGGGTCTGTGCCGTGGAGCAGTCGAGCCTATGAAATGTACTCCAAGTCAGAAAGAGTGACAAAGTTTATTCAGAAGATGTATACATCACCGGGGATCCAGCAGCAGCACAGGCTGTCTCTATGGAGTCCCAAAGAGCAGTTTTACGTTAGAGCTTATATAGAATCTCACAAGAGTTACAAGTGTCTTTGTAGTTACTTGGCCAGAGGTATGGTCAAGAGGAGTTATTCATTACAGGACAGTGACAAAAGATACCTGCCAGACATCTCTTTTATTAGGCTAAAGATACACATATCAGATACCCGGGCTCTAATTTTCCTGGGGGGGTTGTTAAGTCACAGGTGGTCTGACAGAACAAAACAAACTTAGTTGCATCAGATTAAAACAAAGTCATTAGGTCAAAACAAAGTCTTAAAAAAACAAAAACAAAGTCTTTAACAGAGGTCTGTGAAGGAGGAGGCAGGCAGAGGAAGGAGAAAAACTTAAAGGTTCATCATGGTGTTAGTTATGTCAAGCTCTCAGTCGCCCGTTTTGAAAAAGGAGAGAATATGCTGGGGAGTATTAGGGTCACAGCTACACAAGATGAAATCCTGCCTCCGCCACTTGATACCTTCGTGATCTTGGGCAGGTGGCTCAGCCTCTCTGACCTCCGGTTGTTTTCTGTAAAAGGAAGATTGTTGTTGTTAGGTGTTATCGAGTCAGTTCCGACTCATAGCGACCCCATGTACCACAGAACGAAACACTGCCCGGTCCTGTGCCATCCTCACAATTGCTGTTATGCTTGAGCCCATTGTTGCAGCCACTGTGTCAATCCACCTCGTTCAGGGTCTTCCCCTTTTCCGCTGACCCTGTACTCTGCCAAGCATGATGTCCTTCTCTGGGGACTGATCTCTCCTAACAACATGTCCAAAGTATGTAAGACGCGGTCTCACCATCAGTGCTTCTAAGGAGCATTCTGGTTGTACTTCTTCCATGACAGATTTGTTCGTTCTTTTGGCAGTCCGTGGTATATTCAGAATTCTTTGCCAATACCACAATTCAAAGGCATCAATTCTTTGGTCTTCCTTTTTCATTTACCAGCTTCCACATGCATATGAGGCAATTGGAGACACCATGGCTTGAATGAGGCACACCTTAGTCTTAGAAGTGACATCTTTGCTTTTCAACACTTAAGAGGTCCTTTGCAGCAGATTTGCCCAATGCAATGCGTCAAAAGGAAGATGGTGATGGATAATAGCACTCACCGCATAGGGTTACAATGAGAATTAAATGAGCTGAGAACTATAAAGGGCTTAGGGCAGAGCCTAACAAGTCCTAAGCAGAATACAATTGTTTGTCACATAAATAAATTGCTTGCTGTGTTGCAGTGTGCCACTTAAAAGGTGTAGGGGGTGTGGGCATGGGACAAGACATTTTCGTCCCTGCCTAAAGAGAAGGCACAAGTCCTTGGGTGGTGCACATGGTTTAGCACTGGACTACTACCTGAAAGTTGGTGGTTCAAGTCTGCCCACAGGTACCTTGGAAGAAAGGCCTGGCGATCTATTTCTGAAAAATTAGTCATCGAAAACCTTATGGAACACAATTCTCTGACACACGTGGGGTCACCAGGAGTCGGAATCGACTCCAGGGCAACTGATTTTGAAGAGAATGCAAGCTCTAGTGGGGAGATAGTTGGTTAAGAGCTTAAATGTTGTTCCGAGGACATTGGGCAGATGTTGGAGAGTTTTCAGCAGATGTAGAAACCAGTGAGAAGCTCTAGTTCCTCACCAGGATTATGACCCCTGGGTACAAGCAGGGCTGCGTCTGTTTCCGTTCTCTAAATAGAAGGCTCATTGGTTGGTTTTGAGAAATGAAAGAAAGTGGTGCCTCTAAAGCAGGGGTCAACAACCTTTGTAAAGTAAATCTTTTCAACTTTGCGGGCCTGTATAGTCTCTGTCGCGACTGCTCTGGTCCGGTCGGCCTTTGTAGCAATAGACAACACATAAATAAATGGGCGGGACCCTGTTCCAATAAAACTTTTATTGTGGATACTAAAATTTCCATCTCATATAATTTTCCTTGTCATTAAGAGTTATTCTTCTTTTGATCTCCCGCGCTCCCCCCCCCACCCCCCACCATTTAAAAACGGAAAGCCATTCTTAGCTCACAGGCTGTACAAAAACCGGTAGTGGGCCAGATTCAGCTTCACGTCATTGTTTGCAGACGCCTGCTCCAAAAGGACAGGCTAGTAGAAGGCACCCTGGTGGTGCAATGGTTAAACGCTTGGCTCCTAACCAAAAGGTCAGCGGTTCGAATCCGCCAGCTGCTCCACAAGAGAAAGATGTGACAGTCTGCTTCTGTAAAGATCACAGCCTTGGAAACCCTATGGGGTAGTTCTTCTCTGTCCTGTAGGGTCGCTATGAGTCGGAAGTTCCTTGGGTTGGTGGGGCTGAGACCCAGCCTCCCCACCCTACTTAGGGGACTCAAGGCTAAGTGAGCTAATGCACATTAACGTTATCCAAAACCAAACCTGTTGCCATCGGGTCGATTCATAGCAACCCTATAGGACAGAGTAGAACTGTGCCCATAGGGTTTCCAAGGAGCGCCTGGTGGATTCGAACTGTCGACCTTTTGGTTAGCAGCCGAACTCAACCACTATGTCATCAGGGTTTCCATGAACATTGTAAGTGCCATGAGGTAACAAAGTAGTGTTGCACATGTTGAGGAAAAGTTACTAAAACCAAAGTCTACTCCCAACTCAGAAAACCTCTCCACGAGAATAAAAGAGAAAGAAAAGTCTTACTCTTGAATACACGTTAAACCAGAATGTGATGCATCACAGTCAATCCGCTAAAGAGATTGCAGAGTCAAAAAGGAATTTGACCCTTTATAAAGCTGAATGGATACAGACCATTACCTTCCTGTTTCCAGGATAAAATTGCTAATTTTCTAATATCTTCACGGCAGGATCCCTCAAGTTATGCTAATCTCTTTGCAGGAAACTGGGAAAGAGGGGTGATGTCCCTTAATGGTTACCTTTCCAAAGAGATGGCTTCCCCTGAAGACACATCCTTGATTTACCTACTTTTCAAAGAGACAGGGAAAAAAATTACAAGTTGTCTAAAGTGAATTCTGAAAGAACAGTGGAGGGAGGAAGACTTTTCCCTTATTTTCCATTGGGAGAATGAAAACCCGTTATTTTCTGTTTGTATTTGTCTTTTCACATATGGTTATTATTATTGCTTCTGCAACTGTCCCCAAGTAAATAGAAGCGGGAGCTCTCTGTCAAACACTCTGCCATCTTCAGTAACTGCTTCTGCATTCCTGAGCAGAAAGTTCACCATTCCGCCAGCTGCCTGAGCTGAAACCCCAGCTCTCCCCCTCTCTCTTCCCCCTTTGAAATCCTAATAATGGTCCCTGGGTGGCACAAGTGGTTTGCGCTCAACTACTAACTGAAGAGTTGGTGGTCTGAACACCCCCAGTGGTGCTGAGGAAGAAAACCCTGACCATCTGCTTCCATAAAGTTCGTGTTGCTGTTGTTAGTTACTGGCGAGTCGATTTGGACTCATTGGCGACCTCCTGTGTGCAGAGTAGAACTGTGCTCCATAGAGTTTTCAAGGCTGTGAACTTTCAGAAGCAGATCACCAGGCCTGTCTTCTCAACTTTTGAGCTAGTAGTTGAGCACTTAACCGTTGCACCACCCACGGACTCCTTCCTTAAAGTTTACAGACAAGCAAATCCAATGAGCAGTTCTACTTTGTCACACATGGGGTCGCCATTAGTTGGAATTGACTCAATGGCAAGGAGTTTGGGTTCTTATGGGTTTATGATCCCTAATTTCTCCTAAATACACTCGGTCGTTCCCATTATGACTGCCACCATCCATCTTCTCCTATGGTCACCCGTTCTTCCCGGTTTCAAGCTTGCCACTGGCCAACCCCTTCTCTGAATGACAGGCAAAGGATAATAACTGCCTAAATCCTTCAGTGGTTTCACATTGCCCTCAGGATAAAGTCCCGTGATGTCCTTGTCCCTGCCTCACCCAAAACACACTGACACTTGCTCATGGACACACACATACACAACCCCCCTTTCCACTCTGCTGAGCTTTCTTTTTCTGTTCTTTGTTGTACTTTAGATGAAGGTTTACAGAACAAACTATCTTCTCATTAAGCAGTTACTACACATATTGTTTTATGACATTAGTTAACAGCCCCACAACATGTCAACACTCTCCCCTTCTTGATCTTGGGTTCCCCATTACCAGCTTTCCTGTCCCCTCCTGCCTTCTAGTTCTCGCCCCTGGGCTGGGGTTCCCCTTTAGTCTCGTTTTGTTTTATGGGCCTCTCTAATCTTTGGCTGAAGGGTGAACCTCAGGAGTGACTTCATTACTGAGCTGAAAGGGTGTCCAGGGGCCATGCTCTCAGGGTTTCTCCTGAATCTGTCAGGCCAGTAAGTCCGGTCTTTCTTTTTAAGTTAGAATTTTGTTCTACATTTCTCTCCAGCTCTGCCTGGGACCCTCTATTGTCTGCTGAGCTTCTTTTGAGCTCTGCAGTGTGCATGCTCCCTCTTGTTGGCTTGCTGAGCCTCTGTTTAGATCTTTCTTTCCCTCTCCTCAATTTGACTTATTCCCACTCATCTTTCAGCTCTCAGTTCCCATGTTGCTCCCTCTGGGAAAGCTTCCCTGCCTGCCCCCCTGCCTGTCTGATGTGGCGATCATCACTCCTACACATTGTTTACCAGAGTCATCATCTGTCACCCTTTGGAAGATTGTATTTCCCTAAGATGCCCCCAGCCATATCTCCCATGGCACATGCTCTTCTCCAATGTGCCCCTGGCACTCCCTCATCAGAAAGTGGAGTTTACTTCTCTTCCAGAGCTTGTGGCTGCTTTGACCAATGAAATATAGTGGAAGTGATGTTTTACCAGCTCTGGACATAGCTGTGAAATGGCCTGGCAGCTTCCACTTCTTTTCTCTTGGAAGCTAGCTGCCATGTCAGAAGAGTGATGACCCTGAGACCACCATGCTGCAAGAAGCCCAAACCGGGGCACTGAGACACTAGACACATTGACAAAGACACCATCTTGGAAGTGGATCCTCCAGTCCAAGCAGCCCCAGCTGACGCCATGTGGATAAGACATGAACTCCCGCTAGCGTCCTTCCCAACTGCCTAACCCACAGAACTGGGAGCAAATAAAATGGTTGTTTAAAGTCACGCAGTTTCGAGGTAGTTTGTCTCATGACAATTGATAACCGGAAAATATATGTTTATGTGTGAGGAGAAAAGTGGATTTTCAAAGCTCTCTTTTTTTTTTCCAGGCTAATGAAAAACTCTTAAAAATAGTTATCCTTTCAGAAAGCGTATATGTCCATTTAAATGTTATTACCAAGGCAACCAGCCACCAAGCAAGAGAACCAATTATTAAAGTACACGGTAGAGATTAAACGTTGCATCCCACCAGCTATAGCAGTAGCTTCTGACAGGCCCCTTGGTTACAGGTAGCATTTCCAAGGAGAAGGTCCTGATGAAAGACCGTTTTGCCCGTCTCTCAACTGCAGTTTGCCAACAACATCTGGACCCCAAATCCTTGTCTCCCACTACAAAATGGAAGTCAAATTGATATTCTTGGGTATCTTTTCAGGCTAATACCTTATCGGCACCTCCTCTTAGGCTCAAATCCTCAGCCTCTGCAGCCATAAGAGGAGAGCTCCCGTCCTTTTTTCTCTGAGGGCCCTGCACAGGCATAAGCTATTTCCAGGGGCCTGCATGCTCAGGGCAAAGCAGAAAATTCTACTTGCAGGCCCCTGTGGGGGATAAAAAAGAACAAGTCCCAAAAGCTCAGACTTAAAATGAGAGAAAACAAAGCTGGCAAGGGTAGACTTTTTTACAAATGGCATATGAGGCACGTAATATTTTGGTGATGTCCCTGGATGGCGCAAGTGGTTTGCACTGAACTACTAACCAAAAAGTTGGCAGGTTGAACTCACCTAGTGGAAACCCCGCTGGCGTAGTGGTTAAAAGCGACATCTGCTAACCAAAAGGTTGGCAGTTCGAATTCTCCAGGTGCTCCTTGGAAACTCGATGGGGGCAGTTCTACTCTGTCCTATAGGGACACTATGAGTCGGAATCGACTTGACAGCAAAAAGGTTTTTTTTTGATCTGCTTCCATAAAAATTACAGCCAAGAAAACCCTGCGGAGCGCACTTCTATAACACCTGACGTTGCCATGCGTTGCAATCAACTCATGGCAACTGATAACAACAGTGTTTTGCTATAACACAGTTCACTTTTGAGATGAGAAATATGACCCTGTACATGGACCTTTGAGCACTTTTCACACTGTCATTTGACACTGGGATGGAGATGTCAAGCAGGCAGCTGGGTATATGATTAAAAACACACACACACACACACACACAAAAAAAAAACCTATTGCTGTTGAGTCCATTCCCACTCATGATGATCCCATGTGCTCAGAGTAGAATTGCTCCGTAGGGTTTTCTAGGCTGTGACATTTCAGAAGCAGATGGCCAGGCCTTTCTTCTGAGGCATCTGTGGGTGGACTCAAAGATCGAACCTTCCGGTTAGTAGTTGAGTGCTTAACCTTTTGCACCATCCAAGGACTCCTGGATATATGATAGACCATGATATAGATGCTGTGTAGATAGACCACTGGTCACCTTTGGAATGCTGGAAAGCATGAAGAAAACTCCATGCTTATATGACAATGAACAAAGTTTTCACTAAATGATTCCAAATAACACCATTATAATCTTTAAAAACACTCAAATTATCAGCATTTTTCATTTGACTCTTTTTTCTTCAAAAATTTTATTCTCCTCTTCTGCATGGCTGAGTTTCTTTTCAAGTATACAGTTCATAGAAATACATGGACATCTTATTGTACATTTCATCATTTGCAATTTATTTTTCTTCTTCAAGCAGTCAATTCAAAGGTTCTTTTCTTGCAGATAGGTCTGATTTTGGTAATTCGCCTCCCAGGGTACCGCAGCTGCTATTCATTAAATGACGAATATCTCTGGGATGTTTTCTATTAGGCATTCAGACTCAGTGAACCCAGGAAAGGAACTGGCTCCATGTCAGGGACTGATTATTTTGTAAACACTGGTTTGTGAAGGTCATTAATGTATTGGATGGGTGAGGACATCCAAATACATCTAGAAAGGATGGGTCCTCATGACTCCCATTTCCACCCCTATGAGAGCAGTCTTCACAGACTGGTCTGTTCCACCCAGCTGGGTTCTGACCCAGAAGTGACATGTGACCAACCGTTGCCCAAACCTCATAAACGTGTTCTTTTTTGTCTTTCCCATGAGGTTTTGGCAACGTCCCAGAACAGAACAGCTATGACCCTCTCTTTTGAGCTGCAGAACTTTCCTAGAATTTCACAAGCAAAACGTTCTCAGCTCTGAAAGACCGATTCATCGCGGAGCCAGGAAGGCAAGAAATTTAGGTCAGTGAGTCCCCAGACACTTGCCTCCGTTATCCTGATAACCTTTCTCAGTTTTCAGCTTTTGTAAAGTTGTGTCTTCTGACCAAGTTAAGGCTACTTTCAAGATCACAGTATTGAAGTTAAAATACAACCACTAATATGAGTTAACCTGTAATTAATGTTATGTATTTTTTTTATGCTGAAGCGTTTATGAATGAAGTGCACTAATGTCTGCGAATTACTTCGAATGCACCAAAAACATTAACGGCAATAATAGTAACAATAATAAGGTGGATTGGTGGATGGAGAGATGAATAAATGGATTAAAAAAAATAAAAAAACCCATTGCCTTCGAGTCAATTCCAACTCATAGCAACCCCATAAGACAGAGTAGAACTGCCCCATAGAGTTCCCAAGGAGGGCCTGGTAGACTTGAACTGCCAACCTTTTGGTTAGCAGCCTAGCTCTCAGCCACTACGCCATCAGGGTTTCTGTATAAATGGATAGGTATATGATAAAGCAAATATAGGAAATTGTTCATTGTAGGATCTAGGTGGGGGTATGGCTGCTCACTGGATGATTCTTTTAACTTTTCTGTATTTTGAATTTTTCATGCTAAAATCTTAGGAAAAAATAATTTGAGTCAAAGCAGGAATCAGGGCTGGAAGAGTTCCAGAAAGATGTCCCTTTGTGCCTCTTTCCTTGATTCCAACTCTGATCCCTTGTACACAGTACAGTTCAATGAATGTCTGTTGAATTGAGCAGTTGAACGTAATTCCAGGCTACTAGGGCACTTCCAGTGCTGGCAGGATTCTTCTAGATCAGGGGCCAGCAATTTTTTTTTCTGTGAAGACCAGAGAGTAACTATTTTAGGCTTTGTGGGCCATTCAGTCTCTGTGGAAACTGCTCAACTCTGCCTTTGTAGCTCAAAAGCAATCAGAGACAATATGTAAACGAATGAGTATGGCTGTGTCCTAATAAAATTTTTTTTTACGAAAACAGGAGGTTGGCATAGTTTGCCAACTCCATCGAGACCCCAAATCCTTATCTCCCACCACAAAATGGGAGTTGAGTTGATAAAATACCAACAGTATGGGTAAAGATTTTATAGGTGTCAGGAATGGTCATCATAACAAAACAAGAACAAACCTTTCCTCATCCACCTCCACCTGCCAATCAACAATTTCCTTTCATAAAGAGCAATGCCATTCGTTCCACTACTGAACCTGAAGCTTGATGCCCAAGCATCCTTAGGAGAGACGGTAGGCTCTTTAGCTCTAGTAAATGTGAACAATTCCCATCAGATCCCAGCCTCCAAGTGGATGATTTTAGAACTGGAAGGAATAAGTATGAGAGGTGACAGGGTGACCCACCAATGAAGAGACAGCCGTGGAGAGAGCTTAGGCTGCAGAGGAGTTGTTGGCACCCTGTGGGGCTTGCTCTCTAGGGATGGACAGACAAGAACAATAATCAATAAGGAAATTATGTATCAGGATATAAGGTGATAAGTCCTGTGGAAAAAAAGAACAAGTAGAGCAGAGGAAGGGAGACTGGGAGTTCTGGGTGGGGTGAGGTTATAGTGTTTGACAGGGTGGTCATGGCAGGGCTCATTAAGAAGATACCCTTTGAGCTGAGCCTGCAGATGAAGAAATGAACCAGGCAGATATCTGGAAGATTCAGCAATGGAAACCTCCAGTGCAAAGGTCTTGGGGCACAGTATGCT
Organism: Loxodonta africana; assembly: GCF_030014295.1. Lineage (NCBI taxonomy): Eukaryota > Metazoa > Chordata > Mammalia > Proboscidea > Elephantidae > Loxodonta > Loxodonta africana. Next base: position 16,984,479 of record NC_087369.1, read on the forward strand.
CAGGATATTGTAGGCATAGCCATGAAGCCGGTTTTGGGAGTGGTGAGTAGTAGAAAAATCATAAGCTGATGTTAAAGACAGTAAGAGGGTACCATCGGGGAGTTCAGAGGAGAGGAGTGACAAAATTTGACTTAACTTTTAAAAGAATCACTTTGGCCACTTACTGGAGAGTAGACTGCACGGGGCAAGAGTGGGTTCAGGGAGAGTGGCCAGGAGGCGGGGGTAATATTCCAGGTGAGGGATAAGGGCCACTTGGACCATCAAGGTAGTGGTAGAGGTGGTGAGGAGTGGCCAAACTTGGGATGTATTTTGATGGTAGAGCCAAGCATATTTTCTGAACAACTGGATGTTGGATGTGAGACCAGACCAGACCTGTTGCTGTCAAGTCAATCCCAACTCCTAGCAACCCTATAAGACAGAGTAGAACTGCCCAATAGAGTTTCCAAGGAGCAGCTGGTGGATTCGAACTGCTGACCTTTTGGCTAGCAGCCGTAGCTCTTAGTCACTACACCACCAGGGTTTCCTTGGATGTGAGGGAAAGGTAAAAAATCAAGGGCGATTCCACATTCTTTGACTTGAGCAACTGAAAGGATGAAGTTGCTATTAGCTGAGAAGGGGAAGACTAGAAAGAGCTAGTTTAAGGGGTTAATCAGGAGGTCAGCTTTGAATATGTTAAGTTCTACATGTGTAGTATATAATCCAAATAAATATGGACAAGTTGACCATCGGACACAAGTCTGGAATTCTGGAGAGAGGTCCTGGCTGAAATTTGGAATCAAAAGCAAAACATGGTGTTTTTTGCAGCATCCACTCTCACTTCTGCAAGGAGGGGACAGAGAACTGCAGTGGTAACTGAGGGCCCCGGAAGGTCCCCTCTTTTTTTTTCTCATTAGGGACAGATTAATTCAGGGCCTCACAAGTATGAAGCATGTACAAACTTTTTATAAACTCTATAGCCTACACAGAAACCCTGGTGGCGTAGTGCTAGGGCTGCTAACCAAAATTCGAATCCAGCAGCCACTGCTTGGAAACCCTACAGGGCAGTTCTACTCTGTCCTATAGGGTCACTGTGAGTCAGAATCAACTGAACGGCAATGGGTTTGGGTTTTTCTACAGACTACACACACGCGTACGATTATGTCAAAAAAAGTACCTTATCAAGCAAGGTCCAACATCCCCAGACTTTTTTAAAAGTGAGAGAAAAATACAGGTCAGTCACAAAGCTAGTCTCTCTCTCTCTTACACACACACACACACACACACAAAATGGATCCTCCCAGTTTCTTTCTCATTCTAAAAATCTAAGCACTACTTCTCCCAAGTGAACAAACTGGTTCATGTCATGAAGTCACATTATCGCTTGCTGTGTCCCTACCGAAGCTTGTAGGCTGTTAACGGCTTGCATGAACAAGCTTCAGAGAAATTTCCTAAGGATCTCACTGGGTGGAGATGACAAAGCTGACTCTACTTCGTGCAAATTAGATCACGTCATTGGAAAAGCAGGTTGCCACAACAAATTTAGGGTTTAACTAAAGACATGGAAAACATAGAGCCAGAGAAGGGTTCAGGAGATGTAGCGGAGGAAGTGAATGAATAGAAAAATAAATAAATCGGTGCCGGTTTTGACTGAGAGGAAACCACTCCTCCTAACTGCCCTTGAGTGTGTTAAGCCCTGAGAAGGGACTGGAATCCCAAGAGAGTGTGCCCAGGTATTTCCAGGGTTATGCCACCTCCTCCCTTTCCCCCCTAAATTTACTTTTTCTTCTAGAATTTTCTTTTGCCATGCAACCGTATATGAGCAGAAGAGTAAATACAAATTGTCTTGTGGCAAAGCAAGTTAGCAGAGTATCAAATTAACTTACTGGGCCAGGTGGTTGGGCCACTGTTACTCTGCCTCAGCTCAATTTCTTTCTTTCTTTTTTTTTGGTGAAAATATACAGAGCAGAAAAAAAACAGCAGAGCATGCATCAATTCAACAATTTCTATGTGTACCTTTCAGCCACATTGGTTGCGTTCTTCAGGTTGTGCCACCTTTTTTGATACGCTTTTTCCGAGTTGCTTCATCGTCATCCACACCACCTCACTGCCCTCTAAGCTTCTCGTCTAACCTTTCCCGTCCTCAATTTCTTGAATGGCGGCCTTCTTTCTTCCTAGTGGTTGGATGGCGAGCTATGTGGAATCCGTCAATGACTTTTATTTGCTACGAGGGTGCAATTTATGCTCTTCCAAATTCTTCTCTAGAACTCCTTGCCCTTCCCCACATTTCAGTTTTCGGGCGGAAAGATGAAAAATCTCTTCGAGTAGTCATTCACACACTCCATCTTTACTTATCTGTGTTCCCCCACTAGACAAGTCCCTAGAGGGAGCAGGCTCTCTTTGTTCTGTTGACTTTTATGTCTCTGGTCCCTAACAGAATGCCCAGGACATGGTAGATGCTCAATAAGAGCTGATTGGCTGGATGAATACATAGAAAGGATGCTAACCCTGTGCCCACTCAAAAGACAGGACCTCATTGAAAGTCAGAACTTCGCTCTCTTCTGTCAACCCAACACTTTACCACACCATCAGCCAACCAGTTGTCATTGAGTAGAGTCATGGTGACCTCATGTGCAGAGTAGAACTGCTGCATAGGGTTTTCAAGGCTGTGACCTTTCAGAAGCAGATTGCCAGGCCTTTCTTCTGAGGTGCCTTTGAATGGGTTTGAACGCCCGACCTTTCTGTTAGTAACCTAGTGCTTAACTGTTTGTGCCACCCAGGGACTCCTACCACACTCTGTTGTTAGGTGCCATCAAGTTGATTTTGACTCATAGTAAGTCCCTGGGTGGCACAAATATTTAAGTGTTTACTAACTGAAAGTTTGGCGGTTCAAATCCACTCAAGGCACCTCAGAAGAAAGGCCTGGAAATCTGCTTCTGAAGGTTACAGCCCTGAAACCCCTATGGAGTGCAGTTTAACTCTGCACAGTTCAGAAGGTCACCTTGAGTTCCAATCAACAATGACAGCAACTAGCTAACAACAACAAGCACACTATAGATATTTACAAAGAAGTTAAAGTATCCAACAATTTATCAATTAGCACAGTGTGTCAACACATGCTAAAAGGATGGTTCATTTTCTTGTCTCTCCCTAGCCGAGCCTAAAATCTGTCACTAGATTCAGTGTATGTGACCAGCCTGTGTGCACCAGAGAAAAAGATGGACTGAGTGAACCCAAAAGTTATGTTGTCAGAATGAAGTCAAGTGACAATCACCTTTCTTCGTTGCAATCTTGGAGCACCCAACATTGGCAAAACTAATTTCTTTTCCATTTCTAGATTTCTTAATCATTTCAGCTGGGGAATGTGCTCCTTTACGGTTTTGTTAATGGTTCTTCTCTCTCTCGTACGGTCTCAGGCCTCTCTTTGTCCAAGTGTTGAGCTGAAGTTTTTATTGCTTATTCTCTGTGCACTTTGGCATTACCCAATGGTTTCCTGAAAGAAGTCAGCGTCAGAAGTGGGGCTGTGCAGAGATATTTTCTTGTCCTTTCCGGAAGAAACCTCTAGAAACAAAGGCAGGGTTATCACATGGACCCTAGGGCTGCCTGGGAAAAGCAGGAGGTGCAGATATCAAAGTTGGAACCTTTCTGAAATATGCTTTTGTCTCCGTTTTGACTGCGTTCAATCAGATCAACAAGTGTTGGCTAAGTGTTGAGCGTGGTTTCCTGTGGGATTGTGTAAGGCTCTGCAGGACAATAAACGTTTGGGGGGCACTGAGTAATGTAGCCATTTCTGACCCAGCAGCCGGGAACATGTGAGACAATTTGCTGCTGCTGGAAGGAGGACAACTGGGGCTGGGTTCCTGCAAAGAGAAGATTAACTTTGGCGCTGTGGACCTGGGCGACAGAAAAGGCCGAAATGGTGCGTATCAGCAGCCCAGGGCTCCACAGGAAAATAGGTTTGGATCCAGCTGTTATGGGGTCTGGAGTTTTCAAATTTGGGGGAGCCCACTTACAAAACAATAATCCAAAATTATGAATACAAACTCGCTAGGGCTTTGAAAGGGATTGTGTAATTTGGGGCCCAGACGTTCAGACTGCTATCTTTTTGCTGTAAATCTACCCCTGGCTCAAAATTTCATTCAGGGAAAAGAGCAGGTTGTGTGTGTGCTTCCTCTTTTGAGTCCCCCATTATTCTTTAGGCATTGCTTTTCTCTGGCTTTTAATGATTTTTTTTTTCATACCGGCTTCAAAAAACACAAAGAAATGTTATCCATGCCTTCTTTCCTTTCTGTGTACTGTATGGTGTTATTTTAGCACCAGATATTTGATCTTAGGTCCCTGAACCCTTTGCTGTCGAGTTGAATCCCACTCATGGCAATCTCATGTGTTGCAGGGCAGAACTGCTCCATACGGTTTTCTTGGCTGTAATCTTTATGGACGTAGATCTCCAGGCCTTCCTTCGTTGGCACTGCTGGATGGGTTCAAACTTCCAACCTTTCTGTTACTAGCTGAGCACAAACCCCGCACACCACCCAGGTCCCTGAAGGCTCCTTAAATCAAGGGCCCAGGGGATATTTTAGATGGGGATGGAAAGAAGGGAGGGGGGTTAACCACAGCCCTGTACTCACACCTATATAATTTTAAAAGTTCTTGTGCACCATGATTTGATTTTAAAAAGTAGTACAGTTATAATGTGGTCTCAGTCAATGCTTCTCAAACTCCAGCGTGCACCTGGGATCTCAGTGAAATGCAGATGCGCAGATGCTGTTCCCGTGGGTTCGGGTTGGGGCCTGAGATTCTGCATCTTAACAAGCTCCCAGGTGTTACTGATGCTGCCAGTCCATGGACCCCACTTTGATAACATCCAGGTATTTATTCATAAATCTGGTGGTACAAATACTCAGTCAGTGCGGGGCTGGCTTCAAACCAATTTTAAGGCAAGTGGTCCCCAGATGGAGAGACGGTGCGTCTCGACTTGAGGCTGCCTGGGGAGCTCTTGCTGCCCCCCATGACCCCCAGGAGCTGGGGGAAGGGAGATGACGACTGAAGTGTTATCACTGAGGATCATTTCATTGTCTCCTGTTTTTTAACTTTGCCTATGGAATGATGAGGGGAACGGGTATATGTTTCTAGAATATCTATTAGATGCTGTATCTTCATTTTCTCTTGACTCCTCATAAGCCCTTGAGCTGGTCACTGTTTCACTCTCTTTACAGACGGGGAAGCTGAGGTTAAGCCGTGTAAAGAAACCTGCCAAGTTGCATTAAGACAGAGCAGGGATTCGAACCCACCAAAGCTAGGTGCTTTTGTTCGCACCACTGCCTAAGCAGGGTTCTGTGTTCAACTCATTCAGCCTAATGGAAATTTATCACTTTTTGCTTCCTTCCTAAGAAAGGTGCCCAGAGAGTATGCCCTGGGCAGAGGGGAGTGGGCAGAAGGAAAAGAAGAAAGGGCTTAGAAAAGCTTCAAGAGGCTCTGAAGGTGAATTTCACGCCCAAAGCCAATTTCAGCTCCAACAGGAAGAGCGGTGGAATTTTTGCCTTCTCTGTGAAAAGATAGCCTTGCCAAAGTGTCTGGTTTTCATAACTTCATTTTGGTGCAATTAAGATTAAAAAAAAATTAAGGTGGGGGTTCCAAAATGCTGGGAATTTGAGTGTCAATGTTCAAAGGATTTCTGTCCATATCAGGTCAAGATCAATGGTAAGTAACTTTTGCGTGACAAGCATAACCACGTAAAACGGGGACTCGTCGCATTCTGGGGATCCCAGGTTTGCCTTTGGCCAACATCTTAAGATATGTTTTTGAACCACTTTGCCTGGTTCTGAATGAAGCCTTTTGTTCCTGTGTAAACTTATCACCGTGTTCTGTGCAGTTATTTAGCAGGAAGATAAGTAGGCCTGTTGTCCTCGTTACAAGAATAGTACAATGAACATCCATATACCCTTTACCTGTTGTAGTTCTTGTGCACCATCGGGTCGATTCTGATATGTAGCCACCCCGGGTGACAGAGTAGAATTGCCCCCATGGAGTTTTCTAGGCTGTAATCTTTATGAGAGCAGCTTGCCAGGTCTTTCTCCCTCGGAGCCAACCATGAACCTCTACTCTTTCAGTTAGCAACCAAGCACTTAAACATTGTGCCGCCAGTGCTCCTTGCTCTGGGCAAATATTTGAAGGTCGAGTTTGCTGCAGGTCCTCCATTTTCTCTTCCAGAACCTCCGTCCCCAGTTAGAGAATCTTCCCTCTCCTTACTGCTCTCCCCCTCCACTGCCCTCCCACCACAGGTGTTATGTTACTATCTTCCCCCCTAGCAAAATCTTTAACTAATGACGTGTAAAGTAAGAGAGGGCAACTAATCAAGACAAAAGGGAAAGGAATTGCTACCCTCATCTCTCAGTTTTAAAGGATAAAGCGTAAGGGCACCATCCTCGACACAGCTGGGAATACACAGATCAGTAGAGGGAATTGTCCAGTGGCCCCATTTAAATATACAGCCTTTCTTCCCTTCCTTTCCTGCCTCCTGCACCCCTTCTGCACTGCGGAGAGTTCATCCCAAATTTTGAGTTTGTGTGTTCTTGCCTCTTTTCAAAATATGGGCTGGAGCTTTGCTATTTAATGCTAGCTTGGGGAATTCTGCTGATAGATTGTTTATAGGTCACATCTTTCTGATATTTCCAATGAAAAGTTCCTTCGACGAGCCCTGGTGGAGCAGTGAGTGGTTAAAGTGCTGAGCTGCTAACCAAAAGGTCAGCACTTCGAACCCACCAGCCATTCTGTGAGAGAAAGATGTGGCAGTCTGCTTCCTTAAGGATTACAGCCTTGGAAACCCTATGGGGCAGTTCTACTCTTTCCTATGGGGTCACTATGAGTCGGAATCGATTTGACAGCAATGGGTTTTTTGTTTGTTTGTTTGTTTGTTTCAACGAGGTCTGGTAAGACCCAAATTGATACCTAGTTCTGCCACACGGTGTGCCTTAGCCAGGGAGTGGTGTGTTGAGCTGAACACATGGATTTTGTTAGCCTGTTTACTGCTGTGGTGGTGTGGACTGTTCACCAGGCAGGACGTCAGAAATCTGGCACTCTGGGCTGTGTCTCTTATGTCCAAGTTTGTGGTCATGGCTAAGTCACTTAGGCTGGTGGGGTCGGTGTCACCTCTGTGAAATGACTGAGGGTTCCTACCATCTTTGACTTTCTGTGGCTGCCTTCCCGTACTTGGGTTAGAGCCATCTCTGGTCAAGAATATGGGCTGTGGAGTTAGACTGCCTGGGTTCAAATCCCGGCTCCACCACGCTAGCGGTGTGACCTGGGCAATTGACTTATCCCTCTAGTCCCTAATGCAGCTATAAGCAGGGAATGGTGTGACAACCAGTGCCGTAGGCTGGGGGTGTTACAACCTACCCCATAGGACCGTTGTGAACGGTAAATGAATTGGCATTTCTGAAGCTCTTTAACTAGCACCTGGCACATGGCACACCCTCCTTGAATGTTGTTGCTGTTAGGTGCTATCCACTTGGCCCCAAACCCATAGCGGCCCCACGCACAACAGAACGAAACGATGCCCGGTCCTGCACCATCCCCACGATCAGTTGCGGATCGGACCCTTGTGATCCATAGGGTTTTCAATGGCTGATTTTCAGAAGTAGGTCATCCGTCTTAGTCTGCAAGCTCTGCCGAAACCTGTTCAGCACCCTAGCAACACACAAGTCTCCTCTGACGGACGGGTGGTGGCTGCGCTTGAAGTGCATTGGCCGGGAATCAAACCTGGGTCTCCAGCATAGAAAGTGAGAGTTCTGCCACTGAACCACCACTTGCTCCTCCTCCCTTAAATGTTCGCTAGGATTATTATTACTAAAATCACTTGTATCTTTCAAGGTCCAGCTTCAAAGCCCTCCCTTCCGTGACATCTTTCTTGATTATCTCAAGAAGAAACCTCTTCCTTCATTTGGCCTTTCATAGCCTAGTGAATGGGCTCAACTTTAGGACGTGAGTTGTTTCTTTCGGCCTTAGTCTTTTTTCGTCATGGCTCAGTGCCCACAGCGCAGCGTAGGTTTCTCATGTAAGTCCCGTGAAGTGAGACAGCTGTTACCCATCTCATTTTACACCTCAGAAAACTGGGGATTAGAGCAGTGCAGGGGCTTGCTCAGGGTGACACAGTGATAGGATTGTCATCTACTCCAAGCCTTCGGAGTCCACCTCCTCAAAGCAGCCTTGCCTTTTACTTCATTATGAACCTGTCTCTCAAGCCCATGAGCTTTTACTCCGGGCGTGGAGAGCTGACCTTCGTTTCTGCCACCAGTCACACGGTTGGCTTAAAATCAAGTGTGCTGAGTGAAACTGCCAACTTGAACTCTTTACTCTGTCGATACTGTTTCCTTATATATCCTAAATAACCATAGTAATTCCAAGTTGTGTGACTTCCACATGCACCTTTTATGCATGCGGTAGGTTATGTAATGGTTGCTGGCGCCGTTATAGAAAATACCGTATTGATTTCTGCTAGCTTTTTGCCTCGCCTATGCTGTGATCTCTTGCGGGTTTCAGGTGCATAGGGAAATTAGGCAGCGGTGACTATTTGGTAAGCAAATTAATGTGTCTATTCTCCGTGGGTGGTAATATGAGAGTCCAGCCAAATTCTACCTGGTTTTCTATGGAAATAGATTTCTGGTTAATATTGGCTTAGAATCTCATTATATTTTGAAAGATCTTTTACTTTCTAGGTTGGATTCCCCTTAAACAAGAGGCAGACAGAGTTTGACAGGCATTTATAGAGTCAACAGTGAGTCCCTGGGCCCTATTTATTGATTGTTGTAATGCAAGGGAAGAGACATTACATTTCTAAAAATTAGTCATCACTGATGGTCACATCTTTTTGTGTGTGTGTGTGTGTGCTTTAGGTGAAGCTTTACACAGCAGATTAGTTTCCCATTCAATAGTTTATACTCAAATTGTCCCATGACGTTCCCTGCACTCCCTGGAAATGTGTCATTACGCTCCCCATGACCACCCTGAGTTGCCCATTTCCATTCTTCTGGTTTTCCTGCCTCTTTCTGCCTTCTCATCCTTGCTTTTGGGCAGATGTTGTCCTTTTGGTGATGATCACTTCTGATGCCCAGAGAGACCATAAAAGTGCCTTTAGTTTAGAATCCAAGGCTTTTAGAGGAAAACAGAGGAGTACAAAGAAGGGTCAAATGCGACAACAAGTGTAAGCCCTTCTGCTGACGTTCATCGGAGAATGTGCTCCACGGCTCAGTATGTTCCTTTCTAGTCAACTTCCATGAGTTTGGAAACCCTGGTGGTGTAGTGGTTAAGTGCTATGGCTGCTAACCAAAAGGTCACAGTTCAAACCCACCAGGCGCTCCTTGGAAACCCTATAGGGCAGTCCTACTCTGTCCTATGGCGTCTCTATGAGTTGGAATTGACTCAACGGCAATGGGTCTTGAGTTTTCCATGAGTTCCATTTGTCATTGGCTTCTGTGACTCACCACATTGATTTTTTATAGAAAATTCCCCCAAAGACGCATCTTTAATGTGATGCATGTGAAAGTTCTCTAAACAGGCAAGCACTTCTATCATCATGCAGTACTGGGAAAGGCCAAGTTCCACCTGGGACACTGGGATTGGCATTTTTTTAAACAGCGTTGTTATTAACGTTACAAATTGATTGAGTATCTGAAAAAGAAATGCTTGAAAAGTAAACTTTCGATTCAACCAACCAGATCTGTTTAATTAGCACCCTGCTTTGAAGAGTAATGTTTTAGCTGTGGCTATTAAAGGAATTTGACAGGAGCTTCCGAAGTGTTCTCTTTTTGGCTTTACTAGCTAATTTTTTAAATGTAAAAAGCAAAATGCACTTTAACTATGTTCAGCGTGGTATGATTCCCACACGGTTGACTTTCGCTCACAAAAACTAGACTCTCCAGAGTTTCAACAAGTCTTTAAGCAAATTCTTTTCCGACCTTAGATTTTGGTGTAGAAAGTAAGGTTATCTGAGCAGGTGTTAGCATAGAGTCTGTAATGGAAGGAGAGGTGAAAGGTAGGCTCTCTGCCCGCCTTCCCAGGTCCTGCCGGCTCTGCTACACCCTGTCTTTGGGGCCTGGGCAAAGAATACAAGGTCATGGCAAATAGCCCCCATTGTGCTCAAATGTTCCGGATTTCCAGGTTTGCAGGAGAATTATTCTTTTATTTTCAGATAAAACAATAGCCAAAGCAAAAGGTGATCAAGGCTTTATTATATTTAGTGGATAAAATTCCTGCTACTTCTGCCTGTAAATCATAGTCTTCAGAGAACGTTCTAGAAATTAATAGTCTACTGATCTATGTATAAATAATAAAAGTTGATTTTCTGGATCCCCCTGCCTAGAATGGTGGTGAGGTCTAAGGAGGAAAGCTGGCTGGGCCTGACTGTGGCTTATTCAAGTTCAGGCTATATTTCTTAGTCTCCCTTTCTCCCTGCTCCCTGGTCATACTGAGCCCATGATGTTCCTGGGTCAGTGAGAAGGGCCTACTTGTGATTGGATGGGTTCACTTGGCACCCGCTTCCATCCAGACAGAGCCATGCCTGTGCGAGCGCTTCCTGATCAAGAGCGATAAACAGCATGCAAATATCTTCTTTTTAATACATAACCCTGGCATAGCCAGAGGCCACATGAGTGAGTGATGGTGCCTTGGAACAGTAGTTTTGGCTTAAAGCTTGAGATTTCAAGTTAAGGACCCTCCCGGAACGTAGGCTTTGGCTCTAACGAGTATAAGGTGAGTAATGTTAATTACCTTCTGATTACGAATATGCCAAGAAAGGTCACAATCACTGACTGCAGATAACTATGGGGTTTCACAAAGCAAAGAACGTCAGAAGTCAATCGCTGTGGCTTGCTGCTTAACATTGCTGCCTTTTATGATCAGAGCTGACACCTGGCTGAGTGTTGAAACAACAGTCTTAGTAAGAGCAGAAAAATAATGTAGTCATTTTCCAGAAATATGTTAAGTTTGTATGTTTTGCATGATTTGGGGAGGGGAGAGTGGGAGGGGAGCAAAAGTGTTTGTAAATGTGCCAGTTTTTTCAGTTCTTTTAAATCTCTTTTGATAGCATTTTCTACTGCTCTCTCATGATTTTCCCTTGTTTGATTCTTTCTTGGGCATTTGTTTGGATTTTCTTTATCAGGAATACTGAAAGCATAGCTATGTCCTTTATGTTAAAGATCTCTTTACTATCACGGGCTGTAGCTGTCATCTACAACGACAAGAGTCTCACAGTGGTTTGGATAGTTTGGCCAAACAGCTGGTCACATTAATGGAGAGAAACTTCAGTTGATCAATGACTTGAAACATGGTGAGCTGCCTGGAGTCCAAGTTATAAAAAGTTTGATAGCATCTGATTAAATTTGACAAACGTCTGTAGAATGCTTAAGGCGTAAACAGCATTTTGATAAAGTGATCTGGAGGTTGGTGCAAAGATGCTGACTGCAGAGTGGAAAATGGGTACAATGACTAAAATGCTTTTAAAATCACCATACTTGTAAAAAAAAATCAAAGCAAGGGCAGTAGAAAAAACTTGTAAGTTTGTGTGCATTTAAACGCCTACTTAGTTAACATTTAAATTATCCCTGAATGAGAAATGGTTGGGTTAAAATTATGAAGGCTAAAGAGAACCTAGCTAGATGCTGCACTCTCATTTTAATTACTTCCTTTTGTTTAGGACGATAATATGGATAAAAAATCCATACTAGAAGAACTTCTTCTCAAAAGGTCACAGCAAAAGAAGAAAATGTCACCGAATAATTACAAAGAACGGCTTTTTGTTTTGACCAAAACAAACCTCTCCTACTATGAATATGACAAAATGGTGAGCCCCTACTTATTCCATTCTTTTAATACTGTTTATTTTCTTCTTAAGTCTCCACAAAGTGGTTGATGACAATAAAACAATATCAGGTTTCTTAGGTTACATGGTAAAGATCAACGTTCACCTACCACAGTGCCTTTTCTTCATGAGGTATAATTGACCCAAGATAAACAATTTTAAAACATTGGTTAACTTTACAAAGCCAAATTATAACGTTGGAACAGTGATTCTCAACTGAGGGCAGTTCCCCTCCTGCCCCAGGGGACACTTGGCGTTGTCTAGAGATATTTTTGGTTATAACAACTGGGGGTGGTGATTCTACTGGCATCTAGTGGGTAGAGGTCAAGGATGCAGTTAAAAAGCCTACAATGCACAGGACAGTCCTCACAACCAGGAATTATCTGACCCCAATGTCGATAGTGCGGAGGACCAGGAACCCTGCCTTAAAACAATGCTGGAAATAATTTTTGTACAGTTGAGAATTCTACCACAGTAAGCTGAAATACTGGCATAGAATTGAAACAAAATGAAGATGATTTGGGGGGTTAAATCTTGGATTTCCTGAGTAGATTAGCCACGTGGCAGGTGGTTTGAAATACACTTCAAGATTATCAAACAAGATTCTTCAGTGCTTAAAGATTTGTTTTTGGAGGAGTATATGAGAATGTGTCCATCCTCGAGAAATAGATTCTGTGTCATTGGGTTTTGACTATTATGGATTAATTGGAAGGTAATTCTTCCATACCCAGCCCTACCCCCCAAACTTCTCCCAAGCATAATCTTAGCTTTATGCTTTTCTTTGTGTACCGCGGTGCATCACGTGGCGCGTCTTATACTTTGCTTTTCCTTAATTCAGAAAAGGGGTAGCAGAAAAGGATGCATCGAGATTAAGAAAATCAGATGTGTGGAGAAAGTCAATCTCGCGGAGCAGACTCCTGTGGAGAGACAGTACCCGTTTCAGGTATGAGGAGGGGCAACAGTCCATCATCTGGAAGGTTCTTTCTTTAATATTTTCTCTTATGAACTCGATGTATCTGGAATAAATAATGATGCTGCAAAACGATTTGTTGAGACAATGTCAAGGCTTGGAAGTGGAGCAAATGGTTAAGTGCTAAGCTACTAACTGAAAGGTTGGCGATTCGAGCTGGACCAGTGGTGCCTCAGAAGGCCTGGTGATCTGCCTCCGAAAGGTCACAGCCATGAAAACCCTATGGAGAACAGTTCTACTCTGTATACACGGGGTCACCAGGAGTCAAAAGTGGTGGCAACTGGTTTGTTTGGTTTGGTTTCTTTTTGGAGGAAGGGGAAGCAAGCAGAGAGTATAAGCAGCAGTGGCCTGACCTGCCTTGTGGTCTGACAATCTCTCTCATCAAGCATTGTTGAGCATCTCTGATAAGCTACAAGGTATCATTGAAAGAAATAAAACACTATCCATGCCCCTAAGGCACATACAAGGAAGTGAGAAAATAGACTGATAAACACACCATTAAATGCAGTGACGGCGAATGTTAAGATGGCAGTCACAGAGCACACCATGGTGCCCTGAAGCAGAACCATTGCTCCTCACTCCAAGAAGTCAGGGAGATTTTCTACTGGACGTGACACTCGGGTTGAGAAGCACAAGTGGAGGTTAGCCCAGCAAAGGTGGAAAAAGCAGCTGGGACCAAAGAAACAGCAGGTGGCAAAAGGCACTGATGGGTGGCAGAACATGACATGTTTGGAGAGCTCCAAGTAGTCCCAATGAATGAAGCAGCACATGGGAGAGTGAAGGGAGTTGAGGCTGGAGAGGTGGGCAGGGTTGTATCATGAAGTGCTTTGCACACCATACTAAGGAGTTTTAATTTTATCCCGAACTATTTTAAACAATGCATTGTAAGAGTACGCCTACAGCTACCCTTTGGAAGTGGCATGACCTAGGCCATGCCCTACTTTTATTATAACGTGAACACTTAACTCTCTGATCTAAAGGGTAACACTAGTATTAGGGACCTGTGGCCAAAAATAAAATAATCCAATTGACAATCCGTACTTCCCATCTTAAAATACAAGAGTAACCAGTTGGGAGAAACCAGGGGAGAGTATGCATAATGAAAGACAATTTAAACCCACATCACAGACCCAACCCAAACACCTAGGGCACTCAAAAGAATACAGGCTTTGGAGCCCCACCGAGCTCCAGGCCTCCCCGTTTATATTTATGTAACCATAGACAACATCCTCAACCTCTCCCTGAGTTTGTTTCCTCGTTTACAAAATGAGCGTAATCATATTTTTTCATCGAGTTGAAATAGGGGTAACACATTGAAGTTGCTAGTGAAGAGCCCAGCAACTAGCAGGTGTTCTAAAAATGGTATGTATTTTTTACCAACAAAAGCTGAGTCAATTAGAGACGGATGGGAGGAAGATGTAACCTTCAAATGTTTAAATAAGTGTCTTAAGTAATAGAAAGTAACTTATTCTGGGGGATTGCCGGAATGGGACTTGACCCAACGGACTGAAGTACTAGGGAGATATACTTTTACTCAATATAAACACCAACTGTATGATGATTAGTCTATTAAAAAAATTGGCGATGGTGGTGAACATAGCAGAAAACGCTCTATCCCTGTATTTGTATGAATAAAGCTGATAAACATTTTCCAGGGGCTTGTAAAGGGGATCAAGCACTGGGCAGACAGGTGGGCTGGAATATTTTAAGGCCCCTGTAATGTCTAGCATTTTCTATGTCTCCATGGTCCAGGGCATTCCTGCTGAGACCTCAGTGTTCACTGCTATCTGATTCATCATTGCTGTGATTTTCCAAAGTGTAGGAATGTCTCAGATAAAAATAAAATTGAGGGACTGAGGCAAAAAAATTTCCGTAGAACTTTTTTTCATTTAATTCCAGAGCTAATATATATCATATAAGAAAACTCAGGGTTTCCTTTGGATAATAGGAAATGTGCCGTTACACGAGGGTGAACTCTGATGCCATTGTATCCAAACGCACCACTCTCTTCCTTTCCAGATTGTCTATAAAGAAGGGCTTCTCTACATCTACGCATCAAATGAAGAGAGCCGAAGTCAGTGGTTGGAAGCATTACAAAGAGGTAATTTAAAAAAATCATAGAAGGGGGTCATCGCTTGAGCTCTTTTGAGGCTTGGTGGAAGAACGATGTAGCAGTAAAAGGACTCGATGCCAAGAGAGAACCTACTGATTTTCCTACCGTCCTTGGGCAACGTGCCAGGTTCATCCACATTTTTCATTCTCATTGTTACTTAGAGGAAGCTTGTGGGTCGGATTCCCTTTCCTGCTCAGCACAGAGCTGGCTATTGTGCCTTCGCAGCAGGTTGGAGATGCCAGGCCACCTACCCTTCACCCAATTGTGCTTGTCTTTACCAGGGCAAAGTCTAGGTCGCCTCGGGCTGTGCCAGGTCCCACAGCTACTGTATTTTCAATGCTTACAGAAGTCATTATGTTTAAAGTTTACTAAGCACTTACCATTTGCCAGGTACCGTGTCAAGCACTTCTAAAACATTTTCTTAGGTAATCCTCTCAACAACTCTATGGAAAGGGGTGACATTCGTCTTCATTTTTCAGATTAAACCCATTGCCATCAAGTTAATTCCGACTCACAGCGACCCCATGTGTTACAGAGTAGAACTGCTCCATAGGGTTTTCTTGGCTGTCATCTTTATGGAAGCAGATCACCAGGCCTCGCTTTCGAAGTACTGCTGGGTGGGTTCTAACTGCTAACCTTTCAGTTAGTAGCTGAGAGCAAGCCATCTGCACTATCCAGGCACCTACTTTTTGTTTTCTTTTTTTTTTTTTTCAGTTGAGTGAAGTGAAGTAAACATGCCTAATACCACATAGCTGATAATGGAGGTCTCGGGACTCAGTTACCCAAACTCAACTTTTTAACCAGTTTAAATGCTAGGCAAAACTGAGGATTCAATAATTCTTCAGCTGCCCTGGTACCAACCTTTGGTAGAAGATAGAGAACCGTGGTTAGCAATTTGGCACTATGGTGTTTCTCACTGCAATATTTTTATTTTAGAGTAGGGTAATGGAGCAAGGACAATATTTAACTCAAATGAATGACTTTATTGGTGGAATTTCAGGTATTAAGCCCCTAGATGGGGGAAGATTTTATTTTGTTTCGTTTAAGTTTTAGATGATTGCTCTTTGTCCACACACATCACATTACACCATTTTAGACAACCACCTAGTCTACTTCTATGTAAACACATCCTTTTTCCCTTTGCATGAACGGGTTCAGCAACCTGTCCTGTAGGAAAGCCAAGTGGTCCAGTGGGGAAAGAAGGCTCCCTCTGTTCCCAGCAGCTTGTTGAAGTGAGAAGGGCATCCCTCTTAGAGTCAGGCAAACCGGCATCCAAGTCCTGCTTCACTGTGTCATCTAATAAAACCACCTGATGTCTCTGGGTCTCAGTTTCCTGACCTGTAAAATGGAACATTTATTCTGAGAATGGTCATGAGCCACAAATAAGTGGCTCATATATAAAAATGTCCTACATGTAAAAGTGAGTCGCTGTGGTTATAATGGGAATTCCAGAAGGGGCTCTGAGATGCTGCTTCCAGTTCAGTCTCCTCTGGGGAGAACTTCCTGGGGGCAGTTGCTATGTAGACAAATCTTGTATGCAGTTTTTGGTCATGCCCTAGGTCCCCCATTGTTGGGTCCTTTGGGGGCTACATAAGGTGGGCAGATTTGATGAACCCTGGGCAGCTGGTCTTCATGTGTGGGCATGTGGAAGGTAAAAGGAGATCAGAGAAAAGCAAAAGTGCATCTCTCAGCCTCTCATAAAACTGTAGCGAGACTCCATCACTATGGCTGCCATATGCACAATAAGTGATTTATATCAGTTAGTAATGCTTTGGGTTGCTGGTAACAAGACACCAAACAATTGCTGAAACAAATACACACTTGTACTTCTCACGTGGTAACAAGTCCAGAGGTAGGCAGTCCAGGACTAATACAGCAGTTCAATAAGGTCAACAGGGATCCATACTCTGCCTAGCTTTCTGCTCTGCCACCCTTAGAGCTCCAAGCTTTCTCAGAAGCCCCCTTGCAATCTTCTGCTTATGTTTCATTGGCCAAAACTGTATCTCGTGGCTAAGCCTATGTGCAAGGGCAGCTGGATGACAGTATGCCACTTTTCCAGCCTCTATGCTGGAAGGTAGCTAGAGAGAAGGGTGGGTGGGATCAGCTGTCAGGTTGAAGGTAGCATGGGGGGGGGGTGTGGATTGGCTGTCAGGTTGGCCAACAAAGCCTGCCAAAGGAAAATAAAGAGGTTCTCTTACTCAAAAACCTCTCCCCTACCAAGTTTCACTGCTATACAATGACTTCTGTTTTTGTGTCTACTATTCTTACTTATTTGGCTAAGGCTTTGTAAACTGAGATAGACAGAATTTCCTGGATGGTAACCTACATTTGGAAAGCTTAGGCTGATCTTCAGTGGGAACTCAAGGAGTATCAACTACCATAGTTCTGAATTCAGTTGACCTGGTATGGATGAAGTGTGCCTTTCCTTCCAAAAATTAGAGCTGAAAGGGATTTGGTAGGGAAGCTGGCATCAATGCCTGAGAGAGTAGTCGAAAAAGCTTGGGGCTGAGGCCCAGGGCTGGTCTTTACTAGGCTTGTGAGCTTGAGCAAGTACGCCACCTGTATTAGTTTCCTCTGGCTGCTGTGAAAAATTACCACAAACTGGGTAGCTTAAAACAACACAAATTTATTTTCCCACAGTTCTGGAGGCCAGAAGTATGAAATCAAGGTGTTGGCAGGACCTTACTCCTCTAGAGGCCCTAGAGGAGAACCTGTTTCTTGCCTCTTCCATCTTCTGGCTGCCGGCATTCGTTGGCTTGAGGCCGCATCATTCTAATCTCTGCTCATGTCTTCACACCACCTTCTCCTCTGTGCATGTCTCCCTCTGTCTCTCTCTTATAAGGACACTTGTGATTGGATTTAGGGCCATATGGATAATCCGAGATAAACTCTTCATCTCAAGATCCTTTGTTAACTCCATCTGCTAGGATTCTTTTTCCAAGTAAGGTCACATTCACAGGTTCCAGAGATTAGAACATGAAATATCATCGGGAGCCATTATCAGCCTACCATACCACCTCTCTGAATTCAGTTTACCTAACTTTGTAAGGGAAACCCTGGTGGCATAATGGTTAAGAACTATGGCTGCTAACCAAAATGTTGGCAGTTCGAATCCACCAGGTGCTTCTTGGAAACCCTGTGGGGCAGCTCTACCCTGTCCTATACAGTACCTGTGTAGTAGGAAGTAATGGGGATTCTGACCAGGAGCTTAGAGAGCAGGTAATGTGCCCAACAAATTACAATGACCATTTGGGACCAAGATCAGAAACTCATATTTTGTAATCTTAACTTCTTTTGTTTTTTTTTGTGCTTTCTGTAATAACTCCCTTTTAATTTTCATTAATATTTAGTAAAGTTTCTTTTTTTTTTTAATGCCAGCATTTTCAGCTATGCTGAGCAGAGTTAAACGAAAGGAACAGCACCACTAAGGCCCACTTTAGTGATGTTCATTGAACATCTGCTCTGGACCAAACATTGCACTGGGTACTTCATACACATTATCTTGAATCCTCCCAATGACCCTGCAAAGTAGTTATTATTATCCCCCATATACTTCCTTGGTAGCGTAGTGGTTAAGGGTTCGGCCGCTAACCAAAAGGTCGGCAGTTTGAATCCACCAGGCGCTCCTTGGAAACCCTACAGGGCAGTTCTACTCTGTCCTATAGGGTCACTATGAGTCAGAATCAACTCGATGGCAAAGGGTTTGGTTTTTTTTTTTTTTAATATACTTCTTTAAGTCAGTGTCATAAAGGGGCAGCAGAGCTCCCTTGGGATTAAAGTAAGAAATCCTCAAAATGAACATAAAATCAAGAGGGGGAGAGTTGAAGCCACAAGTAGAGCCAGCCTTCCCCACCTGGAGACTCTTCTTGAATTATTCTCTATTAAGGGGCAGTTCTACCCTGTCCTATAGGGTCGCTATGAGCGGAATCGACTCGACGGCAGTGGTTTGGTTTTTTTTGTTTGTTTGTTTTTTAAGGCCTTGTAGGAAACCCTGGTGGTGTAGTGGCTAAGTGCTACAGCTGCTAACCAAGAGGTTGCAGTTCAAATCCACTAGGCGCTGCTTGGAAACTCAGTGGGGCAGTTCTACTCCATCCTATAGGGTCCCTATGAATCAGAAGTGACTTGATGGCAATGAGCTTGGTTTCTTTCTTCTTTTTTTTTTTTTTAAGGCCTTATAGTTTTCTCTGTATTTCAAGAGAGGCTAATTTGTGACAGACACAAGACTGTACTCCGATATTAGGGTTTCGTTCCTTTAGATTAAACATCGCCCTATCCCTGTGGTTATCTGTTTTTATTTTATTTTATTGTGGTGAAATATATAACAAAAAGTTTGCCATCATAATCATTTTTTTTAGTGTACAATGCAGTAACATTAATTACATTCACCGTGTTGTGCTACCATCATTACTATCCATTTCCAAAAGTTCTTCATCACTTCGAACAGAAACTCAGTACCCCTTCAGCAATAGCTCCCATTCCCCCCTCCCTCCTGGCCCTGGTTAACCACTGATAAACTTTGGCCTCTATGCATTTGCCTAGTCTAATATTTCATAGAGATGGGACCATACAGTATTTATTGTTTTGGGTCTGACCGTGGTTAGTTTTTTAAATGCACATACTCCTAGAAAAGTAGCCCCATGTTGTGGATTGAAGTGTGTCCCCCGAAATATATTGAAGTCCTAGCCCCCGTACCTGTGAATGTGACTCTGCTTGGCAATAGGGTCTTAGAAGGTGTTATCGGTTAGGTTAACATGAAGTCATACTGGACCAAGGTGGGTCCTAATTCTATAGGACTGGTGTCCTTATAAAAGAGGAGAAGACACATACAGACAGGGAGACAGAAGAAAGAACACCATGTGACACTGCAGCTGGAAGCCGAGGAAGGCCTGGAGCTGCCAGAAGCTAGGAGAGAGGCATGGAACCGATTCGCCCTCTGAGCCTCAGAAGGAAGTAACATAGCCAACACCCTAATCTCGGACTTTCAGCCTCCAGAACTGTGAGACAATACATTTCTATATTTTGTTAACAGCAGACCTAGGAAAATAAGATGCCCCATAAATCATTCATAACTTACTGTAAATATGTCAATGCCATGAAAGAGAAATAAGGAATGAGAAAACATTCTAGAGTCCAGGGAGACTAAACAGACAAGATAACTAAATGCCAGATGTGATTCTGGATTGGATCCTAGATCAGAAAAAATAAAAGATTATGAAGAACATTACTGGGACAATTGGCAAAAATTTGAATATGAGATTATATTAAATAATTGTATTGCATCAATGTTAAATTTCCTGAATAAGAGAATGTCTTTGTTCATAGAAGTTACATGTTACATGGGTGACATTATTTAGATCATAACATCTGCAGCTTACTGTCAAATGGTTAAGCATAACATAATAATAATAAGAAATATGTATGTACAGAGAGAAACAGACAAAGCAAATGTGGCAAACAGCTAACAGTTGATAATCTAGGTAAATGGTAAGAGCCCTGGTGACACAACAGTTAAGCACTTTGCTGCTAACTGAAAGGTTGGCAGTTCAAATCCATCAGCCTTGTTACGCGAGAGCAAAGACCTGGCGACCTATTCCTGTAAAGATTATAGCCTAGTAAACCCTCTGGGGGCAGTTCTACTCTGTCCCGTAGGGTTACTATGAGTCAGAATCGACTCGAAGGCACACGCCAACAACAGGCAAAGGGTATATGGATGTTCATTGTACTATTCTTGTAACTTTTCCGTACTTTTGAATTTTTCAAAGTCAAAAGTGGGAGGTAAGTATACGTTTATTAGAACCTTTTTCTTTTTGCTAAGATTTAGCCCCACCCTCTCGCCTCCTCCTGCCACCATCAAACACCACGTGCCCTCACCCACTAACTTCCTTTAGGAATGTATTTCTAAAATCCTGATACTAAGCTAAGCTGTATATGAATATTTTTTACTATTTTTAAAAGGACTGATATATGTTATTGTGTTGTTCTCACTCTACACATGATTAGACCTTTTTTTTTTTTTTGGCTGTTTAACTTCTGAGTGAAAGACTTATATCCTTTGGGAACCATTCACTCTTACCCCGGTTGCTGGCAAAAGGGGGTTTCCATTGTTCTGTGATAACGGTGCTCACTAAATGTGTTTCTTCTGTTGGGCCGATATTTGCTCACATCTTGTTTGCTTTCTGCCTGCTCCCCAGAGATAAGGGGCAACCCTCATCTGCTGATCAAGTACCACAGTGGGTTCTTCGTGGACGGGAAGTTTCTGTGCTGCCAGCAGAGTTGCAAAGCCGCCCCCGGATGCACCCTCTGGGAAGCATGTAATGTCAGCCCTCGGCTGGGCCGGCCCCTGGGTGAATGGTGCCCCATTAAGCCAAACCCCCCAGATGCCAGAACAGCTTGCCAGTTCAGGAAAACAGGCTCTTCCAGATTGGCTGCCATCATGAAAATCCAGCCTTGCAGATAACGATCTGCAAATGAGGTCTAATTCTCGGGTCAACTGAGTCGTGTTCATTAAAAGCAAGAACAATATTAACATCTGCCATTCTTGCATTCCATGAGGAATCTTTTCAAATGTAGAACCATGAAGCAAACAAGGAGCTATTTCCTCTCATAATTCTCCCTGGTTGGAGATAAACCTCCAAACAGGTAGAATGTGGTGAACAGTATCACCATGGTGCCAACAGCCAGGCTTCCCACATGATAAGAAGACCAGTTCTCTTTTCTTAAAAATAATAAAAATCATAAACCAAAAAAAAAAGTTCTTAAAAGAAATCAAAGGATAAAATTTAAGTAACACTTCTAATCACCGTGTATACCTAAATGGGGGATGGCTGCCTTTTAAAAAATCTATATAAAGTGGTTTACCATGTTGTCCAGGCTTCTTGACTTCTTAATGATATCAAGAGAAGGTAGAGAAGGGTTTACGTTAAGTGCAATCAGGTTCTACTCAGAGTTATAGTCCTAGGGAAATGAAAAAAAAAAGAAAAAAGAGGGACTTAGATATTTTAAAAGGAGCCCTGGTGGCACAACAGTTAAGCACTCAGCTGCTAACCAGAAGGTGGGCAGTTCGAACCCACCAGCTGCTCCACAGGAGAAAGATGTGGCAGTCTGCTTTTGTAAAGATTTACAGTCTTGGAAACTCTATGGGGCAGTTCTACTCTGTCCTGTAGGGTCACTGAGTCAGAATCAACTCCGCAGCGACAGCTACCCAAGCATAATTTATTCCTTTGACTTTCATTGTTAAACTACTGGGTAGCCTGTGGGCATAGCTACTAGAAAGGAAACAGCTTCTTTGCTTCTTTCTGTGTCTAAGATGTCCTAGTCTACCCTCTTTCCAGGATACATGGTCTATAAGTAGGTTGACAGTGCCATTCTGTGCCTGATATCCTGGCATAATTATTAAAAGTGTCTTTTACTGTCAAAAGTGTCCCAGTTTGGGCAGTAAACCATATATGATCACTTTATTTATTTATAAGACTTACAGTGCCTTCACACTCAGAGCTTGGACATCTATCTACTTCTGCCGGTAGAAAGAGAAATCAACAATTATCCTCGGAACAGAAAAAGAACATGCAATAGATTTGTTCATTTATTCATCAGCTATTTATTGATCTTTAAGAATGATTCAGACATCTTGTATGGGCCAATCAAAGAGGAATCAGACATGGATTCTGACCCCTAGGTAGTATACACTACCTGACGAGATTAGGTATCTATGGCTCAGATACAAGGTGGAAATGAGGTATAAATTAATAGGCTATAGGATTTAGAGGAAGTTGACTTTTTTAGGCAGATTTGGGAGAATATCGATAATCTCTGGTGAAAGAGGGGTGTTTGAGTTGAGTATTATACAGGAAAGGTACAGCGTCATTCCAGATGTTGTGTCTAAATTCATTTAATCTGGAGGATTGTTGACATAAATTGGCTCATTCTTTGGACCCATAGCATTGGGTATTTTGCATTGTTTAATTTAAAGCTCCTTCTGACATTACTTGGTTTTACTTTCCAGATGCTGACCTGCACATTGCAACCAAAGAAGAGAAGTATAGACCTCTCGTCTTCCCAGACAGGGTGGTAAGTCAAATTAAAACTTTTTTATTTGGCATGGTCAGGATATATTAAATAAACTAAGAGTTGCCAGATTCAAGACTAGAAAATCTGGGATTCGTTCAGACTGTTCAGCAAAGAGAGAAAAAACATAGGTTACCAGTAGCAATGGGCATTTTCAAATAATGAATTCCAACACAGAATCATTTTACCATTTTGTATTTAATTAGTGGGCCTTTTTCCAGCCACTAAGCACACAATTATTCACCTCTCCCCTCAAGCAAAAACAACAACAACAACAACAAAAATATACAGGTGCCTGTAGGAAAAGCTCTTAAGAAGGTATCCACACATAACATGGAGCTATTATTAGCTGTTATTCCTCCCCGCCCACCGGTATGGCCATGACTGCCCTGCGTAACTGTCCTGGTGATGGCATGGGACTCCCTAGGGCACAAGCAGAAAACAACTGAATTCTTTTCCTCCATCATTTCTTCAAAATCACTCAGTGAGCTTTCTTCTCTGCCCTTGGATGAAGTCTCAGGCAGCTCCATCTCTTTTCCAGTCACTCTCTGTTAAAAATCTCCCCTATTACCAGTGGTTCTGAGAACGGTCTCTAAATTGGCCCAACCGATGTTATAACCATACAACTCCAAATATCATTCCAGGTTAAAACTTCTCCCCTCCATCTAGCTTGGGTCTGCATCAGCTGGCCACCTGCATTGGGGTGGGGGCCATGGGGAGGCTGAAATTTTTGACCCTTCCAGGGATGGGGCTCAGAAAGAGGGGGACTAATGAAAAAGAGACACTCACAAGTGGCTGGTCCCATCATGATTTGCTATTGGTGGCTTCTGGGTGAGACAGCTTCTCAATGCTGAATCTTTATCTTGGGTGACTTTCATGAGTTTCCTGGCGGGGAGTATCTCCAAATGCCATTTTATGACAGAGGAGATGTCTTGACTCACAGCTCTTAGGTTTCCAGTCTTCATTTCCTCTACCAGGTCAGTTCAGCCATTTGGGGCAGAGTTCCTTTCAAGATGGCACTCAGCCAACTCTTTCCCAAGGGTGGAATTGGCCTATAGGAAAACAAACAAAACCTTTATTGCTCTTGTTAATAAAACTGGATGTGACTTGCTCTCATAGTACAGGCCACCACTCTCCTGCTCTGCCTCCTCGGGTTCATAGCCACAGCTTCCTGCTTTTAGATTTCTCAGGCAGGTCTCAGCTTCCTCAAATGCCAGGAGACACACAAAACAGTCTCCTGGTGGTTCTTGAGAAGCTTGCCTGAACCTAAGCGGGTGCCTCCACCCAGTAGCATCACTAGGGGGATGTAGGGGGTTCAGCCTCTATCGGGTGACACTGTCAGAGGAGGTGACGCCAGAATGATGGTCTATAAAATTTTTGTGCAGTGTTTCAGCAGAAATTTATTATTTTTTATAAAAATATCCCTGTAGTTAGTTCAACAACAACAACAACAACAAATTTTTTCGTAAGCCCGGCTTGGATGTATCAATATACCTACAAAAGGGCTATGCTAATTTACTTTTTGATCCTCCTAACGTGTGCTGCGGTCAGAGCTGTCATTATTATGCAATTACAGTGACACTTCGAATCAGGCGGTTTCATCTGCACGTGCTATAAGCGCACGCTGTTGTTTTCATTGCTGCCAGTGTTTTTACAGTTGCCGATTTTGTCAAATTTATGGTGTTTTAGCTACAACATAGTGGTAATTAGCACGGGGAGGGGCAGTGGCATCATGAGTTACCACACTGGGTGACACCAACCCTGGTGACACCACTGTCTCCACCCCAACACACAAACACACACTTACTTCTTTCTTTCTAAGTAAAACTCATAATCTTTGTGAGCCAACCTGATGGGTAGAAAAACAATCTATTATTATGGTTTGGGGTTTTTACTATGAGGGACATTGCTGTTTGGGTTTGGATACCTGCTTCAGTCCTGAAGCTTGGAAAACGTAACCCTGTAATAATATCTAAGAGCAATGCCCAGAATAGGCAAATCTATACAAACAGAAGGTAGATTAGCAGTTGCCTGGGACGGTGGGCGGGGATGGGGATTAACCGTAACTGGGCCCAGGGGGATCTTCCTGGGATGCTGAAAATTTCCTAAAACTGGATCGTGGGGAAGGTTGTGCAACTTGATAAATTTGCTAAAAAGTCATTGAATTGTACATGTCTTAAGGGTTAACTGTACAGTATCTAAATTATACCTCAATAAAGTTTGTTTTAAACAAATCTACTAGCAGAGCCGGAAACAACGGCATCTCGTCTCTGGTAAGGAATTCTTTGGGAAATGTGTTGGAAATTGTTAGTCAGGTAAATCAGTGGCCAAGGGTTCCAGAAGCCTGTTTGCATTATCAGCAGCCCGAATAAACCTGGGGTCCGAGAGGGAACCGTGAAAAGCATGTTTTCCTTTTACCAGAGAATTCAGTAGAGGACTTACTTTCCTGAGCCGAGGAAATAGAAATCAGCTGTGCAGCTGTTCTGTTCAGATTTCCACTGAGGGAACTTTCCACTGTGTTTATCTTTGGAGAGAACCCACCTCACAGCTCATAAATAACAGTGTTCTGCATAACTAAAATTTCCAGGATGTCCAAGCCTCAGCCGAATAAACCATATACCCTGAAAAAAGAAAAAGAAAGTATGGTTTGAAAAAAAATGATCTTCAGAGCTGATATATATTTGTAGATGAACTTTTAATTGAAGCATAACATGCACTTAGAAGTCTTAAGTGTTCAGCTTAATGAATTTTCACAAACTGAACACACCTGTATAAACCAAATTCTCCCCCCTCAAAAAAAACCATTGCTTTCGAGTCCATTTTGACTCATAGCGATCGTATAGGCCAGAGTAGAACTGCCCCTTAGGGTTCCCAAGGAACAGCTGGTGGATTCGAACTGCCAACCTTCTGGTTAGCAGCTGGGTTCTTAACCACTGTACTACCAGGGCTCCAGAACCCCAAAGGTACACTCATATTCCTTTTAGTCACTGCATCCTGCCAAAAGTGATTGCTATCCTAACATATCACACCATAGGTTGATGGTTTTTGATTTTTATATAAACAAAATCATAAAGTATATAGAATTTTATTGTCTGTCTTGTTCAGTTTATGAGATTTGCCCATTCTTATTGCTGTCTAGCATCCTTTTATGTGAATATACCACTGTGTTAGTTTCTTTTGCTGCTGTATCAAATTACCACAACCTTAGTATCTCAAAGCAACACAAATTTACTATCTTATAATTCTAGAAGTCAGAGTTGAAAATGGATCTGCAAGGCTGTGCTCTTTCTGGAGGTTCCAGGGGCAAATCTGTTTCCTTCTTTTTTCCAGTTTCTAGAGGCTACCTACATTCCTTGGCTTGTGGCCACTTCCTCCATTTTTAGAGTTAGCAGTGGTAACATCTTCTCTCCTTGCTGACTTCTTTCTGTCCTCACATTCTTATAAGAACCTTCTTATTAGAAACTTTCTGATTATACTGGGCCCACCTGCTAATCCAGGATAATCTCTCCATCTCAAAATTCTTAACTAAATCACATCTGCAATGCTCTTTTTACCATGTAAGGTAACATATTCACAGGTTCTGGGATTAGGGCATGGACATAATTGGGAGGCCATTATTCAGCCTACTGCAACTGAGTATGTTTAGTCTTTTATCCTCTCAATGTGTATTTAGGTGGCTTACAGTTTTTATCTAATTGAAATAATTCTGCTATGAACATTCTTTTCTATGTCTTTCAGTTTCACATTACTGTTGAGTATACATATAGAATTTTGGGGTCATGGAGTATGCACATGTCTAGTTTTAGTAGACTTTGCAAACAACTGTCCAGTGTGGTTGTACCACTTCATACTTCAACTAGCAAAATATGAGCGATCCAGTTGCTCCATATTCTAATACTGTTGCTTGCTCTTTCTTTCTTCCTTCCTTCCTCCCTCCCTCCCTCCCTTGCGCCCTCCCCTCCTTTCTTCTTTCCTCCCTCCCTCCCTCCCTCCCTTCCTCCCTCCCCTCCTTCCTTCCTTTTTGAAATTTAAGAGCTAATATACTTCGGTTGTTAGTTCCCAGTACATGAATCTGTGGCTTCCTGTGACATATTAAAATCTCTTGTCCTCCAAAGCTGAAGATTCCTCGGGCAGTTCCTGTTCTCCAAATGGATGCACCATCTTCAAGTACCACTGTAGCCCAGTATGACAGCGACTCAAAGAAAAGCTATGGCTCCCAGCCAAACGTCAACATGCAGTACGTTCCAAGGGAAGACTGCCCTGACTGGTGGCAAGTAAGAAAACTGAAAAGGTAAACCCCAGCTTTCAGGCTGACTGTACAGAATGTAGAGTAGGCATTACCCACCCCTGGCTTGCACCTCAGCCTCAAAGCTGAGATGAAGCTGTCCTCTCAGAAAATGTTCAGTGCTTGAGCTAGAAGCCTGGGAAGCAGAGGCCCCACTGGAGCCCAGCAACATAGATTTTCTACTTAGCTAATGATTCAAGTAATACTTGGGCATTTTCCATCCTCTTTCCTGCCTGCTTCCTCCAAATAACCCCACATTCCAGGACACAGAATCTTAAGCATGTATCTTTTCGATGAGAGAGTTTAGCATGGGTTTATTTTTGTAATGTGCTTTGATGTCACTAGCCAAAAGCTGGATGGATAGCCTTTCAGGCAAGGCCATGGCTGAGCTGGTTAGTCTTCTCAGCCTAAAGATTCTACCAAAAGCCAGAATTAAAGTACCTTGAAGGCAATGCCTAAATTGTGTCTGTCTCTGTGGTCGGGCCACAATCAATGCTCAATAAATGTTGGATCAAATTCAGAGATGAGCATAAAGAAAGGCTCGAGGGACTACCCTTCCTTACTTGCTGCCTCAGACCTCCCCATCATGCTGTCCGCTGGCCGCCATCTTCTCACCCAGTTATCAGCATTGTGAATGGTACCGATGTCTGTCTTTCCCCAACGCGCGTGCAGAGCCTCTCTCCAACTCACCACGTGTCTCTTCTGTTTCTTTTGTCCTTGTCATCTTGTTCCTTTATTCTGTCCATTCTCTTCGTTTTTACCTAAAGCAAATGCCTCACTATACCGATGATACAGCCACAGGGCCACACGGAACTTGAAAGAATGTAAGTGTATTCTTGTTGTTGTTGTTTGCGGTGTCACCAGTTGTGGTCCCTTTCATTGCAAAGTGGAGCAAGAAGCCAAGTGTATTCATCTTCATCTGGTGCCTGAGAGGAGGGGTTACATTTATCCGCCTGCAGCCCAGAGCTCTTGTGGGAGGAAGTCAATAAACCCAAACCAAGGGGAGTGGATGTCATGGTAACTTTGTGTCAGGTCCCCTCTCCCGGACCAGTTTTCAAATAAGTAGTCCGAGCTATTGATTGACATGGGGTTGCCGCAGATCTGCCAGCTCCAGGATTGCCATTTGTTGTTGTTAGTTGCCATTGAAGCAGTTCTGACTTATGCCCACCCCATGGTGCAGAGTAGAACTGTCCCATAGGGTTTTCAAGGCTGTGACCTTTCAGAAGCAGGTTGCCAGGCCTTTCTTCTGAGGCATCCCTGGGTGGGTTTGAACCGCCAATCTTTAGGCTAATAATATGGCGCTTATCCGTTTGCACTGCTCATTGCATATTTTTGTATTTTAATTTTTAATATTGCATTAAACCATTATTTATTTTAATTACTGAGTTTTTTTGATGTCCCCTTAAATTTTGCCCCCAAGTCCAGTGCCTGAGTCACTTCATGCTAGTCTCGACCTTGGATTTTTCCCTAGAACTTCGGAAACCTAGATCTTTAATAACAAAACCAATCCAAACCTGCGACTGTCAAGTCAATTCTGACTCATAGTGACCCTGTAGGACAGAGGAGAACTAAGGGTTGACTAATCACTTCTTATCTCATTGCATCTGTGAGTGAATTATGATAATTACTAAACAGTCTTCATGGAGCTTGAATTTTAACAAAGCAGCCATATTGTCAGATACTTTTTATCACTTTACAGCATTCTTCCTATCTTCACCTGAGCTGCTTTTCAATCCTTATTTTTTCTTATTAGTAGAATAGCGTGTGTTCCTTTCAAACCATTCAAACATTCCATGTGCATGCCTCTAAAATTTTTTTCCAAGTATATGCTACCATAAGATATAATTACCAGAGTGGGTTCTTGCCACACAGTCTTCTTTCCCACTTGCTCTTTTCACTTAACAGCTTGATCATTTTCTGCATTTAAATACATGAGGATATACCGCACTATTTTACTGGCTATGTAATATCCTATCATATGGATAAACCTAAGTGATGTTGTATTGATGAGCATTCTCCATGTGTTCTTAAAAACAAGAAGGCTAAATAAATTTCTTTAAAAGAACCAGTAACCAATTGCCATCGAGTCGACTCCGACTCCTGGTGACCCCACGTGGGTCAGAGTAGAACTGCGCTCCACAGGGTTTTCAATAGCTGATTATTTTTAGAAGTAGATCTGCAGGCCTTTCTTCCGAGGCACCTCTGGGTGGACTCGAACTTCCAACCTTTCAGTTAGCAGCTGAGCATGACAACTATTCGCACCACCCAAGGACTCACTAAATTACTCAGCCTTTTAAAAATAGGACTTTTCTTATGAAGAGATGAATTTAAGAAGCTATCTCAGTGGGCAAGGCTCTTTGGGAAGGCTAGGAGGAAGGCATTCTGGTGTGCAGGCATTTCTGGAAATGTAGCCAGAGGAACATTTCCTTGCTAAGGAAGCTTGTCACTATGAAGTGTGCTTTTGAAAAAGAACCTGGGCTATGAAAGCAAACAGGAAATAGGTCCTACATTCCAGATAAAACAGCCTTTGGAATTTGAGAGGCAGGCCCTCCCTCAGCCTCTGCTTAATATCCAAAAGAAAAGAGATAAAATGATGGGTGGCGGAGGGTGGTAAACTCCTGCGGGCTCCATCTGTGTCCGGTTACAATGCTCGGGGTTTTCGAGACTTTTCACTGTCATCACAACAACAAAGAGGAAAATTACAACTTATTTTAAAGCATAAAAATGACAGAATGCTTGCATATCTACAAGACAATCAGGGCAAAACTAGTCAGATGATTTATCGAATCCGGTTTTCTATTGTTTGGGGTCGTTATGAGCCATTATTAACAATTCCCTTTCATTTAGGGATACTGCCAAACTACCACTTTTTCGTGGAATTTATGCAAGGACCAAAAAGCAAAAACAACTCATGAGCTTAAATTTCCAAACAAGTAAAATGTGTGGGTCACGATGTTAATTAAAGCCAAAGCATAGCAGAACAAAATCACTTTTGTCATTCAAGATTTATAAATAAATCTAAATTTAGAAACCGTATCTTTTTGTAGCAATGAAGATTTCGCAGACAGCAACCAAAGGGAAAGAAATGTTGTAAACCAGAGCGCCTCAAAGATTTCATGGTAAGTCCAATTCAGATACTCCTTTGCATGCAGTATTGGCTTCCACTTGCAGGAAAACGAACCAAATTTGCAATAATTTTGCAACTAGGCTTTACGTTTAAGGTAAATATAAACCAAAAAGTCACGTGGTTTGCCTCTCTACACCCATCGTTGTTGTTAGCTGCTGTTGAATTGAGCCCCAATTCATGGAGTAGGTAGCTCTAAACCTATGACTTTTGGGTTATAGTTGTCCTCACCCTGATTTTTCTACCTGTATTCACAATTTTTTTATTCACAATATAAGGAGCCCTGGTGATGCAACAGCTAAGCGCTCAGCTGCTAACAGAAAGGTTGGCGGTTTAAACTCACCCAGCAGCTCCCCAAGACCTGGTGATCTGCTCCCATAAAGATTACAGCCTAGGAAACCCTATGGGACAATTCTACTCTGCCACGTGGGTTGCTATGGGTTCAAATCGACTCAACAGCACCTAACAACAATAACATTCTTGATTACACAAGTGTTAGCGTGAACATTAACACACCTAATTCAGGCAGGACATCTCCAACAGGAGGAAAATCATCCCAGAGTCGAATAACTCTTTTTTTTAAGAATAGCCCCAAACACAGCCCGAGATATTTGTTTAACTTTATACTATGCTGTCACTGAGAGAGTCTTCATCTATTTCACAAGCCCACTCTACTGGAAGGGTCAAAGCAATCCAAGTTACAGGGAGCCTCTTGGTGACCTCTTGGCTAAAGGAGTCATTCTCTCATTACTGCTCATGAGCCCAAATTTTGAGCAACCCTCTCTCTTCACTTTGCTGATACCTCTCCAAGTGCAAAAAGGGAAACCTAACAGTCTAAATTTTATTTACGTGCATAAAAGCAGGATGGGATTTGACTTTGTAGTTTTATTCTTGGCGGTTTTTCACATTCATGTTGTTTCTCCTTTTCTTAAGGGGAGTCCCTGAGTCAAGTTCGTCTGAAGAAGAGGAAAACCTGAATGACTATGAGTGAGTGTTGAAAGCCCTCTGTGTTCCTCTAACACTAGTCATGGATGTTTCCATTCGGTTCTTCAAAGGCATTAAAACAGACAGCTCAGAATTGCTCACGGGGCTGTATCTACACAGGCAAACTCTTGTGCGGTTCTGGGCCATTTATCTAGATGACAGGTGAAAATGAGCTACAGTATTAACAGTGAAAATATTTTTCCCAGTCTGGATTATCTAACTTGGCTGCACACATTCCTTGGGTTTATCATATACCCCGAGTCCCCTTCATCTCACTTTGTCTTTTTAGATCCTGGACAAATAAATTTAGATATGGTGTTTCCTATGGTTGTTCCCTGGGGACCCCTTTGGTTGGGGTGCCTTTTGAAGACTCATTAACATTGAATCTGATTGTTGTGAAGCTATTTAATATGCAGTAACTTTACAACATGCCGCAACTGAGACCTTTGAACGTGATAGCATTTATGTTGACAGAATTCCTTTTCTTAGGGTGATCTTGTTATTTAACATCCAAATTGGGACACTATACAGTAAGAAAGACTGCACTATGAAAAATTACACCTGGACATCAGGCATAAACTGGAATGTTCTGGGCAAACAAGGATGGGCAGTCATCCTACCTATACTGAAGAGCAGCTTGGTCCAGGTGGCCACTGAAGTCCATTCCAAAATCTGAGATTCTATCATTCTGCAAATAGGGACAAGTAATTGCCTGCTGGATGTAAAGATTGGCATTAAGGAGAGGTGGGAGTAATAGGGCAGGTTGCATCTTTCAGATACCAGATACCCAGCAGCACACAATTCACTTGGGCCCTAGGATTAGGTTATTTCTGATTATGTTTTCATACGAGTGGCATATTAATGATTTATCGACTACCTGTTGGTGAGAGCTTTCACAAAGTGCTTGCCGCTGCTTCCACTCCCCCTCTTACGTCTAACCCAGCCTGGTTCCAGGTGTAATTGTCATACTAAGACATCAAAGGCTGAGAAGGGCCAACACCAGGTAATTTCCAAAGATTCTTCTTTTAAAGAATGCCCACTTTAAAAGAAGACAAAGGCTTAAACCAATGGAAGTGAACCTTTAATTGTGAGTTTAGTCTTTAGCATGTAGATGAACTGGAAGTATTTCTTTGATTTGCAAAGCCCAGATCTGACCTTTTAGACAGTCTCTACCCTCGTCTTCTCGAGATTCAAATGGTGGGTGAACAATGTACTTTGGGAAAATTACTAGGGAAGACCTGCCCTCTTCAAAATCAAAGAGATGCCAAAGGGAGCTCAAGGTTAGATGGTTATAGGATCTGGGGGTTTGGCCTTCTCACATCTCTCTTGGCGCTCCCAGCTTCCTACTCTACCAGGTGTCACCAGGGCCTTTGTTTTATCGCCATAACTTCAGGAGCAATTCTACTCCATTCAATTAGAGACTGAGGCACTGAATTTTAGATGTAGAATCATGCCTTAGCGTTAGGCCTTTGCTGCTCTGAAATGGAAATACCGAAATAGTTTTAAAAATAAACAGAGCCAGGCCTCAGCAAAATTATGACATGGGCAATGTCTGAATGTGTGTGTATAGATGTGTGTACATGTGTCAGTGTGTATATGTGGGAATGTGTGTCTTTTTGTATGTGTATGTATATGTATATGTGTGTACACACAAGTGTGTGTGTGTAAGTGTGTATATATGTGTATGTGGGTGTGTGTGGGGTTACACATACTACCTCACTCCTCCTCGAAAGGCTTCTCTCCACTCTGCTGATCATCTCTTCCTTCAGCCCCCCACATGCATATATCCTGGGTCATATTCCCTGAAGGATCTTTTGATTAGACTTGATTAACCTTGACTAGCTTAAAATGTTACCTACTAAGAAAACATCAGTTAGTATCTCAAGTGTTCATTATACAGAATTTATAAAGGTAGAGTCAGAAGAGACTTTCAAACTTATCACATCCAGCACCGGCCCCCCTAATTTTACAGATGGGGAAATTCAATGCCCAGATAGGCTAAGTGACTGAGTTCAGTCTCAAAAAACAAACAAAAAACACACCCTTTGCTGTTGAGTGGATTCGGACTCATAGTGACCCTATAGGACAGAGTAGAACTGCCGCATAGGGTTTCTAAGGAGCAGCTGGTGGATTCAAACTGCCAACCTTTTGGTTAGCAGCCAAGCTCTTAACCACTACACCACCAGGGCGTAAGTCTAGTGGAGGATTATGTTTAGAACCCAGACTTCTGAGCTGCTTATCTGGCCTGTCTAAAGGTCTTTGCATTTAGCTGAACTGTCCACCAGCCCACACTCCCTCACCTGCTGATACAGAGACTATGTGGTTGTTAGGTGCTGTCGAGTCGGTTGCATTGCAACTCATAGTGACCCTATGTACAACAGAAGGAAACACTGCCCGGTCCTATGCCATTCTCACAATCGCTGCTGTGTGAGCCCATTGTTGCAATGCAGCCATTGTCACTCCATCTCATTGAGGGTCTTCCTCTTTTTCACTGACCCTGACAAAGACTATACAGAGAACCATTTCCCTTCCCTTCCTGCCAAGTTCTGAGATGCCCTCCACCTTGATTTTCTGCTACAGCCCCTCCC
Source organism: Loxodonta africana (assembly GCF_030014295.1). Classification (NCBI taxonomy): domain Eukaryota; kingdom Metazoa; phylum Chordata; class Mammalia; order Proboscidea; family Elephantidae; genus Loxodonta; species Loxodonta africana. The sequence goes on from NC_087369.1 coordinate 17,018,437, forward strand.
TTCCACTCTCTCTCCTCATGTACTTCTTCCCCCGTCCCCCATGCCGCAGTGTTATCTTGTGGCCAAAAGGCTCTCCCAAGCCCCCAAACCCATGCCCCATTCCTCCTCACACCCTACTCATTTCCTTAGAATGACACATTGACCAAAGCCAAAAGGCGTTGTTGACCTCATTTAAGAAACAGTTCTGTGGCCTGTCGGGCTCCACGTATAAAGTAAGATGTGATGGTCTTGGCTAACTTAGTGAAACAAAGAGCAACATTTAAAGATAACCCCTGGCTCTCCTACTTTATCTTTTTCTCCTGCCCAATATAACCATGTTGTTGTTGTTATTGTTGTTGTCAGGTGCCGTCAAGTCTGTTCTGACTCATAATGACCCTATAGAGCAGACTAGAACTGCCCCATAGGGTTTTCAAGGAGCCATTGGTGGATTCGAACTGCCGATGTTTTGCTTAGCAGCCATAGCTCTTAACCAGGTGCTATCTGTTGCTATCCTGAAAACAAACAAACAAAAAAACATTTTCTTTTCTCATAGTTGTTGCCGTGGAGTCAGCTTTGACTCACGGTGACCTTATGTATAATAGAACGAAACATTTCCTGATCGTGCGCCACCCCAGTGATCATCGGGGTGTTGGAGTCCATTGTTTTGACCACGGTGTCAATCCATCTCATGGAGGGTTTCCCTTGTTTTTCCTGACCTTCTACTTTACCAAACATGATGTCCTTTTCTACTGATTGGCCTTTCCTGATGATGTATCCAAAGTAAGCAAGACGAAGTCTTGCCACGCCCACTTCTAACACTTAGTCCAGGGTTATGTGTTTTTTCTTTTCTTTTCTTTTTTTTTGGAAGACCACAAAAGTAAAGTGCCGCAGTCAGCATTTCATATCAAGAGTGCATATTCTTTTAGAAGATCTATCACTGTTGATGATAGCCTTAATCACCTGGCTGAGGTAGTGTTTTTCAGGTTTCTCCTCTGTAAAGTTACTCTTTGCCCCTTTCCACAATGTATTTACTCTTTGGAAGGAAATCACTGTGCACAGCCCACACTTAAGGAGTGTGGAGTTATGCTTCACCTCCTTGAGGGTTGAGTATCTATGTTGTTGTTGTTGTTACGTGCCGTAGTGTCGGTTTCAACTCATAGTGACCTTATGTGTACAACAGTATGAAACACTGCTCAGTCCTGCGCCATTCTCACAATTGCTGTTATGCCCATTGTTGAAGCCACTGTGTCAATCCATCTTATTGAGGGTCTTCATCTTTTTCGCTGCTCGTCTACTTTACCAAGCGTGATGTCCTTCTCCAGGGACTGATCCCCCCTGACAACATATCCGAAGTATGTGAGATGCAGTCTCGCCATCCTTGCTTCTAAGGAGCATTCTGGATGTACTTCTTCCAAGACAAATTTGTCTGTTCTTTTGATATTCTTCTCCAACACCACAGTTCAAAGGTGTAAATTCTTCTTCTGTCTTCCTTATTCATTGTCCAGCTTTTGCACGCATATGAGGTAATTGAAAACACCATGGCTTGGGTTAAGTGCACCTTAGTCCCTAAAGTGACAAAAGATGGGAGCTGGGTCTGGTCTACATGGGAAATCTCTGTACTATCTTTGCATTTTTTCTGTAAGTCTAAAACTATTCTGAAATTTTAAAAATCGTTAAGCAACAAGGAAAAAAAGCATTTGTTTTGAAAATAGATGCTATAAAGTGTGCTTCTCTCAGATTGTTTATAGAAAACAATAGGGTTGAAAGACAGGAGCTTCCATCCTTGGCAATTCTGACTTTCCCATTGGCATAGCCAATACTCTAATCTCTGGCCCTCATTCAAAATGGTGACCTATTGGAGAACTTAGAGGTCATTTAGAAGGAGGCCAAAGGTTCCTAAGTGCCAGTCCATTTAAAAATATAGGTGTGCAGGCTCTGCCCCAGAGCATGGGTAGTGGGGACTCAGGAGTCTATACTTTTGAAAATCTCCTCTGGTGTTTCTCTTGAGCAGCCAGGTGTGGAACCCCTTGATCTGAGCCAATGCCTCATTTTACATATTAGAAAGTTGAGTGACAAGTTATGCAATTAAAAAACTCTTAATTCCCAAATATGGAATTCTTTCCCATTGCAGCTGGTTTGCAGGTAACATCTCCAGGTCACAGTCTGAGCAGTTACTGAGACAAAAGGTAAGCAGTCTTGTTGTCCTTTAAAATTGCCTCTTAGGACTTTTTTCAGTTGTGGGGCCCAGAGGGTAATGGGCTTTTCATAGAATCCTTATTGCTAATTACCCAGTCAACTCATCATAGTGTTGGTTGTTGATCCCATGGGTTACCAGGCCCTTCATATCTAGCCAATTCCTGTGTTTCTGGCATCTGTCGCTGCACAATAAACCAGTGGTTTGAAACAACCATGATTTGGGATTTCTCACGATTCTGTGTGTTGGCTGGGCAGGAGGTGCTTCTCCAGACTTCGCTTAGGATAACTCATGGAGCTACGTTTAGCTGCTGGATTGACTAGGGGGTTGGGCTCAGCTAAAGCTGTCAGCCGGGGTACTTCAATGCTTCTCCATGTGGCCTCTCCACATGGGTAACTTGGGCTTTCTCACAACAAGGTGATTTCAAGGCAGGGTTCTTAAAGGACAAGCCCTGCAGTTCAAGTGTTCATTGAGTATCTGCTTTTATCGTGTTAACTAATGTCCCATTGGTCAAAATAAGTCATATGGCCAAGCCCAGAGTCAATGTGAAAGCAGACCACACAGTGCATAAATACAGAAAACCAAAAACCAAATCCATTGCCATCGCGTCAATTCTTACTCATGGTGACCCCATGTGTGACAGAGTGGAACTGAGCTCCATAGGGTTTTCTTGGCTGTCATCTTTATGGAAGCAGATCTCCAGGCCTTCCTTCTGTGGTGCCTCTGAGTGGGTTCAAACTGCCAACCTTTTGGTTAGTAGTTAAGCGCAAACTGTTTGCACCACCCAAGGGCCAATAATAAATACAGAGAGGTGATGTACTGGAGGCCATCAATGTAACTGTTTCCCACAGCTCTGTTACTGCTCATTAGCACCTAAACCAGAAGAGAGCAAGTGTAAAAGGGAATAATCCTTTGTTAGTAATTGATATGAAATTGCCAACTGTAAGCTATTTTTGACCTACAAAAAGACACTTTGATATGGGTTTAACCTAATAAAAACACCAAACACAACTAAAATTTCTTTGATGGGTTCTAGTGACAATGTGATGACTTCGCTACCTCACTCAGTATTTTTTCACCTTCATGGCTTTTCTTACCTGCACTTTCTGAATCTAGATATGCTTACACATTGCACAAGCCTTTAAGAAAGACACGTTGAGTGTAGAACTTCAACAATTTGTTCTGCATCTTCGGTTTTCTGAAACCTTCCAAAACCATATGGTGGTACCTTGTTGCCATCGAGTCGATTCCAATTCCTATGGTGGTATGTGGTTTCAGATTTTATTTTGGAAAGATGAAAAGATTAGGCTTCCACCAGAACAAAACCGAAAGTTATCAGAGAGGGTTAAAAATTACCTGGAAAGGAAGTGTGGAAGCTTGCAGGGTAGATCTGCAAAGAGATGGAGAAAAGGAGGAACACTGAAAACAAAGTTCTCAAGAATAATGCAAATATCCTGTGTCTTCCACATTGTCCTTCCTTTTCAGGGCAAAGAAGGAGCATTCATGGTGAGAAATTCTAGCCAGATGGGGATGTATACAGTGTCCTTATTCAGTAAGGCTGTGAAGTAAGTATTGCAGGATCTTATTTCTTTTATCTTTTGTGTATGTTCCCTGAATATGCCGGTCACTTAGTCACATTTTGGGATAAGATACTACCTTTAAAAGTCAAACTTTTGGATCAAAGTATTTCTGTTGGATTTGACCATTTGTAGGTGTCTTTTCTTTTTTCTTTTTTTTAATCTCGTGTAAAGGAGGGTGTTGGCTGGTACTCCTCTCCTGTTCACCCCCAGGCAGCAGCAGCAGTGTGTGCAATGCACAGCATGCCAGATCAAACATTTTTCAAAAAGTACTAGGTGACACTTGAGACTAGGTTGGCATCTCCCGCCTGGAGGGGAGATGAGAGGGTGGAGGGGGTTAGAAGCTGGCGAAATGGACACCAAAAGAGAGAGTGGAGGGAGAGAGCAGGCTGTCTCATTAGGGGGAGAGTAACTGGGAGTGTGTAGCAAGGTGTGTATGGGTTTTTGTGTGAGAGACTGACTTGATTTGTAAACTTTCACTTAAAGCACAATAAAAATTATTTAAAAAAAAAAAAAGTACCAGGTGATTCCCCTGGATTCAGGCTGAAGCCTAGAAAGAGAGAAAAATAGCACTGGAGACTCCACACCCTCAGCCCAAGCCACCTGCTGAGCTGAGAAACCTACCCCAAAGTCCGGTTTTGAATAAGCCATTCTAGATGGAGCCAGAGTTCACAGAACACTGAGTCAGAGTAGCTGTGTTTCCTAGGCAGCTTCTCTCTAGGTGCTGTCCTCTTTGGGTGGTTAAGAGCCGTAGTTTGAAGCCACACTGCTGAGTTCAGATCCCAGAAGTTACCATTTCGGAGCTTTAGGGCATGGAGCGAGTTTGTAAACGTCTGTGCCTCAGCTTCCTCATATGAAAAGGGGACATTAATGTTTATTATTATCATTCTGTGGATAAAGTGAGTTAATTCATGCATTGGCTTAGAATAGTGCCTGGAACACAGTAAGCACTTAATAAAGTAATTGCAAGTGCTACTGTTGTTAGGAAAAAGTAGTTATCTGCCCCATTCCACCCCCCAACACTTAGGCAACAAGACAGCCCACAGTCATCTCAGGCGAGTCCTCATCACCAACATAGAGGTTACTCTCCAGAGCTTTACAAGCCACTTCCCCATTGGTTCTGAGCTTTTTCTTCCTTCTAAACACCCTGTGAAGCAAATAGGAAAACTGTTTTTATTTGTACCATTTTACAGACGAGAGGATGGAGGTTCAGAGTTTAAAAAGACCCTCCCAGGAAGCACGTAAATTACCGGGTTTCAGACAACGAAATCCACTTTCCTTCAACCACACCCACCCCTATGTCTACACTGAAACCCCCAATGCTTTGGAATGAGAATCGGACCAAGCCCTAATTACGACCACTGGAAAAAAAAATTTTCTATGTGTGCAACCCCAGTTTTAACAGTGGTATTCAATGATCCTCTGCCTTCCTGCCTTTCCCATGATCCCTGCCCTGCTTTATATAAATGTATCTTTATAATAATTAAGTAATTAAAAAGTTATTTGGTTTTTTATTCCTTTTATAACCAAAATTGTTGTTGTGATAAATATATATATATATAACAAAATATTTGCCAATTCAACAATTTTAACACATGCAATTCAGGGACATTGACTATGTCCATCATGCTATGCAACCATCACCGCTATTTCCAAATTATTCCATCACCATTAACAGAAACTCAGTGCACCCTAAGGAATGACTCCCCCTCTCCCCCTCCTTCCCACCCCTGGTAACTGCTAATAAACCTTAGTCTTCATACCTTTGCCTATTCATATAAGTGGGATCACACAATATTAGTCCTTTTCTGTCTGAATTATTTCATTCAACGTGATGTTTTCAAGGCTCATCCATGTCGTGGCATGTATCAGGCCTTCGTTTCTCTTTAAGGCTGAGTAATATTCCACTGTGTGGACAGACCACATTTTGTTTATCCACTCCTCTGTTGGTGGATGTTTAGGTTGTTTCCAGAAAGTTTTTTTAAGAATTTTTTTTTAAGGAGCATCTACCGCCAACTTGAAATAATAGGAGGTACACTGAGCAGTCGAGTGACATTTTCCAATCTCAGAAGCTGCATTCCCAGTGTGTCTCGTGTACTAGGTTGTACCTGTAATACCTACATACCAGCTAAAGCCAACCCAGTAAGAACTGGGTGACGACTTGGTTCACTGAAAAAGCAGAAGTTCCCTGGTCCTCTGGCCCTGCAGTTTGGCCAAATCTGATACCAACCGTTCTCCTAGCCAAGCTTCTTGACTTCAGATTCATTTTTGAAGGTGGCTGGGTAAATACACCAGTAAGTAGATGAAGACTCAAATGAAAACAATTCCAATCAGTAAACACCAATTAAACAGTTTCACAGAGTTTCTTTTATGAAATGCCATCAACGGGCTTGAGTGAATCGTATGTTGCTTCCAAGAGCCAATTAGCATTTAGCATTTGAATTGCTATTTATTTAGGCAGGCACTACAACAACAACAGCAATCTATTAAATGTTTCTCATGTGCCAAGCAAGATGCAAATTTATATATATATATAAATACATAAAACCCTGTAAAACCAAAATCCATTGCTGTCTAGTCAATTCCGACTCATAGCGACTCCACAGGACAGAGTAGAATTGCCCCATAGGGTTTCCAAGGAGTGGCAAGCGGTAGGACGATGCCAAGCCCATGTCTTGACTGAGATACCATAGTTTAAAACCTAAGACAGACATAGCGCTCCTGATTAGCCTAAATCAATGCGCTCCCATTTGCCACTATTGTCTAAAAGTGGAGCAAAAGTAAAAAATAGCCTTACATGGAAAAGATTCACATGAGGAATTAAAGGACATCCCCACCCACATCATTCCCTCCCCCACCCCCCCAAAGAGCCTCCCCGCCCAAGCTCTGGGGTGACAACGCCCACAGCCCAATCGTCTTTGCCTCCCAAATTTTATCTCCATTTTTATCCTAAAAGAGAAGCGATATTCAGCAGAATGATCCTGAACAACTGCCAAGTTCTCAATCCTCAGAGGAAGCTTCCAGCTTAATGTTTGCTAAGGCAGAAGCAGTCCGAAGAGTTGGAATTGTGTATCACAAAATACACACAGAAAACTTCAGGGGATAAGATTTAAAAAACAAATCTACATATACATTTTAATATTTTCTCCCTATACCCCAATGGAGTTTCTTGTACGTTCTCGGGTTGTAACGATGATACTATTTTGGAGACATAGATTTATTTAGACTATGGAGTCCCTGGGTGGTGCCAATGGTTGAGAAACCCTCTCCGACCTTCCTCTCCCAAATTTGCAAATACATCTAAAATAATCACCTTAGCCATTATTTACCCAAGCTGCCAATGTTAATCAAAAACGTTGTAACATTCTTTCTTCCTCACTAGAGATAAAAAAGGGGCTGTCAAACATTACCACGTGCACACAAATGCGGAGAACAAATTGTACCTGGCTGAAAACTACTGTTTTGATTCCATTCCAGCGCTTATTCACTATCACCAACACAATTCAGCAGGTAACTCATTTCAGATTTTCTCTTATGGGTTCTTGTCAGTAAGTAGCAATTGTCTTGTATATTACGATCCTCCCAATAGCCTTAATTATATAGGGAGCCATGAAAGTAAGAAAAAAAAATTGCCTTCAAGCTTGGTGCCTGCTATAATTCTAACTCACATTTCCTGGGATATAGCATTAGGGACTCTACAATGCCAGGAAAAGTGAAGTGGAATGAATTGAGTGATTTAGAAGCAGAGATGCTCTTTTTAAAAGTATTCGTTCCCTTTTTTCTGTTTCTGGAAGTAAGTTGATTGTAAAATTCAAACAGTATAGAAATATGTATTATTAGAGAGAGAACCTCCACGGACGATGTGGTATCTATTCTGTAAGATATTTTTTTCTATGCTGATAATAACATTTATTATTAATTTTTAAATTTTATATATATTCTTTATTGTTTCTGGTTTATCCTTTGTAATTTTTACAGAGATGAGATCATTTTACATATACTGCTTTTCAGCTCTCTTTCTTAACTCAAGATGTCTGAGAGATCTTTTCATGCAAATACACCTAGTTTAGAACCAGTTTCCATCGAGTCGATTCTGATTCATGGTGACGCCATGTGTGCCGGATGAGAACTGTGCTCCACAGGGTTTTCAATGGCTGATTTTTCAGAAGGAGATCTCCAGGCCTTTCTTCTGAGGCATCTCTGGGTAGACTCGAACCTTCAACCTTTTGGTTAGCAGCCGAGTGCATTAACTGTTCGCACCACGCAGGGACTCCATAGTCTAAATCTATGTCTCCAAAACAGAATGATTACAACCCAATAATCTGCAGGAAACTCCACTGGGGTATGGGGAGAAAATATTAACATGTATACTTAGATTTTTTTTTCAATCTCATTGTCTTAAATTTTCTGTGTATATTTTGTGACGCGCATAACGTAGCAATACGGTACTGTTTGTATATATATACAGATCTCGAAGGCGTGCAAAAATTTTTTTTTTACAATTAAAGGTGAAGGACTTAAAAAGTTTGGAAACCACTCATAAAAAGCAAACAAATATATAGAAAAAGAAAGTAGGAAGGAAGGGCACACGTGATATTTCCCATGACCTGGAAAGATCCCCAAGGTTAAAGCAAGAAATACACATTTTAATGGGTTATGTCAAACTACTATAAATGCTGTGATTATTTCAACCCCGCTTTACCATGACTCAAAGTACACAGTTAAAATGACTTGACCATTTAATGAAATTAACTAGGCAGTTCAGTTTTGAAAATTCAAGTTGTTTCTTTCTCGTATTGCAGTCTTCTGTAGCGTTGGAATTTTTTGCCATGCCAGTATATAACTGCAGTTATTTGTATTTGTATGCGTATTTACTGGAAGAAAGGCCTGGCAGCCTGCTTCCGAAATACCAGCCACTGAAAACCCTCTGGAGCACGGTTCTACTCTGACACAATGGGCTTGCCATGAGTCGGAGTCGACTCCACGGCAACTGGTAATACAGATTTAAATATGACTGTAAAAGGATAGTAAAATAAAAATGGGAATTTTTTAAACTATAAGGTTCCATCAAGCATCTGATTTCCTTCTTTTTTAAATCACTTAAAGTTGGTTCACTCTTCTAACGTTTGCTTTGCATTGAGCTAATTTGTCCATTCAGGCAAATTAATACAACCACGGGATGAATATGGTCAGAATGGACCCTCTCTCGGCATCACAGTGTCCTGAACTCTTTGCTTTTCTAGCTCCTCTGGAGAGAGCTTAAGCAAGGGTGTAAATCGATGGGATGGGATGGGGTGGGGTGGGGTGGGGTGGGGTGGGGTGGGATGAGATGGGGTGGGGTGGGGTGGGATGGGATGGGATGGGATGGGATGGGATGGGGTGGGGTGGGGTGGGATGAGATGGGGTGGGGTGGGATGGGATGGGATGGGGTGGGGTGGGGTGGGATGGGATGGGATGGGATGGGGTGGGGTGGGATGGGGTGGGGTGGGATGAGATGGGGTGGGATGAGATGGGGTGGGATGAGATGGGTGGGGTGGGATGGGATGGGGTGGGGTGGGGTGGGGTGGGATGGGATGGGATGGGGTGGGATGGGATGGGATGGGGTGGGTTAGGATGGGATGGGATGAGATGGGGTGGGATGGGGTGGGGTGGGATGAGATGGGGTGGGGTGGGATGGGGTGGGATGGGATGGGATGGGATAGGGTGGGATGGGATAGTATGGGATGGGATGGGATGGGGTGGGTTAGGATGGGATGGGATGGGGTGGGGTGGGGTGGGGTGGGGTGGGGTGGGGTGGGATGGGATGGGATGGGATGGGGTGGGTTAGGATGGGATGGGATGGGATGGGACGGGACGGGACGGGACGGGACGGGATGGGATGGGATAAGGTGGGATGGGACAGGATGGGATGGGATGGGGTAGAGTGGGATGGGATGGGATGGGATAGGGTGGGATGGGATGGGATGGGATGGGATGGGTGAGATGGGATGGAATAGGGTGGGATGGGATGGGATAAGGTAGGATGGGACAGGATGGGATGAGATAGAGTGGGATGGGACGGGATGGGATAAGGTAGGATGGGACAGGATGGGATGAGATAGAGTGGGATGGGACGGGACGGGATAGGGTGGGATGGGACGGGATGGAGTAGGGTGGGATGGGATGGGATAAGGTAGGATGGGACAGGATGGGATGAGATAGAGTGGGATGGGACGGGACGGGATAGGGTGGGATGGGACGGGACGGGATAGGGTGGGATGGGACGGGACGGGACGGGACAGGATGGGATGGGATGGGTGTAATGAGATGATGCTGATTCCATTGCAGGCATGATCACCCGGCTTCGCCATCCTGTGTCAACCAAGGCCAACAAGGTCCCCGTCTCTGCGTCCTTGGGAAGTGGTATGGACACACCCTTGGGCTCTTTAATTCCATTTCTCACCTTTTTTTTTGGCTAAAAAAAAATGTGGTCAATTTACTGGAAAAGGGAGAAGGCAGGAAGGAGGTTTCTGTTCATGTTGTGTCAGGATGTGCTTCAGCTCTAATATATTTGTTTACTTTCTTTAAAAAAATGTTTCTGTCCTCCTCCTAATCTAAATCTGTAATCTCTCCAACATTACAAAAAATATTGTCAAATTCTACCTCTTATTGGTCTTAATCATCACGTCCAATGCCCCTCTGCTCATCCTTCTTCTTTCTGGATTCAGAGCCCCGGCCTGCTCAGGGGCCAGTCTTCAACCACGTGTGTTCAGGAAAATGTAACGATATTTTACATCCTAAGGGCACCACGGAAGCCCTGGTGGTGTGGCAGTTAACAGCTACAGCTTCTAACCAAAAGGTCAGCAGTTCGAATGCACCAGGTGCTCCTTGGAAACCCTATGGGGCAGTTCTACTCTGTCCTGTAGGGTCACCATGAGTCAGAATCAACTCGACAGCAATGGGTTTGGTTTGATTTTTTTTAAAGGGCATCACAGAAGCCCTGGTGGCACAGTGACTAAGGCACTCAGCTGCTAACCAAAAGGCCGATGGTTCGAATCCATCAGCCACTACTCGGGAGAAAGATGTGGCAGCCTGCTCCCGTAATGATTACAGCCTTGGAAACCCAGTGGGGGCAGTTCTACTCTGTCCTACAGGGTTGCTATGAGTCAGAATTGCCTCGATGGCAACGGGTTTGGTTTGGTCAGGGCTTCAAGCACATTTGACACCAAGTCTCTCCCAGGTGTCTCCAGTTGTCATTGTTTTTACTCTGAGCCCTCTTGGCAATAACTGTAGCTGCTTCAAGAACAGTGTTGTCTGAGGAAGCATTATCATCTGGTATTATAGGTCATAGGCCACATTACCAAGGGTTGTTGTGTGTGCGTGTGCGTGTGTGTGTGTGTGTTTTGATTAACTTAAAAAAAAAAGCCTTGCTGCTCTGCTTATTGTCTGAGTGAATTCTCATTGAGAGGAAATTCCCTGGGAGGCTGTTAGCCCCAAAGCCCTCTGCTCTTGTCCTAAAGAGCCTCTGCCTTGCCTTATTAGGAATCTGGGAACTGAAGAGAGAAGAAATCACCCTGTTGAAGGAACTGGGAAGTGGTCAGTTTGGAGTGGTCCAGCTGGGCAAGTGGAAGGGGAAGTATGACATTGCCGTCAAGATGATTAAGGAAGGCTCCATGTCAGAAGATGAATTCTTCCAGGAGGCCCAGACCATGATGTAAGTCTCTTTTGAGGAGTGGAAGCTTAGCCTTCGCTATGGGAAGGCGTTATACCTGGGTGGTGCAAACAGTTTGTGCTCGACGGCTAACCAAAATGTTGGTGGTTCGAATCCACCCAGTGGTACTGAGGAAGAAAGTCCTGGTGATCTGCTTCTGTAAAGATTACAGCTAAGAAAACCCTATGGAACACAGTTCTCCTCTGTAACACATGGGGCTGCCTTGAGTTGGAATCAACTCAACGGCAACAGGTTTGGCTTGTTTGTTTTGGTTTGTTTTTATGCGAAGGTGTTAGCACTAACAGGCCTATCCCTAACATTCGTAAGGCCTGGAGCAAGAGTCCATATATCATAGATATAAATATTTAAAAGTTATTAATAAAATCGGTTCTATGCTGCTACTTTGACAATTCTACCTTTATAACAACCTGAAATGCCTTATTGGAAATTAGAATTCTCAAGACTCTTTAGAGATACGAACCTCTGGCCCATGGCCCCCAGACCCCAGTCCACCCAGCCTTCCCCCACCCCCAGCGACATCCAGCACTAGGAGGGACCTCCATACTTGCATGCAGACATCACATTCAGTACATCCAAGCCTCCTCCTTGGCCCCCACACACAACTATCTAGCCACTGCCTATCTTGCCTAGGGCTGGCCACAACAATGGTGTGCTCCACCCTTGGGGGGACAGACGGGAAGAGCCTGCCCAGGTCCTGGAGAAGCTTTAGGCTATGTGAGCAGGAATGCCAGAGTCCTGGTACACCAAGTGTGCTCCAGAAGAGGACTTGTGGGCTCTGAAGGGGCACATCCCTTAGTCCTGTGGCCTCCTTGCCCTATGGGGAGGGGCATAGTTGGATGAGGCGTAAGTGGGACCTTGCAAAACAGGAAGACAGAAGAATCTGGCAAGAACTTCTTAGGCTCAGGTGTAACCCCTACGTCCTGGTGCAACATTAAAACATATATTGCCACTAAAAAACCAAACCAGTTGCCACTGAGTCGATTCCAATTCATGGCGACCCCATGTGTTTCAGAGTAGAACTGCTCCACAGGGTTTTCAAAGCCATGACCTTTCAGAAGCAGATCGCCAGGCCTTTTTTCTGAGGTGCCTCTGGGTGGGTTCAAACCACCAACCTTTCGCTTAACTGTTTGTACCACCTAGGGTCTCCATTTTGCCACTACATTTTATGATAAAAAATCATGAAATGTCATTTAAAAAATCACCTAATCATAAAGAGAGATGTCAAACTGTGCCATAAGGGGAAAATGTTAAACCTCAAATGTAATGGTCAAGCTGAGGCTTATCATGTGGAAGTATCAGTTGACATGGTGATCCCACCGAGAGCCCCCGAGAGCCCCTGGGCGGTGACTGAATTTCCTCAAGGAATGAACAGCCTTGTGCTGAGTGATGGACCCTTGTCCTACCACAAGCCTTCCCTTTGAAAGGAGCTTTACTGGCTACCATGCAGGTCTCCAAAAGTGCTGACAGATGTGTATTCAAGCTTATTGCCTAAGTAAGACCATAAGACATGCATAGGCTTAAACCAAGAAGGAAGAAAATAACCAAGGATTTAATACATCCTCATTTATTTAAAAAAAAACAACAGTTGATGTATGTTAAATTCAGGTTTACTTTACACATTCAAATGTTAAAGAATCATCTTGGAACAACATTTGGTCTCTATTCACTTGGAGTAACAGAGGAAGAAGGAGAGTCAGGAATAGGAGAAGGATATGAGAGGAATGTGTGGCTAATTGCCTCCATGAACAACTGCCTCCTTTGCCATGAGACCAGAACTGGATGGTGCCAAGTTACCATTATGGAACATTTTAATGAAAGATTCCATAGAAGAATCCTGATCAAAAGGGGGAAAATGTAGAACAGAATTTCAAATTCTCACAGACTAGACTTTCTGGAGCTGTGGAGGCTGGATGAACCCCTGAAACTATTGCCCTGAGATAATATTTAAACCTTAAACCAAAAATATCCCCTGAAGTCTTCTTAAATCCAAACAATAATTTAGCTTAACTGGTAAAGAATGTCTGCCTTGAACATTGTGCTCTTTCAAGATCTATATGGAATCAAATTGACAACAGTAACTTGAAAGGTTAGATAGGAACCTTAGGGGCAGTGAGTTTATGTTAATGGGGGAGGAATAACTCAAAAAGGAGAGTGAGAATGGTTGTACAGCTTGAAGAATGTAATCAGCGCTGCTGAAGTGTACGTGTAGGAACTGTCTAATTGGTGTATGTTCTGCGCGTATCTTCTCAACAACAACAACAGCAAAATAAAATTAAAAAAAAAGGATCATCCTGTAAATTGGTGGGAATAGAGAAGTCACATAGACAAGTTGATGAACATCGTGATGGCTGAGCGTCCGCCCCATCATGATCTGCAGGGTGTGCTATGTATGTGGTTACTATTTTATAAAGCCGTTATTGAAAAAAATCATGTAACAATAATATAAAATGAATTAAAAAAAGAAAGAGAAATCACACTTAATCTCACTTTTGGAGTCCCTGGGTGTTGCAAACAGTTTCGTGCTGGACTACTAGCCAAAAGATTGGCCGTTTGAACCCACCCGGAGGGGCTTCAGAAGAAAGTCTTGGTGATCTGCTTCTAAAAGGTCACAGCCACCGAAAACCCTGTGGGGCACAGTTCTACTCTGACACATGTGCGGTGGCCATGAGCCGGGATCGACTCTGTGGCAGCCAACAGCAACAAATCTCACTTTCATAGCACAGGAACTATTTCCATTTTACCTATACTCATCCTGTTCTGGAAACCCTGGTGGCGTAGTGGTTAAGAGCTACGGCTCCTAACCAAAAGGCCAGCAGTTTGAATCCACCAGGCCCTCCTTGGAAACCCTATGGGGCGTTCTACTCTGTCCTATAGGGTCGATATGAGTCAGATCAACTCGACGGCAATGGGTTTGGTTTTGTTTTGAGTTCGTCATATTCTGATATTATTTTCCTCTAGAACAAAATATTTAGACTTGAGAGTTAGATGCTTTTAAATGGAAGTGAGTGCCCTTAGAGCGTGGCTTCCTCCAAATCAGTCGTGGAAGTTCTCAAGAAGTCACGAGACAAGCCAAGGTTTTCAAGGCAACAGACCACTGCCACCCTGATTGTAGGCGAGAAAGTTGAAAACAGCACAGGCTGCTGCACCCACAACAGCTAACCTGCTGCTGAGGTTGCCAATGTCCAGTATGAGGCGTCATTTTTTGCTTCCGAAGACTGACGTACTCCCAGCATAAGATCCTGGACTTCTTCCTCTCTTTCTCTGTTCAAGTTAAAAACCAAAAAACCAAACCCAGCGCCGTCGAGTCGATTCTGACTTGTTCAAGTAGAAGGGGGATATTAAAACAAACAAAAGTCTGAGAGTGATTCTTTTTCAGAACCCCTGGAAAACCGAGTGTGGAAATTCAGTACTGACTTTTGAAAATCTGTTGTGTCCAGGAAACTCAGCCACCCCAAGCTGGTTAAATTCTATGGAGTGTGTTCAAAAAGATACCCCATATATATCGTGACTGAATATATAACCAATGGCTGCTTGCTTAATTACCTGAAGAGCCATGGAAAAGGACTTGAGCCCTCCCAGCTCTTAGAAATGTGCTACGACGTTTGTGAAGGCATGGCCTTCTTGGAGAGCCACCAGTTTATACACCGAGACTTGGTAAGCAACACCCTTGGAAGCTCAAAGAAAGGAAAGAAAGCAGTCCACAGCTCTGACCTCCAAGGATTGGGAGGGACAGTGAGGGGGACACGTTTACTTTTACTTTGAAAACTTGTGATTTGCTTAAGCACATGGCACTTTGGTAATAAAAGTCCCAAATTGAAAATAAAATATATGAAGTACTGAAAAGTCAAAGAACAGAAAGAGTATATGAAGCCGTTGAGAGCTATGTATCTGTGTTGTGGTATGAAGGAGAAGAGATGGAAAGGAAAGATTTTTACCAATTGAGTGTTTCTTGGAACCATTAAACCCAAGTTGACCTTTACTTCCGGAAGGGCTTAATGCTAAAGGCAGTCGTTTGATACAATAGCTGAAAATACAAAAACCAGGAGGAAATGCAAGTTGTGTGTGTCTCTGAGTCAGGGTGGGGGAAGGGAGTGTTCTGACTGGTACTCACTGGGTATTCTCTTTAGAGAGTCTCTTATGCTAAACAGCCAATATGCCCTGCATGCCAGGCCAGTGAATTCCAAAATGTCCTGGTACAGCATCTATGCCTCCAAAGCAAGAGCTTTCAAGAGGTGGCACATGGCTGGGCCTCGCCTTTCTCAGCGCGCCTGTTGATGTGTGGTATCCTAGTGGTGGAAAGCCCACCTTTAGCAATGCTTCCTTTTTTCCCAGTGATCAGCCGAGGCTCCGAGTTTGATGTGTAACATCTTTCATTTCATGTTGTTGGACAGAATGGATGCGTGGGTGCAAGTACTCCAGGGAACACATTTCCAATTGGAAAAATTGCAAATTGCAAAGGAAAAACAGACAACTTCAGAGCGTGTGGGTTGTGATAGGCAATCAGATTTTGTGGAGCATTCTGGAAAAGATCTGATTCTGATGTCAGGCAGTTCTTGGGCACTTTTAATACTTGGTGGGTTTGTTTTTCCTCCAAAGGCTGCTCGGAACTGCTTGGTGGACAGTGATCTCTCTGTGAAAGTATCTGACTTTGGGATGACAAGGTAAGCCAACTTCAAAGAGGCAACCAGTGAACGGCCACTTTCTATTAACATCTACATGCCCATCACCATTGCAGACCTCGTGGGGCTATACAAGGTGCTCTGAATTGGAGGGTTAGACAGCTGGGTCCCCCCTCTCCGCTACTGCCTCTGACTACCTGTGAGGCATGCTTCAACTCATTTTGTCACCTGTAAGAAATGAAACTTGTTCTTCAGAAATTGTCTAAAGTCCCTTTTAGTTCTGTCAACACTCTGCTAAGCATTTTCTAAACTTCTGAATGTAGTTGTTGTATGCTGTGGAGTTGACTCCCACTCATAGTGATCCCATGTGACAGAGTAGAACTGCCCCATAGAGTTTCCAAGGTTGTCATCCTCAGGAGAGCAGATTGCCTTTCTCCCAGGGAGCTGCTTGGTGGGTTCCAACTGCCGACCTTTCCCTTAGCAGCCGAGCATTTAACCATTGCACCACCATGGCTCCTTAAACTTCTGAATAAATCTCATCAAAAACTCTAAATATTTCAACATAATATACTACAGCCACAGTATTCGGATAAGTATATATTATGCTTATTAGTTATAATGTGATTCTAATATAATAATTATTATATATTATAATGTATTGTTACTATATACATAAGGAGCCCTGGTGGCCCAATGGTTAACTGCTCAACTGCTAACTGCAAGATTGCGGTTTGAACCTATCTAATGGGTCCATAGGAGAAAGACCTGGCGATCTGCTCCGGGAAAGGTCATAGCCTAAAACGCCATATGGGGTGGTTCTGTTCTGTCACATGGGATCACAATGAGTTGAAATCAACTCAGCAGCACCTAACCACAACAACATATATCGTACATATTTTAACTCATCAAGGCTCCTACAGACCTTTCTGGGTTTTCTATGTTCAAACGGGCAGAGCATTAACGCTAAGAAAGCTTTTGTTGTCACGTCATTAAATTTTCCATATCACCACTGCAGCCTGTTTAAACATTTTCTTGATTGAAGCTCTATATGCACTACTCTATTTGGAGCCCTGGTGGTGAAGTGGTTAAGCATTCGGCTGCTAACCAAAAGGGCGGCAGTTCGAATCCACCAGCTGCTCCTTGGAAACTATGGGGCAGTTCTACTCTGTCTTATAGGGTCACTATGAGTTGGAATCGACTTGATGGCTATGGGTAGAAGAAGGAATACTATTCAGCCATTAAGGATGATGCTGCAGGCGAAAATTTAACCACATGGGAAAATGCTTACGATATCACATTAAGTGAAAAATAATAGCAGATCTCAAACCAATAGAAACCCAGCTTTGTTTAAATTAAACAGTTGCTGTCGAGTGGACTCCGACTATGGCGACCACACGTGTGTCAGAGTAGCACTGTGCTCCGTAGGCTTTTCAACGGCTGTGATCTTTCAGAAGGAGATCACCAGGATTCTCTTCCAAGGTGCTTCTGCGTGGACTCGAACCTCCAACTTTTCAGTTAGCAACCAAGTGCACATTAACTGTTTGTACCACACAAAGATTCCTTGTTTATAGAAAAAAAGATTGGAAAGTACAAGCAAAAATGTATCTTGAGTGGTAGAATTACAAGTTACCTTTGGGGTGAGATTCTTAGTTTTTTAGGGTTTTTTTGTTTATTTTTTTATTTTATTTATATCTGAGTGTTCTTCTATGGTCACCAATTTTTTGCATCCAGGTTTTGCTATTTTCAAAGTGAAATGTCTTTTTTTTTTTAATGCTTTAAAATCATAAGCAACCTCTAGCTAAGCTCACACTTTAAAAAGAAGCAAAAGATCCGGAAATAGGCATTTGGTTGAGACCCTGATGGCTCCAGGTCCTCCATCAGCCTATACTGCCGCCATTTTGCTCTGCCATGTGGCTTAAGGTCTGTGTTGGTGCTTTCCCCACAGGTATGTTCTTGACGACCAGTATGTCAGTTCGGTAGGAACGAAATTTCCAGTCAAGTGGTCAGCCCCAGAGGTGTTTCACTACTTCAAATACAGCAGCAAGTCTGATGTATGGGCATTCGGTAAGTGTGTGGCCACACAGGACTGTTTCTTAAGCCAGCTTCCAAAACAGGAAACCACCAACAGCAGCAGCACTCATTTTTAAAAGGCCCTTGAACACTTACAAAATCACACGAATGGCCCGAGATGAGTAAGAGGTGGAAGAAGATGATTTCCTTCTTGGGCTGGGTGTTAGGGTGTCTACTACACATTGAGCGATGTACATCCTGCTAACCTCTTCTCATAAAATCAAAGGGGGTAAAATTTTTTCCGCTGGAGATCTTGAAAAGGAATGATTGGAAACTCAAGCAGAATTGGCATGAAATTCAAAAAGTGGAAGGGCTTGAAATGAAGCCATCAACTTTTCTGCACAAGGACAGCCGTGACAATCATTTGCTTCTGAATTGACCAATTCTTTTGGCATCTCTGGTGTAAACACAAACATGAATCAGTGTTTTTTTCAGCCCATGCTTAGTTTCAATTACTCTTTTTGTTAAAATTCATAGTTTAGATCAGGGGCCAGCAAACCACATCCCAAGGACCAAATCTGGGAGCTGTTTCTATAAATAAATTTTTATTGGCACACAGCCACGCTCTTTCATTTACAAATTGCCTATAGTTGCTTTTGTGCTACAACACTAGAGCTGAGTAGTTGCTACAGAGGCCATCTGACCCACAAAGTCGAAAATACATTCCGCTGTATCTAGCCCTTTATGGGAAAAGCTTGCCGACTCCTATTTTATTAAAATATCTATATTTAAATTAGCAAACAGAAACAATTTTAAAATTATGACTGTAATTCTGACATTTTTCTACATTGTGAGGAACGCCAAGCCGGTTTTCAATCACTGTCATACTGGCCCAGGAGAAATAATCCAAGTTATCATACAGTTATGGAATATATTAGATATGACTGAGATCTATTTCATGCCTGTCTTAGTCCATAAGTGTAATTTGACTGTTGTTTGACACCTGTAAGGCTGCCTGAGAAGGGAAAATTTAGTTAGTCATTTACTTTTCTATATGACACGATCTTTAAAAAATAACCAGTCCTTTTGTTAAAGTGGCATTGTTCATGTAAAAAAAATTCCAACGTGCACAGAAAAAGAAAAAAAAAGCTCAAGATAGTATTTTGGTGAATACTTGATGTCATTTTGTGTGGATTAATTTTTGTACCTTGTTGTCAAAATTAGTTCCAATCTCCTCATATCAATTGATAAGGCTTTTGAATGCTTTAAAAAACTTAGTATCCTCCAAGGCACAATTGGTGTTTATTCACCTGGAGCAACAGAGGAAGAAGGAGAGCCAGGAATAGGGGGAGGATATGGAATGAGTGGCTAATTGCCTCTGTGAACAACTGCCTCCTTTGCCATGAGACCAGAACAACTGGATGGTGCCTGGCTACTATTACTGAACATTTTGATAAAAGATTCCAAAGAAAAATCCTGATCAAAATAGGGAAAACGTAGAAGAGAATTCCAAATTCTCACAGACTCTAGACTTTCTGGAGCCATGGAAGCTGGATGAACCCCTGAAACTATTACCCTGAGATAATCTTTAAACCTTAAACCAAAAATATCCCCTGAAGTCTTCTTAAATCCAAACAATAGTTTAGCTTAACTAGTGAAAAAAAAGTCTGCCTTGAGCATTATGCTCTTTCAAGAACTATCTATATGGAATCAAACTGACAACAGCAACTCGAAAGATTAGATAAGAAGCTTAAGGGGCAGTGAATTTATGTGAATGGGGGAGAAACAACTCAGAAAAGGACGATGAGAATGGTTGCGCAACTCAAAGAATGTAATCAATGTCACTGAACGGTTCATGTAGAAACTGCTGAATTGGTATATATTTTGCTGTGTATACTCTCAACGACACCACCAAAATAGATAAAATTTAGGAAAAAAAAAAAAGACTAGATAGGAAAGAAAGTCCAGAGAGAATTATCAGCACGTGTGCAAGGCCATGAAGCCAAAAGGAATTGGCACATTCAGGGAACTTTAAAAGACCGGTGAAGAAAAGAAGGGGCAAGAGGAGGGAGGATGAGTTGCATCTGAAGTGGGCAGGAGCCAAAGCAAGCAGACATGTGACTTGGAAACCATGCTTCTACTTGACCAATTTGGGATCTGAGAAATATTCAATTGAAATTATTTTAAATTGCTATTGTATGATTGTTTTAATAATGTAAAAGAAATCCATGGATATAAATGGTATAATTGTAGGTTTACTTTGAAATAATGAAGACCTGGAACAGGGAACATTAACTTTATAATTATCAATAGCTTCCCTACTATTAATAAAAAGATCTCAAATATATGTTTAAAAAAAAATCAGCATCGTTACTCAATAGTTACAACTTGTTTTCAACCAAAAAGAATCATAGTACAGAGCTTGATTATTCACCTTATGCACCAGAATTTGGCTCTAGATAGTTTTGGGCTGTTTCTAAAAATTAAAACCATTTTTAAAATAATGTGTCATCAGTGAGGGTATGCAAAATGAACCTGGGCTTCTGAAAACCAAAAAAAAAAAAAAAACCAAGCCCACTGCCGTCGAGTCAATACGGACTCATGGTCGGACCCTAGACGACAGAGTAGAACTGCCCCATAGAGTTTCCAAGTAGCACCTGGTGGACTCAAACTGCTGACCTCTTGGTTAGCAGCCATAGCACTTAACCACTACGCCACCAGGGTCTCCAGGCTTCAAAAAGCAGCTCCCAAAGAGGAGCCTCACACATATCCTTGAGCAACGGTAACATCCTTGTTGCTGATTTTGTTTTGTTGTTGATTCGTGACTTATTGAGATCCCACGTGTTACAGAATAGAAATGCATTCTCCAGGGTTTTCTTGGCTGTAATCTTTACGGAAGCAGCTCTCCAGGCCTGTTTCTTCCGAGGTGCCACTGAGTGGGTTCGAACCGCCAATCTTTTGGTTACCAGCCAAGCACAAGCTGTTTGTACCACCCAGTGGCCATATAACATCCTTGAAATAAGTGCGTAGCCTTCCAAAGAGAAAGATGTAAAAGGAGCAACGCTCTTGTAGATGGTTGTTTTAGAATGTTTGTTAAACACAGACACAAGACCACGACAATGTCTAAGATTGCCTTATTATAAACCTTTTGCATAAAATCTATAGCCCTAGAAGTCAAAGAAATTTCGAAGTGACTAGCCCGGTCATGGTTCTCAAATAATTTTCTTCCTTCTTATACATTTTTGGTTTTCCAAAATTTTGAGCCTGGCTGACTGTTGAAATTCCCTGGCCTAGGCCAATACAGCAGCACGACGGCCACCATTTAGCAAGCACATAAAATGTCCTGGCTCTCTTTTCAGTGCTCTGTGTGGTTTATAAGGAGCCCTGGTATTGAAATGGTTAAACACTTGGCTGCTAATTGAAAGGTGGGCCGTTGGAATCCACCAGCTTCTCCAAGGGTGAAAAGACCTGGCGATTTGCTCCCATAAAGATTGAAACCCATAAAGATTACAGCCTAGGAAACACCACAGGTAGTTCTCCTGTGTCCTCTCGGGTTGCTTTGTCCTGTAGGGTCGGAAGCTACCCAACAGCACACAACAGCAACAACATGTCTAATACTATTGAAGCCTCACAGCAACTCTATGTGGGGCAAATATCCCCATCTTTTTGATATTTGCAAAATAACCGGAGGCTGGGAGGGGTTTAGAAACTTGCCCAGTTTGTAAGTGGCAGAACTGGGACTTGAAGGCCACATCTGACTGACCCCAAATGTCCCTCTGGACCACCATGGCCAGAACTCAGTTTCTTAACCTGGACCACGAACCCCTGGATCAGCTTCATGGGACTGTGAACATCCTGAAACCCAACCCGAAATGCTGTCTGTTCACTTTCCCAAGGGGAGAGCTTTTACTCCATTCCCTAAAGAACACCTAACCCGACTCTGAAGGACCACGTGATGGGAAAAGGGACAATGAATGCTGCCAATGATTTTATCTTTAAACTTCCACTGAATGGTAATTTAATTGTGAAATTGTTGCATGCAACTACTAAGGGACTGAGGAAGAAAGATTGGCCGGGTAGTTGTCACTGCGAGGCTGAATGAGGCTCTAGCCGCCTCCCTGAAGCAGCCCAAGTAGCTGTCTCTGTGTCCGCCCTTGCCTTTTAACCATTTACCCAGCAAGAACAGGCTTCCAGGGCTCAGGGTATGAGGACAGAGACCCTGGGCTTCGGAAGCAGTGGCTCAGGCCCACCTCTGTGCCCTGCCCTTTTCACTGTGGACTCATTTCCTAGGGAGCCCTAGCTCTGACCCGTAGCCTTCCTAACCTGGTATAGGAAGTTCACTCCCCAAACCCTGTAGCTTCTGACGTCAGCTCTTTCTTTTTTGTCTTGGCATGGTGCAGGGATCCTGATGTGGGAGGTGTTCAGCCTGGGGAAGCAGCCCTATGACTTGTACGACAACTCTCAGGTGGTTGTGAAGGTCTCCCAGGGCTACAGGCTGTACCGGCCGCAACTGGCGTCGGACACCGTCTACCAGATCGTGTACAGCTGCTGGCACGAGGCAAGTGTGCCGCCCGGTGAGCGGGGTGGTGTCCCACATGTGCCACCAGCAGGGCAAAGTTTTATTGAATGGGAAGTACCTGCCACAAAGCAGGTGATAATGGCCCTGAGGCCCTGCCCTCAAGTGTTTGTAATCTAAAATAAGCAATACCCAGTGCTGTCGAGTCACAAGCAATGCAGGCTGGTATTTTAATAAACATCTCAGGCAGGGCTTTGAACCGGTTTTGCAGTTTCAAAGCCCTGCTGAGAACGTGCATTTCTAACAAGTTCTCAGGTGATGCTAATACTGCTGGTTAGGGGCCAATTCTCAGAACCACTAGTGGAACAAGGGGGTCTCAAAATTTATCATACAGAACAGTCACCTGCAGATCTTGTTAAAATGTAGATTCTGATTTAGTACATCTGGGGTGGAAATGCAAACACTCAGCAGGGGTTCAAAGTCCTGAACTTTTGTCTAGCCCTGGTCTTGTCATTGTTGCTGTGTGCCATCAAGTCGATTCCGACTCATAGCGATCCTGTGACAGAGTAGAACTACCCCATAGGGTTTTCTAGGCCATAATGTCAATGGCTCAAACATAGCAATGATTATGAGGATGGCGCAGGGCAAGGTAGTGTTTCGTTCTGTTGTACATAGGGTCACTATGCATCAGAACCAACTAGATGGCACCTAACAACTATCGTGTGTGTGTGTGTGCGCGCACGCACATTAGGTGAAAATATACAGAGCAAATTAGTGTCCCATTAGATAGTTTGTACTTAATGTGCGCGCGCACATTAGGTGAAAATATACAGAGCAAATTAGTGTCCCATTAGATAGTTTGTACTTAGTGTTTGATGACATTGGTTTCGTTCCCCACAATGTGTCAGCACTCTCCCCATTTCTATCCTAGGTTTCCTGTTTCCTTTAATCCTTATTTTCTACCCCATCCTACCTTCTCATGCCTTGACCACTTACTGGCTGTGTGACCTTTGGCAAGCCTCCTAACATCTCTGTGCTTCCCTGTAAAATTGTACCTACCTCATAGAACTATTGAGTGGATCAAAGCAGTTAATGTATATTTAGAACAGTGCTTGGTGCACTGTGCCGTGTTGGTTGTTGATGTTACTGTTGTTGTTGTTATATATTTATGGAGCACCTATGCCCCAGGCTGGAGCCCTGGTGGCGCAGTGGTTAAGAGCCCAGCTGCTAACCAAAAGGTTGGCAATTCGAATCCACCAGCCACTCCTTGGAAACCCTACGGGGCAGTTCCACTCTGTCCTATAGGGTCGCTATGAATCAGAATCAACTTTACGGCAACAGGTTTTTTTTTTTTGGTTTTATGCCCCAGGCACTATGCCTGGTACTAGAAATAAATGGAGGTGCACAACTTAAAGAGTCCTTGAACTTTTGTATTGGAGCCCCGAGTTCAACTTTGGAAGAATTGCTGCCTGCATCACCTAAGACTGCTTTTTCATTTAGCCTTAAATTGCAACCCCATGTGACAGAGGAGAACTGCCCCACAGGGTTTCCTGGGTTGTAATCTTTATGAGAGTAGATTACCGGGTCTTCACTCCCACAGAGCCACTGGGTGGTTTTGAACCTCCAACCTTTAGATCAGCAGCTGAGCGCTTAACCATTGTGCCACCAGGACTCCTTGGCCTTAAATCACTGCCTGGAATATGAGTGCTTTGTGACTGCCTATGCTGTGGCACTTGGAATACTTTCTAAAGCTGCCCCACCTTCTTCTAGCCCAGACGTGGTGTGTGTGTTGCTTGTTTCCCCTTCTGGCTCTTAAGAAAGTAGCCTAGGAGTTCCTCTCCAGGGGTGCGGCAACACTAGCAGTGGAGGGGGCCCATGTTCCATAACCTCACCAACCCAGTACTCTGTTGAGCTTTCCAATTTTCGCCAGTCTGATAGAGGAGGAATAGCATCTTAGAACGGCCTTCATATGTGCATTTTCCTTCTGAGTGTGGCTCAGCATCTTTTTGTGTTATTAAAGGTCCTTTGTGTATCTTTCCAAGAACGGTCCTGTTTTTCCCTGTGTTCTCTCAGGTGTGTTCGTCTTTGTCTTCCTTTGGTATAAAAATCTCTTTATAAACTAAGGAGATTAGTACTTTATCTGTGATGTGAGTTGCAGGTATTTTCCCTCAGTTTGTCACTTGTGTGTGGTTTGATTTAGTGTGTGGTGTTTCTTTGGCATGCAAATTTTTGTTCTGTTATGTAGTTGAATGTTTGCTTTTACTGTTCTGGGTTTTGAGTCACAGAAAGGCTTTCCCACACTCGAATGTATAGTTGCATTCACGTAGGTTTTCATCTAGTATGTTTATGCTTCATTATTTTACCTTTAAGGAGCCCTGGTGGCACAGTGGTTAAGTACTTGGCTGCTAACTGAAAGGTCGGCGGTTAGAACCCACTGGCTGCTTCGCGGGAGGAAGATGTGGCAGTCTGCTTCCGTAAAGATCACAGCTTTGGGAACTCTATGGGGCAGTTCTACTCTGTCCTAGGGGATACTATGAGTCTGAATCAACTCAACGGCAATAGGGGGAGGGGGAGGGTTTACCTTTAGCTCTCTGATCTAGTTTGTGTTTGTTTTGGCATGTGATACAAGGTATGGATCCAAAGATGTCATTTTCTAAATGACTATCCAGTTGCAGTAGCACCATTTATTAAAAGACCCCAGAGATAAGATACCACCTTAAATGGCTATAAAATACCACCCTAAATACTATACTAAATTGGGTTTATTTCTGGATTCTCTCTTCTGTTCTTTGACCTGTCTATTTCTATGCTAGCAGCATGCTATTTTAATTACCGTTGTTATTGTTACTGCTGTCAGGTCGGCTCCAACTCATGGTGACCCCAAGCACAACAGAACAAAACTGCCCTGTCTTGTGCTATCTTCATGATCATTGGCATGTTTGAATCCCCTCAGACAATATTCTGTTCCCATCCATAGGGTTTTCATTGACCAATTTTTAGAAGTAGATTGCCAGGCCTTTCTTCCTAGTCTGTCTTAGTCTGGAAGCTCTGCTGAAACCTGTCTACCATGGGTGACCCTGCTGATATTTGAAACACCGGTGCCATAGCTTCCAGCATCACAGCAACATGCAAGCCACCACAGTACAAGAAACTGACAGATGGGTGGTGGATTTTAATTATAGAGACTTTATAATATGTTTTAATATTAGGTAAGCTAGCATCCCCTCATTGGTCATCTTTCCATGTAGTTTTTCTGGCTATTTTTGCACATTTTTTAAATCCATGAACTAGAGAATCTATTTGCTTAGCTTGAAACAAACTTGTTTGTATTTTGGGGAGATTGTATTTCGTATTTATGATGTTGCTTTGTCCTATTCAAGACTAAGGGGTGTTTTTCAATGTGTTCAAGTCCATGTTTGTATTTTCAGCAGTGTTTTAATTTTTCCTCATTTTGGTTTACTTCTTGTTAAGTGTTTTATTTTGGTGGTGGTTGATATTGTAAGTGGGGTTTTCTCCTCTATTACACCTTCTAATTGGTTATTGTAGGTATCTTTGAAGGATATGGATTTTTGTTTGTTAATTTTATATCCTGCTGTCCTTGTGAATCCTTTTTTGCTTGGGTTGGTTCTATCATTGATTCTCTTGGTTTTTCCAAGTATACAATCATATCCTATGCAAATAAAGATGTTTTGACTTTTCCAATTCTTGGGGCTCTAATTGTTACGTCTGTTACCTTCAACAAATGTAACAAAAAGAGTGGTGGATAGAGCCAGCATCCTTGCCTTGGTCCTGACCTTTGCAGAAATGTCTGTAGTATTTCCACATTTGAAAAGCTGCTGGTTTTAGGACTGTGGTGTAAATATTTTATATAGCTCATTTTTTTAAATTATAACATTCATAAACAAACACATTGGGTTTTTCTTTTATTTAGCTTCCGGAAAAGCGTCCCACATTTCAGCAACTCCTATCTTCCATTGAACCACTTCGGGAAAAAGACAAGCCTTGAAGAGGAAATTTGGAGAGTGGATGAGAGTGGATATACATGTTGGCCAACATTTTCATTCTTCTTTGAAGAGAAACTAGCCAGGCACAATGTCATTTAGCTAGTTCTTCTTAATGTTTTTTTTTTTTTCTTAATGGTGTTCTGTGTGTTGTTTGTCTGCTATATTACCTAGACATTGACAAGGTAGGAAACTGAAGATGTCCTTGACTTTTAGGTCAAATGAGTAATTTCTTTTGTGTTGCTCTTAACATAATCCTTCCCAGCCTATCGCAGAAGCCTCTTTTCTGATTGCAATATGGAGAGGGTGTGTACCATGTGTAAACATTGAACAGAATCAAAATTTATTTGTTAGATATTTGTTCTTTTCTTTATATTGTCGCTGTCATAATTAAATACGTTATTAGCATGTACAAAAATGTGGAAATTTGCCTTCATGTTTCAGGGTTCTCAAACAGTAGCACTCGTGAGAGTCAGGTACAAAGTCTCTTAAAACGGAGATTCCCATGAGCCACCCCAGAGACTCCGAAAGAGCAGGTCTGAGGGTAGCCCGAGAATTTGTATTTGCAACAAGCTCCCAGAGGATGCCGATGCTTTCAGTCAGAACTGCGCTAGGGGACCTCATTATGTGGTGGGGCACTCTCGTAGTTGTTGTTAGCAGCCATCAAGTTGGCCCCCGCCTCATGATGACTCTGTGTACAATAAAACGAAACACTTCCTGGTCCTGCACCATCCCTGTGGTTAATTGTGGATCACAACGTTGTGATCCATAGGGTTTCACTGGCTGATTTTTGAAAGATTACCAGACCTTTCCTCCTAGTCTGTCTTAGCCTGGAAGCTCCGCTGAAACCTGTTCAGCATCATAGCAACACTCAAGCTTCCACTGACAGATGGGTGGTGGCTGCACGTGAGGCGCGCTGGCCAGGAATTGAACCTGGGTCTCCTGCATGGAAGGTGAGAATTACTACCACTGATCCACCACTGCCCCCATGAGGCATCATTAGTTGGCCCATAATTCAAACCAAATGGTACCATTTTCATCTGATACACAGATTGAAACACTGAATTTTTATGTCATTGTGTACGCCTCTGGGTGGACCCAAACCTCCAACCTTTCAGTTAACAGCCAAGAGCTTTAACCATTTGCACCACCCAGGGACTCTAACAACCAACTACTTGGGTTCAAATCTCAGCTTTACCATATCCTAGCTGCATAACCTCAAACGAGTTGAACTCCCTGCCTCAATATTCCCATCTGTAAAGTGTGGATAAAGATGCTGTGTACCTCCGAGGGTGTTGTGTGGTTTAAATGAACTCTTCTATATGAGGTTCTTAGAACATGTAAGCATCTGCTATTGGTATATGAACCTCAGGGTATTAGGGACAAGAACACAAATGTCTAGCTTTCTGAAAAATAGGCTCAGGTCTTAACAGAACCCTTTGTTGGATTGATTTTATAATTGCTTTGCACAATAGAGCAATTTGAGAAGTGAGGCTACATCCCAAGACCTTTGGAGAGGTCAAGGGTTCCAGCAATCAGATGACAACTCTGTCCATGGAAGTGAGAATCTACAGAAGCCCCAGTACGTGAGTACACATGAGAATACAGCAGTGTGTACATCTAGCAAGCATTTATTGTCTGTTCTGTGCTCAGCACTACTGAGACACTATGGGTGAGTACAAAAGATTGAAGAGATCAGATGCCTACTTCAGAGGGTGGCGTTCAGTTGGGATCGACGCTCCAGAACAATGGAAGCATGTTTCTAGCAGGTGTGCTCTGGGGGGTTCGTGGAGGCCCCTGGTACTAGCTTTGTGTTGTCAGGAGGGAGGTGTCGATCAAGCAGCTTAGAAGTGAGAAGGTGATGCCCGCCAACTCCTGTCTGGATTCTTCTCTCTTCTTTAGGCCTGTCACCCTGAAGAATGAAGGGTCCAGGCCAAATGTCACTGTGGGAAATCAGTATAATACATGAATTAAGTTCACACAAAGAAAGCATCTCATCCTCTACATGTGGGATAAATTAAAAGGAACATTGTATGCCCTTCTCAACTCCTGTAGCCCCACCAGCTCATGGGCACAGTCCTCACAGCACTCCATCCATATTCCATGCAAGGCGCAACACTTGCTCTCACAAAATACAGCCTTTTATTCAACTCCAGCAACTCAACATAGTTACATTTCCCTTCCCTAAACCAGCCTGGGAGGCCAAAGATACACGTTCTCTACTATTCTCTGGTATCAACATTCCTTTTAGGAAACACAAGGGGTAGTCAGCTCCTGAGGCAGAAATAAATACTGAAAGCAGTGAGCGTGAGCGTGCCCTTCTGTGGTTGTGCCCGCCACCTTTGGACGATGCTGCCGAAACAGAGCCATAGTTTTGATAGTTACTGACATCTTCATAATCCCATATTTTCTGTACCTTGAAATTAGCATTTACATCCTATAAAATCACCTCAGGAAGATATCAGATCGGTTTGCTAAAATGAGGTCTGGACATCATCAGTGCTTTGGTATCCTGGGTTATTCTCTCCTTTACTCAAGTCCACAGAGGCGTAAGGATTTTCTTCACAACTTGCTTGCGTTTTCCTGTTAAATAAAGCAAAGTCACCTTAACACGGTATTGTTAAAATGACTACTGCCTCCCTTGGACTCCATTGACCCCAGGTATCATTTCCATCTCAGCTGCTAATCAGTGGCTACTCATTTGCATGTGAGTCTTCTCTTATTAGACTATAAACTCCTGGAGTGCAAGAGTGGCATTGGATGCATTTCCTTAGACCCTGTGAGTGGTTGGTACCATGGCTAGTAGGGCATAGGAGGCCAGTTAAGGGTGTGGGCTCTGAAGTCAGAGAGGGGGAGACTCAAGGCCTCAGTCTGCCTCTTCAGAAAATGACGGCAATTATGCGCAGGCAATGGAACAATCCTGGTAGAGCACCCACCTCACCCGTTGCTGTCGAGTCGATTCCAACTCATAGCAACCCTATAGAACAGAGTAGAACTGCCCCATAGGGTTTCCAAGGAGCAGCTGGTGGATTTGAACTGCTGATCTTCTGGTGAGCAGCCATAGCTCTTAATCGCTGCACCACCAGGGCTCCAAATAGAGTAGTGCATACAGAGATTCAGTCAAGAAAATGTTTAAACAGCCTACAGCGGGAATGGAGTTTTGTTAGGTGGTATAAAAGAGTTGTTGTTAGGTGCCATTGAGTCGATTCTGACTCATAGTGACCTCCTGTGACAGAGTAGAACTGCCCCAAAGGGTTTTTTTTGGCAGCAATCTTTACAGATGCAGATTGCTAGGTCTCTCTCCCACAGAGCAGCTGGGTGGGTTAGCACCACCAACCTTTCAGTTAGCAGCCAAATGCTTAACCATTTGTACCACAAGGTCTTCTCTATAAAAGAGCATGAGCCTTTATTCCATAAGCCCAATGAAAGGGAATGACTTCTCAAGGTCAGACAAAAATCAAGTGGTAGACCAAGACTAGAAATTAGGTCTCTAGTGGTTTAAATCTTCGATGAACTTGAGTCTTTAACTGAAGAACAAATTAGAGGGTACCCGGCCCATGAACCAATGAAATGAATGATACAGAGTCAGGGCCACCTGGGGAGGAATGTAGGTGATGAAAGGGGAGTAGTTTGAAGCAAATATCAGAGCTCATTCTGGAAAGACTCCACAGTTCAGACCCATCACCAATCCAGTCTCTAGGGTCTCTTCTAGAGCAAGGAGCAGTCAGCAGTGAGGACAGTCCCCTGAGCCCAGCCACCCCGGTGAGTCTGCAGTGCTTCCGTCACTAGGGAATGGTGCTGTGGTTGGGGGTGGAGTTCACTAGGACACCCCATGCCAAACATCCACTGTGTGGTAGGCTTGCTGGGAAGGTGAAGGGCAAATGAAATCTGGTCATATCCAGGGGATGCGTTGGAATATTTAGGTGCAAATTGTTCAACTAAGTAACTAGCCTACACAACCTGCCACTTATTGCAAATTTTCTAGTCAGTGTTCCCTAAAGCTTATTGTCTTAGGCTAGAGAGATAGATAAATCTTAGGAAAGTTCACTTACTTCCTTCGATCTCTGATCCCAGAGATGACCAGGAGAACAATGCCAATGACCACTACTCCCATCACTACCCCGAAAACAACCAGCCATACGACAACGGGTGGCTGGTTAGGGGGGGCCAGTGTTGGCTGGATCCCCACAAACTCCAGGGTCTTGTCGTCCAGGCGGAAGGCATCATTGATACGGCCCCGGGACATCCTATTCGCAAAACACAACAAAGAGGCCACTTAAGCAAAAGAAAATTGTGCATATCTCTTTACCCTTTCTATCATTGTTCCAGAAAGGATTTGATGAGGCTTATCCTAAGACCGTACACCTAAAATAACAATGAAATAAAAAATAGATAGCCAGGTCCTTCCCATGAAAGATAGGAGTTTTGACAATTATGTACCTTTCATATCTTACAACCTAGGATAGGCTGCAAGTGCGGAAGTGTGCAAACGGTTGGCGTTTGCTATTTGTGACTACTGTGTTGTGAAATCTCATCTCATTCCGACTTGACGGCAAGGGGTTTTTAACGGGTGTTGTAAAGACAAAGTTAGCGTATTTAGCAAGAATTTCCCGTATGTCAGAGTATGTCTATGATAACTCGCTATCAAATAATGGTGAAGAGTGATTGGATACATCTCTTTCTACAAATGAACAAGTCTTACAGCCAAGTCTCTAGAGAAGGACATTCCACATAAATGGTAGTGGCATTTAGAGGCAGCACTGGAGAAAAACACATGAAAGGGGTGCTTTCCAATTTCTCCAGCACTGGGACAGAAAATGGCTGAATTCTACAGAGGCAGAAAGGACAAAATTATTTTTTTTTAAAAAAAGAAAAACCAGAATGAGATGGAAGAGACTACTATGGGTTGAAGATGGAATATCTGGCATCCTGTCCCCCTACTTGGTCAAAAGGTCAAGAAGTCCGAGTCAGCCCAGAGAAGGAGGGAGATCAAATCAGAATCAGCCCTGTTACTCCAGGCAACCTCAGCCTGAAAGTGCTCGGGTCATCCTGGAAACAAAGTCTGAATTATAGTGGTTTATAGCTGAATACCCAGCAGGGCTGGGCTTTTCCATGGTGATCACAGCCAGCACTTCTCCCCAAGACAGACACAAAGCCTAAGTTTGTAAGATGAAGTGAAATGTGCGAATGGCTGAGAACAGTGCCTGGCAAACAGAGCACACCAAGCGTTAGCTGTTGTGGTTGTTTTTACACTTGTTAACCCCCTCACCCTTGCCTAGTGTGTTTGAACGTAAAATGTCACCTTATCGCCTCTTCAACTTCAGCTTTAGGAATGATGTCAGATGCATTTTTCGGTACGGTGACAAAGAAGTTGAAAGAGATTCGTGGTTTCAAATCACTCACCCACACGTCATCCTCTCTGTGGAGAAACAAAAGAAACAACCCCCTCCCCGCTTTGTGGCTGAGAGGACACAATAAAGGAAGGAAGGCTTTCTCTTCTGTGGAAAGGAGACTAGGGAGGGACCCAGGACAGGGTCTTGGGGGTAAAATAGAGAGACGAGGGCACCCAACTGGGGTGGGCAAGGGTACACCGGGAGAAGGGGCGGATTAACCAGTAAACAAGGCACGCATGGGTTTACTTGTGTTTACTTACTAATCTGGGTAATCCCTCCCTGTTTGGCAGGATGTGATACTCCAAAAAACATTAAAACTGCCCAAAGCCATGACATCAACTACATAAGCTATGATATCAAGTCTTGGCATTATTTGTTCTGCCACCGTATAAAAACCACACTTTTTTTTTTCAGTGATAGAAAATATTCACACCAGAAACACCAGAGAATCATCCAGGAATCACTGGTGACCCAGGATTGTGATAAACAACATGGTGGGCAGTGATGGCTTTTGCCATGTGCAAAGATGGTACACTTACAGCCCTCCACGCTGCTCCCTCCCAGTAAACCATGTCCTGTTCTCCCCATGGGTGACGGTCATGAGTAGGATTTATTGGTCAATGTGACAAGACTGAGCTCTCAGCTGCCAGAGTGATCCTATAAAACCTGAGGCCGACTATGTCCCCCAGAACCTTCAGCAATTATCCATCTTGCTCAAAATAAAAGCCCAAGTCCTGAGAATGGCCTTGGAGGCCCACAGGAACGTCTTTCTCTCCCTCCACTTCCCCCCATCATGCCCTGGCCACATCTCCTTGTCTTCTATTAGCTCACTCTGCTCCAGCCACACTGGTCTCAGGGCTGTTCTTTCACTCAGTGAAGGACAGACCTTCCTCAGGGTCTTAGCACCTGCTGTTCCCTCTGACTGAAACACTTCCTTGTTACCCACACCGCTAGCTTGCTTGCTCTCCTCCCTCAGAGCCTTGCTTAAATGTTAATGAGGCCTTTTCTGACCATTTTGGTTAAAATTGACCCACACATACACCAGCACTCTCTAGCCCCCTTCCTGTTGTGTTTTTCTTCCTAGCACTTATCACCATCGAATTCTACTATATTTCACTTATACATTCTGTTGATTGTCTCACACACACGCAAAACATATATACTAGTATATAAGCCCAATAAAGGCAGTGCTGAGCGTGGGTGAGAGCATCTGAGAGAGAGGGAGGGGGCTTAATAAGAACAATGTTCTTCCAATCTGCAAGTCAACGAAGCCACAATCATCCCTAAACAGAGAGGCCCAGAGTCCAGAATATCCAAGAAGTTTAAAAGTTACTAGGAGATTGTTCTTAATTACACCTGAAGAAAAGTTTAGGCAGAATGTACCCTCAGACCCAAGAATAAGGGAAGTGCTGGTTGAAGCAACCTGAGAACCCAGCAAATCAACTCACCCAAATAGAATCGTCTGATTTTTGACTTTGGAAAAATATTCTCTCATGGCATATGCGATAGATGAGCGGAACAAATACATTTCATTGTCATTCCATTCGTACTGCAAATTCAAAAGAAAGGCACTGCTCAGTAGAGATCACAGGAGGCATTCAAAACATGGTGTTCTCCAACCATATTCTTAATTTTCCTAATATTCCAAGGAGACTTGCTATTCATTTAAAAAAAAAATCTCACCATCAGTTCTAACTCATGGTGATCCCATATGTTACAGACCACAACTGTTCAGTAGGGTCAGTGCCTCTGGGTCAGTTTGGACCACCAACCTTTTAGAGTAATCGTCAAGCACAAACCGTTTGCACCAGCCAGGGACCTTTCATTAAGTCAGTGGTTCTCAAACTTGAACATGAATCAGCATCCCCCGGTGGGCTTGTTAAAACACTGAGTACTGGGCCCCTCCCTCAGAGCTTCCAATTCAGAATTTGTACTTCTAACAAGCTTCTGGAAACCCTGGTGGCCTAGTGGTTAAGAGCTAAGGCTGCTAACCAAAAAGTTGGCAGTTTGAATCCACTGGGTCCTCCTTGGAAACCCTATGGGACAGTTCTACTCTGTCCTTTAGGGTCGCTATGAGTCGGACTCAACGGCATTTTTTTTTTTTTTTAACAAGCCTCCAGGTGAAACTCTGCTTTACTAACTGGGTTCAGTGATCCATTTACTTTGGGTTGGATGTCAGCTGAAATGGACACTCTGAGGGCAGGTTGATAGATTGCGAGTCAAAGAAGAGTTGTGGGTTTTGCTTAAAATGTCTCTATAATTTAGACAAATACATGGAGCTCTAAAGGAGCCCTGGTGGTGAATAGTGAAGTCCTCAGCTGCTGACAGAAAGTTCAGCTTTTCGAACACTAGCGGCTCTGTGGGTGAAAAGACCTGGCAACCTGTTCCAAAAAGGATTACAGCCTAAGAAACCTTATGGGCAGTTCTACTCTGTCATACAGGGTCGCTATGAGTCGTATTGACTTGATGGCAAACAACAGTGCTTTTACTATTTTTTGAGTAAGTTTCAACATGTGTATATTATAAGTGTAAAAGAAAAAGAAAGCAACTTGAGTTCCAAAGGAATAAATAACACTTTGTAAACAGCAAGGTAATCTGTTCATTCTCGTTTTCCAATGCTAAACAAATGGCTTGTGTGTTCGCCTAAGACTTATTCAAAAAAAGAAAAAAGCATGCACTCTTTCCTCCAGTAGGTGGCAGTAGAGATCAATGAATGGTACACATTCCGTGTTTCTCCTCCTTTTAGGAAAAAAATTACAAGATTTCACAAAAGAATTCTTAACATGCACTTCAGCTTGGTTTCGCCCAGATTTTGGGAGAAAAAGATTACTTTAATCATAACAATAATATTATTAATACTACTTCTAATAAGATTATGGTTACTATTTCCATATTTTAAAAAATCTTAAAGGCTGAGTTCTCAAAATAATGCCAAAAATCCAATTGGATCTCACCACGAAATGCCTGATTTGAGCAGATATTCCAGCCCAAATATGTTGTTACTGTCAGGTGCAGTTACGTCAGTTCTGACTCATAGTGACCCCACGTACAACAGAACAAAACATTGCCAGGTCCTGCACCATCCTCGCAATTATTGCTATGTGTCCATTGTGGCACCCACTGTGTCAGTCCTTCTTGTTGAGGGTCTTCCTCTTTTCCGCTGGCCCTCTACTTTCCCAAGCATGATGTTGTACTCCAGGGACTGGTCCCTCCTGATGCCATGTCCAATGTATGTGAGACGTAGTTTTGCCATCCTTGCTTCTAAGGAGCGTTCTGGTTGTACTTCTTCCAAGACAGATTTGTTTGTTCTTTTGGAAGTCCATAGTATATTCAGTAGTCTTTGCCAACACCGTAATTCAAAGGCATCAGTTTTCTTCGGTCTTCCTTATGCATATGAGGCAATTGAAAACACCATGGCTTGGGTCAGGTGCACCTTAGTCCTCAAAGTGACATCTTTGCTTTTCAACACTTTAAAGAGGTCTTGTGGCAGATTTGCCCAAAGCAATACATTGTTGGATTTCTTGACTGCTGCTTCCATGGGTGCTGACTGTGGATCCAAGTAAAATGAAACCCTTGACAACTTCAACATTTGCTCCATTTGTTGCTTATTGGTCTAGTTGTGAGGATTTTTGTTGTCTTTGTGTTGAGGTGTAATCCATACTGAAGTCTGCGCTCTTTGATCTTCATCAGTAAGTGCTTCAAGTCCTTTCCACTTTTAGCAAGCCAGGTTGTGTCATTTGCATATCGTGGTTTGTTAGAGTCTTCCACCAATCCCGATGCCCCGTTCTTCTTCCTATAGTCCAGCTTCTCGTATTATTTGCTCAGCATACAGATTGAATAGATATGGTGAAAGAATACAACCCTGACACACATCTTTCCTGATTTTAAATCTTGCAGTATTGCCTTGTTCTGTTCAAACAACTGCCTCTTAGTCTATGTACAGGTTCTGTATGAGCACGGTTAAGCGTTCTGGAATTCCTGTTCATCACAGTGTTATCCATAATTTGTTATGAGCCACACAGTCTAACGCCTTTGCACAGTCAATACAATACAGTAAACATCTTTCTGGTATTCTCTGCTTTTAGCCAACAGCCATCTGACATCAGCAATGATATTCCTTGTTCCACGTCCTCTTCTGGATTTGGCTTGAACTTCTGGAAGTTCCCTGTCCATATACTACTGCAACCATTTGGAACTATCACCAGGAAAGTTTAACTTGCATGTGATATTAATGATATTGTTCAATAATTTCTACATTCTTTTGGATTGCCTTTCTTTGGAATGGGCACAAATATGGATCTCTTCCAGTTGTTTGGCCAGGTAGCTGTCTTCCAAATTTCTTGGCACAGACGAGTGAGGGTCTCCAGTGCTGCATCTGTTTGTTGAAACATCTCAATTGATATTCCATCAATTCCTGGAGCCTTGTTTTTCGCCAATGCCTTCAGTGCAGCTTGGACTTCCTCCTTCAGTACCATCAGCTCCTGATCATATGCTACCTCTTGAAATGGTTGAACATCAACCAATTCTTTTTGGTATAGTGACTCTCTATATTCCTTCCATTTTCTTTGGATGCTTCCTGAGTTGTTCAGTATTTTGCCCATAGAATCCCTCAAAATTGCAACTCGAGGCTTGAGTTTTTTCTTCAGTTCTTTCAGCTTGAGAAATGACAAGCGTGTTCTTCCCTTTTGGTTTTCTAACTCTAGGTCTTTGCACATTCCATTGTAATACTTTGTCTTCTTGAGTCACCCTTTGAAATCTTCTGTTCATCTCTTTTACTTCATCATTTCTTCCATTCTTCTCTTCTGACATCCACTTTGGTCTTTTCCTTCTCTCCTGTCTTTTTAATGACCTTTTGCTTTCTTCATGTATGATGTCATCCCACAATGAGTCTGGTCTTTGGTCATTAGTGTTCAGTGTGTCAAATCTGTTCTTGACATGGTCTCCAAATTCAGGTGGGATATACTCAAGATCATATTTTGGTTCTCATGGACTTGTTTTAATTTTCTTCAGCTTCAACTTGAACTCGCATATGAGCAATTCACAATCTGTTCCGCAGTCAGCCTCGGCCTTATCCTGACTGATAATATTGAACTTTCCATTGTCTCTTTCCACAGATGTAGTCAATTTGATTCCTGTGTTTTCCATCTGGTGAGGTGTGCATGTATAGTCTCCATTTATGTTTTTAAAAAAGGTTTGCAATTAATAAGTTGTTGGTCTGCAAAATTCTATCATTCCATCTTCAGTGTTGTTTCTATCACCAAGACGACGTTTTCCAACTACCTATCCTCCTTCTTTGTTTCCAGCTTTCACATTCCAATCACCAGTAATTATCAATGCATCTTATTGCATGTTTGATCAATTTCAGACTGCTGAATTTGGTAAAAATCTTCAGTTTCTTCCTCTTTGGCCTTAGTGGTTGGTGGGTAAATTTGAATAATAGTCGTATTAACTGGTCTCCCTTGCAAGCATGTGGATATCATTCTATCACTGACAGCACTGTACTTCAGAACAGATCTTCAAATGCTCTTTTTGACAGTAAATGCGACACTATTTCTCTTCAGTTTTTCATTCCTGGTATGGTAGACCATATGACTGTCAGATTCAAAATGGCCAATACCAGTCCATTTCAGCTTACTAATGCCTAGGATATCAATATTTGTGCCTTTCATTTCATTTTTTACTACTTCCAATTTCCTAGATTCATACTTCGTACGTTCCACATTCTGATTATTAATGGATGATGTTTGTAGCTGTTTCTTCTCATTTTGAGTCATGCCGCCTCAGCAAATAAAGGTCCCAAAAGCTTGACTCCATCCACGTCATTAAGGTCAACTCTACTTTGAGGAGGCAGCTTTTCCCCAGTCGTATTTTGAGTCCCTTACAACCTGAGGGGCTCATCTTCCAGCGCTATATCAGATACTGTTGCATAAGGTTTTCACTGGCCAATTTTTTCAGAAGTAGACTGCCAGGTCAGCTGAAACCTGTCCACCATGGGTGACCCCACGGGTATTTGAAATACCGGTGGCATATCTTCCAGCATCACAGCAACATGCAAGCCACCACAGTACAACAAACTGACAGATGGGTGGTGGCCCTAGTACGTAGGTGTGTTTAAAGTATGGTCTTGATCTCATCTAAGGTCCCTGGGTGGTGCAAATGGTCTGCTCTCAGCTACTAACCAAATGGATGGCAGTTTCAATCCACCCAGTGGTGGGGAAGAAGGGCCTGGTGATCGACTTCCATGAGGTCACAGTCATTGAAAACCCTGTGGAGTGCAGTTCTGCTGTGAATCACATGGGGTCACCATGAGTCAGAATCAACTCAAGAGCAATTGGTGAACAGACCTCAGAAGGTTACACTATCAAACCCTCTGAAGACTATTTACCAATCCCCTCACTGCATGAGAAAAGAACCCGAGGACAGATGTCAAGAAAAAAAGATAATTAAAAATGATCCCAGTGTGGTTGTTGTAATTAAAATTTATGAGGCCAAAGAAGAGCTAATAAAAATACGACAACAAGAGGAATAATCCCATAGATACTCGATGATTGTTAAGCAATAAGAACCTGAACGTTCAGAATTTGGGAAGCAATGCAGCTCCATTTTTATTATTTCTTTTTTAAGTGTTCACTTTTGGCTCCTGTTATATTATTTATATTTTGATGTCTTACCTATCAAAAACATAGTACAACTACTATTAACCCTTGGATGATATTTAACTTTCCAGGAAAAGTAAGGGAGTAGAAATACAATTCTTGGATGTATCCAGTGCAGACAATTTTCTGTAGCTGTTTTACCCACAAGCCCCAGAGCGACGTCGACAAACGCTACAAAGCCTTCAGGGCACCATACCCACCCCCCACCCCTAGGTCTTTGATCTCAATTTGTCTGACACTACTTTCTCTCCTCTTTCCCGATCAAAGTGCCTCCTACTTCCTCAGGCCGAATAACCCGAGACAGGGGTTCAGGAGAAAGCAATAGCTGATTAAAGTAATTCACGTGAAGGTGTACGTAATACGATTTTCTGTAAAACACTTTGTAACCTCAAAATACATCCCTAAGTCAGTGGTCCTCAAATGTTGCTGTAATTAGAATCACCTGGGAAGCTTTTGGAGCCCTGGTGGCGCAGTGGTTGAGAGCCATGACTGCTATAGTTAGAATCCATCAGCCACTCCTTGGAAACCCTATGGGTCAGTTCTACTCTGTCCTATAGAGTGGCTTTGACTCAGAATCTACTCAATGGCTACGAGTTTGGTTTTGGGGGAGCTTTTTAACCGCTTGCTGCCCAACTCTTGATGTCACACCCCAGACCAATTAAATCAGAGTCTTTGGAGGTGAGAGCCAGGCATTCATATTTTTAAAACTTCCCACATAGCTCCAATCTGCAGCCAAGTTTGAGAAACAATGTTCTAAATCAGAGCTTCTCAGTTTTACCGTGCATGGGAACCACCTGGGAAAGGGATGTCCGGTTAAAATACTGTTAAGCAGGTTGATTAAGAAGATTAAGCTGGGGCCTGGGATTCTGCATTTTAACAAGCTCCCAGGTGGTATGGATGCTGCTGGTTCAAGGACCAGACTCATTGTAGCCAGGATATAGATGACTAAAACAAGCAAAAAACTATATATACCACTTCTAGAAACGATCTCTAAAAATATATCTAAGTCCTCTTCCTCAAATACAAGTAATGGTCATAGAGTGAATTGGGAGGGTGGGTACTTGATATTTAAGGACTAGTGTATTTTCTCATTGATCTTCGTAACACCTTCAAGGCAACAAGTAGAAAGTAGGCATAGCCTATCCGATAAGGAATGTGTTACCAAAACAAAATAAGCTGAAGGCCAGAACCATGTGGCCCCGACCCTTTCTGACCACCCTGGAATGGGTTTATTGTGTTCCATTTAGGGGCAATGCATTGAAAAGTAATGGACGCACTAGCCAGGATACTCACTGCTTTGTCTCCAAGAGCGGTTTTTAAGCTTATCCTCACTTTGATGTATTGGGCAGCATCTGATTAACAAGAAAGAGAAGACTGCCAGTTACAGATGACAGATTGACCACATATGTTTATCTTCTTCCTCTCCACTTATCCCACTTAAGTGTGAGAAAAGAAGTTTCCAACAAGGTATAAATACACTTTTAGAAGATGACAAGTGATGGAGGAGGGTTAACTGCTTTCTCAGGGGACAGGAAGCCATGGCCTAGTGTATATACAAAGGGGGTATAGACCCCAAAAGAGCCAAAGAGTGCCAGAGAGGATTGGGACTCAGGGACAGCAGACAGTGGGAAGAAGGTGTAAGGGTAAAAACAAGGGGACTGAATTCAAGGTGTGGTGAAAGGCAATTTGGGGCAGAGCCGATCCTTCTACCTCATGTATCCTTTCTTAGAAAGTCACTTGGAGGCTGTGCTCCAGCGAAACAAGAGGTAATTAGGAAAGAAGACATGGAATCCAGGGAGCAGTAGATTCAACCCAGGAGAGCAGCAAAAGAATGACTCAGAATAAAAACTGATTCAGATGGAGACAGGAGGATTCAGCACTCTAAAAGGAAAGTCTCTAGGAGAAAAAAAAAAAGAAGGCTAAAAATAATAGATTTTGGAGTAGCTGGGAAAAAAATAATGCTATGTAGATAGCAAGTTAGGCATCCCCCCCAAAAAAAATGAGGCAAGTACAAACTCCAGGACAAACAAAAAGCCATTTAAGAGAGGATAGAAAGTAGTATATTACTTGGCTCTGCAGGCATAATGACATACACATGGATAACTGCTTTGCTTAAAAATTGTCATAAACCTTCATTGAGAGGGTGAGAAAGTTGGAGACTGCTATACATTATGTTTTAAAGATTGGGCTAATAAAGTGGACTTGAAAGAGAGTGGGTATGTAAAGTAGCTTTCATTGTGCCTAGTACATAGTGGGTGTTTGGCAGACATTGCGTTCCCTCCCCCATAAAATGGCAGTTGCCAGCATAGCAGGGTCTGAAGCAGGATCTATGTTGAGGGAAGACATACTGACAGTCCTATGAGACTTGGGCCAGAGTAGATTAGGGAGAAGCAGAGAGGGAGCAACACAAAACATGTCAACTCATTTATACCCACATGGAGTCCAGTCAGTGCTCCATCCCACAGAAGAATTCCTGTTCTGCTCTTTCAGCCAGGTAAACAAGGGCTCGAAGTAGTTGAGCAGCGGTCTTACATCCATATTCTTAGCTCCTACAATGCTTTCCAATGCTGAGGTCCAGGGTTCTGATTTTCCAAGGCTCAGCATACCACTGTATGAGAAAAGAGGGGTTCAGGACCATTTGAGGGATTCCAGATCTATGTCTATTTACATCTATGATCTATGGTTCCTTCTCTTTGACTTGGCCTGGTTTGCTCCTGGCAGATGAGAAAATAAAGCCTGTTGACAGATGTATTCAACCCTCTCTCTCTCTGCCTTTCCAGTTACCATAGGGGGAGCTCTGTAGTTTGGGTGTGGAGATGGGAGATGGCTGGTCCAACCATCGCATGTTCTTGGTTTCTACCTGACCACAAATTAAACATTTAATGTGTGGAAGAGGATATTTTGAAGCCAAACATTTTCTTTTCAGAAACTATAAAATCAAATTCAAGCCTAGGCATGGATGCTAGGAGACGTTCAACATTTTGAGGCATTTCTTACAGCAGCTTCTGCCCTGCTTCGGTGGAATTTGAGATGTCACATTTGTACAGGGGACCTTCATGTTTAGCCACTTGACAAAGGGCTTCTTGAAACTGGAATTGATAAATGGTCCTTGTGTAATATCTGTAGAAGAGACAAAGAAAAAAAGCAGTCGCATGTTTAGTTACTACGGTAGAATCATTGATGGGGCAAAAAATTAAATTTTGCAGCCCAAGGAACCAAAGAGATACTAGTCAAATCTCTCTTCCCAGAAAGACCCAAACATGAATCCTACAAACTCATCATAGCTTACCTGTATTTTATATATCAGCTCATAAACAATACAATATACCTTTCTTAAATGTTAGTTTATATTTGTAATGTACAGATTTATAGCCCTTTTATATGAATAATATCAATTTATCCTTATAGCAGGATGATGATATTGTTCCCATTTTACAAATAAAGAAACTGAGGCTCAGGAAACTCAAGGTCAGGGTGCCCAATAGGTGAGGAACGTAGGCTTTTGGACTCCAAGTTAAAAATGTTCTTTCTATTACAATACTCTCTGAACTCTACCAGTAATGAGAAAACAAACAAAAATTTTTATTTCTCCCAATGATACTATTAATTCCTTGATGGGGGTGAAAAGATCTCACACAGGTTTTATTTAATCCAATAAATTATGTTGTGTTAAGCTGAATGGAAAGTGGTCATCTATTTTGAGCTTCTGGGGGTGGGACATGGCGATGGATAAATTACGGTCATCATTTCATTGATCGCTACATCTTTGCCTCTAGTACAGGGATCCACAAACCCTAGAAGTGAAACAGTGAGAAGAAACCCGCCATCTACCGGATGAATGAGTAGTCATTAGCAACGTGGAACAGAGTCGCCGGGTCACAGTATGATTCGTCATGAGGCACAGGTTCCACTACTCCAACTATCTCTCGCCTTTAAGAAGAAAAGAAGATACATTAGCTGTGTGTCACACATCATGAGAAGGGAGAGTTGGGCATGACCTGTGTCGTTTCATTAGTCAATGGTATTTACACTGGAACTGGTTGTCAGGTGAAATAAAAACAGTGTCAGATGGATTGACACAGGGGTTGCAACGATGGGTTGCAACAGCAATGACTGTGAGGATGGCACACAACCACGCAGTGTTTCATTCTGTTGTATATAGTGTCGCTACAAGTTGGAACTG
The DNA here is from genome assembly GCF_030014295.1 of Loxodonta africana. NCBI lineage: Eukaryota > Metazoa > Chordata > Mammalia > Proboscidea > Elephantidae > Loxodonta > Loxodonta africana. Next base: position 17,061,276 of record NC_087369.1, read on the forward strand.
ATTCGAGGGCACCTAACAACAACCACCACAAAGCCCATTATGTAGTTATATCTTTTTTTAATTCAGCCAGGATATACCATTGGAAAAATAACTATATCTTTAAAACATAGAGTAAGACCATAAAATAAATTTATCAAGTACTATTGCATGGTCAAGAAGGTCCTAATAATTACTCTGCAGCACCACTTTTTTTTTTTGTGGTGAGACTATATATGACAAAAACATTTGCCATCTCAACCTTTTTTACATGTACAATTCAGTGACATTAATTATGCTCATCAGGTTGTGGCACCACATTTTAGTGCTCCTGGCAGACAGCATTTTTGTTTTAAAGGATGTACAAAAGGATAAATTGAAAAACGAATAAACTGACCACTTCCTAAATAATATAACAGTTAAATGGGGGGCCCTACACTTTAGAGGATAGACATTAACTAGTGTCACCTGACCCTGCTTGGGTGGGGGCCAGAGCCAAAGAAATTTTGTCTGTGGAGATGCCACCTAAATGAAGACTTAAAAAAATAAAAAGGAGGCAGTTTGTGTGCGTGCACGGGTGTGGTTTGATGGCATTGCCCTAGCCTGAATGTCCTTATCTTTTCTACATACTTAACCCCAAGTCACAAGCCTTTAAGATTTAGCCATTGAAATCCCAGTTATCCTGACTATGAAGCACTCTCTGAGAACACCAATCCTAATTGTTTTAGATTGGGTTCTCTCAGAAGCAAAACCTGAGACAAGGTCCTGAGAGATGATCCTAGGAAACAGGCAAAGGAGTGGGGAAGTGAGGCAGGGAAAAGAAAGCAAAACCTCCTTCACCACCACCCCTCCAAAAAAAAGGTGTGTTATCGAGCAAATAACCACGGTGGGTAATTGGCGCTTAATCCCACTAAGGAACTCTAGGACTCATTGGAGAGCATTCACCTCAGATTTAGCCCCCCTGAGGGTAAGGGAGCTGAGGTATTTATCTACCAACTCCCATCAGCCATTGCTGAGGGCTGATGGGAGCAGTGTTAGTTCCTCAGCCCTTCCTGTGATGTAAGGGGTCTGGTGGTCAGAGGAAGCCCTCAGGCGATGGAATATAGATACCAGTAGTTTCTGTGTGTGTGTGTTGCCACAGGACAGTCAAAGGCTTTTACACTTTTCTGAATAAATGGCAAACTGATGAGAAAACATTTTACCGATTGCATACTCATGGACTTACTTCATCTCCCACCACTTTTTCATCCACTGCTCTCTGGGAATTTCACCCTTAAAGACCATCCACCTCCACTTCTCTAACATGTAAGTAAAGGGCAGAGTTCCAACGATTGTGAGCGCTTGCTTGAGTAGGAAGTTCAGTTCTGTTTCTGAAAATTAAATGGCAAAGGATAAGTATTAAGAGGAGGATGACTGGATATTTTGTGTCAAAGAGAATTTTCCTCACCTCCAGGTATTATTCCTCAAGACGTGCTTACTGTAAGGATGATTACGTGAGACATATTGACAGTGGACTATATACTATAATGCATGTATATATTCATTTCTCAACAAAGGAACTAGAAATAGGGTAAAGTGCTGGGAGAAAATGGGTAAATAAAATCCCCAGGCAGCCCCTAGTCCTCATTTTTTTTCATTAATTTTAATTGCCTACCTTAAACACCTTTTAGCAGAGCTAACTAGGGCTAGTTCATCAACTTTCCCAGTCATACTATTTGTTATTATAAGGTCCGTGAAGGCAGTGACCATTAATGTCCCATTCAGGACTGTGCCCAGTGTCTGCTATATGATGCCTTCTGTGAGTTTTTACTAAATAAACAAATATTAGACAGATGTGGTCAAAAGGCAGTAATCTGGGGGAGGAGGGTCCCTAGAAAACACCATCCACAGGGTAATGAAAGCTGGAATGTACTTTAAATGCACTGCCCTCTTTCTTACCAAGAAAATAGACCATGTTATTCCATTTCTCCTTTATTAGGGAAGAAAACAGGCAGTAGAGATCATCTCTAGTGTACAAACAAGGCTCAATGAAACGTCAGCACTGGGCTGTTATCTACTTGGCACACCACTCTATCTCTAATGTTTAGAAAAATGTCTTGCACGCACATGGTACGTGCTCAATAAATATGTTTGAAAGAAGACAGAGAGGGACGGAGGGAAGGAATGAAGAAATTTTTTTTAAACATCATTCACAGATCAAAGACAGAGCTAAGGAAGAAACAGAAGCTTTTTTTTCAAACCAGTGGTTTAACCATTAGCCACTAGTTTTTTTTTTTTTTTTAGCACCATCTTGGAGCCCTGGTGGCGCAGTAGTTAAGAGCTCAGCTGCTAACCCAAAGGTCGGCAGTTTGAATCCACCAGCCACTCCTTGGAAACCCTGTGGGGCAGTTCTACTCCGTCCTATAGGATGGCTGTGAGTCGGAATTGACTCGACGGCAGCAGGTTGTTTTTTTTTTTTTTTTTTTTTTTGGTACCGTCTTAAGAACTATAGGGATTGGGCCATCTTTCCTTGCTTGCAGGGAATATTAAAAAATGATAAAATAAATAATTATCTGGCAATTGACTTAATGAATGAAATTTTTTTTTAATTAGGAAATAGGTATGATTACTGTTAACTACCTTTTTTTTTTTTTTTTGCTGTTCCCTTCATGGAAGATGCCACCAATAGTCTATAATCTTCTGGGTCTGTGCTTACAGTAACTCTTTCAGCCATGATAATGGCTTTACACTGACCTACTCTCAGGCTCTTGTGAGATCACAGAGAGTCTGGAACCAGCAATCAAGGCAAAGTGAACAGCCCACATAAAGATGGAGCTCATGACCTTGATCCCATTGACCAAAAGCTCCTGCCAGTGGAGCTGATGTGTAGGTCCCAAATAGTCAACATGATGGGGGAGAAATGCATGGAAGAGGAGAAGGCATTTGGCTCTAATTATCCTCCTGACAAAGAGGAATCAAAAGCCATGGCTTCCTTGTGGAAGAATCTGGATCTCATGAGCATTTGTCATGCTTCATCAAGTTCAAGTTGCCCAAAGAAAAGAATAGCCTGGATCTGAGGGGATATTACAGCCAGGAACTCATGCTTCAGCTGGATGAACAAACAATTACGTCTCTTCCAGTCTTGATATTCTACCAGCCGTTTCGTGAGAATGCCCACATGTCAAGTCATACTGTGCTTTGCATAATATTATGGGAAGTTTTAGGCTTGGGCTCTCATTCTGGTCCTGCCATTACATTCCTTTGTGACCTTGGGCCAGTTACTTTCTTTCTCTTGGCTTCAGTTTGTGCCTCTGTACAATGGTTTTTAGAATCAGCGCCAGCTATAATGTTTTGGGAAGTTTTTTACCTAAAACCAGAGGGATTTAATCAGAACCCTAACACTAATTTGCTGGGTGACCTTGGACAAGCCACTTCAGTTCTGTGGGCCTCTTTCAGGATGATTAAAAAAGAACAAAGTTGTGTTATATGTTTCTTAGGGTTCCAAGCCCATTCATTTAGCTACCATTCTTATTCCATTTTCAAAGATACAAAGCCACAATTTGGCATATTCTGATAAATATTTTTAATTTTTTTTACCAGTAGCAATTCCCCACCCATTGCCATCGAGTCCAACTCATAGCAACCCTGTAGGACAGAGTAGAATTACCCCATAGGGTTTTCCAAGGCTGCAACCTTTACGGAAGCAGGTTGCCACATCTTTCTCCAGCGGAGTGGTTGGTAGGTTCAAACTGCATTCCTTTTGGTTGCAGCCAAGCGCTTAACTGCTGCACCACCAGGGCTCCTAGCAATTCCCAGATAACTATAAATACCTTCTAGCTTATGTGACAAAAAGTAAGTGTTCCTATTCATAATAATAAAAACCTTTGCCGACATCAGACTAAAGAATCTCCAGCGTCAGCCATGAAAGAATGTTCATACCAGTGTCCTCTTGAAAATCAGATGGCAGGAGGCCGATGGCTTTCAGATGCTCAGGTGTGGCAGCAGAGAGTGACATGATTTCTCCAACAGCTTCATGGAACCCCTCGTTAGCTCCATTTCTTAGCAGGTAGGGTTGTATAGCATATGCCATGTCATACTGGATGTGTCCCATCTCGTGATGGGCCGTCAGGAAGTCATCCATTGTCACCTTCGTGCACATCTTGATCCTGCACATAAATGGGCAAAACTAAAACCAACCTCATCAAATTTTATTCAATCATCACAGTTGAGTTTTATGGGGTTTTGGTAGCATGGATCATCTTTTCAAGATTTATTCACCAGTGAATCTTGAGTACCTACCTGTTATATCCTAGAAACTGTACTAGGTGCTCTGTATAAAGTGATAGACAGGGCAGAATCCTGTTCTCCTGCTCACAGGCTGGAGTTCCTGGGTGGTGCAAACACTTAACACACTTGGCTGCTAACTGAAAAGATTGAGAAGTTTGAGTCTACCCAGAGGCACCTCAGAAGAAAGGCCTGGCAATCTACCTTGGAAAAATCAGCCACTGGAAATCCTACACAGCGCAGTTGTACTCTGACACAAATGGGGTCACCTTGAGTCAAAATCAACTTGATGGCAACTTGTTTTTTCCTAGTACAGGGGTTGGCAAACTATGGCCTATGGACCAGCTGCCTGTTTTTGTAAATAAAGTTTTATTGGAACACAGCCAAGTACATTTATTTATGTATTGTCTAAGGAGCCCAGGTGGCAAGAGCAGTTTGCCATCGGCTGCTAACCTAAAGGTTGGCAGTTCACATCCACCCAGTGATGCCACAGAAGAAAAGCTTGACAGTCTGCTTCTGTGAAGATTACACCAAGAAAACCCTACAGAGCAGTTCTATTCTGTCACATGGGGTCACCATGAGTCAGGGGCCAACTCAATGGCAGCTCACAATAACAACATGGCTACTTTCATGCTACAAGGGCAGAGTTGAGTAGTTGCAACAGAGACCCACAAAGTCTAACCTATCTGTCCCTTTACAGAAAAGCATTGCCAACCATTATTCTAGTTGATGCTGTTGGGGCTCCACCCAGGTCCCAATTTTCAGGCAGATGCACCTATCACCCAGCCATAGGTGCCAAGAACCAACAGCTATTCCCTTCTTCACTGCCCTTGGACAAACGGAAGGTGTGTCAACCAGGAAGTTATGTTCCCCCCACCTCCTGGGGCAGTTCACAGCCAGTGACTGACTAATGTAGGGGCACAAAGGCTAGTCCTTTTGCCACAAGACAGGACCACTCTATGGTGCGAATCATGCTCCAGAGTGCCTCATGGGATCAGGTGGAGGCAAGTCTCCAGTTGAGACCACAGCCTTGCTCAGCTCCTTCCCCTGCCCCACCCTGCTTCCTTCTCTCTCCTTTTCTCAAGAGCGCTCCTTCAAGGAAGCATTTGCACAAGAATCTCCATCTCAGGCTGTGAAGCCCAACCTAAGGCACTCACAAACCGGCAACCTGGTGATGACTACTCCTCTTTATAGATAAGGAAGCTGAAACTCAAGGTTAAATACTGGCCCATAGCTGCATAGTCATTAAGTGGCACACAAGGGATTCCAAAGCCTGTGCTCATTCCCCCAAGTCACGAAAACCCTCCTTCCCATGCCCTTCATTCTAGCCTAACTTGCTGGCTCCAGTACCCACCCCAGGTCGAGGCTGTCTGCACTGGATCCTGCTGTTCTCCCAGCCCGGTGTCCTCCTTCCATCTCCATCTGTCCAAACCCTTCTCATCTTTCAAACCCAGTTCAAATATCACCCACAAAACCCTGTCTGATCCTACCACCTATTCCAGGTATGGCCAGGTCTTCTCTCCCAATTCCCCATGACACAATACCTGTGCTCCTCTTCCGATGTGTACCACTTTCTCCCTTTCCCCAGCTTCTCTATTTACCTGTCCTGTCTCACTCACAAGAGGGAAACATTGAGGAGAGGATCAGTGCCTGATGCACACACCCATCTTCCATAAATATTAGCACTGAAACTTTCGAAATGCGGACACCAACATCCCCAAGACCATGCAACTCTAACAGATATATATTACTTCCAAGCAAGGAAGATTATCTAAAGGTTCAAGGTAGGGCCATCCCCTGGTCCTGAGAAAGCCAGGATGTGCCCTCGCAGACTCCCAGCCTTCACTCAAGGAGTTAGCTCGTCTCTTCTGTGCTAAGAGCAGCAGAGAAGGAATCCAAGTCCAACCTCGTTCCTACTGCCATTGTCCCACATCTTAATATCAGTGTGTAAATAAGGGCCGCACTACCTGAAGTCACCCTTCCCCAGGTCCCAGGCTGTGGGATGGCAGACTACTTTTCGGCCATCGCCTGGCTCAGTTAGCATGGAGTTTTCCCAGAATCCTTGAGTCATAGGAGGGAGGCCAACAGACATAAAGAACTTCTCAGCCTCCTTGAATATCTTCGTTGCATTCCAGTCCTGGAAAAAGCAACAGTATTTAATTCCAGCATAAAACAGCAGCATTCTTTCTGTTGGATGTGTACAGTGGCATAAACTTCTTGGATCTAACCTAAGAAATCATCAGAAAATTAAGTCAAAGAATTCTATTTTAAACGATTATTTTTTATAGAGAAAAGGTAGAAACAACAACCAGAATGACCCAGTAAATAATGATACTTTTATAGAGTGGAAAATTATGGAGCCATTCAAATTTTATTTATAAAGGATTGCTACTGATGTCATAAAATATTTACAATTTAATAGTATGAGAAGAAGTAGAATTTATAAACTGCTTATATAGTCTTAATGAGAAAATGCATGGAAAATGTTAACAGAACACGATGAGATTATGCATGCCTTTTTTTGTCTTTTTAGTTTATATCCCAAGTGTAATCATAAACAACCATGACATATTTATTATGACCATTAAAACATAAACATTAAAAAAGAAAATTAAAGATTACTCAATTCAAGTCAACTGTCATTGCTTGAGCTCTTTCTCAGGCAAGGCCCTGGGGGAAGATATAAGCAATGAGGTAGACAGATACATAGGTTTTTGGAATTAAGGAAAAAAAAAACCCAGATGTGGCCCAGCAGCCAATGGGCAGTTGGGCTTTGGCTTCATGGTATGTATGGGAGTCTAAATTTTTAGAATGTTCTGGAGTTAGGGAGAAGCAGCAGTAGGCATCTGTCATCCAGCAAACTGCTGAGAGCCAGTATCCCAGGAGCTGACTAAGCCTGTTTAGGAGATAAGACTTACATTGAGCAAACTAAGTTTGTGTCATCGGCAGACACCTCATTAATCACTTTTACTGACACACAAAACTTCCTCTCATTTCAAGGTTGAGTCAAGACTTGTTTTTCTCTTATGACAGCCCTGAGGATGGCACGGGACATGAAACTATGGGATTGTTTTGTCTGTTGGTTTACTATAAGCCTTTAAAGTCTTAATGTCAGGTAATATTGGTATTGATGAGTATGGCATTCTTAAGTAGAATGAAAGTATACCAAAATAGTACAGACTAGTAATTCAGCAGTTAATAAAAAAATCCTCACCAAAAGGCAGAAAATGCAGAACAAAATTTCAAATTCTCATGGAATCCAGACTTTCTGGAGTGATTGAGGCCAGATAAACCCCCAAAACTATTGTTCTGAGATAATTTTTAAACCTTAAACCAAAAATATTCCCCAAAGTCTTCTTTAAACCAAACAATAAATTTACCTTAATTAGTAAGGAATATCTGCATTGAGCATTGTGTTCTTTTAAAGAACTATCTATATTTGGAATCAAATTGACAACAGCAACTCGAAAAGTTAGAAGCTTAGGGGCGTTTATGTTAACGGTGGAAGAATAATTCGGGAAGGGAGGGTGAGAATGGTTGCGCAACTTGAAGAATGTGATCAATGTCGTTCAATTGTACATGTAGAAATTGTTGAATTGGTGTATGCTTTGCTGTGTATATTTTCACAACAGCAAAAAATAAAATTAATTATTTTTAAAAATTCTAAAACTTTACATGAAAATACCAATTAGTTGAGAAGTTAAAAAGCACTCTAAGGAACTATCAATGCCAAAAGCAAATTGGTATCAACAATGCTGAAAAAAATCTATTGAATGAATAGAAAACTCGACTGGAAATATTAGGCCCTCAGAGCTCAAACCTTAGTTGTCCCTGACTCTCTTTGTGACTATGGGCAAATCATTTTACCTGAGCCACTGTTTCTTCATCTACAACATGGAACTATCACAATGCCTGCCCTGATGGTCTCTTAGGTTTGTTGTAAGGATAACATTAGGAGAGATGGTGGACGTGGAAACACTTTGGAAAGGCTAGGGAGCTACATAAAGGTAGGCCTCTACTGCCGCTCAACTGAGATGGGGCTACGACAGCCGCATGCTTATCTCACCCCCTCGTTGGGGAAAACTGGCCTCAATCTGTAAAACAAGAGTTTGGAGGTCCTTGCAGTTGCATGTTTTTATTCTACAGTGGACATTTCCCAAGAGTATGTTATGTATACAACGGTGTTCACTGCAATGTTACTTACAGATTTGAAACCATTAACAAGCAAAGGTCCAGCAATGCAGTAACAGTTAATTGGTACAGCCACCCTAAGTAATTGTACATAGCCAATAAAAGGATGACTAGGAAGTCTACTCAGAAAGGTAGAATTTTAGCTCAATAAAGAAAAAATGCATAATTATAATTGTAGTATGATTCCATCAATGGAAGGAGATACAGAGAAGTTAAACAATTATACCAACATGGTAAAATAAAGGTGATTTTAAAATTATTTTTAAGATTCATAGTATTTTTAACAATAATTTTTAAAACAATGTGTAAAAATCTTCTGTTATCTTTGTTTTTTTTTTTAACTATTCACAGAGATTAGTGATTGTTATGGCTTAAATTGTGTCCCCCCAAAATGTGTATCAGCTTGGTTAGCCCATGATTTCCAGTATTGTGTGATCGTCCACCATTTTGTGATCTGATGTGATTATCCTATGTAAATCATAGGATATCCTAGTAAAGCCTAGCCTCTACGATGTTAATGGGAACCCTGGTGGCATAGTGATTAAGAGCTACTGCTGCTCACCAAAATGTCAGCAGTTCAAATTCACCAGTAGCTCCTTGAAAGCCCTGTGGGCAGTTCTACTCTGTCCTATAGGTTCACTATGAGTCGGAATCAACTCTACAGCAATGGGTTTATGATGTTAATGAGGCAGGACTGAGTCTACAGGATTAGGTTGTATCTTGAGTCAATCTTTTTTGAGATAATAAAAGAGAAAATTGAGCAGAGAGGAGAGGGACCTCATACCACCAAGAAAAGCGCCGGGAGTGGGGCACGTCCTTTGAACCTCAGGGTCCCTGTGCTGAGAAGCTCCTAGACCACGGAAGATAGATGACAAGGACCTCCCCCCAGAACCAACAGAGGGAGAAAGGCTTTCCCTGGAGCCGGTGCCCTAAATTCGGACTTCTAGCCGCCTACACTATGAGGAATAAACTTCTCTTTGTTAAAGCCATCCACTTGTGATATTTCTGTTATGGCAGCACTAGATAACTAAGACAGTAACTGATCACCTCACAATGACTAACTTTGGAAAGAGTGATGCCAGCTAGCTGCTGATTCCACATCTTTCTGCTTACTGGAAACTTCAGGGCATCTCCATTTTGAACACCTCTCAAAAAGATCAGCACCATACCTGTACTTGAGGTCACTGACATTATAAACTACTTTTCCATGAAAAGACAGCTACATGGGAGAAATAAATTTAAATAACCTGGAAATGTTTTCATTTATGTGGTTTCAAATACAAAAGATAAGAACAGAAGGCCTGCATAAAAAGAAATGAAGTTGAGAACTTAGATTTGGTTTTTAAGGCCTCGTCTTCCTACCTGTTTCACCATCGCCTCAGTAACATCTATGTTTGGTTTGTGTCCAAAGGGGACTGTCAAAGGGTACAGATTTGTCCAAAATCTACCCCACATATCACCTAGTTTAAAAAAAAAAAAAGAAGTTTCAGTTAACATATAACAAAGACAGTAGAAATACAGACCCAATTTTACATAGTGCATGAGGCTGGATGGGTAAGCAAGTCAAAATATTCTAGATTTAATCCACTTTCTGCCCTTCCCTTTCACTACCTCTTTTTCCCTCTCTTCTTTTAAATTTTCAGTACTTGTTTCTTCTTCTATCTATTCTAAAAAGTCTAAACGGCAGAAGATTATGTGGTTAGTCAAACCTCGTCAGTGAATTGTCCCAGTTTCTCCCATCTCAAATTATGATTCAAAGGCCCAATTTATTAAATACATGGAAATCAAAGCTACTTTAGATTAGAACCAAAAAACCAAACCCATTGTCATCAAGTCAATTCTGACTCATAGCGACCCTACAGAACAGAGTAGAACTGCCCCATACAGTTTCCAAGGAGCTCCTGGTGGATTCTAACTGCCGACCTTTTGGTTAGCAGCTGAACTCTTAACTACTACGCCACCAGGATTTCCATAGATCAGAAAGTATGTGAGCCACCATCCACAAAATACCACAAACTAAACTATTAAAAATGTCTAGTATTGATTCAAGAGATTGTATAGGCTTATCACTCAGGAACTTCTACTATAGTAACTAAGGTTCACTTTTGTTACTGTAGGTGTACCTGGGTGGTGCAAATGGTTAAGTGCTCGACTACTAGCTGAAAGTTTGGCAGCTCCAACCCACCCAGATGCGCCTCAGAAGATAGACCTAGAAATCTGCTTCTGAAAGGTCACAGCTTTGGAAACCCTATGGAGTGGTTCTGCTCTGCACACATGGGGTCACCATGAGTTGGAATCAACTCCATGACAACTAACACAGTAATACACTTAACTGGGTGATTTGAAAAATTCATGTTTTAAAAGATGAAATTTAATAGAGATAAATGTGAAGCCTGTTGCTTAAATTTTAAAGAAAAACCTATCCGTCATGGAAGTCCATATGTAAAAGACTGAAACGGGAACCAATAAATAATATGGCATGGCTCCTAAAATCAAATGTGACCTTAGGCTAAATCAACAGACTTATATTGTCTAGAACAAAAACAGTCATGGTACCATTTTCCTCTATGTCGGGCAAACCTCATCTAGAGTAACTGTTCAGCCTGGACATGACATCTGAACATCTGAAAAGGGTCACTGACAACGTATAGCTCATCCAAAGGAGAACAATTGGGGAAAATGGGATTTTGAGGAATGGTTGAAACTCTGTATGGGACATTTAACTTGAAAAAAAGAAGAGTGCATACATGATGATAATAATAGTCACTAAAATGTATTCAGCACATAGTCTTGTGCCAGGTATTATGCTGAATTTTATGTGTTTATCTCCAAATATCTGGAAGTCCGTCTTGTAGAAGAATCAACATATTCTGGGTAACCAGAATTAGGAGTAACGAATTGAAGGCTTTAGAGGGGTGTTGATTCAGTTCCACATAAGGTAGAACTATCTTATAATTGGTGCCATCTAACAATTGATTGGTCTACCTTAGAAGGAAGGAAGAGCCTTATCACATCAGACATGTTTAAGCAGAAACTAAATTATTGAACATAACCTGTACAGAGGATTTCTAATTACTTTAGAGTAAAAAGACTCCATAGGTCCTTCATCTATATTCTCTCTTGCTCACAGACATGATGTTTGGCTATGGAGTAGAACTAGCTACAAGGAACTTAGCTCAACTGCAGCAAGAATGCTATTATATGCATGGCATGGAATTTCTGAACACTGATAGGTTTGGCTGATAGCCAAAATGTCGGCAGTTTGAATCCACCAGGCGCTCCTTGGAAACCCTATGGGGCAGTTCTACTCTGTCCTATAGGGTTGCTATGAGTCGTAATCGACTCTATGGCAACGTGTAAGGGATATGTTATTTGGCCTCAGCTGCTGGGGTCAGGGAGGGGACATGGCCACTCCCTGATGGAGAAGGAGGAGGGCTTGATAAAGAGCCCCAGATCTTGGGTGGTCTACAAAGGCTCAGTGGCAGGATTCAAAGTTCTGGATCGCTGATTCTCCTCCTAAGTTGGGCTTCTTCCTTCAAGATGAAGAAGACTTCATTCATTACTCAAATGATTCCAAGACACGCACTCTTCAGCAAGAGTAATTAGCGCAGTCTAAAATGAACTTCCCAAGCTTTCACTGAGGCTACACCTTAGTTCTGGAAAGCCTTCCTCTCACGCTAACCACCTCCTGCCTACCACGTTTCTTTCCTCTAACAATACCATGCTGAAATCTCAAACCAACTTCAGTAGTAGAAACCACCTTTCCCCATTTCCACTCTTATTTGAACATGGAATTATTTCTTTTGTTATCTTAAATAATCCCTTTATCCTTCAGGTTGTAGCCAACATAATAACTCTTTATATATAAAATCACGTAATGCAATAGAGGATGATTAAAATGGCCTTTCTGTTGAAAAAAGCCCTTTCAAAATGTGATTTCTATGATGTTACTAATTTTTTTCAGTCACAGACTTTTCCAAATGTTTTATTTTGGGCCTTACTCCAAAAGACTATTTTATTGATACAAATAACAAAGAGCCAAATACTCAAAGAATTTCTAGTGTTTCTTACCAAGCAAATGGGCAGGGAGGCATCCAGTCTGATTGATTCTGTTAGGGTAGACGTCCATCAACTTTCTCCTCACATAGGCATGCAGATGTTCATATAATGGTTTAATCTGAAAAGTCCAGAAAGTTTAAGACCAAATGTGCAGATTGCAATTTCCAATCCCAAATCCCCAACACTAGATACAGGAGCTCCTTTAGACAATTAGAATTTCCCTAAAGAGTGAGGAAAAGTTTTCTTCTCTCAAATAGTCTGAAGAGTTCAAGAGCATTCCTTCTTCTCAGGTGGTATTAATGATGACTGGCTTCACTGCATGAAGCAAGAAAGTCACCTAGAGGAACACGAGGTCCCAAAATGACAGCAGATACAAAAAAAAAAAAATCATTTTAAGATGCTACCTACTTCCTTTTAAAAAATTGAGGTATAATGGGATCAAAATGACAAAGCAACTCGAAAGATTAGATAGGAACCTTAGGGGGCAGTGAATTTATGTTAATGGGGAAGGAACAACTCAGAAAAGGGGATGAGAATGATTGCACAACTTGAAGAATGCAATCAATGTCACTGAATCGTACATGTAGAAACTGTTGAACTGGTGTATGTTCTGCTGTGTATACAAAAAATGAAATAAATTTTTAAAAAACTTAATCAAGGATGAAAAAGAATTGAGGTGTAATTTACATTCCATAAAATTCATCCATTTTAAGGGTACAATTTCCTGGGTTTTAGTAAATTTATGTGCAGTTGTTGAACCATAACACCATCACCAACACCCCAAAAAGTTTTCTGTACCCTTTTGCAGTTAATTACAGTCTCATTCCCAGCCCCAAGTTATCACTGAACTCATTTCTGTCTCTGTAGTTTTGCCTATTCTGGACATTTCATATAAATGGAATAATACAATATGTGGTCTTTTGTGTTTTGCTTCTTTCACTTAGCATAATGTTTTTGGAGGTTCATCCATGTTGTTGCATATATCAACAGTTCATTCTTTTTTTTATTAGTGGATAGTATTCCAATGTGTGGATATGTTGTAATTTGTTTATCCATTCACCAGTTGAAGGACAGTTGGGTTGTTTTCACTTTCTGGCTATTATGAATAATGCTATGAACATCCATGTATAAATCTTTGTGAGGACACATGTTTTCATTTCTCTTGGGTAGTTACCTAGGAGTGGAAGAGCTGGGTCATATGGTAAGTATGTGTTTAATTTTTAAAAGAAACTGCCAAACTATTTTCCAAAGTGGCTATATTATTTTGCATATCTATCAGCTCTGTATAAGTGTTCCAGTTTCTTCACATCTTTGTCAGCACTTGATATTGTCAATCTTGTTGATCATAGCCATTCTGGTGGGTGTGTAGTGGATTCTCACCATGATTTTAATTTGCATTTCTCCAATGAGTTTTTTCTTGCTTATTTGCCATTTGTTTAATTTCTTTGATGAAGTACTTACTCAAATCTTTTATCCATTTCTTTTTTTGGAGGGTTTTTTGCTCTACTTCCATTTTTGACAGCTCTACTCGGCTATGGCTGTGACAGAGTAGCCAGCAATCACGTAAGAAGTTTGAAGGGGCAGGGACAAAGGGGAGACATGAAAGTAAAAATGAAGGATGAGAGGGACACTGGGAAATACCCATGGGACACTTCTGCTCATAGGACTCTCCCTCCCCCATGAAGGCTTCCTTAGACAAAAGGCTAAGGAAATAATGGTGTCAATTGTCCTGAGAAAGGAAGCAAAGCCTGTGGTTCTGCCAATGAAGGAAGGCAGTGCCAACACCAAGTAGCTCATGAAGACCATTCCTTCTGATAATCTTTCTAGGGGTAATTGCGGACCAGTTTCTGGAAAGAGGAGGAAAGCAGAGGTAGAAAGACCAGCTGTGAAAGAAGTCGATCCTCCTCTGCCCGAGTTGCCCCATTGTTCTCTATCATCCCTTCAAGCTCTAATACTCCATGACTCCACAGGACCAGGGAATGGCAGACCAGCGTGTTAAGAACAAGCTGGAATTCCTTCAGTCACTTTTGCATCTTCCGGTGAACTGCCCCACGTCTGCCTCTGCGTACAGTGCCTAGGTTACCTGTGCAAAAGTCTCTTCCACATCTTTAATCAGCTGGCTGCGGTCATAGTTATCTGCTTCGTAATCTCCTCTCCAATAATCCCCGTAGTCCTCATAACCTTTTTTAAAAAAAGAGGAGGGGAGGAAGAGGGGAACGTAAAGAAAGAAAGAGAGAAAACACAATATACATAAATTAGCCTTATGGGGAAGTTAAATCTGAAAGTTTATCACATTTTTGTTGTGCTTCTAAACATCAACTCAAGGGGAAGCAAGCGAATAACAACAGCAGCTAGTATCTGTTAAACACTCAGCTGCTAACCGAAGGAAGGGTTGGTGATTCAAACCCACCCAGCGGCTCTGCGGGAGAAAGACCTGGCGATCTGCTCCCCTAAAGACTACAGCTAGAAAACCTTATGGGGCAGTTCTACTCTGAGTTGAAAATCAGCTCAACAGCGCCCACCAACAACATCTCATTTAATAAGCACAAAACCCCACAAAAGTATCATTATTATAACTACCTGTGCACAGATTGGTCCCTGTGTTTGTGCTAGAATAGTAATCAAAAGTTGGCAGTTCAAACCCACCCAGCAGCACAGCGGAAGAAAGGTCTGATAATCTGCTTCTGTAAAGATTACAACCAAGAAAACCCTAAAGAACTCAGTTCTGCTGTATTACATGGGGCCACCATGAGTCTGAATTGACTTGACAGCAATGAGTTTTGATTTTTGGTTTTACTGTGCAGATTAACAGTCTGCTCTTAGAGAGATGAAGTCACTTGTCCAAGGTCACACTGCTGGTAAGGGGCGAAGGTGCATTCCTAGTCTCTTAACCCTGGGTCTCGACCCTCTCCATAGGTCAGTTTGGATCTTCAACTTTAAAACACCTGATTGGATCTCTGAATGATTTCATTTTGGTTTTGCTCGGTGCCTGATATTTTTAGATTTGACCCAACTCATCATAGACCTTGCCATCTTGGGCCTGTTTTGTTTTGCAGATTATGTGCAAATCGTATGCGTGTGAGCTCATCTTGAAACTTGAGCTTGTGTTAGGGTATCAGCTAATCCAGTTTGCAAATGCATTTCAGTAATTTTTACTTTTTCAGACACATTGACAATGGACAATCAGGCAAATGAGGAGGGAAATAAATATTTGGATGGAAGGATAGGCAGGATATTATTATTTTTTTAATTGTTGACCAGCTACTGTCTCCAGCTTGCCTATAGCTTGAGAATATGGGGTTAAGTGACAGTGGAAGAAATTTAGAAAGAACAGACAAAAAAATTCTTCCTTACTCAGCCCCAGGAGGCTGTGAATCACCAAAGCATGAAGTTGGTTATAATGCGGTGACTTCAGCTCATTATTCAGGCAGGAGCATAAGTTAAGGAATACAGAAATGCCCCCCATGTTAAGATTTTTATGACCAAGTGATTTGAGTTATAATTTGTTGTGTTGTTGTTGGGTGCTGGAAACACTGGTGGCACAGTGGTTAAGTGCTACTGCTACTAACCAAAAGGTTGGCAGTTTGAATCCACCAGGCCCTCCGTGGGAACTCTATGGGGCAGTTCTACTCTGTCCTATAGGGTCGCTATGAGTCAAAATCGACTCGACTGCAATGGGTTTGTTTTTTGTTTTTGTTTTGTTTTTGGTTTTGTTGGATGCCATCGAGCCAATTTTCCACTCATAGCGACCCCATGTGACAGAGTAGAACCACCCCATATGGTTTTCTTGGCTGTAATCTTCAGGGAAGCAGACGGTCAGGTTTTTCTCCCATGGAGCCACTGGATATGTTCAAACCTCCAACCTTTCTGTTAGCAGCCAAGCACTTAACCATTGTGCCATCAGAGCTCCTTGAGTTATAATTACAAATGCAGAAAAGAATTGGTTTGCAGCCTAAACGAATCTGATTTTTTTCCTTCTGGGAAAACACCCTGAGGTAGGCACCCAAATGACCCTTGAGAGTGAGCTGTGGCCAGGTGGAGGGTTAGGTGAGGGGCAGGGTTCCTCTCTCTCATCATTCCTGAGACAAGGAATCTCCATTCAATCTCCAGACTCCCTGGGGAGCCCTTGGAGGCCTGAGACCTTCCTAGAAAACTGCTTCATTTGAGGTTCTATAGAAGACTTTCACTGCTGAGCTCTCTAAACTGTAGAATGTCAAGGCACCTTTTCCCATTTCCCAGTGGCTTCTTCTTGAGAAGGAGCCCTGGTGGTGCAGTGATTAAGAGCTTGGCTGCTAACCAAAAGGTCAGCAGTTTGAACCCACCAGCTGCTCCTTGGAAACCCTATGGGGCAGTTCTACTCTGTCCTATAGAGTTCTACTATGAGTTTGAATTGACTTGGTGGCAACAGGTTTGTTGTTGTTTTTGCTTCTTCTTGAGATGGGTACCCCAAATTACTCAGCAGATGATCCTTAATTTAGGGGTACCCCTGGTGTCAAAGGGCAGGTTTGGGCATTCATGAGAACTAGCCCTGTGACCCATTGAGAGCTCCAGGACCTCTAAAAACAAAACAAAAAAAATGAACAAACTCATTGCTGTTGAGTGGATTCCAACTCATGCAGACCCCACATGTTACAAAGTAGAACCACCCCATAATGTTTTCTTGACTGTAATCTTTACAAAAGCAGATCATGAGGCCTTCCATGCTGTCACTTTGTGGGTTCAAACTGCCAACTTTTGATTAGTAGCTGAGTGCTAACCATTTGTGCCACCAAGGGACCTGCCAGGACCTCTGAGACCAGGAAACTTACCATTCCCTCTTGCCATCTCATTTTTCAGGTCCACATACTCTTCATATAATGGCCTCAGCTGCCTGCCAACTTCAGACCTCCAGCCTTCCCAAGCCCACAGCCTCTGGTCGTAATCTGTGCTGTTTTCCATTATGTGATCCAAGCCTGTCATCCGCAAAGCACCCATAAACACCATTTCAATAAACATGCATTTGTGGAATCTTTATTTTTAAACAGTCACATGAACTTTAAAGAGTTAAAAGTAAGACTAGCAGATAGCAAGTTCAGAAAGTTGTTTTAAAAACCTCATTGTTTGTTCATTTCTTCACCCTTATTATAGTTCCAAAATATGCCTGCAGAGGATATACTGCATTTCAAATTATTTAATCATTAACTTAATGAAATTACTTGTATGTGACAAAATTTACAGTGAGATTTTGTTAGAAGTTAAAAGAGCATCTATGTGCTGAAACACATGTATTCGAAATCTTATCACCTTTGGATTATCTCCATAAGATAACTTTTAGAACTTGGGAGAAAAAAGTAAATTTCATAATCACTCCTCAAAGTGAATAACGGGGGCAGCGGTGGTTCAGTGGTAAATTCTTGACCTTCATGCTGGAGACCACCCGGGTTCAATTCCAGCCAATTCACCTCGTGTGCAGCCACCACTTGACTGGCACTGGAAGCGTGCATGTTGCTATGATGCGGAACAGGCTTCAGCAGAGCTTCCAGACTATGACAGGCTAGGAAGAAAGGCCTGGCAATCTACTTCAGAAAATCAGCCACTGAAATCCCTATGGATCACAATGGTCCAGTCTGCAACTGATCACGGGGTGGTGCAGGACCTGGTAGCGTTTTGTTTTGTAGTGCATGGGGTTGCCATGAGTCAGGGGCTAACTCGATGGCAGCTAACAACAACAACAACTCAAAATGAATAGCCTACCTGGTTCAAGTAATAAACACTCCTGTGGATTGTTTGGATTACAAGTTTTTCCAGTACTGTAGATGGTGCTCATTGCATTGAGAATTGTGCTCAACTGCAAATTAAAGATAATAAGCAATGTAAAAAGAGAAAATATCCTAAAGAGAATGCTAATATAAAATGTCCTTTTTGACCATGTGATTTTTTTATGCTCCCATTTCTTCCTGTATGTAGGGAGGAATATCTCCCTTGTTCCATTTCCCTACTGTCCATTAGCTCCAGAAGGGAGAACCAAGAGGTGACTCACTTTACATTCAATAGTGGGAGGATGCGTCTATGTCTTAAAGAAACCCATGCTTGGAGCTGCTGTCCTGGGAAGAGGCGAACCACCCATTCCTGAACTGAAGCTGTTAGCTACTTGTTAAGGGAGTTGCAGGGGAGAGTTAAGAATCAAAAGGGAGAAGGATTAGACAAAGTACAAGGATTCTCAAGCTTGGCACAATGACCTTTTGGACGATGATAATTCTTTGTGTTGGGAGGCTTTCTGTGCACTGTAGGATGTTTAGCAGCATTCCTACCCACTAGGTGCCAATCACACCTCCCAGTTGTGACAACCAAAATTTGCCAAATGTCCCCAGAACCACTGACATAGATTAAGGGTATTCTTCAGACAGCCTGGTCTTCAGGAATATGACATGCAAGGGTGTCCGTACGCACCAGATGGCCTGAGGCAATCCCAGTTGAACTATGTCCTAATGTCATTACTACCAGCTCCTCCTTCCACTCTTCCACTCTCAAAAGAGTCCCAGTTTGACAAATGTAGTATGATCTCATTAATATGAAATAACTACAGTAGGCAAATGTTTAGAGATCAGAGTTTAATAGCAGTGACCAGGGGTGAAAGGGAGGGCATCAAGTTTCTGTTTACTGCGATGGAAAATTTGACAATGGATATTGGTGATGGTTGCACAACATGACTGGTGCAATTGATCTCACTGAATTGTACACATGAAAAATGTTGAAATGGCAAATGTTGTGGTATCTATATTTTTATAACAATTAAAAAAAGGGGGAGGTCCCAGTCTGGATGATAAATTATATGGCCACCCTACTTAGACACAGGGTTCTTGTTTAAAGTCAACATTACTATCCATACAGATAAAGGAAGTGGCCATGAGTGATAGGAACATTTAATATTTCCCACATATTTCAACTCTTGAACCCAGCGGTAAAATATTCACAAACGTACCCGTTTGCTCTTGTCTGGTGACAGCACCGATGATCCACTCTGCTGAAGTACCTGCAACTGAAGCTTGATTATGGAACTTGAAATTTCTTCTATTGGAAAATCTTTGGCAAGCTGGGACTGTCTCTCATAAAAGGAAGACCATCTGGCCTCAGCATCATTCTACAACAACAAAAAAATAAAGTGAAGTCAGAGTGGTGCAGCTTGAACAGATAGAACAAAAGATATAGTCCAAAAACTATCATCCGGTGGAACATCTAATATTTCCTGAGTGGTTTAGTCCTCTCCTTTGCTGAAGGTCAAGGCTTAGGTTAAGGGTGATGAGGCCACTCTTGGTCACTCTGTCTTTCTGGCCCATTGCCTAGCTCTTCCCCCAGAGTCCTGTCCCCAGAACTGCAAGTGAATTCCCAGAGATGATTAACACTGTGGGACCCTGGAATGTGTAGTCTTAGTGCTGTGACGTGGGTGAGTTGGCCAAGGATTCGAGGATAGATGTTCTAAAGACAGAACAGAACAGAATTCAGAGTGGACTTAATGGTGATGACGATAGGAACCATGAGCAATGAGACCCTTCATAGGAAGCTCCTAGGTGCCATGACTTAGCCCAGAGATGCTGATCTTAAATTATGATCCCAAATGAAGGTTTCCCAGAATATGGCCATTTAGCAGCTATGGTGATTGTCTACCAGCAAAGGAAACCAAATAGGGGTGTAACGTGATGGAAATGGTATGTTGAAAGGACAGCAGCGGACAGGCAAGAGATAAAGAAAATGGCGGCAGTGAAAAATGGAAAAGGGTTTGTCTGATTACTGAGCACTCACAACATTTCAGGAACCCTAGTTCCAGTTGCCATGGAGTCGATTCCTCGGTGTCCCTGAGAGGCGCAAATGGTTAAGTGCTCAACTACTAGCCAAAAGGTTGGTGGCTCTAATCCACCCAGAGCTGTCTTGGAAGACAGGCCTGGCGATCTGCTTCCAAAAGGTCACAACTGTAAAAACGCTATGGAGCACGGATCTACTCTGACACACATGGGGTCACCATGAATTTCAGGAACTACTGCTCAATTAATATTCACAACAACCTTGGGAGGTAGTTATTGTTTCCACTTCACGAATGAGGAAAATGAGGCACAGAGTGGGTAAGTAATGTGCCCTCGATCACATAGCTAACAACTGAAAGAACAAGGGTGTCAACTCAGATGTGTTTACCTCCAAAGCTAATGTTCTAATCACTGCCCTATAGATTGTACTCGGCACACTCTAGTCTTCTTTCTAAGATACATGAATGGGGAGGAGTTAACCAGAAGTGGGGCCTCCAGCACACAGTCATCTATACAACTCACCATGCTCTCAATTCCTAACCTTCTTCACTTAATCTAGGATGATTTACTGTCAAGCAAAATATCTGTAAAACATTGATACCAAATTACAGGAATAATTTTACTCTCAATCTACTCTAGAAACAACTCAAAATTCCTCAGTCTTAGAACACTTTTAATTATACAGGATGCGGGAATGTTGAACGAGAACATCAGATTGGATTTTATTTATCATTACTACCCTGCAAGTGTTACACTTTATATCACAAAGAACTTCCTTTATATTGCCTTGCACTTTGTCCCTGAAGACATACTATTCCTTCCCAAGCTATCCTTTTTAATATTATTTACAATTTTTTTCTGTATCTTTACCCTAAGGCTCCCAAGACCAGACGAAACAGATGGCCTAGCAGTTATGCAAGGAATCATAGTAGTACCAATCAGATCATTTAGACCTTGGTAAATAGCTACATATAATTTTTTGGACCTGAATTATGCATGAAATGAATACACATACAGCAATTTACACAGCTCCAGGGTTCCAAGGAACCATACAGAGAAAATAGGCAGCATCCCACAAAAGTGGGATGGGCAGCAACTAAAACAACAGAAGTTTCTGCAGCCATAGATGGGGGTTTGGGGCAAGACACACATTGTTCAAGACAGCCACAGGAATCCAAATACCCTCTGACCTCCTTCCTATAACCATTGCTGTTGTTGTTGGGTATCTGTTGTTGGGTGACAGAGTAGAACTGCCCCATAGAGTTTTCTTGACTGTGATATTTACGAAACAGATCACAAGGTCTTTCTCCCGTAGAGTCGCTGGGTGTGTTTGAACCACTTAACTGTTGCATCACCAGTGGATACCATGTTCCCATCCTGTGAGAGATCCTTTGTAATTTCAGGGGCTGAAGATGTAAAATCCTAAATTAGACATAAAGAAAAGATATCCTGCTCCTTTGAGCCCTAACTCTATGCCTAATTTGGAGTCCCTGGGCCATGCAAATGGCTAATGCACTCACCGGCTGCAAACTGAAAGACTGGAGGTTCAAGTTCACCCAGAGGCACCTGGAAGAAAGGCCTGGTGATCCCCTTCTGAAAATCAGACACCGAAAACCCTATGGAGCACAGTTCTACTCTGACACACATGGGTCACGAGTCAGAGTCCTAACCACCAGGTGTAGCTGGTGGACACCTGGCATTTTGCGAAGGTGTTTTGATCAATTAGTAATTGCGCCATATTTGGATGCAATTCAACCTATCATTTTGAGTTGCTCAAGTTCAATTTCACCAAGGTTACATCACTAAACAGGACATTATAAAGTTTTCATGACCAAGGAAAACTAGTATGAACAAGGCTTCCAAATCACGTGACTCATGTTGAGTCAGATCTAACCCTCCACAGATGTAATTTATCCATTCACAATTGTTATCCGCTGGGGAATCTTGGCTGGGCCCCACAATCTCCTTACATTCCAAGAGACAAAGAAATGGGCCAATGATTCGCCCAAGGCATTGAAGCCAGCACAGACAAGTCAGAAAAGTACCGGATTTCCTAACTTCTAACCTACTTGAGGGAGTCCCTAGGTGGTACAAACGGTTAACCAAAGGCTGGAGGTTTGAGTACACCCAGAAGTGCCTCAGAAGAAGGGCCTGGCGATCTACTCAAAAAATCAGCCACTGAAAACCCTACAGGGCACAATTCCACTCCGACACGCGTGGGGTTGCCATGAGTCAACTCCAACTTAACAGCAACTGGGTTATTATTTTAAAGTATTTCCTCACAACCTGATATAAGGATTTCCATTCAAGGTCAGATCCATAGGCTGACAAGCCCAATAATCTGACTTTGAAAGTTATACCA
Organism: Loxodonta africana; assembly: GCF_030014295.1. Lineage (NCBI taxonomy): Eukaryota > Metazoa > Chordata > Mammalia > Proboscidea > Elephantidae > Loxodonta > Loxodonta africana. The sequence continues at coordinate 17,083,905 of NC_087369.1, forward strand.
GGGGACAATTTGGGAATGGTAGATTGTCCTCAATAATGTCATCCTGATAGGATAAGAACATACACACTTCATGTTGTTTTTAGGTGCCATCGAATAGATTCGGACCCATAGTGACCCTGATACAACAGAACGAAACACTGCCTGGTCCTGCAGCATCCTCACAATCGTTGTTACGCTTGAACCCATTGTTGTAACAACTGTGTTAGTTCATCTCCTTGAGGGTCTTCCTCTTTTTCCCTGACCCTCCACTTTTTTTTTTTTTTTTTTTAAATTTTTATTAAGCTTCAAGTGAACATTTACCATTCCAATCAGTCTGTCACATGTAGGTTTACATACATCTTACTCCCTTCTCCCACTTGCTCTCCCCCTATTGAGTCAGCCCTTACAGTCTCTCGTTTTGTGCCAATTTTACCATCTTCCCTCTCTCTCTATCTTCCCATCCCCCCTCCAGTCAAGAGTTGCCAACACACTCTCCCGTGTCCACCTGATTTAATTAGCTCACTCTTCATCAGTATCTCTCTCCCCCCCACTGACCAGTCCTTTTCATGCCTGATGATTTGTCTTCGGGGTTGGTTCCTGTCCTGTGCCATCAGAAGTTCTGGGGAGCATTGTCTCTGGGATTCCTCTAGTCGCAATCATACCATTAGGTGTGGTCTTTTAATGAGAATTTGGGGTCTGTATCCCATTGCTGACCCTCCACTTTACCAAGCATGATGTTCTTCTCCAGAAACTGGTCCCTCCTAACAACATGTCCAAAGTATGTGAAACCAAGTCCCTTGATCTTTGCTTCTAAGGAGCATTCTGGCTGTACTTCTGAGATAGACTTTTTCATTCTTCTGGAAGTCCAAGGCATATCCAATATTCTTCTCCAACACCATAATTCAAAGACATCAATTCTTCTTCAGTCTTCCTTATTCACTGTCCAGCTTTCGTATGCATATAAGGCAATTGAAAACACCATGGCTTGGGTCAGGTGTACCTTAGTCTTCAAGGTGGCATCTTTGCTTTATAACACTTTAAAGAGGTCTTTTGCAGCAGATTTGCCCAATGCAATGCATCATTTGATTTCTTGAGTGCTGCTTCCATGGGCGTTGATTGTAGATCCAAGTAAAATGAAATCCTTGACAACTTCAATACTTTCTCCATTTATCATGATGCTGTTTATAGGTCCAGTTGTGAACATTTTTGTGTTCTTTATGTCGAGGTGTAATTTGTACCGAAGGCTGTAGTCTTTAATATTCACCAGTATGTGCTTTAAGTCCTCTTCACTTTCAGCAAGCAAGGCTGTGTCATTTGCATATCGCAGGTTGTTAATGAGTCTTTTATGCCATGTTCTTCTTCATATGGTCCAGCTTCTCGGATTATTTGCTCAGCATACAGATTGAATAAAAATGGTGAAAGAATACAACCTTGACACACATCTTCCCTGATTTTAAACTACCCAGTACTCCCTTCTTCTGTTCCAACGACTTACTCTTTGTCTATGCACTGGTTCCGCATGAGCACAATTAAGTGTTCTGGAATTCCCATTCTTTACAATGCTATCCATAATTTGTTATGATCCACACAGTTGTACACAGGGTCTCTATGAGTCGGAACTGACTCGACGGCACCTAACAACGACAACAACAAACATCTTTCTGGTATTCTCTGCTTTCAGCCAAGATTCACCTGACATCAGCAATTATATCCCTCCTTCTACTTCCTCTTCCTAATCCTGCTAGAATTTCTGGCAGTTCCCTGTCAATACACTGCTGCAGCCGTTTTTGAATCTTCAGCAAAATTTTACTTGCTTGTGATATTGATATTGCTTGATAACTTCTGCATTCTGTTGGATCACCTTTCTTTTGAAAATCTTTGGTTCAGCTCTTTTACTTCATCATTTCTTCTGTTCACTTTAGCTACTCTACATTCAAGAATGTCTTAGTCCGCATTCTCTAGAGAAGCAAAACTAGTGAGAGAGAGAGATTTATCTCAAGGAAATAGCTCACACAGTTGTAGAGGCTGGCAAGTCTCAAGTTTGTGGGTCAAGCGTCAGGCTCGAGGCTTCTTCTTATTCATGTAGTTGCAGGGGTTGACAATCCCAAGATTGGGCAGGTCAGACAGTAGGCTGCTGGCTCACAGGCTGTAGAGGTTGACGAATCCCAAGATTGGCCTGTAAGCTGCTGCCTCAAGTCCCAAGAACTGGAGGTCAGATGTTGATGAGTCAGATGCAGGATCCAGAGCAAGAGCCTTGCTAGAGCATCCATTTATATACTAGAGGCGGGTCACACCACCAAGGAAACTCCCTTTCAACTGATTGGCTGCTTAAGCAGATCTCATCATGGAGTTGATTACATCATTACAGAACTGCCAAATTACATCATTACATAACTTCCATACCACTGAGAAGCATGGCCCAGCCAAGCTGACACACAACCTTAACCATCACAAACAGCAAGTTTTAGAGTCTCTTCTGACATCCATTTTGGTCTTTTCTTCCTTTTTAATGACCTTTTGCTTTCTTCATGTATGATGTCTTTGATGTAATCCCACAACTCTTCTGGTTTTCGGTTATTAGTGTTCAATGCATCTATTCTTTAGATGGTCTCTAAATTCAGGTGGGATATATTCGAGGTTGTATGTTGGCTCTTGTGGACTTTTTTTGAACTCTCTTCAGCTTCAACTTGAACTTGCATATGAGCAATATATGGTCTGTTCCACAGTCATCCCCTGGCTTTGTTCTGACTCATGATATTGAGATTCTCCATTGTCTCTTTCCACAGATGTAGTCTATTTGATTCCTGTATATTTCATCCAGTGAAGTACAGGTGTATAGTCACCATTTATGTTGTTGAAAAAAGGTATTTCCAATGAATAGGTCGTTGGTCTTGCAAAATTCTACCATATAATCTCCAGTGTCATTTCTATCACCAAGGCCATATTTTCCAACTACTGATTCTTCTTCTTTGTTTCCAGTTTTTGCATTCCAATCACCAGTGATTATCAATGCATCTTGATTGTATGTTTGATCAATTTCAGACTGCAGGAGTTGGTAAAAATCTTCAATTTCTTCATCTTTAGTGCATTAGTGGTTGGCATGTAAATCTGAATAGTAGTCATAATAACTGGTCTTCCTTGTAGATGTATGAATATTATCCTATCACTGATGGCATTGTACTTCAGGATGGATCTTGAAACGTTCTTTTTGACCATGAATGCAATGCTGTTCCTCTTCAATTTGCCATTTCCAGCCTAGTAGACCATATGATTGTCTGATTCAAAATGGCCAGTACTAGTCCATTTCAGCTCACTAATGCCTAGGATATCACTCTTCAAGCATTTAATTTCATTTTTGACAACTTCCAATTTTCCTAGATTCATACTTCATACATTCTGCATTCCAATTACTAATGGATGTTTGCAGCTGTTTCTTCTCATTTTGAGTCACTCTGTGGTGGCTTGCGTGTTGCTGTGATTCTGAAAGCTATGCCACTGGTATTTCAAATACCAGCAGGGTCACCCATGGTGGATAGGTTTCAGTGGAGCTTCCTGGCTAAGACAGACTAGGAAGAAAGACCTAGTGATCTACTGCTGAAAGAACTGGCCAGTGAAAACCTTATGAATAGCAGTGGAACATTGTCTGATATAGAGCTGGGAAATGAGCCCCTCAGGTTGGAAGACACTCAAAATATGACTGGGGAAGAGGTGCTTCCTTAAAGTATAGTTGACCTTAATGACGTGGATGGAGTAAAGCTTTCGGGACCTTCATTTGCTAATGTGGCAAGACTCAAAATGAGAAGAAATACATGTCATAGAGCCCAAATTTCCCCTCCTTTATTAGTTATCTATTCCTACAATAATATGACATAACAAACAACCAAAACTCTCAATTGCATAGCGTTTGTGGTTTATGTGCCTGGAGTCACTGGGGGTTGGCAGGCAGCTCTACTGACCTTGGCTGAAATTGCTCGTGACTCTGGGGGTTGGCTTCTACTGGGCCAACTACACCATGTGTCTTTCATTCTTCAGCTTCCTACCCCAGGTATGTTCTCAAGGCAAAGGCAGAGGTGCAAAGGACAAGCCCCAATGTTCAAGTCCATTCCAAGCCTCTGCTTGCTTCCTGTCTGCTCACACCCCATTGGCCAGAGAAAGGCACATGGTGAAGGACAGAGTCTCATCCTCTTCAGTGGGATGGCTGCAAAGTGACATGACCTGGGACGTTGAATCAGGGCTGGGTGAAAAACTGGGGCCATCAGTGCAATTTAGCACACTTCCTGGACCACAGGGAATCTACAATCCAAACATTTGCTTAAATACTTCTAAAACCTATTTATGGTTTTCAATGTCTCACATTTTTAAATTAAAGAATGGCCCAGTTTTACAAGTCTTACCAGTCTTACCACCTGTAACGTAAAAGGCACTTCCTTCTATTTATGTTAGTTTATCTCTTTTGAGCTGTCATAAGCACCATCTTTCTAGTATGAAGAGATTTGGTCAATAAACTTGAGTACTCTTCATTCTTGTTCCATCTCATACTATTTTTCTTGTTGTTCTTTTTGAGTCAGGCTTTTTGCTTTCCCTCCTAACCCCCTCTGATTCCCTTAATCATTCCAGTTGCTCTTTTGGGGAAACAGTCTCCATTTCCAAAATTCTTCCTTTAAGCATGACTACCAGCATTGTGTTCCTACATGTATGGGGTAATGTCCTCTCTTTCGTTTCCAGAAACTTCTGGATGATGCTAGCCATTGTGGTAATGGAAACTTATTGAGTTGAAGTCTTCGGGAGGAACAACTTTGAATGACTTCCAGGTCCTTTTCCTGAGTCAAAAGTGATTTCTCTTCATCAGCTCTCAAGAACAGCCAACATATATACACCATGGATTTTCTAGACCAGTTCCAGTTTATGTAATTTTACTATCTATCACAACTTTTGGTGGCAAAATTATGTTTTGGTTATAGTTTGAATCATTTTTTTCAAATGTTTGTCTATGTATTAATGATCTTCCAAAAATCTGCTTTATGACATGTTTTTCAGAATTTACAAAACTTCTTTCAAATAATCAAGGTATCACAAAATGAAGATTAGAAATACTAAGTGATCTTAAAAATATTATTGGCAATTTCAGATATTTTACTTATTTTCAGCTTGCTGTTGTTGTTAGTTGCCATTGAGTCAGTTCCGACTCATGGTGACCACAGGTGTGCAAAGTAGAACTGCTTCATAAGGTTTTCAAAGCTGTGACCTTTCAGAAGCAGATCACCAGGCCTGTCTTCGGAGGCACCTCTGGGTGGGTTTGAACCACCAACCTTTCTGCTAGTAGTTGAGTGGGTTATTGGTCAGCAAATGTTCAAGACTGGGAGTTACAGAGTGTCTTAGGCATCTAGTGCTGCTATAACAGAAATACCACAAGTGGATGGCTTTAACAAAGAGGAGTTTATTCTCTCACAGTCTAGTAGGATACAAGTCCAATTTCAGGCCATCAGCTCCAGGCAGAAGCTTTCTCACCCTGTCAGCTCTGGAGGGAAGTCCTTGTCATCCATCTTCCCTTGGCCTGGGAGCATCTCAGTGCAGGAACCTCAGGTCCAAAGGACACACTCTGCTCCCAGTACTGCTTTCTTGGTGGTGTGAGGTCCCCGTGTCTCTCTGCTCACTTCTCTCTTTTATATCTCAAAAGAGATGGGCTCGAGACACTATCTAATCTTGTAGATCTCATAAATATAGCTGCCATGAATCCATCTCATTACATCATAGTGATAGCATTCACAACACATAAAGAAATCACATCAGATAACAAAATGGTAGACAATCATACAGTATTGGAATCATGACCTAGCCAAGTTGACAGATATTTTGTGGGGACACAATTCAATTCATGACACAGAGCAAGTTATTTTCTCTGTCCAAGAAGTTCATTTAGAGTTACCCCCAAAGCAGACTGAGAAACTAGACCATGAGATAGTCTTATTAAAATAAATCTGCACTGTTTTTAATGTAGTGTAGTGAGTTAGCGCATGCCTTAGGAGAATGGATTTTGGTCTGTGATGAAACAAAGGATGAAGCCAGTAGTAGGTAAACTTATTGGAACAAATTCTCATTTCTGTGCAGGAAAGGTTTGCTGTCGAGTACACAGGCAGAAGTAGGTATTTCTCAATTCTTCATCCTGAGTTCTCTGTTACATGCAGGCCAAGGAGCAGGCAGAGAAAAGGACCATTGGCTGCTTCCAGACACCACGTTGCCTTCAAGTTCATTCTCCCTCAGCATCCGTCCTGTGGATCTCAGAACAGCCTCGGAACTACTGACCACTCTGACTGGGATCACAATAGAGGGTCCCGAGCAGAGAGGGAGAAAGATGTAGAACAAAAAATCAAATTCACAAAAAAGACCAGACTTACTGGTCTGAAAGAGACTGGAGGAACTCCAGAGACTATGGCCCTAAGACACCCTTCTGAACTGGAGACCTGGAGACCACCTTCCAGTCAAACCATAGACAAGACCATAAAATAAACAGTAACACCCGAGAAGAAAGTGCTCCTTAGAACAATCAATTATACTCGATGAAAAGGACAACATTTGCCCAAAAGCAAAGATGAGAATGCAGGAAGGGGTAGAAAATCCAGATGAAAGGAAACAGAGAGCCCAGGGTGGAAATGGGGAGAGCGCTGACACATTGCAGGCAATGAAACCAAGACCATGAAACACCTTATGTACAAACTATCAAATAGGAATCTAAATTGCTCTGTAAACTTTCACCTAATACACAATTAAAAAAAAAAACAGCCTCAGAGGCAGGAGACTTCTGGTTCCCTGACTTTTTCAGATAAATCCTTATTTTAGAACTGCCCACCTGAGATAGCCCATGGTACAATATATATGATATTATTATGATTATGATCATATTCTGATTATCAGGGGCAGTGGTGGTGGAGTGGTAGAATTCTCCCATTCCATGAGGGAGACTGGTTCGATTCCTGGCCAATGTACCTCATGTGTAGCCACCATGCGTCTATCGGTGGAGACTTGCATGTTGCTATGATGCTCAACAGGTTTCAGCAGAGCTCCCAGACTAAAACTAGGAAGAAAGGACTGGCAATCTACTTCCAAAAATCAGCCAATGAAAATTTTATGGATCACAATGATCCAATTCCATTGTACGTGGGGTCACCATGAGTTAGGGGCCAACTCAATGGCAGCTACCACCACCAACAATTATGACCATCATATTCATTTTATAGATGAGAAAACTGGGATTCAAGGAAGCTAAGAAACTTGCCCAAGACCCTGCAGCTTGTAAGAGTCGGAGTTGGGATTTGAACCCAGGGTGTCTGGCCCCGGAATCCACACCTAGACCAAGCACCAGGCACTTACACTTGACAGCACTAACGTGCACCCACTACCCTTGCAGGATACCAGATCTCAGCAGCCTGCTCATCTTGGGACCTCTTGTAGCACCTCCCACAGTACCCAGTGCATCAGGGCAATCTCAACACACGCAATCAGAGAATAGAAGGAAGAGTCATTCTCACCTCCCCTACTGCCTCCTTACGCAGGTAAACCCACACGGGTGTACCAAAGTGCACTAATTCACCTTTCACCACTACTTGAGGCAGGAGAGACCAGCCTGCTTGCTTCTTGCATTGAAATATTTTCACTTTTCCTTTTAAGGGTTCATACTTTCCTGCAGTTTAGCCACACTGCGTGATTTATGCCCTTTCGTTCCTGGCCTTTGCTCTAATCAGCCGGTACAATTCAAAGGTAATGGTACAGAAGGATCCAACCATGGTTTCTGCATGCATCGTTACATCTCATTCCATAAGATGTGCTCTCAGCATCTGGGTGCTCAATAGAAGTGCTACCTGCCTCTTCAGCAATCATAACTCGCTCTCACAGCAATGAGGACGACGGCTTCCTGTTGTCCTGTCCTCACACAAGCACTATTCTGGTGGCTTTGTGGATTAATTCAGTCTTTGCCGCTACCTTATGAGGCAGATGTAAGTATTGTCTTCTTTTTCACAGATGGAAAAACTAAGGTGCAGAGAGGGTCATTAACTAGCATGAGTTCATATGGTTAAAAAGTGGTGGAGTCAGGATTTGAACCTAGGCAGCCTGACTCCAAAACACTTAGGCATGAAGCTAGTACGCCTATTTTCAAAGCCACCCAGGACAATTTAGCTAATACACAATACACTACAGTCACCTCCAACAAATACCAAATTTAAACTGAGGAAGAGAAACAATGAAGATGTGAAGAGAGAAAAGGCGGAAATATGAGACAAGAAAAATCATCTCCTGTGATAACGCGAGGCTGTCAACATCTGGATTTTGCTGAGCTTTTTTTTAAAGAAATAGAAACATTCTCTTGGCGGATTTCAAATGAGGCAATAGGTCTCAGATTTGTGAATGGCAGTAATTTAATTTAAGCGTTCAATCCACTGATCATTGAAAAAATAAAAAGCTCCTGAACAATAGTTTTGAAAGACTGTGTTTCTATGCCAGTGCCACGAAAAATCTGCTCCTAAGTCACGTTCGAGTCTCCATCACTTAAATGTGTGAGGAGGCTGCTTTGCAGTATGTGCGAAAAGGAAGTCCCTACATCCTGGCACTTGTCAAAAGAAGCATCTTGCTTTCCCAAGGCATGCAGATTATTTGTCAGAACTGGGTTAATTATAGCTTTTCTTGGAGCGCTCTGGATGGATTCTGTGACCTTTGGAAGTCCCTCAGAGCTCCCATGAGAGGAGGCAGTCACCAGTCCAGCTTCGCCCGACCTGTGGTTAGCTTAATTACTAGCTAACCCTTCCACTAAGCCTCCAGTTGCATTTTTCGGTTAATGTATCATTTGTAGAGTCTTTAGATATTCTTGTTGGTATTGTAGGCTTGGGGAGATTATTAACTCAATAACTGATGACATTCCCACAAGAATGTTTTAAAACTCTATCTACAATGAGAATTATGGTGGTGACTCTATAAAGCATGTTCACTGTTTTCCAAGAATCTGGACTGAGACCAAGAATTATTTTGTAACAATATTCCAAATGAACCCCAATGTCAACGATGTTTTGTCATCTGGCACTCCAGACTCAGAGAGACGGAAGCAAATACCCAACTGCACAGCTAAGAGCATTTATTTGATTTCTCTTTTTAGTTTTACAGGTAGTAACCTACGCTTTAAGAAGCAAAGAATATCCCTATGTCATCATAAGAACTTACCATCTTTTGGACATTCTCGTCGGTAATATTGGTGTTATAATCCCAAGAAGCAAGTGAACTTTGATAAGACAGGTCTTCGGCTTCTTGGTTAAATGTGTCCAAAAAGGTCCTGGCCAGATCCTCGGTGGTAGATTGAGCAGCAGTTACAGCCATAAGGCTGAGAAAGAGCCAGAAAGAGCCTGACATCTTTCCCCAAGCACCAAGATCCCATCCACTGAACAAGTTTCCCTAGAGGAAAAAATCCTCATAAGTTTTTTTTTCTCTCATCAGCCTTTGAACTTGGGCTGGGCACTGAGCAGGGAAGACCAAAAAAAAAAAAAAAAAAGAAGAAGAAGAAATAAAAAAAGAAAACACAGTCAACAATCTGCTGAACCAATATAGAGTTTATCCTGGAGAGGACAGATATATCAGCAGATTTTAGAATGACTTTTTCTAAGTAAATAAAATAAACAAATGTTATTTTGTCAATCCTAGAGAACCATAACTCTCTCAGCACTTTATGGACAAATCAAAATGTTTATACATGGTTAATATGTTCCTAAAAAGCTTTTTAAAGATATGCTGAAGATGCTAAAATTTTACAGTGACAGAAGATGCCTATGATTATGGATCATGGGAGTAATCTTGTTGCTTACATGTTTTTCAGACAACTCCATTAATAGTCAGTTATCCCTCCCTTTCTTTTTATTTCAGGCTCATATTCATAGAAATCCTCCACTTGGGTAGCATTTTCCCTTCCTAAATAAATGCCCGGGCCCTTGTTCTTATGGAATTCATTAATTTTTATTCTGATAATCTTTCATTTCCATGGCTATTTTAAAAAATGGTAAGACTACTTTCTACCCCACAAGCTAATGTTCCTCGTCTGGCTTTGGAAAGCTCGACAAGGTTCATCTTCCTGTTCTCAGGTAGCCATGTTAAGCACTGGATCTGTGACTGACTGTGCCTCCTTCCCTTTCACTTACCTGTTCAAAACTCAGTTGAGGTCACAAAGAAGGAAGAATAATGCTATAATATCATGTAAAATACAAAGAGTGTTGATGTGATGTCCTGGCCATCCATAGCCATGTGATCACAGCAACGTGGGATTTGGAGAGGTTCCAGCCATTATCATGTTAAATTTAAGGAGCTGGCTTAGTGTCCTCATTCCTGGGGTGTAGGCATGAATGTCATAGATAAAAAAAAAAAGAGGGGTCACTTTAAATGGTAGGGGTCGTGGGCCTGTTTCACTGTGATTGTGAAATCTTCACACAGGAAAACATTTCTTCACCCAGAAAAACAAGTTCCCCAAGTTCAGGTGAAATGACAGTGGCCAGTTGCCATTGAGTCAATTCCAACTCATGGCGAGCCCATGTGTGCAGAGTAGAACTGTGCTCCATAGAGTCTTCAAGGCTGTGACTTTTTGGAATCAGAAGATCAGGCCTTTGTTCTGAGGCACCTCTGGGTGGGTTCGAACTGCCAACATTTTAGTTAAGTCAATCGCTTAACCATTTGCCCGACCCAGGGATTCCATGAAATGGCAGTCGAAAAACATTCATGATAAGAGCTTCCACTACTTCCCCTTATCCAAAGCTGCATATATCATTGTACAATGAGGAAAAAAACGATTATAAGTAACACTGTTCGAAGTGGCTTCCATTGTATTAGCTCATTTAAGCATCATGACAAACCTATAGGTAAGTATTATCGCCATTTTACAGACTATAAAATTGAGACTCAGAGAGCTTAAGTAAATTGCCAGGACATGAATCCATGCAGTCTAATTCTAGAGTGCAGGCACCTCACTGAGTTGTAGCCCACAGTCCAAAAGCAACAATGGAGGTGCCAGCAGAGGGGTGCCTGCCTTCGCAGTGGTGATGATAGATTTGTTTTCACCACATAAAAAGAGATGGGTCATTACTATTCTTGACATGAATCGAAATACATGAGCCTTTTAAGAAAAACAAAGTCATTGACAAATTTAAGACATAATGATAAAGAATGTTAACAAGAAAGTGAGATGGGAAAAACACCAGTGCAGAAAGGTCTGTCCCAGCAAGGCTCCTCTCGCATTCAAGGAAGCTGAGATCAATGTGCTGCTAACCTGCATTTGGAGAGAAATCAGACAAGAGAGGAGCAGGCTCTGAATAAAGAGTTGGAAGGCTACTTTAAAAAAAAGCTGAAACAAAACTCCACCCAGGCCACTTCGTGAATGAAGTGCTTGGGTTTCAGGAAAAAAAAAGAAAAATGAAAGTAGTTCAAATTCAATTCATTGAGGCAGAAAATAAGATTAACGTGATCAAATGGAAATGGAGAAAACAAGATATGAAATCTGAAAGCTACAAACAGATGGGCAAGCAGCCTGAGATAACAGTGAGGCAGAAAAATACCAGAAGCGAAGAAGCTAGGAGAAGTGAAGGAAGCAGGAGAATTGTCTACAGTATTTCTGTGGGAAAACTAGCTTCTGATGGCCAGCTTGCAAGTGTAGGCTGAATTGTTGCAATTTTTGTTCACTGTCCACCAAAAAGATGCTGATGTCCTGATGGTTACCTGGAAGAGCTCTCTTCGAGGCCATTCTGAGAAGTGGAGACATGGGGATGGGACCCAGAAGAAGAATTGGCAGAGTTGTCTTTGAGAAAGAATGGAAAGCTAGGAGAAAGGAGAAGACAGGAAGTTCAGGAAAGCTGTTCTAATTTTCAAAAGGGTCAGGGGAAGTGGATTTCATAAACTGTAGACTGGAGAGTTTGATCTTGACACCTGACAAAACTATAAAACGTAATTTTTTTACAGTGTGGTTTCCACTTTGAAAATATATCTCTGGTCCATTAGGGATTCGCTAGGAATAAGTCAGCGGCTGCTTACCTCATTTCCTTTCTGATAAGAGACTAGAAGAGTTGGAAAAAAAATCCAAAGACAGTGGATCTTCCATTTCAGTAAGGAATTTAACAAAACATAAAGTTTTACAAGTAGATCCAAATGTCCCCCAAAATAACCACGGAAGTACAGAATTAGGCAGTCCTCTGATCAAGAATAGTTCATGCACAAAACAACAGAGAATCCTGATCCAGTACTTGTTGCTGTTAGTTGCCATCAAGTCAATTCCAACTCATGCGTGCAGAGTACAACTGGGCTCCATAAGGTTTTCAGAGCTGTGACCTTTTGGAAGCAGATTGCCAGGCCTATCTTCCAAGGCACCTCTGGGTGGGTTCGAACCACCAACCTTTCCACTAGTAGTTGAGCAATTAGCCATTTGAGGTTAACCAGGGACTCCTTATTCAGTAATTATCCAACAAGGATTTATTAAGCACCTCTTGTGTATCAGCCACTACTCTACACGTTGAATATACACTGATGAATAAGACAGGAAAAGTGCCTGTGTGCATAGTATTCTAGGAGGTGGAGGTGGTGGTAAGAAACAAATAGGAGAGAAGTGCTATGACTTATAACAGGAGAATAAGGGAATGGAGAATGATGGGGTGGGGAGAGAAATTTCCTACAAGAAGGGCCTCTCCGAGAAGATGCCATTGGAGCAGAGACCTGAAGGAAGGGATGAAAGTCATGTGGCTATCTGGGGGAAGACTGCTCCAGCCAAAGGGAACAGCCAGTGCGAAGGGTGTATGCAAGTCTCAAGAACATCAGAGCATGTTGTGACTGGAGTCCAGTGCACAGGGGAAAATGGCGAGAGGCGAAGTCTGAGAAGGAGCAGGGGATCAGATCAGGAGGACCTTAGAAAAAATTGTTTTACTGCGAATGAGATGGGAAGACGTGAGAGGGCTTTAAGCAGAGGAGTGATCTGATAAATGTTTTCATAGGATCACTCTGGCTGCTGCTTTGAGAACAGACAGTCAAGGGTTAGGGGTGGAAGCAAAGAGACCAGTGAGGGAGCTACTGCAGAAGCCCGGTCAAGCTGGTTGAAGATAAGCTTGATATGAGTTCTAAGTCCAACTTGACTGCCCAAGAAAAGGTGACTCCATCTCAGACTACCTTAGACTTTGGTAATGGAAGTATTAGATATAAAGTAATCTAGAGCGTCATGTTCATTTCTGAGGACCAGAATGTTAGAGAGATACAGAAGCGTATCCAGAGGAAAATAAATAAGAGAGTAGATGGGTCGATAAATAACGTAATTTGAAGCACAGTTCTGACATGGGAGAGAAGGCTTAGAGTGCACACTTCTCTTCCATCATGGGACTGTCATTTAGAGGAAGACCTGGGTAGCATAATGGATTTGCTCTGCCACTTATTTAGCTGCGTGACTTTAGACACCTAATTTTCTTGTTTTGAAGATGATGATAATAGTATACCTATCTCATAGGGATGTGAGTATTATATGAATGAATACATGAGAACACACAGAACAATTCTGGGAGCCTAGTAATAACAGCCACTCAAAATGAGAGGAGCTGTGTAATCATTAGGGAACTTGGTTTTAAAACCACTTGAGGTAGAAATCTTTCTAACGTACATTCCATTTTAATCAGAATGTTGCCTGGACATTGTTTTATATCCTCTTTTTTTTTCTTTTCAGATGACTCAGTGTCATCATCTTGAACATTGTTTACCGGCTAAGCTGTAATGTGACAATGTCCTCAGACCTTATACGAAATGGCTCCAAACAGCTTTATTGCTATTAATTCTGCTGTCTCGGCAGGTTGAGTTCACTGTTACTTCTTAGAGTATCAACTTCCAGTAGCCCTGCCTACTGCAAATCCCCTCCCTGTTACTGATCTGCTATCTGTTAAAACTTAAAGGGAAACCAGATAACCAGGGAGTCCAATCTGAAAGCTCCCTCTTCATAGGCTTAGACCTAAGGGTGGGTCGTCGCTCAACTTGAGCAAAGTGCACCAACTTTGAGATATGTATTTCCCTTACTGCTCCACTTTTTACATACTTCTTCTGTGCCATAAATGGTGAGGTTGCCAAATAACTAACAAAAACTCCCTCTAGTCCCCCCGCAAAACCAAAAAACCAAACCCAGCGCCGTCAAGCCTATTCCGACTCATAGCGACCCTATAGGACAGAGTAGAACTGCCCCATAGAGTTTCCAAGGAGCGCCTGGTGGATGTGAACTGCCGACCCTTTGGTTCGCAGCCATAGCAATTAACCGCTGCGCCACCAGGGTTTCCTAGTCCCCCAAGTAGAGAGAATAAGTTTGATAAACAGAGGGGGAAAAAAAGGATATTTGGTGCCATTTCTTGTGTGAAAATTGATGGAGTCATGCTTCTGACAGGAAGAAGGAAGGGGATGAGGAATAGATAGCATGGAGAAATTGAAACCTGCTGGCATGGCCGAGAATTACGTGCATTTAGTACAACTGGTTTTGACCACATACTTATCACACGACGTGAGTTTCTAAGTGGTGTACAGAAATACATGACAAGCTGGCATTTTAGCTCAAACAAACTGATAAAGCTCTTTCCTGTTTACATTTCTAGTGGCATACCAAAAAACCAAACCCACTGCCGTCAAGTTGATTCCGACTCGTAGCAATTCTACAGGACAGAGTAAAACTGCCCCACAGAGTTTCCAAGGAGCACCTGGTGGATTTGAACTGCTGACCTTTTGGTTAGCAGCCATAGCATTTAACCACTAGGTCACCAGCGTTTTCATCTAGTGGCATAGCAGTCCCATTTTTCTACCATCAAGCAAAGATATCATCATTAAACAAATTGACACAGATTTTCAACAGACGGAATCCAAATTTGTGAGGATAAACTGTGGATTATGGGGAGATTGTACTGATTATTATTGGCCTGAACCTACGATAGTACTAGCATTTAGTATTTTTAGTTCCACCCCAGACTGTACAAAATATCAGGCAACACGAGAGCAGGGGAACCACTAATATAAATTTATATCTAGAGCCTTAAAAGCCATTGTAAAAACTTGAGTCTTTATCCTAAGTGAAATGAGGAGCCATGGTAGAGTTTGAGCATAGGAGTGGCATGATCTCACTTACATTTTGAAACAATCCCTCTGACTTCTGTGTGGAGAAGACTGCATGGGGGCAAGACTTAAGGTAGGGAGACCAGGCTATTACAACAATCCAGGTGGGATATGATGGTGGCTGGATGGTAGCAATAGAGTTAACGGGAACTGATTGAATTCTGAATGCATTTTGAACGTAAAGCCAACAAGATTTGGTGATAAATTGGATGGAGAGTGTGAAAGAAAGAGTGGATTACTCCAAAGTTTGGGGTTGAACAATTGGGAGGTTGAGGCTGCCATCAATTTAGATGGAGAAAGTTGCAGGTAGAGCATGTTTGGAAGGAAGTCTAAGAGTTCAGTTGAGTTCATGGTATCTGTTGGAAATCCAAGTGAAGATGTTAAGAAGTCAGCTGGATATACAAATTTGAAGTTTAGCAGAGAAGTCAGGGATAGAGATATAAATTTGGGAGCTGTCAGCTTGAGATGGTTAGTCAAATAATGTCTTTTTAGCTAAGACTAACAGGAAAATAGCTTACTTTTTCAGGAACCCAGGGTGCTGGAAAATATTACTTAGTCTAGACCTCAGGAGGGAAATGGGATGGAAAAATCAGGGGAAAAAATTTGCATTAAACAAGCTCCTCCACAAAGGAGCCATCCGTGGACTGAACAGGGAGGTGATAAAAGGGAGTTTCGGGAACTGGGCCAGAGCATCACTCTTCTTCACTGTTTTATGGCAAAGTAGGCATGTCTCAGGAGCACAGGATGGCTGAGATGAAGCAAGGTACGTGCGCAAAGAAGGCAGCTGACATGAGAGACAGTCAAAGTCAAATGGCTTAGACCCAATTCAGGTCTAGGCCGCCACATTGGTCAGCATTAAGACCATGGAAGATTCCTTTGGGAGCCAGCTCTTGCCTCTCAGCTAGAGTCTGAGGGTTACTAAAGATGTTTACATTTTATTTTTTTTTTCTTATTGTATTGACTAGAATATATGTGTATATATACACATATGTTTGTATATACACATATACATACATATATATGAATATCAAATATAGAGCCAAGAGTTGGTGTCTTTATGTGTCCCTTATTTGTTTTTTGATTTTAAGGGGACACTCCCTAAAATTAACTATTAATTAAAATATTTGCTGTTGATTTGAGAAATACTTTGATTTGGAATGTTAAGGTAGTAGTATCCTATTATTGGTTTGCTAAGTACTTTTTTTTAACTCGTGGAAGATTCTTAAATGTTTGATACCTATTGAAATAATTCTATTTTTCTCCAATGTCCTTGAGGTGATGTGATAAATTGATTTCCTAGCATGTAACTCTACGTACTTTCTCACATTGGGCCATATTTGGTCATTTATTATTTTTTGTTGTGCTCTTGCATTAGATTTATTATTTTGTTTAGAATTTTTTTTATATTCATATCATAAGTGGGACTGATCTGCAATTTTCTATATTGTGTCCTCTTTGTTAAGTTGTAGAATCAGGGCTTTGGTAGGACCATAAAATGAATAGAGAAGTCTGTTATATTTATTTTTCTATGAGACCGTACATATGCAAAAGTACTATTTGTTTCTCAAAATTTTACAAGATTTTGCCAATAAAACTAACTGGTTAGGACTTTTTGAAGAGACAGTTCACTGTAGTGTCCATTTCTTTTATAACTATCTCTTAAAATTTCTACTTCTTCTTGATTCAATATATATTATCTCCCAAAGTCATTCATTTTAGAGTTATGGCAGGGAGTTGCCCATACTTTTCTTGTAGTAAATTAACTTCTTTACAACTGTCTTGTCATTCCCAATTTTGCGTATTTGTGCTTTCTAACTTTTTTCTTTTTTGTTGTACTTTAGACAAAGGTTTACAGAATAAGCTAGCATCTCATTAAACAGTGCACATACTGATTTACAACACTAATTAACAACCTGACAACATGTCAAAACTCTCCCTTCTCAACCTTGGGCTCCCTTTTACCAGCTTTTTTGTTCCCTCCTGCCTTCTAGTCCTTGCCCCAGGGCTGGTGTGCCCCTTTAGTCTCGTTTTGTTTTATGGGCCTATCCAATCTTTGGCTGAAGGGTGAACCTCTGGAGTGACTTCATTACCGAACTGAAAGGGTGTCTGGGGGCTTGACCTTCAGAGTTTCTCCAGTCTCTGTCAGACCAGCAAGCCTACTCTTTCTTTTTGAGTTAGAATTTTGTTCTACATTTTTCTCCAGCTCTGTCCAGGACTCTGTCTTGTGATCCCTGTCAGAGTGTCAGCGGTGGTAGCCGAGCACCATCTAGTTGTACTGGACTCAGTCTGGTGGAGGCCGTGGTAGGCGTGGTCCATTAATCCTTCAGACTAATCTTTCCCTTGTGTCTTTGGTTTTCTTCTTTCTCCCTTGCTCCAGATGGGGTGAGACCAGTGGAGTATCTTAGATTGCCACTCACAGTCTTTTAAGACCCCAGACGCTACTCAACGAAGTAGAATGTAGAACATTTCCTTTATAAACTATGTTATGCCAATTGAGGTAGACATTCCCGGAGACTATGGTCTCCACAACCCCCATCCTAGTAATTCAATCCCTCGGGGAGTTTGGATGTGTCTATGGAGTGAAGAGTTTTACATTTTGGTTAGAGCTTCTTAATTGACTCTCAGTATCTTAGAATAAGGCTTCATCCTTATTGTCTCCTTCAGTCTTCAGAGTAGAAAAGCCATGTTCTATTATCCAACTGGAAAGGTTCAGCAGAAGTAGTTGTCTTCTTGAGTTCTAGCAGGCTTATCTTGGAGACTCATTGTACCCCTCTCTCCTCATCCTCTAAGGGATTTGCCTGATCTGGGACATCAGTGAGACTTGGCCAAGGCTAGTTACTGACTTCATCCTCAACCGCCCTATTCACTCAGAAAGTCCCTTCCACCAAGTTGGAAGAGGAGACCTCACAGGGAGCTAATGGCACAATATGCAAATGGCAAGAGTTGCACCAATGCCTAGGTTGATCTTAGGAGTGAAAAACAAAGGTATAACCTCCCAATTTTACTAAAAACTGTTTTTTCCTCCTGAAAACCTGACAACTCAGGATTTTAATAATATTATGATTCTCTTTTTTAATGGGTAAAGGAGTAAAGTTCAAACTGCCTATTCACCCTATTAAAATTGAACCTTACCATCACCACCAGGACCACATATACGTGTATTAATACTATTTAGACAGCTTCCATCCTTTATTTTCCTCCATGGAACTTTCCACCATCTGCTACACTATACTGATAACTACAAGTTTTACTTTATTGTCTGTCTCTCCCAACTAGAATATAAGCTCCAAGATGGCAGAAATTTTTCTCCTTTGTTTTGTTTTTTCCCTCTCACTGGCATATCCCCAGATGCTTAGAAAAGTGCCTGGCACATAATAGGCATCCAATAAATATTTATTAAATGAAGACATTTTATCTAAACTCTGTAGTAATGAGGAGGAGGGTCGCTCAGTTGTCTAGACTATATGTAGCATAATTCTTTTTTAATAAGGTCTATTTTATGTTTATTTGACCAACCATAGGAGGTGATGGATAGAAATAAATATCAACTGAAAAGAGGTGGAAAGAAGTTTTCTAGACTAAGATGTGATTTGGAAGCTATGGTTAGAGTTAATATGATGGAAGATGTAGAAGAAAAATAACATGATTACTATAAGCCAGGAACTGGGCTAATTTTTTGCCTTACATGTGTTAAGTCACTGAATCCACCAAATGACCCTGTAAGGAGGGCATTGTTATCGCCTTTTTATAGATGAGGGAAATGTACTTCAGCTCCATCAAGCCACTTCTTCCAAGGTCATGCTATTAATAAGTAGCAAAGGCAAGAATTGAATACTGGTCGGTCTTTCCCTGGAGCAAGATATCTCAGCACACAATCAATGTTTTAGGCAACAATAGTACTGAGGATGCTCTGGAATTTTATGAAGGGAACCATCTTCATGTCACAGCTACTATAGTGACAAAGCTCATGTTGTTGTTGTTAGGTGCCGTTGAGTCAGTTTGACTCATAGCGACCCTATACACAACAGAATGAAACACTTCCTTGTCCTGTACCATCCTCACAATTGTCAATATGCTTGAACCCACCGTTGTAGCCACTGTGTCAATCCATCTCTTTGAGTGTTTTCCTCTTTTTCACTGACCCTCTGCTTTATCAAGCATGATATCTTTCTCCAGGGACTGATCCCTCCTGATAACATGTCTGACGTATGTGAGACTCAGTCTCACCATCCTCGGTTCTAAGGAGCATTCTGGTTTTACTTCTTCCAAGACAGATTTGCTCGTTCTTTTGGCAGCCCATGGTATATTCAATATTCTTCACCAACACCACAATTCAAAGGCATCAGTTCTTCTTAGGTCTTCCTTATTCACTGTCCAGCTTTCGCATGCATATGAGGTGACTGAAAACACCATGGCTTGGGTCAGGCACACCTTAGTCCTCAAAGCTACGTCTTTGCTTTCCAACATTTTAGAGAGGTCTTTCGCAGCAGATTTGCCCAATACAATGTCTTTTGATTTCTTGACTGCTGCTTCCATGGGTGTTAATTGTGGATCTAAGTAAAACGAAATCCTTGACAACCTCAATCTTTTCTCCATTTATCATGATGTTGCTTATTGGTCCAGTTGTGAGGATTTTTGTTTTCTTTACATTGAGGTATAATCCATACTGAAGGCTGTGGTCTTTGATTTCATTAGTGTTTCAAGTCCTCTTCACTTTCAGCAAGCAAGGTTGTGTTATCTCCATAACGCAGGTTGTTAATGAGTCTCCCTCCAATCCTGATGCCCCGTTCTTCTTCGTATAGTCCAGCTTCTCGGATTATTTGCTCAGCATACAGATTGAATAGGCATGGTTAAAGGATACAACCCTGACGCACACTTTTCCTGACTTTAAACCAATCAGTATCCCCTTGTTCTGTCCGAACAATTGCCTCTTGCTCTATGTAAAGGTTCCTCATGACACAATTAAGTGTTCTGGAGTTCCCATTCTTCTCAATGTCATCCATAGTTTGTTAGGACCCACACAGTCTAATGCCTTTGCGTAGTCAATAAAACACAGGTAAACATCCTTCTGGTACTCTCTGCTTTCAGCCAGGATCCATCTGACATCAGTAATGATATCCCTGGTTCCACATCCTCTTCTGAAACCGGCCTGAATTTCTGGCAATTTCCTGTTGATATACTGCTGCAGCCGTTTTTGAATGATCTTCAGGAAAAGACAAAGCTCATGCTGACTGTGAAACTGGGTGGAGTAGCAGGAATGGAAATCTCTCCTGCCAATTTCATTAATAATTTTTATTTCATTACTAAATTTAGTTATCTACTTTTTTTTTTTTTTAATGCTACATTGGTTCTTCACTCTTACTGGGCACTGTCTTGCCTGTGGCCATAAGCTGCCATTCCTTATCTCACAGCCGTGGTCATCAAGAGTTCCTAGGCGACCAGATAGAGGATATTCTTTAAATAGGGACAACAAAATGGCATGTTCCAGAAAATAACAGAAGAAACCAGGAACAAGCATTCTAGATTAAGAGTCAAGAGGTGTACACCCTCTTTAAACTGAGCCAGCAAAATATGTGGCTGATAATTCTAGCATTGCCAGTTTATTCCACAGTCTGGAGGTGCTCTGAACTCAAAAGGCTAGAGCGCCATCAAAATTTCATGCTATTCCTTGAGTAGTAACTGTGCCTTAAAGATCGTCCTTATAGCCGGTCATTAGCTTCAGCAAATATGAGGTAGACAAGTAACCAGAGACCTAGTAAAGTGGACAGATTACTGGCTAAACTGAAAAGTTGCTCTGGCAATCACGTTGCACAGTGACAATTGTTTCAAGAGAGCTAGGATGAGGAAATTATGACCTGGAGTTCTCAGAGGTGCCACACCTGTTAACGAATCTGGTACTGCAATAAAAAAATAGAAGTGCTTATTTCAGAATAAATTAGTGAATATCAGTTCTACAGAAATAAGGTAACTCTATGAATCACAAGACTTTTGGGATTCTCTGGAAGGCACAATCCAGAACTCTGTTAACTATTTGAGAATCCATTTCTATTCCCCATGGGATAATGATGTCACCCCAAATTTTCTATGTAATATATTTCATTTGTAATGGATGGTTGATTGGCCAATTCAAAAGAGAATATATGATGAATATAATGCTGAGACACCAGAAACAACTTCAAGTGTTGTCAAGATACTTCGCTATGTCATAATCACATAAAACAGTCACAGGAAATAACATTCCTTAAGTCCTAAGAGTGAAAAATTGTTACTGCAAGGACAGAATGGCATTACAGAGTGCATGATAATGAGTCTACAATGTATACAATTCTCTTCTTTTCCATTTGTACCCCTCTCTGACGCACATTACCTGAGAAAAAAAGCGTATTAACACCAGTGGCGCTGGAAGGATTGTAAGCCTCAAGGCTTGGGAAGCCATTTTCTTTGAGGGCATCATCAGTGCTCTGGAGAGCTAACTGGGGTTCAGAGAGAAGCTTTTCTGGTCTATAGGACCAGAGAAGGGAGTTAAATTGGGGCTTTGACAGGTTCTTCTAAAATTTTCTGAAAGACTGGCCCTCTTCCCAAGAATACTAGCGTTTATTTGATTGCAGGGTTCCTTTGTGCTCACTCCCTGGATCCTAAGCAAGGGGGAGATGTGAGTGAAAGTATAACAGGTTATAGACTTACCCCAGCTCCCAGAATCACAGAAATGAGGAGTGGATAAATCACAATGTGAATCGTCAGGTACCTAACATCTGAGCTTCAAGGAATACTGGTCTGGATGCCAAAAGTTAAAGAGTAAATGCTCCTCCAGTCTTGGGCCCACATGAATATATGGGCTTGGAATTGCAAGAACTTCTCAAATAAAAATCTCTTGCCTTTTGATGATGCAGGAGATGTAATGTCAATATAAATGTGTAAAACCCGAAGACTAGGTTGGGTAAGAGCCTTTCTGTTACTTCATTCTTTGCCACCAAAGATCTTCCTAAGATTTTCCAACCTGTCTTCAATCTCATCAGAGATCTTCTTAGGCTGAGAAATGTGTTTAATGCTTATAAACTACACACCACAAATTCCGGAGTGAAAACCCCAATCAACACCCCTTCCCCTGGTCCTTTCTTTGTCTTGCTGGCCACAAGCTTGTTTTGAGCAACATTTTTCAGGAAGTCACAGCAGGCAGTGGCTCCATCCACTGAACTAGCCCAAGCTACACCTTGAAGCATGCGCAGATTGAGGAGATCACGTCCTTCAACCCACCCCGGGCCCAATTGTCACCGGAAGGAACGATATTTCCCAGCCCATGATTTCACCCGATTCCAATTCAGAATCGAGGAGTTCCACTACACACACATCTGAAGGAAGGTAATTTAATATCCAGACCTCCAAGTATGGGCACGGGAGGGCTAAGGGTGGAGAGTTCCAGGTTCCAAACCCAACCCCTGACGCCACTGGAAACAAAAAGCTCCCCAGCCCCCTTAGACGGGGAGTACGTGGCCTTATGGCCACTAGACCCCACGTTGCTCCTTGTCTGCGCAGGCAATAAATTTCCACTTTCTGTTTCCCTTGCAACTGGTGGTGTGGCATCTGTCTTATTTCTATCAGCTAATAGGACGGGACAAGAACCCTCCTTAGGTTACAAAAGCAGCAGTGCATCTTTTCCGGGGCCAGTCTGTATGTGACAGGTGTTAGTAATATTAATGTGGATCCCATCCAGGAAGGAATAGGGGCCCTCTGGCCTTGGAATTTGGATAATACCATTAAGCTACAAGATATTATTTTTGGAACTCAGTGGTTCCCAATGTTTCAACACTGGTTTACATAAAAGCAGTCAAGGCCTCAGCCACTTCTACAGGGATGAGATCATTAAGTAATTGTGAAAACTGAAAATTTAAGAATACACTTGAAGGAATTTCATAGTGAGTGTATTTCTCTACTTAGACTGTTCACTGGATTTGGTAGTTGGTATATTGTCCAAATTCTTTTTACCTCTCCTAGATCAACACTGGATCTCCCGAAATTTGACTGGGGATCAGGAGTCAGTACCATTCACTGGGCAACTTGATCATCTTTGGATTTTATCTGAATTTATTTGCTCAATAAGTCCTTGACCCATAGAAATTCCATCTGAACCTGAACTCCAGAGGTATCTCCAAACACTTCCAGAAGATGTCTCTGGAAGACCCATGATGCTTGGAAGCACGATTTTTGTGACCTGGGTCCATGCCTAAAGGTACCATTCCCCTTGGCCAACTGGAGAAACAGTGGGGGAAGGTCATAACTCTCCATCTATTACGCAGTTTGGATTTCAACCCTAGCACTCTTCTAAGGAGAAAAAAAAAAAAGAGAGAAAGCTACTGATAATCAAAAACTAGAGGTAACATGGCCCAGGAGAAAAACCAAAAACCAAGTCCATTGCCATGAAGTCAATTCTGACTCATAGCTACTCCTGCCCCGTAGGGTTTCCAAGGAGCCTCTGGTGGATTCGAACTGCTAAGCTTTTGGTTAGCAGCCATAGCTCTTAACCACTGTACCACCAGGGCTGCAGGCCCAGGACCAAAATCAAAAAATCAAACCAGTTGCTGTGGAGTCAGTTACGACTCAAGGCAAGGCAATTGGTCAAGCACCAAGAAACCCATCAGAACGCATTTGGCATTGGCAACCCAGCACCCTGGAGAGCTCCACTGGGGTCACAGAGCTGTGACCCCAATACTCCCCAGCATGTTTTCTCCTTTTTAAAACGGGCAACTGAGAGCTTGACGTAACTAATGCCATGATGAACCTATAAGTTGTTCTTCCTCCTCCTGCCTCCTTCACATACCTCTGTTAATGACCTTGTTTTGACCTAATGTTAATGACTTTGTTCTTTGTTTTAAACTGATGCAAATAACCTTTTGTTCTGTCCGACAGGAAAATCAGAGCCCAGGTTTCTGATATGTGTATCTTTAGCCTAATAAAGAGACATCTGGCAGGTATCTTTTGTCACTGTCCTGTAATGAATAACTCCTCTTGAGCGTACCTCCAGCCAAGGAGCTACAAAGACACTTGTAACCCTTTTAAAAGTCTATATAAGCTCTAATGTAAAATTGCTCTTTGGGACTCCATAGAGACAGCCCGTGTTGCTGCTGGTCCCGGTGATGTATGCATCTCCTGAATAAACTTTCTCACGCTTTCTGGCTTGGAGTATGTTTCATTGGCTCGACTGCTCCAGTGCACGGACCCTAACTGGGTAACAGAGCCTCTAACAGGTATGAAGATGCCATAGTCAAGCTGTCAACTAGAATAGTAATTTAGATGAGCGGGGAGTGGCATAATAGATAAGAAATTGCCTAACTTTTGCTTAACTTAGAAGAGAGGAGAGATGAGGAGAAGAGAGAGTTAATTCTAGGGCATTAACTAGAGAGTGCAGGCCTATCTTTGTAGGTTATAAATAATGGTATTATTCATATGCCAGGTATCATGCCAAGCATTTCACAAGCACTATCTTCTTGAATTATCACGGCCACCCTATGAGTAAGGAACAAGTATTATTTCCATTTAACAGGTGAGGACATGAAGACTCAAAGAGGTTAACTAAAGAGCCCAAGTCCAATTAACAAGTGGAGGTGCCCAGATATTAGCCAATATATTTACTGTACTGCTCAACTAATTAGGGACATGGCTTGTAATTATTTATTATAAAGTCTTGATGGTAGGTTGCAAAGCTATTTCTTCACTCCTCCCCGTAGCCAGGCCCTTTATAATGTGACTTTGCAATCTCTCCCTCTCCTTGACTCTGCTTTGACCAATAGAATGTGATAGAAGTGACAGCATGCCAGTTCTGAGTGTAGGTCTCAAGGATCCATGCAAGCCGCCAAGTGAATAAGCCTGAGATAAACTCTGAGAAAGTAAGAGACCACTAGAGAAAAGATGAGCCAACCAAGTTGAGGCCAGCCACCAGCCTTCCTGGCAGCTACTCACAGATGCATGAGTGCTTCTCAGCTAAGCCCTGAGACAAAAGAGTGTCAACCCATAGAATCTTGAGCTAACTAAATGCTTGTTGTCTGAAGCCACTGAGTTTTGGGTCATTTGTAATGTAACTAAAAGCTAACTGATGTGTTACTTAATAACTTCACCAAGCTCTTTCCAAATCATCTATTCAGTTAGAATCTTTTTGGGCTGCAAGTAAGAAAACACTCTCAATCAATTGGCTTAAACAACAAGGACAATCTTATTAACTCACATAAATAAAAGACCATGGTAAGGTAAATCCAGGGTTAGTTCATATAGTGGCTTAATGATATCATCAGAGAAACAGGTTTCTTCCATCTTTCCACTCTGCCACCCTCAGCACATTGACTTCTGCTCTGAAGAAGCTGCCCCCTCCCCCACCCCCTTCATGGTCGCAAGATGACTACATTTGTTCCAGGCAGCACATCTAGCAATGACAACATATCATGGAAAAAGAGGGACTTTCATGAATCAATCTCTCTCTTTTTCCCAAGTTAAAAAAGCTGAAAGACAATCGAACTGGGATTCGAATCTTAGCAGTCTGACTTCAAACCCAGACTCTTTGTGGTCAGAAAGGGCTTTCTGAGATAATTTTTATTACAGGCATGGAGAACAGGGACAGCCAAGGCATGAAGAAGCATGAGAGGTGTGGCTGGGGGGTCCCACAGATGGTCTCTTGAAGACAGCAAACGTGCATGCATTACAAACACAGTTGCTCCTTGCACTTCTTGTACTTGATTTTTCTTCATGATTTTCACTGAGGAGGGACAATTAGTGCTCTACCTTATCTTGATGATAGCCTATGTTTTTCTCAGAAGGATCAGAATGTTCAGGAATAGAGAGTAACCGGAGATCACAGATTCTCACAGATAACCTCAGATGGTATGCAGTAAGTTTGTTCTCTTCCGAGCACGTCTATATCAATGCTAGAGAGCAATGGTTCTCCACCAGGGCAATCTTGCTTACCAGGAGGCGTTTGACAATGTCTGGAGACATTTTTGGTTGTCACAACTGGGGGGCGGTTGCTACTGGCATCTAGTGGGTAGAGGTCAGGGGGGCAGCTAAATATCCCACAAGGCACAGGACAGCCCCCGACAACAAAGTATTATCTGCCTCCGAATGTCAATAGTGCCAAGGTTGAAAAGCCCTGATCTAGATAGCACTATGAACATAGTGATCTCAAAAACCAATGTGTGCCCATGATTCTGCTTCTCCACATCTCCACAGCACCAAACAAAATAGCAAATTACCTGGTCCAAGCAGCAAAGCTACCAAGGCATTCAAGCACAAAGTATCTAATCATGCTCGAATATGTATACGCAGTGGTCTCATTAACAAGCAGGGAGAAAGCAGGAAAAAATAAAACATAAACATGAAATATCAGTCCAGATAATTAGCCCTGACTAGGGCATCATGAAAGGTCAATGGTTCGAACCCACAAACAGCTGCAAGAGAGAAAGATCTGGAGATCTGCTCTTGTAAAGATTACAGCTTAGGAAGCCCTATGGGGCAATTCTACTCTGTCATATGAGGACACTATGAGTCAAAATTGACTCGACAGCACCCAACAAAAAAGAGCATCACAGAGGAGAGAATTAACCCTTAGAGTATATACCATGAGCAGGGTACAAAGGTACATTGCCTGGATGAGTCCTCACGAATACCTTTGAGAAAGTTGTTATTTTTCAAAGGAGGAGCCTAGCATTCAGCAAGGTTAGTAACTTGCTCTATGTCACCCAGTAAGAGACCTGGGGTCTAATCTATCTGCAGGTTTTCCATTTCAACCCCTGAGTCTATATAGGATGCAGTAAAGGTTGAGAAGAACTAGTAAGATTGTTGAAGAAGAAAGTAATTATGATTTTGAAAATAGAGGAAAATGAAGGGCTACTTTTGCCTTGAGTTGTTGACGTCAATATGTAGGAGATATTATCCAGACAGTTCTGTCTCTCCCTAGAAAAGAACAGGAAGAAACAGGCTGAAAGGATACGGCGCAGGCTCCTGTTTAGTCCTAAGGGAAAATTGCTTGACAGCGGTAGACTCTGACGCAGGATGTTGTTGGATGCTGTTGAAGAATGTTGTGTAATCTGTGTCTCTGGAGGGTTTTATAGGATAGATTCTTGACCGAGAAGACTTTGAGTGTGGCCCTGTCCAAGGGGGAGGACATGGATGGCCTCTGGGAATGAACCCGACTGCAGACCAGCTGTGGCCTCTTCTGCCCTCCACAACCTTCCACCCCCAATTCCTCTGTAAGAAACCCAGGCAGCTTAGCCCCCCCCCCACCCCATTACTCCCCTCTTTCACTTCTGGCCACTCCCAGAACCCCATCTCTCCTGGTCCTGGACAATTCCGGTTTTGTATGTTTAAATCTAGATGGTGGATAAGGTCCCCAGGTGGTACAAATGGTTTGTGCTCAACTCCTCACTACTAACCTAAAAGTTGATGGTTTGAACCCACCCAGCGGTGCCGTGGAAAAAATCCTGGTGATCTGCTTCCACACAAATTACAGCCAGGGAAACCATATGGAGCAGTTCCACTCTGCACACATGGGTTTGTTATGAGTCGAAAATGACTCGATGGCAACTGGCTTCGTTTTTTAGGTGATGGGTTAGTATACACTATTCCTGAAACTTTTCTCTCTGTAGCACAATTTTTATAAGAAAAAATGGGAGAGACCATCAGTGCTCTACCTTATCTTGGTAATAAGCTATGTTTTTCTCAGAAGGCCCAGAATGTTCAGGAATAGAGAGTAACTGGAGGTCACAGATTCTCACAGATAACAACCTCAGATGGTATGCAGTAACTTTGTTCTCTTCAGAGCACGTCTATATCAATGCTAGAGAGCAGTGGTTCTCAACCAGGGCAAGTTTGCTTACAGGCGAGGGTTGAGGGCACATTGGGTAGGGGCTTGTTACCACTGAGGGATTTCAGCTTCTACCCTGAGCAAAACGGGGAGTCATGGGGAGGTTTGCATAAAGAAATGACAGAGTCTGACTTTCTGTTGTAACAGGCTATGTCAGGGTTTTCTTCCTCTTTTTGAACCAGACTCAGTACCAGGAGGATGAGGAGGCCACAATAGTTGGACTTTTTTCAGAGGCCTCTGAAATGTGCCCTGCATTATCCACAAGGAAAACATAAAGAGCAAATGCCCTAAGGCAAGCGAGAGCACAAGAGTGCCCAACAAACAATTATCCAAAGTGCTAGTTGAACGCGAAAGCAAAAATTTGATCCTTTTTTGAAAAACTTACAGTTGTGAAATACATTCATCCTGAGTCCCTTCCATGCCACTGCCCATGGTTCTGTATTCAGTTTGGATCAAAAATCATCCTGGCGACCACCCTCCACATTCCTCAGCCATGGGGTTCCAGGTGCCCCAATTCCAGTTCTTGTCCTCCCTCAAGTGCACACTGCCATGGCAAAGGTGATATGTCCAAGTTATTCCAGAAAGAGGAGTTGATGAAAAGCATATTTTCATGGTAATAAGCTGAAAGTAGAATAATATTTTAAAAACATGGACCTGAAAAGTCACTTGAAACCTCTAACACAACTAATGAAAGTTTTAAGACACCATGTGATTTGGGGGAAGGGATGTAAATTCACGCAGCCTTCATTTCCCCCTTGGTTAAGTGGGACTAGTAATGCTTGCCTTATCTACCCAAAACCTATTGTGAGAATTGAATAAAATAAATAATGAAAAATAGTAAAAAAAAAAAAAAAATAGGAAAGAGAACATGTTCTGCGAGTAAACATTTTCAATTATTTATAAAAAAGTGATACTGATACTACTCAACTTGAGTCCACAAAGAAAGAAAAGGATTTATTTAGGGAAAATATTTTATTATATGGGTAAATATTCATCCATATTCATCATTCATTCTACTATGACTACATCTTAGAAGTAGTATAACCTAACCATCTGGAAAGGCATCAATGTGGCAGGAAGGTGGCGGAAGATATATATACATATAAAGAGTTCAGCTGCTAACCAAAGTTCGGATCCACTAGGCACTTTTTGGAAACCCTTTTATGGGGCAGTTCTGCTCTGTCCTATAGGGTCGTTATGAGTTGGAATTGACTTGACGACCCCAAAAGAAGCCTGTATAATCTTCTGGAAAGTTTTGTAAATGGCATTTTATTTGATCTATTGGAATATGCTTTGTAAAAGCACTGGGTTTACAAATGTAACTGGTAGCTCTCTGCAATCATTGTACTACTGAAATGAACCTTGGTATTCCCCTTTATAGCTAGGCAGATGAAGTGAAGGATTATCCATTAAGCAAGGTAAGCATGCTTGCTTACCGAAACCCATGTGAAATTGTTCACTACAGATTAGTAAGTAAGCACAAATAAGTCTGTGCTTACCTTGCTTACTGGATAATCTGCTCCTGGGTAGCTGATGATCTAGCAAACAAATGTTATAATATGGGATAGGAGTTTAATATGCACCTCAATCATCCTCAGAATGATGGCAAAGGTATTAACATCAGCAAACTTCTGACGCCTTTGAGCAAGATTTTAGTTCTTATATTCACTGGTTTCAATCTTCTTTAGCTCTTCAAAGAGCGCATTAGCTTACCTGGAATTGTTTGTCCCAAATGAAAGCCAAAGGCTTAAAATATGAATGAATCATTCTACCACTGACTCATGACCCAGTCCTCCCATGGGCCTTTGAATTCTTACTTGCAGGAGCCCCAAGGAACGGAGAAGTGGGGTGGCTGACCCATCCCTGCATACCTGGCAGACGGGCCACAAGCACCAAACCTCAGGGTAACAGTTTAAGTGTCATTAGCATTTGACTTGCACAAAGTTGGACCATTCTGATTTGTTAATTCAACAAAACAGCTTGTCCATCCAATCAGATTTAAAAAATTAAATTGAATGATTGGGAGGCTACTTGATTCAAGAAATATCAACTGGTTCAGTGATAGTCATAGAGTCAAAAAAACTTAATCATTTAAAAACATATCACCATTACCTGATTGGGTGGAAGTTAATAATACTGAGATAATTGGCTCGGTTCCCACAAATCTCTCTCTCTTTTTATGCAGGATTATATTTTTATATCCTTTGGGGGGATGTCTTAGCTATCTAGTGCTGCTATAACAGAACTACCACAAGTGGATGGCTTTAACAAACAGAAGTTTATTCTCTCACAGTCCAGGAGGTTTGAAGTTCAAATTCGGGGCACCAGCTCCCGGGGATGTCTTTCTCTCTCTGTCAGTTCTGGAGGAAGATCCTTGTCATCAATCTTCCCTTGGTCTGGGAGTGAAGGAACCCCTGGGTGCAAAGGACACCCTCTGCTCTCAGTGCTGCTTTCTTGGTGGTAAGGGGTCCCCCACTCTCTGCTCACTTCTTTCTTCTTTTATCTCTTGTAAGATAAAAGGTGATGCAGGCCACACCGCACGGAAACTCCCTTTATATTGGATTAAGGCTGGGACCTGAGTAAGGGTGTTACATCCCACCCTAATCCTCTTCAACATGACCCAATCCTGCCTCATAAACCACAGGCAGAGATTAGGATTTACAACCCATGGGAAAAATTACATCAATCACAAAATGGAGGACAACCACACAATACTGGGACTCATGGCCTAGCCAAATTGATACACATATTTTTGGGGGGACACAATTCAATCCATGACAGAGGGAAATGAGAGTATTATTAGGGCTAGAAATAATGTGTACTTGGAAGTTTTTTCTTTGCAATCATACCACAAAATTTTGTAGTTTTTTATTTCTTTGTGTTGAAAATTCAAATAGATACTTTATGTATCTATGTTCCTTCCAATCATCCCCCTCCCGGATCTATGACATGTAGTTGTGTCTTTCCAAATGGATAAATTATCTTACTTCTAGATTCAGCCGTTATAGATATGAATATATTTTCATACCATAAAGTATTTCCCGTAAATAAATACTTTTATTCCATCTTTATGGCCTTAAGTTGAGAAGTTCTGATATCACTTATAATTAATAAAATTTCATTCACAGGGCACATTTTCTTTACTAATTTCACCGTTTTTCATTATTTATTTCACTTGATTCTCACAATAACCCTTTGGGTTCCTTTTTAAAGAAAGTCTACTTTGGGAAAAGACTCACATCAAATGGGAATGAGCTCTTTCACTGGGTTGCCTCCTCTCCACTTTTAAGAAACTCTAGTCTCCTGGAGCCACCCGATTAGTGAACAGTGATGTTAGGACTGTAACTCAGGCAGTACAGCTAACACTGTGCCCATGCCACATAGGAATCCATCCCAGTGCAACTTGGGGTGGCATCCTACCCCCAAACACCTGAATACATCTGCACTCAATCATATGATGGTCACATTAAGTAGGATAAAAAAAGACCATGAAGAACACTACATCTATTCAAGTCAGGTGTTGCCACCAAATAGTTTTCAGAAGCTTCTGGATTTGGGAGTTGCAGGTAAGGGATTGTGAATACCTATTCTTCAAGCCTTGTCTCCCTCTGCCACTATGTGAAGCCACTGACCATTTCGTAGACAATGACGTCTTGCACACTTTTCCTCCCTTATTCCAAGATTTCTCTGGATAGTAACCAAGCTATTGGTGACCAGTAGAGTGAACTGTTAACTCCGGGTATTTTCTCTATTTCCTTTCTTATGCACAAGATGCACGTCTCTTCCTTCTTTCACTACTGAGAACTCAACCACAGTTTTCACAGTATCACTCAAATAATTTTTCACCTGTTTATTTCTCTTTCAACTTTTTCTCTGACATTTTCAGGAATGGTCAGAGAGCAAGAGGAAGAGTAACAGGTTAGGGTCATGTCCAGAAGCCACAAAGGGAGAACATGTCAAAGAGGGGGAAGGGTACACTATGCTGTCGTACGCTTCAGAGAGATTCAGGAGGGTGAGGGCCAAGAAGCTGTGACCTCGACAACCAGAAATTCTTTTGTGACCTTTGAGAGAGCCAATTCCTCAGGGTTGTGGGAGTGGAAGCCAGAATGCAGAACTGGGGAGTGTTATAGATGGAATTGTGCCCCCCAAAAATGTATGTCAACTTGGCTAGGCCATGATTCCCAGTACTGTGTGATTGTCCACCATTTTGTCATCTCATCTAATTTTCCTCTGTGTGGTAAATCCTACGTCTATGGTGTTAATGAGGCAGGATTAGAGGCACTTATGTTAATGAGACAATGACTCAATCTATGAGTGTCATGGATTGAATTGTGTCCCCCCAAAATATGTGTCAACTTGGTTAAGACATGATTCCCAGTATTGTGAACACTGGTGACCGAAGACCGGACAAGTTGTGGAATGATATAAAGGACATCATACATGAAGAAAGCAAGAGGTCATTGAAAAGACAGGAAAGAAAGAAAAGACCAAGATGGATGTCAGAGGAGACTCTGAAACTTGCTCTTGAGCGTCGAGCAGCTAAAGCAAAAGGAAGAATTGATGAAGTAAAAGAACTGAACAGAAGATTTCAAAGGGCAGCTCGAGAAGACAAAGTAAAGTATTACAATGACATGTGCAAAGAGCTGGAAATGGAAAACCAAAAGGGAAGAACACGCTCGGTGCTTCTCAAGCTGAAAGAACTGAAGAAAAAATTCAAGCCTCGAGTTGCAATACTGAAGGATTCTATGGGGAAAATATTAAACGACGCAGTAAGCATCAAAAGAAGATGGAAGCAATACACAGAGTCATTATACCAAAAAGAATTAGTCGATGTTCATCCATTTCAAGAGGTAGTATATGATCGGGAACCGGTGATACTGAGGGAAGAAGTCCAAGCTGCTCTGAAGGCATTGGTAAAAAACAAGGCTCCAGAAATTGATGGAATATCAATAGAGATGTTTCAACAAACGGATGCAGCACTGGAAGTACTCACTCGTCTATGCCAAGAAATTTGGAAGAAAGCTTCCTGGCCAACTGACTGGAAGAGATCCATATTTGTGCCTATTCCCAAGAAAGGTGATCCAGTCCAATGTGGAAATTATAGAACAATATCATTAATATCACATGCAAGCAAAATTTTGCTGAAGATCATTCAAAAGTGGCTGCAGCAGTATATCAACAGGAAATTGCCAGAAATTCAGGCCGGTTTCAGAAGAGGACGTGGAACCAGGGCTATCATTGCTGATGTCAGATGGATCCTGGCTGAAAGCAGAGAATACCAGAAGGATGTTTACCTGTGTTTTATTGATTATGCAAAGGCATTCGACTGTGTGGGTCATAACAAATTATGGATAACATTGTGAAGAATGGGAATTCCGGAACACTTAATTGCACTCATGAGGAACCTTTACATAGATCAAGAGGCGGTTGTTCAGACAGAACAAGGGGATACTGAGTGGTTTGAAGTCAGGAAAGGTGTACGTCAGGGTTGTATTCTTTCGCCGTACCTATTCAATCTGTATGCTGAGCAAATAATCCGAGAAGCTGGACTATATGAAGAAGAATGGGGCATCAGGATTGGAGGAAGACTCATTAACAACCTGCGTTATGCAGATGACACAACCTTGCGTGCTGAAGTGAAGAGGACTTGAAGCACTTACTAATGAAGATCAAAGACCACAGCCTTCAGTATGGATTGCACCTCAACATAAAGAAAACAAAAATCCTCACAACTGGACCAATGAGCAACATCATGATAAACGGAGAAAAGATTGGAGTTGTCAAGGATTTCATTTTACTTGGATCCACAATCAACAGCCATGGAAGCACCAGTCAAGAAATCAAAAGATGCATCGTATTGGGTAAATCTGCTGCAAAGGACCTCTTCAAAGTGTTGGAGAGCAAAGATGTTACCTTGAAGACTAAGGTGTGCCTGACCCAAGCCATGGTATTTTCAATGGCATCATATGCATGTGAAAGCTGGACAATGAATAAGGAAGACCGAAGAAGAATTGATGCCTTTGAATTGTGGTGTTGGCGAAGAATATTGAATATACTATGGACTGCCAAAAGAACGAACAAATCTGTCTTGGAAGAAGTACAACCAGAATGCTCCTTAGAAGAAAGGATGGCGAGACTGCGTCTTACATACTTTGGATATGTTGTCGGGAGGAATCAGTCTCTGGAGAAGGACATCAAGCTTGGCAGAGTACAGGGTCAGCGGAAAATAGGAAGACCCTCAACGAGGTGGATTGACGCAATGGCTGCAACAATGGGCTCAAGCATAACAAAGACTGTAAGGATGGCACAGGACCGGGCAATGTTTCACTCTGTTGTGCATAGGGTCTCTGTGAGTCGGAACGGCTGGAGGGCACCTAACAACAACAACCACCTCCATTTTGTAATTGTAATTTTATGTTAAAGAGGATTAGGGTGGGATTATAACACCCTTACTAAGGCTACATCCCTGATCCAGTGTGAAGGGAGTTTCCCTAGAGTGTGGCCTGCTCCAAATTTTATCTTACAGGAGATAAAAGGAAAGGGAAGCAAGCAAAGAGGGGAAATGCATACCTCAAAGGAAGCAGTGCCAGGAGCAGAGTGCATCCTTTGGACCCAGGGTTCCTTCAAGGAGAAGTTCCTGGTCCAGGGGAAGATTGATGACAAGACCCTTCCTCCAGAGCAGACAGAGAAAGCCTTCCCCTGGAGCTGACGCCCTGAATTTGGACTTCTAGCCTACTTCACTGTGAGGAAATAGACTTCTTTTTGTTAAAGCTACCTACTCTCGGTATTTCTGTCAGAGCAGCACTCTTCAAGTGAAGACACTCTTCAATACCCCCAAATTTTTAAATGATTCCATCCATGGTTTCCTGTGTGACATTTGCTTTTTCTCTTTCTGGAAATTTCATTATTCTTGGTGGTGTGAGGTCCCTGCACTGAGAAGCTCCTAGACCAGGGGAAGGTTGATAACAAGGACCTTCCCCCAGAACCGACAGAGACAGGAAGCCTTCCCCTAGAGCTGGCACCCTGAATTTGGACTTATAACCTCCTAAACTGTGATAGAATAAACTTCTCTTTGTTAAAGCCAGCCACTTGTAGTATTTCTGTTATAGCAGCACTAGATAACAAGACAGGGAGCAAATGGATGGTGGTGAAGCCAAGAAAGTGAATGTAGACCTATTCGTCAATTAACCAGGGTCAACATCCCTTAAAAGGAGTCC
Source organism: Loxodonta africana (assembly GCF_030014295.1). NCBI lineage: Eukaryota > Metazoa > Chordata > Mammalia > Proboscidea > Elephantidae > Loxodonta > Loxodonta africana. The sequence goes on from NC_087369.1 coordinate 17,119,077, forward strand.
CGGTGGTACAGTGGTTAAGTGCCTAGCTGCTATCTGGTTCAAACCCACCAGGTCCCATGGAAGAGAGATGGAAACTCTGTGGGGCAGTTCTACTCTGTCCTATAGGATTGCTATGAGTCAGAATCGACTTAACGGCAACGGGTTTTGTTTTTTCTTTGGAGTGCCTGTAAGTTCCTCTAATTCTATTACTTTCTTATTCTTCTAATAAATCTATTTTTCCTCAAGTACTGACAATCAAAATGCAATCAAAGCTGGTTCTTTTTCAATTGTTTTCTTTTTTTATCATTAATTTCTGGCATTGTAACAGTATTGTCTTCTAACAATGTACCTCATAAATGTACAATATTTCAGCTATATCACAGGCTAATGTTCTACTCTGAGGGCCCTGAAGACTGTACCACCCTGTATAACCTATTTATAAGGGGAATGTCTTTCCTAAATTCCAAAGGATTGACTAGCGAACTAATAGTGTGAACCATGTGAAACTGGCATTTTTTTGTAGGTCAAAAATGATTGCATACCAACAATTTCATATGGTTCAATCTAATAAGCTTTCAAATGCAGCCTTGATAATAACTGAATATTGCAAAAATGTCATTGTTCATTAAATATGGTGAGCTATAAGTCAATAGTTTAGGATGACAAAGGGAGTCCAGGGAACCCCAAGACAGAGTAGAACTGCCCCATAGAGTTTCCAAGGCTGTAATCTTTACAGAAGCAGACTGCCACATCTCTCTTCCATGGGACCTGGTGGGTTTGAACCAGTTAGCAGCTGGGCACTTAACCACTGTACAACCGGGGCTCCTTTTAAGGGATGTTAACCCTAGTTAATTGACGAACAGGTCTACATTCACTTTCTTGGCTTCACCACCATCCATTTGCTCCTTGTCTTGGTATCTTGCATGGAGTGAACATTCAATAAATTCTTGTGGGAGGGAGGGAGGGAGGAAGGAATGTAAGTAGGAAAGAAGGAAGGAAGGAAGGAAAGAAAACTGCTACGCATTTGCTTATGTAATTGAGGTAACTAGCCATGCCATGTGTTTTTTTCATGAAGGACAACAACGTGTTTGTCAAAGGCAGTAGGCAGGAGACATAGACTCCCTTTTGCTATTATATCGACTATCAAGCTTATAGCACATATCTGCTAGAGTAGAAAACTTCCCCAGCAAGGCTGTTTAATGGGGCAGACCTTTGTCAGTGGAATAAATCCCCTCACCAGTGGAATAAACAGACAGTGCACAAAATGATCTAGTGACCAAACGAGGTTCCTACCACACCTTCAAAGTAAGAAGCACATCTACGATGAGTGTTTCTCAACCTTTTTTTTTTTCATTATTGAGACTTTTTTGACATTTCTTTCCTAATCTCCTTCACCGTAATACAGTTTTAATACCATAGATATGCTGTATATCTGTTCATGCGCTGTTGCCCTTTGGAAGGCTACAAACCACTGTAATATCTAAAGTTTTTTTCTCCCTGCCTAAGAACCAATTTTCACCCTGTTGACAACACAGGTCTTGGGTTATGCCTGCTGGTGCACATTGATTGGGTTCAGATGATGTTTTACCAATTAAAAGATTTCTACATGCAAAGCTCAGGTCCCTGGGAGATGCAAACAGTTCAGCGCTCCACTATTAGCTGAAAGGCTGATGGTTCAAACCGACCCAGAGGCGCCTTGGAAGACAAGCCTGGCAATCTGCTTCCATAAAGATTACAACCAAGAAAACTCTGTGGAGCAGTTGTACTCTGCCCACATAGGGGTCTCCATGAGTGGGAACTGACTGGACTGCAGCTAACAACAACAATATGCAAAGCTACACTATTCTCCTGGAGTACATAACAAAAAGGGATGTAAGACAGACAATGGCTCCTTAGCAAGTCATCTCACCAACCAAGAAGTCAAATCTCATTCTCCTCTTAAAAATAAGAAAGCCCTAATAATATCGAGGAAGAAAGGCCTGGTGATCTACTTCTGAAAAATCAGCCATTGAAAACCCTATGGAGCACAGTTCTACTCTGACACACATGGGGCCACCATGAGTCAGAATCATCTAGATGGCAACTGGTTAAAAATAGTAAAGAACTCAGGGTTCCCAAGTCAAAATGGTGTCCCAGTCAAAAATCTGGCACCCACAAATTCAAACTCCATTCTCGTTTGTTGAGCACATATCGTGTTTTGCACAGCACGCTAGCATATCTGTGGCACTTTCACATACTTTATTCATTTTATCGGCCTCCAAGGACACAGAGAGGGGCAGACTAGGATTTGCTCCCAGGTCCTCTTACTCCATGCCCTGTGCTCCTGACACAGTATACCTCCCCTAACGATGCAGGTAGTGCCATCTAGAGTTGTACAAACCTGGTTGAGGGTTTATGCCCTCTTATAGATGTACTCACCTCCTACAGATTGGTTCTCCACTTTGTTCCTAGATGTTCTTAAGAGGTTACTCCTCTGTATGACATTCTTTCCTAGATAACAATAGGTCCTCTTAACATTTGACAAGTCCCTGACCACTTTCTAAATGAAGGTGAGTGTTCTAGGTCTCTAAAAGGTAGATTTGGTTCCTGCCTAAATACACTCCTTCAGTTACTGTGTCTTGGAGGCTGAAGTTAACCTGTTTTCCTTGAATATATGAACAACCTGGAAATTCTCACCTGACTTCTACTCCCCTCGTTACTTTTTTTTTTTAAATTTGTCTTCCACTACTTTGTGCCTTCAGAAATGCAGAGGATGCTTTTTGAAGTTCCAATTTTTCAAAAAATCAAATAGTCTCTTTTGAGTCTTTCTTCCATTTTTATCTCACCATCTAATTACCAGTACCCTAAGTACCCATCTTCTTGGCCTGTAAACATAGCATATATTTTAGACTTTGGTGGACCAAAAGGTCAAATCAAGGACATTATACAGGTACTTAAGTAACAAGAAAGGGAAAAAATTTCCACAAGCTTTTAATTGATGAAATTCAAAATATAATAGTAATTATAATTTTATAATGCGCATCTGCTGCAAAAAACCTTTTTAAAGTATTAAAAAGCAAACATGTCACTTTGAAGACTAAGGTGTGCCTGACACAAGCCATGGTATTTTCAATTGAAAAAAAATTCTTTTTTTTTCGTATGCATGTGAAACCCAGACACTGAATAAGGAAAACTGAAGAATTGACACCTTTGAATTATGGTGTTGGTGAAGAATATTGCATATACCATGGACTGCCAGAAGAACGAATAAATCTGTCTTGGAAGAAGTACAGCCAGAATGCTCCTTAGAAGGGAGAATGGTGAGACTTCATCTCATGTACCTTGGACATATTATCAGGAGGGACCAGTCCTTGGAGAAGGACACCATACTTGGTAAAGTAGAGGGTCAGCAAAAAGAGGAAGACCCTCAATGAGAAGGATTGACATAGTGGCTTGCAACAATGGGTGGAAACCCCAGGTTCTGCTCGGCGTGACTCATCTCAGCCAGTAAACGAGAGACTGAGGTGGGAGAGCAGAAAGGCATGTTTATTTTGTTGCTCAAGTAAAGGAGACAGCCAGGGCTGCTGGTCACTGAGGGCGAGGGGAAAGTTAGTTTTAAGGGATTTACAAGTAGGAAGTTCATACAGGTTACATCGGCATCACGCTTAATCATATTACGTAGGTGCAATGGGGTTTATAAATAACTTCATGCATCTTGTGTTCAGAAAATGGGGGTTAAACTCTACCCAGAGGCGGAGAAGTTACTACGTATGAAGTCTAAGAAGCTATCCTGAATGTCAACATAGCGCCTAAACTTGGTTTCCGCCAATTTCCTCTAGTTCGGGGGTAAAGGAGAGGGGAACCAGAATTTTAATGTAAAGCTATGGGGCGTGCCAAGCAAAGGAACAAGGATTCAGTGTAAAACTGCCAGGCGTGCCAAGCAAGCTGCTTGAGGCGGTGGAATTTTCCGCAGCCTGGGGACCCCTGTCTTATGAGGATGGCGCAGGACCGGGCAGGGTTTCTTTCTGTTGTACATGGGATCACCATGAGGTGGAACTGATTCAACAGCACCTAACAACACAACAAAAACAATAAGAAGGAGTCCCTGGGTGGTGCAAATGGTTAACATGTTCAGCTGCTAACCAAAAGACTGGAGGTTCAAATGCACCCAGAGGTGCCTCAGAAGAAAGGCCCAGAGATTTACTTCTGAAAAAATCAGCCATTGAGAACCCTATGGACACCAAGGAACCAAGGAACAAGGACCTTCCCCCAGAGCTGACACAGAAAGAAAGCCTTCCCCTGGAGCTTGCACCCTGATTTTGGACTTCTAGCATCCTTAACTATGAGAAAATAAATTTCCGTTTGCTAAAGCAGAAAAAAAAAAAAAACCCTATGGAGCACAGTTCTACTCTGATACACACTGGGTCGCCATGAGTCAGAGTCCACTGACGGTAACTGGTTTTAATGATAAGAATGGAATTATTGGGAGCGGGGATAAGCTTCATTGGGGTCTAAAGTTAGTGTTCTCTATCGTCAAAACCAATTAAAACGTTCATTGGTCACTGCTGATCTACATATATCATCTTTGAAAATGTCTTTTAACACAGATCAAACGAAAAAACCAAACCCATTGGCATCGAGTTGATTCAGACTCATAGCAATCCTATAGGGCAGAGTATAACTGCCCCATAGAGTTTCCAAGGCGTCCCTGGTGGATTTGAACTGCTGACCTTTTAGTTAGCAGACATAGGTCTTAACCACTATGCCACCAGGGTTTCCTTCTACACAGACAGGCACTATCAAATACCGATCTCGAAAACCCCAATCAACACCCCTTCCCCCCACCCCCTTTCTTTGTCTTGCTAACCACAAGCTTGTTTTGAGCAACACTTTTCAGGAAGTCACAGCAGGTAGTGGCTCCATCCACTGAACTAGCCCAAGCTACACCTTGAAGCATGCGCAGATTGAAGAGATCACGTCCTTCAACCCACCCCGGACCCGATTGTCACTGGAAAGAATGATATTTCCCAGCCCATGATTTCACCCGATTCCATTTTAGAAGCGAAGGGTCCCACTACACGCACATCCGGTGGAAGATGATTTAATATTCGGACCTCCAAGTGTGGGGATGGGAGGGCTAAGGGCGGAGAGTTCAGGTACCAAATTCAACCCCTGATGCCATTGAAAACAAAAAGTTCCCCAGGCCCCTTAGACCCGGAGCACGTATCCTCATGGTCGCTAGACCCCACGTGGCTCCTTGTCTGCGCAGGCAATAAATTTCCACTTTCAGTTTCCCTTGCAACTGGTGGTGTGGCATCCGTGTTATTTCAATCGGCTAACAAGACAGGTCAAGAACTCTTGTTCGGTTACAACATCAGTCCACGAGCACATGATTTCAAATGAACATATTTGTTGCTTGGAAGGCAGCATTTATAGAATTTCATTAGATTTTTCTCTCGGTATTTGCCCTTTAACATGCCATTTATTACATTGCAAATTAATCACTGCCAATTTTAAGTTAGGTGAAAGCACCTCAATTACAGAGGTAAATGGATTTTGAGATATGGAAATTTCGTTTGCACTTGCAGCAAAAAACAAAACAAAACAAAATATTGCTGTTGAATTGATTTCGACTCATAGCGATCCTGTAAGACAGAGTAGAACTGCCCGATAGGGTTTCCAAGGAGCACCTGATGGATTTGAACTGCCAACCTTTTGGTTAGCAGCTATAGCTCTTAATCACTGCACCACCAGGGTTCCAGAACTGTGGTTGGAGCTGGGAAAATAGATCCACTGCAAATTTGGGAAGGAATAGCAATTGCACATCTTGTTTTAATTTTGACAGCACAGCAGTATATAAAGCAGCTTGACGTTACTTGTGATGCACACAACGTTGATTGTTTTCGAAATACTTAGCCACTGTGTAAGTTTTGCAAATAAATGCTGTTTTGCCTTGAAATTTTAGGTTGAATGCATTAAGAAGCATTACAGATCTGCAACAAAAGCTAATTTCCAGAGCAGGGGTTGGCAAGGTGGATACAATCCGCTACCATTCCTTCATCGAATTGCCTGTGATGCATCACGTTCTGGTTTAATACTCACTCAATCGGAACTTTTCTTTCTCTTCTCCTTTTGTGGAGAGGTTTTCTGGGTTGGGAGTAGATTTTGGTTTTAGAAACTTTTCTCTAACACTGTCAAAGTGCTTTCTGGAGACCAGCAGTATTAGTCTCGCTTGCGAGCTTGTTAGAAATACAGAATCTCGGGCCTCACCCTGGGCTACTGAGCCAGAATCTGCATTTTGGCAAGATCCCCAGGTGATTCATGTGCACGTTCAGGTCTGAAAAGCAATGGTCTAGATGATTCCAGTCCCTGGGTGGTGCTCATCTGGGGTTGGAGGCTCAAATTCAACCAGAGGTGCCTGGTGATCTACTTCTGAAAGAAGGCAGCCATTGAGAACCAGAGCACACATGGGGTTACCATGAGTCGGAATCGACTCCACAGCAACTGCTTTTTATTTTCTTTTTAAAGATAATTCCTAAGACACCAACAGCCAGCCCCATGAGCAGCCTAGTTCCATCCCAGCAGATAGGAGTTATGGTCCACCATTTCGTCGGGGGGGAGGAGTTACGTTGTGCTGTCTCTTCAATCCCTAAGTCTTCTCCTCCATCATTGTTTCCGCACAGTTTCCTGGATAAACCCAACCCTGGGTGGTACCCAGGAGGGACAGTGGGCTTGTGACAGCTACCGCCTCATTTGCTTGTTTATTAACACACGTTTATTAAGCGCTGACTATGTAAATTTTCAGCTCCATGAGGGCAGGGGTTGTATTTGGTTTTGCTCACCATTGTAGAATAAAGAAAGGAAGGAAAGGAGGAATACAGGAAGAGAAGAAGGGAGAAAGGGAAGGAGGGAGGAAAGAAGGAAGGAAGGAAGGACATGTGGCCTCTAGAAACGACATCAAGTCTAAAAACTACAAGGTGTCTTCAAACAGGGACATATGCAACAAAAATAATTCATTTCTAGGGATGTAGAGTAGATTAAACGTTAACTAATAAAAATTGGGCTTCTTACATTCCTCAGTGTGAAAATGCCACAATCCTGAACAGTTAAATTAAAATAGATCTCAGACCACAATCAGTCATGCAATGAAAACAGATGATTAGCACTTTATTAAATTAGTATAGATTGGAGTTTTACAAATTACAGGCATTGTCAACAGATAGAACTGAGGCTGATATTCAGAAGATATATAAGCAATAGTTGGGATGATAATGGGATCAAATTCCACCCTGTGTAATAACGTTGTCATTTTTATCGATCTCATTTACAATAATTACTTTTTACTCTCGCTGACTTAGTCATAGAGTGATTAAACAATATTGGAAAGGATTCATTTTCAATGATTTCTACTCCCTCTATTTTTATTATAGACATTTCCCACCGGGAAGAATATTTTTCTAAGTATGTGTGCATATATATACACTGGCCTGAGCTTATTTCTGGAAATGCTTAAATACTAAGGCATTTTTAAATCAGTGACTACAAACACCACACGACTATGCTTGTGCGCTTGTGCTGTCAAAGCACTATGTTATAAAATTTTGAGTCGTCAACAGCTGATGATTCTAATTGTCTTCGTTGTTGTAATTGATTGCCTTTTATTTTCATGCGCATTCAAAATTTCTTAAAAAAGAAGAATGGTGAAGCAAAATACATTATCTGTCCTTGATATTGTGGGGTGCTAGGCAGTCATTCAGAAACAAGTGTTGAGCTTCTTGGGGAAGCAGGACAGCAGCCCTTCAGAGAGGAGTGAGCCGCTCACCCTCAGTCACGAAGGCGTCATTCAGGCACCCATCCTTCGTGTCCAGGGGATCACAGGGGATGCCGTTTTCAACTGTGATCGTGGTTTCACATTTGTCCTCAGCATCTTCTACTTCAGATGGTCCGTCGTTGTTCCTAAAAGCACAAAAAGAGAATGACTTGGATTAAGGAGGAGAGAAAATCCCTGGGTATGGCTTTCTACACAAAGATGGAGAGCAGGAAGGAGAAGAGAAACCTTACAGTGGAGGAAATAATTGATGATATCATATATCTTCAAATAAATTTCACTCTAACTCCAGGTCATTCCACGAAATTCTACATTACAGGATTAACTATTTGAGTTTCTTCTGTTCATATTCTTTGTAGACCCTGCTACCTCAACCCAAGCTGGCAACCAGACCCTTAACGTTGCTTTGGCATGTGGAAACCTGTGAATACAAAGGTTCTTCTTGTCTTTTGTAAAAGACCAAGACACTGAGCCAATTATGCTTGGTATTATGTAGGTGGGGTGGGGGGCAGGGGAAGAGAGATGGGTGCCTCTCTGGGCAACCAGAGGGGAAAGAGATTTCCCTAAGCTTAGAAACCCTGGTGCCGTAGTGGTTAAGTGCTACGGCTGCTAACCAAGAGGTCGGCAGTTCAAATCCACCAGGTGCTCCTTGGAAACTCTATAGGGCAATTCTACTCTGTCCTATAAGGTCTCTATGAGTCGGAATTGACTTGACAGCTGCGGGTTTTTTTTTTTTTTTAGCACAGGTTGGATGTTGGACACCATTCCACGGTGGCACCATGGAGGCACAATGTTAAGCATGAGGCTCCTAGACATGGCAACAATTCTCTCGTCCCATGAATCTGTGGAAACACTAGAGAGGTAGATTCATCCCCTGGCTGGGATGACGGGTAATGCTGTCGTGACCAGAGTGGACTTCCACCACTGTGGAGGCCCTTAGGACCTTGATAAGTCTCTGGTGGGTGAGGAGGTGGTGAAGATGCACTCCTGATGATCGAGATGGAATTTCCTATTAGTCCTACGTGAAAGTCAATTTCAATGTGCTTTTAAAAATATGGTGGAGGGAGGGGGAGAAAAGAGAAAGCTCTTCTTCACAGAAGAAGAATGCCAACTAATATAGATGGACTAAAAGAAATAGAAAATAACCACTACAATAATAATTGATTCAGACCAGGAACATCAACAAATAATAAACCATTGAGCGATTGTTGGGGAACAGGATAACATACCCCACAAGCAACATACTAATCACAAAGAGAAACTTGTGTTTTGCCAAAGGAGAAATCTGGTGAACACCAATAATGAGACAAACTGACAACAAGTGCCTCCAAATGTGAGGCACTGAGAAGAACACACACACACACACGTATTTTTTTCCTATGTTCCTGTTCCCTGCCTCCAAGAAAAAAATTGGTGTGAATCTCATCAGGAAGAACTTAGTCAGAAGACAATCCAAATTTAAAGATATTTTGTAAAACAGCTGACCTGGATGCATGACAGAGTACGCACTCAACTAACGTGCATAGGGGGGGATAGACAGACACATGGCTGACTGGCTAGGTAGATGGACAGATGGATGGATGAATAAATGGATGGATAAAATAATGGGTCGATGACTATAGATCAATGGCTGGCTGGTGGAATGATAAATTAAGAGGTAGATGGTCAGATGGATGGACAGAGGATGGGTGGGTGGTTGAACTAAGAAATGGATGGGCGGATGAATGGATGAACTAGTGATGTAAGCAAAGTTACTCACACAGTAGCCTAAGGTAGATCTTGAATGGGATCCACCACTGTTTGGTCTACGAGATAATTGCATTGATCATGGTTTTATGGTTATGTAAGAAAATGTTCTTGTTTTTAGGAGATGCATGTTGAAGTACTCAATGTCTTTGACTCACAAATGGTTTAGAAAAAGGAAAAGAGAGAGAGAGAAAGTAAATGTGGTAAAATGTTAATGTTTGGTGTATCTGTGTGAAGAGTATATGGGTGTGCATTGTGCTAGTCTGGGAATTTATCAATCTGAAAGTTTGAAATTTTTCAAAAGAAGTTGCAGGGAGAACTTTTAAAGCCCTAAACACTGAAAAGATTATGGTCCTCACTCCATAAGCAATTCAAAATAAAGGTTATTCAAAACTAACCGAGAAAGAAAGAAAGAAGGCAGGGAGGGAGGGAGGAAATACAGTCATGTGACATTTCTTGTATGTACCCCCCTTCACAATATCCCACAGACAAGTGAAACAAAAGCAAGAAAGAAATAATTCTTGTCCTAATGAACCAGGTCTTTGGTTTAACTTGTAACTGCACTATGAAAGGAGTTGAATAGCCAAGGCTTGAGATTTGTGAAACTCCATAATCAAACTGTGATCCCCAAACTTATGTGATCAGAAGTACCTTGAAACTATTATCCACAGTGATTCAAAATTATTAAAATTACTGTCATTAATATCAAAAGTGAAAGAGAAACAAATGACTATTTTGAGAGGGATAGGACTCATGCTACAGAAAAGGACCAAATAATCACAAAATCACTCAGTTAATGTTTCTTGAGTGTCAGGATGGTGGCTGGCATGAAAACAAAGACACAGAGCATGGTGCCCTAGAGCCTTCCAGAAATGAGCTCAAACTCTACCAGAGACAGAAGAGAGTTGCAGATAAGATAAGGGAAAGAAGCCCGAGGAGTCTCTCATGCTATCTAAAAGAGCACCGTAGCCATTTCACAAATAATTCTTTATTTAATAAATGACAAATAGGCATAAAGCCTAGTTCAATGTGATGAGAGAGCCTTTTCATCAAGGAATCACCTCAGCCAGGTGAAATCACCCTCAGGGAGGACTAGAATGCTTTGGCCTCTCCTCCTGGGGACAGGAGCATCCTTTATTTTACATGTCCATTTTTTTATGTCCTAAATGACCGTCGACATTCTATAACCATCAACCACATCACTTCCATTCACAGTGTCCAACATTCATTCAACAGCTGTGTTTTGGGTGCCTAGTATGTGTGGAAGGCACAGTTCGTGTCCTAAAGCAAAAGGAAAGGGCTCTGTGAAAGGAAAAACTTCACATTTGACTCCTCCTCCCTCCCCTATTTTTCATGGATTATAAAAGAGAGAAGTGATTGATGTTTTAGTACTGATGATGCCTTAGTAGCAAATGTATATTTATAAATTATCAGCAAAAAAAAAAAGTACAGCTAATGCAAATTCTCCCCCAAATTCAGTCTTCATTGGGCTTGGAGTAAATAATAATTTTCCATGAAAATAAATAGATTTTCTGTAAAAAGTTGAACTGGCAAAAGTTGTATGATAGATGTATTTACAAAAAAAGAAAGAAAAGAGTAGCTGCTGAGGCTACTTATGAGCAGCCAAAAACCTCATGGGATTTGATTCCTTGGTCTGGGGGTTTAGGGTCATGGTTTCATGGACCATCCCAGTTCATTGGCCTAATGTGTTTAGTGCTTCTGTTCTACCTCCTAGTTTGTTGTGTAGTGCCTATGGTCTTAGAAGCCTGCAAGCTGCCATCCAAGGCACGACAATTGGTCTCTATTCACCTGGAGCAACAGAGGAAGAAGGAGAGTCAAGAATATGAGGAAGATATGGAATGAGTGGCTAATTGCCTCCATGAACAACTGCCTCCTCTGCCATGAGACCGGAAGAACTGGATGGTTCCTGGCTACCATTACTGAATATTTTGATCAAAGATTCCATAGAGGAATCCTGACCAAAGTGGGGGAAATGCAGAACAGAATTTCAAATTACCATGGACTCCAGTCTTTCTGGGGCCATGGAGGCTGAAGGGATCCCTGAAACTATTGCCCTGAGATACTCTTTAAACTTTAAACCAAAAGTATCCCCTGACGTCTTTTTAAAACCAAACAATAGTTTAGCTTAACTAGTAAAAAATGTCTGCCTTGAGCATTATGCTGTTTTAAGAACTATCTATATGGGATCAAAGTGACAACAGCAACTCAAAAGATTATATAGGAACCTTAGGGGGCAGTGAGTTTATGTTAAAGGGGGAGGAACAACTCAGAAAAGGAGGGTGAGAATGGCTGCACAACTCAAAGAATGTAAGCAATGTCCCTGAATTGTACATGTAGAAACGGTTGAATGGTGTATTTTTGCTGTGTATATTCTCAACAACAACAAAATAAAATTTAAAAAATAAACAGATTTTAAACAGTCAAATTGTACCCTGAAATTTATGTATGTAGGAAACTCCTGTTATAAAGGTATCTTACTGAATGGAGCATTCTGAAATAGGTGGCAATCCAATGATATCTTAGAAAGAATTGGTTGCCAGGTTGCAACCCCAATACTCCCCAGCATGTTTTCTCCTTTTTCAAAATGGGTGAGAGCTTGACATTAGTAATGCCATTATGAACCTATAAGATCTTCTCCTTGCTCTGCCTGCCTCCTCCTTCACATACCTCTGTTAATGACTTTGTTTTGACCTAATGTTAATGACTTTGTTCTTTGTTTTAAAGTGATGCAAATAACCTTTTGTTATGTGCGACCACCTGTGGCCTACAACCCCCACAGGAAAATCAGAGCCCAGGTATCTGATATGAATATCTTTAGCCTAATAAAGAAATGTCTGGCAGGGGACTACAAAGACATCTGTAACCCTTGTAAGACTGTATATAAGCTCTAATGTAAAATTGCTCTTTGGGACTCCATAGAGACAGTCTGTGTTGCTGCCAGGTCCCCGGTAATGTATAAAAAAAAAATTTTTTTTTTTATAAACTTTCTCACCCTTTCTGACTTGGAGTATGTTTCATTGGCTCGACTGCTCCAGGGCACGGACCCTAATCAGGTAACAAGGTGTCTATTTGTCAGTTTCTTTAGTAAAAATGTTCTAATGGAGTTAGAAGGAAAATTATGGAGACCTGGACACATGCAGAGCTTTACAAAGGCAAAATAATCCATCCAGCATCACTGAGGAATGGGAAAGAACCAAAAAAGGAAGATGCAAGTGGATGGGGACAAGATTCTTTTCTTCAGAAGGATAATTTCTCAACCAAAGAGCTTCTGAGGGATATCACTGTGGAAATTTATGCAACTCAGTTGAGTCAGTGGCAAATTAGGTCCAGATTGTTCTTTTGTGACCTTAGATCCAGCTGAGTTTTAGACACGTTGAGCTTCACAAATTGCAGTGTCACAAACTCGCTGGCTGGTGGACATGATAAGCTGTTCAAAGGTTATTGTACAGCAATACATAGTACTTTGTCACATTTCTTCGTGTACACGGTAATAAACTGATTCACCATCTGTGTATTGCTCTTAAAAAAAATTGCTCTTACTAAGACTAATAAAGCTTAACTATATTTCTGGATCATTCTGACTTGATGTCCTACTAAAAACATGAGTTCTTTTTCCTGAAAATTAAACTGAATGTTAATGATTTCTATCGTTCCTGCAATGTCAGGTGTTCAGGAAGAGGATGAAGAAACCATGATTAAATATCTAGAAGTAGCTCCTAGGAGCCTAGAGAGTGCATCTTACTCATAAATCTAGATGGAAGGGGAGCAAAAGAGGGCCCAAGAAGAAGTGTCAGGTGGCCCTCAGAGTTAGGGGTTGTCGAGGTAGGGAAATTGCTGAGATAAAGTAGCGGTGGTCAAAGCAGAAAGAGAATCTCTGTCTTCGAACAAGGTGGGGCTGAGAAGCCAAGGCCCCAGAACAGCCAGAAAACCAACGAAGGACGGACAAACACGATTTTTCAAAGAAGACAGAATCAATTATTGGGGAACTGAAACTGTCTTCATAATCAGCAGGGATGATTCCTGGGGAAAAGCCAGTGTTACTGGAAACATCTGAGGGGATATTGTAGCACAGTGAGACCAGGGGGCTTTGGGGTCAAGAAGACCTGGAACAGTGGTTAAGCGCTTGGTTGCTAACCTAAATGTTGGTGGTTTGAACCCACCTAGAGTCTCTGTGGGAGAAAGACCTGGCCATCTGCTTCTGTAAAGATTATAGCCCAGAAAACCCAATGGAGAAGTTCTACTTTGTAACACATGAGGCTGCTATGAGCTGGAACAGACTCAACGGCAACTAACAACAACAACTGCTACTTTCCAATCATCAGACTGTAGGCAAATTGCTTTATATCTTTGAAGCTAAGTTCCTTCATTTGAAAAACAGAAATAATAAAATCTGCATAATATTACAGTAGAAATTGAATGAGACAATGTATACAAAGCACCTAGTCTGGTTTCTGCCATGCAATGGGAGCTTGATAAGTGGTACTTATTATTGTCTTTCAGAGTGGAACAAGATTGGTGAAAGGAGTTGACCTGGAACTCTATCTAGTCTCTCCAGGTACCACTCAAAACACACATTTGATTCCTATTGGCTACATATATTTAAGAACAGCCCAAAAAAAACCAATGATTCAATCTGACATTAAATCTGATTTTATTTACACTTCTATTTTCAAGACTATTTATTCATTTAACTAAGACTCTATGTCCAGAGTACTCAACTAGGCTTTGTTACCAACTACAAGGTCACAATTTCCTTGCAGGCAAGGATCATCTATGTGTTACCTATGTTCGTCTCTTCTGTGATACTTTCTACAGTTTCTGTCACAGAATGGATGGTCAATAAAGAAATAAAATATTTTGATTTCTCTGGGCTTTGGTTTCTGGAGAGATGGATTCAGAGAACCATTAAGGATCCTTTCCTAAGACCTGAATATTCAAACAGTCCATTTACATATTGTATTCATAAGCCAAGCTACTAGGTACATGCAAGTCTGAAATTGTGCCGTTTGTGACTCTCTTTGTATAGCACAAAGTGACAGGTTATATTGAATTAGCAATTTGTAACTGATTTTTGATGGTGATGATAATACTAGTAACTTTTATTTATTTTATAATTTGATTTATTGATACAGTACTTTCCAGAGTATAAAGTACTTGTGTATATTTTCTGATTTGGTCTTCTCATCATTATAATTATTTGAGAAAATATTATAATCCTCATTTTCCGTATGTGACCTGCTCAAGATTACTCAGCTAATAAATGCAGGGCCTGGGTCTAGAAACCAAGACCAAGAATCTTGGTCTAGTGCTCTTTCTACTAAAACACACATCACATCATCACCATCACGATCATCATCACCCTCATAACTGTCATTGTCACCATCATCACCACTATCACCATCATCATCATCATCACCACCATAAAGCTAATCAGATAACTAAGACATCTGCTTCTGACCTGGGGCTAGACACAGATCTAGTTTAGACACTATTGTGAAGTAGGCAAGTTCATCTTGGTTGCCTTCCCACATGCCCAGCACCCTAATTGCTTCCCAAAAGTAAAAAGTCACTTTTCTAAGATTTTTTATCCAACAAATCTCTCATTTCCACAAACTGTTGTTCTCAACTGGATGGTACTAGGGAAGACTGCTCAAAGAATTTCACAAGGAGGTGGCCGTTGTAATGATGAGCTGAAGCTGGCTGATACAGCCTTGAGAGAGCTGACTGTTAAATATTCAGGACTTTTCAGCCATGATAGAAGTAATTACACCATGGAAATTGGCATAAGGCTACACATCAGGGTATTTTTTTTTTTAAGAAAGCTTGTTAACAAGTATATCACTATTATAGTGACCAGTAGGCCTCACAGGAGCATTTGCCTTTGAAAATAGATGTTTATTAACTAATAAAATTCCAAGTTATAAATCAGTGACTCATGGAGAATTTTCTGTAGTATGGTACCAATATCTAAGCGGGAAAAAAAGCCCTTTCCCAACACCCCTCAATAATGGCAATGGGTTAAGCTGATCTTGGAGAATAACAGTAATTACTACTTATTAAGGAGCTGCTGACCTTTTGGTTAGCACCCATAGCTCTTAACCACTACGCCACCAGGGCTTCCTTTGGTTTTATATGCCAGTTTCCATTGGTATCCATAAGGTTTTCACTGGGAGTAAATCATCAGGTCCTTCTTCCCAGTCTTACTATGAAAGCTCCACTGAACCTGTCCACCATGGGTGACCCTACTGGTATTTGAAATACCAGTGGCATAGTTTCCAGCATCACAGCAACATGCAAGCCACCACAGTACAACAAACTGACAGGTGAATGCATTTGAATTATGGTGTTGGTGAAGAGTATTGCATATACCATGGACTGCCAGAAGAATGAACAAATCTGTCTTGGAGGAAGTATAGCCAGAAAACTCCTTAGAAGAGAGGGTGGTGAGACTTTGTCTCATGTAATTTGGACATGTCATCAGGAGGGACCAGTCCCTGGAGAAGGACATCATGCTTGGTAAAGTAGAGGGTGAGCAAAAAAGAGGAAGATTCTTGATGAGATGGATTGATGCAGTGGCTGCAACAACGGACTCAAGCATAGCAACGATTGTGAGGATGGCTCAGGACTGGGCAGTGTTTCATTCTGTTGTACATAGGGTCAGTATGAGTCAAAACTGACTCGAAGGCACCTAACAACAACAACATATGCCAGGAACTTTATACATATTTATCTCATTTAGTTCTCCGGAAAGCCCTGTGAGATAGTATCTCCATTTTGCAGATGGGGAAACTGAGACTCAGGGAAGTTAGGTGATTTGGCCAATGTCACACTAAAGGACACAGCTGGTATTTGAGTTTACCTAGTTTGAGCTTCAATGACTGCATAGTTTCCACTCCATTTGGTGGCTCTGAATAAGCAATGTAATGTATCATGGACAAAGCTAACAATTTTAAAGCTTTGCTTGAAAAGTTTCCTCAAAAACAAGTTTAAATATCCATATCTTAGACGATACAGGCACCCTTCTGCATAGAGGCAGAATGGTTACTTAGATGACCCTTTGGTCCCTTCCGGTCTTCTGATTTTAAGATTTTGTACCTCAACAAACTATGCTCCTTATTATATAATATATGAATTGGATTGTTGGACTTTTCTTGGACTATCTTCCTTACAACTACAGGTTTTGGGGGCAACTCTTATCTCTTCCATGATTGTAAAGAGCTTTCATCACAATTTTGGGGGATTCTCCCTATTTCTAACTGCACCCTCTCCTCACCTTTGAAGCAATAATTTGCCTGAAGGAAGCCAACCACAAATTGTACAAACTTAAAACACAACAAATCAATTTATCTTCAGAAGGTTGTCACAATTGTCCTGATTATATTTGCTAATTATTGATGCTTGCCAGGTTTACACAAGAGATTTGTCCATCTGTTTTCCTAGTTTGAGAAAGAAATGAATTTGTGAAGGCAAGGTTGTGACTTCTCCCAGGCAACAGATTAGGATGCTATGTGCCCAATTATTATGTGACTGCAGAACTGCTCAGGAGGAAGGAGACAGCTGATTCCAGAACAAACTAGCTGAAAGACCAGCAAATGGGAGGATAATGAAATAACAGCAACAGCCAACACTTACTGAATGCTGTGTGCCAGGCATCCCTCTAATCACTCTACTGTCTTAATTCTTTTTATCCTACCAAGTTGATAATTGATTTTCACTATGCCTCACTGTCACTCTAGAAAAGTAAAAGTTATCTATGCACAGACAGCAAAGAGAGCAAAATTTAGCCAAATTGACTCTAACCCTACAAGCCATATTATCCCAAGCTCAGTTTCCTGGATTCATTGCCTGGGCTTCCTGATATCAACAGAGTTAATGGATTACAGACAAGGGTGGAACCTCAAAGATAAATAATTTGAATCTAAACAATCTATTTCCAGAGTCCATTCTTCTAACTCCTACCCTTTATGGTACTAGTGAGGGCACTGAGAACTAAGCAGATGAAATGAATTCACTAAGGTTACAATCATCAGAAGGGAGCCCTGGTGGCACAATGGGTAAAGCGCTCAGCTGCTAATCAAAAGGTTGGTGGTTCGAACCCACCAGCAGCTCCGTGGGAGAAAAGACCTGGTGATCTGCTTCTGTAAAGATTACAGCCTAGGAAACCCTATGGAGCACAGTTCTACTCTGCCCATTAGGGTCGCTATGAGTAGAAATTCACTTGATGGCACACAATAACAACAAACAATCATTAGAAATCATGGAATCATAGTATCTCAGGATTAATACAAAATTTAAAAATACTCAGCATAGGTATTCAAATCTTGCAAGAGAATATTTCTTAATATTCTCAAAGCAAAAACCAAACCAAACACTTGGCACCAAATCCATTTGCATTACATGTTATGCCAAGGTCACCAAGAAAAAGGCAGCAAGTACAATTTGACCCTGATCTTTGAGTTTCCTTCAGGGACTAGACATAAACCATATTTATTCCATAGCATTTTACTTATCAATTGTGAAAAATAATTACAAAATTCAAGATTGAAAATGATTACCTTCTGCTAGTAGTGGGTGAAACATGGAAAATAATAAACCTCAGAAGAAGCATTTAATCAAACACATACATGGCCAAATACATCCCACATGTATACTGTGGGCATCAACTCTTTGGAAAACCAAGGCAAGTCTCCGTGATTCCCACTTACCAGAATTTCTTTTCCTCCATATCAGAAAGGAAGGCTTAGAAGCATCAAGGTGTTCAGTGAAGAGTAGAGGACTCTCCCCAGTTCCTCTCCAGATCAGAAGTACTCGTAAACAAAAGTGGTTTCCCCTTTCATCATCCTGAGAAATCCTGTCCCCTCTCCTCCTGCCCTACTACCTCAGGAACTCTCTCTCTTGGAATTGTATCAATAATTCAGACATCAAAGTTTGCAAATGGTTCTAGAATCCAGGTAAATGAACTTGGGGAGTGGGAGTCTATATAAAAACCAAACCTGTTGCCATGGAGTTGATTCTGACTCATAGCGACCTACAGGACAGAGTAGAACTGCCCTCACAGGGTTTCCAAGGCTGTAATCTTTATGGAAGCAGACTGCCACATCTTTCTCCTGAGGAGCGGCTGGTGGGTTCGAACTGCCAACCTTTCGGTTAGCAGCCAAGTGCTTAACCACAGCAGCACTTCCAGGGCTCCTTTGGGAATCTATACGTAAGTAGTTAAATTAGAAATGCTCAAAGTTTAAGTGAATTAGAATAACCTGGATATTCATTAAAATGCACCTTCTTCAGAGATGCTAATTTTGTGGGTCTGCAGTAGGGCCAAGGAACCTAGATGTTAAACTTGTCTTCCAGATGATTCTGATGCAGGGAGTTGACCCAAAGACTGCTTTGAGGAACACGGCTCTATGTAATATCATAGGCACTAGAGGGATGAGCATCCATCAAAGGAACAGAGGTATAAAGCAGGGTGAGGGTATCTGGAACAAGATGGCAGCTTGCAGGCACTGGGCCAAGAAGCAGCAGGCCAAGATGATGAGACATGGAAAGAACTGTGGGACTGCCAGCATTTGGATGTGGATGACTACCAAAAATTAACACCGCCTACCCAAAAAGCCCAAAAAGCCTGCTTAGGGAAGCTCTGCGTATCCAGCTTACAAAATCACAATAAAAACATTAAAATCAAGTCAGGCTAAGAAAACACCAAATGGCTTCAGCAGTGGCCTGTTGGCCAGGGTCATGGCCAAGGCCATGGAGCTTGAAAAAGCAAGGTTGAGGACAAGGAGTGGGTCCCTGACACCAAGCTGGGCCGCCTGGTCAAGGACATGAAGATCAAGTGCCTGGAGGAGTTCTATCTGTTCTCCCTGCCCATTGAGTTTGAGATCATTGACTTTTTCCTGGGGATGTCCCTTAAGGACGAGGTTTTGAAAATCATGCCTGTGCAAGAGCAGACATGCTAGCCAGCAGACCAAGTTCAAGGCGTTCATCACTACTGGGGACTACAACAGCCGTGTTGGCCTGGGCATTAAGTATTCCAAAGAGGTGGCCACGCCATCCATGGGGCCATCATCCTAGCCAAGCTCTCCATTGTCCCGTGCAGCAAGGCTACTGGGAGAAGAAGATCAGCAAGCCCCACACTGTTCCCTGCAAGATGACCGGGCACTGCAGCTCTGTGCTGGTGCGCCTCATCCCCGTGCCTAGAGGCACTGGCATCATCTCAGCCCCCTGCCCAAGAAGCAGCTGATAATAGCTGACATTGAGGACTACTATACCTCGGCCAGGAGCTGCGCTACCACCCTAGGCAGCTTCACCAAAGCCACCTTTGATGCCATCTCCAAGACCTACAGCAATCTCACTCCTCATCTCTGGAAGGAGACGATGTTCACCAAGTCACCCCACCAGGAATTCACTGATTATCTCATAAAGACCCACGCCAGAGTTTCTGTGTGGAGGACCCAGGCTCCAGCTGTGGCCACCACGTAGTGGTTTGCATACAAGAAAGATAAAGTGAATGAACTAAGCCTGAAAAAAAATTCAAGTCTGGATATTAATCATTCACACAGAGTAGAATAGAGAGAAAGATGGTGATGGGAGTAGCCATGGTTAAGTAAGAGACATTAGATTCTAAAAAGTACCAAAAACAAGACAGCATAAGTGATATGTTGAAAATTATCATTTTTTTAAAAAAAAGTTTCAGGTTTAAGGCGTTATTTTCAACCAAGGAAAAATCTTATTTTCCAAGTCATGAGGAAATAGGAAAAATGCTCTTTAAATTACTCCCTTTAAATCTCTTACCTTCTATGCTGCCTGATCCCTGATAAAATCAGTACTGTGATTGCAACGATGACGATGCAAAATATCACGCCAAATACAATAATCCAGATGGGCACAGCCGGGTCAGAGGGTGGTGCAAGAGTGGAAGGGATTTTTAAAAATTCCAGAGTCTGGTCATTCAAAAAGAAGGCATTGTTGATCCGGTTCCTACTCATTCTAAAGTGCATTGATATTTCAAAGGAAACAAAACAAGAAATGAAAACATGTTAGAAGCAGAAAGTACAGACCTGCCCCTCCATGTTTTATAAATATCTCTATAAACAAAGCGTTGACTAGAAAGTTCGCGGAAGGCACTCAAGCTGTGATTTTCTTTCTTTTTTTTTTTTTTTTGGTTACAGTACTGCTGGCCAGGGAGGTGCTAGTCAATGCACTGCTGCCCTCCACTGTTGCGAATGCCCTAGAAGTAACCAGAAGTCCTAAGCTTTGAGTTCTGTCCACCATGTTTTCTTTCCTGAGAGGTAAGCTTCTAGATTAGAATCACAGAACTCTTCTTAAGGTAGTTTATATAAATACCAAGAGCCCTATGGGGTTACACAGCTGATTATAATTGCTGTCAATAAGTTGTACACCTGTAAAAAGTTGAATTGGTAAAAGTTCTGTGATATATTTATAACAACGACCAAAAAAAGGGGGGTAGCTGCTGAGGCTGCTTATGTACAACCAAAGACCTCATGGGATTTGGTTCCTTAGTTTGAAGGTTTAGGGTCATGGTTTCATGGGACATCCCAGGTCAATGGCCTAATAATGTGTTTTTGTTGTTGTCAGGTGCCGTTAAGTCAGCTTCGATTCATAGCGGCCCATGTATAAGAGAATGAAACATTACCTGGTCCTGTGGCATCCTCACAATAGTAGGTAATGTTTAAGCCCATTGTTGTAGCCACGGAAACCCTGGTGGTGTAGTGGTTAAGAGCTACGGCTGCTAACCAAAAGGTTGGCAGTTCAAATCCACCAGGTGCTCCTTGGAAACCCTATGGGGGAGTTCTACTCTGTCCTACAGGGTCGCTATGAGTCAGAATCGACTCGATGGCAACAGGTTTGGGTTTTTGGTGTGGTTGTAGCCACTGTGGCAATCCATCTTGTCCAGGGTCTTCCTCTTTTTCACTCATCCTTTACTTTACCAAGCATGATGTCCTTTTCCAGGGATTGGTCCCTCCTAATAACATGTCCAAAGTAAGCAAGACAAAGTCTCACCATCCTCGATTCTAAGGAGTATTCTGGTTGTATTTATCCTAAGACAGATCTGTTCATTCTTCTGGCAGTCCATGGCATATTCAATATTCTTTGCCAACACCATGATTCTAAGGTGTCGATTCTTCTTTGGTCTTCCTTTTTCATTGTCTAGCCCTCGCCCAACATCAGTCATGGCCAACACTTGAAGTTCTGACACATGAAGTGCACATTCACTGAAATAAACACAAATTGCGTCCTTCTGCTTCTTAGATATAAGAATATGTTTCACTTTTAAAAATTTGTATGATCACAGGAGAGGGGAGACTATCAGGAAAAATTGAGAATGACTTGCAATGGGCAAAAAAGATTACTGACTCTGCAGCCCAGTACACCCATCTGCTCAACTGCCACCTTTTATTATCTTTGAGGTGTTTTGCAAATCTTTAAGTTGTAGAAAACAGACATAATGAAAAATTTTTTTTCCATAGAAAAATCCCATGGATTGTGTCTGGTGAAACATAATCGATTACTGCCCAGTGGATAGACTGGCCTATCTATTTATAAATGCATTTCACCATTTATTATTTCCTGCATATGAAGTGAGACCCACCACTTAGGGAGGAAGAGGAATGTCGTTATTTCATGTGAAAAGGGATTTGGTTCAAGCCTTGTGAACGGGGAGGGCTGCATGGAAATAAAGGCACTGGGAGGGGGGCAAACCAGAGGTCTCTGGGTGGTGCAAGTGCTTTGTGCTTGACTACTAACCTAAAGGTTGGCAGTTCAAACCCACCCACCAGAAGAAAGGCCTAACAATCTGCTTCCATAAAAATTACAGCCAAGAAAATTCAATGGAGCAGCTCTACTCTGTTGGAATCGACTATATGGTAATGGGTTTGGTTTTTGTTTTGGGGGGGTTAAACCAAGCTTCAATGAATGTGAGGAGGTAGATGAAAGTTTGGGGTGAAGTTCGAGGATTTAGCTCTCTGTGGTGATTGGCTCCAATTGGGGATTCTGGTGGTCCTGTGAATTCTCCTTTGAACCAGTTTTAATGTATTACTAGTTCCCTCATCAATTATTGAGATAATAAAATCTTTGATAGGCATTCATTTTTTAATTTAATCAGAGTCATGATTTTACCTTTTAAAGAAAATATATCTGTTAAGATGTAAAGGCTGTACATTGACTAAAATAGGCAAGTCCTTAGAGACCTAAGAAATATGAAGACATGACTTGCCCCTCAAAACTCCTTACATTTATTAACTCATTTAACAGGGGCAGTTTACCCAGTAAGCAAGGTATGCATGGGCTTACTTGTGCTTACTTACTAATCTGTAGTGTACAATTTCACGTGAGTTTCATCACATCAAAGATGTGGTAAAAAAACAGGTAAAATTGTACTGGTGAAATTGTGCACTAGAGTGCATGCCTTACTTACTGGGTAATTCATCCCTGTCATTTAAGCATCTTGACAACTCTGTGAGAGGTACTATAAATAACTCCATTTTACACATGATGAGAGGAAAGCACAAAGAGCACCTTCTTCTCTGCATTAATATACAAGGTGTGCTCAGCAAAAGAAGATAGAACTAAACGTTCTTAGCTAATCTTTAAATCAGGGTTTCTCAGCCACAGCACTCTTAACATTTGGCATGGAATAATTCTTTGGCAAGGGGGCTGTCCTGTGCACAGTAGGATGTTTAGAAGCATCCCTGGCCTCTGCCTCCTCAATGTCAGTGCCACCTTCAGTTGTAACAACCAAAAATGTCTCCAAACATTGCCAAATTCTCCCTGGAGCCAAATTGCCCTTGGATGAGAACTACTGCCCTACACTATTTTCTAATATCAATTAATGAAATGAAATCTTTCACCCCTGACCTCTTGATAATTGAGTCAAATGTGAAGAGGGGAAGAAACAGAGACTTCAAAATGGATTAATCAACAAGCTGATATCTCAGTAGAAAGCATACTTAGCAGTGATTACCTTATGGCTGACTGGACTTCCATAGCAGGAAGGGTGTACTTTTTCGAAGGGTCTGTAACCACAAACCAGAATGACACCCGCTGGGTTACATTGCAAAGTAGGACATGGGAAATTCTGCAGACAGTGGAAAGAAAAAATACATGATCAGAAAATCATACCACGTGGCATCTGATGGTCTACCCTGATGCTGTTGTCATCTTAAGAAGGCTTTCAGCTGCATACGAAAAGTCATTTCCACCATTATAAAGAAATGTCTTACTAAAAAGAAAATTCTATCAGAGAAAATTTTTTTTTATTTCAAGCTTATATACTTAGGGATCATTCCTTAAATATGGAATATGCCGTAAACGAATGAATGAATGAGTAAACAAATAAGTGGAATTAGTGAGTGAAAGAGTAGGGTCTCATTCCCTGTTACCTCTTGGTTGACAGCACTCTGCTTCCCCAACACTCGGCCCCTCTCTGCCCTCAGAAGCCTTTGGATGCTTCCTCATTCAGCTCTCTGCTGTGTCCTCACCATTCAGCCATCGCCTCCAGCTCCTGGGCAGAATCCTTTGTCTGCTCTTGGATTCAATACTGTGTCAGCCTCTATATCTGCCCCTCACCCATCCCAACATGGTGTCAGGCCCAAGACATGCCTTGTGCAGGTCCATCTGAGGAAAAAGTTCTGAAGAACGGTTTGTTTCATACCCACCTTGAACAGATCTCTGAAACTGAGTGCTATAATCAGTTACCCAGTAGCCTTTGAACACTGTGTTTTGTAGGCAGGTGTTTTTTGACTGTAAGCGGGAAATGTGACTTACTCTAATCTACGTTTACCAGTACAAATAGAAATAGAGAAATTGGATTAATGTTCAAAGAGAAGACGATCTACATATCAACATATGAAGGCTGAAAATTATAGGACAGTCCACATTAAATCGGCATTGCCAGTGCTAAATGATAAATTATCAGCCCCTTACACCATTTCCCTAAGAGCTACATTGTAAAGAAAAAAAAAAGTGACATTAACCATCTTTCTAGAAGAATGAAACATACATCACGTTCACTAAAAGAGTAATAGTAACAATAATAATTCAATTATTTGTTTTTAAAAGACCATTCAAGTGTATTACGTTCAATTACATGATGACAGAGAATACCCTATTTTCAATAGGTTGGCACTGCAATCTAGAATTTCCTGGTAGAAAACATTATCATTTCTCCCTTTAAATGTAGTACAACAATGGAGGCAACTCTTCGGACCGTCTGCCCAGAGCCAGACGCCTGGGACCCGCAGTGGGAAGGACAACTTGAGCTTCCCACGTCCCTCAGATTACGCGGGGCGGGGCGGGGGGAGGCTGCTGCTGGGATCTGTGATGTCCTCGTGTCATCTGTGATGTCCTCGTGTTTGTACAGTGCTGTCCCGCCGCATGGCCAGCCACGTGGCCAGAGGGGCCTGAGCCCCCCCTCCCCCGACGCCGCAAGCTGTCCTTTCGCTCCAATGCCAACGGTCGCAGGAACTCTGGGAATTCGAATCTGCCTGTTTGTAGGCAGGCGTCGGGAACTTCTGGAAGCCTGATCCCTTCTCGAACCGCCGAGCCCTCTGCACTGCGCTCATGGGCAACTATCTGAGCAGCTACCTCGGCAACTACCTGGGCTACTACCTGCACCCGCCCAAGCCCAAGACCGCGTCGCCACCCCCTGCCCAGGGGCACTGGTCCCCGCGACCCAGGCCCACCTGGGCCCCTCGCTGCACCGACTATCTCTACCCTGGGCGCTGGCAGCGGACCCGGCCACTCCCCAAGATCCCACCAGGCTGGGAGCATGTCAATTTGCGGAAGGTGCTGGTGTCCAAGGCCTGGAGGGGCTTCCCCAACAAGCTGCCCCCGCAGGCCCCCGGTGGGCCGGACCTCTCCTCCGCCTGGGAGACCTACTTGAGGCACCAGCTGTGGGCCGCCCTCAACCCCAGCCGCATCTGGAGCCCGGTGACGGTCCAGATTGCCCCCCCGGGACGCAGAAGAGGCCCTGCCACCATCCAAGCCCCGGGCGCCCTCTATGCCATGTGCTCCCCGTCTGAGCAGTGCCAGGACCCCTGTGCCAAGGAGGCCGTGCTGCAGGCCCTCAGCCAGTGCAACAAGGGGAAGAAGAAGTTCGACGGGCCCCTGTGGTTTGAGGTCACCGACGACAAGAGAGGGAGGCGCAGCCCAGAGGCCAGGCGGTCTGCCTTCAGGCCCGTAGTGAGGAATGGCGTGGTCCGTGCCTTCGTGCCCAGGCGAGGCCCGCTGAACAGAGGCCCCAGGTCCTGGAGCTGCAGCATCTGTGACAAGAAGACTGTCCTCCAGCCTGCCGCCCAGGGGTCCCCCACTGCAGCCCAGCCGCTTCCTTCTGCCACCCAGCCTGCTGTGGTGAAGATGCCTGCCTCCATTGACCCCTGAGCAAACCAGCCTGCTGGCCTTTTTGGCTCCTGAGAGTCAGGGCCCTGCCATCCACCACCTGAGACCCAAGCCCAAAGTTCTTTCCTCCTGCTGACCCCTGCTTCACCCTGAGGTGGGTCACTGACACCAGAAGGTCACCTTCTACCGCTCCAGCCGCAGGTCTGCCAAGTCCCTGGCCCACCTGTTCTCACCCTGCAGAGCCCACACTGAAGAGGCATGAGTGATATCAAAACCCATGCAGCCTTCCCCAGGCTGACTCACTTCCTCCTTCCTTTTGCCTGGGCACCCACAGGCCAGGAAGACATGCTTCTGTCCCTACCGTCCCTACTTCCCCAGTTTGAACCGTTAAATGTTCTTATTAAAAATCATATTAACAGTAATAATGAGAGGAGTCTTTTATTATCACAGAGATGGTCATAATCTTTCTCATCGCATACGTTAAGATTTCATCTACAGGACAGTTTCTCAATCTGGGCAGTATTTACATGTTGAGCTGATCATTTTTGGTGGGAGGGAGATGGAAGGGTGGGGAGCTGTCCTGTGCATCGTAGAGTTTTTAGCAACATCCCTGACCTCTATTCAGCAGGTGCCAGTAGCACATTCACAGCTGTGACAAGCAAAATGTCTCCAGGCTTTGCCAAATACCTTGGAGGGAAGGGGTGGTGGTGGAGCTGTGGGAGGGAGGTCAGGGTGGGGAGAAAGTCAGGAATTGAGGCAGTGAAGAAGTACTGAGGCACAGCGACCCCTACTGGCAGAAATTAGCAAACTTGTGCAGTTTTAGGGAGCCCTAGTGGGTTTTTTTTTTTTTTTTTTTTTAGTGGGTTTGGTTTAGTAGGCCTGGAAATCCTGGTGACATAGTGGTTAAGGGCTATGGCTGCTAACCAAAAGGTTGGCAGTTTGAATCCACCAGGCACTCCTTGGAAACTCTATGGGGCAGCTCTACTCTGTTTTACAGGGTCGGTATGAGTCAGAATTGACTCCACAGCAACAGGTTTGGTTTGGTTTTTTGGGTAGAACCCTGGTGGCACAGTGTTTAAGAGCTTGGCTGCTAACCAAAAGGTTGGCAGTTCAAATCCACCGGCCGCTCCTTGGATACCCTATGGGGTAGTTCTACTCTGTCCTCTAGGGTCTGTATGAGTCAGAGTAGACCCAACAGCAACAGATTTGTGGTTAAAAGAGTTTGGCTGCTAAACCAAAAGATCGGCGGCCAGGGTTTCTCAACCTCATCACTATCAATACTTGGGCAGGATAATTCTTTGTGATGGAGCTGTCCTGTGCTTTGTAGGATGTTTAGCAGCATCTCTGGCCTCTACCCACCTGATGCCAGGTACATCTCCCAGCTGCAAAAACCAAAAATGTCTCCAGACATTTCCAAATATTCTTGGGAGGGGTAAGAGGACAAAATGCACCCAGGTTGAGAACCATTAGTCAAAAGGTTCTCTGTGTATTACCTTTGCAACTCTTATGTAAATTCAAAATTATTTCAAATTTTATGCACACATACACACAAACACATACAGAAGCAAAACAGCTATTGAAAAAGTTTCCTGGACACAGTAAAATAAACTACAAGATAAAAACTAGGCAATGGATTAATGAACAATTCTTATTGGTTACATTGATAAAGAGGTAACAGGTATTTATATGTTTTGCAAATAATAAAGAGCTGTTTTCGAATGCAAGATATTGGCCCCAATCACTTTAAGGGTGGTCTTAATAACGATCTAAAATAAAAAAAAAAAATAGTTCTTTTATGTATTGAAATGCATCAAGTATTTATTATTACACTGCCCACTGTACCAGCGTTTTTAAATAGCACCATTTCCATCATTTCTCCAAGACAGATATTAAGAAAAAAGGTGAATAGTTTTATTAGCTGCTAAGGGTCTGGTCTTCATCAACAGAAGAATGAACATTTGTCTTCTGTGATGGTTCTGCTCAGTGATGTAAAGTGACTCATCTAAGACTTAAAGAAAAGAAAAAAAAAGTAACCTTGTGCTCAGCAAATGTCAACCACAGAAATATAAGTACAGAGAAGTGTTTCTATTTTGTTCTGCTACAGACAGTTGAACTTGTAATTAATAATCTCACTTTTTAAATTAGCAGCTTTCTGGGTAATGGGCCAGAGGGATGCACACGCCTGCTTCTGAACACAGGCACAAGGCAAAGTTTGTATAAAAAGACCAAGACACATGCATGGACTGGGGCTTCCTACTTGTTTGGATGATACTTTATGAATCTGATGTCTTGGCTCCCCCAAAAGCAAGAAACTGAGGCCCAACAAGAGATAAACCCCAGGCAATGGGAAGCTACTTCTACCATGGCCATTTCATGCTGTATTCACCAGCAGAATATCCTGCCACAAGGTTAGGGTAGAAGAAGAGAGAGAAATGGGTTGGTGGGGCCACTATTGCCTTGTGTCCGCTGTATTCCAATAGACAGGCCCTTGGTTTAAGAGCCAAGGTGTTAAACATGCTTCATTCCTTCACAAATATTTGTTAAGAGCTAAATTTAATGAGCCAACATGGTTAGGGATGATTCGGAATAGAGTTCCTGCTACAAGGCCATTTAGAGTCTATAATTCCATAAATGCCAGGTGAAGGAGCTGCGTGATATTAAGGCCCTTGGAAGACCAAAGCCACAGTGTCTTAAGCCCACCAGAACATAAGATACCAAAATGGTTTCTTATGTGCTCGCATCTTTGAGATGCCAGAATTCGCACATAAGCAGACTCTGTGCCCAGTCTGAAAATATACCTAGGACAGGGGGGAGTATAGGTAGTACAGAGAGCTTCTACATTTCATGAGGTTTGTCCCCAATCTTTGTCAGGGGTGTCCCTAATCCTGCCCAGATTTAAACTTCATGTTCTTCAAATAAAGGACACACCTTTTTAATTTTATCAGCTAGAAAGGTCACCTGGAAAACTATGAAATATTTTGTCCATCTGCAACACAATAGATTTCTCTGGGCCTTGGAAACATGAGGGTAAGAGCCAAATCTTTCCTGTCCTGTGACCCATGTATTCCTGAAGCATGACCCAGTGGGCATTCACTGCGGGATCGTGAAATGGATGGATGGGTGGATGGGTGGATGGGTGGGTGGGTGGGTGGGTGGATGGATGGATGGATGGATGGATGGATGAGTTGACATCTCACTGTTTCTGAAATTTTTCCCAGAGAGACTCCCTGAGAAAGTAAATTGGACAGGGGTTGCAGTAATAGAAAAGGGAAGAAGAAGGGAGGGAGATTCTTTCTCTAAATTTTCTTACCCAGATATAAACATTCAGGGACACTAATAATATACAAAAATTTGTAGTAAAAGAGGACCCCTGAATATAGTGCAAGGGGGTAGCCAAGAAGAAGTGTAAACATAAGGACAGAAAGTTGGTGCTAAACAGAAAGTAAAAGAAAGAATGATGTACAGAGTTTAGTGGCTAAATAATTTATATTGCAACCAAAGGATACAAATTCTTTCCAATTATAGCCTACCGTTTACGTACGACTAGAGTATGACTTCTTCTATGGTCTTTTTTCCAAATGTTACTACTCAGTACATTCTCAAAGATTTTCACAGAATGAAAACTTATCAACCAACAAGTGTTTATTGAACAAAACATGTTTTCATGTAAAAAGCAAGCTGAAATACCATTAATACAACTAATGGGAAAACTACATTTCTAAAATTTTAAAGATAGATGGGTCTGATGGAGCTTTTTGAATTCACCTCAATAATCAGTTTCATCAGTTTTTTTTCTTTTTTATAAAGCCATGATATTCACACATACACAAATGGCTTCTTTAAGCCAATCACTAAAAGAGGTAAAAATGTCCACTCCCTTTCCTCAACTGTGGGGAGCCCTGGTCTAGTGTAATCTTCTCAGAATTGGCTCCATGGCCATTTCTCGTCAGTGGCATCAGACAGGGCCAAATCATTCCAGGGGTGCTAAGAATTGGGCTCTTGTTTCTGGAAATCAAAAGGACTCAATAGAAGCCGGTGGTTGTTTTACAAGCACAAGACCGTTAATCCCCTTACCATGGATACAATAGTGTGTTGTTCCTTCCATTACATGCTTTATACCATTTCAGGCAGAGACAATGCTATGCCTAAATTAAACCTCCAGCTCTCTTGCTAAAAATGATTTTTTAAAAACAATATCCTAAAAGCCAATATTTAAGTAAACTGGGCAGATACATTTTCCAGTTTACCTGGGAAATAAACTAAACTTTGAACTTACAGTTTTCTTAGGAACTACTTTCAACATTTTAGAATTTATATGAAATTGCTTTCGTTTACCTGGCCTAAATTTTATCAAAAATACCTGCCTGCCATCTTTAAGCCAAGTCTCAAGTCCATTAGGTCATGTGACTTGAGTCCCAAGTACTCAACTACCACCACTGTCAGTTGCCTTTGAGTCGACTCCAACTCAAGGAGACACTGCGTGTGTCATAGTACAACTATACTCCATAGAGTTGTCAATGGCCGATGTTTTTGGAAGGAGATCTCCAACCCTTTCTTCTGAGGAGCCTCTGGGTAGACTTGAACCTCCAACCTTTTGGTTAGCAGCTGAGAGCATTAGCCATTTTCACCACCCAGGGACTACTAAGTACTCAAGTAACACACCATACTGAAACCAGAACTTTCTATTATGGCTTAAATTCATCTTCCATTTTGCTTTTAAGAAAAACCAGCAAATAACAACAACAACAAAAAAAAAACACTTGACAGTAAGATTTCTAAATAATGTCTTCAAAGAGTTGCAATGTTTCCGTCACATTTAGACCATCTTCCTACAATTTCTACCACAGCCAGCTGTGGTAGAGGACCTGTGCAGTATGGGTCCTGATTTTATCCTTCATCTTACATCAGTGCCTGGCACATAGTAGGCTTTCACAAGAGGTTACTTAATCCTATAGATCCAACTCCACCACTCATCTGTAAGTTTGTAATACTGTGGGAGCTTATGTGTTTCTGTGATGCTGGAAGCTATGCCACCAGTATTTCAAATACCAGCAGAGTTACACATGGTGGACAGGTTTCAGCAGAGCTTCCAGACTAAGACAGACTAGGAAGAAGGACCTGGCAACTTACTTTTAAGAAAATTGGCAAGCGAAAACTTTATGAATAGCAACAGAACATTGTCTGATATAGTACCAGAAGATAAGCCCCTCAGGTTAGAATGCACTCAATATACAAATGGGAAAGAGCTGCTTTCTCAAAGTAGAATCGACCTTAATGATGTGGATGGAGTAAAGCTTTTGGGACCTTCATTTGCTGATGTAGCACAACTCAAAATGAGAAGAAACAGCTGCAAACATCCGTTAATAATCAGAATGTGCAATGTATGAAGTATGAATCTTGGAAAACTGGAAGTCATAAAAAATGAAATTGAGCACATAAAGATTGATATCCAAGGCACTAGTGAGCTAAAATGGACTGGTATTGGCCATTTTGAATCAGACAATCACATGGTCTACTATGCCAGGAATATATCCCACTTGAAGTTGGAGACCACGTCAAGAAAAGATTTGACCCATTGAACACTAATGACCAAAGACCAGACGAGTTGGGGGATGACATCAAGGACATCATACATGAAGAAAGCAAAAGATCATTAAAAAGGCTGGAGAGAAAGAAAAGACCAAAACGGATGTCAGAAGAGACTCTGAAACTTCCTCTTGAACGTAGAGTAGCTAAAGCAAATGGGAGAAATGAAGTGGGTTTGAGGGAAATCAATTAAGAGCAACTCTCTTTGCCCAGTTCTGAATTATTTTAGAATTAAGACCAAAAAAAAATGAAGCAGATAGGAGACCAAATCAAGAGACTGGTTGGAAGTAAAGGAGCTCAACAAAAGACTTCGAAGGGCAGATGGAGAAGACAAAGTAAAGTATTATAATGGGATGTGGAAAGACCTAGACTTAGAAAACCAAAAGGGAAGAACATGTTCTGCATTTCTCAAGCTGAAAGAGCTGAAGAAAACATTCAAGCCTCAAGTTGCTATTTGGAAGGATTCTATGGGCAAAATACTGAATGATACAGGGAGCATCAAAAGAAGATGGAGGAACACATAGAGTCACTGTACCAAAAAGAACTGGTCAACGTTGAACCATTTCAGGGGGTAGCATATAATCAAGAACTGATGCTACTGAAGGAAGAAGTTCAAGCTGCACTGAAGGCATTGGTGAAAAACAAGTCTCCAGGAATTGACAGAATACCAATCGAGATGTTTCAATAAATGGATCCAACGCTGGAAGTGCCAAGAAATTTGGAAGACAGCTACCTGGCCAACCGACTAGAAGAGATCCATATTTGTGCCCATTCCAAAGAAAGGTGATCCAACAGAATGGGGAAATTATTGAACAATATCCTTAATATCACACTCAAGTAAAATTTTGCTGAAGATAATTCAAAAGCAGTTGCAGCAGTACATTGACAGGGAACTTCCAGAAATTCAGGCCAGATTCAGAAGAGGACATGGAACCAGGGATATCATTGCTGATGTCAGATGGATCTTGGCTGAAAGCAGAGAATACCAGAAAGATGTTTGCTGTGTTTTATTGACTATGCTAAGGCATTCAACTGTATGGATCATAACAAACATTGCAAACAATGGGAATTCCAGAACACTTAATTGCGCTCATGAGGAACCTGTACATAGGCCAAGAAAGAGGCAGTTGTTCAAACAAAACAAGGGGATACTTTGTGGTTTAAAATCAGAAAACATGTGCGTCAGGGTTGTATCCTTTCACCATACTTATTCAATCTGTATGCTAAGCAAATAATCCGAGAAGCTGGAGTATATGGAGAAGAATGGGGCATCAGGATTGGAGGAAGACTCATTAACCTGCCGTATGCAGATGACACACCCTTGCTTGCTGAAAGTGAAGAGGACTTGAAGCACTTACTAATGAAGATCAAAGTCTACAGCCTTCAGAATGGATTACACCTTAACATAAATAAAATAAAAATCCTCACAACTAGATCAATAAGCAACATCATGATAAATGGAGAAAATATTGAGGTTGTCAAGGATTTCATTTTACTTTGATCCACAATCAATGCCCACGGAAGCAGCAGTCAAGAAATCAAACAATGCATTGCGTTGGGCAAATCTGTTGCAAAAGGCCTCTTTAAAGTGGTAAAAAGTAAAAATACCACTTTGAGGACTAAGGTTCACCTGACCCAAGCTAAGGTATTTTCAATCACCTCATATGCACGCAGCAGCTGGACAATGAACCAGGAAGACCGAAGAATTGATGCCTTTGAACTGTGGTGTTGGCAAAGAATATTGG